>NC_087548.1:26342756-27751506 GCF_963921805.1 Phalacrocorax carbo | reverse complement strand
AACTAATACCTGCTAAAACGTACCTGACTGCATTGGAAATGTTGCAGTAGATTGGTATAGCAAAGAATAATGAACCGCTGCACCCCATTGAAATGTAATTACACAGCACTCTTGTTCTTAAACCTATAAGGTGAAAGAAAGATGAATAGTGAAAGTAAAAATCGCTGACCCTTCAAAGTTTAATTTACGTTATGCATTCTCTCGCCCTTCTGATAGGTTTTAGAAAGGTCATAATTTAGGGTATTTTGCAGTTGATAAATGATCTGTATGTTTGTGTTCACACGCACCGATTGATTTGTTATAGCCAAAATATTGTTTCTATAACAACCTGCAGGTCCTTAACTAGGCAAACAGCAGATGAACAGGAATCCAAGTGGGAGGTGAAGCAAAATCCGATCCTCTTCAGAGGAGGAAGAAGAGCAGGAGGAGGAAGAAAAAGAGGGGGAGGAAGCAATTTTATGGGGATAGTGGAGGGTATGGAACTGAAGGAGGTGGCAGCAAGTTGCCTGGCGTTATGCCTTTCTTTGCTGCTACTGGTTTCCCTCTCCAAAGGCTCCTCTGCCCTCCATGGCCATGTGTCTGCAGATGACAAAGTCTTTGCAACTTGGATTGCTCCCTCGGTGCAAAGGGCTGTTGGGGCAATTTTCCTGCCTTCCCAGCCTTGGATGCTGCTCCTGTTTCCGGGCCCAGTTGATGCATTATGCATCAGGGCTGCCGGCAACTGACAGCCCCTCAGCCAGCGTCTACTTGAAAAGCAATGGTGCTAATCAAAGTCGACACATTTGAATGTCCAGACACACACACAGAGAAATTTACTAATCAAAAAGTGTATTTCCTAGGGCTGTCTCCAGAGAAATCCGCAGGAAGAAATTGGAATAATTTATTAGCTTACAAGTTTTCGTTGACAGTTAGCCCAAGGCTATTTATCTCTGTAATAGAGAACGTCTCCAATGTGGCAAAATTGACCAAATCAAACAGCTTTGATCAGAAAATGAATCTGGCAAGGCTGTCTGTCTGTGGGTCCCAGGGGAAAGGTGGGAAACAAACAAAAAGATTTAACAAGTGGTCAATAGAAGAAAGAGAGAGAGAGAATTTGCAGCCTAGAAAGTCAGAAGCCTGCAAAATCTTCACACACAAACACTGAAATGAATCACTGGCAAAATAAATTATGTCTTACACCATAACATTTAACATTGTGCTTGTGCATAATCGAAGCTATGCGATTCTTGCATTAAGGTGATGATAAATAACCGCAGGAGGGGGAAAATGTCTTAACTTCTCCTTAAAGGAAAACAAATATAGAGGACTCCATATCTTCACAAGAACACTGGCACCTTCACTGCAATCTACATTTACTGTCCACCAAAAGTCAGACATCTGATAGCCTCAAGTTCGTTGAAAGCCATCACAAAGGTAACACCAAATTCAGTTTCAGGAGAACAGGGATGTGTTTCAGTTATTTCACTGCATAATCCAGCCATGAGTTTGACCATCTTCCTGCTGATCACTAAAAGCTTTTTAATTGTAAAATAATAAAAAGTAAGAACCTCTAGGGGTAAGATTAAAAGACAAACTTAGAAGTACACAACTTTGCTTTATGTAATAAGCTAGACCTGCTTTACCTTGGAAGGAAAATCTTTATCCGTCAAAGTTCATCTGACAATAGAGAATATGGAGGAAAAAGTTCAGAATAACAATCAGGAGCTTTTACTTTGCCACATTTCTTCTCTTTTTATATTATTTAGTACTCTCTGTTTCTAGTCATCCATATGAAATATAGGATAATAACAGTTATGGGTGAAAAACCTAATTCTTATTTGGAATTAAACTGCTCTGTGATCTTTAGATATTGATGCTTAAGATGCTTATTATAATACTGTACTATATTCTCAATGCTACTGCCTCACGTTGAACAGAATGCCGAAGGACCATATGCTGATTCTGTTTTGCTAGGAACTACAACATTTCTCGCCAGGTAAGAAATGGCTTTATTTATTCAGATTCTTGTGTTACTGGCTTTAAGCAGGAAAAGGTAGAAATAATGACCCCCCTCACCTAATAAATTTTTCTAAATTACATGAAAGAAACAAAAGTGCAAGCCCATCTTAACTTAATAACAAAAGATCAGCAATTTTGTTTTGTTTATATTGGTGAATTGAATAAGCAACCTGCAAACTGAAGCACTCAAACAAGTTGAGATTGAAAGCACTCGAGAAAGTAACCAGGCAGCCTAGTCAGATATCCAGCAGGAAACTGAAGGCGACAGGCTACGTTCTCACGTCTTTCCAGGCCATTTGATGGGACCTTAAGTCCTCACACCTGATCTATATTGTTACATATGCTTAGAGACATCAGTAGGGAATAGGCTGGGAATTTATTTATTTATCACTGTTTGAGGTGATGAATTTATCAGTATTTGAGGAGAAGAGAGAGGCTGGCCTCTTGAACATTGTTCACCAAATTGAATTTTGAACAGTTTTGTATTGTTATATGAAATCTCCAATCTCCAGCACAAGCTATTTTTGTACTTGGAAAAATGGAATCTCAAATTATTGATAGTCTGAAGACGGCTGGCACCCATATAAGGTACACTTTGATATCACTGGGCTGAACCATGAAGCCCTTCATGATTTCTTAGGCTATTGGGAAGCAAGGGGGACTTTTCTTTATTAAGAAAATAAGTGTATTTTATATTTGCATTATAATATATTATTTTTAGAGACTAAATAAATATGAAAATGGCTTAATTAGAGTTTCTATATAATATGTCAAAGTTCAGCATTTTCATGACCTGGCAATATAAGAGGCAGGATGGTCTGAATGATAAAGCCAAAAAGACCATGTTTCCACTCCCATGTCTTCTGTTGGCTCACTGTTTTACATACAGTGAATCTTTTAAGTCTTCTAGGACCCAAGGAAAACTAATATCTGAACTACTGAATTTTTGTCATTGTGACTGAAGTCAATAAGGTCTTTAGAAACTCAGCTTCTCCTGTGAGGACCAGGTCTTCTATCTCAAGATGTGCACCCTGAACTTTTGGATATTTTAAAAAGAATTTCCCTTTGCAGCTCTTCACTTGAATTTCCATTTTTGTAAAATGGGATCATATACTTACTTGTCCTTTAAATTACTATGAGTGGTACAGATAAAATCTATTATATGGACCTTCACTCAGCCCCACCCGGAAAACAGGATTTTTTCCACTGTCTTTTGCAGAGTTGAAATCAAAACCTATAAGTGCTAAACATTATTTTAAAAGCTGCGTTCAAAATGGTGTAGGTTTTCTCCATATATATGTGATAGGATGGAGGTACGTACTATAGGTGAATGCAATAACATTTTGACAATACACTCTGATGAACCTCAGTACACTTTGAGACATACTGAAAGCATCATAGTATATCAGCATCCTGGTAAAAGCCAGGGATGGGACTCATTTGTTCAACTGCAGATATCTACCTCTGTTCTAGAGAAACAGGCACATTTTAGGTTCAAGTCATCATAATGCAAGAGTCTAAAAGAGGTTGGATGAACCGTAAAAAAAACAGGTATCCAAGGAGTAGGTATTGAAAGTTAAGCAAGTTCAACTGAGTGGAAATGATTTGTGATGGGGTCAATCCAGAGTCTGCTGAAGATAACTGTATTCTCTTCCATAGTTCCAGTGATTAGCTAGTGTAAGACCTGTTGCAATGCAATCACATGTTTTGTGATCTGGTAGGTAGGGTCCTGAAAGGTCTTTGTCTTCTATGCTGTTGCCTTTCCCATGTGCAATGTATTCAAAGCTCTTTGAGGCATCCCTGGAACTCACACTACAGTCAGATTTTGCCCAATGCTCTACACAGATTCGAGCAATGGGCAATGATTAATGAGATGAAATTTAACAAGGCCAAATGGCAGATTCTGCACCTAGGACAGAGTAATGCCGGGCACACATATAAATAGGGAGAGAGTGGCTGAAGAGCAGCTCCACAGAAAGAGGTCTGGGGGTGCTGGTTGACAGCACACTGAATATGAGCCAGCAGTGTGCTCTGGCAGCCAAGAGGGCAAACCGCATGCTGGGGTGCATCAAACACTGCGGTGCATAACTAACTGGGCAAAAGAGGTGATCATCCCATTGTATTCAGCATTGGTGTGGCTTCACCATGAGTACTGTGTGCAGTTCTGGGCCCCACAATCTAAGAAGGATGTTGAGATACTTGAACTCATCCAGAGGAGGGCAACAAAGCTATTGAAAGGGCTGGAAAACATGTCCTCTGAGGAGCGGCTGAGACTTTAGCTTTGTCTAGTTTGGTGAAAGGAAGCTGAGGGGTGACCTCATCAGTCTCTACAGCTTCCTGAGGAGGGGAGTGCAGAGGAAGGTGCTGAGCTCTTCTGGGTTTCCAGTGATAGGACACATGGGAATGGTTCAAAGCTGCACCAAGGGAAGTTCAGACTGGACATGAGGAAACATTTCTTTACTGAGAGGGTGGTCAAACACTGCAACAAGCTTCCAAGAGAGGTGGTTGATGCCCCAAGCCTGTCAGTGATTAAGAGGCATTTGGACAATGCCCTAAATAACATGCTTTAACTTTTGGTCAGTCCTCAGTTGCTCAGGCAGTTGGATTAGATTATTGTTGTAGGTCCCTTCCAACTGAAATTTCTATTCTATTTTATTCTATACTAGTCTAGTCTAGTCTAGTCTATATATACTGATAAATAAAACCATAAAGGAGCAAGACTCTAGTAAGGGCTTCAGTTTAATTTCTGAGTGCAGCTGAAGATGCTAAAAATAATCTTTGGAGCCCTGGATGATGTGAGACTCTGCTCAAGGGAATAGATATTGCCACATACCCCAGTTAAAATTGTGTTGCAAGAGGATACTGCCAGATCATAGGCAGAACACCATCACACACAGGTTTTCCATTTCTGTACTCTTCCCTTTGCTAAGTTTCCCATACCCTGTTCTGCAAAGGATGAAAATTAATTAGAAGAAGAAGAATTAGAAGTTTCTGCTGCCTACTAATTGTCATTTATGGTGGCCCTTCTGGCTACATGCTGTCAGTCACAGATCAGACATCACAGCTGGGACTTCCAAAGAGGAAAATCACTTTGTTTCCAAAATGCTGCTATTTTCTTTTGTAAGGCTGCCACATTATCTCACACCACCTAACATCTTGTATCCCAACTTTTCTGGCCTAAAAAGGCATCTGTGCCATTCCACTTCCTTGGAGGGTGAAAGCACAGCTTATTTCCCAACACACCAATATAAATTTTTTTTGTTTGTGCAAGCACAGGCAAGTCAAATGTAAACTGTAGTACATTTGCACAGAATTAGCTTCCAAATTACGCTGTGACCTTGAAGCCTTCAGGTAATGAGTCTTCACTTGTTTGCTCCTCATTTTTTCTGGGTAAATATCATCACTGGCCACAACTTCTCTGACCTTCCACAAACTTCTTTAAATGAAATTGATGAAATGCTTTGCACTAGGAAGAAGAGAAACTGAAGAAAAATAATGATTTTTTTAAAAAAGGAAGCTTCCCTGTGTAGAGGCACAGATAAGAAACTCTAGAATGGGGAAAGTAAGCTAAAGAAAAGCTGGCAGCTTTCTCTTTTTCTGCCTTTCAAGCGAATTTTTTTTTTCCAGAAACAACCTCTCTTATATAGTCAAGTTTGTAAAGATACTAGTAAATGGCATAGTGCAAAAGCCTATGCAGGAGTAGAATATTTATCCTCTGCCACTGCTGGCAGCTCTGCCCAACCCAAAGCTTACCTGGTATGTTCCTCTGTGCTCCTCTGGTAGAAGTGGTATGGCCAGGATAGCACTGCAAACAGCAACGATTTTAATCTACAGAAATATATTGACTACATTTTCTTTCCTGTCAGAATAAAAATGTGTATTGTCAAATATCAAGCAAAACTTTCCCATTTTGTGTTTTGTTTTTGTTGATGTGAATTATGCTAATGCTGAAGAAAAGGGACAACTGCCTATGGGTGAAAGTGCCTTCTTCTGCATAAAAAATTGATTATTTTAACCTGTCTGTGTAGAACTTGGTGTTCCTTTCAGTTTGCAGATGAATGTTTTCTTGGCAGTGTAGTCTTTGGTTTTCTTTTTTTTTTAATTAATAATCTGCCCCCCTCCCCAAGATATTAATCTTCACCAGAATGTCCTTGGTGTTGTGTCTTAGGCTCTAGTGCACACCAGAAAGGGGCTGTGAAAATCCAAGCTATGCAATACTGGATGATATTGAAATGTATGGTTGTTCTGTAAGGTGCTGGGATTAGTAGGACTGTGCTCTGCCTTAATCCAATTTTAATTTTATTTTACTTTGTATTATTATTTTATTTTATTGTAGCCATTTCTAGAAAGGACTTGAGTAAGTTTGTACTTGTTTTGAGGAAAGACAGTTTTGAATGTCTATTCGTTTCTCCCATTCTGATTTTTCAGAGCAATATTATCTAGGTAAACTGGTAAATTATGGCAAATGTCTTGATTCATGTTTTGATCTGATCCACCTAACACTGAAATGCTTTTAGTACAACATGATCCCTTATTGTTCTAAAACAAAAGCGTTGTTCTAAAAAAAGCAACCCTAAAAATCTACCTCCTAGCAAATTTTGTGATTTCTTGCAAGGGATGTTCAAATAGACTTTAGTCGAGGCTGTTGTGATCAAATACTGTACTGCTCCCAAATTAGGTGTTGGTTGTAGGCATATGGTTAGGGTTATTCCATGTGTCCAAATTAAACTACCAGTAACCCCGAAGAACCAAAATATTCCAGGACTGGGCCATGAACCAGATCCTGGAGTGCAGGGAAAACCATAATACTTCTCAGACTGCTCATAAGGGCAGACAGACCTCTGTTCTGCAACTCCTTACAAACAACACAACCTTTGCATTTATCACCATTGTCCTCTATTAGGTTGTGAAGCAAGGCCAAGTTGTTCTGACGAGTTAGGCATATCCACAGAGAAAACATGCATGTTACACATTTTGATACTTCTTCATTTAAGTTAGTCATTCCAGAGAGAGACTGTGGTAGCCTGGGAACAGAGAGAGGGTATTTCTGAGGGATAGTCTTATGGTGACTTGTGAGTTAGTACAGACTTATAACAGACTTTATGGACCTGTGGGACTCTGGAAAGTCTTTCTTGCAGGGGTCTGAGCTGCTTTCCCAAACTGAATACCTCTTTCTGTCTTTCCCTTGTCATAGAGTCCAGGTCATCCTAAGCAGGGATTCAGATGTTTTTGGAAACACTAAACTGCAGCATCCGACTCCCTGTACATCTCTATGTTTTCCCACACAAAGGTCCTTGAGATCAAAACTTCAGTAGAGCATTAGTCTAACCTGCTTTTGGGTGTGATATAAGACACAGATCCTGTGTAGGCTCTTGTTCTTCACAGACAAGCGCAGCAGAGAGCAAATGAGGACAAACGCATTTTTAATCCAATGGCACAGCCCATCCTAAGTGGTCTTGTCATGGGGACACAGAGCAGTGAGGCATCAACAAGTATGTAGTAATGGGCAGAGCTTGTACACCTGCAGGTCTGAGTGTCCAGATTTACTGGGAGGGCTTTTTTCCTCACCAGTCTCACAGGAAGAAAATGCAGCCACAGCAGAACAAGCACTCACTGCCTATTCCTCCAGTGCTATTTTACAGGAAGATATTGAAGACAGTTGCCTCTGGTGTCAATGACTTTCCATGGATTCCCACCTCCTCTGAGACACAGGGTGCAGAGATGTTTTGTAGGAACTGGAACAAATATATATACACAAGAGGAGATGCTTTCTGAGTAGGCACTTCTTTCTACATGTTTACATGCATCGTATGTATTTCAGTAGGATGAAAACGAATTTTTTGGGCTCAACTTTTGGGTTTTGTGTGTTTATTTGTTTACATTTTTTTTCCATCTTTCATGTTATTAGTTATTAATGTACTTCTACTTCATTACCAAATGCTCAGGCCTTCACAGGCTCTAATGTTTTATGAATTCTTTTCTTTGTACTTTTAGTATGCTTTCCTAAGCTGCTGCTGCAGGAGACATGCCAGGTTTTCAGGCATGGCTTATGATGGTATTTCCTACATTTAAATGAAACCGGAACTGTTCTAGTCAAAGCCTTCCTTATAATAAGGAAATAGGACTTCTGTCTCATTGTATTTTAAAATAAAGTTTAAAATATAATTTGAATTGTTTTCACATGAGCAAAACTTCTCCCAGGTTTCTCATGTACCTCTGGCAGCAGATGCTTTCCTGGCAGCATCTCTCTCAGACCTTTGATCATTATCCTCCAATGTCACCCAGCTAACTACCACCACAGGCTGGAAATCACTCATGAATCATGACTTCTGTGAGTCTCTAGGACCTCAGATCTCCTCTGACCTTAAGCACTCTCTTCAATGCCATTAAATAAATTAAATGTTTAAATTACCTATATTAGCTTTAATTGTATAATTATATAGTCAACGAGAAATAAATCTATAAAGGGGAAACTCTAATCTAAAAAAGGACTTGCCCTCACTTCAAAGTGGATGAACATGCCAGTGGAAATGATAGAGACTGTAACCTCTGTAGCCAAGCAAGTCCATTTCAAGTTTTCCTTGGCTATAGTCATGTAATAGAAACAATACCAGACTGTGTAGTCAAGGGCAAATGTCTTCGTGTTATTTCAGTGTTTAACAGTCATATCCAGGAGAAAACAGCAGCTTTCCAGGTGTGCATTGTGATGGGAAGGTAGGGAAAGCCTCCCTCTGAGGCACATACAGACTTCAGGCAGAGGTCAGAGGAGACAAACAACGAATAGGAAAATTTTAGAACTACTAAAAATCTCTTAAAATAGGTCTGAATTGTTTTCAATGTGAACACTGTAATTAGAAGCTTAATTTAATGCAATTAAATTTAATTAAGTTTAATTAACTTAGTTTTAACTTGGTTTAACTATGCCTGTTCGCTCTGCCAACAGCAGTCTCACTATTTCCCTTTACCTGTAAACTGTCCGCTTGAAAAAAGGTAACTGGGAAGATGAGGTTATCCGCTTTCATAGTGACTTGGCATTCACTTTTAGGAGACTGAAGATGGGCTCAAAACTAAAGCTGTTTCCCTCTGTATAGGGGTCTAGGTGCAGGCGCACCCCAGGGAAAGATGGGGAAATTATGTCGGCAAAGGCAACTTGCAGAGGGTAACAGGAGCTCAGTCCTTTGCCTTTTTAAGTTCCCCCCTGCAGTTTAAGACCTCCTTGCAGGACGATAAGAGCTGTTGGAGCCTTGTGCCTTGGGGCAGGCTGCAGAGCAGAGGAGCGAGCGGGTGAGAATCGTGCCTTGTGAGAGCCGGTGGCGATAGCTCCGTAGTTTCCAAATGGTATTTGTCTTCAGTGTTCTCCTATTACACTAGGGACTTTCTGCAGCTGGCCTCCACATCTGAGTGGTTAATAAAGTTTATTTACTCTGTTTATTTCTGTCAGGAGTCCATCAGGCATATTTTGTTTTGCCTCCAGCTAGTCCCTGATTTGTTACTCTATAGTCTGCTTCCCCAGACTCATCGATTCCATAAAAAGAAAAATATCATTATAACATACAGCCAAACTAGCCATTCACAGAAGAAAGAAGTGTATTTAATACTGGCACCTACTAACAGTTAACTCTGTTGCTGTTGGGATTACCCTTTTACTGGTAAAATATATGTGGAAATTGTGTTTAATGTGTGACTCATGCTGATTACAGTGATTTCGACTGTGGGGTGCCATAGCTTGTTTGCCAGTCAATTTAACTAAGGATTGTGTTAGAGAAGTAAAAAGACCTCCTTCCCTTTCCTATGAAGTCTTTTCACCATCAGTTAATTTATCATGAAAAGGTTTCATTTTTATCGTTAGCTCTGTTGCAGATTTTCGCTTATGATTCTCCCTAGTGCCCTGTTTCCACCCTCCAGGAAGCGCAGAAAAAGCACCCCACACAGAGAAAGAGGGGAGAAGAGTTACTTCTTGCACCTGCAAAGCTGGGAATCACAGTTGCCAAGACATCCTGTAGCAACAGGGGAGAAGAAACTCTGTTGTCACCCCTACCCAGCAGCTCCTGGGAAGGAGGATCAGACTTTTATAAAGACAAACTGTCGTTGCATCATATATACTGAAAAAAAAATTGCAGGAAAGCTGGGCTATGAATTGATTCTCATTGATTAATTCTCATCTTGGTGTGCTGGAATAGTGAGGAAGATCCAAAGGATCCTGTTGTGTGACAGGGCTACATAAATCCGAGGATTTATGTCAGAGCTTTATAGAGCACCTTGAAAGTATCCAGTTTTGGGCTTTCTGTTTTGAATATAAAACTGGGACTGATTTTCAGAGGAAACATTAGTTACAACCTCAGTTAAGACTCAAAATCAGTGGGGGCTGCCATTACTTTTACAAAAGTTTCCCCAGGGTCCAGGGTGATGTTTTCCACAAATAAGATTATAAATGGAATAGGGAAAGATTATAAATGGAACACGGAGTGATGAAAGAAAAAAAGTTAATTTAGATCTCTGAAAGTGAAAAGTTGAGAAATTTATCCACATAGTTTAAATGTCATCTAAATATGGAATGTCTAAATACGGAAAAGTCATCTAAATTTTTGGGATATTGGAGGGGTGTATAGGAGAGCTCACCTAAAGAATATCTTTCCACATAAATTCAACTGCCATGTCCAGGTAACTAACTCATGGTCTCTTTGCTTGAGACCAAGCATCCAAAATACACATGTGTATCTGAAGCCCACAACAAAAAAGCTGCAGAGACCTCCAAGTGAGCTCTGATGGAAGCCAGTGAGTCCATATAACAGAACACCATAAAGCCCTATCACTTTAGGTCCAGAAGAGTAGAGCCCTCAGTACAGGAGACTGAGCAATGCTGTGCCTTCATGCAACCTCTCACATCACCTACGGCTTCATTCTTCATGGAAGTCCCCAGCTCAAGCACAGCAAGGCTGAGTTGCAAAACATAACTTGTATTTTTTCAAGCTAAAGGTGTATTTGTCATGGTTGTTTCTGAGGATAGTTTACTATCTTCTGTGGGAGTCAGAGGATACAGGTGCATATCAATACCAGCAAGACTTCATCAGAGCTTTAGCCAGTGCTGCCCCTCTGGTGATAGCAGACGCTCACTATATGTTCTCATATTGCACTGCACAATTCTCTTGTGCTGGGATGCCAAGAAACAGGCTTGACGATGATCAGGCTACTAATGGATGAGTTGATCTCCTACCCTACTGATCAACATTACACAAATCTTTTTTTGCTGTCTGTGGTAGAATTAATGTTTTATTTACACTGCATGCTTCTTGGAGACTGTATGCTTCTGCTTTTGTACAGCTCCTTGCACACTGGAGTGCTGCGTTGCTTTTTTTTCTGGCACTATGTTATTACACGGAGTGCAGATGCTACATTATTACAAGGAGTATGTATTATTAATAATAATAATAATAATTATATAATTAACAATTAATAAATTCAAATGAAAAATTTCTGAAAACAGAATGAAATTTATATTCTAGAAAGCTGAAGGAGCAGATGCTAACATGGTGGTGTTGACCAAACTGAACCAGCAGTGGATGATTAAATTGTATTTTTAGCAAGCTAAAGGCATATTTTCATGGTTGTTTTTGAGGATAGTTTACTACCTTCTGTGGGAGCTGGAAGATACTGATGTATACCAATACCAGCAACACTTTGTCAAAACAAAGGATGATTTTTTTTTAATGAAAAAAATGTTGATTCCATTGCAATTTAAATAAAACAAGAATGCTTGAACATTTAATATTCTAAAAAGATACAGGATAAAGCCAGAAATGCTGTCATTGACCTCTCACAGATTCAAAGGCTCTGTGATGTTCCTAGCTTCTCAAGAAAATGTCAGTCTCATATGAACTATGAGTACTTTTTTTAAAAAGGATAGATCTGGAAGAATTCCATCAGCATTTTGTCTTACACAATTAGCCACATATCAGTTATTGGCAGTCAGAAAATCCATGGATATTTGCCACACATTTCCATGTTTGGTGGTGGTGAAATCATTAGTGAAAATAAGGGTTGCTTTTATTCTGGAAAATTTCCTTGATGCATTGATTTTGTTGTGTTTGTGTACAAAGAATATACTTCATTGTGGGTTGAGTTTTTGTGTTTTGAGTTCTGTTGCAAACAGAACTGTCTGCAGTCTTGGAAAATTTCAGTGTGTAAGTTAAAGTCACTTCAGAACAGCTCCAACTTGCATGATTGCTCGCTTAACTGATCACCAAAGGCTTTCCTGGTACTGACAGCTTCACAGAAGGTAGATTTTCCAACTCAAATTGGCTTTTCTTGAATTAGTTTACTAATTAATTCAACTAAAATAAACAGAAAAAAAACATGGGCTTAATAAAAAATGAGGGACTAATTAGTTTTTTTCAAAACAATATAAAAATACATAAAATGGAAGATGCTATTATTTCTAATAAATTAGAAGATCACAAGAACTGAGTTCTATGAGAAGGCTTAAATCCTAATTCAGAAAAACCCCACATCTGGTAACCCAAATATATCAGTTTGGACCTGTCACCAGTGTGCTCCATTACTGCTCAGTTGCCAGTTGTCCTGCCTGTTCCCTAGGGCTGGTCTCTCTGGCCTTAGTACATCTTCCACATAACATCTAGGGGTTCCCAATATACACTGCCTCCCTTTGCATGGAAGAGAGCTCCTGGTGCATCACATCCTGTGTGAGGAGGAGTTTATAATGGGAAACACAGTCAGGAAACCCCCCATAGAGCATAAAATAACTGTCCTGCTTTCAGTTGGACTAATTTGGGTTTGTGATCAAAGTGTTATCTTCCATTTTTCACCAGTATTGAAATGTTGACCTGCTTTAGCAAACAAATACCTTTTGCTTATCTATCAGATACAGATGTCTTTATCTTATTTCTAAAAATAACATACTTATTGTAGCCAAGCCTGGATCAGCTTAACTTCTAGGTCATATTTTTGATGGTATCTTTTACATAGCAGCAGTGTATAAGAATTTGTTTCACATCTTTCATTTTGACAATTTCCTTTGTGATTCCACTGCTGCAGTCAGACAGACAGTATTTCTGGATCCTTTTATAAACACTTTTTTTTCTTTTCCTTGGGGATGCCTGCTATCCACAGTTTAATACATAAAAATACAGAATGTGCCCATTTTCTTTTGCTCTTATTTCTATATTCACACTTGCTTCATAAGACAGGACAGATTACAGTGCATGAATTTGCTATGAACAGCACGGATGGTGTGTAGGATATGGAAGTAGTAAGGGAGAGGAAAAAAAGAGTGTGAGGAACAACAGTGGCAAATCCATCAAACACGGTTGTAGGGCAGAGGAAGATTTTGAAGACAAAAGGAACAGGACTGGAAGAGTCCAGGATGCTGGAGGAAGGACAAAAGCAAATAACCTTTTTGCAGCATGGAGAGAGTTCTAAAGAATAGGAAAAGGAAGGACATAAGGGATTTCCATGGACAAGCAATAAGCGATCACTTGAGGGAGCAAAGTTGGAGGACAGATTAATATATGAATGAGTGGCTGTGCAAAAAGGCCATAAATGAAAGGCAAGGAAAGATGGAGAATGAGACAGGATATTGATGACAGTAAACAAGATTGACAACATGCACATATCAAAACCTTATTTTGCCCCTTCTTCCCTTTCCCGAACCACTCGACATTGCATATTGCCAGTTTCAAACCTTGGAAAATCTGACTGGCTGACAAAGAGATGCTGGAAGATCTTTGACAGAGCCAATATTAATCGCTGCTGCAGCAGAAGTGCACCATTCAACCAACCTAAAATTCATATCAGTTTCCAAAAGACCACTTTCCCATTTCAAAAAGGAACTCCTGAACAGGTTATGACTTCTATCATCATGTCCTCTATGCATATAGAACAGTCCAGAGAAATGCTTTTCTAGAATTGTGTATCTAATGAATCTTCTGAGGAAGTAAGGATAAAAAGCAGAAGTTGTGAGTGATCTTGGATGCATTCTTTTTGGAGTTTTCAATAGAAGAGAGCATATAAAGAGATGATGTTGAAAAGAAATTGCCACTCACACCCTCTTCACAAACCAGTTAAGAAGATTTAGAAATCTGAGGCTAGGTATCTAAAATCTGAATAACTTACAATCTCTATCCACTTCTGAAAGTCCCAGGCAAAGTGTTTTCTTAAAGGTGAATTATCTTCACCAATACAAGAATTATTTGGTGTTTTAGTATTTTTATGAAAACTTACTGACAAAGTCACAGTACTGTACCCATCATTAACATAAGAGTATATACTAAGAAAACCCCCTTGAATGCAGAGTAAGAGATTACTGTAGTTTTTGGCCCTGTGGAGGAGCAAAACCCCCTGCTCCCAACCCAAAAAACTCATGATCTGGAAATAGATTTTTCCCTCCTCTTCCCCAGAACCTCTCTGTTTTGTAGTACTCCAAGTGTCTAGGCTATTGTTTCAGCAATATTTACTTTCTTTTCAAAGAATGGACCTGTCTGTGAATAGAAAAAGGGAGGAATGAAGTACCCTTGTGCTAATGGACTTTGTACCACATTATATCCACACGGCTCCAGGGCAGTGGTGTCAGGTGAGGGTACCTACCTCTGCGTAAGTTTCCTGGGAGAGTTGAAAGGTTATAAACTCCAAATGCAGAGAACACCATTCAATCACAGTGATGAGGTACCTGGCAAAATTGTAAAACACTCAGTCAAAAAATAAATGCAAGCTGAATTATCTCTTTCTGTATAAAGCCTCTGTTAGAGACCTCATCCAAGCATGGAAAGTCAAGGAGAAGCAACCTCAGATTTGACTGTCTTCAGTTGTTAGGATAAATGTAGACAGTGTTTCTCCACTTGCTACTAACTCATATCATAGAAGTGTTACGAGACCATGCTACTTTATCACTAGAGTCTTTTGGATATGGACATGAAGACCGACTCATGCATATGCATGGAAACCATTGCCACTGATTAATGGGAAACAAATCCTCTACAGTTTTTTAATCTCATATTTGTACCCATTGCAGTAGTATTGGAGTGACACATGCAAATACCTCCTTTTTAAACAAGAGGAAATGAAAGGAGCATCCAGCCTGTGGTCAGTAATGAGCACTGGTCAAACCTTTGCAATGAAGGAAGGCAAGATATGTGCCACACTGGTAATCTCACAGTCCATCTGTTCAAAGCAGAAGGGAACAAATGGCAGAAGTCCAGATGGACTAAACCAGGAAGCCAAAGATGAAGGGAGGAGTATTTCTGAAGTTAACTTGTCTTACTAATATGCTTTGCTTTGCTGCAGTACTCTTTACACCTTTGGCAGCAAAAATGTGCAGCAGAGTGAGGAGGGAGATGTGTACGCATAGTACTTGTCTTTTTATTCAGTTATTACTTTTTGTAATATTTGCCTTTCAAAAATTGTTTGATCTATGCTTTTGCAGAAAAGAAGACAATTTATATGGTTCACAGATTGAAAGTAAGAAGTAAAAATACTCTTATGATTTTCAGTGCACAGTCCTGGCTACCATCTGAGCAATATTTGGTTTACTTTAGCAGACTAGGCCTGTCTTTGAAGACGATTGGTGAGAAGGCAAGTGTCCTTGACTTAGGACATTTTTTGGTTTAAACAATAAGGATGAACTACAAATGCAAAGAAAAATATCAAGCATAAAATCAAGTGGATTAAGACTGGATGAAATAAGAATTTGCCATTACCAGACATGCTTAAGGCTAGATTTGTCAACCGTTGTGATATGAAGAAACCTGATTTTGCTATAGAGCAAGAAGTAGACTACCTGATTCCTCTTGAAGTTAATATCTAAATATTTATGAAGATGTAGTCAAGGCTCTGTGAAAATATAATAAGGTAATGGAACTCATTTGGGTGGCTTTGGCAAAAAGATTATTCATTAATGTTATTGATGTACACTGGAAGACATCTGATGTGAAATTCATAATTGAAATGTTACAAACACTTCAGCATATGGATCCTTCACATTCACTTAATTGCCAGTTTAGTAATAATTTTATGTAATGAGGAATTATTAATACTACGTGAAATACTAAATTGATGTAATCACCAAAAAACGTAATATGACATCCACTGTGCAAAGGACGTTATAATTCCAGGTGTCTTTGTTATTTAAACAAGGAATATAACTGGCCAAGTTCATCTTTCAAAACTATGGACTCTATGAAGTTTTAATAATTTTTTATATAATTGTGTTTAAAGGTAACGCTATTCATCAGACTTTCTTTTTCCCCATTCTTAATATGCCTTAGTAGCATCCAGTTATGACAAAAAACTTAACAAATGATCATTAACAAACTGCCTTACATTTTTGTGGCACAAGTCCCACTGCAAAATAAATCTCTATATGCTGTTTCTTCGATTATGTAGGCAGATACCAATGCCCTGTTCAGATAGGTGAGAAAAAGGGACCAAATTTGTCTATTTCACTGTTGCAGTTTAATCATTCTGGAAGATTGTAGTATTGGGACAAGGGATCTTTTATCTCTAGCACACCAATAAAAATCTTCCCTAAGTTTGCAATTACTGAAAGTCAATAGCCTATTGGTATGAGAAATGTACTCTTTGAGGACAAATGTCCACAACACAGTTATCACCCCTATTGCCACACAGAACAGATTGAGTGGGCATGGAGAATGTCAGGCACCTCCCCAGGTAATCCTCGTCACGGCAGGATCAGCGCACACTGATGTGGGGACCAGTGAAGTGTGCAAGGCCGCTCATTCTCTGGGAGCCTTGTCTAGTCTATGACTTCATTTTCCTGAGTCATTATTCTGACACATCTCATGGGCAACATCTTCAGTGAGAGAAAAGAGCCAATATGAGTTTTTACTTATACTGGTATAAATCAAGAGAAACCTTACTGAAGCCAACGACTTTCTATACAAAAACATAAAAGCAAGGGGTAAGCCAAAGCTATTAATGAACAGCAAAATAGAAAGCAAAGTCTTCAATTCCATTTTACCTCATTTCAGGTTTAAGTGAGAGACATGGGAATTGAAGTTGTCTGGTTCATCTGATCTGGGAGCTGGAATAGTGAGACTTACACTTCGGCATATAAAATAAATTACCTAGCACACATCCAGCTAAAAAATTCATATGCCTGAGTGACGTTATCCGGAATTACTACGCATGCTTTTACCTCTTCTGCTCCTTTTTCATAAAGCTAACATCAGTGATGAACTCCTGTTTAAATCAAAAGGATGAAATTTGGTATATTTACTGGAAGAAGACGTTTTCCAAACATAATTTAAAGAAACAAGATGGCAAGCCTGAAAATGTAGAGGTCAATTTTGTTTCAGTTGTAGGTGGATACTGCCCTCAAAGTTAATAAACCTTTGATAAAGGAGATCCTACTTAGTACCTAAGGAATAGCTCATTCCAGATGTAACTCTGAACAGTCAGTGAGTGTTCACAGGGAAAGAGCTGTATGCAGAAAGTCTCAGCATGGGAGTTTGTTCATTATTTCATGCCTACTTGAACATATTTTAATCAAATCTTATAATAAAATATGAGTTTTAGTACTTCCATTACCTTTTAAAATACTAAATTATTGGATCTGAAGAGCTGCTTTCTGATTTTCTCCTTGGAAGAGTCTATCACATGAACCGTATTCAACAGCAGCCAGGACACAGTCTTTAGAGAGATCATGCATGCATGTTGCATATGGGACATGAAACGAGTGATTTGTACATCACGCTATAACACAGTAAAGAACTTTTCAGGCTATGTAAGAAGTATGTGCTCTTTAGGTGATATAATTTCAATGCTAGTACATAGGCTATGATTTGATGAATTGCAATAATTACTATGTGCATTGTACTCTTCCCTTCTTGTTTTCATATTTGCAGATTTTTTCTATGAGGCTTAGAAATGGTTTGTGTTTTAACCAATTTAATACCTCTTTTCTTAGAGTATTTAGAAGCATTTGTTTATATAAAGAAATTGTTGTTGAACAGGCAAAAAAGATCTATTTTAATATTTCAGAAATCATCAAAATTGTACTGAACAAAAACAAAGCATTACATATTCTGAGAAATGGTACAACAGAGTATCTTATTTCTTGTAAAAGATATTAAGCAATAGCAATCATTTTAGGCAAATGTTTATTTTATATTTGATCGCTAAGCAAGAGAGATTTTCATTCATCTTCATTTTTACATTTTTAAGTCCACATAATTTAGTTCACACTGGAGCACGAAGCTGAATGTTAATAATTTTTCTTTGTGCATTGCATTAAGTGAAAGACAAAGTGTTTTTCCTCTCTCTTATTTTTGTTTTGTTTTGTTTTTTCTTTTGGCTCTGTTTGTAGCCAGGAGATTATGATATGAAGGAAGATGAGAAACCCCTTATCTTACCATCTACATCAAAAGTAGCAGTAGGAGATAGCAATAACATTCCTTGTCCCCTTGTGAAAGAGGACAGGAGGACTCAGAGTGCAAAAGAGTAAAAGGAAGCAATTGACAAGCTGGAAAGGGGGGAATCCTGAAAACTCATTTTCAGATGTGGTTTGATTCCTGGTAGTCTAGGTTTACAACTAATATTACTTATTTTGTGAAGCTCTTCTCCTTTCTAAATTCTCCATCCTTAGCTGTAATATTTGTGTTCTAATTAAAATCAGAGGATAATACTCTTGCTTATATTAAATAGTCTCTTGAATGCTAAGGAGTCTGCTGAAATAAAACACCAACCCATACCACATTAAGAGACCACAATCCAGCAAATTCCTTGCAGCTTTTTTAATCTTGAATACAATTCTATAGAATATAGTAAGGCAAAACACGAAGTAAAGAATATGCACAACAAAAAGCTTAATTAAATGTTGTACATTTCACCCAGCTCATCAAGAAAAGAAGCTCTAACATTTGTTAGAGACACAAGTGGGAGAGTAGGCACAATTTCCTAAAAGCGTAACGTATAATTAATACAGTAGGAAAATATAAACTAGCAAGAAGTAGTGATTAGGGATCTAGTCCTGAGGGTACCAAGCAATCTCAAATTTTATTTAAGTCCATGGGAGCCCTAGGTGCTTGAACATCTATGAAGCATGTCCCAGGCGACAAGGTAAGAATTTAATCTCATAAGAAACCAGAAACAACTAGTATTATCCTTACAGAAATGACAGTGACACTGAGAGGTTTTTTACATTAGAGCTGAGTGAACATTTTATTTGCTGAAAATTATTCCGCAGATGTTACCTTTATTTCTCATTGCAAACTGCTCACAAAGAGATAGTAACATTGTAAAATTCTCAGAAGTACTTCTTATTCAAAATTAGTCACACACTTCTCCAGTGAATTTTCTCTTCAGAATCTGCTTTTGGTGAATATTTGAGCTTGCATTCACTTTTTTCATGAGTTATTCATACTAATAAAGCTTGAGCACTCAAGTGTTCCTGGAAAGCAAACGTGAAAGCATTGCAAACATGGTCTAATTGAAATCCACTTTCCACTTTGAGCAAATATTCGCGGAACATTTTTCCTACTATTCACTTCGTTTTAGTTGACATTATGGGCTAAAATCTCACTGATGTGCACTAAAGAGAGACGTCACAGCAGAACCCTCTTCAATAATGCAGGTGCAATATTCTTGGAACAGTCAGGTCTCTTGAACAGGCGTAGCATGATTTAACCTGCCCTGTCCTTTTATTTTGTTCAGAGGGCAGCCTTTAAAGTAGACTGTTCAACAGCTAAGCGAACTCGCCTTAGTGTTTCAGCCACATATCAAAATATAAGAGCCGGTGCTGTACCTTGCTCTAAGCTCCCCTTCAGAGCTAATCAATAAAGTTATTAATCTAGCTTCTTTCATAATTACCAGTGATCAGCTTATTGCTGGTGTAAGATAGGCTTCTTCAGAACATATATTTGTTGCTGACATGAGAGGTCACCATACAAGCAGTGACCAGTGGTGTAACTTCTTTTATATTTATACTATATATATAGATATAGATAAAGCTATTGCCCCTGAAACATCTTGCTCTTTGGAAACAGTGCGTTAGGAACCTCATCCTCCCTAGGAATGTGCTGAGATCCATAGAGCAATAGGAGCATTCAGAGGGCAATTCTGATCTTGGGTGGTCACAACTGCTTTCTGGATGGCCCATCTTTCCCCAGCAAGGAGCAGGAGGCCCTGTGGTGATAAAATACCCAATGGAAGTGCCTCAGCAAAGTGTTTGTGTTGGGAGGGACAAATCCAGGCCCTGTATTGTCCAATGTCGATTCAAAAGAATTTCCACAGTTCTGTTATCAAACTCTTGTAAAATCATCACCTTTCTTGTATCCTCCCTGCGATGTAGAAAAGTCTAGTGAGAATTACTCTTTCTTGCCAACAATTCCCTGCTACTTTGATTGCCTTATAAGCTCATCTCCTCTTATTTACTCATTCATTACAGACTGTTAAGCAAAGTACTGAAAGGGATACGAGATATTACAGCTCCTACAGAACCCTCAGAGGAACAAAACTTCAGAAAAGTTTATTAAAAGTTGTGTTTGTTTCTCTCAGTGCAAATGCCTCATTAGGTTTCTCCTGCAACCGGGTGAGCATCATCTTTCCATTACTTCATGGATGGTCCCTCCAGGTCACTGCTCAGCCACTTAGATGAGTGTCATTATGTCTCTCCAGATTTGTACTACACACAAAATCAAGCCATTGGCTGGTATGAAACAAATGAAGAAGTAATTATCTCATAAACCTCAGCATAATATATCCATAACGTACACATACAAAACAGCTAATTGCAACCTATGCTATACACCCTTACTGTTGTACAACTTTGTGGGTACCAAAACCTTTTTATTGGTACATACATGTTATCACCTCAAATGTATCTGTTGACTACATGCGGAAAATAAAAAAATCTTTGCTGGAATAATTCCTCCTTTAGTATGACACAACCCTTTGCAAGGAATTTTCTTCAACAAGGCTGTGAGACATGAAATCATATCTCTCTCTAGCTGTTTTTGTCTTTTAGGTTTTAACAACTCACTGCTTAAAAACAGTTTTCTGCATACTAGATTGTGGCACCTGGTCATTTTCATATAGTTAAAATAAAGCACTACAGCTTGGATTTTAGGTCCAATGGTCACACCATAAGAATACAATTCATTCACTAATTAAATGTCCACTACCTGCCTGCCAACTCCAAATTTATATTGCAAAGAACTTTCATTTTATATGATGCATAGAAAAGAAGAAGAAGGGGGGAAAAAGACCAAGAATATTAATATATAAGAAATTACTTCCTTAAGGTCAGTAGCACGTCAAACTGTACTGCAGATAGACCTGCTGGAAATGCAAAAGAAACTCTTAGGTTTGTAATAATACAGTAACTATATAAATAGTAGCTGTGACTTTGTCTGTGTATTACAAATATCTAGTTGATAGACTTTTGATACTACTCTGCTACTACTGGTTTATTGCCTTACTGGATGGGGGCAGAAAGGCATGTCATTTTTATGTGGTTTATTGTCAAAGTGTTCATAAAGCTAGATTAGACTGCGTTCTCATTATGCTTGCTCCTCCCTTGCAGCAGAGCTACATACTATTGTTCCTAGACATAAGTGTGCAAATTAATATGAATATTTATTTTAAGACCAAATTGCAGTTTCCTTCCATCTCTACTATCTCCGCATGTTCATACACATACATTTTTTAGAGGCTGTTTTTATATTTTTAATTGTTTGGTAGACTTAGGGTATGTAACAATGGATAACTGTGCAATACATTAAATACTTATGGGTATGTTGTGCCTTCTGTTATAATATAAAATCCATCTATTCTGGTTGATGGGTTTTAACCTCACACAGAATACTTTAAACTCCATTTGGACTTGTGCCTACAATCACCTTAGCAAAGTCTCTTAAGTAACTGCGCACAGCCTAATTAGTATGCATTATCAATTAACAAACTTAATAGCCGGCAGATTGATTAGATCCTCTGTTGCAGGGGCAGAGCTGAAGCGAAACAGAATGAAAAATCATTGCACGCATACACTGCTGCTTTGTTATTTTCTCAGGTCCCCTCCTCCTCCTCCACATTCCTTTAATTAATGCATACATATGGTTCTGAATATCTTGTAAACTAGAGCTTGCTCTAACTCTTTAATAAAACTCACTCATAGATGAGAGAGCCATAGTCCATGCCTTATTTATTTCTGGCTGAAAACATAAACCATTTGTTTTCACCCAGGTCTTTCCCCTCTAAATGGTGCAAGTTTTAGAGATCTGCTGCTTCTAAGCTGCTTGTTTTCACAGCGACTGATAGAGAAAAACAGGAAAGTTGGAGTTGTGTGCACCACTTCAGATAACTCACAGCATGGAGATGGTTCAGGTGTCACATGGATGGTATACTGACACATACCACAGGGTGGATTCCACAATTGTATTTTAAAGAACCCGTTAGCACAAATGTGGTTCGTCATGTTATATATTCTATTATTTTTATGAGCTGGAAAAGAAGAATACAGGAGGAAAAACCTTCCTATTTGGAAAGCAGAGATCAGACTTAAGAAGTTTACAGTGAATTTTAGATAAAAAGCTGGTGTTAGATAGGATTTGCTTCTTTAAAAATGATTTGATGTAAACTGCTCAAAGACTACTGAAAACAACACTGAAGTCTATCAGTTGCTGCCTTTCAGTGGTGGCAAGGTCTATCCTTGGGCAAAGCCTATTAACCTTTTTACACTGGGGAAGAAAGTGGTGCTTACCATGGTG
The DNA here is from genome assembly GCF_963921805.1 of Phalacrocorax carbo. NCBI lineage: Eukaryota > Metazoa > Chordata > Aves > Suliformes > Phalacrocoracidae > Phalacrocorax > Phalacrocorax carbo. Next base: position 27,728,773 of record NC_087548.1, on the reverse strand, counting down.
ATGTGAACACTAGCAGCAAGTTGCAGAGTTAATAACTATTCAGCATTTATATAGCATTTACATAGCATTTACATATACAAACAACAGAAGAAATATTAACCAATTAGTCCACACAACAGAGTGGTGGGGCAGGTCCTGTAAAAATATCCATGACTGTTGATATGGCTACATCTGATAAAGGTGCAAAATTACTTTCCCAAAGGCATAAAATATGTTATTGTTGAGACTTAGATCAGTAATCAGGGCTCCCGATTTACACTGCTGCATCCCTTAGTGAGGGTGTGCTGCCACATTCTTTATGATTTTTGTAACAACGGATCACACAATGCCTTGGCTGAGGTTGGAAGGGACTTCTGAAGGTCATCTGGTTCAAACCCTCTGCTCAGAAGACATCAGTTACCTGAAAGGAGAGCAGTGCTATCAAAATGCCTTGAAGAATGACTGCTTCTCCTAGCAGTCATGTCTGGAGAAGCTGATGATTATAGCCTCATCTTCATAAAAAGGCACTGAAGGACTGAATTCCCTAGATGAGAAAATTAGAGCTACCCATGGTGTCCCAAACGGTGTTTTTCTTTCCCAAATAAGAAGTTAAGCATGCTGATACAAACTCAGTGAGACACTCTGACAGTACCTTGCCAAGAGGGGATGCTTATCACTGGATTGAGACCACCGTGCTTCCAAAAAAGCTGGACCTCACAGACCCTGCTGAGTTCAGGACTTCCTCCAGACTGGGAGACTCTGCCTTTCCGAAATTTTGGCCCTTAGAGCTCCTGCTACTCCACTATCCCACTGCAAGCCATTCAAGTTCTTTCCATGGATGTTTTTTACTCCAATGCCATAGATTTCTCTAGCCTACCATTTTTTTGCTTTGTGAGCATGTTCTCCTAAACAAGTGGACCAAAAGAGGCAAAAAGCATGTGGAAGCAACCTCTGCTCCGTACTGCCTTTGTAGTCTATTAATATATCTTCACATGGCCTTATATTTTTTTTCCCTATGCCCAAAAGGCAAACACAGAGATGATGGCAACTATTTTTACTCTGAGGTGAAAAAAATCTAAATGGTTTAAATAAAACCAACTCACCTAAAGTTAGAGATTATCCTTCTCCCAGTTCCTGCTGATGTCACTTGGGCTTTATATAAACATTCACACACAGACTTATCCAGCTCCATTTGATTCTCAGACGACTTCTATTGCTGTGCAGATTTTCCCCTTTTTCCTCTTTTTTCTCCTTTTTTTCATCAACTAGCCTGCTACTTCTGAAAGAGAAATGATTTTCCAAAGAACACACAAAAAATATTGCTGTGTGTTTAGATTTAAACAATTAGAAGAACCACAGAGATTCAGAGATGCAATTCAAAACCCTCTACATCATAAATAAGCTTATTTGGATTCTAAAGAATTCTGAAATACTGCTAAAAGAAATAGTAATATCTAAAATATCAAGGATATAACTTCCCCCTGAAAAAGGCTTCCCTCATTAAAAAAAAATTCTTTAAGTAATAAGAAGACTGAAATTCCTTTGAGTCTAGGTAAGGATGGAACATTAATTAGCTGCCAGGAAATGGTCTCTCAACACTGCGGTAAGAAATATGCCTCTAATTCTCATTATGTGACCCAAGAGAGGGGCATTAGGTCTGTAACCAGTGAAACTAAAATGTGAAAACTTTTTTTTTTAGTGATTGGACTACTCAGAGAGCGAGAGGTGAATAATCACCTACTATCAAAGTATTCTCTTCTCTGGGTTAGCGGTGGCTCCATACAGCCCCTTTTTCCTTGCCTAAGACTGATTGTACTCTGTTTAAGGCAAATCACTTTATCCAACATACAATTTCTGAAAAAGTAAAGAGAGCATAAAAATACAAAAAAAATTAGCTAATATAAAAAAGTCAAAAGTCAATGCAGCTACTTTCTGTTACCTCTCTGGGTATTGTTACAGTTGTTCCACAGTCCTACAGCTGTTCTACAGTACTCTGCAATTGCTCAGGTTACAGCTGTATTATTCAATGCATGTAATTTACTCTCCATGTAACACCAGGTCCTTGCAAGATTCTCATTTTAGATTAGTATTCCTCCTTCTTCAACTCAAGTCTAACTCAAACAGTTCTAAAATAATTAATCCCCCAGTAAATGTATATACTTCAAGGTGTTCCCTTTTTGCCAGAAATCCTCTTTTGAATAAATCAGGAACGTGTGTGATTTTTGTGGTCCTCTGCTGTACTTTGACCATTACTATGTATCCTTTTGACAGGTGTCTGAAACTGAGCATAGTATTCCAGTAGTCTCTGTGCCATGCTGGAGGCATGCACTGGTACCCAATTCAATTTTAGTACCTAGTCCCTTTAATGAAAAACATATTTTGCACCTTCTCTTCCAAGTGGCACTCTAGAAAACGTAGCAATGTAGGTAGAAATATTTTTACACTTTATCTTTCTTCCTATACTCCTTACTAGACTGATGTTATATGATATAGCTCTTCACTGATAAGATTTGGCCCTGTTAGAGGCTGGTTGAACTACATGTTCCTTATCGCCTTTATGCTAGGTACCACCATGTACCACATCCTATTTTCCAATTCAGGAAGAACTAAATTTTCCTATATATAATAATGTTATTGTTTGTATTCCTAGAGCAAGATTACATTGACTCATATCTTCTTATATTTTGAGGGATTTATCATGCAAAGGAAGCAACTGGACATCCTTTAATAGGAATATTACCAAACTTGGCAGGATAAACAACATGCTTTCACATACCTGAAAGCAGACAAATAGCATATTGCAAAATGATTTATCTACATTCCGAAGACATTTTACTACATTTGTATTAGTTTACATCCAGTGGTTAAAAAATAGCAGTTGGATTACTCATCTGCCATACCTTTAATGATACTAGTATTTTAAGCCTAATTTTTCAAAGCGACTAGTAATCCTGGCTACTTAACATTTGGAAGGAGCCCAAATTTGAAAGGGTAGATGTTCAGCACTTTCTGAAAATCAGTCCATTTTATATGACAAATGAAATTATTCCTGCATTCCTTGTGGTGAATTTGCTCTACTTCTTATATCAGACATTGAGGGGATGAGTGGAAGAGATGGTGGAACAGTGAACAGAGTAAACTAGCAAAAAATCACCTGCAGGCAATATTAGACAAACTCCACTATTGGCTTATTGTTCATTTCTACTCCAGAAATTTTTGTCCAGAAACTTGTAATATGTGCTTCACCTGTTCTGGAAACAGCCTGCAACTCCAGACAATCCAGTTAGACTAGCTATATGAGATTTTGCTTTCAGAAGGCACTATCAGGCAGCTGCAAGGTTGTTCAAGGATTAACCTTCAGTTAAAGAAATGTCTGCCTGCAAGAGACACCATGATCTTGTTTTCAGTGCTGAGCTAAAACAAGACTATTTGAAGAAAACCCCACCAGATCATTATTTAAATCATAGGAGTTCAGGGACACGTTCATATCGCTCAACATAGGATCCTGCTACTCTTTCAACACTGCACTACAAAAGGAGCGCAGGAAATTCAACTAGCTAATTAAGTGGAGGTAATTCAGTGCCCATTGCGAGAAGTGCCATTTTCTCCTCCACTTCCTCAAGACTACAAATGTAAACTGGTTACAATGGGTCCTCACACTCTCCATGCAGCTGACTCTTCAGACCTCTGAGAAGCACAGACCTCTCCCCTGATTTGGCTTTTGACTACTGCTACATCAACAGGAAGCTACTTCCAATAATTGCACTCAGATAGGTCAATGAGCCTTATGTCTCCAATGGTGAACATTCACAGGACCCTGAGCCCACACATGAGATCACAGCTATCATCTCGCTCAGTTTGGGGAACTCATATCTAGGACAGCTGCATTTTTGACCCCACAGTCATGAGGCTTTCAGAAGGGGTGCTGCACAGGGACCTTGGGTGTTGCAGTGCTGGAAGAGCTCAGACTTGGAACATGCTGTGTGGACATAGCCCTGCTGTAACAAAAAGGGAAATATAGCAGACATCTTACATTTTAACTACTGTTATACTGAAAAAGACTTGAAAAGAGACAAATCTGCAGCATATCTAATTCTAACTGGACAGGATTTGTTGGGCACATATAAGCAGCTATTCTACATTCTTTTTGTTGTCATTATTATGATGTGTAAAAAATTAGAAAAGTGTATTTTGGAACTCCTCAGTTCAAAACACCTTACAACGAAAGTACATTCAGGCCATATGATCATGACTGAAAAGGTGACAATGAAGTGTTCCTCTGTAAATTCAATCTGACTCCCTTGCAGCAATACATTATGATAGATATTAATTACAAGATAACATACTTAGTTCTACAGGAACCAGGGCTCATTCGATGTGCTGAATGCATGGCTGTTCATTTTTTCTTTTATTCTTGTCATTCAGTCGGTGACTTCTTACATTATTTACTCTAAGCCATTTAAACCCAGCACTGAATACACTATTATTTATTTCCTTCTGAGCTTCTTGTACAATGCTCGTACCATATTTTCTTTGGGATTTACAAACAAAGATGCATTTATCTTCACAAAACACCTACGAGATGAGGAAGTGTGCTGATTCACATGTTGTAGATAAGGAACTCACCTAGAGTTTGAAAGGAACACACCAGCAGTTGAAAGCAAGACATGAAGTAATTTTGAGTACCCAATTTGAAAAACTTGGGGTCTAATCCTTCAGAGTAAAAAATATATCTATCTGTTCATAAGAAAGTACCCATTGACTTTGGGTTCAATTATAAACACTGACTGTTCATTCAAATCAGGGAGCTTATTCTGCACACCCAGAAAGTGACTGTGCATATAAACCCCCTAGTAATATAAGAAGAGATATGATCTCTGTTTCAGAGTGTATGACCTGATGTAGTGGATGGAACTGAGACTAGAGTCACGGTCCTCATCCCTGTTTCATTTGCTTCTGTGATGTTGTGAATGGATAAATTTGAGCCAGGCAACAACCTCACTCGTTCCCATTGTCCTGTGTGAGCTAGGGCACTGCAGGCAAAAGTATTGAGTGGCAAAGCAATCATAAAAAGTGAAGTAAATTCCTACTGGACAAGGCAACCTTCTTCAGATGTTTTTAGAGTATTTTGTGTGCTCAGTTTTGTAAGAATGGTAATGTAATATTTATTTCACAATAGGTTTTGTTCCACTGGACATAAAAGCAGCCTTTGCTAGCAGAGTTTTATCGCTGTAACCTTTTTTCTCCTTTCTGCAGACAGGTTCCACTCTTCTGTTATTTCCCTTCTGCCTCAGGCAAATTCTTCAATGCAGAATATGCTTTACTTTCTTTTAAGATAGTTGGATATGGAGCACGCTTCTGAGCTGTGAATAATTCATAACAAGGAATCCCTATTAGAGAATTTGTACCCAGTATCTGCAGAAGACACAGGAAATCACATCATCTATGACCTCTTGATAGAAGAACTGCTTTAGAAATTATTGAGTTATTCTGACCATAACCTAAATGCACTGACTTTTTCCCATAAGGAACTAGGAAATGCCACCCATTTAATTTTTTTTAATACAGAGGCACAATCAATATTCTCCTCTCTCTTTCTGTGGAAGACCCCTTATTCATGATTCTAAGTCTAGCTAAATAATAGGTAGGCCAATGATTTATTTTTAATATGAAAATCTTCTTATCTATCGAATACTTTAGCCCCACAAATGTCAAGTCATTTATTCAATTGTTAAGGTGACTGCTCATTTTCCATATTTTCAATGGAATTATTTCCACTTCAGTGCTAAAATATACTAAGCTTGAAGTAAATCAATTCCCTCCTTGTGCTAAAAATTAGCATAGCACAAACTAATCAATGCTATCAAACACTAGTGCAAAAGCTGTGACAATAACCGTATCAGTGAGGAAGTAAATTGCTTATTATGCCAAACTGAGAAAAAAACCTCATCAGTCACAAACCATCTGATTAACAAAAATACAGGCTGTGGATCTATTGTTCTTAGAAGTGGGAAAGTTTGTTCTCCACATTATTTGAAATACGTCTCCTATAATAACACAGGCCTCTGCAACTTTCCTGTGCAGCACTTTCCCCATGCACTAGTACAAATGCTTAGAGATATTTATTAAGCAAATATTATACAGGCATACAGTCAGCTGCAGTGTCCATTCTCCATTATGCACCAGCCCTCATTTGGTGGAACCCTTGCTATCCGTCAGGTGAGTCAGGGAGATGGCATTGCAGTTAGGGTTAAAGCAGGAGAGCAGAACCTCGTGCTCACCTTTGTCTCCAGCTTCCTGCATCACTAAATACAGCTGCTCTATACCTCTGCTCCTCCATCGACAGACAGGGGTAAATATGTCCCTGCTGATTACTGGTGTTGTGAGGACAGTATGACTAATAGCATTCAGGTGCTTGAATGTAGGGGTATAATAGTAAACCTGTAAAATAGTTCATTAAGGCAGGGCTTCTTCCACCCCTGTCTAACAAGACTGTCAGCAAGGATGGCAATTAGTGCCAGTGACTGGACCAAGACCACCAACTCATTTCCTCTGGGCCCCCAAGCAGCCATCTGATGATAATAATTTTGGGTCTTTACCAGGCAGGGACGGACATGAACGGATGAGCTAGAAGGGAGAGGTTCTATGTTCCATTACTAATATCCTGAGCCATCCAGTCCTACTATAAAAATTCACTTTTATTAAAAGGTTATTTCTGTCACTTGCTATAGTATCGCTATCATTCTCTGGGAAAGGAATGATGAAATATCATTTTAAATGTTATAAATGCAATATTTAAACAGCTTTTTTTCTTCCCTCAGAGAAAGTGCTTTGAAAAGACATCCCCTCCAGCATGTGCTAGTTTTTAACGGGGGCTAACCTTTTTTAATCTCACAGTGCACTGTAGGGAGAAGAAAAAGAACAAATCTGTAGTATATTCCGCTAGGCTAAAGGCTGTACTTCTTGCCATATGAAGGGACACTTCTTTATTTATAGTTAATAAATTGTCACACACAAACAGAAGTTACTGAAGTATGTGGATATTGATTTCCAGTAATATAGTGACATTGACATAAAACAGATGTAATTTTAGTAATAATATCTTACACTTTTAATAGCATGTTTTTCCCAGCAAAATGCTTTGTGGGGATCACCTCGTTCCTAGCTGTTGTGCAACAGCTGCATTACAGCTTAGCATTTGTTTCCTTGGGAAAGACAACCCTCTGTAACACCTCTTAGCCATTCACAGCTGTAAGTGACTACCATTGCCCAGATGAAGCTATAGACAAGTAAATGTACATGTTACAGTTTTTAAGACTTTGGAGCTGACACCCCTATATTTTAACTCAATCTTCTCAACAAATAATGCTTTCCTGCCTTTCTGCCTGTGGAAGTGATGAATGCAAGCTAACAGGACTTGGTTTTATGCTTTTCTGTAAACAGGACTTCCCCTAACAACATGCATGGATTTCCATTACATTCCGACTCAGCAGAAAATTGTATCATCAGCACCACTTGTGCAGCTGAGATTATCAGAGCAGTCCAGGGGATTGAAATACACAGCTTCCATTAAAATTAATTAGATACTTTAAAAATTCAGCCAAAGTGCTGCCTGGAAATGGACCTTCAAGCCATCGGCCCAGTCCAGTTGTCTGTAAGAGAAAGCATGTACTTTGGGGCAGAAGGGATGGTGGAGTGCAAAGGCAACAACCATAAAACAGATTGCAGCAAGTCAGGAATTCCCTGTAGGAGAAAGGACCTTACCTTATAACAAAGAGTATTCCAAAAGACTGCATCTTAAAAAACATGTAATTACATAGTGTAATTACTTGTTGCCTGCCTTTGCTATATTTCACATCCTGTGTTGTGCAGACTGTTTATTGTTCTCCATTTATGCAGAATATAGGGGTACTGACTATCTTTAAGGCTTCTGCTAAAAGGCACCATAACAGCATAAGAAATAATAATGCTGGTTTTTAAAAAAGGTTTAAATTCAAACTTTCTTTGGCCAACTATAGCCATTTTTGAGGAAAACACAGTTTTGCAATGACAAATGTTGCTAAGTAGGAAAGTAAAATCCTTGAGATGTGAATCTAATTTACTATAGTGCTCTAAGATATAGTTAAATCACTGGTAATGAATATGCTAATGTCTGGTTTTTTAGATGAACTTAAACTGATGACTTTGATTGTGAAAGAATAAAATTGTTCTCTTCAGGAAAAGTGATAGCAACAATAAATCAAGTGTCTAACACAAAAATATAATTCTACAGATGCTTCCAATACAAACGTCTTTAGATATGATGTGCAAAGTGCAGCAGTCCCCTTAAGGCCTACTCTTGTAATGCTCAGGGCACTGGGAGGTTTGCTATTAGCTTGGTTCAGAGTGCAGTAAGAACAGATACAGGGAAGTAAACACTATCTATTTGGGTGTCATGAGTATGCATGCAAATGCTTCTACTGTTATTCACAGACTTGATAGCAAAATTTCACTATTTCCAGTAATACAGCTTATCAAGAGTACAGATTTCTAGACAGCATATCCATAAGTAATTCTTCACAGCACAAACTTTCTGTTTCTACCAAAAAAACCAACAAACCATCTGCAGCAAGGTAAGCTTTTTTCCAGAAGGATCCGAAAATATTTTTTAGCGCATATGCCTAGGTGACGATATTATCAGGACCTTGAGTGCCCCAGTAGGCTTTACTTATCACAGCTAACTTCCCCTGGGACATCTGCCCATGCTCCCTATGCCATGGGGCCAGGGAACTCCACTAAAGCTCAGACCTCGTCATTTGGGACCTTCTTGAGCTATGCCATAGCTGCATCTGTGTCCAGCCCTGTCTCCTGCTGTCCTGACTAACTGGCTGCTCTTCCTGCACTGACCTCACACCTACCCTGTATGTCCTGTCCCCTTAGGTGGACCTCAGGTTCATGTTATCTAGCCCTGTCTGCAGCTGCTCCTGGCAGGACCCCAGAGCCAACACGTTGCCTCACCTTGTCCAAGACTGCTGAACAGCTTGGCCCTGCTTGAGGACGGTGGGACAGTGCTTGTTGGCAAGGATGCTGCCTATGCTGGGGTCACCCTCAGCTCTGGCTTGTCTTCCCTCGTGGACCAGCCCTGGCAAACACTGACATTCACCAGCTTTCCAGCACTTTCTACATCACAAGAAGTGATGGGGTTGTGAAGTCAAAAAAAGGAAACTAAATGTTTAGTTTATGTAACTATAAGTTAGAGACTTATAACTGAGCCATGTGAAAATCTAATAACTCATTAAATAGTCTTAAAAAGTCAGGAAATCCTCACATGAAAAAGGTTTACCCATGTGAGTAAAGATATGTGAGAACAGGCAGCAGCTCATCTGCAGTCTGTTGGGTGTTGTGCACATTTGTAGTCCAGGAGGTGAAGCAAAATTAGATTAACCCTTAGACTTTGCATAGGTAGCTCCCATGGTCATCAGAACGATTAACAGAATATCACACATGGGAGCCTGTCAGTCTTGGAGAGAACAAGAGTGAAGCAGTAGGGTGGATACTGCTCTCCATGCCATCTTTCTTCCATGCACATGCAAAAGATACCCGCTTATGATGCTGTCTGCCTGGTGCCTATCACAGACCCTAAGCTCACTCCCCATGGGGAGAGTATTAGCATTTTTGTGGTTATTTATGTGACAGACAAAAGTACAGTACAGGTAAGTATGACAGAAAGAGTTACTGAGTGAACATGCAGCTAATCAATGCATGTGAACAGATCTGCCATAGTTATTCATAAATGTGTAAATGTTGTAAGTAATGAACACACAAAATATGAACACGCTCATTTGTCTACTTATGAAGAATCAATTATTTCCTTATCATTTTCTCTATTCCAGCCCATACTGCAGAGGATCATTTTGTCTTACTTCGCTGAAAAGACAATAAATCTTCAATACATTACTAAATCTAACAAATTACTACAAATCTTGCAGTATTCTTTATTTTCTTATCTAAAAAGGACATTTGCAAGACCAAACCTCCAAAGCAACCCATCCCTTGCTTCTTAGTTCAAGCCCATTTAATTTTATAAATTCATTACTCCTTGCACATAAAATTACTTCCCTTGATGTTTTAAAATACAGTTTTTCTGGTTTCACTGCATTCATACAAATATTTCCACATAACTAGGATACTAAATCTAAATCTGCTCCCTGTTAGATAAGAGCTAGATTTCTAATTTAGTTTTTTAGTAGTAGGGCTGAAGTACTTGTAGTCCTTCATGTAGTATTAGACTTGATCTACTCTGTTTTGCCATGTGCTTGAAGAGTTTTTGCTCTGCAAGTATATCCATAAATCTATATCACAGATAAATCTAAATCAGAAACATACAGTAAAATGATACAAAATATGGAGCCCACTCTGTCCATTTCAGAAGGATTTAAAAAGATTATTCCCAAAGTTCTCTAGAAGAAGGAAAATTTGTTAGAATTTGGTACAATAAACTAATATTTCTTAATGAAGAGTTGTACTTTGAAATGAACTAGATAATAATGAAAGTCACATATCTAGCTAAAATCATGGTCACCACTTTGGTACCTCTACAGATATCTATACAACTGCTCTTAAACACAGGAAAATCCCATTACCTCTTCATGTGTTTTCTCCATGTTGCAGGGCCTTTTTTATTTATTTATGATTTTGCGTGCAGTATGGTTCCTGGCAGAATGACCCTAGTAGAGCTCAATCAAAGAAATGGACTTCATATTTTCCTATCTACAAAGTCTTCGACTACCCTGATCTTCTACAGTCATGAGCCAGTGGCTACACCACGACCATCTTCCACATAATGTGTTTCTTTCTTTGAAGGTAACAGTTTCAGGAGAAAGAATTTCCAGTGGAGCCAGCAGAAGGATGTTTAGCACTGAGGCTGAGCTCACAAACACCACTACTTCACATATCACATTGCAAAAGTGAACATTATATTCAGAAGTATAACCAGGAGGGTTGTGTCTGAGACTGGAATAAGCCTTTTGGTCTCTTCAGACTCATATGGCTAGCACGGATTTTGGGCATATACTGTCCCATCCTGTTACCAGTTCAGATGATTGTGTGTGGCTGTGTCTACATGTGTGGATGTATAATCAATTCATACCCTGAAGATACTGTTGATTTCTGCTCTTCCACAGCAGTCTTGCTTTAGCGATGAAGGCGGATTAAGAAGTGGCACCTCATCTTGTCCCTGACTGCTTGTCCCCACCTCTAATGTCACAGTTTGCCCTCCCAGCAGTTGTGCCAATACATCTGTCTGTGAATGGCTATGGGAGTGAGTATGAACGGGACACTTCAAGCTCATAGTCAACCACCATAGCTTTTGCAGTAACTCTGAGTGATAAATAGATGTCCTCACTGGTTTTAGCAAAACGGGACCTGACCATAACGCTATTTACATTTGTCTGCTGCAACAGTGGAAAAACTCAATAAAATACGAAGCAAGAATGGAAGAAATAATTTTAAGAAATTTAAAACAAAAGAGCAATAAATCTAGAAGTGTGGGTTAAATTTACCAGAGCACAAAATATTTTTTTTTCCTTTTACTTTTTCATCATTATCATCATTCACACAAACATAATTTCCAACAGCTTCTTGGAATGGCTGCTGAGTTTCCTACTGTCAAGTGTCTCCTCTCTTGGAGGTTTGTGCCATGCTGCAAAAAACATTCAGCTGCTTATGAAGTATCTGCTGAATCTCCATAGTTTACAGTCTGGTATTCCAAGATAAACAGGCACAGGTTTTAATTTCCCTTTATATGGCAGGCTGTAATTCACAGGAAGTCAGGAGCTGATATACAGGCTGCAAGGTGGGTTGTGCAGACACAGGAGCAATTCCAGTCACACCAGAATTAGAGTCCTTAGACACAAATTCCAGACTTGTAAAGATAAAGGCAATTATTCACCTGTTAGAGAAGCAAGTCTACCTTGGCAAATTATATGTCTCTTTACAGTTAAAAAAACCCACCTTTTTAGATCTATTTCCTTCAAAATAAAGAAAGCAGTTCTCACCCTAGACTGTATAAAAATTGTACATAAATTTAATAAAAAATTGTATATAAATTAATAATTAAAATGACATTATATTGCTAGAAATAATGTAAAATGTAATCTGGAGGTACGTCTGCTTCTGCTTTCATATCTCTTATAGCACCAACAGTATGACTATGAAGTTCTGTGCAGCCAGGCACTACCCCTATTAATCTGAGTAAGAATAACGTGAAACACAAGCCACCATGGACTTCAGTGCAAACCAGGAACTAAGCAGCCGACACTAAAAACTTTGCAATGGGGTCTTCAACACAACTGTTTTGTGAAATATGCAAGAGTAGACCAGTGGTGATATATTGACCAATATCTCAGTGTAATTAGTCATGCCATGACAATCACATAGGCATCTTCTTAAGAACAGAGTACATGTACAGTGTCATGTAATATTAAAGAAATACTTCTCTACTGGATCCAGCTCTAGTTTTTGCACCGTGTTTTTTTTTATTGTATCACTGAGAGACCATATGCACAATACTTTTGGACACTAATAGCCTCATTTCTAATATGGGAAAAAGGAAGAAGAAAATGATGAACAATCCTTGTGATAATGATGAAGGAAGTCCAAGAATCATAGAATCATAGAATGTCCTGGGTTGGAAGGGACCCACAAGGTCATTCATGAATGCAAAAGAAGCATAAACTTTCTTTAAATGTCCCAATAGACTCTAAATTAAGTAGATCTCTGCAAAGGAAACATAGCTCTAAATGCCTTTAAACTTTATCAAGTCTGCTAAATATTCTTTCAATTATTCTCTCACTTCTTTCTTTTTTTCTTTTCTGTATATGAATAGGTACATATCCAAAGATATATTCTCCATCATAAAATTGCCATGACTATAAACCGGCATTGTCCATTTGTGTAACGCATTGTACAAAGCAGCATGAACCATTAATAGGATTTATGCACTCTACAATACGAAAAAATGCATACACTTACATTTCTACATGTTTTATCAAAAAATATGAAGAAACAGGTATTGAAATATAACACTTCACTAGTAACTTTCAACCAGAAAAGCTCCTCAATAAATTACTTTTCATCATACTGTACTGGAATTCTTTCTATACGCATGGAAGTTGCTATTTGCCCTGGCAAATCTCAGTTTCTTCCCTCACAACCTGCCTGTCAGAAAACCCAGACATTCAGAACAAGTAATTCTGAAGGAAACACTCAGAGATTCAGTAAGCAGACCATACATCCTTCAATCAGTTGTCGCTCTCTCCTCAGGCTGAGATTGTCGTCATCACTACTGTCTTAACTCAGTTTGACAGTAGCTGCATTTGTGCATGTTGGTCTTCATCTTTTCTGGCTAAAGCCTGGTCCTTGAGTCTCTGCTTATTTTGATTTGACACTCATAACAGATAGAACATTTGCAAACAAAGCCTGGCTTCACCATTATCTAGAGTGCCAGGAGAAGACCCAGGCTCTGAAGAAGATCATCTTAAGTTTATAGGAAGATGGTGAACAGCTTCAGGAAGAGCATAGATTTTGCACCATTCTGCTTAACAGTGATGAATTTCATGCCAATAAGCAGATGTTAAAGGCTTTTGTTTGTGCACACTATAATATAAATCTGATTATTTTACATACTTACTGGGCCATTGAAAACTTTTTTTTTTTAACTTGCCAGGAGAATGTGGCAAACTCCATTTTCCTGGAGGAAAATAACTTCTTTACTTGCTCAACCTGTTCATTTCCATTCAGTAATGCTGCTGTCAACTGTCATCCACAGTGTCTGAGCCCACACTAACTTCAGCCACTTACATTACTAGTGCTAGAAACCACAGACTCAGCAATAAGGATGTCATCAGCATACTTGAGATTACAACATCTCCTTCTGCCAATGTTAATACCACTATGGCAACCATCAACAGCAATACACATTATTATTTCACTATAAATATTGAACAGATGTGACAGCCTTGTCAAACTCCTTTCCTGGTGTCCAACCACTCCGTTATACCTTTTGCTGCTTTGACTACTCTTCTCTGGCCATGAAAAGAAACGGTACAAGTTGACCATCTGTGCAGGAAAGCACGTTTGCAACACTTAGTACTGGTCCATATTTCTGCATAACATACTAAACTAACACTTTTAAATACAGTTTTTAAAATATAACTGCAATAGATTACTGACTTTGTTTTTTTCTGTAATAATCTTGTGATTAAATTCAATGCAAATTATGCAGATTTTCACCAGTTTCACCAAGATCAGGCTGTAGCCCAACTACTATAAGGCTCCTATTATAGCCAATAGCTTTTCGACTCTGTTTTGGCCATTTTTTTCCTAAGATGATCAACTTTCTTGAAAGATAAACAAAAAAAAAGAAAATCGTGCCACTGTTCTTGTTTAACACTTTATGTACTTTCACCTCATTAATCCTTCCACTTAATTTTAAATGCCCTAACAATGTTCTTGCAGTCTAGTCAGAATAAACTAAGTTCAAACAGACCGGGAAATTAAATGTTACTTGTTGTTCTTTTCAAGAAGGGTTTGCAGTATCTCACCTAGGGAACCATGAATTAGAAGAGGGAGTTAACTTAGCCCAAGACGAGGTCAGTAGGAGAATGAGAAATAGCCAGGAACAACCTAATCCAATCTTCCATCCATTTTTCTGCTCAATCACATAGCATTCAAAAAAGCACCAAAAGGTTATTCAACATCTAATTTGTAGGCACTAGCCTTTGAATCGGGGCAAAGCAACTCAAAGAACCTGGGGAAAAACCTGCCGAGTTCTGCTTCACCTCCACAGGCACAGGGTTTGTCTCTGAGGGCTTCAGAAGAAGAAACACAATGGTTATGTAATAGCATGCCTTTATCCTGTAAAACTTACTCAGTATGTGCTGGGAAAGGGAGCCTGACCATGTTCTACGTGTGACTGTCCTGAAGGAACCAGTGTTTCATCCAGCAGTTCTGATTTCTTTTTTTTTTTTTCCTTCTAAGTTGACATCTGTGGCAAGTAGAATTCACCTTATGATAAAAAGAGACATGTGCAAAGCTGGGCAGACGTGGTGGGGCTGGATCCTCCAGAGGTAGGGAAAGGTGGGAGCTGAATCCAAGAGCTATATATAGATGTTCTATCCTGAGCTAAGAATTACGCATTGCTGAAGCTAATATAAGTGTTTTATGTGGAAGAGGGGGTAGGCAGACTGTATACCCTCTCCATTGTTAAATCAATAATGTTGTGGTGTGCTGCTGAAATCCAGCTGCATGTCCATGGGTGTTTTTTCACCTCTAGGACTAATCAATAAAGAAAAGGTGAAGAGGAAAGGCACAAAAAATAGTTGGTAATAGCTTTGATTCTTGTCAATTATATTCTCTTTAATTTGGGTGGCATCAGACTCTTAGAAAATTCTGAGAATATTTGCTGGCAGCCATAAGACTTAGCTCCTTTCTGAAAAAGATTCAATCTTTGTGCCTCCTCCCTTCCATCCATAAAAGCAATGACAAAGCCTCTGGGTTGCAAAAAGTTATCTCTGGTTTGTTATTATTGCTATTAGTATGTATTACACAAGTATTTGACACATATGAGTTTTGTTCCCTTGAAGAAAGCTCCAAGGAATCACTGGAAGTAGGAAAGATGTGTGATAGCTCCAAGCCTGATGACTCATCACATGGTGATGCTCAATATAAAAGACAAAGCCAAAGCATAAGGGTACAAGAGTGTTTGAGCAGTCATAGTCTATGCTGTTCTATCAGCTGGATGCTGCTGGAAAGGAGATGGGATTGGTTTTCTATTTTTAAAGGATAGCCAGTGCTTTATTGTTTTGTCTTGCATTTTTTCCCTAAAGTGACAGAACTTACAGATTATACACTGCATAATCTTAAATACATTCAAAAGGACATGTAAGTGGATACATATAAAATGCCAATGAAAGAATAAAGCAAAAGAATTCCATCCTAAATTTAAAAATGTGCACAGCCATTTATTCTTTGGGAAAAAATATCTCATTACATCTTAAGACATGATAAAGACAAGGGATTTGAACATATGTGACAATCTCAATTGGGACAAAAATCTCTAAACCTGTTACTTCAGTTGTAGCTTTGCATAACTAAAGACAAAGCCGATATGATCAGGGTAATTTCTGCATTTGGACTGGTTTTTGGCATAGTGCAACACAGGAGAGTAAGAGGCTTTCCTAATCTTCCAACTCTTCCACAGGAGAGCAAGGACAATAACCATCACTATGCTGCATGCTAGCTTCCCCTCAGATCAAGGCCCTCACAGTGCTTCACAAAGACAAAGTAATCATGCCTCCAAAACATACCTGAGCTGCAAGTATTTAGCACTTATTTCAGCCCACCCCTGATTTAAGTGTCTTGCAAATCCTGCTCACCATATTCTTATGTGCCCGTGTGTGCCCAGGGACAGCATATCCAACAGACCACAGGTCCTGGTTAGCTTCAAGCAAAACTAGTTTCTCTGAACCTAGTGGGACCCCTCACATCCTCAGAAATGATACAACAGGTGTTCTCTGTGTCATGTTCATTGAGGGTCCCTTAATGGGTTGGACAACAGGCTGGGGACCACACAGAGAAATTAGTTTACTGTGTATCACATTCAAAAGATGTCAGATGAAAAAAGGTCCCTTTGTGGGTCACATGCAAAACCTTTCTAGGATACAAGTGGCTGTGGGTTGCAATCTGGGAGGCCTTGATGTAACAGAAACTAAACCACTTAGCTCTTGACATAGAATAATTAAGTACTGCAACAGAATAAGGGTTCATCTATATGCAACTTTTAAGGTAATTCAGACTTTGGTTGATTGAACTAATAAAGATGCAGATCTTGTGAATCTTTAAGGGTAATATTTTAGGTTCACAAAACCAAGTTGGAGTCTTTCAGACTTTTCACTCCTGCTGCATAATACTATGTTGGTTTTCCCCACCCTCCAAAAGATATTAAATTAAAGTGCAACACCTTAGTCTCCAGCCAAGAGGAAGTCTATTCTATTTATCAAGCTTAGGGAATAAAGCCATTGTTGCATTTGAATGAAAGGAAAACTTTCAACTGTTTGCAGTAGGGGCCAGGATTTTACCTCCTGAAAAAGTGAGCCTCTGGTACCTCAGGGGTAGTACTTATTAGGATGAATTGTACAGGGTATATATCACCTTCACGTTTTCACTACAAATTATGTCTATATCTTTTACTTCCTTTCCATCTGAATTTTGCTTTTTCCCATTCCTTCTCTGTCCTTTTCCCCCTTTCCTCTCTCTCTCTTCCCTCCCTCCTTCTCCGCCCCCACCCCGTCTTTTTTTAAGTTTCTTCCACTCTCCCTCCTACTCCTTTCACAGCATCCCCAATGCAGAATGCAAACCCGTAAAATTAACGTTCTGGTTAAACTTTCAAAGCTCTCAGCATCTGAATGGGTTTGAATAGAGGCAATGCCACTAAGCCATTCCTTTTGCAGACATGGTATAAAATGGTGGCATCAGGACCAGCAGGACAATTACGCCCAGAGCAGGGTGTTCAGGAGATTATAAAACTTACATTTGGCTTCAGCTATCTTTTAATTTTTCTTCTCTATAATAAAATATGAGAGAAACTTCCTTAATTTTCACATCAGTGTTTGCAGCTCAGGACTCCATTAATGCACCCTTCTCCCCGCTGCTGTTCTGTGCCCTAGTTTGCAGTCAGTTCATTCTGCACTGATGTATATTTCATTGCCCAAGGCTTAATTTTGATTTATTGTCCATCCATAAATTAGAAAAATATGCTCTGGAATTCCATCCCGCTGAAAAGCTGTGCCTGATGTCAGGGGACTGGGTGATATTTAAGATGTCAGAAATACATATTGGATTAGTGTGCTTTGTTTCCCCACAACAGCAGGTGTTTAATCATAGCTGATGGCTGAAGTTAAATGCATTAGGACAGGATCAGCCAAGAAGATGGAGTTTTTCTAAACCATACAAACTCCAGATAAATAACTCAAAACTAATTGTGTGTCCACATCTTAGATACATTTTTATTTACTTTAATACATTAAACAATGAAACTAGCCCCTGGCACTTAACTCCTCATTTAAGATCTGTACAGATCTTTGATGCTAATGAGTGAGTGGCTTTTGCACTGTATTACATTGTCCCTTCTTGGCCCTTCAACAGCTTAAGGTATTTCCTAAAGGAAAGATAACTAAGAAAGAAATAAAAAAGCGTTAAGCAGCCACAGGGGTGGTACATTGGGTTTTTTTGAGGCTGGGGGGTCATTCCCATAGAAAATTCAAGATGTGAATGTAAAAAAAAATCACTTCCTGTACCCAGGACTCTAAGTAACAGAGACCACATTCTGCATCCAATGATTCTCTTGAATTTTCTTTTTCTACTGCTGATTTTTGTTTGTTGCAAAGCTTGCTGCTCTGTTTATGTTAATGAGAAGTCTCTGTGTATAGAAAAATGATCAGGCCTGGTCTTGAGCAATTTAGCTGGAGGCCGAAGAGAAGACGCTTAGGAGAGCAAACATTTTCAAGGTCAACCGGTGAACTGTAACAAGCCAGTGAGATTCATGGCGAGAATTGTATATTTTGACACAACAGCGATTTGATTAAAAGAGAAAGTAATGGGTTTAAACAGTCGCTATGAGGATGTAGCCAGACTTTGTTAGCTTTTCGCAAATTACTTAACAGAGCAGTGATGGAACTGGAAATAGGGCTGTTTTGTGTAAGGTAAAGAAAAGAGGGTTACATTTGAAGCAGGAATAATAAAGGATGCTAATGTTTGGTGTTAAATATATTTCACTTCATTCACCTTGCAATGATTTCTAGGCAGTTTAGAACATTATAAATATTATAGATAGCTATAATAAAGTTGACAGGTTTTAACTTTTTCTGATATTCAAGACACAGTTGCTGTTACCACATTTATAAAACCTCAGCCCTCTATGAATAAGTAATACTCTGCATGTACAGGACCTTTCTCATAGAGATATCAAATCACTGCAAAGGGAGGCAATGGGAGCTACTGTTCACTTTACATGCTGCACAGAGAAACTGAGGCAGAGAGGTTTTGACTTGTGCAAAATGAGTGAGTCAGAGGGAAACGTATGATAAAGGGCCCATTTCCCAGTCTTTAGATTTATGCCCTGATTGCATATGATATTTAAGCATGAGATTCTGGTCTAATATCCAGTTACTTCAAAATAGTTAGGCACATCTTTCAAGCCTTTGCTGCACCTGTAACCCAACTGACAAGAGACCACTAACCCAAAAGAGAGATATTATACCGACATTGCACCTCTCTTGCCTTCCTGTTTTAAAAGTATTTTTAACAGAATTTTGAAACTATGGTCCAAATTTAACACTTATCTCACAAGAAAGTGAACTCCAGTTTGCATATGCCCCAGAAGAAACTCTCTTCTGCAGGCAGATTCTACTCCACCTCAAAGCAGACTTCCCTGTGTCTGAACCTCACTCAGAACAGTAAAATCCTATGTGCAAACAGCATTATGAGCATTTCACCAGGCTGGATGTTTTGAAACTGGAGCTGCAGTAAGTGTCCACTGGAGACTGATACTCCAACAAAAATTATCCTTTTCCTTTTCCTAATAGGTCTTTACTACTGTTGTTGACTTTGCTTCTTTGCACACACAGGTTATGTGACTGCTGGAGGGCAGGTCTGTTTAAAGACAACTCAGCTGCTTTAAAAAAACCAACCAGAAAAATTCCTGTTAACGAGGAAAGACTGCTGCCTTACAATAGCAGAGTAGGAGTAGGTGCTGGAATCTTCCCAGGCTTACAGGCTGGAAGAAAGGACCATGAAAGCAGGGAATCAGAAATGACTGAACGTGATCATAAACACCAGAATGATAATCTCTATGGTCATAGGTTATATTTCATAAATACTTTGTATTTTAAAAAATGTTATCTTTTCTGGATTGCCATTGCTTAAACTCCCAGTATTCAGGGTATGTTATGAAGCTGTGATGTAAAGCTTCATGGCTGGATTAAGCCCATCTCAGGCCACGCTGCCATCAAACAGGGGCAGTCCTGCCTTACTGAGAACCTTGTACAAGTGCTGTCTAGAGTGGGACCACATAGAGTCAAACCAGTTCTCTTACCTGGTTGAAATTCAATGATCTTTATGGTCAGCTGGGTCACTGAGTTGCTCCAGTTCACCATATGATGATATGATCACTACCAGTTACCCTAAGTAAGCGGTGGGAACATGTTGCTGGGGCTTAGGCAGGGGGCAGGACTGAAGAGCAGTAGGCTGACCACTGACCAGCTTTTCTAAAGTCACCATTGAGTTTGGTTCTGACACGCCAGCATGGCTTCAAGATTTGTTCTCCTTTGTCTTAATGCACAAGAACATGAGGGAAACCTGCTAAAGATTAAAGCTTGGATGTGAATCATAAAAAAATATGGCTTTGGTTTGTTTTAAAACTGTCCATTTCAAATTATTGTGATGTTGTAGCTGCCCTCAGCAGACAGAATTTGCTAAAAAATCCTCTCTGTACTAAGTCTGAAAGAGGTTAAACTCATATTCCTTGCAAGGTTTCTGTAGAGGGAGAAAGTGATTTTTATTTTGAGGAAAATATGAACATTCGATTCCCAGTACTGTGTCATTTAGTCAGCCAAAAATTCCACTGAATTTCTCCAGATCAGTAAGTGCTTAAGTGCTTAAGTAAGTAAGTAAGCCCTAATTCAGATTTTCTGGGAGCATCAGAGAATTTAATTCACAAATTAATGCAAAACTAAATTTTAGGCTAAAGAGCTGCAATTCTGATTGGAGACAGGGAGGCAAAGGCTGATGGAAAACCATGTTTTAAAATACATAAATATTAAATCACAGTTTATCTCTAGGGGAAAATAATCCAATATGGCAGTCAACATCTTTCAAATAACTAGTTAGTTTAACTGGAAAAATATTAACAATAACACCGAATGTTGAAAAGTGTCCAAGGAAGATTCCAGACTATTCCTCTATTCAAAAGCAAACTATATCTAGCCTCACTTGATCTTCAGATTCAACCTTTTGAATGCCAGCTGAAACAGCTTCCAGTCTTCCAGTTAATAAGTCCTTTACCCTCTACATCCCAGAATATTCCACCCTTACTGTATGTAGTTGATCCCTTCAGTTGTCACCAGTCTTGAAAAATATTTTCTGGGAGAAGATTTTGGGTTGAGCAGGGTATGTGTTGGGACTCACAATTCCTAATTTCTCAGTTCTCCCATGGACTCTTTGTGTGACCTTGAATAAGTCACCACACTTCCATTTCCATCTCTGAACAAAGGGTATCCTACTTACTTATCTCTCAGGGGCCTTGTGTGCCTTAATCAATCAATATTTTTCATGACATTTTGAGATCCACAGATAATTAAAGATTCTATGACAATAAAACATAAGTATTGTACACAGCTTATGGGATGTTTTCCCCTGCTAGGATCTTGTAAAGCCAGTGGGAGTGATGAATATCTATACATGTTTTCAGTGTACATGGAAAGGAAATAACTTACTAAAAAAAACACCAAAACAAACAAACAAAAAAAACACCAAACAAGAGACCCAAACATTTCTCCTATTTGATTATCCAAGATGGCCTATGAAGGAGAATAGAAATTTTTATGAGCTCTGACCTCTAACTCTACTTGTAGAGTTACAATAGCAAAAGGAAAGTGACTTATTGTTTTGAAAAGCAAGCACAGAATGTTTGATCATGTTGGAAGCCTAATGATAAAGTTGATTGAACAGGTTCTCAGGAAAACTGTCAATTAGGTTCTCCCTAACAGTATCATACAGTAGTATCGTACATTTCTTTGGTGGAATACACAGGGAGGGTCCCACACTGTTTGTGTGGTCAGACACTAGGTGTTTCAGTGAGATCTGTAATTAAATGATAAATGATATTGTGGTCTGCTATGTTTCCACTTGCTCTAGTAATAAATCATTGGGACATTGAAATGTCCTAGGTTTTGCTGCTACCAGGCCTGCTTCTCCTTTCATGTATGTGGCAAAACTTTGAACTATGAATTTTCTCATCTGCATCAGATACTTTACATTTCATCTGCAAGAAAGAAGGGCAAAGTTTCATACACGAACTTACCCAGGCACTATTAATCCTGTAGAATTGTGGTAACACACTTTGGGCTGTAGAGTCAGCATGGGACAGAGGTCCTGGACAATTCACAGAGAAAAAAAGCAAAATATTACTGATTAGTCACATATTCCATCATATTGTAGTGCCACAGTTAATTAGAACTGACAGAAAGACAAACCATTATTAGAGTTTTTTCCTTTCTGAAGTCCTACCCATCTGCAACAATAATCTTTGTTTCCAAAACAAAAAAGAATCTGGATCCCAGCTGAGCTGAGATGATAACAGTCAAATTTTTGTTCTAGCCCTAAGCAAAACCATGTTCTTCATCATTAACTGGACAATTTCTCTATTTGGAATAACTGAATTTAATAACAATAACAATGATGATAATAAAGTCATACCTATTATTCCAGACTGAAGACAAAGAAATGACTGCAGATAATGAAAAGTAAGATGCATATTTTTTCTCTATTGGTTTGAAAATTATAGTAATAATGAGCTGTTTAAATTATCAAAGGAAGCTCATCACTTTCTGGATATGCTTCTAGTCACATTTGCAAGTTTCTTAATGTTTAGTAACTAATTGGTCTTTCACATTTCTTAGTAGCACAAGCACTTCTTTAAATTTTACTTTAAGTTGTTCCTGCTGATACAAAGATGGCAGCACTAAGATGAGGCAATTCACAAATAGGCGTATCATCTATTCCAAAATGCAAGTGCCTAAAATACACTCCTTAGAAAAATCAATTAGGATAATCAGGTGTCAATGGTTAATCAATTTATTAATGTGAAAATACCAAACAGACTCTGAACTTCAATGGTTTATAATTTTATTTATTATTTAATGCTCCAATTGTATATCTACAAGTATGGTCATTTTGCTAGTCCCATATATTTTAAAGTAGGTCCTTTGTCCCACCAAACTTCTGCTGGCAACAGGCACAGACTACAACTATCTCTGCAGCAGGCTAGCTGTCTGTTTTCAAATCATGCATTTGGCAGAACTCATTTGGCCTGACAGATGCAAATCTTTCAAGTTTTCAGTTGAAATTGGCTTAAATCTTACTATTTTGAGAATTTTGTCACAAGTCTAAAACTCAGACCAAATTTATGGATGTTGTAAGTATTAAACTTAAGCCAAAATGGTAATTTTGAACAGGAAACTCACACCATTCAGTTTTGATCAAAATCAAGATAAACTTTCCAAGGCTGGAAGGTGATTTTACCAGTCTAATGTTTGGGAAAATCTGCTGGGTTATGGTTGAATTTTATTTTGACATTGTTATTATTCCCTAGAACAGAAATTCAAACCACCTAAGGAAATGGAAATCCTTGCAAACAGAAATGAATAATAAATTAAAAATGTAATGTTTCATGTACCTTTGGTTTTACCTGACAGAGCATAACCATTTCAAAGGAGCGTTTATAGTTATTCAACTAAATATTACAGAGAAAACACTGTTCTTACCTCCCTCCTTGTGTCTCTTACCACAGCTGGAACTAGCAACACCCCTAATTGTTTCCTCTACACACTGCACAAAACCAGCCTTCAATTCTAAGGTTTGTGAGGGAGGCACACGTTTTCTTTCAGAGTTAGGCAGCTTTATATTAAGTTGGGAATGGAAAAGTCAGTCAGCAGTACAGATTAGTCTAGAGTGAGAATAGCACCTATAGCTTTTCCTTCTTGGAGATTTTATTAATCAAAACCAGAACTTCATTGTTGCACAAATGTAAATGTACAGTCTCCACCCATCTACTCTACTTCATCATATTAGACTCATCTATTTGTGCTTAGTATATGGAGCTTACCAAAGGACCATAACTTGCTTCTGTCTTTATACTGGCTATTTTAATTTCTACAGTTCCACTTCAAGTACATGTTTTGAAGAATCTCAAGTACTGATGAGGGCAAAGGGGGTGGTCATAGGCTTTGGAATGACTTCAGCTTGGAAAAGAGACAACTGAGGGAGGAGATGGTGGAGAGACATAAAATCAGAATCTGATGAACTGATGAATACAGAATGACACCAGGGTCAGGCAGCTAGAAATCAGGCAGTAGGTTTAAAAAGAAGTACCTTTTCATGGAGCATGACCATAACCTGGAACCAAGCTGTTGGGGGAAGCCCTGAGTACAAATGTATTTAAAAGGCAATTAGAGACATTCATGGCAGGTAGAGCTGCTAAAGGTGAATAAATACATGGTTGCAACACAGCTCAAAGTCCCTAAATGGCTGGTTGCCAAAAAGAAGAGGGATCACTCTACTTGCCTTTAAACTTTGCATAAGCAGGTGCATCTGGCCACTGTTGGAGAGTAAATTACGCCAGACAGATCTTTCATAGGGTTCTTCTCATTTACTTCACGTTAGCTAATGTATTTTGGTGTATAAACTGAAAATGTCCCGAATCTGAAAAGTTTACAGTCCTTGACCAAATCAATTATAAGAGCTCAGAACAAGCTTTTGCAAAATGACAGGAAGCCCTACAAAGTTGCTTTCACAGGACTATGACCTAATGCTCTCCACCAGACTACAGAACTAAATGGGAGCTGAGATGCCTTATTTGGGAGTGCTCTGATCCTGCTCTTCAGGCAAGCATGCTATAGGTGATCACTCTGCTGCTGCGTCTTACACACAAAGTTAATGAACAGTGAAGGCAAAAGAAATCTGATCTGCATACCAGGATTTGTTTTGGGGCTATTCTCCCTGTAGCTCTTCTGGATCTGCTGTAAATCTGGTTTGCAGTCCTGTGAATGTTGTCCTCCTCCCATCAACCTCAGGACTAGCTCTGAGGTCATCCATACCTGCTGTGCCCTGCTGATGTAAAAGAATGGTGAGGATTTCCATGGCATGAAAGTCTGGCTCTGGGTGCTTTTTCAACTAAGTGACCAACCTTGAACTACCAACCTGCATTGTGGCTCTTCACAGGGAATAAACAAAGCATTGGTCAGAAGGACATCTGCAGAGGTCTGACTGGAGAATAAAGAGGCCTGAAAGTTATTCTCCCTGAGGGAAACGCTTGTTTCTATATGCAGTCGTTTTCTTGACAAAGTACTCTACTACTGCTTAATGCTCTCCTTCACCTTTTATTGTTATTAATTGTCACCCCTAGAGCCGGGTGCATCCAGAAGGGGGGAATGAATGAACTTGACTCACTCATGTGCCTCCTCCCCAGACTGGACCCTGTACCCCTCCTGGTGGTGCCAGGAAGGCTGAAGGAAAGGGTAACATGGACATGGTCCCTGCAAGTCAGGGACATTGTAACAGGGCATAGGGCCACAGAGCCCATGGCTCAGTGCTGCTGTTTTCTCCTTATTTATGTTTTTTATCATTACTCAGTTCAGCCACACAAGGCAAATTGTGTTTAATAAATTAACCTAATGGATTCCGCAAGTGGTTTGTGAGCGGGGTGCTTCCTCCAGTTAAGGAAAACATTTATATTCGCTCTCCCTTTGCTTTTCACAACCATGAGGGTAAGCAGAGGGCAGGGGACAGTGGGGAGGGGGGAGCGAGCCCGCCTGTCACCCTCAGGGCCAGGGGGTCCATCGGGGCTAGCCCCAGAGGAGATGCAGGGAGCCCAGGGCACCGGTGGCTTTTGTCTCCCTGCCGGCGGCCAGGCAGCCCGGGCTGCGGTACCTACCACAGCTTCCTCAGCAGGCAGCTCCCTCCCCTTCCCCGTGCTGCACATTACACTCTTCCAAAGGGGCCTCTTTAACAGCTCCCCATGAAATAATAATTCATTATGTCGCTAGGAGGGAAGAAAGGGAGTGTAAGTGTCTTGATGGGATTAGCGGAAACCCCTGCAGAGATGATTTAGGAGCCATGATAATTCATTTAATAGGGGCCTGGGGTAAATTGCTAGACAGGGAAATGTAACTGAACCAGCTTAGAAAGGGCGCATTACAGGTCTGTATATGATAACTGGCTTCATTAGCAATATTTAAGAGATTTCATTTAAGAATGAGTCATAAAATGCAGAACTATTTCATCCACCTGGTTTGGTGGCCTTTAGCTTTACTCTGTCTGAATATTAAATTGTAAATGGCACTACAGCAACACATTTTGGAAACTGTTCTTTTGGCTGTTATTTGTATGGTTGGTTTAGCTTCTCGTTTGTTAACCTTTTAAAATGAGTATCATCGAAGTGGCTAACGGTACATCCAGAACTCAGAGAGATGAGGAAGGTTTCCATGGCTGAGAAGAGACTGCTGCAAAACTTAGCAAAAACTCTAGGTTACCACTGCTGTACACACACAAGTCCAGAAAGCATCAGCAACTAGCAAATTATTTCTGTGAAGCTCAGTAAGCTAGCCCCTCTCTCATTCAATATATCTGATTATGCAACAGCTTGGATGGTGGAACAACAAGCATGCATACAGAAATCATCAGCTGGACCTTGGGAAGCCTACCATCCTGTACCACGGAGCTGAAGTTTGCCTCAGATGCTATTATTAGCAAATGCTTGTTTGGTTTTGGAACAGGAAAGGCAGACATGATAGTTTTCTCCCACTTAGCAACATTTTAAAATCAGTAACCCTGGAAAAAATCTGGTTGGTTTTTTTTTTTTTTTTTAGCCAAAGCATGGTCCAAACTATTTGTTTTTTTAAGCACAGCCCAAATATCTGACTAGATATTCCTACTCAGGATATATGGGTAAATATTAAAATTCATCAAATGAGGTTAGATACACAAAGAACCAAGCTCTGTACAGCCTTGCAACTTGATTAACTCCTCTGGGGCTGCAAGATGTAAACAATAGCAGAACTTGGCCTGGCACTCATGTGGTTTGGATGTGTGTGTGGTGATGTTTGTTATTCATGGAAAAGGAATTGTTCAGGATAAAAGCTATTATAAAGTCTTTTATTCATCCTTAATATTGTGCTCTTATGCTTGCCAAGTAATGTTTCAGTAACATTTGTCACCAGTACTTTGAGTTACAAACTTTGTCTTTTCAAAATCATTATTTAGAACATTATTTTAATCCTTTGTCCTCTTGGATGAATTTTAGGAGACAAGGTGCACTTCAAGATTTGGGCAAATGTTTAACAAATACGAAAAAAGTGGGTCATAAGCCTATGAGCTTTTTCAGTGCCCCCTTCTTATTTATCACTGGTTCATTTTTTTATCACTGAAACCAAAGGAAATGCACTCATAAGGAAACATTGTCAAGTAAATTATTAAAGCAATTCTGTCATAAACAGGCGTGCTTTTTATTGTTCTCCTGAAATATCAAAATGAAACAGTGATGTTTTAACATCACTGTACAGGGTTAGAGTAAGATTTGCTGATCATATTTTATCTGGGGGTGTTGCCAACTGAATTGTATCGTAATTCATTGTGCAAGGTACAACCATAGAAAAACAAATAACTGAATTCTTTTTAGACCTCACATCAAGTGTGGACACATTAATAAACTCTTCTAACCAAAAAAGACAAGTAATTATATGTAAAATGATGCTATTACACATATAGGGTTGCACAACTAAAGGACGAACCAGATTTTCTTTAGATTATTAAAATTTAGCAAAACCTCCTGTTCTGTCTGTGTGCCACATAAAGCCTGGTGATATTACCATCCTTTTTTTCCAACTTTGAAATCCCACAATAAAGAGGTTGTACTTGATATAATATTGTAAACCTTTTTGAAATATGGCAAGCAGTATCTTTATCAAAGGTAGGAAAAGATATTAATAATCACAACTGTCAATTGTAAGAATAAGACAAGTGTTTTAATAAATCTTCACTAATACTCCATACAAATATAAAAGAATGACTAGCTTTCTCTCTGGCCCTTTCCCTAGTGACCGCTGCCCGTTATGACTTTGAATGATTCCCTCTAATGGAAGACAGCCAATACTGTCCATTATTCCAGATGGTCAGCTCAACTGCAAAGTTCTGCTAATGCTTCTCAGTGTTCAGACATATCTTCATATCTTGCCAGCATTTCTTCTTTTTCTTTTTTTTTTTTTTTTTTTTTTTGTTGGCAGACAAAATCTGGGCTATCTTGCCGACTAGTTACAAAATTCATTTTGGTATTCATGTTAGAAAATGCACAGTGGTTTCCTGCTCAGCTCGTATTAAAAGAAAGTCAAAACAGACCAACAGCTCTGTAATAGCCAGTAAGTAATACATTAATCACTTGCTGCTGCACAGCTAAGAGGTGACAGGAAAAAATACAAGCAGACTTTGTGGGCACATTCTGAACTGGGCTGTACCTGCACGATAATCCTGCCCATTACCACAGTTTGCAATAAACACAAACAGGATTTGGTCCAGTATATTCCATGTAGCAGGCATTGCTTTTTCATGTATTGTGGGTATTTGACATGCTCTGTCCTGATTTCTGTATAAGTAATTCAAATCATGCAAATATTTCATGCTCTAATCAACAGAAAGTAGATAAGTACTGGCCTGTGCATGCAATTTACCAAAGTTCAACTAATTTTTCAGTTAGTAGATAATGGCTGGGTATTATAAAGTAATGTTCATCACTTCACACAAGCAGAATTTGCTTATTGCTGTTCTCTGTTAATACAAAGAGGCATTAGCAGACACTTGTAAATTTTCCTATGTACAGCTTACATAAAAAATAATGACAACAACAACAAATGACAACAACCGCTCCTATTTAAAGGCACTGCACCTAGAATAAATATTGTAGGTGTCCTTAGGGACAAATATTTCAAGTGGTTAGCCAACGTTCTGGTATGCCTTCTAGCATCTTGTCATCCCAAAAGCGTGTTACGAGCAGTGGGCTTACACACTACTTACATGATTTTCTGTAATGGGAAGCTTACAATGCTGCATTTCTGGCGTGAAAATTAAAATGTTTTGATTAATTTTGCAAACCCAGATTAGCTCTAGTAAAAACAGACTGGTGGTTTTGATGCTGAATTACATGGAGTTGCTCCAGGTTTTTACCCCTGCACAGGAATACAAATTGGGCTGATAATTGTGCATTTCTTTGCAATATAATCCATTGTTTAATTGATATATTTTATTTCAGGCAATCAGATATTTCAAAATATTCAGGGAACATTCAGCTACAAGGCACCAGTATTTGATTTTTTAAAATAAAATTGTTTTCAAGAGAAAACTAACTATACATTTGACCTCCCGACTTTTTCAGAGATGAGTATCCCTATAGTACTATCAGTACTTTCAATAAAATCAAGTTTAACTTGTGTTTGAAACACACATTATAAATAGATGTATAGATGGACGAGATATTGAGAAAAGGAATAGTACAGATTATGAATATTAAGATTTATATTAATCTATAAGCCTATTAAAGTACAGTAAAACCTGTCCTTCAGACCACCTTTTTAAAGATATCACCTCCCTGATGGGACCACTAAATTTCGGGCCAAATTATTTTCCCATAAAGAACAATGAAAAGAAAATGATTATATTAAGACTACTTCTAGTATGGTTTCTTTTCATTGTTCCGCCAAAAATGATTCCAAACAGTAAAATAACATTGATTTTGACCTTGTTAATGAACCTGAAGAACTTCAAGGCATACTTGACCATAGATTTCCCTTTAAACAGGAAAAAACTGACATGCAGCTATCATTATTTCATCAACCTTGGCAGAAGATATGTAATTTCACAGGTATTTTGGATAGGCAGCTTGTCCTGATATTGTTAAAGTTCCACAGGGACAGAAGCTTGGGCTTTTTCTTCATACCAACACTCTTAAATGATTCTGTAATTTGTATAACATTGGTTAAGTCTTCTGAGGGTTAGGAATATTTTAAAGGCTGCGTTGTACAGATTTATATACTATTAAGGGATTAATTTAATTTTTCCAAGATGTCCATCTTCCCTATGGTAGGAACTTTCCAGAGGTGTCTCACTGGGACTTCCTCACTCCCTTTAGGAGGGCTACACCTAGTCAGTGTAAAACGTAGATGGTCACAGTTTCTTTCCTATTAATATGAAAGGTCCCAGAGACTACAAGTCCCAGACTGCAACATCCCACCTTGATTTGAGCAGCATTCTCTAGGCTGGGACTTTCAAACAAGACCCCTGTCTGGATTAGGGGAGTTCAAAACATGGATTGTACAAAGCATGTTGGCCCACAGCACATTATCACCACTAACCACTGCCTTTTTTATTTTTACCTTACTGTCTTTATGCATACACAAAATCTGGTGTGTTTCCCACATGTCTTTGCTACATATTCTTGTGTGTTTTCATATCAGTCAGTGTATGTACATCCTTACATGGTTACTTTATGTGGAAGATCAGCATCCTAACCACTGCTGTCACTGGGAAGCTTATATTTTTGCCTTCACAGATATGATACTAATAGCTTATTATGTTCTAGGTGGATGCCTTTTTTCTAGGGCAGTGAAAAAACACAGTCAAAAAACAAGCAAGCAACCTCTTCCAAACTCAGAATATAGTAGAATAGTCATTTTTCTTCTGCATATAATCTCAGTTTTCCTTGAACAAAAATAAACATTTTTAATGCTAAAAAGCAAACCCAAATTCAGATCATTAGGACTATTATGCTAGCAGTTAGAGCACTGGATGTTTTTGTTACTGTTTGGAGTCTCTGTCTTGCTGTAGAGGTACCCAGGGATCTGGTGATGCTCATAGAAATAAGGAGACAGGAGAGATCTCACACACATTTAGAGTTAGTCTGCCCTCATCAGAATTCCTTTGTCCTCTCAGTAGTGGGACAGGTGGCTACTGCCTTCCTACCCAGAAGGGAACACATAAGTGAATTCTTTAAGACCTGACATGGGATAGTTTAAGACAAAAGGCTCTGTATGCCTCATCTGTTTCAATGGAGTAACCTGCTCACCTGAACTGGGGGTTCTCAGAGGACTCTATGCTGGTGCCCCATTCACTTAAAACTGCCCCACCATGGTTGGCAATACCAAAGAGTGGGATGGTTTCTACACCTTGTCTTATTTTCACTTGTCAACATGAGATTCAATTAAATTATTATTCTGCTGGATGAGGCACAGTCTACCAAGCTGGCACTTACCTTTATTCCAATGCTTTTATTGGACTTGTGCCCTATTGCCTCCAATTCACGAACTACTCATTGTGAATGCTAGTATTGGTAGTAACTGCATTTGCATTGGTGGTTGTTGGGCAGGAATGCTTCGCATTGGTGTTGTCACCAGACACTTCATACAACAAAAATAATAATGCAGAGTTGCAGTTGTAGGAGTAGCTGTGCCTGTCTCATGGTTTGTTGATTCCCAAAGAGGCAGATCCTGATTCCTCTCCCTACTAGTCCTTTCTTCTCTCCCCCTCCCTCTCTCTCTCACCCTTGGCCACATGGTCCCACCACCTGCCTTGCACCATCTCTTTTGCTCATCAGAACATCCCTCCTTTTCTTTCAGCTCATTCACCCAGCAGAAAATCACCCTCTTTTAGCTGCATTAGTTTTCTGCCAGGTTGGCAAGCTGAATCAGCTCTCAGAGGAGCCTGGGGAGGGTTCGTGTGTATGGTAAGTGGCAGAAGTGCCTGGCTGGGAGCAGGGGGAGAGGGGAAGGGGAAATGGAGTGGGAGCAGGACCTCCCCTCACTGGTGGCTGTGGACTGGCTGGTTGATTGGCTCATCCCACCATGTTGAAACAGCCCTTTACAGGATGCAGTAATTGAATTCATAGATTTCTTACATTTCTTTAACAGATGTTCAACCTCACTGGTAAATTCTGCTTCATTATTAACTCACATTATTAACCCTTCTAACCACAGCAGCATTGCTTTTGTCAGTAAAGAGAATAGTTGCAACTTGCAGTCAACAGGCTAGTGCTTAAAAAACAGAATGGTAAGAAAAATAAAAATTAATAAAAAAAGTTGATTCACTGAAATGAAACTCTGCAATTTAGGTCTTCCATACTGAGATGTCGATTTATGCCATGGCCCTTTGTTGTGTACAAATGCACAATAGGGCCAATCCTGTGTTCCTGCTTCAGCCCCTCTTTCCGTAATGGGATTTTTGGCAGAGTAATTTGGCAGCCCTACAGTACTCAAAAGGCTGGCTTTTTCTTGTGCTTTTTACACACCAGTCTCCCTTTTTGCTAAAATGAGATTTTCTTGAAACCTGTCATAATTTAAATCAACCCTCAACTCATATTCGTCCAAACGCATATTTTAATGTGATGTTTAAAATATTTGTGTAGGCATGTTAACACCCCTTGTATATTTGGGCTAAAAGGCAAACCATTATTTTCATTTTGTTTCATTACTAGTATTTGATGTGTGACACAAATTCATGACTGGTTAATGAGCAAATGTTAGCATGGCACAACTATGTCTGTTACAGAGCAATCAGTGTTTCAATAAGGGTTTGTTAAAGCCAGGGTTTTATTGTTTCTCCTTCCTCCACAGTTCAGTGAGCTAAATGCAATTTATTGTCTTCTCACTTTTTTCTCATTCCTCCTGAAACTTCCCAGTGTTTTCCTTGCTGCATCTGTATTGGGAGCCATGAGCATCTCTTTATTATTATCATCCATACAGCCTTATAGATGCACTTGGATGATTTATAAATAAACAAAACAAAAAGTCTTTGCCCAGAGGAGCCTACAATCTAGTGCCTGAATGCTGCAATTGCTATCACGTGGGTAGGATTGCTGTGTCCATGTGTTATCAACTTGAAAATTGTGGCTGAAAGCTTTAATTCTGCAGTCAGCTCTGCTAGTGAGGCATAGATTCAGGCCCCAGTCCTGCAGTCGGCTGTGCTGGCCAGGAGCCTGACGCCTGTGCGGAGCCTGGCAGTGGGCTTCACCAGCAGACAGGGCAATGCAGTGAGGTCCTTCACTGCTGGATTTAGCTTGTTACCACTGCAAATCAACCTACATTATTTTTTTTAACTCCTTCCATGGGAAGAGCTCTAAATTCTCACACCTAATGTCCTGTTCAGGTTTGTGAGGGAGACGTGGGCATTTTCTTTTGGGCGACACTATTCAGAACTCCTTGGTGCAAAACACTCTGACTGGCATGCTTCACTGCTAATTGTGCAGTCCTGGTTCAGGCAAAACTCCTATTGTCTCCAGTGGGCATTTTGCCCATGAAAGGAAACAGGCCTCATTTTACAGCAGTCTGTATAAATGAGCGTTTTCCAGGTCTATGCTCTTTCAAATAGTCCATTGGCTACGAACAGACATACATGGATCTATATGGCTGAAGGATATTAACTGGCAGATCTGATGTAATTAAAACATAAAATAAAACATTACATACAGTTAAGAAAAACTATCCCTTGATTTATGAGTCTTTGCTGATATATTGAACAGTATGGCCATTTTGTGATATATATCTGTAGTAATTATGTGTTACAGGTTTGTATAGCTTTTTGAAACAGCAAAATGTAAAATGTATATTTAAAGCCTTTGGTCACCTATTGGGAGCTATGTTAATTATGATTTGTGAATTATTTTCTGCATGAAATCACAATCTTTACAATAACAATATATAGATTATGAACTTCTCAGAAAGCCTAATGCCTGTGGGTGATATTTTGGTTGTTTAAGTACTGTCATTCTGGCAGAGCATTAATTTAGATTTTCATGCTCTAGTCAGCACCTTGGATGTCCTTAGAGTTTTACACTTGGATTAAAAATACATTGAATTCATCAAGCATATTGTTAGTAAAATGAACTTGGGACTTCCCTGTTGCAAACTAAGTCTTATGATTTTCTGACTCTAAATGAACTAAGAGAAAACCAGAAATGTTTGCAATTTTGCAGTATAAACCTGTTCTCCCTACCTGTGTGCAGCTTTGAATGTCTGGAATAAACTGCATAAATAGCTATTGGACTGGTTTCAATATTGAAAATTGATCCCATTCCTTCTCCAAATATGCCAATAGCAAGACCACCACTTCCTGGAAATCATTAAGCAGAGTAGATCAGATATGCAGCTAATTCAATCCCAGAGATGGATATTCGAAACATTTCCAAATGAATCTACAGAAAGGTGAAAGCTTGCATACCCAAGTACTGCCTCACA
Organism: Phalacrocorax carbo; assembly: GCF_963921805.1. Lineage (NCBI taxonomy): Eukaryota > Metazoa > Chordata > Aves > Suliformes > Phalacrocoracidae > Phalacrocorax > Phalacrocorax carbo. Next base: position 27,694,709 of record NC_087548.1, on the reverse strand, counting down.
CACACACACACAATCCTACCTAAAAGGCAGGAAAGATCAGGATGCAAGAGCAATAGGAGAATTTGCACCAAGGTACATTATATTGTGGTACAAAAGAAATAACTCATATGTGTATGAAAATCATAAGCCTTAAGCTTTGGAGAGAGTTGTGCAATTGACAATCAAATGGAGCTTAAAGGAAATTACGAGGTTTTACACTAAAGTCCTGAAATAAAGAAAGTAATATTTTAGAGCAAAAAATTGCAAATGTCAAGATTAAATCATAAGACTTTGCACCATTGAGCTACTAGCTAGCTCTATAGCTTCTTCAGTTCTTAACACAGGGAAAGACCAACTTTCATGGTCAATAAAACTTAAGAACTTTAGAAATACATTTAGAGACATAAATCATATATTTGTGGCTTTTCCTCCTTCAATAGCTAATTACGGGGGAAAAAAAAAAAGATTGACTATGTGAACTCCTTGGATGCTAACCCATTCTTGCATTTGTTTTTAGGCTCATTTTTAATCACTTTTGTTTCTTCCAAGGAAATGATGTTAATTTCTCAGCTAAAAAAGAAGGTGGCTGCTGTAAATGAACAGCACAGGGATTTTTTGTCTGTCTTACCTCTGAAGAATTTATCAGCAGTAGCGAGATCTTCAGTAGAAATAGCTTGGAGCAAAGAAGCTTAACCAGATTCAGAAGAGAAAAAAACAGAGCTCAGATGACCAAAGTGTTTCCTCTGGTCCAAAGATGGACAGGTGGTGACCCAGATTGAATCAGTTGTTGTGGGAATGATTTGATTCACAAACAGGGTTATAAAATTTTATGTGGAGATGCCAGTGAAAGTCACAAGATCATAGAGTAAAAGACCTTATTCACAAATTACCTGAATGGCTATGAAGCATAAAGGAAATAAATTGAACAATATTGCCCATACTTAGTTTACAGACATATGGTATGTAGCTTCACGTGATATATATGCTAACGGGCATATCTGTGAACTCCATATAGTAATGGGGATACATACTTCCTTTAATAATTAAAAAAAAGAAACAGTTGCTTGTTCTGAGGCATATGAATTCACACATATGGATTATGTATTTTACTGCATAAGAAAGGGTTTCTGACCTCAAGATGTTTGTCCTTCTTTCCTCATGTAATATCAGCTGGTCTAATAAAATATATTACCTTTCCTTACAAGCCTTGCCTCTTTTATTGCAAACACAATTACACACACACAGAGTGGGCATCTTCATAAGGTATTAATTTTTGGGAGTCTGTGGGTGTTCAAAAGGGGACATTGATTTCTGGAGGGGGGGAACCTCTGCCGGCACCTGACAGTACAACACACGCTACACATATGGTTCACATCCAGCATGAAACGGCATCCTTTTTTTTTCTTTTTTATTGCTAGCTCCACACCTGTACTGTATGTAAATACACACAACAGAGAAATATTTCGAGCTCTGTCTACTCAGCTGATGCATTGATCTCAGCAGATTCTGAGATATAAACTTCAATTTGGCCCCCAGTCACTTAGTGGACACTGCCACCAGCAGCTCTGACACCGGGTTATTTGTTGTTGCTGTTTGCTGTCCCTGTTTGCACATTAATCCAGTGACAATTAGGTGTCAGCGAGCGTTGTTTCTGCTCGCTGATAGCCTTGGGCTCTGCGCTTGAAGCCCTAATCAGGAGTGTAAACTCTGCTATATTTCAATTTGGAGAAGCGCTCTTCCGCTAAGAGGCCCCTGGCACTGCGATAAATAAAACGCCTATTTACTCTATTGCCACACTTAGACATCTAATGCACTTACTACCAGCCCCCTAATCATGGCCCACAGTTAAATCCGCCTATAAATCACTCCATTCTCATCCTGCAGATTAGCGAGGCCATTTTCCCCAAACCCCACAATGAGCACTGTTTCCTTTTCTTGTTAGTCAAAAGCGAGATGATTTTTATTAGGTTAAAGACGAGCTCACAGATGGTAAATCGTGTGGAGGGAAATGAGATGGAGAGTCCCGTGGCCCAGTGGGGGTGGCAGGTGGGACAGGAGGGGCAGAGACCCTGGTAGGCCCCCCTGGCAGTGCATCATCCCATGGCACTGGACCCAGGCAATGGCTCTCCGTGCATTGCACAAAATGGCAGTGGCCCACAGGTGCGATGAATGCGTCTGGCCTCAGCAGCCAGCAGTGCAGGCAGAGCAGCAAAAGGGGGTGTGTGTGTGTCTTCCCATTTTGTTCCCACTGGTGGGTGGGTTTATCCATGGAGGCATCTGGATATGAACAAATGGGGTTGGCACAGAGAAAGGTCTGGAAAAATACCCACGTACCATCTATACAGCTCAGGAACTGTCCGGCTTTATCCTTGCAGCACTGCTACACACGGTGGGAGCAAACACACACTGACATGGAGCGTTTCATACAAGCGCACTGCAGCTTGGTTCTCCTTAAAAACAGGACCCTCTCTCAAACCTCCTTTATATACCTTCAGATAAGTAGCACTACCTTGTATACAGCTGTTTTAGCAGAACCAGGCACGTAATGTAGCTGTAATGAATAATACAACACATTTTGCATTTTTATTCTCAGTGGCTGTAAGGAAGAGATTCTGATTTTTTTTCTTTTAAATAGGTTCATTATTCTCAACCATTCACTGAATAATTTCTGTGAACAATTCCCAGTCTTGTTCAGGTGAAGTTTGTTGCAAGTATCCAATATTTTAAATTCTACCTGGGTTAATTGGTTGCGTAGGTCACACGTTTGTCTGCATATCCTTGATTGAAGGAGCACAGTGCTGAGATATCAGATTTCCTGTGCAATAACTATAATAAATTCAAAATTCATTATCCATAAATATTCTGCAACATTTGCTTAAAATTTTGGCACAGTCTCCTGCCAGCAGATCCCTGTATTAGGAGAGCCACAGTAAGCAAGCACAAAAGAAAAGCAAAGCACAGCCTGATCAAAAGCCTTTAAATGATTCAAAGAAATCATTGGGGGATATTTTTATTTTTACAGCATTAGTCTGTTACCCCTGATATGTGGCTGAATTGTGTCCCCTTCCTTGGTAGGAAAGCTTTCATGTTACATAAGTAAAAACCAGCCAGAGGAATGTCCAAGATTTACATCACCCATGGAATACGATTTACATCGTATGAGAACATACACCCATATGCAGACACCGATGGCAGAGCGGCAGCTGTCATTGTGGAGTCATGGGAGGCCCACACCAACGTGGCCTCTGCAAACTGACCTTCCACCACCGAGTCCCTGCTGCATCCTGACAGCCACCAAGGTAAGCTGCAGCCCCTTTGCTCAGACTCCTCTTTCAGGGCTCCTTACTTTCAGGGCCCTAAACGGGGTGGATTGCAGTGAAGAGCTCCCCATAATCTCTGTTTAACCATTTCCATATGACAACTGCTTTGGATCCCTGCAGCCCGATGAAAAGGCCAGAAGCCCTGGCTCTGCTGGGGGGCTCCCCAGGGAAAGATATGTAAACAAAGCCCAGCTCTGTAGCCTTTTGCACCTCACTCTCTTTTCCCATTCTTGCTTGGATCTCAGGTGGAATTAAAGGGATTAAAGCTGAGCGTAAATGAGGCGAGTGTGTAAAATGACTCCTTTCTGAACCAAACGGCATGTTCCGTGCTGAGGAAATGAGATGCCCATTTAAATCTCATCCATCCACCGCCTGTGGCCACCACCACGTACCTGCCTACTTAGCCCAAGGGTTAATTAATTGAGGCTTCAATGCACTATTGCAAGAGCATTATTGCATTTGATACTCTACATCTGTGATTTAAAACTCTTTCAGTCCCTTGTCAGCAAGGGAGGGTTTTAACTAGGAAATTAGCATTCAGATAAGGGTACGCTCTATTTGCTTCTGAAAGGAAGGAAATATTAAGGATGCTAGTGCACAAACCAAGCTGTAATATCCTGTCCCATCCTAGAAAGGGCTCTTGGGCCCTGATTCCCAAGGGGACACTCTGTACAAAGCGGAATGGGACATAGAAAAAGGAATTACAATCTTCAGTGGAAATGCCATATAGTAGAAACCAGAAAACCGAATGTGTTTTATTTTTCAGAAACTTGTTTTTATTCCATGATAATTATAGGTTTCCTGTCTTGACACCTGGCTCATTTTAAATACCTGATCACCCAGCCAGGTTATTTCCATACTACATTTCAGGCTTCTCATGGAGTTCAAATATTAATATTACTCCCCATCTAGTTATTGAGATGTTAATAATCACTTTTATTTTCTCTAGATATGCAGAAAAATAATCATTCTTTACATTCACATAATGTCCTTGCATTACATTCAGTGGCATGTGTGTGCAATCCCCAATCGCTGAAATGAAACACACATTTTCCAGCAATAAAACACAATAGTTTGGGATATGAAGTGACAAAGGAAGTATCCAACTGAAACAGCAGGAAGAATTAAAGGTAGAAAGAATGTAATTTCCCCAACCTTGAGTCTAGCTACCAAACGTAGAAACTGTGAGAAAAGTGGAAGCCACGCATTAGATATGCTGATTCACACAGTGGGTCACCTTGCCGCAAATGTCTGCTTGTAAGAGGACTGCTTAGTTCATGTGGAGCTTCATTCCTGTCTGCCTTGGAGAGAGCCACTTGGATGAGAAGGGAATTTCAGAATTAGGTCCTGATGGGTTTTATTTAGAACCACACCAAAATTGCTGTATGCTCTTGCTCTGCTTCTCCAGCCCAGAGCTAAAAATCTAGGACTGGGTTTGGCCAAGCAGGAGGTCTGCAGTGAGATGGGAAGCCACAACTACCTACTCCAGGGACTGGTCCATAAGGCATTGTGCCTTGGACAGATGGAGTTACTCACATGGCTCAGCAGGATGTCCCACCAAATAACTGCTACTACCTTTTGCTGGTGTTGAAACCATCAGCCTATTTTGAAGAGTGCATTCCCTCACCATGTCATGTCATTTGGTTAGAAACGCAGGGTACAACTGTGCCATCTTCCTCCACGCTCCTTAGGGCACCAGTGTTGTCATACACAGTTTGGTCCATCTGTACTGGCCATCACTGGAGCAAGGCCACCCTGGGATGAAGGGCAGCAGCTGTGTGACCAAGCACAGCAGCAACCGTCCACCTAAAACAGGAAGTGCAGATTAACTTGTCCAGCTGAAACTACAGAGGGAATTTAGGAAGACAGAATGCAATCAGCCAGGACACTGAGGTTAACACAGTTAATCTTGTGGAAAGTGCAATGGGACCTTTAATAACTGCAACTGGTCAAGGCCTTGGTTTTATGTCTCATCCCAAAGATGGCACTTGCCGGTGAGTGGTGGGGCTGTTGTTGCTGGAGAACAGTGCCACCTACCGCAACACCATCACCTCTCCCAACACCTGGGCTCACCTGGGAGGTGTCACCGGCATCCTGGATTGTCTGAAAAATTAGAGTACTAGGTTTTTTCTCAGTTTTCATTTATAGATGGTTTGTTCTTCCTCAGGACCCTTCCTGTCTATTAGCTATGATATCTGACCTTGGCAAGCAGAGTTGTTATTCTGGGGGATGGCCAAGCACTGTCTCTGAGGGTTAATCCATTATCCCACCTGGCATGGGGATGGTGATAACCAGCACTTTTTTTGACCAAGTCATGTCACTTGTGTTTGAGCTTCTTGACAGACAGCTCTTGAGTACTTTGCAGGCTAATTGTCATTGGCTTAAGAAGCTTGTTAGATGTTTGCACAAAGGTTTTTATCCTTTTAACTATTAATCTTCCAACTACAGAGTTTAATAAGGCACTATGAACTCCACCACAGGATTTTAAAAATGCATTGAGATTGCTGTATGCAGTTCAGGTTTATGAACAATGACCCAGGACTTTATTTAACAGGAGGCAATCTATCCACTGTAAATCAAATATCTCTAAGCCAGGCTTAGAACAATAGTGGGCATAAATCAGTGTGTTGTCAAGTAGGCCATACCTAGTCTTAAAGACATACGTCTGTTCTTTATCTTTCTTTGGTCCAAGAGATGTCCATACTGTTATACTACAAAGAGCACTTTATAAGCCTAGGTCCCTTAGAGGAATCATTGTGTTCCTGGAATAGCTTTTCAAAGTAGGACTACCTTTTAAGCTCTGCAAATATATGCGTATTTTCTGATACCCACTTGTCAGCAGCAGCAGTGCAGAGGGTAGATATAGAAAAGCTTTAATGTGAGGAATACTGCAGAAAGCTTAAAACCACAGGAATGTTGTATATTCACTCCCCTCAGATGCTGAGAAGATACCAACTCCTGTGTGTGAATCACATATTTATTGCAGAGGTTAAAAAGAAGACATCATGCTTGAAAAACAGAGGTGTGATTTAAAAAATGAGGAGCTAAGGCCTGGTCCCACAAGGGCTTAAATATGCTCTCAATTCCAACTGAAAAAGAGAGAAAATTGAGGAAGCTCAGCATGCTATATGGTTGGGTCCTTAGATAGGGTGTAATGAACAGAGAAGAAATTGATAGAGGTTATCAGATGAAGATCCACATCCTGGGGCTTTATCAAGCATGGGGCACAGTGGAAAGTATCTAATACTCTAGAGATGAAATGGTTTCATGAGAGACACACCCCCAAAGTTGCCTTTTTAGCAAGTGTAATAGGACTTTTTCAGTTTCATAAAGTATCTTGATAACTGGAAAGTGCCAGTTAATGGTACAATGTTCCAACTATGAATTTTACAAAGATTAATCTACCCCTTTAGGATCCAAAGGAGCCAATCAAAGGCCGCCCAGTCTTCGATGTTTTACAGTCTCTTTGGGCACAAAGCTCAGCTGAAACTACCATTCAACATCCTAAACTGTCATCTTCATCTTCTTCTAGCATAAAAATACATATTTTTCCCCATAATAAAGATTTTTTATAATAGCAATAAAGTAACTCTAGAGAACATGGTTGTCTTGAGATAGCTTAACTGTGTCTGGTACCACATAACGCCCTGGGGACCTAGCCACCTCATAATAATCTCTTTCTTTACCATGCCTTGCTTAATTAAGGAGTGAAGCCAAAAGGTCAATGCAGGATAAAAATGCAAATCTCAAAGTTTTCATCTGGACCCTAACTCCATATCATAAAACATATATAGTGTGCTCATCACAAAGCTTGGTGCATTAGCAGATAGAAAGTGGAATATGTTTCATGTGCTCAAAATTTTAGTGTTTTAGTGAGACAACAAATAAGAGATTTAGCTCCTTATGTATAAAATTATGGTTTCCTCCTCCAAAGGATAATTATTCAGTTATTAATTTATTACCTATGTAAGGAATCTTCTTTAGCCTTGTTCCTCTGCTATAAAAGGATATATATGGTAAATACGATAGTTTTAGAGTATTTGGGTGGACGTAGCATTTCCTTTATTTTACCTGTGTATACTGAATACTGTGCATGCTACTCTACAGAGACGGACAATATGGTATTACAGTCTTCTCCTTGTTATTCCAGGTCTCCAATGAAAGCAAACATTATTTTAATTCCAAATCTTATCACTACATTGGCATATTGATGCCATAATGGGCAACATGTTTTGGCAGCTGTTTATCTTGTTGGTTCCTCAATCATTTGCCGTGCTGCTTTCCAGTCGATGCCTGATGCTAAAAATACACCTGCATTCTAACTGTATGTATTTCTGACAAAGTTAGGTATACATTTAAACTCAAGTATCAGCTCCTTACCTGTTTTTATCATAAGTGATAGTTGCAGAACAATAAATTTTTATTTAGCTTTGAGTAATAGAAAATTCATATTTCATTCATGGCTTCAATACTCAATCTAATGGTATGATTCTATTAGGGAGCCAATTATATATTTCCCCCCTTCTCTGATTTTAGGTAAATAAATGGACAAGATATATATAGCCCTGACTGACATTTGATCAGTTGATGTGGATTTAGATCAGATGGACAATATAAGAAATACAACTATTTTCCCCCTCCTAATCTCCTTTCTCCTTTAGAATAGCAACACTATTCTACTGAAGCTTATTTACTCTCGCAACACTTGTACCGGCTTTTTTGGTTTGATATTCAGTTGTGAAACATTTGTTATTTTTATTTTCTGTGGAATCATTGCTATCAGTGACACTTACAAATCTGTACCAGGACCCAGAAGACTTTTCATTAGGCAGTATATTGAAGTATGTACAACTTTGGCTGTTTCATGGATGGGCTCTAAAATAAGGGAATGTACTTTCTCTTTTGGTTCAGTTCCCTTTTAGGGACTAAACAGCTACTTTTACAGTTTTTATATAGGTTTTCTTGACAGCCAAAGTTAAGTGAATGTAGCACTCTGGCGGGATGTTTATATGCTTGTTTCATCTATTATTCAGGTACATCACTTATATAATGCTTTCCATAACAAGTTGCAGTTGAGAAGTTTGTACAACACTTTTGTACAATCAGTCGAAGTCAAAGATAATAAGGAGACTAAAGGGACAGGGAACTGGTTTTTATTTGCTTATTATTAAATCTTTCTTTCCTGTTTGGCCTGCAATAGATTACCTGCTGGACACCCCAGGTTGGAAGATTTGCATTCTGCAGTTTTTGGTGTTGATTTCACTGTGAGAATTACCACAAGGTCTGTAAAGTTCAGAGCATCTCACCGCTATGTGAGGTGCTGCCAAGTTACCCAGGAAGACTTTATGGGTTATGAGGTTACCAGATGTGCTCAGGCATGTACAAAGTAATTAATAATTTAAAGTGGATTTAACACTTTCTAGCACTGTCAAATCCATCCTTTTGAGATGCAGACCATATACTAAGCAATGAAAAATACTCTAGTGAGCATCACAACAGGCAGTTCAAGAATCTACTCCCCAAATGTTAGCTGCCTTGCCACTACCAGTCTGTAAGTTTCTTCAGTTCAAAATTTTTAGATAATTCATGATCAAATTCCTATTTGTATTCACAAGCAGAGCAGACTGCAATTACATAAGTGTCCTTAACGGACCTCAGCTCTGAAGTGAAGGAGGCCACATTCTGTTCAGTCACCTCATCTCCATGACTGTTCAGTCTCTTCTCTAAATTGCTATGCAGTGTGACAGTTGTTTCTTATAGAGTGGACAATTGCTCCACTGGAAACTGAAATGATACTTCAAATAGTTTGGAAGGGGCCACCAAGCCTCTTTATCAGCTGCAGAGTTGGTAGCAACACAGAAGGCTAGCTATTCCCTGCTAGAAATCTGGGAAATCCACAGATCTTTTTGAGCTCTCCATTCAATTCACTGAGGATTTCAGCCCTTGCCTGCAGTTTTAACATTGAGAAATTTTAAAACTGTAAATCATGTACCCTCTGTCCTGCTGGGTTTGCGTTCTGATGTGCTGACAAGCAGAAATATTCTAGCAAAGCTAGGAAGAGGTTAAGAAAGATATCAATAATTAAAGTAAGCCCTTAGAAGACAGCTAGAAGGAAAAATTCCTTCTGTTCCTCAAACAGTAGAAGACAATAATGCTGCTGGAAAAATAAAGCACCTAAAAATTTAACACAAAAACCCCAAAGCTTCTTCAAACACACATGTGCATTCCATGTGCATTTCTTGAAAGAATCATTAAAAATGGTGTGAACATCTCCCTGGATTTCAGCTCAGGGCAAACTGTTCCAGAAGCTGACAAGATATTAGCCCACTATATTATTTTCCTGTCATTTTACACTCATCTCTTGTTCTAGACACACGAAAACAAACCAATAAAATTGTGAAGCAAAGCAGAAACAAAAGAAAGAAAACCCCACACCAGCACCAACATCCGTCCTCCAGACTCTGCTTCAGATATTTTAAAAAAAATATTTTTGTTATGCTTTCTAAGCAGATAAAAAGGTAACAGAGAGATCAAAATGTAACAGAGGTATTCTTTGTACATTTTTGCCTACCTATATAAGATTAAGAAGTCCTCAAGCATTAGGACCCTTTAGTCTGGTACCTGCAATGTTATGACAGCTCTTCTTCTAATGGTGGATTCACTTTTTTGGTATCTGTTGAGGTAATGGTCTGTCTGTGCCTCAAATTTGCCATACTGTTCCTCAAGAAAAGAAAAACAGAGCAAAACTGGAACTCCAAATCTAAAATCCTAATGATTCAGTGCATCTCCAAAAGAGACAACAACACACCAGCACAGTTGTGTTTGTTCCCTCCTTTTGAAGAGATGCACCTTTGAATCCAAACCATTATCTTCACAGCCCAAAGTATAAAGCCTACCAGTTACTCTATGGTGGCAGGTCATATTCCTAATTCCTAACTCCAGTCAACAGTGGCTTGATAAACATTGTTTCCTAGAAGTTAATTACTCTTAGGTGTGGTTAAGAAATTAGGATTCCAGTTGCATTTCACGGGCAAAGGAAACAGTGTCTCTTGGCTAATTAAAAACCTTTTTTGTAATGCTGAACACAAGATGCAGATAAGTCTCTGTTTTGATTTGAAGGCCACTGATTTCTTGTGTGAGGATCTGATAGGGAGTTGTTGTATGTTTAGTAACATATTCATCAGGTACAGCAGATGAGTTTGCGTAAAACTTGCTTAAATTAAATGCGAGCACTCTGGGGTACCTACATTTTTGAGAACAAAGAGCTGAAAGAAAGTTAAAATATCCTGTTAAACCCCATTTAAGAACTGCTTTAGCATTTGTGAAGTGTAGGACCTCATTAAAGCCGCTGTTCCTGAAATCCAGGCAAAACACTTTGCACAATCCAATTGCTGTTTCTACAACTAATTATTTTTATTTTCTAATAAATGCCCTGTGCCATGAGCAGAGAGCAGATTCCCCCCCCCATCCTTTTAGCACAGCTTCAAAGGTTTACAATAAAGGTGAGTGCATTTTACTGCTCTTTGACTTCAGCTAATTTTGTTCTATAACAAAATCAATTAGACTGGTGTAGTCCCAATTTTTTCCTCCTCATTTCCAGCTGCTGAACTTGAATCTCTCTCAAAAGTACTTTCTCCCTTAGCCACAATATTTTTTCTAACGTCATAATAAATTGATTGTTGTTTGGTTTAAATAGAAGAGATGAGAAAGCAACCAAACAGGCAGCTTCAGAACAAAAATTGGAACATGAAGAGACACTTCAAGCCTTTGCTTTTCTACTGATGAGGCATTCCCTATTTATGAAAAATAAATTAATTCCCTGCTTACGTTTGCTGTTTTCCTAGTTACATGTATTTTCAGCATTAATTAATGGAGAGATGAGAGACTGCAGCACAACAAGCCCTAAGCAATATGAATGGATGCTTGGGCTGACTGAATAGCTTTTCTCCTTCAAGCATTGTTTTAGGTGGTGGCTGCATCAAGGAAAAGACTCTTTCTCTCTTTTTGTGATGCATCCTGAGCAGCAACTAGAGACCTAGCCATGCATCTGAATAAAGGGTAGGAAGCTTATCAACACGCAAATCATTAGCAGGGCAGAAAATATAATGTTCTGCATGGGAAAACATAACAAGTCCTCTTTTTGTTTATTTTAATTAGAAAAAATTTTCTGTGGCTGTCCAGCTCCAAAGTACATTTGCTGCAAATGGTTATGTTCAAGTACTGGCCTAGGTTATGAACTGTCTTGAAAGTCCTCCTCTGCAGAGCTTTTGTCTGGTTTAGATGTTAATTTCTTATCAAAAACAGGTGCTGAGCCCTTGTCTCATGTTAAAAGTGCAAGGGTCAGAGAGACAGCAGCTAGCCTTTTACTATTCCTTTGCACATTGCATGCTAGTTACTTGTTACAGGATTAAATTATATTTTTGGTAGATACCAAGCAAACTTCATCCCTCTGTTTGGTTAGGATCTGGCTAAAAGGAATAAGAAGCTACAGCATCTTCAGGTTTTCCAAGAAAACAGAGTGCAGTAGCTGAAGAGGGGAAAATCCTCCATACTGCTATACCTCATGCCCTCCATGCTAAAAAGTTGTCAGGTTTTGAACCATGTTCCACATGATGAGGCCTAAAACACAACTGAGAGCTTCAGGAATGACAGCGGTATGTCTAAAAAACTAGTTTTAATAATGACAAGAATATATTCAAGCAGTAGAACAAAGGGAGTTGCAAGCTGCTACAGAAAGTTCCTTAAAAATGGGAGACTACTTTGATCCACACAAGCTTGTCACGGAGCTATGTAATAAAGCTAAGTCATGTGAATTTGTAGTTAAAAGATGAACCAATTAGAGACTGAATAATTTGTGATATAACTGATAACAGGTCAAAGCAAGGTTATTGCAGGAAATGGGCTTGACTTTGCAAAGAACATTGGATATTTGCAGGGCTAGTGAAAACTGCTTCTCAAATTAAAGTGTTAGTAAGCAGTGAAAGAACAGAAGTGCATCTCATTAAAAATAAATATCAGGGCATACAGTCAGAATACTAGACTACAGAAAACAGTCAGTGAAACAAAAACAATACAATGAGGAGTGCGATATTACATATATGATCTGAAAGAAAGAGTATGTTTAGTTTGCATTCAAATGAGGACTTTTCTTAAATAAAGGAAGATGTTTTCACTTGCCTTTAGTGTTTAAATAATGAAAAAACCCCAGCAGAAATATGCCAAAATTGTGTCTCACTTATTCATAAAACATTCAAAGCTGTCAATGATTTGAGACAGAAAGTCATACCAAATCACCTGCAGCATAACAAGAGCAACCTCCCCTGGTGGGCTTAGAGAAGAATAGTCCTTCCCATGACAAGGCAATATTAAATCTGTGTGTGGGTTTTTTTTTGTGTGTGTGTGTTTTTTTTTTTTTTTTTTATAAGAATTGAACAGCAAAGCAGCTCCAAAAATTATACATCGAAGTGGTGAGTGGGTCAAAGCTTTCCCAGTCCCAAAGCAGTTCTCTGGACTCATCTGCCATGAGATATGTGTGTCCATAAAAAATGATCTCCACCGTCTTGTGGAATTGATCTTTCATACACATGAGGAAAAAACCCACCACGCTTCCCCCCGCCTGTATATTCTACACACAGTTCAGGACACAAACTCTACTGTCTGTGAGATGCCTGTATAATGTAAAAGGACCCTGTATCACATGCATAAGGCATGATAATTTTTATATCAAATTCCACAAAATCACTATCAAAAACTAAAATATATTTGTATAGTCAACTATGTCAAGTACACTTAACATACTGGGTATAAATACAAATGGAGAAACCTTGCTTTCCCACAACTAGGGCTCTGCCATACGAGAAACGCAGAGGGCTGTAAATACACTACAGAGATCTAAATAACATACATTTTTACTTTAAAAAATAAAGGCAGTGAAGGCATTTAATTTCTGATTTAGATTTGTTTAGTGACCACTGACCTTTTCTCACACTTGATCATTTTTCTCACACTTTTGAGCCATTGGTCCTAGAGCTGCCTGTTTTCTTTGCCATGTTTGGGTACTCTGCCATCACAATATTACCTTGGTCTGTTTGGCTCTCACATACCTGCACTAGCATGAATGCAATCAAAATAACAGTTATTTCATATGGAAGAGAGCAAAGAAAACATATGAATCTACAGGGGATGTGCAGCTGCATGAGAAAAAGAAAGAGCTTGTCAGCCAAACTGTATTGGGTTTACAGAGCAAGCTTCTGGCAGCAGGGTACTACAGGGGTGGCTTCTGTGAGAAGGTGCCAGAAGTTTCTCCAATGTCTGATAGAGTCAACACCAGCTGGCTCCAAGAGGGACCCGCTGCTGGGCCAGGGCTGAGACCATCAGCAACAGCGGTAGTGCCTCTGGGATAACAGATTTAAGAAGGGGAAAAAAACCTCCTGCACAGCAGCAGCCAGAGAGTAGAGAGAATATGTGAGAGGAACAAACCCTGCAGACCCCAAGGTCAGTGAAGAAGGAGGGGGAGGAGGTGCTCCAGGCACTGGAGCAGAGATTCCCCTGGAGCCCGTGGAGGTTAACTGTGCAGTAAATATCCACCTGCAGCCCATGTGGGGCCCCACGTTGGAGCATGCGGATGCACCCAAAGGAGGCTGTGACCCCATCAAGACCCCATGCTGGAGCAGCTCCTGGCAGGACCTGCAGCCCCTGTGGGGGACCCACACTGGAGCAGTCTGTTCCTGAAAGAGTGCACCCTATGGAAAGGACCCACGCTGGAGCAGGTTGTGAGGAACTGCAGCCCATGGGAAGAATGCACGTTGGAGAAGTTCATGGAAGACTGTCTCCCGTGGGAGGAATCCCATGTTGGAGCAGGGAAAGAGAGCGAGGAGGCAGGAGCACCAGAGACAATGTGGTCAGTTGAACTGACCACAGCCCCCATTCCCCGCTCCCCTGCACCGCTTAGGGGGAGAAGGTAGAGAAAACCAGGACTGAACTTGAGCCTGGAAATAAGGGATGGGTGGGGGGTAAGGTATTTTTAAGATTTGGTTTTATTTCTCATGATCCTACTCTGCTTGACTGGTAATAAATTAAATTAATTTTCCCCAAGTTGAGTCTGTTTTGTCCGTGGGGGTAACTTAACTGGTGAGTGATATCTTGACCCATGAGCCTTTTTTGTATTTTCTCTTGCCTGTTCAGATGAGGGCAGGAGTAATAGAGTTACTTGGTGGGCACCTGGTGTCCAGGCTAGGTCAGCCGACCACATAAAGCCACTAACTAACTGCAGCTCAAACGAAGAATCAAATGGGAAGCACCATACAGCAACTTTCACTTCGAAGTGCATACAGAAAAAGAAAGGGCATATTTTCAATAATACAACTGCGTCTTCCCCTTAGGAGGTGAATCCAGATACCACAGCATCCTACCAGCTGCACTGGTGCTCACAGGGTTTTTACATTCAGTTATAGGGAAGCACCACATTTCCAGTGAGAAGGCTGCTGGAAGCATTGCGCTGGCAACAGCTTTTCTCTTTCCCTTCTGCTCTGCAACTCAGTCAGAGGACTCGCCTTCAGAAGCTGAGCAATGAACTGAGACTTCCTCGAAAACTCTGCTTACAGCTGTTAGAACTCCAGAAGGAAAATATGGTAAGAGAAGATGGATGAATGTGCTCCAGACATTATGCAAATTGAAGGCAAACATGAAGGCTTGCAGGAAAATATGCAATAAAAAAACAACGTTAAAGGGACACTGGAAATTCAGCCCAAACGTTTCTGCACGGCTGGCTTTAAAAAAGCCAACATAAATGATAGTGTCCGCCTGATTTTAAAAAGAACAGGTTTTTACTTAACATTTCCTTCAAACACACCAAATCCAGTGCTTAGAAAACAAACTGCAACTTTTTGAAAGGAAAGATGCACAGAAAATTTGAAGCAATCGAAGTGGGTGCCAAGCTATAAAGAACTGCTTTGCCAATAGGGCCCTGACAAAGGAAGGTAGCACAGAGATGTTGTCGAGAAAGATATGATGGAATGTAGCAACAGTGAAATATACATGCATTGGGAAAATTAGTTGTTGAGATTGTGCTATGCTACTGCTAGCTTGTTCATTACAAAGCTTTTACAGCTCCTGAGAAGCATATAATTGTGGCCAGCAAAACATGCAGATATTTGTGCAATAGAGGTATACCACAGAATTGCTTTATTCCTCTGAAAAGGCAGGAGCCAACAGCACTTAATGGCATAAAAATCAGTAACTGGTGGCTACCACTTAGTAGCAACCATCTGAGTATAGGCAAGTAGGTAATCTTAATTCAAAATCTATGGAACCCCACAACTTCGTAATTGTGTATTTGACCACTTCACAGACCAAATTAAAAGAAAGGCAGAAACTTGGCCAGAAGCATGTGAAGCATGGGAAAGAGCAAAATAGAAAGCAACTGAGCAAAAATTTTTTTGTTCCCTAGTGACGTTGTCGAAGTACATAAACTAAAGGAAGGAATATGTAGCATGAAAAGACAACTGGATTTTAAATATTCCTTACACATTCACAGGGAAAAAAAGGACTGGAAATTATCTCATCTGTGTCATAAACCTGGATCAACTGTACTCTATGTCATTCCTGATAGATTATTTGTATAACTTGTAACGTTATCTAGTTCTGGAGCCTCCACCACCTCTCCAGCCAGCCTGCTCTGTGTTCCTAGCGTCCAGATAGATTTCCTGTGCCTAAACTGAGCCTTGCTACTTTACTTCCTATCCACCACAGGCATGGGGAACAAGCTATTCCTTCATCTTCCCAAGGGTCTTGTAGGTACTGCAGCTACTGTGTGCATGTTACCTAGAGTCTTTTACACTATCCTCCATGTAGGAATGGTATAATCTCTGTATCACAAAGCTGGACCTTTGTGATACCTTATATACAGGGAAAGTGATATCTTCCCTGGAGAGTAGCGCATACAAGCCTGGTAAGTTAAAATACTGCATGTTGACTGTGAAACTGTCCTCTTGCTCATGGTGCACTGTTGTATGTGCACTTGTACGTATGTGCATGCAGTCAGATCTGCTCACTAGGTGATAAATCCGGAACTGTTCTTTGGCTGTCATCCACTAAATCCCTAAATTGCATAGCCAAAGAGAAAATCTACCCTTGACTGGTTCAACTTCAAAGAAAATAAATTATTGACATCATCTCATTTCCACTGAATTCGTATGAGGGATAAACAGTAAAGCACAATATGGATGGCTCTGTGGCAAGTCAAGGTGATACAAATGGAGCTGCCACGATCTCACCTCAAGCAGATAAAGTCTGCTTGAGACAATGACATTCCTGACCAAGCTTGCAGTGAGATGACTTTCCCTACCTGCAAGCCTTTGGGTACAGATGGATGCAGGCTTCCCATTTGTCTCAGCTTTCAAGGTGTTCAACTGAAGATGGCCTAGGGATTTGCTTCTCAGAGGGCTATGAATTGAACTGAGAAATCAGGTGCTGTGTGTAGTCTGCAGTGACATGTGATGCATTTAAAATTACTCATCGCTTCTGAAAATGTACCCCATAAACTTTTTCTACATAAATGGCTGTTCTCCATTTGTCAGTTCTTCCTCCTGATGTCATGTTAGGTATGTACCTGTCACATCTCCTAAATTACTTTTAAAAGGATGGGGGCTTAGTTTTAAAAGCAGAACAGCAGCCAGTCCCTCCAGATTAGGATTTACTATTTTTCTTAATTTACCTCAGTTGTCCCTGGTAGGTACATTGTGCAAGAAGCTGTTGCAGGTTGGTTGCCGCATAAAATACTATTACTATGATATTGAAGACAGTGACATTTTGGTTTCTAGAACACAATGTTTCCATACCTTGGTTTTGAAAATTTTCTGGTTTTTTCTAGGTGAGCTGCTTGCCCCCTATTTTAGTTTGGATGTTGGTTGTGGCTGTGACTCAGAGCGAGGGTACTTGACTTGCCATAATACCACAGTTGGCTTTAATATTAAAGTTATCAGCATGTCCTTACAGCGATTTCTAGATTTGTTTGTGGTGAAGGAAGACCAGCCTTTGGTTTCTTGCCTTAAAGCAACTAAACAATGGAAAGGGCTTTTTTTTTTTTTTTAATTTGAGCTGAAGGCAGCCTGATAAAATTCAGTTTCTGCAATCTGTTGAATTGTTAAACTATGCAGAAATTATTAGTAATTCTAAGCATGAGAAATAACTTATGGGTTTCTTCTTTTGGTCTTACTCATCTTCAGCTGACCTCTTTGAATTAATCCCCAAAGACAATTATTATTTATATTACAGCAACACCTAGAGGCTCCACTGAAATCAGAGCGCTATTGCACAAAGTACTGTACACACCCACGGAAAGGCATGATCCTGCCTTATACTCTATAGTCCAAATCAGTCAGCAAAAGAAAGACGAGCAGAGGAAGCAGAAGGACCTGAGGCAAGAGGATGCACCCACGCTCACGTCGGTCATAGAGCTGGGACACACCTTTGGCACCTAGGCGTGAACCCAACCATTTCACCATCCTGCTCTCATTGATCATAGCCAAAACCAGATGGACATCATTGCTGCGCTGATGCCAGGAGGCCAAGCTGCAGGAAACAGAGTGCTGGGGCAGTCCTAGTGAAAGAAAAGTGCCTATTAGGGCACAGGAGGATTTTTAAGTCCAGAGCAGTGGCTGGAAGAAGTGTGAGAAGGGACAGTGGTTTGGCCATGGTTTTCCTTAGCAAAACGTATTGCAACGACTCTGCTTCTGTTATTTAGTCCTGTGAATCTGGTTGGGAACTGACCAACAGAAAATCGCTGGGCTTGCTTTCTCCCATGCCACTTGGGGTTAGAGGGCTACAAAATGTAACAAGGTTTGGAAATCACCCAGCAGTGTTCATTCATTGTTGGCTCCAGCCTTTATCAGTGGTGAGAGCTTCAGATCTGAAGCTAAATCACTGGCTGGAGAGGACAGGAGCAGACAAAAGGCAATGGGTACCACGTCCGACCTGCAAGTTGGATCTGTAACAAGAACGATTTGGAAATACTGCAAAGAGCAAACTGATCCTGGTGGTAGTGTCAATAGCCTCCCCTGTGAGCACTAATTATATTATTACAAAAACAGACTAACACAAAACTAAAGCACAGAAACATACATTTAAGATCTGGCCAGATGCCAGTGTGCTCAAGGCACATTCTTCATACCAGCTGAATTATGATACTTGTTTTTTGTTACTTGCTTTGCTGCAGGGCTCAGGAGCACTAATCATCAAGCCATATCCTGCCATCATCCATGCCATAAAAATACAGAAGGCCAACAAACCACTCATCCCCAAAGAGCTCACACTGCAAATGTGAGATCAGGGGGGTACAAACAGCCTAAGATCATGTAGCCCAGCAAGATGAGTATTTGTCTCCAGGTATCCATGGTCCAGCTATTGTCAAGGCAGACAATTTTGAAAGAGGGTTTTGAGGGAGAACAGCGTGACTTTACTGATGTTTCCAGTGAGACTGTCATTAAGGAGGAATATAGATTTTTTAGTTATTTCCCCTTCTGCCTGCAATCCTCTTACTCCTTACCTACCAGGTGAAATGTTCCAAAACAAATATATTGCAGTCTATTATAAAGAAACAGGTCACCCAGACAAGCATCGATAGTTGCTTGGAAGCAAATGAGAATACTACAAACAATGCATCAGGCCCTTCCTTGATGCTTCAAGTTTAAATAATAGCACCTTCCATTTCCTGGGTTGCAAATAGCAAGTATTTGCTAATGATACCTTAGCAATTCACAAAACAGGGAGGAAGGGGAGAACCCCTACTGCTGAAGAACATGTTTGTGCATGTGAGGGGAGGGGGATGCATGGGGCCAGAGCCACATGGAGGGGATTTGTATGCAATGGGAATAAATCTGTGAAAATGTGTAAGTGGAGCTGCAGAAGGAAATCTGCAGCCGCCTGAGCCAGGCGGTTGAATGGCAGAGAGGATGGAGGCTATTTGAATACTGATGTGGCCCTCACTTTCTTCCATTTCCATTAATGACATGCTCATCAAGGGCAAACAATGGGACCGGCTGCCTGCGCCTGTCACACTGTGTGGGTGCTGGGAATGCCAGGCTGTCATCCTGGGGCTGCATTTAGAGACCTGCACGCTAATAAGAAGTGCTCTGTGCCGTCAATGCAGACAGGTGCTTCCGAGGCTGGGACATGCTCCATTCCCTTCCCCTGAAACCCTCCTCTCCCGGCCCCCTGACAGACACCATGAAATGCACAAATTAACAGCCCCATCATGTTGGGCTGCTGCTGCCTGCGGTGAAAGCAGAAAATCAAGTTGTCACCCAGGGTGCAGTGATAAAGCCACAGCCTCATTTCTCTGTTGGTGCCCTATAATAGCAAATGCCAGACAGCTGGATGGATTGGGAGGTTTTAGATTAGGGTCCTGGTGCACTTTGGCCACTGAATTAGCAGTTGCCGTTTTCATGCAGATTATTTGTGTGCAAAGCAAACATCTGGAGATAGCAAAGGCTCCAGGGTCAGATATTTGATGCTTCTTTCCTCTAATGAAGCAGAAATAGCAGAAATTATATAGCGTTTTTTAAAAAATCCTCCCCCCGCCCCCTCTCAAAAAACAAAGCAAAACTCCCCTGGATTTTACTTTACAGACCTTCCCAGCAAATGCACAAGACTGTGTTTGCAAGCATTTGCCCATGGCCAAACTGAACAAGATGCTCAAACCAAGACAAGCTCATAATTTTACAACAAAGGTGGCTGGAGAAAAGTCACAGCAAGTCTTTCTGGGAAGGCAAAGGGGAGGGTGAACTCTCCAAAGGCATTTTACTTCCATAGTATAGCATTCCTCTTTGGCAGCGTGCTCTTCCCACAGCCACCCAAGACCCACTGCAATAAGAAGGTTTATCTATTTTCATGCACGAGTAGCTCAGCCACAGGTGAGAACCGATGTCCAGAGCTCAGAACCCAAACTGGGGCCAAAGCCACCCTGAAACTCCCCTTGCCTCCTCACAAGGCAGGTACCTGGTTTTCTGAATGAAAAACAAAGCCAAAATGGAATTGAAGTCACTGAAAAGGAAGGTGACAGTGACAGAGACCTACCACCCAGATATTTGCCCCACAGCAGGTGCCGCATCAGCAATGAGGAACAGAGGGGCCTGAGCCCTTCAGACTCCAAGGAGTTTAATGACATAACGGCCTGAGAACTTCAACATAAAACAGGAAGAGCAACTAACGAAACTTACAACATAAAACCCCCCTCCTGTCATTTTTATAGTAATAGTAAAACACTTTATTGAATTTATGGGCTACATAATGACTATGAAGAATGTAACTTGAATTAGAACCAACTCAGAAGTATAATATCAACTATAAACCCTTTTCTATTACCCCATCCCTTTGTCATCATCCTATCGGGCTCTTTTTAAACCAAAGAATATTGCGTTCTTCAAAATTTAATCTGAGATCCGTCTCCTAACTTCTCAATAAATCAAGCAAACCCCAAGTGACTGTAACAGACATGGGGCCAAAAAAATAAAGGCATTTCCCAGGGAGAGATTTTATACCAAGAGTTAAGAAATTATTGAAAAACCAAAAAGCAAACAATATTTCTGTGAAGGCTGTGCCTGGGAAGGTGCGGGGCAATATCCCGAGGGTTTTGGTTGTGAAGCTGCATAGCACGATGCATCATGGCGTTACTAGACTGTTCAGAGCCCGAAATGCAAGCCATCAGTGCAGACCTTCAAAACAAGAGCACAACCCCACAACGTACCCCTGTGCAGGTGGGAAGACATATTAGCAGGACTTTGAAGCACCCTCTCTGGAGCCCCTTCAGCCCCAGGGTTTTGACATGAGCGATAAAATCTGCGCAAAGCCAGAGAATGCATTGAGAGGTTGTTTATATCTAGTTCCATTATTTTTGCAGAGGAGTTTGTAAATGAATGATTGCGGGGGAGGAAAATGTACATAACACAGCCAAAGCAGCATGTTTTACTGTGTTTTCTGATTCCATTTTACTCCTTTAGTCTCTCTGGTCCCCAAGGATTTTTCTGAAGGGGTGATAAAATAAAATGGGTGAAACAAAGCCATAAGCCAGTTAAGTCTGAAAGACATGTCATCTCATCTAAAAAGAAGAAACGGACCATTTCCATGCCTGGGGCTGACAGCAACGCCTGAGCTAGCAATAGCGCTATTCCATTTGATTTATAGAATAATGGGGTGACAAATGATGACAAAAATAAACTTTTACTGCACTGAACTGCTCCTTTATTTATGAAATTTGGCCAAGTAGTGAAATCTTTTATCTGCAAGTTGTAACATGGAGTGGAAACGAGCGATTATGGTGTGGTAATAGTAATCCAGTGATGGAGGCCGAGTCAGTTGGAAATGGATTGAGGTAAAATAACTACCGCACCATGATAAATGTGAACAGCGCTTTGCTGACAGATGATCTAACAGGTGTTCATAACAACTATATAAGAGGATTTATTTATGACTAGCCACAGCCGCAGCACTGTAAATCAACTCCAGCAGCTGCACACCACTGAAACCAAGTCCCTGATGGAGAAACAGTGCAAGAACCCTAAAGAACACAATTCACTCCAGAATCTTAATCATCAAATAACATGTTTTTTTAAGCAATTACACTACAGTGCAGAAATCAGAATGACTTTCAATTACATGAAACTGACTAACTTTGCCCAAACCCAGGCATTGGCAGAGGCCCGCAGATCCAGCTGGAGCAGAACACTTTCTTTTGCACCCAGTGTCAAAGAGGTGCCTTTTTTATTTTTCTGATAAAAGAAACCACTTTGGTGCTGTTCTGGTGTGGTGCTGAGATGGTAAGGGCAAGAGGAACAGAAGAGCCTCCTCTCTGTTTCGCCAGGGTGTACTACCTCTTAGCTGTGGCGAATCTAAATGTCTGGAGGGTTGTGCTCCAAGTTCTGGCAGTGAAATGATCTGATCACTAAAACCAACCTCAGATCCCACCAAAACACTGCAGCCTCACAGAAAAGGTTATGAGGTCTTTAAACCCAAATCATCCTGCTGGTTTGCTTTAGAGCATTGATCAAGTATTTTAAGACAGCTGAGGGAGGAATTAATGGTACCAAGTGGGGTGAATACCTGCTTTTTGCCAGAATTGGGAAAAACAGTCTAAAAATAGCTGAATTGGTAATTCTTTAATCTCTGCTACCTCCCAGATGACCAATGTTTTAGAGTCACATGCAATACCATTTATTTTCCAAACAGGATTCAGCAAGTGCTGGTACTCTGTGCACTGCTGGTGCATGGGCAGAGTGCAACTAAATGTCTAAACATCCTCACACAAATATACAAAATCAGGGCAAGCCAAAATGAAAATGATAGGAATTAATAAATACTGTGGGAACTGTATTCTGAGTGTGAAACACCATATGCAAAGAGAGGGAAGTGTCCCCTGCAGCAAGGCACCTTAGGTACAAGCTTCAAGGCACCATTTAGGAGAAGACTGGGGGGGTCTGCAGTGCTGCAGGTCAGAGCCAGCTGCCCCTTTCGAAATTACAGCCCTGTGCACACTCACACGGGTCTGTGCAGGGCTGCCAGGAGTGGAGGCTGTCATGACAGAGCCTCACACCCAGGCAAAGTCTCCTGGGTATGGCAGTAGGCTGCTCAGCCCACACCTCCCTTCCGCTTGGCATTTAATTACAAATCTCCCTTAAAGCCAGAGCCCTTTCTGGAGGCCAGTGTCTCATGCAACTCCCACCTCTGCAGCACAAGGAAAGGGGGCTTGC
The DNA here is from genome assembly GCF_963921805.1 of Phalacrocorax carbo. Classification (NCBI taxonomy): domain Eukaryota; kingdom Metazoa; phylum Chordata; class Aves; order Suliformes; family Phalacrocoracidae; genus Phalacrocorax; species Phalacrocorax carbo. Next base: position 27,671,668 of record NC_087548.1, on the reverse strand, counting down.
TGCCTCTCCTTCCTCCTTCACCCAGGCAGGCTGCTGGCACCTGGGGGCCTCTCTGGCATCCCGGCCAGGCCGTGCATGCCTCGGCAGCTGCAGGGTGGGCAATGGACACTCTACCTGCCCTGTGAGGCAGCAGCAACCAGGCCTCAGCTTGGGGGCCACCTATAGCTACCACTACCTGCCAGCCTCCCTGGCTGCCCAGGCCTCCAAAGCCCTGTGAACATGGACAGCTTGTGGCTTCTGGTGGTGCTTGGAGGGGACAAGGTGCAGCTATTTTGGTCAGATGTGATGTGTCACAGAATGAGAAGAGCTGACACTGCCTCTCCCAAGGCTCCTGCCCTCCCTGCGCCTCCCTTGCCTGCTCTGCTCCAGCTGCTGGACTCAGGGTGCCACTGTGAGCCTGAGCTGGTGGGTGTCCCATGGTCCAAGACAAGTCTGAAGCTCTGCGGGGCAGCTGGAAGCACCAGGGTGCTCCCTCACTTTTACCAGCCATCTCCCTCACCCTTTTGCCATTTGCCATGGCTAGTGGCTGAATGGCTGTCAGTCATGGCTGGCACAAGAGGCCTTTCACCACATTGCCACTGCCTATCCAGAGTCCACCAGCATTTTTACAGGGCAAGAGGGTGAGAAGGACCCAAGCACACCAACAGCTCTTGCTCTTTCTTGAGGAGCAGTGTGACTTGTCAGCTGTTTTTGCAAGGCTTAGTCAAAATCCTTCACATCAAGGAGAAAAACTAGATTTGGGTTGAGCCAGAGGGAGGCGTGGAGATGTCAGTCGTGACTCACAACATACACACTCCATTAGATGGTGCTAAGGGCAGAGTTGCTGTCCTCTCCCCTCTCCCCTGAAAGCCATGCCTGGGAAAGAAGGCAAAGGAGCAGGCAAGTCACCAGAAGCAGGGTGAGAGTAAGCTAGCATGTGGAGAGGACTGGAAAAGCAATGGTAGAAGCCAGCAAAACTCATTTTTGCCCTCTCTCTCCTACATGCACAACGGGAAAAAGGAGTTTAGAATAACACTATTTGTAAACATATGTATACGTGCACCAGAATGTACAGAGAGATTTAAGTGGATCAGGATTTGGGGCAGAACGGTCACAGCATGGGCTCAGAGTCACCAGCCACTGAAAAGTAGTTCACCTTGTACCTTCTAAAGCAAAACCAGTTAGCTGTGGGACTGGAAATGAAGTGGTGTTCACCATCCCTTTCTCTTCCAAACAGGTTCACTGGACTGTGCTACATAAAGCACAAGTATACCAGATAAGAGGAAAATAACCTGAACAGAAGCATTGCTTTTGTCAGGGTTGTGCACAAAGGCTCCTATCAGCAATGAAACCACACTATGCAAACACAGCAAAGCCTGGTGTCTGCACCACTAAACATTTAATGTAACACATAAGTGTTATAAAAACACGCACTTTACAATAAAACAAACAAAAATGAGGAAGGGGAGGAAGACAAACTGACAGAAAATGAAGGGAATAGAGTCCAATCCTCATTTGCTTGTTTCGTATGCTTTCACACTTCAAGTCAGGTGAGGCCTTAGGGAGGATTCAACTTGCCTGTATATTGCATACCAGAAACCTTGTTAGGGCATTTAAGTGCTAAGTTAAAATTAATTCAAGCATATTTCAAGCAAGACACTGTACGCAAAACTAGACAGTTCAGTAATCAAATATTTTTTTTAAAAAAGAATAACTATGGTAATGGAGCTTTGCAAAACAAAGTGTGCAAAAGGATTTCATCCTAACACCAAATATCAGTAATTAACCTAAGCCTCAGATCAAGATGATTTAGAACCCTTAAGTTTTTTGTATCCTATCCAATACATATCTGTATATTCCTTTGCTAATGTATGTTTCCAGTTTTGTTCCACTTTTAGTAAGTATCATATTATCTTGTGACAGCAGATGACCATAGCTTAAATATATGCTGTGTTTAAAAACATGGAAAAAAAGTTAATTCCTTCCTCCAGTTTACATATATTGCTTTAGAAATACTACAGAATGCCACCTGGTTCCTGAGTTAGTAAAAAAGATCATCAGGAAAGCCTAATTTATTTTTCCTATGCCATTCATTATTTCACATACTATATCATGTCCTTGCTTTAAAAACACTTTCATTATTTCCACTCTCCTTTCACATGATATTCTATTTATATCGTCCATTATTTTGTTCCTAGCTGTAGACCCATTTCTATTTCTGCTGTTTTTCTTTGGAAATTAGTTACTAGAATTAAAACATAAAACAGGGTATACAGGAAAAAATATATCATCCTTTTATACAATATCATAAAATGTGAAATAAGAGAAAAAAAATTATGTTATTTTGACTGTCATGCATCAAGTCTATGTTTATATTCTGCTGTCCATTGTAACATAACAACTCTTCCACATATCCTATTCTTTCCAAATGGTTTGAGTTGTTTTGGAACAACTGAATCTGAAAATCCAATTATTTAAAAAAAAAAAAAAAAAAAAAGAGAAGAAAAATCCCCTTCCTCTTCACAGGGGGGAATATGTGCGTGTGTGTAAACAACCAGGAAGCAAAGAAGAGGTAAAATGTCAATCTCTATGAAGAAACTATGCAGAAATGTTCTCATATGTTTTCTCTTGCTGCATAATTCTTCAATCCATAATTACCAGCATCAGTTTCAAAGCTTGGACTAGCTCACAATAATCTTGGAGTCTCTTTGAGTTTTACTTACCTTGGGCATGAGTGAATTAAACAGTCATACCCGATTTTGCCATTTATGATAATATATTTCAGTTTGTAGCTGTTATTGGTTTTCCTACACTTCTGAGAGTTCCATTGCATTTGAACGCTTCATAAACTAACCCTCAGTTCCCGCTCCCTAAACTAGGCCTCAATGCAATTCACTAAACCTCTTCGCAAAACCCACTTCACCAATCCTGCAATACTACGGTTCACCCTTGCTCCCGTGTCCCAGGTCACACATGCGGGTGTGTTCTAAGGCTGCCCAGGTCTAGATTCTTGCCAAAGACAGGCGATTCTCAGTGTGCAGCTCCTGACTGAAAAGCCTGCCCATAGAGGTAGGAGCTGCTGCTACCTGGTACAAGCAGATTATTGAAGTGAATTCTAGATTGCAATTTAGACTAGTCATCTACTTCATACCCTAATAACCTTTAATATGCCTCTATAAATGATGAAAAGTATAGAAGAAAGTGAATAAAAATTATATATAGCAAAACCAAGAAACTATTGATAAACACTGCTAACTGGCTGAATTATGACTGAGTGCAACTTCCACTATTAATTTAAGACAGGTACATGTGCTCATGTTTAGGTTCCCAAAGAGTGGAGCTTTATTGCTTGCAGAGATATTTTACTATTTAAGTATCTGTCTTTAAAGAAAGTTTCTCCCCACATTACTATTTGGGTAAGGAAGCATAAATTTTCAAATCACAGTCAGACCAGATACCTGTATCAAGAGTTATTGAACCAGTAGACCAAGTCACAAAGTGTTGAAAATGTAAATTAATACCAGAAATACCCCAAATATCCTTACTACATGTGTTTCTGGACTTCACTACTAAAGTGTATAAAGTACTCTAGGAAGGCAGAAATTACTCAGCAATGTGTGTGATTTACATAGCACTAATATGCTTTCCTTTAATTTATACTGTGGCACAAGAAATAATTCTTGTTTGTTTTCTCCCTTACAAACACGGCCAAAGGTTTTGCAGTTCAGTCTTTTCTGAGGAAGTGGGGTTCGGCATCTTTCCCTCACCACCTTCTTACCGAGTCTTAATATAAAATACCATCTAGACCAACCTGCATTTTCTCTGAGATGATGGTATTTTCTATGGTGAATAGTTTTTCATCTGTTTGAATACCTTTTACATCAAACTTGAAAAACGTAATTAAAAAAAACCAACTTATTGCAGAACTAGAACTTCAGGAAATAATGTAAATGTTGATTAAAAACACGACATTTCTGTTGAGGGCAGAAGATTCTAGTTTCTTTGTCTGAGATGTACCAGCATATTTTGTGTGCTAGTGAAACCTAGAACTACATATCTTACAGAAGTGCAACTTAAATATCTAAAAAACCCAAACCCTCTTTAGAATTTGCCAACAGACTGTGCTACATGTTGGAGCTACCTTCTAGTTCTACCACATTTTAGCAGAAAGTTTTAAAGAATTTTCCAGTGTGCAGTAATGCAACATTTCTGATGAAGTGGTATTTCCTATCATCCAGAAAGCTAAACCAAAACAGCATCACTTAGTCAGAATCAAAGGACCAGGCAAGGGTCCTGGTGACAGAGCAAGGGTACAGTTATCCAAATAACTTCTCTATCGCATGAAAACATCTGTAACAGAGCCATGAGCTACTAGGAAAAGCCATGTTGGAAGTGAGGAGAACTGATATGAAATGGCAAAGGTCAGCATCTTCAGTCCCACCACGTAACCAGAACGTGAAGGGATGGTCAAATTCAGTGATACCCAGGCTACAGGCAGAAAACTGGGTGCAACAAAAGTTGCGTGGCTGTTGGTCTTCTCAGTCCTTGTTCAGTAGATACGGTCAAGAATTTCTCTTTGCTTCAAGCCCTGGTTTATGCACAGGTAGGAGACATTTTAATCTTGGTTTATAATAGAAATTTGAAGCAAAGATCTGAATAAGTTATTAAGCTAGATGGCAGTATTTCTCACAATAGTCAAATAATCAGTATTTTATCGGTTGGACTTGATGATCTTAGAGGTCTTTTCCAACTTTAATGATTCTATGATTCTGTGATTTCATATAATACTGATTTCTAATAATTCAATCAGTATTTTATGAATGGGCTAATTTGAAAATAGGCAGTTACTGTCTTTGTTTATTAACAAAAATGTAACCACATAGCAGAAAATTACAATAGGAGCACAAACACTGGCTACTTTCACAAGAACAGTTTGCCAATGCATATGTAGTGTCCAACCTTGTTAGTATTTAATTAACCTGTTATATACAATACCGGCGATCATCATTACCAGTTCTCTACCAAAACAAGAAAGAGGGAGCCTCTGTTCATAATGCTACTTTATTGGCATCTTAACAGATTTATTTGAGAAAATGGCAGTAGGAGGGAACAATGCTCTTAATAGATGAGTTCAGGTTTACAAGCATTTCCAGAAAGCAAACACCATTTTGCTGTACCTATTGTATTTTTACACTTATGCAACAAAATTTCCCTGAACCACATAGTAGTTGTATACGTTGCTGGAACTAATCTGCCATTTTAACTCACTTTTTAAGCAGTGTGATTTCCCTTGAACTTTATCATCTAGTATTTGTCCACTACAGTGAGGAAAACCAATGGGGAAGAAAGGTAGCAGGGGAAGGGAGAGGGAAGGGCTAGGGTAGAACAAATGGGAAATATATTTAGAAGCACAGATAACTGACAGTAAAATATATGTTCTTTGGTTAGCAAGCAGAAAAAAAAGGAAAGGACTTGCATACATGATAGATACACACTAGCATTCTAAAGCAGAAGACAAGAATGTCAAGAGTGTATTCTTCCCCCACCGCCAGATGGAAGGGCTATTATTATAAATGAAAGGCAGCAGTAGTGGATGCCAGGCACTTTTGTTGTGTGCCAGATTCTGAAGTCCAGATGTAAGCAGGTTACCCCTGGGACAGGACAGGCTTCAGCTCCCGCAGCAGAACAGAACCAATCACGGTTTTCTCGGTGTTTATTATGAGCTGTGCTGTAGAGCTCTCCTTCAGCTCCACTGTGACTAGCATCAGTGACCCACTGTGCACAGTCTTAGCTGCAAACCTGGAGGAGGAATGAAAAATAAAAAATAGAAAAAAGAAATCACTGAGGATCTTAAGGTCAAAGACTGCTAATATTTCTTTCTGCAAAAGTTAAATGAGCTCAAATATAATAAAATGCCTCCAATTTCATTAATGCATTTCAGGGGATAAACCATAAAAACCTCCATAAATTCTTCAGAAAGAATTTGTTCAGCATTGTGTAAATATTTTTGCATTTAAGAAGGACAAAAAAGTATCATGCAAAATTGTGTATTTAATAGTGCAAACAATAAAATCCATTTAAATCAATTTTTATGTAAATTCTGATTCTTCAGTTCATTTACAATAGTCAAGAACTGGTTTAGTGCATACTGGCAACTTTAATTCAGCTGTATGGAGTTTTCCATGGATAACTGTCATTATTTGGTGCCCCAGAGAAAATGCAACTATGCTAAATGTAGTAGAACACTTCCAAGAAGCCAAATTGTTGTACTTTCAGAGAAGTGCATCCTCCTCCCATCTTGGGAATTAGTTCAAACTAAAATATTCAAAGCTGTAAACATCCAACACGATCATTTGGAATGATGGTAACAGCAAGACACCAAATCATTCCATCTGTGAATTTATCTCCAGAATATTTAATCACAAAAATGTGGCCAGTATTTCTATATAATTTATCATTATTAATAAACCCTACAAAACAAATACAGTGCCCCCCCAGATAAACAAAAGTTAGGACTAATGCACCATTACTAAATTCCAAGACATGGAGAACCCACTAATTACATGGAATTAAAAGCAAAACTAGCCTTTTAAGCACCACAATTGACTGAAAAGCCATTTTAGGCACAATGAACTTCTGTCAATCCTGTTAATTCATTCTGCATGCACAGCCAGGCCCAAGAGACAGGAAGGAAGAGGATGGCAACAGCCTCGTCTTCCATCTTCCACAAGGAGCACACCATGCTTTTTTTTTTTCTCCCTGCCCCCCAACACCACACATACACACCCCCCCGCCCCCGTTACTTGATAACAGCAAAGTTGCTGCACATGGGCTTTTGAAAACACTAACAAGTGTAGAGCAGGTCTGTGACCCAGTCTGACCCCACTTTGCAGGGCCAATCTCCTCTCCTCTTTCTGAATGACACGTGTCTGAATCAGAGCCATCTGCCTCAATTTGCGCAACATCTTCAGCCACAATAGGACCCAGTTAGCCCTGACAACAGCTCACAATACAGAAAAATCAAACTGCTGGGCTGACAGCACGCTGTCGGCTATTCAAGAGCAAACCAACTGGTCAGTGTCTCATGTCTGACAATTAGCATGGGCCTCGCAAAGCGCCTACCCAAGCCCTTGGGGATCTGTTTAATTACCATCAACATAAAGGGGGGAGTTTATCAGGAGATACTCAAAAAAACTTCACTCCAGACTTAATTAAAATATTAGCCACTTAAGCAGGAAGCAGGTTCTCTTCAAATGAGAAGTAATTTCTGTCTTTTTTCTTTTTAAACTAAGCATATCAAAATCTCCTAACACATTATACTAATTAAGGAAACATGGGGCACTTCTCTAATGTCACCCATCACAGGTCAATCTATTTCTTTTGTCCAGATTATAGATACATTCAGAGACCTCTCCCTTTAATAGGAGGTTCTAAAACAACGCTAATACTATAAAAATTGGCTACTTAGCTAGTTATACCAATGATTTCATCTATTTGCACTGCAATGTAGAAGATCACTATTTCTCTTGTTGATTTTGACAGGGGGATAATTATAGAAACAATAGTCTTATTAGTCACTTTATTTACTTAACAGTTGTGTCTTGGGACAACACAGAAGCAGATTATGTCTGAGCATGCACATAAATAGGTTGGTAGTTGGCACTCCTGCTGTGTTTCATAGCCCCGAGGCTTGTTTTTACCCTCTTTTATTAAAACGTGAAACTGATACAAAGTCAGTTCTGTGAAAGCCAAGGTGGCCCAAAACATCAGTGATGAGTTTTGTGCTGATATTTTTACATGTGGATTTGCAAAATCACATATGAGGATCGACAGCACTTTTTCATACCTCTGAACAAAACACACAAAATTAATAAAATGTGAGTGTGTATGTGGTTTGCAAGATGCAAAGGGTCTGATACTCGGATAATTTTACACAGAGTGTTAGTATGCATAACTAGCAGTGGCTAATCGGTTTGTATCAATGGTGTCCGATCTGGAATCGCTTAGTGAAAAAACAATTGTAACAGAACAGGATGACTTATTTCGTCATTAAAAAAGGGTGTACAGAAGAAGAACCACACAATGGATTTTACTGCTGTTTTTGAACTTCAGAAATCTAAATCTGTTCCTTACAGTAGGGTAGATAGTTTTGTTTCTAAAGAGGGTTAGACAATAAATATACGACCTTTGAAACTGAATACAGATACAAAAGGATAAAGCAGTTGACTTTTGGTTAGAAGACACTATCAGTAAAACTGATCTGCTAATTATGTAGATGTCTTAAATATACTGTCATTGAATGATCTGGGTTGTAGCTGTTTTTTTCTACTAAGTACATGCTATTGCCTTTATACACTTACCCTTATGAGAAGCCCATGTAGATTCTCCAAAATATGTGTTGTGCTCAACTAAATACTTAGACCAGAAAGCCATTAAAAAAAAAATATATCTTTCAGCAGCAAAAATTAATCACTCTCTAGAGTAGGTGTTTATACTTTGTAAGAAACTTTTATTCTCCCCGCAAGGTCAGTAATTATTTTTTACTTTTTCCTGAAAGTTGGTATGACTTTTAAGGTTAGAATTTGAACACACACACACACACACACACACAAAATTTGGAAATGAGATATTAAAACCAGAAATCGGAAATCATAGACTGAAATAAGCCTTGGAAACTGCACTATAGTAGATTAAAGTCTAGCTTGTAAATTAGTTGTTTGTAGGTCCGAAAGAAAGAAGTTGTCCGATGGACAACTTTTAACGTAAGACATTATATTATTAGCATGGTTCTGTTGCAACAAAGGATGCATTACTGAATATGAAAGACAGTAAATGAGAATACCATACAGAAAACAGAACCAAGTATTTACTAATACTTTCAAGATGGCTGTTTTTGCTATACTGCAGTTATTTTCTAGTTTTCTTTCGGTGATAATATTAATTCTAAAACTGATTTCACTTCATTAAAAATATTCAGGAAGATTTGCAGCTGTTAATACTTTTCCCATTTAAAAACAAAAACCAAGACAGATTAGAAGCATAACAATGTGAGTTACATTTGCATATTCTGAGTTTTTTAAATTATTTTTTTCTTTAAAAAGAATGTTAACTATTCTGAGGCTGTGTGACATGCAAAAAAGGAGAAGGGGTTCATAGATTATTTTTACATAGAAATAGTACCTGTCAGTAAGTAAGAAAATATATATTAAGAATCAAATTCTAAATCAACATCAATAAAGTACTGTGTATTTTTAGAAAGTCATTCAGTCTTTCAAGAGTTAAAAAGCCAGCACATATTCTTGGTCACTTTCCACGAAAATAAGATTTGTTAATGATTATCACACAAAAATATTTGATTTATAGTTGATACGAAGAGAAAACAGAGTGTCAGATACTACAATGTGACAGCATTTGCCAAACACTGACTTTGTAATGATGACTAGCCTAACTACAGACTAGCAGTTATTTTCCCTCTATTTGTAGACAGAAGATAGCTACAGTATACAGGAGAGGCATTTTTATGGGTTATGAAAATTCCACACCAGTGAACAGACAGCAACAGAGTAACTCACTCAAAAGCTGCTCTTTAAAATTCAACATTGGAGAAAGTAAATTTACACCTGAACAATCACTGTCGGGACATTTGTTTACAGCAGAGCAGGGTTTGTTACGCATAATTCAACAGCACTAAAACATACATTCTCTCCTGGCGGGTGCTCTTCTTCCTCTTTGATTTTTCTATTCAAGCTAAATTTTCTTCTTTTTCTGTTCTACTGCTTACCAGAAACAAGTGACAATAGCCCATGGAAGCTAAAACTTTTTTTTTTCTCCACCCTTTCTTTAAATCTTGTACATGAAGCCTTCAATTACTGCCTGCTGAAGCAGACAGAATCCTATTAGTAAGAAAGACGATCAGAAGATGCAATGCCCTGCCCTAGCTGTAGAAAGATAATTAGTCCAAAGTTGACAAATGTGTAATCAAGTTATGCAATGAATATATTCAAAGGGGAAAAAAATACTACTGTCAATTAGTCTTCAATTTGTAAATATAAGAATGAACAACTATGAAGTACCTTCCAGTATATTAACTGGACAACAAAAATATTTATAGTTTCAGTACTGTGAATCTTCACCTTGCTCTGATAAATTCTATTTATGTACAGGCTTGACTTTATAATTAACATTTCATCTAAAAATTGGCTAAATTACTGATTACTTGTATTTGTTTTCTGAGTAAGCCTTAGAACATGAACAAGAAATATTTGGAGTAGCATTGCTACTTATTAGCTCTGACCTGGGGATAGTTTTATTATTTTTTAATACTAAAACATAAGAGAAATATACTCACAAAAATAAGGACCTTTTTTTAACCTTGTGATTTTAACCTCTCAGGAAAAAAAAAACCCTTGTTTATCACTAGTTATTAATTATAAAATTTGATTTATATTTTCTTTAAAATTAATATTATTATAATTTGAAAATTTTCTTTTTTGCAGTACATTTCATGCTATTTTAACACTAGCTTAGAATATATCATTCAAAATACCTAATTCATTACCACAATATAATTATTTCCAATATTAACTATTTTTGGGTTTAATAAAATAATAAAATTGTAAAATAAAATGCTATCAATTCCATATTATATTTTTATCATTTTTAGTTCTATTGCCAAAATAGATTTGAGTGTGTCCTCAGCTGCCAGTAAGCAGTTGCACTGTACCTCTACCAGAAATGCAGGAATGCAAGTGAGTCTTCTGAACTTATTGTCCAATAAATAGCACTATTCCACATGCTCAAAGATGCTGCATGAACTTTTTATCATCCCCCAAATTTATCTTTAGCTCAAAATTTCAGCATTTTTATATATATATGTATTTATATCTCCTCCCCAAAACTTCAATAAGCTAAAAGATTGAATCAAAATATTTGGTCCTCACACCCAGAAAATTGTAATTTTAATACTCAATCTATTTTGTTTTCTCATCTAGTCTATAGTTTTAATTTTTTTAAAGAATCAGACATTTAATAAGTATTTGAGAATTACATACAGTCCATTTTTAAAACAGGCTATAAATTTTAATTTGCAGAAAAATTAATTCCAAGAAAGTAAGTTACCTTACAGTAATTTATTAAAACATCAAACTTGCTCAGACATCTTTCAAATCAAAGATATTCTTCTGTTTGGTTAATTTTTTAAAGTGTTAAATGTTTTCTGTTTAAACAACTGGCTCAGAAGGTTCCTGTTTGTTTTTCAAGGAAAATGCTGCACATATTTTTCACTTTACAGTGTTCAGATAAAAAAGCAGTGCTGCCCTCTAGTGGACAGCATATAAGCTACGATAGAACAATCTATTTTGATTAACCTCATATCTAAAATGACTTACTCATATACTTTCAATGTTGAGCTCAAATTTAATTTATTCAAGTTATTTTAAAATTTTGTAATCCACATGCAAGATCAAATACAGTAATATATTTAAAATGTTAGGGCCTTAAAATGATGTTGTAGAAAGGCATTCTCTTGGTCAAGTATTTTGTACCAGTTAATAAAGTCTTTATATGCTGATAATACATAAAAACTGTTTTAACATATAGAGGTGCCTTTCGTTAGCAGGGAGAAAACTTCAAGGTTTTGGAACGTTAGAATTTGATTAAGAAATTAAGGAATATCTAGTATAAACTACTGAATGAGTAGTTTCACAGTTTCATATTTAAAAATGTCAGTCTTAATTTTCTCTAGGAATATAAATATTTACCTAAGAATAATGACTAAAGAAAAAGCCTTCTAGTCCTGGCTGGCAAAAGAAACATAAATGGTTAGCTTAGCGCTTAGCTGTGCTTTTTTTTTTTTTTTTAAAAGCTAGAATTACTTCTATCATATATCAAGAAAACATTAAGAGTTTACAACTTCTGGCTACAATGAAGGCTGAAATACTGTGGACATGGATATACTATTCTGTTTAAAATTCTGTCTCCTACAGGTAAAGGCTGCTAGAGAATCTGTTTTGCCGAGGGTGTTTAGCTCTCTTGTTAATTCCTACTTGAGAAATTAGGAAGCAAAATCAAGGCTGCATGTCTGTTCCAAGTTTATTTACTCAGCTACCCATTGCAGCTGTCTAGAACAGTAGAAAAAGATGACTGAGCCCCACAGCTAAGGAACCATAGAAGCAGAACAGTCCACATAACTGCGTCAAAGAAGCTACTGCCAGAGGTTGATTTCACTTCATTTGTGCTCTCCGACAGGCCAATTGCTTAGTAAAAAATCTTAAGAAAGATTTCTGTGTGCACATAGAGCAGAAAAGGTCTTTTTAAAAGTCTTCCTGGATTTATAAGACCTGTTTGTCAGCTGTTGAGAACATATGTTTGGATTCAAACAGAAGAAACAATTTATATTTCTCAGAAATTTCTATACTGTTTATCCTCCATAGACAGGTGATAGCCCTTCCTTTCTGACATGCTGGAAGCAGATGCAGTTGTTAGTTATGGTAAGCTGATGGGGTCTGATCACCAACTTTCTGCCTGAGGATTCTTCCAAATTTAGTACAAACTGGAAGATGACATACCTAGAGAAATCTTCCAGGATGACCCCTTTAAATGGGGTTTTGTTCAGTATAAACCTACCTACCTACATGCACAACTGCATACGTTTTCTGCCCACATTAAGCATTGCTGGATTAAAAAGATGGGGGGGGAGGGTGGGGATAACTGATTACTAAGCATGCCATCCTCTGATAATCAAAATTGTCTGTAAACAAAACCCTCTTTCCTCTGAGAATCAGTCTGCCAATATACTATAAATGGGACATGACAGGTTGCAAAATGATAAAAAGGGGTGAATACAACCAGACTGTCAGGCTGATGCATGGGGTGGGGAATAAAGGCTAGGGAAAAACAAGTGTTGATCCTCAGATTTCTGTTAAGCGTTTTATGCAAGTTTCTATATTGGGTCTAGCTGCTTTCAAATTCTTCAGGATTTCAATGCTCACCTATTGCAGTGTGCTTATGTATTACATTATTTACACAGTATGTTTTTTATTTTGCTAAAGGATAATAATGTAAGGCTCCAAAAGACAGGTGGAAGATATTTTACATCTTGTTCAATACTTGCTTATTCACAAAATCACACAGGTAATGGGTACGCTAAACAATGATGTACTACAAACAGCAAGCTCTGAACGAACTGGCATGTCTATATGGTGCAGTCAAATGTCCTTAAAAATATAGGTCCCAGAAGCAGTAGTCACTGCACGCAACGCTGTGCTTGAGCTAGTTAGAGCTGCCCCAGCAATGAGCAGAAGTGCTGTTTTTTGCTTCATGTTTAAAAGCTAACTTGTTTTTTGCTAATTCAGGTGTCTACTATGACACCACACTAAGAGATGAGAATCCTCCCTCCCCAAGTTCTAGTGATCTCTAGGAAGAATGACCACTTTCATAATTGTAATGGAGGATATTAAACTCATTATTTCAAAATGTGAGCTGGCTGTTCTGAAGCAGATTAAGGCTTCAATGTTGAAGGAAGCCAAGGTTTGATCTCCAAAACCTGAGATTTCCCATGCTGGGTTGTTGAAATTACAGGCTTGTCCATCTCAAATTGGAGGGCTGAAGTTAATGCTGTCATATGTCTACGAGTGCTTGTCAACAGTTAAGGCCATCCTAATGAACTGCAGTATAGAGATATGTAGATGTCACTGTGCTCACTTTATATCCCAACTATTTACTAACTGTTGATTCCTTCCAAAATACAACACCAGCAACTGACTAATTCAATGGACTATTAAACGAGTTGAGGTTGAATAAAATCAGTTCTTCATATCCACCCTGATGGGTTCTGACTTTTATCTCACTGAATGACTGGGCAATGTGCAAGTAAAGACTTCAAGAATGAAAAACATGGAAAAGGTGCTCTACCTTGCATCATTTGGTAGAGCTGCGGTCATTAAGGGAAATAATCTACTAGAGTACAATGCATCCTCTTTAGGAAATGCTTCAGGATGCGGAAGGCAGAGAAGTAGGCAGTTCAAGACAGCCTGATTCTCCATCCTATTACATATTATATTCTGAAGTCAATGGGATCACACAAGCATAAAACAAAGTGAAAGATTGAAGAAGCAAATCCAGTTTGTGATCCCAGCTCTGAACGGACTTTTCTGCTGCACGCTACTGCCAACATATTAAACGCTTTTGCACCATGTTTTGTAGGTAGTGGACAGAAATGCTTTCTATGTGTATTTCCATTATTTTCTTTCTAAGCCAATTTACCCTGAAATGCCTCTCCTTCACGCAGAGGTCCTTATGTAATAGTAGACAATATTTTGACACTTTCAAGAGGATCATAAGAGCATTCAAGTCTTTCTAAGATTCAAGTAAAGTCTGCAACTAGTCTTCATTCTATCACCATCTGTTGTCTTTTGCTATATTCAAAGTGAAGAAAATGAAGATTACCTATCCTGGTAGGAGGTTATGGAGCTGAAAATGAATAAAGGAGGAAGAGACCTGAGGAACTTTTAAAACATTCATCTGAGAGGAATAAGTAACACATCTTGAAAGTAACACTAGCATGAAGGGCATTTCTGGATAAATAAGACTCGTGTTGGTTAAAAAGAAAATTACTGAAAATCTTGAGTTGAATAGTGTCTTCATCTCATCACATTTTGAAATAGAAGACACAGCCTAGAATTTATTTTTCATATGTAAAGCAATGAATTTTATTGCCCAAGTAGAGGCAGGGAGCGGAAGTGCTGGTCCATAGAAGAATCAACTTTCAGGGAATAAATGTCCTCAGTTATGAATCCTCTTATCTTGAAGATGGAAAAATTCCTGTTAGACTTTCCCCACTGACAACAAACAGCAGACATACTTCAACTGAAAAATACTTGGTCCCTAAGTGTAGTTATTCAGACTGATTTAATTCCTTGCAGGAATAAATACTTCTCTTTCAATGTCTTTGTCTTTAGATACTCAAATGGTACCCACAGATGTGGTCTGAATCACAAGATAGAAGCTTGGTCCTGATTCTTGTTGAAATCACTTTGTCAACATCTATGCGCTCCTCAACCCACCTCCAACCCTTGAATTTTTCAAATATTTTTAGCACACTACAGTTCTCAGAACACTGAAAGAGCTATGTATATTGCAACAATTAACCTAATCACTCTTGTGAAAGAATATTTTAAGAAAAATAATACATGGGTTTTTTTCTGAAGTTTTCATATTTAAGGAGACATATTTCCTGCTCAAAAAAATTTCTCTTTTAAATTGCATTTCACATTCTTTTTTTTAGTAGAGGTCTTAAAAATTGAAATAATGTTTCCCCTTGATAACAAAAGAAAGATAGATCAATATGTAAAATAGTTAAATCCGGTTAAGAACATGAGAACGCACTGCATGCAGCCTTATAAGGTCCAGTAATCTAACAGCTTGTATAAACTCATTTGACGAGCAGGTAACTACACTTAAGGAAGTAAAATAGTACAGCAAATTTATTTTACAAATATATTAATATAAATCTGCACCTTTGTGCTCTCATACGTATGTTGGCTATTGAATTCAAAATTTTTGCAGCCATCACTTCAAATAAAACAGGTCAGAAAAGAGACTTGAAAATAGAATCAACTGTATTATATGACATTTTGTTCTACACTCAATTAACAGTTAGATTATTACATTTCAAGTAAATATAAAAATTCAGTAGCCGTATGGTGAAGAGAGAAAAAATGTAAGAAAATGTTGCTATACTGTGATACTGACTGATATATAGCTGATGTATTTGATAGCTTTACATTTATTTAAATTTACATTGGTGACTGCATGCTATTCTGTTGATATTTGTTTCAAGTACTTATTTTCAAATCCTCGTTATCTTTGCTCTAAGTGTTTTTACTTGGTGCAAAAGTACAATCTTAAATAGGGTTATTAATTTAAGGAGCAGTAATTGGGTCCCACCAGTATGACAATATCTTCATCATGAGTGCAAGTATGTTTAGACTGAAAAATCCCAAGAAACACACACCTGTTCATGCCCATTAGATACACTTGTATCTAACTATACAATTCATTTTGAATCAATATATTGCATTACCAGGCAATACAAATTTTTTGGCATTAACCATCATTAAATAGTAATACTAAGTTGGGGATGACCAATTAAGAGGTTAATATAATTCATGCTGCACAGTGCAGAACATCAGTTTAAAAATAGTACTTCTTTTCCTGTGAAAAAGGTATGTACTAAGCAATTCCAAGAAGTGAACTCAAATAGCCCTCTCAGAATAGCAGACAAGCTGAAAGAAGTTCTTTATATAATTTTTCCCAAATACCACTTGCAATAAAAACAAGACAAATGACAGTACTATAGAAAAAGAAAAAAATTTACTTTTAACATACTTTTATTGAACCTGTACCAGTTTTGTCACAGGAAAAGCTGACTGCTTATTTTCTTACCCTACATGGTGTATGTGTCATGTACATAAAACACGGCACACCTTGCATCCATGAGATTTTGCAATAAGAGACTCCATTTTTGTTTACTCTCATGGCAGAGTTGATTTAATCCAAATATATATATATATACACACACCCACAAAATGTATATATCTATAAAAATATTTTAGCCTTTTTTTCAGAGTTTTGAAAGTATTCATTATGTAATCTCTATCTCAAATATTCATTCATCTAAATCTAGAATTTAATGATAGTGATATTTAAAAGATGAAAAGGTTCATCACAGTAGCAATTAGTCAATATTCCCATTTCTATTGTCAGTAAAAACTAGGTGCAATTATGACTATATAGTATCTGTGAGCTCCAGTTATTTACAGTGAAGCAAATTAAGGGCTATTTTCTAAACGTTTATCATTGCTGGGCATTTCTGGTAGGCCATTTAAGGTGTTATAAACAATTTTTTTTGCTCGGTGGACATTATAAATGCAAACTATTCTGTACTACTGTGGCAGACTGAATACATTCTATTTTGAACAAAAATGTCAGGAAGCTCTAAAGCACTCTACATACTTCAGCCTGACCAGAACATGCCTTTAGCCAGAGTCCCTGAGGGGTGTACCCAACAGGAAGTACATCTTCAATTTATTTGCTGTTGGTCATAGCATCTGTTTTGTGGAAAACCTCCTTTCAAAAAAAAAAAAAAAGAGCAAGAGAAAGGAAGATGAAATTAGAAACTCATCTACAATCAGGAAACCTGTGGCTGAGCTAGGAGCTAAGCTATTATTTTAGGGAGCCTTTTTGAGACTCAGTCACAAAACAATCCACCCCTATGCGATATGTCTCATGTGATGGCTAGGGTAAAGATGGAGAACACCTGTATACTGCAGACACTTCAGTCTCTCTTGATTGACACTCTCACCTAGTCTTGGAATTGATGCTGAGAACGCAGACTGTATAGATCCCTCAGGGATGCAACAAATGAGGACTCTTTCATGGAGGAGCAGGTGTCAATAGCAACAATCATTTCAGTGCAATCGCACTAGCTGTACCATGTTTTTATGGTGAAACAGAATTTTATCATTGACCGTATCAAATTTATAGGAAAATCCAGCTGGGTTAATGTTAATGCAATGCAATACAAATGCCCAGCAATGCAAGAAAGACTAAATCCAACAAAGAGAAATAACAGGTTATTAGTCCTGTGTAGGCTACAGGATTCTCACCATGCCCAACAGCCATTTTGGTCAGCAAATTTTCTAAGGAAAACATTATCCTTTGCTTTAAAAGAAGACACTTTGCTCTTACTGAAAAAGCAGAATTCAGGGTGCTAACGAGATAATTCACACTCCGGACCAGTTTTAGTAAATGCTAGGAGTGGTGTATGCATTTTCTTATTCCAAGACCAGATTAACAGCTTCCAATTGCATCTTGCTGTTGTTATTTGTGTCCACTCAGTTTTCCACACATGGGAATTTTCCTGTTTGCTCCTGTCACAAGTGAGAAGCTACACAGATTCACTGAATATTTTGAGTCAATCACATTAAAGCTGTCATTAACCAACAATCATATCAATTCCACTGACATTCTGTACCACAGCTTTTGGATGAAATACATCGATCTAAAAGTAACATCTGGAATTTAGACAGGGCCAATGACTTTCTTGGCTGATCACTGTTTTTCCTTGCATATATATAGGAAGAACATGGAAATGTTCAATTTAATGTTCAACCTGAATTTAAAAAGATCGTCACCCAACTGAAAAAAAAAATAAAAATCAGGTTCTAGGTTCAACTAAGTGGATATCATAAGTCAGAAATTAATGTGGGAAAACCAAGCTGCTTCTCACAAATGACAAACCTGAATAAGGCCAATTACTTTCAGAAACAGAAACAAAATTTAAAAAAAACCAAACAAACAGATGCTCTTGAAAGTACTGTGCTTTAAAAGGCTACCTTTTCCCTTTGAAACAAAAATAGGAAAGGGAAATTCCCCCTAACTCTGTATGTTACCGTCTAGATATTTGATTATTCTACATACATTCAAATAAATAGCTGAGGAGTACTTAGGCTCAAGTTAATTTCTGCTTAGGATTCTGTATTAGAGTATAACTGGGTACCTTATCTCTTACAGGTGCAGATAATAAAATTTTCCCTAATATTATAAAATGTTAATGAATTTTGCACTAACAAATTAATATTAAAAGATGGTTCTACTATGAACAACGTGTAATCTTACCTGTGTATGTTATCTTGACCAGAAGGGACTACACCCAGGTTTGCTGCATTCACTACCCTCTCAATTATTACAAGTCTAGTAGAGTTCTGAGGAGCAACAGCTATTGTAGCAGATGTCTCATTCATTCCCGTCAGCATCCCTGAAACATTAAGTATTTCACTATGAATACCTTGATTTGCTTATTAAGCATAAAACCAAAATAAAATACTTCTAAACAAAAAACCACATTTGCATTAAAAGTTAAATCATTTGTCAAGAAAATAATGTTATAAAATTTACATAATTCCATTAGTTTAATGTTTTACTTGCGATGTCCTATTATTAGGAACAAATTCCTAATAACTGAACAATGATATGTGAGATACTAATGCAACTGTGAAACCACAATGGTTCTTCTTCACAAAAACCATAAAAGAAGAATGTAAACACAGAAATGAAATATTAAGTAAGACTGATTTGGAAGAGTCCAACTTCAGTAACACCATATAACAAAGACGCCTTCTATTCTTTCAATCATAAAACCACTGCATTTAATTATAATTTCATATCCAATTGCTAAAAATAATCTCGTAATTCAGACAGTAGTCATGAAGATAGAGTCCTCACATTAGAAATGGGGAAATTCAGTTAGTATCCATCTCTCTAAAATGTCATAATAAACTATTTGATTGAATAAGTTGAGTATCACAACGTGGAACAGAAGTGTCAAGATTATATCCAAAAACATATGACAAAAAAAAAGAGGGAAATGTTGTTCAAGGACATTTTAACAAACACCCCCCCACCTTTTCTATCAACATCCATTCTTCAGAAGAATGATTTGCCGGACGATCCTGTTGATTAAAACCCAACAGTAACTACAACTTAACATTGTATGTTTATTTTTACACCTTGTTCAGAAGCTGAAAATGCAGGCAAACAATGGAGCACAGTACTTTAGGCAGAAATATGAAGCATCTGAAATCCACAATAATATTAACAATTAAAACAATGCAAAAGTCTCAAATGACTAATATTTTAGGGCTGCAGATACAGTTCTAACCCAGAGCAAATAGCACTAAGATGCTTAATAAAGCAATTAAAAAAATAAATCCAACATCTTAATGCACTAGAACGTGCATTAGCTGCTGTCAGAAAACGAGAAATATCAAAGTAAAAATGGAACAGCTCATAAGTAAATAACGGGATATTTTTGAACATGATTTGTTCTTGAAGAGAACAAAAATAAGCACACAACTTCTATAAAGATCAGCTTTATCTTGCGAATAGAACATTCTGTTTCAAATTGTTTAACTTCACTATTAGGCAAAAGCTTTAAAAACTACATATGCAGACTAAAAGTGCTTTTAAGCAGAGCACAGGGACTGACATAACACTGCTGAGAGATGTGTGTACTCATTTAGGATTTAAACCTTCTCCATTAAGCTCTATTGAAGAGCAAATGCTGAATAAATGAATGCAACTATGTTTATGTTAAAAGCCTGTTTCCCGCAGCATGTAATTAAAGGAAATGTTGTACAAAGCCAGTACTTTTGTCAAGCTCCTGTAAATGGAAAGATGGATAGCACTCAGAGAAGTGAATGCATTGCTTCATATTTAACCTTAACACTCTTGTCATTAATGGTTTGTCTAACTTGTTCTATAAAAGACAAGGTACTGCTCCATTGAAGTAAAATTAAAAAAATCAACTAAACCATGCTTTTCAGAACAGAAGATTCATTATCGTCGACTAATGTATTGGCATAAAGCAAAGTAACATCCTATCAAGTAAGGCACACATTCAATCTGCCTTTTCACCCCCCTTTATTTTTAACTCATGCTGTTTTATTGTTATAGGCAATTTGTACCACTCAGCATGACAGTGTAAACTGAATCAAGATTAATTTACATGCAAAAGAACACTTAGGAGAGCAGCATGGTAAGCAAATGTATTGTCTCGATTGCTGAGGTGGAAAAGAACCTGGAAAGAAAAAAGGGTGCTCTAATTAAGGGGCATCAAATATGATTGCTCGTGGTAGTCAAGGGCCAGAAAATACTAAATGTCCAGCCATTTAAAGCATTAGCGTCTTGCTTGTTAGGAAGACAAGTTGGATATATAAATCTTAATAAAATTAGGTAAACAATTTGTTTACTTAACCAAGGTGTTTGTTTTTTGCTTGTTTTTAAATGTGAATCAAGTATACACTTTTTAAAAAAATTGACAAAATCAATATTAAACACGTCAACTGGGGGAACAACCCCCCAGTCTTTATACTTAAAAGTAGTTTTAACTGGCTATTCTTAAAACCTTCATAAACATTCTGATTAATATCCGGTTGTAACAATCCCATGCCACCTTTAAAATTGTCCGAAACATGAGAATCTAAGAAAATCCTAGTCAGACCACAGAACAGCAATTAATCTGGGTTAACTAGCTGATACAATGAAATAACTGTACACGTTTTTAATAATGAAAGGCAATTAAATTGGAAAAGTTACACTGGTAGGTAACAAGGTAGGTTACCTACCAGACTAGTCCTATCCTGAACTAAGGCAAGGGGATTTTTGCTATTGATTTTTAAAAACAGCAGACAAGTAAAAATTTGGATACAGAGATCCAACAGTACATGTCTCACTCATACAGAATTCCTGCTACAGAAACTGGACTTTTCATGGGGATGTGATGTAAAACAGTGTATAAAATCCTGAGGCCTGAAGATCTGTAAAAACATTTAACCAGAAAGGTAAAGAGTAGTTTGGCAATACCGTTTTTATCCACTGTTTCCAAATTGTCAATCACTACGTGAACCACTGCTCTGGGGAATTACCTCACCGGAGGACTCCCCAGGTCAGGAGGGATGGAAAGACAGCGCAGCAAGGCTAAGCATATCATGTGCAGCATGTGGATAAATCCAGCTTTTGAGGTTCTGCTGCTACCACTAGATAACATTCACAACTATGAATATTCAATAACCTGTCTGTTTCTCTCTCCTTATGCCATCAGGAGGAAAACGGACACATACAAATGTAACAGACAATGCAAAACAGCAGAGTGTAATTGAGTAAAGATGTGTAGCAATGAATTGTCATCTACATAGCAGTATAATACCAGCTATTTCCTCTTTAGCATTCTTATTAGGTTATACGTGCAATTTAGATGTAAAAATCCTTAAAACCCATACATATTCTCATTCTCCCCCAATATAATCTTGCATTTCTAATATACTCCTCACTCCTTCACTATTTTTTACCTATTTGTTTTGGCTGCAAATAAAATAAGGCATCTCCAGGTACAAGACTTGAAACATCTTATGTGCAAAAACACACACACAAAAAAGGAAAAAGCATGACAAGTGAAAAACAAGTTATATAAATCAGATTCATTTGGAAAATACAGACAAATTGAAGTTAAACACAAAATAGAATAATATATACCAACTTCTAAATTGCCCTGCATTTATTATTGTAATTTGGATTTTTCATTTAGCAAGATCACATAGTAATTCTCCCCAAATGCTAGCTGCATCTATATCTTTGTAATAAATACTTATGTAAATTTTAGAACTGAGACGTCTATTACCACAAATATTCTGAAACAGCTGATACGTATAAGAAAAAAAGATGCAATAGAAAAGGTTTTTAAACCTGTGGTAAATTTGCCAGCATCAAGTCCTGCATCAAAGAATGAATTCAGGAAGACAGAGAGCGCGATACAGAAATGCCAAGAGACCTTCATGGATTTACAAATACTTCATATAAACAAATTTTCAAATAGCTTTATTCAGAGTAGCCTTTCTGCTCTATTAAACATAGCAAACAGCTGCCAGATTTATTCAGACAAATAATCAACAACCATAGAAGTAAAATGGCAGAAGAAAAAGGAATTTTGGCAACAACTCCACAGAGGACCACAGCTATTCTCCAAGTACACTTCTTCTATGTGCTCATGGTTCTGTATGGCCAGTCAGGAGGAAAAAAAAGCCCTCAGTCACAGTAAAACATACAAAAACTCCATCAAAATATCACAAAGCAAGCAAATATAAAAGCAGGGTGGGGGAAGAAGCACAATAACCTGCCTTGCTTTCACTACAACCTCAGCTACAATTTTTAGAAAGGAACCGTTTAAAATAAATGTGCCACAGCCTCATTCAATCACTCACCTTGGACTGCTGAGCAGGTATAAAGCAGAGAGGCAGGCTTTAGCCAGCAAAGGGTAAGAACAGCAAATAAGTATCAATTGGTTAAGAAAACAAAGCACAATCCTAACTTTTCACTGCAGCCATAAGCTTAACTGAAGATGATCTAGGCAATATTAAACGACTTTCTTAATAATTCAAAAATCCAAAGGCAAGAAATGCTCAAAAGCAATAATTAATAATACATAGCATTACTCATTGGTGTTCTTGACTGCTTGATGGATATACTGAGTTTCTGAGCCTTACACAGCAATAAGAAAGGATCCCATGGGTATATTCTAATCTCAATGTGAAGAGATTTACACATGTAAATCCCCATACATTGAGATACATGAGTAAACACTATTACGTTTGAATGTATCCAAAATGTAACAATTTATATTTTTAAACATCCAAGAATCATATCCAAATTAAGGGTAGCAGTATGGATTGTTCTATTTAACACACAGTCAAAGCTAAGTACAGTTTTCTCTAATTATTTTGTATAAAATATTCAAGTGACTAAAAGCTCTTACAAAGGTTTGTGTTTGGACTAGTGTCAGAAACTCACATTCTTTAAAGATGCAACATTAGAAGAATGCATAAATATATGAAAGATGTCTCCTTCCTAAAACAGGATTCCAAGAAGAATATAGTTTTTATATTAAGTGGTTGAAAGGAAAAGATTAAAATAATCTTCAAAATAGCTGAGGAACAGGTACATTAATAGTATTTAAAAGCAGCCTTAGAATAAAGACTAGTAAAGACAGCCACCATATCAATGTCTGTTTGGTTTATTTCCTTGAGCTGGGGTTCCAACTTTCTGCTTTACTGCTAGTAGGAAAGACTTTTACACTTTATGATAGGAAGCCATAAGTCTCTGAGCCAAAAGACTGTTTCAGGGTAAAGGGTGGGCTTTGCACTTTAAAGGCACACTGAAAAGCTGACAAATACCACTGTGCATCCTTTTAAAGATTTTTTTAAAATTAAATCCTTAGTTTCAGACTGAATACTAACAGAGACTAACACAAACAGCTACACTGGAAGCACTTGCTGTATGCTTGTAAACTGAAAGGCACGCAACCCTCTTCTTATCCAAATACATCCATTGAAGCTGCTGAAATATTTCTCACCTTGCTCCTTCTTAAAGTCTTTCTCTGACATAGTGACAGGCAAAAGCAGTTCTCCAACAGGGGGCTGAATGTTAACATTGAAATTATCATCCTTTGTGCTGGGAAAAGAGAAATTACAGAGAATCAATCAAGTTCTTCAACATAGATTAATATATACATATCAGCTCCAAATTTACTATGGAGTATATAAACAGTATATGAACTACCTTCATGATTTCCACCTTGTTAATCCAAAAACCTACTAATATCTTACATCAGTAAAGCTGATCCATCTTCTCCAGTACAACTGTAGCATTAATATAGTATGCATGCTTATATTTCTGAAAAATGTAACTTTTACTCATATTAACTTTTACTTATAATCTATAAGGCATCACACTCAAACTAAATGCTTGCAAAGAACAAATTACTATGCATTGTACAATCCCTTTAAAACAACTGTTATTCACAAATTCTGCCATCAGCAACAGCTGTTCCAGAAATAGGGCTGAACCTAGGAAAGGAATAATTTCAGCCAAAAATGATTATAATTTTCTGGAAAAAAACGCAAACCAACCAAACAATAAATTTGGAAGTAAAAAAAGAAATGTCTTTGATCACTTCAATTTTGCAACATTTTGTATATTTAAACAAAAACACACAGAATACTGGTTGATGTAAAATCACACTGGAAAATGGCAGAATTTGAGGCCATTTTTGTAATGGCAGAGACTGTCGGTAGTGGCATACTACTATGAAACACTACAGATTCTTCCTTAAGAAATAAATACTATACAGTGAACTTGCTCTCCCTATCTATTTAATTCTCTGAGGTTCCAAATATTTCATCTTGGAGTTCTCCAAGTCTACAGAAACTCAAGATACATTCACTCTGCTATGTTTGACTGACTAACTAGAATGTAAGGGATTTGGCTAGCAATTCAGGATCAGTACATCCAGTCAGAATCTTTGTTAATGCTTTGAGGCATGAGAAATTTTTAGAAAAGAACACTTTTTTTTTTTCCCTGATGTACCAAATAGTCAATACATATTGATTGCTGATATGCCTCAGATATCCTACTTAAATATAATGACACAATCATTAGAATGGAAAATACATTTCATCAATTAATATCCATGGTATTTAAATTAACCTCAAACATGTGTTACTGATTTTTTATAACTCTAACTTCAAAATTCTGAAATAAGATAGACTGATGGAGAAAATCAGCACTAGATCAATAATATAGAAAACATATGTGTCTCTCTCCTCAAGATGTAAATCTTGAGGTAAGCATTTTATGGTCCTATTACTTAAAATTTTAATACTTACCATAATTACCCAGCTTCACAAGCAAATCCTTAGGAACTAATACATTCTTACTTTCTGATTTCTGATGTGTTATAATTATGCTTATGGATGCAATCTCAAGTAAGGGCTTTTCAAATAAAATACAGCATTAATGCTAACTTTGTTGAAAACTATTATTTAGTAAACATACAGTGAAACAATTCCTTCAAACCTGGCTAGTATTTCTTTTACAAAGGATCATTTATGAAGTGCTGCTTTTAAAAACTTGCTTAGCTAACAAATTCTCACTTTTTTTTCCCTATACAACTTAAAATACCATCCATCTCTAAAGTCATTAGCATACTAAAAGAGCAGGGATTGTTTGGCTGGCCTGATCAAGTGCACTGTAAAATAAGAAAGTAGTATTTATTTAATTTTTCCTTTGAAAACTGATCAAGAACTCCATCAGCTTAAGAACTGAAGGAAGGGTCTTCAATCAACTGCCTCATAACTTTTTGCTGCTTATATATACACTACTTGGACTATATGAGTAAAACTTTTAAAAATACCTGCATTGGTATTGTTCAACTGATGGTTCAAACAATGTTATCTTTCATATTTAAGCAAGATGTGCACTACATAATTCAGCCTAAACCAGATAAACTGCTTTGTTTACCATGATTCACGTCCTACATTGACTGGCCATGCCATTTGTACATAAACTTCACTTATAACATCAATGATTAGATTGCTTTGAAATGCTTGTAACAATCTTTTCACAATAAGAAGGAATAAAAGCATGAGCATAGCTTGGGTTTTATATGGCTCTAACTGCTTGAGAGGACCACTTGACACCTCTGCTGTCTCTACTTCCCTTTCCCCTACTGATTAAAAAGCTAATCGATATTCTTTGATAAACCATGAACTCTTCATAGTCTGCAAGCAGAAATACTGATTGCTAGCTGTTCTTCAAAACCACTTTGTTCTAAATTTCACTTTAACCAGCGTCTGGTTTACTTTGCATTACTTTAATTTCAGCGTACTTCAGTAAATTTATTTTTCAGCCAGAGAAAATAATTCTCTCTTTTATCATTTTCTTTATCACACACTTTACAGGCTAAATATACAGCTTTTATTTATTGATCTGCATCTATTTAGTTATATCTTTATATCAGAGATCTAGTAATATCTAATTTAACAAAAGTAATTTCATAGTTCCATAGAACCATAGAACAACTCAGGTCAGAAGGGGTGTCTGGAAATCACTTGGTCCTACCTCCTGTTCAACCCAGGGCCACCTTAGTTCAGACTGCTTAAGGCCTTGTCCATTTGAGCTGTGAGTGTCTCCAAAGATGGAGATTTCACCAGATATCTAGTGGAGAAGTTTAAAAATAAAACAGAGTCTTGCAGTACAACTGACTAATTTCCCCCAATACCTAATAAACTAAATTGCAGTGTATTTAACTTATTTACTTATACTTTGAATACTATAATGAGAATAACTGATGTTTAAACAAAGAACTGCAGAAGTGGTTTGAAGCTTGAACATTAACATTTAAGAATCTGGCAGACAATTGGTTCAAGCAACACTGAAACATCTCTCAGGTGGTGTTGCTCTAGCTTTCCTGGAAGATCAAGCTGAAGCAGCTTATCAGAAAAAAACGCGAAGTTTCTCAAGCCAACAAAACATAATTGTTTTTAGACTTCAAAAATTAAAGATTGCATTTTCTGGTATTAGCAAATGCAACTGATAGGTTACATCCTTAGTGGAACATGTATGCTTAACGAGAAGACTGCAGAAGAAAGCCCTAAAAGAATCAAATAGGGATGTCCAAGAGCAGTACCTTGCCACTAATTTGCAAAATCTGTTTTGTACTTAATTGTGGACTTAGGGGCAAATAAAGTTAGGTATCATTACTCTTACTGCTGCCTTAATAACTGTTAAACTGTACATATTGCATTTTTAAAAGACTTACACCACTTTCATGATGTAATTCCAAGGATCACGTGAATTTATCTTCTGATGTGCCCAATTAAGATGAACAAACAAGAGATGATAGTGCTCCCACAGGAACACAGCGAGATTTACCATCTCCATGATAAATGATGCTGTAAGACTAACATTCAATCCCTTATAAAACGCAGTTTTAACTTTTCTTCAGATGTGTGCAGTGGGAGCATCTAGCACTTGACATTTGAAACCAATGTCCATTTTCCTTTTTCCCCTCTCTCTTCCCTCAATTTTTTTTAAAGAGTTGGATCCAAAGGTTCTTGGGAAAGAATTCCTCTGCCATAACAAAAGACTTGAGGGCAATGATGGCAATATATTCTTATAAAACTAATACAAATAATAATATCACTTGTGACTAGGTTCTGGTAAGATTCCACAACGGCAGTCTTTAAAGTCTTAATTTTCAAAGGTTATTCTAATAAGAGGCCATGGAATATTCTTCTTGCTATTGATAATATCCTTTGTTTCACTCCTAGTAGCTGCTTGATGCAGAATATATCTATCCAAAATGAAGTAACTATTTTTGTCTTGTATTCAAAAAATCTCCACAGACCAAAAAAAAAAAGAGACAGAAGAGGAAGAGCAACACACAAAGTTTCTGCAAAACATGGAATGGAGAAATCTAGGAGACTTTGCTCATAGTCTCCCTGAAAATAAGGAAAAGACGACATCCTCCTTCTACCAAAAAGAAGAAATAGGCCTGGGCAATAGAAGAAATGAGATTAGTTGTTCATGCCCAGCCTTGCTTTTTCCAGGTCAGTTATCCATCTCAATATAATTGTGTTCTGGAACTGGGCCAACTGACTACTTTAGAGTAACGAAGTAAAGAGAAGAGTACCAGATTGCTTGTCTTAATATCCAACATCTGTAAACAACTTAGTGATCTGCTGACAAAGCACTAGGAAAGGAAACAGCAAGAACCAAGTGTAAATGCAAGTGTCAGTGATGTGAAGACAGTCCTGCATCTCTAACATTAGCTTTTAATATATTCCATAACATATTTTACTACATAATTTTAATCAGATGCTTTTGTACAAGCACCTACACCTGAATGCATGTCTGCACTCAGTACAAATACTGACTGCTACTCAACTGGTCCTCTTAATTTGCTCCTCTTTGCAGGTAGTTCTGCTTGACAAGATTGCTACTTCAATGCAGAGTGAGGTAACAGAATTTCATGCTGCAAAAAATCTCTTCCTTGGAAAACAAAATTTAGAGCAAAAGCTTTTACAATAAGGTAGAACCTAGAGACAGCAGATTGAATAAGATTTTCAAATCTGATTAATGGAATTTACTTCATTTAAGAAAATGCCAGATTCTTCCTGCTACACCAACCTCTTCTGGAGTAATCAGCAAAATGCTCTCTTTATACAGTCCAAATAAGGTGAGCAGACCGCTGTCTTTTCTATTAGCATAACAGTAGAAGAGTATGTACAGGGTCTCACATCATCTAATAACACTGGCACATAGGAAATGCCAATGTAAGGTAACCAGTCCATGCTTGTAAAAACCTGTCACATGTGACACTCTTTTCCCATGAGCTCATTAATCTGAGCAAGAATGGAAGTCATAGAAGTCATTACTTTCATTCCATTTCTTTCTCTTGGGAGTTCTGATTGTACTGTTTTCACTTAAACTTTGAGAAAACTAGGGGAAGAGATGCATGACATGGACATGTTCCCTATGCCAAGTTGCAAGCTGTTTCAAAGAGAGCTAAACAACATCCTGTATACCTTTCAAAAGAATGGTGAGAAGAAAACAGGTTCTCCATAAATCAACCTTATCTTCAAAGCTGTAGTTCTTTCATGGCTTTGGGAACAGCTAAGAGAATCCGGAAAGAGGGGATGAATAGAATAGGGAAGAAGAGATAAAAACAAGCTTCCTTCTCCAGCTCTCAATGTTGTAAAGAGGACACCTCCTCCTTCACCTTTAGACACTTACCAGACACCTACAAGAAGCTGAAGATCTGCCTACTGGGTTTTACAAATGCAAACAGGAATCCAAAAGCTAAATACAGGTACAGAAAATAGAATAAGGGCATGTATATGCTGTAACCCATTGTCTCTGTAACCTTCCTTGCCCTTCCTCTCTGGAGATTTAAATGCCTTCATTCCAAGGATCCAAGGCCAAATTCTGACATGGCAAAGCTCCCAAATCTTGCTCAGACGTCTAAGGAAACCGGTAAGCTGTTAGAAAGACCTGAGAGTATCTGAGAAGTAGACATTTGCAAGAAAGTAAAGATAACCTAAGAAACAGTGGTAGGATTGTGAAGAGACGGTGATTACTAGGAGCTCAAGGATTCAAGAGGAAACACACTAATGTGGAAATATATAAAATCTGACAAGGAAAAAAACATAAAATTCCATAGTCAGTGAAGTACTGCAGTCAGTCTAGTAACATCAAGGACCCATTCCAACCTTTTCTCTGCTCACTGATGCCTACCTGCCTAGCAAAGACAGAGGTGTCTTACTGGGAGGGTGAATATACTAATGCTTAGCTAGGATTCAAAAAGCTACCAGACTACCTTGCATGTGAGGTAGCCAATAACAAATTGCTCTATACTTTTAAGTTTTGTACACCCTGCTTGCAGAATCTGAACAGCGTATCCCCAAAAGAAACAGTAATGCTCACAAAAATCTTTTAAAAGACTAAGTTCCTCCATTTTCTCCTCTTCAACTTTCTGCTTGAGAGGCATTATTGTGCAGAACACCAGCGTGGCTGAAGTAGTGTGCCTCTGCAAGGAGACAGCACAAGAAAAATAGCAATGAAGAAATGTTCTTATGAGTACATAGTGTGAGCATCCTAATACACATTCTAAATAAATGCATTAGGCACAATTTTCACGTTAAGGCATTTCACCTCTTTTTAATTAGATGTGTGATCTTGGTAAGCTTTGCTTAATAAAAATAGTATTTATGAAGGAGGTCTTTTAAAGCTCAGCCTTCAAATCTCTATGACGCAGTTTCTCCTTCACTGTCCTTGATTTGTACAACAAATTCAGAAAGAGATCTAAATATTTTATTACTCATGTTAGATTTTTTTCTTTATACAGTTTGTATTTATTGAACCACTAGTACAACAGCACATCCCCAAGCAGAAAGGTAGTGTTTGCTATGCAAAACACACAGTCCATGATTGGCATCTAAGACCAATTGATCTACCCATTACCTCTATCTCCCTACCCCCACAAGCCTTACTACAAAGCTATTGATTTAAACACTGCCGATCGGTTTCCATTTTCTGATTTTGGGCAGGCCAATTAAGAAAGTGAGTAATTGTGATTACACTGCTTCAGGATCAATTACATTTGATGCAAGACAAAGTGCTCCTCTTAGAACAACATAAAGAAAATTATTATGATCAGGAACACTTTACTGCTAAACAGGATTCTAACAAAAATGCAAAACAACTGACGATGTCTTTCATAAAGGTATGTAATTAGGAAATACAAGAATATTGACACCTTTCTATGCACAGTATTTCAGCTACATTCTGGCAAACTTCTCCAAGTCATTTTTTCTTTTGGATAAAGCCTTTTTAGTAAGTATGACAAGTTAAAAAGGCTGCAGCTGAGTTCTCTGAGACATCACCCCCAAAACATCACACTGCACAATTTCTTCGATGATACTGAACATCAGTAGGATTTTGAACAATACATTTTTAACAGTAAAATAGCAAATTTAGTGCAAAGGACATTTAACCTATTTTTATACTATTTTCTAAGAACTAGTGTCAAAGAGACAAGGCCTTATCAATTAGCAAAGGAACAAAGTAAGCAATTCCTATTCTTAATTTAATTTTAAACTTAGCTTGAGCTTTGTCATTGGACTCACATTGTCCAAATCATTAAAATGAATACACCGCTGAGGTCTGAGGCAAATCTATTTACAGTGATGTTACTCATAGTCTGGTTGGTGTTCAGGTATATTGATCTGTCTTGTTTGTCTAATAGGAAAATAATAAACAATTACTAGGCAATGTTGGAGAAAGTAATCAGTTTTTATATATCACTAATACAGCAGACCTCCCAAAACATAAAGGTGATGATCTGCATAAAATCAATGTGTTATGCTACATTGCTTATCCTCATCACTGCTAAGATTCTTAGCAATAAATGGTATAAGTTTGGAATCAAATCATTAGTATACTGAAAATACATACTTGAAAGAGGAATACCTGCTGTATTTAGAAAACAATGTTCCTGATTGATAAACTGAGCATACTTATTTAAAAATCTGAAAATATATCTAGGGAAAGAGAGCCTAACGTTTTGAAGCAATTATGAAATTGTGTGCCTAGAAGGGAACTTCCCTTCCCAAACAAATCTAGCATCTGGAAAAAGTCCAAAGCTGTTTCCACATTCCAGCAAACAGCATACAGACCAGCTACAACGTGATGTGCATAAACTTCATGCTGCAGACATCTTGCTGGAGATAGTAATATCTTTAAAATGACTATGCATGAGCATCCATTGTATGCCAGAAGGTTTGAGGAACTGGGTGGGGGGAGCAATGAATAGTAAAACCTCCTTGCCCCTAGAACAAGAAATCTTATTTTAGCAGTGGGTGTTTTGGAGTCACTTAGGTGCATCTCTATTATTAAGATTCTCACACTATCTTTAATAAGTTGCGCAAGCTGTACTTAGTAGTAGTACACTAACATTTCTACAACATTCAAGAAAAGGATACAGAACTTTCTCAGAGGGCTTCCCAGAAACTAGAATGTAGCAATGAGAATGTCTATTCAATACCCTTTTCTGTGCAAAATACAGAAAGTAGTGCTTCTTGCAACAAAATATCTCAAAAAGCTTTATATCAAAATATGTAAAAAAAAAAGAATCATGCAGATCTGTTTAGTGCCTTTGCATAGTTTCAAAGGCTACCATAAATTTTCCATGGTTTCAAATGCTAATTAATAACAGAGTTCTCACTGGGTGAAAAGGTTCCCTGCTAGCCTAGAATGCAACAGGCACTCATACAAAGGAAGATTTTGAATGTGCCCATAATGAGCATAAAAAGCATAAATCAAGTATAGAAGACAAAAATCTAGTTGGCCAGGCAGTTACTTGTTTTCATTCTCTCTCTAATGATTTAAAATAATCTACAGCATAAGGAATAAGCTTCTTTGGCCAGCAAATTTTGGTTTGGTTTCACACAGTCATGTTACACAGATCACAAACTGCCATAATAAGCACTCGATGTAGTAAAATTGCTCACACTATGTGGTTTTTTGATTTGTGATTTCTTACAAGGAGGAACACACACAAAACACTCCAGCAGACTAGTCAGAACTGACTGCTCCCTTTAAGGTGCTGTTATTAAGAAGAACCCCAAGAAAAGGGGGAAAAAATAAAAATAAAGCTCAGGAACAGAGAAGTAATTCTAAATCAGAAGAGGAGTCGATGTTTCTACTTGATATCATTTATACCAAGGAAAAACAAGATCTCTGAAAATACAACCCGTCAAAGAGTATTTGCACTTGTACATATAATTTCAAAACTAGATTTCAGCTTACCATCAAATCTGTGTTTTTAGAAGCAAGTGCTAAAAAATTTTGGAAGACTGAAGAAAACTGATAATCCTCATAACAGTGAAACTGAACACCAACTGTGTCTTATTTCTCTAAAAACATCTTGGGTATATATCACTTTGTGAACTGTTGTTCAATTCTTTGGATATTTAATAAACAACAAGTCTGCTACTGCCAAGTAAACTTCCAATGTACACTACTTTTGCCTTCCAAGAACAAAAAATTACCCTTCCTCCCCAAGAACTCACCATAACTGGAAACTGGCCATCTGAGTAGAATCACAGAAGTCGATACCCATTGAAACGGTAATGGATCCTGCAGGCTCAAGGCACTCTACATGAAAATATTTTGAATGGGTAAAGTACACATGCAAAGCAACAATAGAACCTAGATGCAAACCCCCTAACTTCACATAATAAGAAAACCTGTATTAAAAAAATAAAATAAATAAAAAATAAAAGCTTCATAAAAAAGGGCCAATAGTTGCAGTTTTATTTCAAGTAGGTATCACCCAAATGTCACACTTGCTTGTTTAAATGTCTTGGAAACCCCCTCCCCACTGTTAGCGCACATGAAATGTTGCCATTTCAATCTTACAGCCCTGCTGTCAACAACATCAGAATCAGTATTTCAAAAAGAGAAGTCTGTGTAAAGCATCAAAAGATTACAGGCTCCAGCTCAAATTCAGACTAAAGTTTACCAAAGTCTTTGAGCTTAATATTTTCAACGGGGTTAACAAAGGCATCTAGCCAACAAGAAAATACAGCGCACAGGGACTTAGGTGAAATAATTTGACCATTTATGTTGGTAAAATCAGGACATTTGCCACAGTAATTGCAGTGATGGAGGCAAAACTGGACTTAAACTCCAGCAGGAATACATGTCTATACTGACACTTCTTCTGTTGGTTCCTCTGTGCAAATCACAGGACGTGTTTTCCAAATGCTGGAAACACAAAAGGTAATAAGAAGACCAGAGCATATAAACTGAGTTCTAGATAAATTGACAAAGAATACAGAAAATTTGCATTCAAGCAAGAAAATAATTTAATAGCCAACATCTTTTTAACTACTGAAATCTTTATTTCACTGTTGTGCTTTAACCACTTGTTTCTGTATTCTTCTAACGTAATATGGATTCACATAGTATGTACCTTATTAAAAGAGAAGAAACACATCTAAAGTATAGGAGCTAGTGTCAAAATAAGCATGTCTTTCAGTTCAGAAGGAACTTTTGATCCTTCTGACTATACCACAATGTCTTCAAACAAAGAACTCTTAAGGAAAGAAAGCAACAGGTACTACCTTGAATAAAAGTTGTTATGATCTGTGTTGTTCTTTCTCGCATTTTCTACCTTTTTCCCCCTAACAGAAATTTAACAAAAACCCCACCCCAATCAGAAGGTAGAAAGTAAAACAAATTAGGTTAGGACTGACTACAGCATTGCTTTCTTCCTAGTCTAAGAAACCACACTTTGCAGAAGTATGGTAGATGCAAACCAGACTAAAACACACACCTCCATTCCACTGCCAAAAGCTCACAAGGGAAACAATGAGAAAACTCTGAGCCACCAAACTAAATAATATATCTAAAAATGTTCTTCAAAGCTTGGAAAGAAAATAATTGTGAATATATAAATCAAAACCTTATTCTTAATAGTAGCCTATTATAGCCATTCTGGACTAAGGCTGTAAGAGAATTAAAGTATGTGAGGACACAGAAAAATTTTATTATGTCAACTGGAATTGATATAATCTAACTGATATTTGAACATTCAGGTAAGCTTTCAGGCATGGAAGTTCTGATCTATGGAGTTCTTTTCAAAGTTGAATAAAAGTAGGGAAAAGGGGAATTAAATTTTTGTTAAAATCCGATTATCTAAGAGGAGATAGTTTCATGAGTAGGTGTATGCATACATATATATGTATATGTGCATATACATATGTATATAGGAGTATACCTATGACTATGCAAAAATACTTTCCTGTTTTTGAAATTTTGCAAAAGAGTAAGATTCTGTATTTTTAAAAATAGGATACAATTACCTATTGGATTAAACTCATGCATTCTCATGCCTGGAGGTAATTTCTTCTCCCCGATGCGAATATCCTCTATCTTCCGATCAGTTGTATTTGTTACTGTCACTTGCACAGATACCATACGGTCACCAAAAATGCCTAGCTGTCTTGAGAAGTGATAATGAGCTGCTAATCCTTTTCCACTCATTCGATGAAGCAGTTCATGTGTTTTTGTTGGCACAGAGACTTGGGTAGTGACCTGTTAAGTACAAAACAGTGTTTGGTGAATGGTGTAAGCAAAGAACAGATAAAATGACAATTAAATATTGCACTTTTCACTCAGCTAGAGTGCCTGCTTTCTAGTTGGAATTTTAGTGAACTAGAAACATATAAAGACATATTCCAATCCATAAACAATTGGCAGTAATAGATATCAGATAACAAAGCCTAAAAATAACTTTTCTCGTGCTGAGAAATAGCAGCTTTAACATTGTTGTATTTGCCTCACTTTCCATTATAAATCTGTTTTCAATATTTTAACTATACTGTTATCCATTAAACTATCAGACTTTTTTTAACAGCTACATTTAAATAATTTTGTTTAAATAGCCAAATGCTCAGCATGAAAATCCCCTTTGTCTGATCAATGCACTATGAAGTACTGAACTTTACAGTATAGATATATCTTTTCATCTGTTTCCACTGATGACTGTCCGTCTTCTCTTGCCCTACACATAGCCCTGAGGATGTAATTAAGTGAAAGAGACAACTGCAAATAACAGGATGTTCAAGACTCCAAGCAGCTAAGCAAGGAGAATGGGCTTTTATCTTGCCTTCCCTAGAAAAATCTTACAGGTCGCTACATCTTCCTGACCACCACATTTAACATTGAGGGGCCAATCTGAAGACTTCATGACTATTTCCAGGGATATGAGAAGCTGGTAGGAGCTGGGATTTAAACCATGAGGTGTAACAGAAATGGGGGGGTACCTGGAAAACATAAGGCTGTAAAGAATCCTATTGAAAAACTTTAGAAGTTAGCGGCACATAACAAACGATCTTCAACTCTGAGCACCAGTTTCTGAACTGGAAAGCCAGGCTAGTGATACCCATCACCTCAAATGAGTATCTGTAAAGATGAGCTAATAAATGTTTACAAGTGTGAGTCCCACATTGATGAGGCTGAAGAAAACTGAAACAGAACTGAGTAAGATTGTATTCAGAGGTGACTTTGGAAGGTGCATTAAGTTTCACACATACACTAAATGAAGAACAAATAATGAAGGAAAAAAAGGCAGAAAGGCTTTCCATCCCCTCAAAACTCAACCACTTACATGACTGTAATTAGAACAGGTACAGGATGCAATTGAAAAAACACCTCTGCAAAAACTTTCACATCAGATTTCACTTTCAGCTTTTAACCTAGTGTTTCTTTATCTAATACACAAAAAACTCTGGTATCAAGTTTTTCTGGAACAAATTAATGATCTACTAGTAACCTTCAGTGTGAAGACTAAAGGCAGTTTCAGAATATGTCTGAAATGAGGAAACCCCACAACCTCAATCTCAAAGCTGTACAATTTATTAATACTTTTAAAGTAGATTGGTGAAGTTCAGACATTTCTTCTCCCTAAAAAGATAATGCAATGTTCTCAAGGACAACATTTTTAGTTTTTCTATTTATGTGATCAGAAGAAAAGACAGCTGTTCACATTAGAACACATAGCCGAATATTTAAATTTCTGATCCCCCTTCAAATAACAGTAGTAATACCACTTGAAGAATATAGGCACTGTATTTTTTTTTCAGTCCAAGTACTGATCTGTGACAAGCATGAAAATATCTAACACACTTGTCCAAGAATAGGATTCAGTAAAATTCTACAAAACCCATAATGACCAGATATCTTTTTACTCCAGTGCCATTTTAAGTGCATAAATAGATTATAAGATCAGGGTTACTTTTATGAGCTTATCTTTAAACTATATTTATAACATAATGGCACCTGTGACATCACATGACCAGATTTCTGGCTAAGGTAAAATAAATTGAAAAAGTATGATTTGTATGGACCTTTGCAGTTCCTAGAATTTCAGAATATCTTTGAATACTAAAACCAAACTTTAATAGATTAATACTCTGCTTAGATTTCTAGAAATAATTGACAAGGCCAAACTCTTAAAAACCAACTCAGTTGTGAGGACATAAGAAATGAGGTACTTCAAATAATAAACATCATCCTGGTACACAGAAAGAGACAACAGCAGTAAGAGGTTATTAGCAGTCACACTAGCACCTGTTACTGAAACCATTGCTGAGATAATGAATAAAACTAAAGCTTTAAGATGTAATTTAAACCTTATTTTTAAGTTTAAGCTTAGCCTTTAACTTTTAACATTTAATTCAATTTGAGCTGGACGTGCATAATAGAAAAGTTATTTCATGAAATGGCCCCCCCATTTTTCATTAACCAGCTTAGGAAATATGTTTTATTTATGTTAAAACAAGTATTTTGAGGTACACTAGCTTCTCTGTGTTAACATATAGCTGGTTTTATTAATACTATTTATTATTAGAAATTAAAACATAAAAAGTTAGTAGTCAGAAGTCCAACATGTAGATATATACGCTTACAAATACAGCAAAAATCCTTCACTATACTTAAATTGTAATAATGACTCACATTTTACAGAAACCTTGAGATTTTAATCTACGCCCCTTTCAGCGTTACTTCTCATGTTTCAGTCATAATTTCACTTGCGAGCCCATTCACTTTTATTTTCAATATACTATACAGAGCAACAGACACACAAAGGACAGCCATAATAATGACATTATGTTTTAACCATCTTCCTTCCTGTAGAACATTAATTTTCATTTGCACTTAATATGGCAGTACTAGAAATAAATAAAATGTATATATGCTGAACAAAGGAATTTTATTCTGGAAAATGATAATTCTCAAGCCCTCTACTTGCTAGCAAGGGTTTTGAGCTGGCAAAAGTTGGTATGACTGTGATGCAGTCTATTTAACAGTTGCATCTGTCTGGTAAACAGAGTTTTCCACTTTAATTCTAAAATTTTTAATGCATACAATTGCAATACTTAAAGAAACCCATAGGTCAGATACCTGCAATCACTCTGGGGTTAAAATAATCCTCCAAAGAGTTAACAGAACAAGAAGCATCTAGTAACCAGCAGATAATCCCCTACAAATCTTACACAGCATATGTTTAAATAATAGAAGTCATTTGTGTACCTTTGGATGGTTTATGAAAATAACCAATCAATTCTGCAGACACAACATTATTTCTAAAGGAAATCTATGTGACTCATGATGCCTGGAGATACACAGAGACAAACCACACATATTTTATCAGTTTATTACAGTAAGCAAATAAGCGTGGAATGAGAGTGCACATAACTGTCTACTTAACGCTTACTGAAACATTTATAAGAGCTGTTATCTCCCTAATAACAGACAGACAGTGTGCAATTTTAGAGAGGAGAAAAGCTTCATATTTTTTAACACTTCACTAAAAAGTAACTGAAGAGTGTAAAATGAAAAATACTCTGTGCAGTTAGCTGGTAATGGACCATATTATCAACTCAAGTTAGATTTATAGGATACAAACTAGTCACTAATAGTTATTTTATGACATAGCATGTCTGCTTTTTTTGGGTGAAGATTATTAAGATCAAACTTGCAAAAGTTTTTTTATGCAGTTGTTTAGAATGAAATAAAAAAAATTTGAAATATAGACTGTCCTCCCACCCCATTTTGAATTAAAGGCACTACAAATTAAAAGTCAGTGTAGGGACTCCACAGTGATATGATATGGGAACACTATATTGGTACAAGTCAGACTGGCCCCCATGCTAACTGCACATGTCGAAAGATGATCCATCACCCTAAAAGAAGCCGCAAATATTTTCATACTTCTTATATAAGAATAGGAAAGGCAACATTAGATTTTGCCTTAAAAGTCCCCCACTCATTAACCACATAAAGGGAGAAGTGTAAGATCACTGACAGTAGTTTTGGCTTTCTCTATCACAACAAAGCTTACTAGATACAAACCACTGAATCCTCTGCACATGAACATGCTTCTTTTTGCCAGCTCAATAAGTCCTTAATAACTAAGTTTAATTTAACACAAAAACTATTTTCCATAATTATTTAAAAACCATTACAGGGTTTATTAAACCTACTAGAGAAGACAGAGCTAGACAGACTTTCCTGTAATAAGTATTGCCTACTCTGCACTGGTGCAGCCTCACCTCCAGAACTGTGTGCAGTTTTGGACACCACAGTACATTAGGGATATATAGCTACTAGAGAATGTCCAGAGAAGGGCCACGAAGTTGGTGAAGGGTTTAGAGGGGAAACCGTACAAGGAGCAGCTGAAGTCACTTGGTTTGTTCAGCCTAGAGAAGAGGAGACGGAGGGGAGACCTCATCGCGGTCTACAGCTTCCTCACCAGAGCAGGAGGAGGGGCAGGTGCTGGTCTCTTCTCTCTGGTGACCGATGACAGGACCCGAGGGAATGGCAGGAAGATGTGCCAGGGGAAGTTTAGGTTGGGTATTAGGAAAAGGTTCTTCACCCAGAGGGTGGTGGAGTGCTGGAACAGGCTCCCCAGGGAGGCAGTCACGGTGCCAAGCCTGATGATGTTCAAGAAGCACTTGGACAATGCCCTCAGAGATATGGTGTGAATCTTGGGGCTGTCCTGTCCATGGACAGGCGTTGGACCCAATGATCCTTGCGGGTCCCCTCCAACTCCTGACATTCTGTGATTCTATGATTATTATTATTATTAAGCACAAAATTATGTCTGTTGTCTGTTTTCTTTTGAATTTGTTCCTTACCTTAATAACACTGTAATAATGAACATAGATTGATTTTTGATCCTAATCCAGAACTGTAAGTATGTTTGGATAAAACATATATTATTGGGAAAAACAGTTGCTTCCAAGAATGATGATAATTATAGTTCTATTCCTCTAAATTACATTCTGTTAAAGTGGTGGACTGAATCATTCAATCTAAGTAGCTCTTCTACTGCCCTCCTATTGGCAATATCCATGACATAATCCAAGAATGACCTACTGAGCTGTGAGAGCTATATCCTCTCTTATACTCACTTTAAGGCTATGCTTCAGTAACTCCGCAACAGCTAAGAGAAGGGCTATCACGCAGCCCAGCCACATTTACATG
This sequence comes from Phalacrocorax carbo, assembly GCF_963921805.1. Classification (NCBI taxonomy): domain Eukaryota; kingdom Metazoa; phylum Chordata; class Aves; order Suliformes; family Phalacrocoracidae; genus Phalacrocorax; species Phalacrocorax carbo. The sequence goes on along the minus strand of NC_087548.1, from coordinate 27,631,681 downwards.
ATCTTTCAAATGAAGCTATAAGAGCAACTTAACTATAATTTTATATTATTAGAAGAAACATGATAAACCAGGCAAACAAAGGAAAGACAACTACTGTCAGGAAACAGTATATTCGTCATCTTTTGCTCCATTACCAGTTACAAATTACTCACAGTCACAAGGAAACGTCTTCCTTATGCACAAGGCAATGTATTCCTTTACAAAAATAAAGAATTCATAATTCATAAAACGATATAATAAAAAGCAAACAAAGAATTGCAGAAAGAACGTCAACATCCTACTCTGCATTATTTCAAGAGGCTGTAGCAAACCCCAACAGTAGAGCATACTTAAGTCACACTAATATGGATTGCCAAACTAAGGACAGCATCCCTCTGATGGGGGTGGGGAAACAAAACAAGAAAGCAAGCAAGACCATATTTTCTGCAGTCTAGAAAAGTAACGGGATACCAAGACTCAATTTGGGCTAATTTAGACATACAGACACTTTAGGACATCATGTCAAATTCTAGAAAATACTTAAAATAACTTTCCACCAAAGGCACATTTAACTGCTCTACATCTCCTAAACACCTTCTAAAAGCAATGTCTGCTAGGAAGTCCTTCAATTTCTAATAGATCCTAACTCCCTTCTTTTTGCACTGTCACCAAGTTTTAGGCTCTACACTTCCCTAATTGATTAATATGTCAATAAGGCTAATTGAAAATTAGCATATTAATGCTCATATCTTTAAACCAGTGTTGGTTTCAGACAACTTCAGACATTAGAAAGCGAGTTCCAAAAATTCATAATGAATTCCAACATTGATAGAGTAACACTTTTGTCTCAAAAACTTGCAAGGAAAATAAAAATAAAAAAAAAACCCATATAACTCCCATTGATTTTTAAATCACATGGAGAGGAATCTCAAACAAAAGAGCACTTTATGACACTGTCCATAGCTTGCCTCTGTATGGCTGCCAAAATTAATCCTTTTATCTGCCTTTTTTTTTACTCTAATATTTGTATGACCTCAAATATGTATAAAACCGTCCTTTCAAAGAGTAGTGTGTTCAAGGTTATCTGTGAATCTGGAGATGATATAAACCTTTTGTAATACTGAATCATCCCTTTTCTAATATTTTTATGTCCTTAGATTTTTCAGTGATTCTGTTAAAATATAACCAACTAGACAGTTTTCCAGTAACTCTGTATAAACAAAAAGTATTGCTCTTAGAGCATAAAAATGACTCCATGATATAAAGGAACCAGAATTAGGCCTTCTTCTAGAGTTCATGAAGAGCAGAAAACTGTTAATCCCATATAAGATTTATCAAGCACTTTTAAAACTGAGCGTGCATGTGTTTTGTATTTCATGTATAACTGGCGCCAGTGAGATAGATTGTATTTTGCATGTATAACAGAACTTAAAACTTTATATTACAACAGCATGCGGTTTTGTTTGAGATTCGGCATCTTTGCCTTTTCCTTCTGCTGAGCATAGTGAATCACATGAATAACCCAATGAAAATATTAGTGAAATCTTTTTTAAAGCCATGCAAAAAGAATTTCAGTAGCAACCTGATTAAGTCAGGGTTATCAGAGCACCATGAAGGAAAGGGCTGAACTCAGTGACATAACTATGGGCCACAAACGTTGGTTTAAATTCACAAGTGTACATTCTTCCTCACTGGCTACCCTCGGATCACCAGTGGACTACGAAAAGGGCTTAAACAGATACTAAGGGAGAATTTTCTTTTAAATGCATCTGCAGAAAATTCCTACACTCAAGGGCTTAAACTGTATCCCAATCCAGGTTTCAACTTCTAAAATAACAGTCACCCAATCAAATGGTGAAACCTCACAACTGACTATGATTCGGTCCTATGAATGCTTCTACCAAACTAAAAGCAGACAGTCTGGTGGCTGACGCATGTGTGTGACTTTAATCACGCAGCATGGTATTTTAAACTTCTTTGTAACAGGCATTAGGTGTTTCAAGGAAAAGGCATTCTTTCAGTATACAGAGAAGTAATTTACTTCAATTTAGTGATTACACCCTTCCACTGACCACCTAACTGGAAAGTCTGAGGATTACCTGAAGTAAGTTTAAGAGTTAGAAAAACAGAATAAGGGGGCAGCCTCACCTTGCGTCCTAATTATGAATTTGAAAGAGAGGACGCTGCTGAGAAGGATTAATATAGATTTTGGCATTGAGTCTAAACGACTTCCAAGAAGTTCCTACAAATGGTTTCTAATATATTATTTTGATTTTGGCAAAAAGCCAGTACACTAGAGACCTCTAACGTGAAAACATACTGAACCCTACTGGCTATAACGTATAATTTTACAGTTAGGGTTATGCTATAACAACTCCTGCATATTGGTTTCTTCCAACAGAAGCACCTAGTCCAAACCTTCCCCCAGAAAAGGACCTCCTGTGACAGGGTAAGTGTATAATACAAGTTGAAACACTTACTACACAGTATTACCTACAAGTCAAAGTGAACTCAGCCTATAACAGGCTATATTTGAAATCTAGCACAGATATTTATGAGTGCTAAAATGTAAATTATATATTTGCTGGCTTAATACAACTATATTTCAATCTGGGTCACTATGTTTTTGCTGAAGAAAGCAATATGTTATTTTGGGTTCTATCAGGACGACCTTAATGCACAGTAACCCACCTGCAAGGACAAAAATCTGAAATCAGCACTGAACCCACTGCATACACATCTATATTAGCACTTGCTCCATGTGGGTGTAGAATCTCTGCGTGTACTAGAATACATCCCATACCTGATAGTGATATGCCAGTTTTTCCCAAGTTTTATTTCATTTTACACAATGTTTTAACCTGAAAAAGAAAGAGCTATATTCCTTAGATTGAAAAAATTACAGTTGACCTGAGACCATTGCTAAAATACAGCTTTTCCATTTTGTTTTCCTTAAGCTTCACTTTTTGGCCTTAAAAAAAGAAAGAAAAAAATAATCTGATACAGCTCACAGTCTGTTAAGAGACAAAGAGGTTTAATTACAACCAGTTACCTTCAGTTCCATTGTTCAAATTCAAAAGCACGGTCCTTTTTTTTGGACTCGGAAACAAAGTTTGTGGCATCAAATGACTTAGCCTCCACGAGGACACTGTCTTTTCACACAAAGAAGAAATGCCATTCAACCCCATTCACGCACAGCTCAGAGTAATGTAAGCAGCAACACGCACAGCATAATGCTAACAAAAACCCTCACCCTATGGATATCTCAAATAAAGGCTGTACAGTACAGACAGATCCTGAATGTAAGCACACTGCTTTACACAGTAGCTGTGGCCACAGTTAATTCCCTCAGTTGGCAACTGAAGGCAAATTATACAGGTAATTTTTTCTCATCTACTTTTGAAATTACCTTGGTACTAACCAATGCAGGGTATTTCTGCTACTATTGTCTAAATCCTCCAAAGATTTTTACGTAAACTGAGTGCAAACATAGCAGCAGAAAGACTGTGACAATGACCATTTATTAAAACTTCTTCCATTTTACAGCAACTTTTAATACATAAATATATTTAATAATGGAAATTTATGATTCATGTAGTAAGCATATGCTCTAATGCTGCTGGTGTTACAAAGCTCCCTCAGCAGAAATGGTAGAATGATTTTTGTACATTTTTCATAAAAACATTCCAAAATAATATTAGTAAAAATTTGTACACACATCTTCTTCTACAGCCATGAATTCCTAAACACCACTATACAATTAAAAGATCTGTTCTACAGCTCATACAAATCTACTTTTCCCCAATTCTTCTGGCATCTTCAAATCAAGAACACAGATGCTAGGGACTAGAAACATCAAATGACACTGTATGCAGCCATATAAAGATGGAAAGGTTTCCTAATAGAAGTGAACAAAAGTTTAAAATGAAAACTTTAAACCGTGCAGCAACCACAACTAATACAGGAAGATTCTAGAACTGCTTGTTTAAATCTTTATACGTCTCAGCACTGTTCACAACTCATTAGGAGAAAAGCATGCAAAAATAAGGTGAAAGTCTGCCACTAAAGTGAGATTTTTAAAACCCATCTCTCTGATCATACTATATTTAACCACATCATTCAACAGCCTTTTAGAGAGTCATCTGTCTCTCCAACATCCTCTAGAGTCTATGGCATAATAGGACTGAAAACATTTCTAAATGATGCTGGTGTAAGAAAACAGTGGCACATCACTTACCAACCTCTTAAAATACAACCTTAACATGGGTTTGGAGGGGGGCAATGGAGGGTATCCCACCTTCCTGCAACTGTTAGTAAGAACTTTTGGAATACATTAAAATATGTCTGTATTGCCATAATTTAAAAGATTCCAAGTCACCTTACTTGAACAGCTGCAATGTCCTTGCCTTTCACTCATTTTGTACTGCTAGTCTACAAGTCATGTGGCAACATCCTACTGGTTCGTGACAGGAATGATACACCTTAACAGCAGTAGGGTGCTCTGTGTACCTCTCATCAAGTGAGTTAGCCCCATACACAGCTTTTACTTTCAATGACAAAATACTTATTTTCCCGAACAGGTTTTAAGTTATTCTTAACATCCTGGGCCAAAATCTCAACATTATAATTTGAATATCCAGTGTTTCATTCCATGTGATGGTGACTCTTCAAGTAAAAGTAACAAGATGGAGTCTCTACATGCATGAACCAAGACGTGGTTATTTCCTTTTCCAAATATGCCAAGCTAAAAATAAATCACTAGCAAAGTCTCAGAAATCAAGATGTTATGTTAATTATAACGCATTTAGTCCTATTTTCATCTATATTTAACAAGTATAATAACAAGGCTAACAGACCCTCAGGATGGTGAGAAATACATGGAACTCTATATAAAGTTACAGGGCAAATTTTGATCCTGATTAGCAAAGTATCTTCCAGTGCAATCTTAGGCTTTCCTTTATATTGCCCTGAAGTTCTGTTTTTTTGCACAATCAAGGCTTCAGTTAAGCACAGACCAATCACGAGAAAAGGTGAACAAAAGCAACTTATGCCCATCCTAACATCCTTATATGTGAAACAATTAGCTGTATTCACAAGCAGTGATTCATATGCTTAGAAGAGCGTTGAGACCTTGCCATTACTGCATATTGAAATCTATAAGCTGTCCCCCTTTGAGAGAAAATTGGAGCTTCAATAAGGAGTTTTCAGCAGATTATAAATTCTGAACGAAGAAATAAAAAAATCAGTTTCTTTATTCGGAATTAGCAAAATATGCCAATGAAGCTCCTGATAAAGATATAGAACAACATAATTTAAAATTATAAGGGACCTCTATGGTTTTTAAGTGTCATTCCTCAGAACAAAAATACAAAATCCCAAAACTATAATCAGTCATCAAAAAACCCCATGCACAATCTGTAGATGTAGCTGAAGAAAGGTTTCTAAAAAATACATGCTACAATATCATGAATCTTTGAATGCAGTGAATATGAAAAGTTTTATTTTTATTAATTTCTAGCTAAGACCTCAAAATTTTTCTTCCTACTCTAATGTATAGTCCTTAGAATGTTCACCATAGTCTCACAATGCTGTACTGCAGATGACAAATGCAAGAGTCTTAACATCAGGAAACCTAGTCTTCATCATTTTTATATAAAATACTGGGCAAACAAATATGAAGTACTACAACTTGTTAAACAGCTATTGCATAGGTAGGTTTTAAAAAAATAATTCTTGTTGCACCCTAAAAAAATAAGTAATATATTGGGTATACAGTTGTAATGAAGCTGAACTGTTATGTATAGTTAATATATCAACGGCCTTCTAGGTGCTGTATAAATTCATGTTCTATTTCTATTATAGTTCTGCTTTTGCAGTTAAACAAACTTTGTCATAGGATCATCATTTACTGTGACCCTCTGAAAATAAAGTGAACACTGATTAGCACATTTTCTGGCACACGTCGTGTCTCTGTCACTAAACAATGTCTTAATTTTAAATTCTTGTTCAGAAGCACTGCTTTGACAACTACTGTCACTGCTCAAGGTCTGCATGAAGCTTCAAACTGCATATTATCACCCATTGACAAACTCGACATTTTATGAAGAGCCCCTTCTCACACTGACTTATCCTCCTTACCCTGTGTAAATAAGTAACAATTCATTTTATAACCTTGACTTTAAAGTCCAGCCCTTCCACCCTCTTTTTTCTTCTTCCTAAACAAGTGACAAAGAACAAGGAAGCTGATTGAAGGGGTCCATTATGTATCAACTTAAAGAAAGGCGAAGTGATTGATGAAACTAGCAGTCACCTTCACTGCTAGCTACTGCACCTGTATCCTTTTTGTCAAATGACCTGAAAATCCTGCTGACAGTTTAACATTCACCACAAGGATACACTCTCTAGTACTGTAGTTTTGAATATTTTTATTTGCTCAGAAATTCATGGGAACTCTTTTTTTAAGATGGAAATACACATTTAAAATTAGCAGCAATTTGTATTTTCTTACCATGTATCTTGCGCATTCTAACAGTTTATTTGGCAAAACTATTAAATCATACTTGCTAAGTAAGCTGGCCTCTGCAGGTGTCACACAGTTAAAATTGTTCACATTATGATCACCATTTTCAGTAAAATTTGCCAACAGTGATAAGAGAATCTCAGTTAATTTCCTTATCACAGAAGAAAACCACTTTCCAGGTTTCAGTCTAAGTTTCAGAGCTTTTCAGCAACAGTCATTTAAACCCCACTTTTTTTAGTTATTAAGTTTTTAAGTATTAACCAGCTACTTTAATACAATTCTGTGTTGGCAGATCAAGTAAAACTTTCTTTTAGGCTCAAAAGATGATTAAAAATGCCAACCCCAAACCATTCCTATGGTACTGGTGCTGCTCTACTACTCTATGAAATAAAATTTTCACTGGGAAAGTGACAACTGAGAGGCAGGAATATCTCAAAAATAATAAAAAAAAGCTGCTTTACTCTGTGTGGGACACAGCACCATTTCCTTTGGGCATTTATTACCTGTTAAAAACCAATCTTTTGGTGAGTGGCAGTTCAGGGTTTTTGAGAGCAAGCTGCAATATTTCTTCGGGTCTGCAGAGTCATAATTAAAGCTGAACTGAGTGGAATTGGAGAGGGAAGGTCAGCGAGGTGCCGTATGAGAGATGAGGCTGGGCTGATGGGCACCAAATGAACAAATTATGATGGGCCCCACTCAATGTGATGAGGTCAAATGCTTGTTTCTACCCACTGACAGTTCAATTTCCCTGAAATGTCTCTCGGTTCTCTATGAGCTAATTATGAATGAAAAGTTATCAACTGCCCTCACCAAAAAGAGCTTTCTTAGAGCTTTTAATGTAAAAATACTGTTAGAAACGCATGCTGGCCCAGCTTTTTAGCCAAACAATACCCAGAATAATCTAAATACCAGTGTTATACTATATACTTTTTACCTGCAGTATAGATGTAAAACAACCCTCAACTGCTATTAGATAAAACACAAACCAGTTTTATAAAGCAAACCTGTATTAATATTACCATGTGTTATCAAAAGGCACCGGGTCCTTATAGCTTTATATAACAAACCACATAACTTTCAAATATTTCCATGTAACTATTAATTTCCAAGAATCATTGCTGGATATTTAGTTTTAAAGTACCAACACCCAGCTCTACTCCAGCATCCAGATGATATTTCAGCACAACTCTAAAGTGACTAATAAAAATGCATAGTTCTTTCATGGAGCCTCAGTTTTCAGAGTAGTCTCCTGATTGCCTTTGTGGCATATTATCTTTTGAAAATTCAAGCACATATGGCTGCATATACTTCCAAAGTTTTAGATAAACAGTAAACATAGAAGTTCTTAAATAGACTGTTACAGAAGTTGATTTTTAAAGTTAAAATAGAGAAGAGAAGAGAGTTTAGGACTAGCAGTTGAGAACAGGAGTGTCTGAGAAATTCCAGGCTACTTATTTCCATAGAGAGATAGTTTTTGAGACTTTTTTCCCCACAAATATTTGCTACTTCGAAGTTAGGAAACGACAGTAGTCTAATGCTTTGATTTAGAATGTTACCTTAACTTCATTTTATTACAAAGCTGTTTATTTGATATGTTTACTTACAAGTCAGGAACTTTAAAGGAAACTCCTAAGAGATGATCAGAACTTCATTTTGCCATGTTATTTTACATTTATGCCTCTAGTACTCATGTACTTGGCACTGAACAAGGTAGGATTGTGTGAAAGCATTAATTATAGTAAATTTTAAATTATACCAAGTAATGCAACTGCAGTACACATAGTTATATAGGATGTTAAACTCAGAGTGTATCTGATATACATTGATTTACAAACTAAAATTATTTTTCAGATGTTAAGAATATCACATAAAATGAGTGGGGATAATGTAAAGGGAAACTTTAAAACAGCGTTTTCTAAAAATAAAATATAATTTTAAGGCTGTTTAAAGAAACTGGATAAAATAAGCAACTGTGATTAGAGATTTATTTATGTTACTCTCAAAGTTTGAAGCAGTCATCTATGTGGCTAGCATATCTAGCTATAACATAAAAGTAAGCCTGAAGGTTTTCAGTACAGCATAGTATTAAATTTATCAATATAACAGTTGCTGTCATTGTAGTTGGCATACTATCTTATTAGACACGCTGTTGATCAAGTGTTGTTACAACAACAACAACAAAAAAACTGCTGCACAGAGTCTTCATGTTTAAGTACCACAATTAAGAACAGAGAAATGCAGTTCATTCATTACAGAACCTTTTCAGGAAGTTGATTTTTTCTAATTCTTATTGTAATTGCATTGTTCTAATCCTGTATTATAAAGGCAGCTGCTTGCCTATCATTTGTACTTTCCTCGTTAATCCTGACTCAGTGAATTAACCTTTAATTACAGCCGTTAAAATTGAAATGAGCCTCTTGTCTGGCTGGGGCTGCCCCCTTCCAGTGCATGAGACTGATGAAAATTTTTAGGGTCAATGAATATGTCCCATGTCATGTCTGATAGATGCTAAAGATGTGAGGAGGTAAATGTTACCTTAGAAAGATGTGGTTGAAATTTTTAAGAGCTAAGTTTTATTGACAAAATAAAACAAAAATATGGCTTTGGATACCTCTCTCTTCTGTCTGAGTTACACAGCACAACACACATACAGACACACATATTTAAAGAATAACTTATGGAATCATCATTACACATGCTTGTTTATAAACACCTAGTACCAACTCTGTTTACAGCAGCCCTATTTTAAGGAGCACAGTATATGTATTTATCATGTTGGAAAGAAAAAGAAACATTACTTTAAATTCTCTCATAGGTCAAAGCATTTAATTATCAAAAAAGTTAGATTAATATTAGGGACAGTACTGACTTTTAATGGAAGGCAAAAAAAAAATCAAGGGTCTCCTCACAGTAACTTATTTACAGGAGTTTCTTTTTTGCAATAACCCACCCCCCCAATTTAACTTCTGTTTTATTAATAGGATGTTAATATTGTAATTGCACTTTATATTGCAATTTTAGCACTTCTATTTTTAAATACAATATTTAAATATTGTTTTAATCTTTTTCACTCTAAGATAACGAAACAGCAAATTTACATTGAATCAAGAGCATTACTGTTAATCAAAGACCTGGTTACTCAGAACACAATTAATTACTATATTAAGTTGCTAACTAATTATACATTATATTCATATAATTATACATTGTATAAAATTTATAACATATATTTTACATAATGTATACATTATATATAAAAGCATAAATAAAAGACCCAGTTAGAGAATATCTAGTACTAAAACACACAGTAATCAACTAAATCAATGAGATTACCCATGGGCATACTATTATTTAGGCCACTGTCTTGTATCAGAAACTTGCTTCTGATTGAGAAGAAATATCATGTTTGAACTTCCAAATTAAATTCTCTAATTTATTTAGAAGAAAAGAACTTGCAAGGTTCTTAATTTTCAAATGCAGAGCTTGTTAAGCATTAATGCATTTAAAAAATGTAAGACACATTTTTAAGGCTTGAACGCTAATAAACATCACAAATGTTGATAAATTGATTTTTAATTAAAGCATAAAGGTGAAATGACACTTTAAAAAATAGTGCCATAGCACTTTTTTTTTTTAAAGCTATAACTTTTAAAAGTATGTGGAAGTAATTTCTGAAAGGACATTATAACTTTCAAATACGTATACTATGTTACAAATTTAAGGACACCGTCTTATACAGCAAATTTATATAAACACAGAAAAATGAAATTAAGTATGCAGGAGGTCTTTGTTTCATTCATCCTTCTGTCTTGGCAATGCTTAATATCTGCTGATGAACAGCTACATTCACTTGTATACCTCCAAGTGCTTTCCCAAGGTGAGTAAGCGTCATTATCCTAATTTTTCAGATGGGAAACTAAAAGATTAAGTAACTCCCTCCAGATCACACAGCAAGTAGTAAGCCCAAAATAGAACTCATTTTCCATATGTAACACTCAGTTCTGTATCCACTGGACCACGCTGCCTCCCCACAAGCATCAGTCACACCTAATCAGCTGCTTAGCTGAATTTTGGGCAGCACTAGGAGAAAGTTGCTTTTTATCTCTTAAATTTAAGACTATACTTTTTCACTTGCTTCATAGCTACAAACTTTCCCAGGCACCCTACTGACATATGATATTTGCAAAAAGCTGTTTCAATTAAGCCTTATTCTAGTTACAAATCTTGTAGAACACCATGTAGGGGAATATGGGGACAACACAGATACTTTAAACTGTTCCACATGGAAAAAGCACCACCTTAAGAAACTAATCTAGAGAACTCCCAAAACAGCTCTGCTCAGTGTGCAAGTGTGGTCAACATTGCAAACAAGTTATAAGCACCCACAGGGATAAGGTATGTGTAGGCACTTCTCCCTTCACCTCCGCACAACAAACTTTCCCAATTTCAGTCTTCATATAAAAAGGTGGGCTTCAGAAGAAGTATAATGAAAACATTCAACACATAGGAAAAAAGCTCTCCTGTAATGAGACAAAAGGATAAGACATTTCTTATAGGAAGCTGAAAAACAAGAGGGCAAATGGTAAACTATAAAAAATAATAAAATATCAAGAATGCCATAAGCATGTGTTATCCTAACACAAAACCACAAAAATATCTGATAAAAGAGAATATGTGGCTAACATTGAAAACCAATTTAAAAGAAATTTCTTTTGTCTGAGTAAAAAATTTTAGAAGTGTCCTAAGAGGGACTGAATATATTTACAGATATATAAAAATAGTTACTTAAACAATCGTAGTTGATCAAAATCTCTCTGAGAACACGGAGCAGAAGAGTACCAAGAATCTAGTTGAACCATTGCATGCAGCCCACTGCTATCACAACTCATCGCACTACAACTCTTTCATGACATTAACAAGTTAATGTTTCTTCTGATATGGCCATTCCTGAGGTAAAAACCCAGACCAGAGCTTATATGAGTAATAGATTATCTAGCTGTAGAATAATTACTGCTAACAAAGCTATGAAAAAATAAAACTCATGATGTTGAGTGCACAGCAGTAACTATTTGGAATAATTACTATTCAGTTCTCTACTGTAGGATTTTGCAAGTTCTTAGGCACTTCGTGCTAACCTTTCCTGCAAGCTGCATACCAGACTAGAGCCATGATATAAATCATTATTGCAATCAGTTCCTGGTACTTCTAAGAAGAGATCCTTCACACAGGAAGAGAGCATACTTCAGAGTTAACACTTGCTATGGTGGAATTAGAATCAGCCTAAATGGACAAAGCAACCTAAATGATAAATATCATTTAAGGTGTTCTTCTATTCTGAAAATATCTCTAGCTGAATATTGAGGGAGTTCATGTTTACTGTTTCTCAGGAATTCTGTAAGTGTGCTCAGTTTGAAATTAAATGTATTTATCACCTGGTTTGACAGGTCTGCCGCTTGACCTTGACTTTTGTCAAAAGCTATTATTTCTGCTCTATGCATCACCACTTTAAAGAAGTTCTCAAAGCAGATCTCAGTCAGAAGTTCTGTAGAAGACATCTGACGAAGCAAGATTGTTTACTCCTCCCTTCCTAAACAGTTTCTGTGGAACTCCAAGTAGTAGGAAACAATAAAAACATATAATTGGTCGTAACTACTATCAAGAGAATACACTGAACATGCTGAATAAAACCTTAGTAAGTAAAGCAGTACCACTGCTACAATTATACCATAATTCCATATGCACAATAATTAATGCCAACACTAAATTGTTGCATCAAGTATTTTTATAAGTATGTCGTCACTACAACAAGAGTTTTCCCATCTTTTGCTACATGCTTTTAACATGAACTTCTCTTATTCACCCTTGACTTTTTTCCCCAAATTATCCTCTATTTGGTGCAGAGGAAATAATCTCCCCTCAAATCCTACTCAACTCAGCCCATACTTCCACAAGTTTTTGCCCCATCTAACTGCTGCTACTGCTAACTGCTACTGTCAAAGCTCATATCCAGCTGTCAACTCTCCCTTGCACTATCACTGTTCAGAATCATAACAAATTTCTTGTTACCAAAACAGTATTTCCTTCTCACTAATTTTATTTTTTAAAGTATGTGTAATTTTTACTGGTTAATTATCATATGCAGTATACCCAGGGCTCTACACATTGAGGAGAGCAGTTGCTGGTACATTTGTACCATCTAAAATTCTAATGAGAAAAGAACAGGTGGTTTAGCTTTTTCAGCTGTGTGATGGGTAGAAACAGATGATCGCTATCTTCTTCCACTTCTTTCTGATACCATAGTTCTCCTCTTCCTCCTCTCATCATTCCTGCTCAAAGTATTATTTCCTGCAGCAGGTCATAACCCTCCCTGTCCTTATGTCATTCATGAATTTTGCTTTCAATCCCCTCTCCTCTCACCTTATAACCTCCCTTTAGGGGACAACACCCATTTACAGTATTTTCAGATAACTGCTTTATGTTGACAGCTTGCAGCTTTCTCTCTCCTCCTATATTTCATTGGCGCAGCATCTTCAAGTATGTTTCAAGCCTGCAAATGCATCCATCTAAAACAAAATTGACTCTAAATGCAGACTTTCCCCAAGCACTTAGGTCTGACTTCTCTTGCATGCACACCCTGAAAAGCCCCATAGTAGCCTCTGGCAACCTCAGTTACCTCGTTCAGTTGAGCCACCTGAAGACAGACTATATGTACCAGGGCAGAAGCATGAACAAGGATTTACTATGTTTTGCATCCAGCTGGAAGAAATTTATCCATAAATTACCAGAGAATTTTGTTTTTCCTGGAATGAACTATAACATGCATGTCTGCATTTATATGAGGGGGAAATGTTCATATGTAAACATGAATCATAAAAACAAATGAGCCACAGGACAAAGCATCAGGTTTGCACTGTAGTTTCTATTTGAGAATATTTTGAGTTTGTAGGTTTAAAGAGACCCATACCTTTCCTGTAAAACCATTCTTGTATTTATGCTTTCCACAATGTTCAGCAGCCATGAATTTGGAGTTACAAGTTTTCTAAAAGCTGTATCCAATTACAGTGCTGAATGATTTGAATAATAGACTGCCTGACATGTTCCAAGATAAGTGGCTGATACCTTTCTTTGATATTAGGGTCATATACTGTACTTATCTATTTTTACTCCATGCTCTCCATTGCCTACTAATAAATTAATTTCTCAGTGTTAGTTTGGCATGTGCCCTACAGTTAAATTCATTTGCTCTCCCACTGAAGGAAGAAAATGTTTTCTGAAGTATGACAACTATCCTCCTTATTTTTAGAATTAGCCATCACAGATTAAAGTCAAAATACTATTTTAAGATGGACATTCCCACATAAAGTCTTAAAAGTTGTTTTTATATTTTCATTTTTAAAAAGTTACCTGATGGTGCTGAACAACACATTGCAACAGTTATTTAAGTACTTGCACACAAGACCTTTTACAATATAAGGTTATAATTTGCAAGACAAGTTTTTAACCTTAGTGGTTAAATATTGTTGCTTCTTTGTGCACAAAACTCACCAAGGGACCTCATGTACATCTGCAATTACTATCAACAGCAATGAGAGTTTAGCTTAGATCTGAAACAGAATGCAGCTGAAAGCATGGAATCACTCTCAAGGCAGCAAGCGACAATTAGTTCGTATGTGATTTGGGTTGTTTCCATAGCAGGGAGTATGAGGAAATGTTCTAACAACTTTGCTGGTCACATGTTTTAGCAGGAACTGAGCAGTACCTAGAAAGAGGCATTTTGCAGAATCAACCCATATGTGCAAAACTTCTTCCACTGATTAGCCTACACCTTCTAGCTCTTTCTAACACCTCATTTTCATTGCCACTACTTTCTGAAGAATGGGGAGAAGCAATTTAGCAATCATGAGAAAAGCAAGCATGAATGTGGGAGTGGAACACGTGTTCATGTACTGTAGATAATGAAAGGACGAAAGACATTGGCAAATGGGGTGTTCTCAAGCATCCCACATTACTGATTGCAAACTTTAACTTACCCTCAAAATTGATAATTCTGAAGTAAAGCAAAGACACCATTCTTACGCTAACCCAGAGCCAGAAAAACAGATGATTGCCTGTGTTTTGAGCTGTCAAAGCCATAAAAGACGGCAAAGAAACAATTGTGGGGTTGCAATCGCAGGAATTACAACACAGTTGTAGTTAAACTCAGGCTTGCCACCTAGCACCACGTAATAACATGGAAAAGAACTTCTGGCATTTTTGGACAGCGTGACAGGTAAATAACTATGCATCAAGTAAAGTGACTGCAGGTCCACAGATTGTTACTGCTCCGCTTGAAAAATAAATTGCATCACAATTTTCTTAGATAAGGCTAATTCCTAACATATCTCAAAGTCTACCTTTTCAACATGAAATTTTAAAGCCTGTAAACATGAAACAATCATCAGCTAAGATCTTTTATTTCTTGAGTCAAATCATTCATGCACCTTCTTTATATAAGTATTTGATTTTGCAAACATATTGCTCCCAAAGCCAGCACAAAATACTTTACCAGCAATTATTAAAGTTGCAGTGTAGGTTCTATACACCAGCCTCATTAGAAACAAGGCTAGGTTAAAAAAATGCCTGTGCCTTTTGTGTTTTTTTTGTCACTCCCGTCCACTTGCACAAGAATAAGTATCCTATGTTGTACAGCTGCAATTACTTCTTAAGCTGTAAATGTAAATTGGACACACAAAATGACTGAAAAAAAAAGACCAGAAAAGGAAAACACAAACTACTATCCTTCCCCCAACAAAAGAATGCCCTCTACCTCCATGGCTTTGCTAACCTTAATTATACCTATAGTTTTGAGATTCCCTAATGGAAAGTGCTACAAAACAGAAAGCACTAACAGAATGAATCATGACACATACTGATATACCACTGATTGTAAATCTATACCCTTTTTATTTGCACCCAGGGGTTCCACTTTGTATACTCATGAAAAATTACTTCCGTGTAGCAATATGTCATAATTAGAGGCATGTATGTAAATAAACGTATGTGATTTTTCTTGTAGGTTATTTTTGATAGTGTAGCAACTAGATGATTTGTAAGATTTGCATAGTTTGGATACTTAATTTGTGAATTAAAAGTTTCCCTGAGGCAAAGAAGAGAGGTTGAAAGAGAAGGTTAAAATATCCTTGATGTCACCCTTCCCAGACACACAATATTAATACTTTTCTCCACGTTTCAGAATGTAATTATTACAGATAAAAAAAGCCGCCAGACTTGCATGTAAACTAGAATTTCATACAAGACCCTTTATAGGTGAAAGTACTTAAAAAAAAAATCACTTTAATGACCGCCTCAAAAACATGTGAAATACTTAAAATAAGACACACACACACTCACCCCGCCACACCTACCCCACTTTTTAAAAGCTACTTACATCAATGACCGAAGAACTCAACAGACTTAATCCCTCTAGGTCGGCTGTTAAGCTTGGGGACAAAATAGCTGATGTAGGAACTGCCACAGGAGTTGTCACAGGACAGACTAGAAGTAAAAAGCCAATGGATGCATAAGTTAAAAAAAAATCAAAATATTGGGAAGGACAATGAGCTATTTTCATTCAGTGTAAAAAGGTTTTATGTCTTGATCTAATTATTTTATCCTTGTATATATGCTTCTTAATAGCAGATCATTTTTTAGACATGTAGCCCCAATACCCAAAATAAATAATGAAAATCTAAGTCAAACTGATATATGTATAGACCACTTTATTTACATTTAAAAATATTTTGCCTTCCTTTCCCATTTTTCCTCTATTTTAACTTTGTCTAATCTGTAATAGTCAAAGACCAGTAGTGCCAGTTCTGCCCTACCTTTCCAGGACTACATTTTAACCTGTTCTTCAAAATTGTGATTTTTAGTATCTTATTACAGTGCCACAATTGGTCATAGGTTGCACAGATGTTGTAAAAGTAACATCCATTGGCACCCGAGGAAATAAGCCAACTTTAACAGAAAACAAGTCCAGACATAAAAAAAATTATTTTAAAAAATTGTTTTATATACCAATACATTCTTACTTTTGAAACAATTTCTCAGTTCTAAAAAAAAATAAAAACACATATTGTAATAATTGTGCTTAAAAATAAACTGACAGTCTAAGCAAATTTTTTTTTGTGAGGAAACTGGTACAATAAATGAACATCAGTGTTTCAGACATTTAAAATTCACTGAATTAATTGAACTTAATTTTATGCCATGGGAAAAAATGAAGCTTTAATCAAGATACTTACAATCATCTAAATCTAAGAGAAACACGTCTTGTTTATTTGGAGCTTTTCTATCTTGTATTGGTTTTTCTTCTTTCTGCCAAAATACACGAATATTCAATCTTTTACCATTTCAGCAAAAGAAAAGTCTTTAGTACTTTTATAACGCAAAGTGTATTTCCTCTGCCATTTAAAAAAAAAAGTATCCATTTTCAGGGCTCAGCATTCAGAGAACTGACCTAGTAAGAAAGATTTCTTTGTACAGGTAAGCTGAACCTAAACTCCACATTTGAGTTACATTTACTCCTGTGAAGCCCATGTTTTCATTTAACAATGGTTGCTACTCAAAGAAAACTTCTGGTGACAGATCAGACACTTATGTTGAGAACATTAAAATAGAGATAGAGGCATTCTTTTTGAAGACAAAAGACTTAGGTACTAACATTTCCATTTCCATATGAAAAACAAGACAAAAAACATTCCGTAAGAAAGCAGTGTTGTTTGCACTTATCTAGGGGTATGGAATCCTGCCCCATCATCTACTGGGATTTTACTTAATTGCTGGACAAATAACAGAAAGTCGATTTTTTGTCACAAAAAAAGTTTGAATTTTGAGCCTTGAGTTCTAATAAGGATTGGCAGTACTTAAGAGTAGAGTAGTAACAGAGTAATCTCAGTGACTCTCTAAAGAGAATATTTCAAGAAAATTTGTTTCAATACAGCTAAATAAAAAGTTCTAAACAAATCTAGTAAGAGTGAATGTTGGTCATACCTATAGAACATGGCTAGAGAGTGATGATTCAGGACAGAATTTAGTGTGTGACAGCTCAATATGGACTCCCAATAGGGTGGTTTAGTGAAAAGAACTCATCTTTGGATATAGCCAGGACCTGGACAAGCTACCCACTGGATGCTCATCAGACAGTTTGTCATCATACTATTCCTACCTACTCTTAAGCATCCTTTGTCTGGATCGGCTGAAGAATTCCTTATGCCTTTGCTTTCTCTGGCTTGCTCACCCAATAGAAGGCTTTGTCATTCTTTCAGAGAATTTGCCAACTGCCCTTAGACCTTAAGACACTGTTCACTACCCAAGGTAGTGCAAGTATTGTAAACATAGTCTTTCCAGGAGTCACACTTCTGTGAACCTTCCAGTTTCCCAGTTTCCTCTTCAATAGCATGTGGTAGCCAAATGCATATACACACATTCTTTTACCTTTTCTAATGAGTGAACAGGTCTAAACACATCAGTAAAACTCTGTATGCCCATATGGGCCTCCATTTCTTGAGCATTACTTGCAAGATGTCACAGTCTCTTCAGGCACTCCAGGCACAAACTCTTACAGGAGCTTGGAGTCCTCTCAGAAACTCAGCAGCTAGAATCACTTACTTTGACTATCACCAAAGAATAAAATGACCCCTCTTTTCTAAAAGTGCATCCCCTTTCTTCTAGCCTCCTAGCCTCATGGTCATCTGCAAACTAACAATAATGCAACGCCTATTTTTTTCCAATTTAGAGAGAAATTCCAAGGATCCCTCCAAACAACATGGAAGAGACTAGCTAATGTCCTCACAATTTGGAGTTGTTGATGTTAATGGCTATCAGGCTTGACCTAAGCCAAAATGACATTGCTCATAATTTTCTTCCAATAAACCCATGGCTCAAAGAGACAGGAGTCATTTATGTGATCATTACAGATGTGCTTTAGATATTCTGGGAGGAGAAGAATCTTGTGGACAGAGAAGAAAGGAAGGCACTATTTTCAGAATTATTTTTAAATCAACATATTTCAATGGTTCTTATCACTACTGTATTTGAATGTTCTACTATTGCTGATTTATCTGAAACACAAAACTACTCTGGGCAAAGGAAAGATTACAAAATATCTTTAAAATGGTGCTAATGTTACTCCATTCCTTATATGCCATGTCCAGAATTACTGAAGGACTCCGCTGCACAACGTGATCTCACAAGCTCCATTCTGGTCACAAGTATCAGACTTCATTTTTCTCTTCCAGTGTGATTATTAGCAAGCCATTAAGCTTGTTTTTGGCTTCTTTTTTTTTTTTTAAATCTGTGAAATAAGTAGTATACTTCATAAGCTATGGGTTCTACTTGGATTACTCATGTCTGTGAGAAATTATTTCATGACAATTCTTTTAACGAATTCCTAGTCTTTTTATAGCACAATTTGGTGAATATTTAGCCCTTCATCAGGGGTTTAGCTGTTATCTGCAGCATTTTTACTATAAACTATGTATCACAACTTTTTTACTATACTACAAATTCTTCAGACACTGGAACACACTAAAAGAGAACACAAGTAAACAATACAAATATATTTAAACACCCCCCCTCCCCCCCCCCGATTTCTGAACTCCTTCACTTAGTGCCCCGTATTCAACTATGATTCAGGTTCAAAGGATATTTTCAGCTAGAATTCTACATTTGCTAATTATTCCAGTAGGGATGGGATTTCTCCATTCCCTTTTATTATGCAGCCAATTAAAGACTAGAAAAAGTGGCTCACCCACATGAGAAGCTATAGCACAAGGATGAGGATTTTGAATGCGCTACAATTCTGACAACGGCAGCATTGCTAGGTCAAGATCTTTAAAAAAATTATGCGACAGAGCCAAGAAATCCTCTTACTGTTGATGTGTTTACTGAAGACAATTAATATAGGGTAGACTATGTCACAAATAACAACAATGGTATGCTTCAGTTTGGTTTTTTCAGTTATTTATTTTGCCATTCTAAAGTAGTTACTAAGTACATATCATTAAGCTTGATAAGTAATTTTTATAAGATAAAATGCATTTCTGCACTGATATTACTTTGAATCTACTATGTAACTCATCTATAAAAATGAGGAAAAAAAATCCTTCAAAAGAATTTGTTTCTTATACTTCAAAATAAAATAAAATGGTCCTAAGATAAGGCACAAGTACAGAAACATTACATCGAGATACTGCATGGTAGAAAAAATTTTCCACTGCATATTTTATCAGAATACTGTACTTAGGTACATCAGTTTACTGAAAAAACAACCCACAATGCCCCAAACGAAAAACCACAACAACAACAAAAAACCCAAAAAACCAACCCTACCACCTGGAAAATGTAAAATCAGAAGCTAAATAAATCAAGATAAAGTTAATGTTAAATTATGATCACATCTTTTTTTCTGCTTCAGTCAATTGTGTCAAGCTGAAGTAAATATCAGCTTGTGTATGTGTGTATATCCATGCCATACATATAAACACACAAATATTTTTATATTTATATGTATATTTCTATACAGGGGTATATATATTAGTTTTGTGCAATTCTGTACAAAACACCAAAGAAATCTATTTACATGTGGTTTGCTTATTAGAAACACGATTATTTTTTAATATGATTTTTCCAAGAAAAGACATTTTATTAGCTTTCTAGTAATAATAAATAGCTAATTACTACAACAAACACTACTGTCAGATTTTTCTGTTGAAGAAATTTTGCATTCCAAATCAAGACAATAAATAGGCTCTGATCTATCTGGCATTTCTCTGTAACATATTTTTTCATCTTTTTTCTTAAAATTAAGTCTACAATACAACCCAAACAGTTTCCTACCAAGAGAGCCCACTACGGGAAAAGCAGAATACTAAACAAAGAAGTTAAGCTATATTCCATCAAACATTTCTCCATTTGCAATTCATCTTGGTAATAGAGATAGAACCTGGTAAATGCATATAGGACTTGAAGCAGGAGATTTCTCTTGCTCAATGCATAATTCATGTGCTCCGCCTGCAAAGTGTGTAAAATGAGAATTTCACACCGCAGCATGAACCATGGAGCTGCAGAGAAAAGGCAGATGAAATCATATTTTGCCGTGCGAATTTTATTTCTTATCCTCCCAAAATTTATACAAAACCATCATTGACAATCCAAATGCATTGACAGATCACCCACTGTTTCCATTGTGTTAGCACTTGAAAAGAGATCAGGCAGAAAGATAGACAATTTGTTTTTGTATATTTTTTAAATAGTGGATCAGGTTTTTAACAGCTGAGTGACTGTATTATACTTGTATAAGGAGGTCAACAGTAGCTGATTTTAAAATCCCACTGTAGAGGCACCTACTTATACATGCACCATTTTCTAATCTGCATTTTAGCTCTACAGTATTTATGCTTACAGTATAATATGAATCTGAACACTTCAAACTATCAAGATTTCAAAATGATATAAAACACTGCAGTACAAGAGAGTGACTTTTCTAGTCACTACAGCTCAATTACAGTGAATGCAACAGCTTTTCCAACTGATTCTTCAAGAGAAAAATATGAAAGCATTAATAATATATTCAGGAAAAAATTTGACGTTTTTGTAACCCATTTTAATGATAGCAAATGCATGGATGTATGCACAAATTAACCTCCCATGTGAGTGTAACTGAATGTTTTTTATTATGAAAATTCTGCTGAACGTGGCAATGGTACCCAACAAAACATACAGAATGGTAAACACCACCCAAAACATCAGCTATGTAACATAGTTCATAATGTGTAGCAAACTGAGAAACTATAAAAATAGAGCCTACTAACTTCTCCTCTTATAAATACATATTTCAGAAAATATTTTCAGTTTAATTTAGAAGGAAAGGAAGCCCTAATGAATCATCTTCCCACGTACACTGACCAAATTAAGAATACCCTGTAGCAGAATAATATAAGCAATGGCTTTTCCAATAAAAAAAAATCTATCAAAATAAAAACATGCATTTATGAGAGCCTGGCTGAAACTGTCTGCTTCTAGGTGGCCTGAAGTCAGGTAGGAAGCTGAAAAATTCCAAGATTTTCCTGGAAGTAAAATAAACATGAGTGGCTCTTGTAAAATGTACCTCAACACAAGGGCTCTACACAAGACTTTATCTATAGTATTCTTTAAAGTTTGTTAACAACTGCTTTTCTTTCCAGATTGGAAGGACTTATGTAGGTTATCATCAGTTAGCACCACCTATCATCACATGGCTCAAAAGAGGACACTCTCAAAAAAATTCTATTAAGCTAGTTAGCAAAACAATCACCTTTGACATAAAATACCTTGATCCTTCCCCCATCCCCTCATCCAATTACACTTCTGAATATAACCAAGTATCCAAAACACCTCAAGTACAAATGCAGGCATCCAACATGGCTTAACAGGAAAGGCTTCATGGTCCTAGAGATTAATATAGTACACTGAAACAGTCCTCTATGATTAAGAGTGTTAAATTAACTTTCCCCCTGCCCCATTCATTTATGACTATTGCTATTTGCAGTTCATCAGCCATAGCTTGTTGCCCTCACATTAAATGTGCTAATTTCTGGGAGAAAAAGAAATTAAGGAACATAGACGTAGCTTTTGCATAGTGACCTCTATGCCATCTTTTCTTTTCAACAATCTCCTTGCTTCTTTTCTTACTGCCATGCATGTAAACCCATTGCTTCAATATTGTTTCAATATTTTTTCTGATGTTTAAAAGTTTTGCGATTTTTCAGTTCTACCCTTTGACCTTTATCAAGTCTTCTGACAATTGCTTATAAATACTTTTTGTTCCTAACACATTTCTTTTTAGGTGCTTCTCAATCAAATAAGACTTCAGGACTACTGCAATGTTCTTTCTCTTCTCTTAAAATCCAAGGGTTTGATAATTTTCCATTGACTTCAACAAAACAATCTCAATCTTCTTGGACATTCTGGTTCTCGTATTATTCAGTGTATTAGACTTCACACATTTCTGACTGCTGTTTTAAAATACAAAAAGCTTTATGCTAGTAGTCCTCACATATCCTGTGAAAGAACCAGAACAGTCTAGATAACTGTAGTGAAAGAAATCATGAACAATGGTGCTGATATCCTGAGAAAAATGAACAAATGCAGCAGAGAGAAGACACTATTGTTTGAATCTAGTTCTGCAGTGGCAGCTCAGAGCTAAGCAGGTCAGACTACTTATTACTTTCTAGTGAAAAAATACTGTGCTAATATGAGAAACTTCAAACTGTTAGAATTAGTTCATGTCTCATCTAGCATCAAAGAAGTTTATTCTGAGGCGATTTAGGTTACATTTGTTGTGATACTGTTTTTTGGCAAGATTCAGTTTGGCTTCTCTACTAGTAAAAACTTTGACATAGGCATATTGCCCAGTGTGGTATTTGGGCAGGAAACAATGACCAAACCATGGAAACACACCTCCCTTTCTCAAATGCTACAGTCTCACTTAATCTTTTGTTCTACTTGGTAGAAGAAGGGAATAGATTAAAAGCTAAGGTTACAGCTAAGAGTTCCTATATGGACCTATAACATTACAAAACAGAGACGTGTACAACGTAAGTTCAAGATTTACAGAAATAGAGAGCCTTACCTCCTCAATTAAAGGAAATGTACACCAAAACAGCTTATAAAGATACTGTTCAGAACACACATGTCCACCAGCTTCTACAATTGCATGAAACGCAACGAACAATGTCTGTTTTGACTATTCAGCAATCTACACAGGAGTCCTGACTGAAATGTCTTGGCTAAATTTAAAATGCGTCAGAGTATCACTTAATTTTCAAAATCACAGATCAGTATTACAATGGAAACTTCTGAGCTACAATTATACCCTTCAAATTTTTATAGAATATATAGAAAGAAATGCACAGGAAGTATTTTATAACAGAACAGGAAGTTTCAGAAATTCTTTTACTCTTCTACCTTAACAGATTTAACATAAAGTTTCTCACTTATTTATTTTTCAAATGAAAGGTAGGTAGAGAAACAGAAACAAATTCAAGCTATTATCTTTAGCTCTATAATACTAGCTTGAGTGCAATGAACTTTTAACCTCATTTCTTCACTAAGGTAAGCAATTAAAATTTAACTGACACATAAATGGCTCTGTCAAACGTGTATCTTCACACATTTCCAAATCCAATTTTTATAAAGACATATTTGAAAGTTTCCTACTTCATAAATGTAAGTAAGCTAATACAATATGAAGTAATGGTACCCTTTATAAGCTTTATTCCTATCAAACACAGAGGGCAATAAAAAGTTGATTACTCATTAAGAATATTAATTCTACTAATCTACATATACACCTCAAGTATAGATGCATTAACTGCACCATTCTCAATTTTAACCGGAAATTTTAAAACAAAGCAAGTGACTTCTAGCTAGACTACAATGTCTTCAAACTCTTAAGAAACAATGTACTAACATTTATTTCTTGGTTTTGCTTCCTGTGAGACCCAGGTCCTGTAGCAGTTATACTTAAAGATCCTATTTTTATATAATAATCAATCTATTTTTGCAAACTACTGATGTACTATGCTTTCACCTGTTGAACAGTAATCTAAAAAAAATAATTAGGCTTGATTATTCTTCATTCTATCTGGAGTAAAATATAACACAATTAAAACCTAAATCTGCTTTTCGTTATAAAATATTCTTACTTGCTTAAACTATCAAACTAATTTGGGATTGGTCTTTTTATGAAAGGTCAAACATTTTTTTCAGAAAATCTGGGGTTTTTTAGATATCCATAAAACCACTACCCATCTCCATTTCTGGAGAAACAAACACATATGGGTGGTTAGATGAATATTTTCATATTTTATAGTTTTTTTTTAAAAAAAAACCAAACATACAACCACCATAACTTCTTTTACCTTACTAGATGTTGCCCGTCTCAATTTTCCAGAATCAGAGTCACTTTTAGAGTCTGAGTCTGACTTGGAGTCTGAAGAACTTTCTTCTGATGAAGCAGACTCTGTATCAGAGGAACTGGATGTGCTTCTCTTTTTGCAGATCCCCTTTACTTTCTTTTTAACTTCCTCTGAATCACTACATATTGAAAAAATTTTAAGAGAAACGTAAAATCACCAAGGGAATCTGCTTAGGCAATATCCTACATTAACATTTCAAAGTTTTGTTAAATGAGTTTTAAGTCAGTATTTCTTTGATAAAAAACTCAGCTAAGATGGCTGAAGTAGTGTTTTACCCTTATTTAAGCGTATACAAAATTGTTATTTCACATTACACAATAAATCACCACATACAATCTAAACCAGAGAAACAGCCAAACAAAAATATGAACATATTAAATATTAAAAATATTATATGCATGCATGAAGCTTGTGACATTTCAGAAAGCACACACCCTTTTATACATGGAAACTCTCAGACTCTTCTACCCACAATGAACAGAATCTTGGTGGGTTATGTTTTTCCAAAATAGTGTTGCTTAAAAAAAATGGCAATGCATTGAATTTATTCCATTAATTCTTATAAATCAAATCACCTAGAAATGAGATATATCTACAAATATTTCAACCCATTAAAAAGTTTATACAGAAGAGCTATTACATTCTGACACCTTTGGTCATATCGAGTACCTTACAGCTAATGAACTTCAGAGACACTATTCTTCAGACAGTAAAGTTCTGTTCACCCTGGCAGTGCTGGATTATGTTGCTCTGCGCTAACAGCTACTGAATATTATTAAAATCTGCCTTGTTCACTTCTAATAATACTATAATTACCAATTAGTAGATTACCCTTTTGTCTCAAGGGGAGTTACTGCCTAGAAATATTGCAAGAAATGAAAATTCTTTTCTAATAGTTATCACAGTGCAGATAAATTCATATTGCATATAGAAAAACCCCTCAGTTCTTGGATCTGCAGGCAACCATTTTATACTTCCAAATCAGGTGTTTCACACACTACCTGATTCAGCTTCCCCCCCAAGACAATAAATTGGTTACTAAAGTGCTTGAAGGGTAACAAGGTCAACAATAGTTAAACAAATCCAGACCACTCAACTATTAAGAGTCCCTTTGGACTCAAATTAAGTTGTTATACGTTTTGCTTAGCTTTAGGAGCAGTACAAAAGAATGTACTATGCTGTATTACTGTTTGCGATAGTAATGTTTTCAGAAAGGAAAAATACAGAGAAGGGCAACTGAAAAATCTAACATGACGTAAAGGAAAACTGTTAGGGGAACACCTTACTCCTCCCAAGAACTTCCCAGGATTGAATGGCCTAAAATCAAAATTATTAAAAATCAATATTAACATTTAAGCCATGCTAATTATGCCTACACATGTAACTGAAGTTGAAATTAACCCTCAAAATTTTAGTTGAAAGCATTTTTTTTTCTGAAAGCAGCAAACTAAAGCTTGCAAAGCTAAAAATAAAACAAGCATACACTTCACAAAAACAGTCTAATGCAGCTTATCTGATACTTACAATCATGGTGAAAAAATAGGTACTATCAAAATTACTTTTCAATATGACAACATTTAAAAACTTGTTTGAGGTCAATGAGTTAAACATAAAAATTCACTAGCGTATACTGTTTAGTTTCTTCTTCATGATGTATAACAAGTACTGACAGAATTATCTACATTTTCTTCATTGCTATTGAACAGAAGCTGTAGTTACATCAACAAATAAGTTATTGTGTACCCATTACATAAATGAAGTTGTTTTCAAAAATTTATTTTTAGCTTATCTTTAAAACTAGATTTAAAAATTAAAAATGTTACTGTATTGTACATCAGCCGGTTTTGATGGGTAATCATTGTTTACCTTACTGCTTAAAATTTCAGATGTTATTCTAATGAAAAGAATTTACTGGTAACTAGCTTTTTAACTCTGCAATGATGAAAAGCCTGTATTAATTTAACCTACAGATTTCATTTGTTCTGAACAGGAAAAACAATATAAATCACTTTTAAAATCATTAAATCCTGACTTAAATTAATAAAGTCATAATTAGGGCATTATGCTGTGTTTGTTATGGAAGTGGCAAGGCGAGCTGCTTTAATTACTGTCTGTAATAAAAGGAGCAGAGTGCGTACTGTGCCCCAATCAGCGCTGTCAGCCACGACTGAGCTGAGCTGCAAACTCATCAAGTGAGCTGGCAGCAGACTACAGAGTAAAGGGCGATCATGTCTGCAGAGGCCACTTGCTGACAGCAGTGGAAGAAACAGATTCATACAATCCAAGGTATTAGCCCCAATTACTCAAAATTTTAATGATACTTTAATACATGATAATGCTGTTGATAATGGGCAATCTTAAAAAGCGCTAACACTTAAATATCTTATGACCGTTTCCCTTCACAGCCCTTGCCTCTAATATTTGGATCATAATCTTTTTAATATAACATTATTTATAAAAATCAATTGTCTTAGTTACATAATGGCAAAGTGTTGAAGGACTTAATTTTAGCTCTCAGCAAAATTGCTGCAAAAGGTAATTAAGTGTTTCACACAACTGTTTGATCACTTATTCAGCCTCCCAAGGTTACATCAATTTTCAGAAAGCCACCCAAGATTTTACTGAAGTCAGAAATTAATTCCAAACGTAAGAGTAGTCTGATTAATGCAAATATGAACCCAGTTCATATGCTGAATATTACTGGCATACACCAAAACAGGAGACATCACTCCTTGGCCAATACACCACAAAAAAGCCTAATTAAAGGCTTAGCAGACTTTACAGGAAGAGTGCTTTAACATCTAGTATCACAAAATTTAAAACTGTACAAATCTATACCTACCTTTCAGCAGCAGCTCTAGATATTTTCTTTGCAGTACTTTCTTTGCTGTCTGATTCACTGTCACTTGATTCTTCACTGGAAGAGGAACTCCCACTACTCTCATCACTGCTCCTTTCCTCCTTATCTTCCTTCTCACTTTCACTGCTAGACTTGCTCTCTGAAATAAAAACAACTCTTTTTTTCCTAAATATTTTATATAATTAGTGTTTTAGGAATCCAAGTTTGTTTTTTTTTTAAAATAAAACAGTGTTTCAGTATTTTAAGATCCCAATTGCAAGCTTTAGCATTATTTACGCTTTGTCAAAAGCAGGCAAGAAAACCACTTTCCCTAATGTTTACAAAATGTTGTTGGTTAAAGACCTTCCTCTTCAGTTTACAGTATTATACTTTATCAAATGAGAAAAGCCCAATAAGAAATGAATTACATGTCAAAATTACATAACCCTATCAGGAGTTCAAGATTACCTAAAATTCTGTGACCTCTACATTCACTTAACCACAAGATTAACTTTTCAACCGATTGCTTAATTAGATAACCTGTTCTTGAATACTGATAGCGATGATGATTGAATCACTGATTTAAACAAATTATTCATCCTCTAGTTAATCATTTAGTTACCGAATATTCATATATATGAAGTGAATATATTATTTTCTTACTTCAGAGATCATTAATTCTTAAGCACTTCTGCATATTTCCTATAGTTTAGGAATGAGAAGCAAGAAGTTCCACATTCAGATTTTAAGGTGCCCCTCTTCCATTCAACTAGATGCTGATAATTTTTTTAAGCCTGTAATGCTAAATATTTCTGTGTCTGAAGTCTAGACCTGGGAGAATAATGTTCTTCGCTATATCTGAACTATATTAACAATTACTGAAACAGCTGTCTTGGGGAACTGCCTTAACTGGGAGACTAGTCAAAAGAACCTTTGCTCACTGAACTTAGTACACAGCTGTCAGTTATGTTCTCCATCATCACCCTCATTATAATAAATAGAAAACATTATGTATAACAATACTATGCCACAATTTACTGAATAAACTCCACGAAAGACCACAAAGTAAACAAGTCTGGCCATTTATCAACACAGCAGCACATGCTTTCAAAATAGTTCTTCAACAATAAATTCCAAAAAACATTCAAGACTTATGGTTCACAACAACCAAGCATATGGGCAATATTCCCGCAAAAAGTTAGGTCCTTTAATTTTAATTGGAGTTGCAAACTCTCATCATAGCATGCCAGCTTTTTTAACTGGGAAACAAAGCAAAGTATAACTCATTTAATAAACACACAAGCAATGTCTGTAAAATTAGAAGTTATTACACAGCGACGGTGAATATAAAGTTTTCCCCAATTTCCTGATTTTATAGATAGCTCTGGCTTATTTTGAATTTCTTTCTGATTCTTTTGAAATACCGGCCAGTTCTGAAGATAAAGTTCTCCACGAAGTGGAGATGCAAGTTGCTTTCCAAACACCTACCTGATGTACTGGAACTGGCAGACTCATCTTCCTCCTCTTCTGATTCAGAGTAAAACTTTTCAGTAGGTTTCTCTTTCTTTGTCTTAATTCCAGTCCATTCCTTTGCCTGTAAATAAATTTTCAATTTAAGATTACTTTTACAAACAGTAATAAAAAAATATACACACAACATGGCAAAGGAAAACACTTACAGTAGTAGTACTAAGCAGTTTCTAAATAAATCCTCTAAGCAAGTCAAAAGAACTATTAAACTTCTCTTACTTTACACAATTAGGAGAACTAGAAGTTTTGTACATACCTATAAAAGGTGAGATATGTCTATTAGACAGTCTAGAAAAAAATTTACTAAGGCAGATTAAAAGCATCAATAACCATAAAGAAATTTCTATGCCAAAAGAACCTGAAGTCTGACAGTTTTATCTCTAGATCTAGCTGAATTTAGCCTATGAGTACAATGAAGGGTAAAAATGACTAGTTACCACCCTTATCATCCCAAGTTCTAAGGGGAAAACAGATGTGGACCCAGCAGGCATAAGAAGTTCCAACAGCCACAGAGGAATTATATTTCACTTTCTTTGCATTTCTCCAAATAAAAGTAATTCATACCACCAAGGGAATACCAGAACGTGGCAATACTTTGGCCAGACTTTTTTATTTCCCCTATCCACATATACTGCTAGAGGAGCAGAAGGAAAACTCAGGCCAGGAAAAAAACAAACAGGCAGACAACTATATCAACAGAATGATACAAGTCTGCCTCAGTGACTGCTCTCATCTGGAGTAAGACTAACTTTTGAAAGAGCTCTAACAGTGACCTGCAATGGTGTACGGCTCTAGAGACACACTGGCTTCCTCTTAAACACCAAGAGCTGCTAAAGCTTTGTAGTGCTCCACCCAGCAACTGGTATTTTAAAAAGCCAATATTCTTTTGCATATAAATGACAATTTAATTGCAGCTTAACAACTCAGCTTCACTCACATATTTAGGCATATGCAGTGTTAGAGGAACCACCAAATTAATGACAACGAGACACCCTCCAGAGAAAATACTCGCAAGATAACATGGGGAAAGGATTTTCATATTTGTTTTGAGGTTTAAATGGTTGCAGGCAGATGTTTTCTATTATGTTGTAGATGGATGTTACTCCATTTGATCAATTTCCTGCAATACTTTTTGTGTGTATGGACAAAGGCGCCTCCACACATTCTTTCATGCCAACCCTATCATTTATAATCCCCCACTTGAGCTGATTGCCTTCAGATTCTCCCCATAAAAGCTTTCTGTAATTTGTAAACAACTACCTCTTTTCCCAAAATCTATATAAGAAGGTAGACAAGTAATATTAAAGTACTAAGGAGAAATGCTTGTTCTACCACATTGCTCTTCGCTGGCTTCTGCAAGTCATACCTATTTTTTAGAGTTTTTCTACCCATTCTATGCCTAACATCTTATACGCAAAGTCATTCATGTGCAGTTTACTGTTGAAGTTGGCTCTTGACAAGGACCACGTGTTTTCCTGCGCGTACAATATATTCCAATACATTTATATTTGTATTATTCAATAGCTTTCATTTGGTAGGATTCTGGTACCTACACATAAATCACAATTCCGGAACCAGAACATGATGTTGCCTGAGTTTACAATCCAATAAACAAAAGCTATTGGTAGTAGAAGACCAGCCCTGTAATGTCAACAAATGACCAGTGCCCTAGTAGGTGACATTTTCCTATTTCAAACTTTCCTCATTCTCTCCAGATGATGTGAAATGTCAACCCTGGTCTCTTCCAAACTTTACACTTTGAAACATACATAATTTTTCCCCCTGCGCTGCCTTTTGTTTATTTTACCTATTTTTTTCTGTTTTGATTTGGATTAGTACACGAACAAACCTCCACTTGCCTCCTGCTTTGGTAGTCCAGCTACACTCATCATTAACAGCAATTAACATACCTCAGCACAGTGAATATAAGAGGTATAAAATCAAAAGTGAGATGGAGAAAAGAAAAGCCCATTTAATCCACAAACAAAGCAGAAGTGGCCTGTAGTCAATCCACTTCTCTCATTGAAAAGATAAGAGCAAGCATTCTGCAGGTTTCCAAATGTTCCATTTCCAGGCTAAAATAAGCAACACAGATGTTCACATGCATCAGGGTTTTTCAGTATAGCATACAGATAGTTTTTAAACACTTGTATATTAGACTAATATTGTTTGTTGAAGTGCCTTCACTGGAGTTACTTTTAATGATGCTGACTTACCGACTCAGCAACGTCAACGTTTCGGACGGAGGGGTCAGGCGCCACCTCTGGCCAGTTGGACAGCTCCAGGTAGCCGGTGGCTCGGCTGTTCAGTGTGTGAGACAAGGTGCCAAGCTGGAAATGATCCCGATCTATTAAAAAAATGGGGGGAGGGGAGAAATACACAAACACCATGAGCTCTACCACAAAGAGCAATCTTAATCAGGGCTAAAGGTAATTGCCATCATATTACCTCAAATGTCATGGAATAAATATAAACTAGGAAGCTCTTCATAGGTCAAAAAACTGATTTCAGTCCATAGATTACAATAATCTCCCCCATAATGGTCAATAAAAAAGCTAATCAGTCAGTGTGTTTAGAGGTGTTGCTCTGAAATGTAGCTTCTCTAAAAATTACTTTACTGTGAATATTAAGAATGACAGCACAGTTAAACAATCCATATACATGTCTTGGCACAAACACATCCAGAATTTTAATAGTTTTTCTTCAAAATGGAGCTCCTCACAGAGCTTCAAAACTGGGACTAAGTAAGTATGAAAATTAAAATTACAAATCATCACAATAACAGAGCATTTTTAATTAAGATAACCTGATAACCTTTTAATTTGAGAAGAGAGACAATGGTTCCTACTTGTGAAAAGACAGGGAAAACAGAAAGGGAAAATTATGACTTTGGAGAAAGATAATAAAAACCTAATCTACTGAGATTCAATTTATTTCATATTCATAAAACATTTGCAATAGTCACAATAACAACCTTGTATTAAAGTCCAGATAAAAGACTAGAGCTATTTTCCTAAACTGAGGAATAGTTTTCCTCAAAAGACACACCTTCTGTTATTTAAATCAAATTTAAAATCCACATGAATAGAAATGGATCAGTGTCAGGGTTTATCATCACAGAAATGCACTGTTTGCACCACGCAAACCTTGCTTGCTGAAAAGCAAGTAAGCAGAGTGAGTACCCTTGCATATTAATCATTTGTATTTGCCAAGTGACACAATTTGCAAGCATATTTGAAATAGAATAGGCTGCCACATTCCTTTACACAATGAACATTTACCAAATGATTTTGGCAGTTATACCTTTAAAAGGAGACTCAAGCAATGGGGCAGGTTTCTGTGCCAGAAATATTTTTTTGGCATATTTGCTTAAAGCTCCACTCTTCTCATTCGGAACAATAAGCTGCCTAATAAATCTTGCACGGTCTCTGATGTCGTAGCTTTGATCATACTTGCCGAGATTTAATACGTACTGGGTAAGCAATTTTGTCTGTGGAAAAAAACAGGACAAGAACAGAATACAAGTTATTTATGATTATTGATAACTCTGGATAAACATATTTAAAGAGGTAATAAAAATGAATGGTTATGTCAAACAAATGTTGTTCCACAGGGAATATGCATTTCTAAAGCTGCAAATGGAATTCTGAAGCCAAAGCACATGTCCTCTTCTGTATTGGGGAGGTGAATGCTGAGCACTGAGAAGCAGCCATGTGCTAGATTATTAAACTGCTGAAGTGGAAAGAAAGGCATCATTAAAAAAATAATCATATATGGCAAACCCGCTGAAGGGTCTACGTGAGGATAATGAATGTGGAAATACAACTAAAAACATGGCACTCAAAACTTAATCGGAAAAATATGCAGGACATCAAAACATCAGAGGGTATTAGGGGGCTGGCAAACTGCTTCTGCTGAGGTGTGTTTTATGAAGAGATACTGTCCCTGGCATAAGCAGTGTCTGCACTCTGACTGCACTCAGTTACTTTATCCTGAATTATGACCCATTAAAGCAGACACATGAATCACTGAACTGGATTACTGCAAATTATTTGCAGTGCATTTAGCTGTTACTTTTTCATAAAAGCAAGCTGCTGATGCCCTCTAAAAACCAGGATAAAAGACTTCTTCCATTTTTTTTCTTGAAGCTTAGAGCCTCCAGTAATATTGGTCATTTATTTATTTATGTAAGAGAGCAACTTATATTATCACAGCTTTTACAGCATAATAGGACTTCCTAATTTGAGTCTGAGAATATTAACATGTATTAAATAATTTTAATAAATCAGCTAAATTTTTGAAACTAAAAGAATAATACAAAAAGCCAAGGAGATTTTCCTAGTATCTTAGAAATAAAGAGTATAACCACAACAATAGTGCTGAGCAGACTTGTATCCATTA
This sequence comes from Phalacrocorax carbo, assembly GCF_963921805.1. Taxonomy (NCBI): domain Eukaryota; kingdom Metazoa; phylum Chordata; class Aves; order Suliformes; family Phalacrocoracidae; genus Phalacrocorax; species Phalacrocorax carbo. The sequence goes on along the minus strand of NC_087548.1, from coordinate 27,598,413 downwards.
TACAAATTTGAAAAAAGTATGCCACTTTCTTTATATACCAGGGAAAAGAGCAAAAATATACCATCATAAGGAAGTAAATTTTTAGTATTTCAGCTCAAAAGGGATGAATAACACAGGGTTAAAAATGTATTGTCAAGGAGGACTTCTTTTCTTTATACAAAGAAAGAACCGTGCATATGTATCTTATTGTTACAATAATAACATGGTTTCGATCATGTGAGTGGAAAAACATGTTAAAAAAAAAAATCAGTCAATTCTGTTATGTGCAATTTGCTAAGAAAAGTTCAGTTTAATAATTTCCACCTTGAGGGTGCAAGTTAAAGTTTTTTCTAGAGATATAAAAATACTTTTTCAGAATATCGATTAAATCCGGAGAGTAGAATACAGAGTAAACAAAACATGGTATTCATTTTAACCACATAAAATGCAATCTATGCAAGCATTTAAAAAAATACCCTATGGTACCAAAGAGTTGAAGAAATTAGTCAGTCATTACATTAGAATAATAGTAAAAACATAGTTAAAAAAACCTTTCAGTGGAACATTCTTAATATCTGTTTTTTTTCTCTGATACCTAAGGCTGATTTTGTGAAAAGATATTTTTTTCCCCCCAAGGTACTGTCTTAGCCCTGGGAAAGGTAAAACTTTCCTGTATGTCTTTCATAGCATATTGGCAGCTATTTCTATATCAGGGTATACAATTTTAAACAACTACACCAAACAGAACACACGTAATCTGCATTCATGCAGGACTTACACTGTTCAATCTAAATAGAATTGGAAGGGAGGGTTCCCAGGTAGCATGAATTAAACTAAATGAGGGATACGTCCTGCAGTCTTTGCCATCACTTCTCCATAAAACAAAACAAGACTCCTTGCTGTCATAGCAGAAAGCTCAGCAGAACAGATCATAAAACACAGTAGTCTTTGCTTGTAAATTGCTATAGGAATGGGAAAAGTTGAGGGCCTTGCTAGCACTGTGGGCACTTCTTTGGTGTTGATGGAAATACGTAAAGAGTTGATCCTGAAAGACTGCATTTTCATTAATGGCATCATTTTCCCCATGATCCTTTCTGTTTTCCTTCTCCCTTTCCTCTCCCCTAAAATATCTTCTCCTATTGCCCAATACAGATAAAGACACAACAAATTTATACAGACAAATGTCCTGTATCTGCAAGAAGTACCCTTGCAAGCATCATATATAGTATAAATAGTTTTCATGAAAACAGCACAAAAACACTATCTTTTTTCTTGTCTTACAGCAATGCAACCAAACAACTAGCAACGCCTTTCTACATGGAGGTAGCTAATAGAAACAATTAATTTTAATTAAAAACAAAAAATAAACTAATGAGTACACATTGTTTTTTCCAGTAAAGGAGTATTCATAAGAAGCTGAAAATTATTTGAGCAAGCACGTTAACTTGGTGAAATATGACAGAAGCTGCACACCATGACTGCTTCATAGAACAGTAAGACGAAGTATTCTGATACATGATACAATACATTTATTATCATATGTCAACATTGCCTGTTATACAGGCATGCTCATTATATAGGCATAATATAATTTCTTTTATCCCCATGCTGTTAGAATCTATTACTATTTTTTGTACATTTTGGTTTGGCTAATATGAGAAGTATACTTCAAATCATCCTTCGGCAAAATTTCTAGAATTTTCTAGTGGCAATAGTTCTTTTTAAGAATTTAAAGCCTCTTCTACATTAACAGCAATTAACCTTTTGGTAGATTTCCCACTTGAAAAATTTTATAATACAAGTATCACCAATAGATGAGGCTCTACAATGGGAGAGAAATAGCTATCTTATCCACTCTTTGATATCATTAGCTTGCAGTAACTTGATTCTTTAGATACATAAGGCTATTGTGCTAAACCACATTTGACACATCTATTTAGACACTAGGACCAGTTTTTCTGGTAGGACTCCTACTGTGTTACACTACAGAAACCTATTAAAATCTCTATTCTTCCTGCTACATACAAAAAACAGCTAAGGCAGTTAGATGACATCATCTGCATAACACTTTCCCCTATATAAGCTCCATTTAGACAGCTACCTAGCACATTCCTAAGGTTTTTTACGTCCCTAAGTGATGAAAAAAAAAAAAGCAAGTTTACCAAACAATGTAGACAACTAGACAGAAGCCTGTTCTTATTACATTTATGCAGATAGGATTGAACCTGAAGCTCTTCCTTAAATTATAAACAGCCTTTGAAAATTCAAGGGGTGATCACAGGATTTAAAGGATACAGGAAATTCTTATTAAAAAAATCCCACATCTTAAAAAACACTCCTGAGAATGTGCTGCATTAAGTGTTTGAACATATGCCTTAAGGAAATTTTCAGCAAATAAAATAATATATTTACAGAAGGAGAAGAAATAACAAAGTCTTATTTCCTCCAGAATTTTGTGCTTTTCTCCAAACAAGACTTAACAGACTAGTTTTACCTGCCTTTCCCTCACCTGCGGAAAGAGCTCTTTTCATCTGTTTGATTGCTGTTGAGTCTCTCTTGGCTATCCTACCACTACTTTTCAATAAAGTGACATTGTATCTTTGAGATTTTCACAAGTCCACTGACTTTGTATGAAACTGATGAAGTATTATGGGGTGGGGTAGGATACGGTGGGAGAAACACGGGGATGAGGAGAGATAGATAGACTGGTACCTGCGCAGTTAAGTGTTCCAAGATTTGCCTTCAAGTTTGAAAAATTAGACTGAAAAATGGCTGGACTTTTTAAGAACTGAAGTCATTCCAGAAAAAAAAATATGTTTTAATACTGAGCAAGTAAAGAAGAGTTACTCCTGGGAATAAGGATGCAGACATAGGAAGAGTGTTGCAAGCTCCTGAAGGCCAAATCATCATTTTCTAGTTTGGAAGGAGCTTTGAATCAAGCCAAGTCATCAAACTACTCTGTTGGAATTTTGTATATGAATGGATATGAATATGACTACCTGAGAAGAAAACTTACTTTTCCACAACTTAAAACTAAAAGAGGAAAACACCCTTTGATGAAAATCACCATTTAGTATGCATCTCAGGTGATAGTTTCTTCTGCTGTATTTGAATAAAGGGTTACGCAACACTTAAAATGGTGGTTTAAAATGTATTAAGATGTGAAACTGGAAAAAGAACACCACAGAAATCATCATCTCCTTGTAGGCAATGGGTTTCTGGACAAATATGGTGCGCAAAAATTAGTGTAAAATTGCAAAAATTATATGGAAAATTAGTAGTATGTAATGGACCAAAATGAGGCAGTGTAGATAATAAAACCAATCTTTCCTTAGCTCAGTCAGCACTTTCTTTAAAATGAGCACTGACAGAAAGAAGTCACCTTTTGTTACTGCCTCATTTTAGACTGTATAAAGTACAGGACAAGCATTCATTTTACCTGAATGCAAGGCAAGACATTCATGCAAGACAGTCCCACATGCCCTACAAAATAAAGTATTGGACAGATTAAGTCTACAGCTGGACATAGCTATCAAGAAATGAGAAGACACCACAGTTGCAGAAGTGCAACATCCTGTGCTGTCCGAGCTGTTGTAAAACAAAGAGGTCTAGCAGCCCAGAAGAGCGTATACAACTCAAACAATGTATTTCCTCTATATCTGGAAAAAAAGTCCTTGATTTTACAACCTTTTACAGTAATAATTGGAAATAGAGTGAAAAATTAGTGTCAAGATGCTATATTGCATAGCCAGAGAGTGATGAAGTCCGCAGTGCTGTCATTGAGAAGAATAAGGCAGCTGGCACCTCTCATAGCTATTGTTTTTCAGTTGCCTGGAGATCTGATTTCACCTTTTTGTACTAACACCTTTAGATTATCTTTATTGCTAGACATGATCAAAACCCATCCTCTCCACAAGGTAAAGTGAAATAGTAAGAAACACAGAAAAAGGGAAAGCAGTTACTATCTTTAAGATGAGCACTGATGGAAAGATATAATTAAGCCGTTTGGTGGCATCTCCTTTTAGATATCCTGAACAAAAAATGGACAGCTTCTTGTTCAAATATACAGTAGTTCCTTGAAAATTCTGGTCTTTATCCAGAAAACAGCAAACAATTTCTGGGAAAACTGCCTGATATTAGTAACACAATTTACAAATCTTTCTTCTTTACGTGAATTTAAAAAATCCACGATTTCCCCAAGAAAGACGCAAAAAAGAGTGATCTCATCACTACATTCATTTTTACAATCCAGCACATACTCAAAGACTCATGGTTAGATTTAGTCTGTTAGTTTTCTTGAAAACTGGTGTTCAGCCTTTCTTAATATGGACTGGTTTTACTACTTATATAAAAGAAATTACCACTGATTTGTACAGACTGTACAAAATCTACCATGATTCTAAATACATATGCTTGTGAGTTTAGGCTTACCTGCTTGGAGTTTGTTAAATAGAGTTTTGCACCCAAATTTAAGATCTGCAACTTTACAAGGTCGTCTTCATTAGTGAAGCTCTTGGCTGTCTTTCTCAAAACATCAGGTGCGATCTTTGGAACCCGTTCACAGTACTCGCCGATGAGCCAGAGGATGCTGGCTCTGGCTACCGGAACCTGAGAAAACATTGTGCACTCTAAGTTAACACATTCATAAAGACTACTTGTGTACTTGTACATGTCTGTGTTCAGTAACAAGTTAAACAAAATAATGTTTAAAGACAATCGCCATGCAAGAAATACAGACCCAAATTAAATACTGTTCAATATGGCCACTGAGGAAGACTGAATATTCATACTAATGTTGTGAAAAGCACAGAAGGAAACAGAAGCTCATGCTCCTCGCAGAGTTTAGCTAGAAGTAGTTAGGAGTTAAATGAAATAATATACACACACTCTTAAAAGTGAGCTAGCCTATATTGCCTGGTGGTCAAATTAAAAACTCCATCTGTGTTACACACCTCCCTGAAAACACTGTTCTCCTTCCTTGAGAGGAAGGAAGAAAGTATGTGATGAGAAAACACTTCTAGGCAGAAGGATGTCTTGCCTAGCATCTGTATACAGACTGTGCTGCTTTCATGTTCTGTAGAGACTCTTGTTCAACAGATGTTAAAATATTAGGGAAAAAATATAACTGTTCTATGAAATGACAGTAATTTAGAAAAAAGAAAAGCTTCCAACTGTAACTGCAATTTCAGCTGATTCTGCTGCTTCTTCTAAAAAAGTAAAACACATTTGTACTAACACTTTCCATTACTCTCTACACTATACAGTGGGGTTTTTTTAATACACTCACACTTAAGCCAGTGTGAGTTGTGCCTTAAGTAAGATTCACAGGAGAAACAAGCTTTCGAAATTCAGACTGTGGTTCTCAAAGCACTAATTCTTACCATCTTTTATATATGTTTTAATTACTTTCCCAGCATTTGTCAGTCATTCATACATGAATATCTATTTCTCAGAATTACAATGGGAACTAACAAATATTCTACCCTCTACACACATAAAATTTGAAAGTACCGCCTTCCATTTACATTCATAAAAGGTAACAAATGCAAGTAAACTACCAAGGCTCAGGATAGCTATTCTGAAACTATGGTCCACAGTCCCTAATACATGGCCCAATAAGCCATGATAAAGAAATACTACTTATGTTGACAAGAAATCGTAATGATTAAGTATGTTTTACAGCTCCAGAAAGTTTGGGGACAGTTTTGAATAAAGTCAACCTGACACCATCTGCATCTGTACTTCACAGTGTTGCAAATACACAGGCCAACAAAAACAAACAGGCACATCATGAGGAAAACCAAGGACTGCCTCTGCTGAAAGTGAAAGATATCAGATCATGGAAAGACAGAATACAGGAGTCCAAGAACAAAAAAATCCCCTCAAGAGACAAATGCCAATTCTAAACATGGAAAAGATATTTAAGGTAGGGGTAATAATGTATTGAGAGTGGTATAACATGGTGATTAACCATACATAAATATACGTAAATACAGCCTGAGATACAATGTTTTTCTGTGAACTGACAAAAAATTTAAATATCCTTGGAACTTAGAGTTAGAGAGACAGGAACAAGCTACTGAACAACCACTAAATATAAAAACTTTAAATGCAGTCAGAACATGTTCGCCTGCGAAATGGTAAGACTGATGCCATTACTGTACACTGATTTCAGAAGGGAAAGAGGTTATTTCTAATGTTCCAAAGGTTACACTGCATTAAGACCTCACTCCCAATCTATTATTTTAAATTGGGCTAAAGAATAGTAATTGACTGGTACATTAAATTTTCCAGTATTGGAGCAGTTCAAGTTGCCTGCTGTACAGATAGATACCTCTAAATAAGAATATATAGGCAACTTCAGATTTCAGTTATGCTAGATTTATTTTTCTAAAATATTTCATTACAGACTTGTTAAAATATTGGAATTCTACAAGAGATCACAAAGTACCAGAGTTTGGGCAGCAGCCTATTAGAAACATTGTGTTTCCTATTACTGCTATAAAGCAAAAAATGGTCACAGAGCAGACCGATTTCAGTAATATTATTAATTATGAAAGACAAACATCAGTATTGTACTTATCCTAGTCCAACCCAGGACCACAATTTAAAACCATAATGAAATATATTTAAATATGTTTAAACAGTGTGCATTTATGCGCAGTGTTTTACTCTTTAAAGTTTTTTCCCAGTTTGTAAAATGTAATTATTAGAGTAATAAACTAGTTTTAGAATGTAAAATAGACTGAACAAAGCCTAACTTGAAAAATAGAGACAATGGAAGACAGATGAGATTTCTCGTGAGATTCTGCCTTTTAACTAGGTAGTTAGCTTGCTATGTAAATACTGTATATATTTAATACAATTTTTGCTACGAGAATCAATATCAGTGAGACAGTTTTTTAATCAAAGCCTGAGTGGAAGCCATTTTAATGAAAAGTGGATGTCGAAGTGATGAACCCAATGTTTCTGTGTCACTGGATTCATTTGGGGTCAAAAATCACGCAATATTTTCAGACTTCTTTTTCCCTGTTTAAGCCTTCCAGTCCTCAACCATGTAGTATCAAGTGTATAATCCTGCAGTCATTGTTTCCAGGGCATTCAAAACAGCAAACAAGAAACGAAGCCACTTCTAGACCTTCATTGCCTTTTCCAGTATAGCTTAAGTAGGGACCTTGAATTGACAAAAATGCAGGAAATAATACTTTCATTATTCAGCCCTGCTCTACATTATCCTCAAAGGCAAACAGGATTGTAAATTACTTTGCCTGATGTTTTATTCCATATGCCCTGAGCAAGTGGTTAAGTGCACTTTTTAAGCCTTAGTACCAGAAGGCAGCTTCTATTGCCATTTTAACCCATTACCTGTCTGAAGCAAAACAAATGGTTAAAAAACTAAAAACCAGCCAGACCCTCTCTCCTCAAAGTAAGACTCTAGTTACTTACAGCATTTAGAGAAAGACATAAAGATTTTACAGACCACTCTAAGCAGCACAACTCAAAAAATACTGTAGTTCAGCTCTAACCTTATTACACAACATACTAGGCTAAAGTACAACTTCAAATCACCAATTCTGGGTATCCACATTTGTCACAAAATGAGGAGATATTCAAATTACAAATAAGGTCTAATACTCTGCATCCAGAAGGAAATTTGCATAGCTAACAATTTTTTTAAATTTTACTTGGAATCAGAAATGGAAAGAGGGATGAAGCTTTGAAATGTCAGCAGCAAGAAGAAAAGATACACAAGAAAGAATAGGGGTAAAGACAACTGTTTTTTTGTTTTCAAATGGTAGACCTTCAAGAACTCTTCTGTTATCTGAATCTCTACATGTAAAATTCCCTTAAAAAAGGATCTCCACTGATGACTGCCACATCTTACATAGTGTACTGGTTTTGTTTCAATTGTGTTTTAGTCAAGCTGAATATTTGTTACAAGTTCAGTGTACAGTGTCCCTGGACACAATGTCTCAAATGTTATGTATTCCTCTCAAATTCTAAAACATTATATGGATATTAGATCAAGTTAAAAAAATTATCAAATTATAAGAGTTGTTCATTAAGGCATTAGTACGTAAAGGTTTAAAAATATGTTCTTAAAATATATCCTAGGGAAAAGAATGTGGCTAGAATCTGAAGCTTGCAGAACTGAAACACATACGAACATATAAATGTCACACCTTGTGATACCTTCCCAACACTGAGGGAAAGGAGAACTTAAAGAAAGCAAGCTGCCTCTGCTGTGACGCCATATCAGAAACATAGCAATAAGCAGTATTTACGTAGGAATACTGCAGATAAACTTAAGTTTGTTGTTGGATGAACGGACAAAGCAGTGTGAAAAACTGCTAGTCACCTACTCAACCTAAACCAGGAATTGGTAATTATAAATTGCTTCCCTAAGTTCCACATTTTCCCCCATGTATTGAACTCTTCAAAGTTACATCCATCTGTCTTATTTTTCCTCTGATTTTGCAACTCCTTATCCTGTCTTCATCCCATCAAGAAGTGTTCCTCCTCATCTCTAAATCAGAAAATACTTCAGACTTCTCAAATATTCTTACTCATATTCTAGAAGGAACTAGGAATAAGCCTGTAATGAAAATCAAGGATGTCAGAATTCCCCAGCTACCAAAAGAAAAAAGCCCTGCCTTAGTAGTACTATAAGAGAAAATCTGGAGAAAAATCACATCCGAACTACAAGATTCCCATCACCCAGAAAGCTACTAGAAATCACCCAGAAATCACTACTGGGTACAATGTACCATCATAAATTATTTTTTAAAAAGAAAAAGGCAGAATCTAATTTGGAGACTAACCCATCTTATTTTTATGATGAAATACACAAATGTAGAACACCATCGACACATTCTTACTCAGAGCTAATTATTGCTAGGTTGATTTACATTCATTCATTACTCGAATGAATAAAAAAGCTAAATCAAAACAGGCATACTTTGGATATAAAAAAAAGTGTCTCATGTTAATCCAGTTTAATCAATGCAGCCTAACCAATCCACTTTAAAATTTAATTCAGATTAAATCTGCAAGTATTTGCAATTAGAAAATTCTGGACCACAGGTGTTTTGAAGAAAAGACCTTCTAGGAGTAGAGTATATGACTAAATGACACATATTTGATGAGAGAATATTCCAAAAGCTTTTGAAAAAGCCCCTCAACAATGTCTTTAAAAATGTCATCCTTTACAGGATGGAAGAAAGGACTAGATAATAGAATAGGCATAAACCCAGTTACAGTGGAAGGCAGTCACCAGATGTCCCACAGGAACCCACAGGGGAAAACATGTTACTCAACAGATTTGGAAGTAACCCAGAAGAGGACTATCTAGGGCTGTCTCCTCAGACAATCTGCTAGCACAGAATTATTCAAGATAATCTAAACTAAAACAGAGCCTGAACAGCTGAAGATGACTTATTAGTGATACTTAAAAATTGGGCAGAAGTGATGCAGCTGGCCTTGAAACATTAATAACTGGACTTAAAAAAAATTTTACACATACTGATGGACCTCAAACTATTTCTAGAGAAAAATATCTTTGAATCATAAATATTTTCAGAGACTTGTAGCATTGTTAAGTTGATGTTCTGCAAAATTCAAAAGGCAGACAACCCCAGGAAAATGAGATTAAAAAAATACAAAAGAAGTAGTATCATTTTATCACTGCATAGAGTTTCTCCTTCATACTCTGACTACTATGTGCACTTCTGGTTACCTCACTTCAAAAACCACAAAAGTGTCAGGAAAGACCAAGAGGAGAGGGAAAGGCTGATCAGAGATATGGAATATAAGGAGAGATCAGTAAGCGTGATGATGTGGATAGCAAACTCGGGCTTCCAGTCAGTGGCTGAGAAGGTACATTGGACATGCCTCACAATGCGCTTGCTTTTATCTTTAAATCCCTCTCCCTAAAGGACCAGTTTTTGGTGCTGCTGAAGAGGAGACTACTCTATTAAGAGGACTTTTGGACTCAACCAGTGCCATCCTTCTTTAAATGGCCCTTTCTCACATGCATATATTTTTTTATACTCCTGTCACTCTAAAAATTATACACACAAAACTAATTAAGCCTACCTCAAAGCGAACACCTAGCACAAACTAGCACTGCTTACATCTCTGGGCCACAACTCACTAAGCCAATGAAATTATGAACACATTAACAGCCAAATGGAGATATTTTTATGATTTTAAAAACAGAAGTTTAAAGATAGCCAATTATTCTCTTGTTTAATATCTTCAAGTTCATTCAAGACCAGATCACCTGGCTGATTGTCCTATGTCCAAATGCAGGAGTCCTTTAAAGACAGTGGTATGCTCTTGCAGAAAGGAATAGGGTAGGTCTCTTAAGTTCCAATTCCAATTTAAAAGAGAGCCCAGAAATACTTTCCCCAACAGAAGAGGTCAGGGGGAGGAAAAAAATCTCCCCTTTCAGGTCAGAGGAGAAAAAAAAATCTGTGTAAAATAGGTATGTACAAAGATGTGCGTCTATGTATATACATCGTACGTCAGTGTAAAAAGGGTCAGGAATCCTTGTTTAGTGCCTCTATGTCTATGTCTGTGCAGACAAAACCCACGACAACTCTGCTGTATCAACTCACAACCCCTTTTGCCATGGTAAGATCTATGTTTAAAACACACATGCAAATCTCAGGAATTCCAGTAATACTTTATTAAATGTCAAAATTTCAAACTCAGATCCTTAGTAATTACATAATCCAAATACCTCCTTCCTATACATGTGAAAATATGCTTAGCCTTTTCAGAAGTGTCTGAAGGGGTTGGGGAGTTTGCCTAGACGACCTTTAAATGTCCCTTCCAACCCAAGCCTTTCTGTGATTCTGTGAAGGAATACATCAATTATCAAACATAAATTCGAAGGTGCAAGTTATTTCAGGATAATGATATGGTATTCAAATTATAAATATGAACTCCTTCCGAATTTATTCTTTAATCCAAAGTCCTAAACATACTGAGGAAGATAAATTTCTGTAAGTTATTATTAAAAAATTACAGAGAAAAACTTAAAACAAGATGTACAACAATCATCCTGGAGAGTCCAAAGCATCACTATCACTGCTTCATTCTTCAATAAGAAGCATGATTCAGATTTTGATTTTTAGTTTAATGCTATGACTGCTCTGTTCCACAGACTGTTCTCCTACTACTTATAATTTTCTGATATTCTGTACAACTTCATTACTGGAGAAAATTAGTACATTAAAGTAGTTCAAGTACCACATGTCCTTTTTTCCCCCCTTATTCATTTGAAGAAAGGACTTTCTTGTCCAAAAAAATTCCTTGTATTTAAAACTTGAAATACTTACTCAGAAGTATTAGTTGTATAAAATAGCTAAAAACTCTTTTAAGTGTTAAACAAATATTTAGAAAATAACTATTTTGTCTTGTACAATATGTGGAAATAAGATGACAAACTCATTTGGCGAAGTGCCAGAAGATGTGTATAGTAAGATTACACACAATTACTGAGATTGTAATATCAATCAAAACATTGCACAATTCTTCAGAAAGCCCAGGTGACTATTATAAAATATGTACTATTTATTTGATACGCAATTAGCAGCAGTATCTTATAGCCTCTTTTCATTTTGGATATAAGCAATCCAGTGGAATTTTATTTTCTTTATATCAGTTACAAAGTTTGATCATCAGCTCTTAAGCAGCCAAAGATTTGTTTAATCTGTTCAGTATAACGTACTGAGAAGACCACATTTCCATTTTCTTTTAAGATTTCAAGCTTTGCCAAATTCAACTATGGAAAAGAGAAGATTCACTGCTTTAGAAACTATTTACTGCTCAATCATCAATAAATGTGTAATTACATGAAACTGAACAGTCACATTTACAGCATCTACAGAAAAATAATTATTGACAGATCGAGATCTGTCACCTTTGGGTTATGATGCAATAGGTAGCTAATGGTCTTCATCCCTACACTATTATTTAGGTTAGACCACTAAATGTTTTACAAATAACTGGGAATGTGAGGAGAATTTGGAAAGTAAGTATTGACATACCTAAATATAAATTAATTCTAAGAATAAATAATAGGCAATAATGCAAATTTTATTGTTATATGACACAGAACCCTAAATAACCAAAAGATAAAAATGAAACTTCAAGAAACACTGCAACACACTCACAGCAGCATGTCTGGTACCATAGAAAGGTCAGGTAACTTGGGATTTAGAATAAAATTTTTTAAACTCCACCCCAGATCAGTAAAACAACAGGCTGGAAATCCTCAAGTTAAGTGCTGCTTTGCCCTTACTTTCATTTCAACTTACTCACTCCGCATTCTAAACCTGCTATTCATCTTGGCCTAGGAGTACTAGCAATACTTAACATTTCCAGCGATATCTTTCAAAATAGCTTCCCAGATCTAAGGCACAAATTGATGCCATCTGATAGCTTCCATTTCTTCTTCCTTAAGATCATGAAAATATTTAATGTCAAAAATAGAAAATTATGTTGTATTTCTCTAATATATGTATTTCCATTTATGGAGCAAATTCAAAGGAGATTGTGTGATTTTTAACAGTCACAAGGAAAACAAGACACTGCACAAATACTCACTGTAATATTATCCAAGAGTTTGGCCATATGCTTAATAATTTCACCATGGTGTGCTGGCTGGGTTTGAAGCAGTTTCTTAATGACAACAACACTTTCAGCAACTACAATTTCTGTTTAAGACAAAACAAATTATTAATTTTAAAAGCATTTATGCAAAAGAAAAAACCATAAATAATTGATTGTAAAAGATGTTATCAGCTTTCAAAATACGCTTTGCAGAACTGAATTCTATTTACTTGGTAATAAAGACATAAACCACTCTGCGAAGTAATACAAGTTGAGATTCCAGAATCCAGTTATAAGCAGCAAAAAGAAGACAGAGAAATGCTCTAAATGTAAAAATATCCTATTACATACTTATTTTGAAACTGCCTTTTAGTAAAGCTGCGCTTTGTATTTTTCCTCTTCAAATCGAGGAACAGCATGAAAAATACCTGGTTTTCATTGAAATTATGCATACCCGTAAGTAATTTGCTCTCTGCATTAAAAATACAAACACTTGTTTACTTTTCAAAGAAATATACAACTTTAAAAGTGACAGGTCATTAATAAACAAGAGAAATATGTAAATATTTCCTTTGCACTTTTTCACCTTCTAAACAGCATCTCTCAGGCCTGTAACCTAATCTCCAGTTCATTCAAATGAAGCTTCTAAACAGCAAGCTCTTATAAGATTTATGCCAAAGTCATGCATTGGAGTGCTTAACTACTGTAACAAGTAACATTCACAGCCTGATCAACTTGTATGAAATGTACAATTTTTGAAGCTGAAAAAAACCCACTGGTGCAGAGGTAAGCTTCTATGCAAGAGTAAACTCATGCTGTAAGGAAAGATGAAAGAAAGTAAAACACGACCAAAGCTGAAACCAAAACAAAGACTACTGGAAGAGTTCAACGTAATTCTAGTTTTCATTTATACTACAAAAAGGGAGTAACTATTTCTCCTACACTATGGATGTTTAACTACTATTCATTAAACATCATAGAGTTATTCCTACATTTCAAGAGTTAATCTAATATATGGACCATTCATTCAGCAATCAAGCAAGCTGAAGTTTCAAAAGAACGGTATTGGGAACAGAGATCTCTTTTTTTTTTTTTCTTAAAGAAAGCAAACTTCTTTATGGAGAAAGGCTTTTCAAAAGCACTGAGCATGCATCATTATGACATAAACCTCTGAAATGCTTAAACTTTAGCTTGCAGATTTTTGTTTTTATTTGACATGACACCTCCATCATTTTTCTAATTTCTTGAAGCAAGGTTACCATGTCTATTTCACATATCTGAAGGTCTTGCACAATCCTACAGATCAATTTAATTTAGGTTTTGTTTTGCCAGATATTAAAGTAAGAAGACAATTCTCTCAAAATTTTAAAATTACAATCTGGAATATTTAGAGTGGGGGACATTGTAATGACAACCTTCATCACTGAGTGTTTTGTGATACTCCTTAACAAGGACAATGGTTAAGCAAATTAAACTGAACCCAAGAAACTGAGTGGACATGAAGTCATTATTAAAAATACTTGCTGACAATGTAGAACTGATTCAGATAAAATGAAGTGCAGTAGATGAACTGTCATCATAGGAACTACCTTAATGCAATCTGTGGCAGAAAATTTAAAGAACTGAACCAGAATTGTAAGCAAGTAAACTAGTATGGTTCCTTTTACATGAGTCTAGATACCAGAAAAGAAAGTACAAACAAAAGCAAAATGAATTTGTATTAGAATAAGGACTGACATAGTCCAGAAAAAAGGAGAGGCTCTTTGAGGCTTGCTTTGTGCACATGAAGGATCCCAAAAATGAGCATGAAATAAAGGACACACATTTAGGTTCAAAGAAAAAAAAAAAAAAAAGAAGGGGGAAGATAAAATTAGCTTTCTGAATGAGCAGGAAGAAAATTTAAAAATGTAACTACTAGAACTGTCAAAGGAAAAGTCCATACAAGGCAATGATAAATTAATGCAAGAATTTCAAAACCAAGTGTAAATTACATCTAAAGGATCATAAAAAGTGAATAAAATTCTTAAAATAAAGACTAAATATTACAGAAAATGTCGTCAGGAATGCCTTTACCAATACAGGAGACTACAAGAGATATCAGCAACTTCAGTTTTGACAGGCCGTAGTAAAAATCTTAGTACAATGTTCACTGCCAGTTTTCTTCAAACAATTTTGAAGCAATATGGAAATTACTACTCTGAGTAGGATTATCTCTGAAGACACTGAAGCATGACAGCTTCTCAAAAACCTAAAATATATTCAGTCATACAATGTTCCATTTCACCAAATAATGATGTATATAAAAAATTAACAATGTAGTGGACTGTAACTTGTGGGGCCTGAATTACAGACTTTTTCATAATGGAGAATTTGGCCACATAATAACAGACAAGGACTGTATTACCAGAGAACATTCAAAAGCTGTCTCCTAAAATACTACATTTGATACTGTTGATGTTGAGTCAAACTTTCTTCCAGTTACATTAACTGATACCTGCAGAAACTAATACGTGCAACAGAAGACTAATTTACCCACAGTCTATAATTCATATAATGACTATTTCTAAAAGCTGAAAACCGCATCAACTGTTTTTGGAAGCAATATACTAAATGAATCTCATAGCAAGGCTGTACAAGTGATTAAGTGCACCCTCAGCAAATTTGCAGATGACACCAAGCTGAGAGGTGCGGCTGACAGGCCAGAAGGACAGGATGTCATCCAGAGGGACCTGGACAAGTTGGAGAGATGGGCCCATGTAAACCTCGTGAAGTTCAACAAAGGCCAAGTGCAAGACTGGGGCAACCCCCAGTATCAATACAGGCTAGGAGATGAAGGGATTGAGAGCAGCCCTCCAGTGAAGGACTCGGGGGTACTGGTGGATGAAAAACTGGACATCACCAGGCAATGTGCACTCACATCCCAGCAACCCAACCATATCCTGGGCTGCATCAAAAGAAGCATGGCCAGCAGGTTGAGGGAGGTGATTCTGCCCCTCTCTTCCATTCTGGTGAGACCCCACCTGGAGTACTGCATCCAGTTCTGGACTCCCCATTACAAGACATACAGGGACCATTTGGAGCAGGTCCAGAGGGGGGCCACAAAAATGATCAGGGGGCTATAGCACCTCTCCTGTGAGGAAAGGCTGAGACATTTGGGGTTGTTCATACTGGAGAAGAGAAGGCTCTGGGGGGAGCCTTATCGCAGCCTTTCAGTACTTAAAATTCTGAAATACTTAAATTCAAGCACCTTGAATACCGCGTTCATGTACTTTAAACACTGTGTTCAGTTTTAGGCCCCTCACTACAAGAAAGACACTGAGGTGCTGGAGTGTGTCCAGAGAAGGGCAACAAAGCTGGTGAAGGGTCTAGAGAAGAAGTCTTATGAGGAACAGCTGAGGGAGCTGGGGTTGTTTAGTCTGGAGAGAGGAGGCTGAGGGGAGACCTTATTACTGCTCTCTACAACTACCTGAAAGGAGGTTGTAGTGGGGTGGGTGTTGGTCTCTTCTCCCAGGGTACTAGTGATAGGACAGGATAAAATGGCTTTCAGCTGCACCAGGGGAGGTTTAGATTGGATATTAGGAAAAATTTCTTTACTGAAAGAGTGGTCAGGCATTGGAACAGGCTGCCCAGGGAAGAGGCTGAGTCACCATCCCTAAACTAAAAAAATGGTGCTAAAAAAATGTGTAGATGTGGCACTTCAGGGCATGGTTTACGAGGCATGGTGGTGTTGGGTTGATGGTTGGACTTGATGATCTTAGAGGTCTTTTCCAACCTTAATGATTCTGCGGATTGGACTACACGACCTTTAAAGGTCCCTTCCAACCAAATTATTCTATGATTATTTTGGTTATTAGAAGGTTATGCAAATGGTTAAAACTAAAGTTAAAAGGAAATTATTGGAGCTAAGTATCCAGACAAACATTAAGTTTCTGCTTTTCAGAACTCTCTGAAGTCTAAGCTTTTACCTGGTTAATTTTTCCACCCTTGTAACATAAATAACAGAACTCTGAAACCACGTGAATACATATAAACTGAACGGTACAAGGAGTTGGTTTCTTTTTATGTCATTCTAACAGTAATTCAGATCTATAGGTAGTAGTTACCTGACATATTAACAGTTCCATTGATTTTATGACTTGCCTGTTCAAATCTGTATAGTTTGGTAGGGAAAAAATTGTTGTAGTTATAGTCCTACTGTTGTGTTTACATTCTCTATTATCTATAACATGCAACTTTCAATAGAAAATTAAAGTCACCCACCTGAGAAAAACCTACAGGATCTCTAGTATATGAAGTACAGACAAACAAAAGACTTCCTATAATCCCATGTCTCTTACATCTAAAATGACTTTTATGTCATAGTGTAGCAAGCAGTCAGTTGAAGTTATCAAGGAAGTTGCTTAAAGGAAATGTATCAGTCAAATGCCAAATGTGAAAGAGCCAAAATAACTTTTCTTTTTGTACTTCCTTCAGCAGACAAGGAAGGAAATCATTCTCAGCTGTCCATGTGGCTTCTGGAAACAAGGCTCTGGGGAAGTCAAGAACTGCTCTTGAAATTTTCTTTGCCTATTTATAACTGCTTTGTTTAAAGTCAAATCTCCCCTACTCAGGGATGCTGGGGGCTATGTAAACAAAGCCATTTGAATCACAGAAGCACGTACAGAAACTAGAAAGTTCGATGATGAGACACTCAAAGAGCCCTGCGAAGAGTTATCCCAGCTGGACCTGACTGAATCCTGAAGAGATAGTTTTGTGTAATGTCACTCTGCCTCACAGCACCCAAGTTCCAGAATGATTAATGGCACAGCTCCTGTGCCAGATATAGCCACAATATCTTGGCTGTTGGGTTGTATCTACAGTGAAGACCTTTCCAAAACAAAAGCATAGTATTAGAAGATAGTTTTGCCATAAGCTCGTTCTTCAGGATTCTATATTGATTTGGTAGAATTGATTTGGTTATCCCTCTTCCGCACTCAGGTGAATTCCCCATAATAAAAAAACAGCACAGATAAAGCAGAGCCGACTCTGCTTTCGGGGACCTCAGAGCCTGCTAGACTTACCAGTCTGGGCTTCATGCTATGCAAAGGCGGTAGAACTGCTTCCAGGCTTTGAACAACCATGGAAGAAGTAGCACTGCAAACACATTGCTTACACACTTTAAGGATTAAAGTTGGAGGAAAGCAAGATTAACCAAGACACTCAAAATTTTTTTTCTTACCATGCTAAATCTCTCTTTTATTCCCTTACCATGTCCAAAACTCTGCTCATGTTCAGTAAGCTGTGACTACCGGTAATTTCCTGCCACCTGAGGAAAGGTACCATGTAAATTATGCCATTCTATTCATTCCTTGAAAGAAGGAATAAAGACACTGCAGCCATGGTAAAGCAATTTGCCAGCTGCCACGTTTAGAAGATCCTCAATATATCCTTTGCAGTCTTTCAGAACAGTAAGCACAAGAAGATAATTTTATTTGCTAGACAACTACTTGGAAACAGTCAAGAAAACTAATCTTGTTGCGGCAGACTTTTGAATACACATGCACATTCATATGTGTGTGTGTGCATATATATATATGAAAGAACATACTTTGAAGAACATATTAAATTCAGAAGCTATGACAGAATAAAAAAGCTCTTTCCTCTTAACTCGGTTCCTTCTTAGCAAAGAAGAAAAACAAAACAGGAAAATAGAAAGAAGGATTAGTAAGTAACAAACTCAGCATTCTGAAGTGACAGTTTTATTATTTTATTTAAGAAAGAAAAAACTTTAGATTTCTGCATGCTGAAAGGAGCCTACTGAACTAGAGAAAGACTGCCAGCAGGATTAAGCAGAATCAAGAACAAGCTTTGAAGCTTTTATTTTTAATATGGTCATTGCTGAATGTAATATAACAAGGTGCATTGTGCATGTACGGCCTTTTAACACAGTATGGGAAGATATTTTAAACACAAAGGGACATAAGGTCTGGAGCACTAGGAAATTAAAATTACATCTATTAAAACTACCAACCTATACACTGAGGCCTCCCAGGAATTTCTGATACAAGGTGAAGTGGGAGAGAAGGAGGACATGTAGTTCATAAACCAAATAAGAGAAAGCTCTGTGTATCGGTGGGTATGTGATAACTACTTGCTGCCAAAGTGATGTCCCTAATAAAGGCCTTCTAAGGGTTACCATGAAAAATATGTCCAGTAGATATGGAGAGGAATTAATGCTGCTTTTCAAAGCTTAGAGTAGATGTCACCTATGTTCTCTGAACAATTTTAATTACTCTATGCCACCCCCAAACCACACTTTTCCTCCTTCCTGACATTCTTATTTTTTAACCATATCTTTATTAACTCTATTTCCAATATTTAACCACATTAATGTAGACTGTACATTATATAATAATCTTCTGATTCCCTTGTTGACTTCGTCCCCGCAATATTCATTGGTAACTGGTAAGAATACACAATACTATCAGGTATTGATTTACAATGCTGCTATATCCTATTTGACTTTATCTGCTCCTTGCTGTGTTCCTCAGTGACTTGCAAATCCATTTCACTATACAAAAATAACAGAAGGCTAGATTATAAAAATCAAGCCAAATTTGGGGCCGTTTATCCTAAATTATTTAATATGTTTTTTCAGTTAGGCATTGATGCACTAAAAAAAAAAACATCCCAAGCTTTCAGCACCCTCTACAGGCTAACTGTTTTGATGCAACAAAATATAAAACAGTAAAGCTTCTGTCATCTATAATCGTAACAGCACACTTTAATAATTACAGCATTTTGAGAAAAAACAGGTAAACATGAAATTAATTCCTTGTGGCCTGCAATTACACTAACAAAAGAGAATGTAAGTACCCAGTGATTACAAAAGCCTTTTGAAGTGCTTCAAACAAGAAGCAGCACCAGAATCACTATTTTTATCCAGTCATGTCAGCTAAATTCTTGTAAAAGTCAACTCCCATATACTTTTAAAATCTGCTCTCTGTTGTTCTCCTTAAAAAATGGTTCCATGCCACATGCCACCAGCTACTCAGAAAACAAAAAACATTTAGCTTACCATCCCTGTTGGACAGCAAACATACAAGGCCGTTCAGGCACGTGTCAGTCACTTCAGTGATGTTAGTTGCACATCTGCCTATAGCCTGAATTGTAGCTGCAGCAAACTGTTTATCTTGGCTTTTCACATAAGTCTAAGGAAAAAGGTTTTTCATTAGTCAATACATAAGCCTTGATAACCAAATTCTCACCATATTATTCTCACAAGACAGGCATACTTCATTATAAATTCAATCTGAAAGCTACATTGCACATTAGAAGTTATATTTTATTCACCTCATTGTCACTTTTGGAAGACATTTTCTTGCCTGCTTTCCACCCATGGTCATGCAAACCTCTGATTTCAAGAAAGCTTGGGGCAAGGGGCAACTACCCAAAAAACAGCAATTAGTTTGTGTGTAAGGTTGGAGGAGTTGATGAGCTCTCTCTTCAGAGAGGTCTCGGTTCATTTAACCAGGAGTGTCTGTGAAACTATGAATAACCTACCTGCCTAAGAACCAGTACCTTTCAGAGAATTCCAGCCAGAGAACTGAAGCAATGAAGATAGATGTCATAAGCAAAGAGGAAAGAAAGAAGGACAGACACTGTTTCACAATATAGGCAGAATATCTTGCTGATACATATACAGATATTGGAAATAATCCCATTTCATCAAATGACTTTCAGAAATGAGGTTTGGCAATAAATGCTAATGGCCAAGTATTGCTAAAATTAAGACCCTATCATTTAGTGACTTACAGTGTCAGTCAAGTTGGTATAATTTGTTTTAAAGAATTTGGAATGGCTGAGTTTTTCTCATGACTTTTGATCCTTTTTTGGTAGCTGGAAGGAGAGTGAGAAACAAAACGTTGTAACTCCTTCCCACATATAAAAAGCCCATTAGCCATTATGATACGAGACAGTTTCAATTCCATTCTGAGAACATTTTATCCTGGAACAGACTTTAACTTGAAAAATTTAAGACTAAGAATCTAGATGAAACATCCAATAACGGCAATTGGCCAGAGAGTGTTTCATATAAGGAGAATACACTTTTGCACAAACCTGAAATTCTCGAAGCAGAGTTGATATGTTGGCTTCATTTGCTAAATTTGTCAAGATTTCAAGCTACAAGAAAAAAACAGATATTTTAACAAAAGCTAAAATAAGCTATTATAAACAGTCCCATGTATACACTATACTTTTATTGTATATAAATAAAAGGTAATACTACCAAAAATACCACTTAAGAGTTCAGTAGAGTATACCAGATTTCAGTATAAACTGGTAGCAGCATGGCACTCAGGAGGAATATTCTCCTTGCAAGTACACGCAAGGTTTTCAAACTTTCAAGACTCTAGGGTTCAGTGATGCATTTTCTATGAGCTCTAGCTTTAGTGTTGCATTGGATATCAAATGGACTTGAAATACGTATGTCCATTATATTCAGATGAGCTGCGATAGAAGACCTTTAAACTCAGGAAAGAAATGGTTGCACCTGTGAGACTCCTCAGATCTTAACCAACGTCAACAACATCAGACCCTGAAAGGCCTCTTCTTTGTTCCTGGTGAGTAAGAGGATATACAACACTTGGCATGCATTGTTAAGATGCTATGCTTCCCAGTTGTTTTAACTGTGAAGAAATAATTCCAATACAATCTGAATGAGGTAAACTGAAGAAAAGACAACTCTGTCTCTGTAAAGGGAAGTCATGCCTCAGAAATCTGTTGGTGATTTTTGAGTTGAATGCACACAGACAAGGACACTTAATTGATACAGTCCACCTGTGCTTCAGAAGCAATTTGATAAGACCAGTTACCACAGGCTCTTAAATCTAGCATAGCACACAGAGCAAGTGGATAAATTAATAGGCAGGTAAAAAGAAAGGCTATTTTACAGTACAGGAAGGCTTTCTCTGGAATCCCGCAAGTATCTCTGTTGGTCTTTTGCTTTTCAACATATTCACATATGAACTATGAAAGTAATGAGAAGACAGGTGACAAAGTTTTCAGTTGATGCTACAGTTTCAGAGAAATGAAGACAAATGCTGACTAAGAAAAGCTGCATAAAATATTCGATATACAAAAATTATGTGACTGGTTGATAAAATGGCAAAAAAAATTCAACCCAGATAAATGCAATGTTCATTAACTGGGGAAAAAAATCTTAACTTTACAGAAAATGGTAGGCTCTGAGCTGATTATTACTAATTATAAGTCAGAATTTTTGGTTAAAATAGATACACATAGCCAATCTACCATCTACAACATGGTAACAAGAGAACTTTCAGATAGCCTAACAAGCCCGAAGGACACTTGTGGACTTAACTAGAAGACGTAACTCTACGCTTAGCGAAAAAAAGGAACAAGTGCAGAATGATGTATGTCATACCAATGAAAGAAAATTTTACCTTCCTGTTGCAAACAGATTTGCCCAGTATATAGATTAGATTAATTAACTTTTAAACTCACCTTCAGTGTTTTAATCATTGTTGGATCAGTTGATCTAACATAGAAACTCTTCAGGTAAGGTTCAAACATGCCCTGAAATGCAGAACATATTTATGTAGCTCATCTGTGTTTCATATAAAATGTGATTTAGAAGAATGTACATAGGGTATACCTTTCTCTGAATTGACATAGTGGCAATATTTTGCAGAACAATATACTGCACCTCCCTAGAATTTGAAAAGAAAAACAAAAGTTATTCTGCAAAATTATAGATACAGAGAATAATGCAACATGCCAAAGAACGTTAAATTCTATTTGAATCTAAAGTTAGTTATACATTTGACTTCGCACAAACATAGAAGGAAGAAAGTTATTTGCCAACTGCTACAAGTCATCATCTGCTTCACAGGAAGATGGCATGATGAAACCAGCCTCTCATTTTTAAATACTTCAATGTGCAAAAAAATCACTGACACCAGTGCAATGGTGTAATGCTTCTTCTAGGCCTTCGGTCTTCGTTTAAGCTAAAAATCTGTTTAAAACATTGCATTCTGGCATCTCCAGAAATAACTCTCAAAACCCTTACATTTTGTCCACCATCTTGAAACTTAAATATTTCAGAATGACACATCTGAGAACAAAACCAAATGGGCTTTATTTGCAGTGTGGAGATGACTGCATTAGTTACAAGAACAGCTAGTCTTTGCACAAGTAGCAAGAATTGCTATGGCTTTTTTGGTCTTAAAAAAATTATCTAATAATTCTCAAAAAGGGCGAGGGTCTCCTGGGACTTAAGAGCATACACTGGCAGGGATAAGCATTTAACAAAAAGCAGTACTTTAACGTAATAGACTTTGTCAAGATACAGACAACAGAATTACGTATTATTCTAAACACGAAAACATTAAATATGTTTGGAGGATATTCTCATTGATGTGGTTTAAATGCCTCAGCAGGAGTAAGCAAAAAGAAATCCGGGCACTAGTCAAAAGCTTTTGAACTACAGAGCTTCTGCCACCAATTGCTTAAAAACTAATAATTTACATGCAATTTTTCTGAACCATGAGTGCTCAAATTCTTCCATGATGCAAATGACATCCTAATAGAGAAATCATCACATCCATTATCTCCTCATATTCAAAACTATCTAATAGCCCTGTGGTAATTGCAGCTGTTGCTTACTAAAGAAAAGAAATAATAGAGGAGTACTTAATATCTTTTAAACCTATTTTTATATCATTCTTACATAGGTACATGGAAATAGTCAGCTGCACATGATGAACCAAGACTGGAAATTGCTACGAAATGCTCTTCCAGGCACTCTCACCCTAACTAGATTATAGCATATTTGACATTAATTTAAAGGCCATAGGCACATAACTTCAAGGGCAAGCAGCAAAAGCTTATTTCAAAGTGGCTCTAATAACAAAATCGTTTCACACAGGCTGGTAACAGAGAACAGACAAGCCATTGAACACAGGAAAATAAGACGACCACCACCATTTTAGGTGCTAGCTGAGTACAGGAAAGATGTGACCTCTCTTTTGATGAAATCTGAGTATAAATGAGCAATAAACAACACGCAAAAATAATCCTTTCAACCTCTGAGTTATTATTTGAGTTCTATACATTTCCTCTACATATGCCAAATTGCTTTAGCCATTTTACTTATCTCTGTATAATGGGAAGAACACTGTACTATAAAACCAAACACAAAAATAACAGTGATTCATTGTTATCCAAAGTACGAGCATGAATACTCTACCAAGCCCTATTTTACTTTACTAACTTTTAAACAATAGAGACATTAGCCATGGGTGAGCTGCAGAAGTTTGCAGAGAAAGAGCTCTATAGTGACAAGGCTTACAAAAGTTAAAGCCCATCTAAGATGAGCAATCTTGTCAGACAACAAAAAAAAAAGCTTTGTTTGATGTGACCAGCTTTAAAATATAAATAATTTTCATAGCAAAGTTCTAATCAAAAGTACCACATTTAGTTAGAAAGTTGTTCGGAAAACATCTTAATATTTTGTCTCCTATCACCCCTTCAAGGCTTTTCATTCAGATACATGGAAGTTCAAAATCTAAAAACTCAAGGGAAAAAAAAACCACTTTTATGCAGCAAGTATTGGCATAATATGCCACAACTATCAAACACAAAAGAAAAAAAACAGTATTATCAATCTTACAAAACACATGATCAGTGAGACCCTTACCAGGAAAGTAGGCAAGGGCCCACTGAAGAGGATAAAGTCAAAATTACATGTCCTGCATGAAATACAAACTAGTTCTTTAAAAATAGTCCATGGATTAAGGAAACATGGGGGATTCAGCAGCATCAAGTGCTATTTTAACAAATACGTTTTTTAGTTTCTCTGTCAACAAGAAGTCTTCAATACAAAGTGCAGGAAAAGAAAACACACATCTGAAGACTCCTTTAGTGCCTAGCAAGACAGCAAAGAACTCCAATATAATTAAATTTCCAATAACTTCCAATAAGAAAAAAAAAAACATCACGAAACTAAGCAAACTCATTAGTACTGCCTCTATTTGCATACTAACCAGGCAGCCAGGATTCTTCTCAGAATGGAAGTCATAGTTAAGAATGAAACACTTGTGATATTGACTGACCACTGGATGCGATACTGAAAGTGATGGAATTACTTTTAATAATTCTCATTTGTTGAGTAAAAATCTATATTACAGAACAATTTTTAAATGAAACTCTAATAGTGCAATAGTTATATTCTTATAATTATGGCTAAACAAGTATGTAGTTAAAACTCACAAAAAAAGTAGACATATCAATGCCAAGTATGGACTTGACCTACCTATTACTACGGAGTAAACGCACCAATGACTTAGAGACAATACCAGCTTCAGATTTTGGTGCCAAATGCCAGTAAAGCTGTCCAACTGCCATCACCACCTGAGCAAGAACATTCAGAACAGCATGTTAACTTCAAATTGTCATACATGTCTATCACATTTGCTTCAGTCCTGCAGAACTGTGAATTCACTCTTCTTCAGAAAGTACATACCCACATTCTTTGAAATGAAAGCAGACTGAGGGAAAAACATCAGAAGATAGATATTTTTATTTCTAAAATTGAAGCCAAATAAGTATCTCTCATTCTTCCCAGTATTTATCGTACAATACATAGAAAGACAGAGGAAGAGGGAAGAAAAGAGAATAAATGTAGGTAATTCAAATTGTAAACATAGTGATATCATCCTTAGTAAGTCAGTATTGCGAAAGGTTAATGAGGAAATACTGTTTAAAATTTCTGCAAATGTTGTGTTTTTATTTTTATTATATACAGGTTCAGTATAACCTAGTTTCCACTTAAAATCTTTCATTCTATTATTCTCTTATGCAATTTATAAAATGACAGCTGCCTTTATGGCAACTTCCGAAGTCTCAAATCCAACAAAAAGTAAAAACTACATCCTGCCTAGCAAAAAGCAGAAGACAGGTAAAAGCAACTTAAGACCCACACTTTTTTATCTTTTCAAGTTTTCTCATAAATAAAAGACAAATTATGAACCTCATGCTAATGAATAAGTTAGATCACAACCTTCCCTACAATACTGTCATGGTCAACTTTCTGTCCAAAATGAAAGAAAACACAGAAAGCAGACTCCAAGTAAAGCCATCATTATAACACTGACTTGGTATCTTAAATCTCAGTACCAATGAAACAAAAATTGTTAAACAATAAAAAGTGATGTAAAACATCTAAAAACATTAAATAACAGGATTATTTTTAGCAATATACTATTTTTATTACTGACAAAACTCTACGGTCAAAGAGAAAACAATTACTGATAAATTCTGTGAATGGAACAGAAGTTGGTGTAATAGGAATTCAAAGAAGCATGATTTAACTTGACAAACAGCACCTAAGCCTCTCAGAAAGTTAAAGATCATAAATGTGAGAATCAATACCATATTTAACAAATATAGAGAAAATTATTTATGCAATATGAAGTTCAGCAACTGAGCCTATTCTCAGTGCAGTGTGATGGCAAACTTATCTAACACGCTTGTTCTTTGTGTGAGATGAGAAAATATCACATAGACATTGAACAGTGATTTTAGCAAAAGGCTGTGCTTGAACAGAATTATTATTGTAAAAGTGTATTCAATTTGTTTCCAAAGTCTGCTGGCAGATTATATGTGGTTTTGAAGAGTCAGACATCAGTCGTAATATAGAAATACGTTCCAGGGGAGAAACCAAAACCTGACCTGTTTAGCTTATCAGAAACAGGTCAGGAGGTGACTTAGTCATGGTGCAGCAATTGTTTTTTTGCAATGACATGAATATTCATTATCACTGGAAGTCTTTTCCCAAACACATCTAGTCTTCATTAACAGGACAAACTGAGCTTGGAAACAAAGTTCTGTGATCTGAGTAATGTCACCATCATTCACCATCAGCATGGCTTTTCACAGTTCTAAAAATGTACCTACATCTTAAAATCTCATGGAAATGTTGCAGAGCATACTGCATACTATACTCATGAAGTCCTATCTACCCTGGACTCCTGCTAAGGCACCAACACTAAGAATCTGGCTTGTACTGACAATTAATTCAGGCATATAATTCTTTTATTGAGATGAGTCTTCTCATCTACTTTTAAAATGTGAAACTCAAAGAACAGCACATCTTAATGTATCAAAAACTATGATTTTCTTTATGAAAACTGACAGTTTGTACTATTAAAATTGCTAAGCATTAAAATAATTATATAATGCTGAGCATTAAAAGCTAGCTAAGGTATAGTTATCACATACTATTGAAGTTGGATTCAAATATTCTTGTATTTTCTCTAATTTGTTTCTCCTTCATATTTAGAGCATATATCACATTCAGTTCAGGTGTTTTACTTAGAAGTTAAATTAATTCCAAAAATTTAAGAACCACCATACTCCTCCTGTAAGTTACTAGAGAATATTACCACCACTTTTAAAGAGGTGTAGATTTTACTTTCCAATTTTTTAGATTTTCTAGAACCATAGATATTTAGTAGTTTAACATTTTAAGCAAAAAAAGAATCTGTCATACAGCAGCATTTCGGCTTTGAAGCAAGGGCTTTGTATTTCGTAACAGCAGCCTGTGATCTGGGTCCATAGTATAGGTGTTTTTCACTTTCTGATCCTTCTCTTTCTGGTCTTCATCAGATTCATAGAAATTTTTTTCACTGTATTCTTCCACCACCTCATCATCCTACCAAAAGACAAAATCATACACAGAATATTTGAATCAAATTGTTTTACTCATTAATGAAGTAACACTAAACACCACAATTTCATATACGATTTATACACTTTTTTAGAAACAGGTATCAGCTCCTCTACTCCAGTTTGCTCAAAGCATTAAATGTAACAACACTAAAAAAAGCTTAACAGTATATGCAAAATTTCCTTAGAAATAAGATGAACGACTAAATGAAATATCTTCATTAATATTCTATAAACTAAATAAGGTGTGAATATTGGTCTTTTTTGGACTTGTAACATATGATCCAAAACCAACATTTCTAAAAACAGTCAGTTGTTTACAATTCCCTTTTTTTTTAATCATAAGGCAAATCATGCGCATTCTTCCCTTCTTCCCTTTCTACAATATATAAATTATCTGTGAAAACAGCAAATCTCAAAAGAAGGGAGAAGGTTTGTGGGTTTGGTTTTTGGGTTTTTTTTGGTGTTAGGGTTTTTTTTGAAATTAGATAGGAAAAAGGTTTATGTCCTGAACCCTGCCTTCTCTGATGAAGTACAAATCCTTGACTTGTTTAAATGAAGTCATGAATTACCAGCATATTGTCACTTAAACAACACAACATACTGAAAGAATTCATTGAAGTTTGAGATATTAGTAAATTAGGCCTTTCTTTTACTGCAGAATGCTAAATAAAAGAATATAAAGGAATATACCCAATTACATAAACATGATAATTAAGATTTCTGATGTGAGTCAACAAATTGACAAAGAATAGATTTGTTTTATTATGCTTATATTTAATTAGCATCAAAAAGTCCACAAACTTAAAGAAAAATAAGATGGAAACAATCAGGATTAGATCAAAACAGAATGTCAGATCCCAGAAGCTGTGGTCTTCATTATCAATGTTGAGAGTACTCAACATTACAAAATTTTTTTAAAGAAAATAGGCTACTGACTTCTGAAACTTGTTATATCTAAGTGTGTGTCCTTGCTCTCCTAAATTCTTCCTTTTCCCTTTGTCACCAGAACACTAAAGTAAGACAAAGAGCATTACTGTGGTTAGCTGGAGCCATTCACATTACAATGGGCTGCCTGGTACCAAACACCAACCGTATCAATAGCTCTCTCAAGTCTCTGTCAACTATTTTAAGAAATACGCAACTCACACAATGGTTTTAAGAGGATTATTTAAGTCATATACCCAATTGTTGATTTTTTTAAAAGACATAATTACTTCTGAGACAAATCTACCTTTTTAATTCTAGCTGGCAGTAGCAAAGCAATCATAAGCAAATGGAAGAATAGATAGAAATTAAAGACTTATTTAATAGGTCTTCAGAAAACTAGGTCAAAACTCTCATGCAGTGAAAGAGCCCATAAAAGTGTCTACAGTAGAAGCACGGGGCAGAGGGAAGGAGGGATGAAGTGACAATAAATCAAATTGTTCATTTTATTCTGTTTTTTATTACAATTTGAAAGGACACTGAAAATAAAACTTCCCTTCGACATTTCTTCTCATTTTTATTATTTGATGGCAACAGTGCTTTTAACGTTTTATAGAATACCTAGTAAGCTCTTCGATTTCTTATGCAACAGCAACTAAGTGATTTAGTTTGTTTACTTCTCTGTCTATACATCTTTGTGGCAGTCACCCTTCTAAACTAAAAACGCAGGATGCTAAATAAAGAGTACTGGTAACTGAATTCCTCCCACAGTCTACAGGACAGACAACTTGAAAGCAAAATTCCTGTTCCCAGTGCATCTCAACCCTGCACTGAAGAAGCTTTCTGTAACAGAAGGGGGATAATTCAATCTTCATTGATTCAGTCTTCAGTATCCCTGCCTTGACTGCTAACAGGCACGCACATCAGTGCTATTGAACTCAACAGGAATAGAGTTGGAAACTGTATTTAACTCATTAATCACTGCTGTAAAAACAGCTTGAGCTCTCACTTTTTTTTTTTTTCAAAGAATTGTTGGTTAGAAACATACTTGATGCCAAGTTCCAAATAATTATAACACAACTTATGCCTCTTATGAAAACAATTTTAATTTAAATCCCATTAGAGTCCTTATATTGAATCACTTTCTTCATACCCCCACAGCAGAAGTATTAATGTCGTATTTTCTCATAGTCATGTATTTTATTACAATCTTAGAATATTCCTCTTCTCTCTAATCTGTTGAGATCTGGTATGAAATAATTATGCTCCAGACGAAGGATGATGATGACACACAAGGAAATAAGTTTAATGAACAGAAATTCATTAAAATCAAATTGATTAAGTCCAAATTAGTCAGTATTTGTAGTCACAAGGATCTTACTAAGACAAAGAGAATATATAATAATGCAAGATTTGCACATTAGCATGGAAAGGAAAGCAAAGTATTACATAAAAGAGCCAGGAGACTGAAAGATAAAAGCCTGCAGGCTACTTGGTGTGCAAGAATTGTTGTTTCAAATTCTATTAATCATACCAGACGTGGAGAGCAGTTACCAAGAAATATTAAAACACTCAATCACTTGCAAATCCTTAAGCTTCAACCTGAACCACTGACTATACTATCAAAAAGAGACAACTGTACATTTAGAACCATAGAACCATTTAGGTTGGAAAAAGATCCTTATGATTGTTGAGTCCAACTCTTTACCCAACACTGCCAAGTCCACCACTAAACTATGGCCCTGAAGTGCCACATCTACACATCTTTTAAACACTGCCAGGGATGGTGACTCAGCCTCTTCCCTGGGCAGCCTGTTCCAATGCCTGACCACTCTTTCAGTAAAGAAATTTTTCCTAATATCCAATCTAAACCTCCCCTGGTGCAGCTGAAAGCCATTTTATCCTGTCCTATCACTAGTACCCTGGGAGAAGAGACCAACACCCACCCCACTACAACCTCCTTTCAGGTAGTTGTAGAGAGCAGTAATAAGGTCTCCCCTCAGCCTCCTCTCTCCAGACTAAACAACCCCAGCTCCCTCAGCTGTTCCTCATAAGACTTCTTCTCTAGACCCTTCACCAGCTTTGTTGCCCTTCTCTGGACACACTCCAGCACCTCAGTGTCTTTCTTGTAGTGAGGGGCCCAAAACTGAACACCGTACTTGAAGTGCGGCCTCACCAGTGCTGAGTGCAGGGGCACGATCACTTCCCTAGTGCTGTGGGCCATGCTATTTCTGATACAACCCAGAATGCTGTTAGCCGCCTTGGCCACCTGGGCACGCTGTCAGCTCATATTCAGCTGGCTTTCAACCAAGACCTCCTGGTCCTCTTCTGCTGGGCAGCTTTCCAGACACTCTTCCCAAGCCTACAGCATTGTATGGGTTGTTGTGACCCAAGTGCAGGACCCAGCACTTGGCCTTGTTGAACCTCATACAACTGGCCTTGGCCCATCAATCCAGCCTGTCCAGATCCCTCTGCAGATCCTTCCCACCCAGTTTGGTGTCATCTGCAGACTAAGTGAGGGTGCACTTGATCTCCTCATCCAGATCACTGATAAAGATATTAAACATGACTGGATCCAAAACTGAGCTCGTGGGAACACCACTTGTGACTGGCCTTCAACAGCATTTAACTCCATTCACCACAACTCTTTGGGCTCAGCCATCCAGCCAGGTTTTTTACCAAGCAGAAAGTACACCTGTCCAAGCCGTGAGCCACCAGGAGAATGCTGTGGGAAACAGTGTCAAAGGCTTTACTGAAGTCTAGGTAGACAAAATCCACAGCCTTTCCCTCATCCACTAAGCAGGTTACATTGTCTCAGAAGGAGATCAGGTTGGTCAGGCAGGACCTGCCTTTCATAATCTCATGCTGACTGGGGCTGACCACCTGGTTATACCATACATGTTGTGTGATGGCACTCAAGATGATCTGCTCCATAACCTTCCCTGACACCAAGGTCAGGCTGACTGGCCTGTAGTTCCCTGGATCCTCCTTCCAGCCCTTCCTGTAGATGGGCATCATATTTGCTAACTACCAGCTAAAGCTCTCTGTTCATCCAGGTCAGTCTTCTTCCCACCGGCTCATCTTTTGGCACCTGCGGATGGCCTACTCCTGCCTGCACCTTTAAGATTTCCTTTAGGAAGAATGCCCAGCCCTCCTAGACTCCTTTGCCCTTCAGGGATGCCTCCCAGGGGACTCTGTTGATCAGACTCCCAAGCAGGCCAAAATCTGCCCTCCAGAAGTCCAACATAGCAGTTCTGCTGACCCCATCTCCTTACTTCCCTGAGAACTGAAAACTCTATCATTTCACACTCGCTAAGACAGCCTCCAACCATCACATCACCTGCAAGTCCTTCTCTGTTCACAAACAACAGGTCCAGCGGGGCACTTTCCCTAGTTGGCTCACTCACCTGTGTCAAGAATTTATCTTCCACACACTCCAGGAACCTCCTAGACTGTCTCCTCCCTGCTGTATTGTATTTTCAGCAGACGTCAGGTAAGTGGAAGTCCCCCATAAGAACAAGGGCTAGTGATTATGAAACTCCCAGCCACTTATAAAATATTTCATCTGCCTCTTCAATATTTCGTGTGTCTCTTTTTCATAAGTCTGCATTTACCTGAGTAAACAGGCCTGTTCTGGTATGCACGGCATTACTTTTAGAAATTCTGCTATCACAGACGAGCCTTATTTCTTGATTGCACAGACTACCAGTATTCTGTTAGGTAGCTTGAGCCCTAGGCAGAAAACCTGAAACCGAACCCTTCAAGCTGACTGAGCCACAATAATTTACAACCAAGAATTCAGACCACTAAGTCAAAACCTCATCTTAGACACCTAGCTGAATTGTTGCTCTGTTCCCAGGTAAGCTTTGTAGTGCAACTATTAAAGCTTGTACAGAAGGAAGAGACCCTATTAAGTCTCCTCTGAAGTGGCACAGAGGAGACTTAATATTTAATACTTAATAGAGGAGACTTCAAGGTGGCAAGCACAGCCAAAGTCTCTTGGTATTGTAAGAAAGGGCAAAAGTCTTGTGCAGAGAGACCTAAGCAAGAGCCTCCACACTCAGCAACAGTGCTGTGTATCGAGGATAAGAATAGTAACCAGAACAGCATGCCCCTTATACTAGATCTACATCTTGAACTCCAACCAGGAAAGAATGTATGAATGGGGTATAATGGAGAAAGCAGCACTGCTAACACACTAGTATGTTTACTGCCAGCACAGGACTGAAAATAAGACTCTTGCCTTTCAGAGATGAAAGTCTTCCTGTGTTAACTATTAATGTTGAATCAACAGCTGCCAGCTTCCACAGATAATTCCATGCACATTATTCTCAAATGCTCAGCATCTATATATTGCACCTCCACTAAGCTGTGGGAGATGCTTCTTCACACATCCTTCAAAAAAATGCCAGATATTGGTGGCACTCAAATTTTACTTTCCCATACTTCTAATGAGAGCTCAAACTGATGATAACCAGCACATATTAGCAGCTCTATCATAAAAAACCCTCTGATCCTTTTTGACAGGGGGGAGACAGCATGAGAGTTCTGAGAGTAAATTAAAATGTTCCCATGCTTTCTCTTATCCTTTCAATCACTTTAGATGCAGTTTCACAGTTGAGTTAAGACTAATCATGCCATTAGAAGTTTGTTGTTATTTTGTTTGCTTAAAAGCATTTTTTATTTGCACCAGGATCAGTAAAATGATCTGGCTCACTTTGTGGTCACAGGATCGCTAGAACTGCTGAATTTTCAAAAGCAGTAGGTAAAGGGAGAAGGACAGAACAGAGGCATTCCCTTTCAGTGCCAGTCTTTAGTTAAACTGAATTAAGTACGCTTAACAGTTTGTAGTAGCACATGATTTAATTGTGCAGTTAATAGCTTTTCTAAATTGCAAAATCACTAAAAAGTTCAGAGAATCCTGGGAGAAAGAAGTGATTAAAAACAGAGAGACCACTAGCATTCCAGGCTAGGAACTGCAAATGGACTTTGTGCATTCCTCATCTTCTCCAATTTATTCAATCCAGTAGAGAAGTGAGTATTTTAGTGTGAAAGAACATGCGTAATTCTTTTACATTACTCCAAACTTACTGTTTAGGGACATCTTCATAAAGTATTAACAGCTTAAATGAAGAAACTGCCAGATAACAAGTTCCATTAGTCTGTTTTTAAAGTCACTAAGTAAATGAGCTAACATTTAACTGAGATCTTGCTTGAGATTACATTTAATATGATTTTGAAGTCAAGAATGTGCCTTCCATTCAGGGTAAAGAACATTACATGAATGCTACAATCACCTCCAAACAGAACTTCACACATCCACAAACTCAGACTTAAAGTAAAACTCCACTGAAATGCAAAGCATGAACACATACTATTCACCCACTCTACCAGCATTAGCTCCATCTTCTATTCAGAAGTGATTCAAATATTTGCATTCCTAGGTTAGGTTTAACTGATTTTAAAGCTATAGACTTCACTTTCTTTCCTCGGATTCATAAGGAAATATACTCACAGCTTTTGATTCCTGCAGCATAATCTTTGGCAGATAAGATTTTAGCTATCTTCCAGAGCTGTTTCTAATATTTACAAGAACTGCTCTCAAAAGAGTTTTGGATAAGCTAAGTTTTGAAGGTAAAAAGAGTTTTGAGACTATTCACTAGTCAGTGAATCTGACGGCAATACCAAAACCACCTTATCCAAGCAAGAGCAGCAGTCCACTTGCTGTATCACGAACGGTATTCTTGGAAAAGGGAAATGGTAGCAAATACATAGAAGTTTCCTACTTAAAGGATTAATGATGTATCCAAGACAGGTCTGAAATTTTGATGTTGTGTGTGAAGACACCTACCTAATTCCTTCCACGTTCTTTACAGATGGATTTCAGAACACTATAATAGATCTATCTTTGGTCTATCAGAGCAAACCAAAAATTATCCTCAAGACTGCTCAAAAAGCTAAGGAGATGAGCTGTGACAAGTTTCTGACAGATGACCAGATCTCAACCAATCACACTTGTTAATAACCACATGCTGGCAGAAGTATCTATCCTCTTCAAAACTGGAAGTCCTCGAATAAGTTACAGGTATGTCAGCATAGGTAAAGCTTGACAAGAAGAATTGCTAGTGGTCTAAAAAAAAAAGGCACAATCTCAACTGGTAAAAATATTTGAGAAATGAAAGTGTAACTGACAATCTGCAGCTCGGCTGGAGAAAGCTCTTAGCAGGCACAAAGCCAAGTTTGCCACAGAGATCTTCAGGTACTAACTGAATGAGAGCAAGTCATAACTTTTGTCTTATTAAGCCAAAGGGAGTTGAAGAGTCAAAGAATAAAGGGACCCAATCATCCACTCCACAAATAATGGCTTCCTTTCAAGTGCTAACCAGCCATCAAAGAATACTCAGTCTTTCTTAGGTAGGCTGCCATTATAACCAGTTGTGTGATAAAGACTTTTGCTACTGTGAATGAACTAACAAGGCCCAGTTACAATCTCATGAGATGCTCCAATGGCCATGTAAAAGTAGGGGAGTATTTCAAGTGCCTAAGTATCCAGTACCATTTCATACTCCCTCAAGAATGAGAAATATCTGCAGGGGTTTGGCAGATCCTAAAGTTATGGAGCCTGCAGGAGATCCATAACTGAAGACTAAGCAGGGCATCTTGTGGCATTCAGAACAACATTAGGCTGTTAGATAAATGAATCATATCCCAGTTTCTGTAAAGGTTAAAAGCTTCCTATACTTTCCCTTCTGTAGGGCAAAATTAATGAAGCAAATCAAACTTTTTCCTATTTGAAAATAGCTATTTAATACTTTATTGTTACATTGAAGGAAAACAAGTTTCCAGCACCTAACAAACTCGTGCTGATACTCTTGTGTCCAGAGTCACTGGAAAGGAAAGGGATTACAAAACAGGTGAGCAACAAACAGAATCATAGTACCAGGATGCACATTACAATATT
This sequence comes from Phalacrocorax carbo, assembly GCF_963921805.1. Lineage (NCBI taxonomy): Eukaryota > Metazoa > Chordata > Aves > Suliformes > Phalacrocoracidae > Phalacrocorax > Phalacrocorax carbo. The sequence goes on along the minus strand of NC_087548.1, from coordinate 27,563,195 downwards.
GGTTACAAACTGCAGCTATTCCTGAATGAAAAAGTGGGAGGTGACTTTGCTGTCACAGGCCAGAACAGCATGTTCCATGTAGTCTCAGACACAATGCGTTTACAGCTTTCTGGAACAAAGTTACTTTAAAAATGAATGAGAATATTAGAAAGTTGATTTCTCCCTTCTGCCACACATAACATAAAAAGACTGTGGTAATGCAATGGTGGCCTGGGATATGACCTGTATTCTACCAGGAAAGAATCTGTAAGGAACTTCCTGAAGAAATGTGCCATGATAAGACTAGGAGGTGTACATCCATTACTCCCTTCTAAATTAAGTCAAAATAGACTGAACAATTTCAGTCCAAAGGTCAGAAAATACAGAATGCAATGATTATGCGGTGTGATACAGGAATACTATATAGCCTATACTATTTATATAAAATATTGATACAAAATTTCCACTCTACCTAACATCGCATTCTACCACTCCACCAGGGACCAGACCTGTGGCACCTACACAAATCAAAAATTACACACACATTTTTGGTTAAGTGAACCACAGTGGAATGAAGAACCAATAAAGACTGCAAGACGATCATTATATTACACCGATATGTTTGAATATTTTAATTTTTACTTCAATTATAACCACAGTCTATTCATTACTATTGGGATAGAGAGATCAGAAAGAAAACCTGATGTTTTGGTTGGATTTGTAGAACTATGCAGATCTGAAGCCACTGAAACAGACTTGGACTCCTACGGTGCCCTCTTCTGAGGATCATTTTTCAGATTACAACCTATTCAAATAAGTCTGCTGGAATTATACTGAAAATGTAATATATTAATACAGTTATATAAAAGGTATTATATAAATCCAATAAATTACAATGGAAACTGGTACTTTAGTTTTAAGTTTTAGATAAAAGCTATCATGTTCTGGTCAAATGTGACTTCATGGTTCCTTGCACACAATTATATTCGTGGGTTTTTAAAGTTTATTTATCTAAACAGATAAACATGCTTTCAGCTAATAGAAATTGAAGTGAGTATTAATAGAAACAGTAGTTGGGAGAAACTGAAGAAATATTTGGGTCACACTGTGAATTATATTTTCTGATTCTAACACTCACTCTATAACCTTCATATTGGGCTAACACATGGTGCTGAAAACCAATCTATTTTTCAAATACAAACATCTGCCAAGAAACGATACAACCTGAAGGAGGGTTTACAATAGAAGTGCCACTGAAATTCCTTACCAGACTTTCTATAATTCAACAGCCAATACAGTCTCAACCACCTATTAATACAAAAAACCATGAGATACAAGAAGGTGGCATGTTGAAAATGTATGATCTAAAAATACAGGAAAAGAATGGGATAAGAAGTTTTCAAAGAAGAAAACTCCTCCTTTCTTTTCTGCTGTCACTTTGTTCATAGAAGTAGACTCTCCCTCCTGTTTTCAGGGTACTGATCAAAACCAGAGCTTTTTCATACAAGAGGTATCACACTCAGAAATAATTTCTTCCCACAGATTTCATCTGCCTGGGACACAGACGTTCTGAGGTGTTTCTGTGCCCAACTAATCCCTTCGCTAAAATGGCTTTGAATTTTCTTTTATCACCAGGTTGTTTCAAAGAGGTTCAACAGTTGAGGGAAGGCAGATGTACAACTTCTAGAATTATATTTCATAAGGGCTAAATGTCCTCATGGTCTAAAGATCAGTTGCACTGTTCCATGACTTAAATTATTTGGAGGTTAGTATCATCCAAACCCAGGTGATCTCACGACATTAATGTATTACCAGTAAGAAAAGACTGCATCAGCATGTGACAATAGTTCAAAGCTGCAAGAACTAAGATTCAAATTAGGTGAGATTATCAACAGTATCTATTCATTGGCTTTAAAACACTAGCTTTAGTCTTGGTTCAGCTCCAGAAAACAAGAAAGCCACTGCACAAAATCCTCCAGTACCTTCTTTATACTCTTAGCAGTTTACTGACTCTGATGATGTAACATTCCTGTAAATAGCTTTCCTAGGGCAACTTTGAGATATTATTCTGTAAAAAGATTCATCTTCCAAGTCAGCTTACTTTGTGGCATCAGCAGCCTCTGGAGTTGCATGTTTCATGCTCAGGAAAACATGTTCACATTTCTTTAGAAAAGCTAAGTTGTAATGTAGATAAGGACCCACAACAAAATTCTACTAGTTTAGGGAGACTTTATACGCAATTCATAGAAGTTTTCTATATAAAAAGCTTCCAATTTGTAAGTACAGAGAGCTTGATACCTAGGCTACACAAAGGTGCTAAGACACCTACTCAAGCTTTAGAGTCCATCTGTGGCAAGTGAAATTTAACACTAAGGCATTTTCATTGTTCTTAGCTTAACTTCCAGCATATATAAAAATTACCTGATAAACGATAAATAAATCAAGCCTCATTTGTAGTTTACTTCATCTTCTCCTCTCATGTACATGTTCTAAGACTATATCCCTGCATATTCTCATTTATACAGTATCCTCTATAACCCCAGTGCAGATGTATATGTTTATTTCACTCTTAATAAAAAACAACAAACCAAAACACAATATTCCCATATAGTATGAGTAAACTAATTTGTTACATGACTCTTCAAAAACTCTTCAATCCAGCCACACAGTGGCTTTTAAAAACTTGCTTAACCAGTAACATAGTTTTGAATACAAACCCAAAAGTGTAATGAATTAAAAGACCTAGTAAAAACTTAAAAGAAAAACCAAACCACAAAACCCTAGAAAAAAAAATCCCAAAAATGTTCTTCAGAAAGCCTCTACTCAAAAATTTTATAGTACAGCTCTGAGACAAGAGCATCGCACAGGTGGAAGTACGGGTTTGAGGACCACTGAACATTAAATTTTCCCAATATATCACAATTACAGGAACATCTGTGCTAAGTAACTTCATACCAAACTAATGTGAAAACTCAAGAACTGTTCAAAAGCTTATTCTCATTTCTGTAAGAAGCAGCAACTAAGTCTAGGACTGCTATCTAAAAATAGGTGCTAAGGCTTAAATATGCTGCAGTAATTAACATCTTTCTGCAGCAACCCCAAATTCCCAATTATTGTTGAACAAAGTCTCACAATACTTGCATCTAGAATTAAAACAATCAATTATGATTTTTAGATCACTGATTTATTCAAAACTGTTCCATTCTCCTCAAAATGGAAGTGAGGCATAAAATAACTTTCTCTTACCACAAAAACACCCTCATTTCAATAGTGTGTGGAAAAGGCATGACAGAGACTACAAAGAAACAGATTTGCAAAGCAAAGAACAGAAAAAAAGTATAAAGCGTAAGAGAGGAAGAACAGAAAATACAAGGAAGAGTAAGAAGGGATAAAACAAACATTGCTAAAAATAAAATGGAGAAGGAGCAATGGTGAAGGGACAAATTAAAGGGAGAAGACACAATCTGTTTCTGGCAAAAAGTTCCCCATTTTTCTTCTCTCAAGTCCTAAAATTGAAGTGGAATTCAGAGCTTTGTATTCAGAAATTTGGTTAAATGCTTGAGCAGCTTTTTAGGCTTTTTATAATGGTTAAGGTTCAATCTCAGTTTAAATTTAATCTCAGTTTAAGTCTCTAAAGAGGCAGCATAAGCCCCCACATCAAGACAGCAAGTGCTTACAAACTAGCTGCTGAGCAAAAGTATTCTTCCATAGGGTCGCACAGTAAGTGAACCATTAAGAAAAACAGGTAATTGTTAGTTACTTTGGGGCTGCAACCAAAAGAAGGGTACTACACACTCTAGAAGTAGTAGCCACGACCTGTCATGAATTATAAACAAGGAATGGAGGAACAGGGACCTCACAGATCTTCAGCCTGTACAGAAATGTGATGGATCACAGTGCCACTCCTTGTCTAGTGTTCCTAATATATCCTCTTGTCACACCAAATCATCTATACTTACTCCTTAAAACAACTCCTTTCTCTCTGGAAAAAACGTAGATGGTTTTAAAAGTAGAGTCAAAGAGAACAAAAGGATATTCCTTATTTCCCACACATGCAAACACTCATATCTTAATTTTTAATTTTTATGTAGCTTTAGCATTGTTTATAGTTACTAAAATATTTATCCAACATTTAAACCATATTTGGACTACAGCACTTGCTCTAGATGTTAGGAGCCTCAAACTTTCAAGACACAGAATGCCCTGAAATCTTAGAAGAATGTTAACTGTACTTGTACATAAGATTGGCAGTTTGAAAAATATAAGTCTGCTATAGTCACCAGGAAGTCTGTCCTATAATGCTAAATATCATCAATGGACATCAAATCCTGTATTACATGGGTTTTTTTCCTTCTTCCCAATACATAAATAGGCAAAGGAGCTGAAAGCATCTTAAAATGTGCAGTGATCACAATATTGTGGAGTTTGGGATCCTGCTGACCGTGCTGAAGGTCAGCTCTAAGACAAGCGTTTTGGATTTTAGAGGAGCAAACTTCAGCTCACTCAGGGCTTAGTTGGGAGGGATCTCGTGGGAAGCTTCCATGGAAGATAAAGGAGCTAGTGAGTGCTGGGAATTCTTCAAGAACTCTCTGTTAGAAGCACAAAACCAGTGTATCTCCGATAAAGGAAAGGGAAGTAAGCAGAGCAAGAGGCCCGCTCAGCTCAACCACAAAGCCCTGGGTCTACTCAAATCCAAAAGGGAAGCACACCAGAGATGGAGAAGTGGAGGATTATCTGTTGAGAGCTACAAGGGCATTGCCAGAGTGTGCAGAGATGCAGTTAGAAAAGCAAAAGCCCAGCTTGAATTGAAACTGGCCGTAGACATAAAAAATAACAAGAAAGTTTTCTTCAGGTATATCAACAGTAAGCAGAAAAAGAAGGAAAACACAGGCCCACTGTTAAACAGAAAAGGAGAGTCAGTCACCAACAATGCTGAAAAGACAGAGGTCCTCAACACCTTCTTCATCTTCTCTGTCTTTGCCAGCACTGCCAGGTCCCAGGCTCTGGGAACAAAATTGCCTGTTGAACCAAACACCAACCCACCATCGGTGAAGGAAGAGTTAGTTGTGAATTATTATGGGAGCTTGACCCCTACAAATTGATGGGCCCTGACGCCATCCACCCAAGGGTGCTGAGAGAGCTGGCTGACATCATTGCAAGGCCGCCCTCCATAATCTTCGAGAAGTCATGGAGAACAGGGGATGTCCCAGAAGACTGGAGAAAGGCAAATGTTACCCCTATCTACAAGAAAGGCTTGAGGGAGGATCCCGGTAACTATAGGCCTATCAGCCTTACTTCAATCCCTGGGAAAGTTATGGAACGAATCCTCCTGGGGGCCGTCACAAGTCAAATGAAGCATGTGATTGGGAAAAGCCAACATGGCTTCACTAAAGGCAGATCGTGCTTGACAAACCTGGTGGCCTTAAATGACAAAGTGACTTGCCTGGTTGACATGGGGTGGGCAGTGGACATTGTCTACCTGGACTTCTCCAAGCCCTTTGATATGGTCCCCCACAGTCTCCTCCTGGAGAAATTGATGCGTTATAGCCTAGGCAAGTGGTCTGTGCAGTGGGTGGGGAACTGGCTGACAGGCCACACCCAAAGGGTGGTGATAAATAGCTCCTTCTCCAAGTGGCAACCTGTCACAAGTGGAGTCCCCCAGGGATCAATATCGGGCCCAGTGTTATTCAACATCTTCATAAGTGATCTGGATAACGGCATCAAGTGTAGCCTGATGAAGTTTCCTGACACCACCAAGTTGGGTGGGGAAGTAGACACTGCAGAAGGGAGAGCTGCTCTGCAGGAAGATCTGGATAGGCTGGAAGAGTGGGCCAGCAAGAACCTTATGAAGTTCAACAAGGACAACTGTAAGGTCATGCACCTGGGAAAACATAATCTGGGAGTGCAGCACAGACTGGGATGCACCTGGCTGGAGAGCAGCTCTGTGGAAAGGGACCTGGGGGTCCTGGTGGACAGAAAGCTCAACATGAGCGAACAGTGTGCTGCTGCGGCCAAGAAGGCCAACAGGATGCTGGGTTGCATCAAAAAGGGCATCGCCAGCAGAGAGAAAGAAGTCATTATCCTGCTCTGCTCAGCGCTTGTCAGGCCACACCTGGAGTACTGGGTACAGTTCTGGTCCCCGCTATACAAGAAGGATGTGGACAGGCTGAAAAGGGCCCAGAGAAGGACCACCAAGATGGTCAAAGGACTGGGAAGCCTGCCATATGAGGACAAGCTGGGAGAACTGGGTTTGTTCAGCCTTGAGAAACGGGGGCTTAGAGATCTCATCACCGTGTACCAGTACTTAAGGGGCAGCTACAAAGAAGATGGAGACTCCCTTTTTACAAGGAGTCCCACGGAGAGGACAAGGGGGAATGGACACAAGTTGCTCTTGGGGAGATTTCGATTGGACATGAGAGGAAAATTCTTCACACTGAGGACAGTCAACCATTGGAATAATCTCCCCAGGGAAGTGGTTGACTCGGCCATGTTGGACACCTTCAAGAGTCATCTGGACAGGGTGCTGGGGCATCTTGTTTAGACTCTGCTCTTCCCAGTAAGGTTGGACTAGATGATCCCTGAGGTCCCTTCCAATCTGGGATTCTGAAAACATCTGTTGATTTGCTTCAGTGATATTCTCAGAACAACAACTGGTCATATATTTATTCTGATGGCAAAAGCCATGATTGAAAAGCACATGTTGCTATGATTCAGGCCTAAGTCACTCGCATTCTTCTTGTCTGCCATTCTTCCAATCAGAAACTGGAACAAACTTGTAGGTACACTGTCAAAAAGACGGATGATTCAAGGTAAGTTGAAACGGTCCTTCAAAGATACAACATAACCAATCAAGAATTCTACCTGATATGACAAACAGAAGAAGTGTACAGGCTCAGACTCAGGAGACTAAAGCTTTTCTCAAAAAGAAGAAAAAATAAACGAAGGTTTACTTTTTCAAAGAAGGAGCTAAGAAAGCTTATTTTGCAATTTTGCAACTCTTCTAATTATCCAGAAGAAATCCTGGTGTATAACACTGAAAAAGGCCACACATTACTAGACAGAGAATAACATCCCACAGATAGATGCCCAGAACAGAGTTTATGAATATTTTGGCATCCAGGAAGACCCCAAAGTATTTTAAGACATGCATTTCATACTGCTCACACAATTTTCTATGGTTAAGTATCATTGAAATGCCAAAACTAAAGCGAGAAACTTTGGTAGCTCAAGCACTGATGGGGGTCTGGCATATCTGGTATTTAAATTTAAAATGATTAGGAGTTAGGTCGTTGATATTTAGGTTTCTATTAGAATATTTCAGTGTTACCCTCCAATTTTTATCTCTGTAAGTCAATTATCTAGGTAAATACAATTTTAACAACTTACTTGCAACAGATAGCTAGAATGCCCCTTATCCTATATATAAATAACAAAAAACTCTCATCCTGAGTCAAGAAGACTGCAGCATTGGATGGAGTACAGTGAAACTTTGTTCATCAACTTTATGGGAAAAGCAGGGGTTGCTTTCTTGGGTTGATACAGATGCAGTAGAGAACTTGCCTACACAGATTCAACCCACTGCTGCTATTCCACTGTTAGTCTGTCATGGGACTAACAGCAAACATAGCAACACACTTTGCTGCAAAGATAAATGGCATTTTTGTCCACAGACTGTACTTCTCTTTTGCCAGCACCAAGTGCTTGGCAGCCACAAAGCAAATCAATTCATGTGGCTGAAATTTAACCCTTCCTGTCCTTTCAGTTATACTTCTGCTGAACCAACCCTTTACCCAGATTGCCTTAGAAACACTACTCCATACTCAACGGAAAGGGGTGAGAAGATGGAGGGAAGGTAGAAAATAATTCGTTATTAAATGAATTATTTACATCCAGAATATTTTTTAAGTACTTTAGCTTGTTTCATTTTTATCACTTTATCTGGGTAATTCATCTGGTTAACAGGAGGCGATCAACCTGAATACACCCTTCCCTTCTGTTCTCAGACTCTCAGAACAGGCTTTAGAAGTTGTATTATGCTCTCCTGCAATAAACCAGCAGAACTGATTCAGAATATGCTTTACAGAGTTAACAATTTCCACAAAAGTTAAGGATAGACAGTATTTCCTGTACACTGTGCTTGAAGATTAATTATTTACTATTACAATCTTAAGTAGCCACTAGACACTTGAGTCCACTGCATATAACCATGATCTTTATGGAATACACTAAGAATTAATAACTAATAATTATTATTATTAGCTATGCATATTATTAGCATAATTCATAACATAAGATACTAAGAAAACACTACAAGAGGAAACTTTTAAAAGCATTTAACAGAAGACTAAAGATCACAGAACAGTTGAGGTCAGAAGGGACCTCCATATTTTGTCAGAACTAGCACTCAAAAAAATATTTTTAATGTATTTCTTCCTGGAATTCCTGGAGAGTCAGGCTGCTTTCCATGATTCATGGTTCTGGGTATATATATTCAAAGACTTGCTATTTTTCTCCTAAAAGTCCTTATTCTTCTAGATAATTTTTTTCAGACTTAATCTCTGCTCCCCCACCAGTTATGTCAAATTCTGAGCACTTCAAATTGAGCAATACTTCAATAATTAATCCTAGAAGTGTAAGCTTGAGACGTGCTTCTCATAAGTACTCGTTTATAAATAACTCTGTAGTGACTGAAGTCCATGATCAACCTGAATTCACCACTTTTTCTCAACCTTAACTGAACACCCAGAAAGTTCATTTCTGTAACCTGCTATTGTCTGAAACGAAGCTGAGCAGCCCTGAGAGTCACTGGGTTTTTTGCAGGACTATAGCTCCCATCTCTGTTTTGCTCTCTACAATGACTGTTGAAACTTCTGATTAAGTCAGCTCTTTTTAGAGGACACCCTCCCAGACAGCACACATATTTGGTGGTGGACCCATACCAGGAGAGCTGAAGCAGTCACTACCTCCAGTGATCCTCATCTTGCAGAAACAGGGATGGCTGAACATCTTGAAAATCAGTTCCTGAACTGCTAGACTGCAGCTTAACACATTCAAGAAAACCAAACCAGATTTTAAACATCTTCATGTATTGCACTGCAAGCTGTAATGGTTCAGGTGCTATCTGCAAACAACTTGGCAGTCCTGACAACTCCTGTGACAAGGGCAGGGCAAAACATTAAAGCTGGGATGTATAATAGTGTTATCTGCCATCAAGTATGTTGCTTCCCATAAAACTGTTGGAATTGGTCTTCCTAGTTAGTCCCGAGCAAGTATTTTCACTCCAGAATACGATCATCTTGCTCTCATTCCAGTTAATATAAGTTAAAGCTGCATACAGTTCATATGGGAAGAGGTTATTTGGAAACTGCTATTCACATGTAGCTACTTCAAAAACACCATCTCAGTATTTTAAGACAAATAGGATAAAATAAAGGATATTCTTCCTCACAGCCTTCATGATCAGAATTAAAAATTCTAACCTTCAGAAAAGATAAAAAATAGGAATATAAAACTAAGTTTTCTTGGTTAATGGATGATTTAAGTTTTGCAACAATTCTAAGCATATTGATCTAAAAAGGGGTTTTTTTTCCATAACTGGTAAGTATTCCAAATTTTTCTTTAGGTTTCTAAATGCATAAGAAATCAGTTCAAAACATTACATCACTACTTGTTAGGAATTCGTTCAACTTGAAAAAAAGCAGCACGTTTCTCAAAAAGTAAGGTAAATTTTAGTGAATAAAAATGCAAATATGCATTTTAGGAGCCTTGAATTTATTAATCTGATAGGTTTAATTTCCATTTTCCTGCATCAGCTTTATTTATAAAGTGTCGTGCCCTATAAATATGCTGTTATTTTCTATAGTCAAGCACCCTCTTAACAAATCTTCTCATTAATATGTAAATTTAAAGTCAATCGGTCTTCTCCCTGACAGCACCATGAATTCCTAGTGCACTGTATAATCAGCTTTGACTTGGCATCCACTATTTATCATCAAAGATGTCAGTTAGAAAAATTATGGAAAATGCACTGCAATTGATATGACTGCAATCTACTTTGTCAACTCTTAATTGTTCCTCATATCATACATTTACATATAAACAGCCTAAATACTGATCCATAATGATGCAAATAAACTAAATTAAAAATCTCTTCTACTGCACAAGACGCCCTGTTGTATGATGAGTTCATTTAAGAACCTATTGACAAAGGCATGCATTTCAACTAGCCCCAGAAAAAATTTCTGCTAATTTAATTGCTGAGTAGGTAGACAAACTGAATTTTGCACTGAAGCTCAAGAAAGTGGAAACAAAGTGTTATTAATACTATACCACTGATGACCAATTTTTAGTTGACACAGACAGTATTGTTACACAAACCTTTTACATTCCTAGAGCAGAAGCCACAGCAACAACTGACACCCATCCGGTTTCAGTGATAAATGTACATTAGTGTCTTAAAGAAACTTAACCCATCAGGACCTCCAAACTCTCAGTCCAAGACAGGGTGGGTCATCCTCTTCTTCTACTCTTCCTTTGTCACAGCCTACAACTGCCTTAACCCAATTGTGAAACTGTAGCTTTAGGCAAAGCTAATTATCAATTTTGATTCTTTCTAAAGGTCAGAGAGAAGGACACAAGTTACTTTCTTTCAATAAGCAATATGTAATAAACAATTCTGCCTCAAGGACATTAGGAAAACATATCGCTTAAGTGTCCCATTATCTAAAAATACTTTCCTTATTTTAAGCAATCCTCTGGAAAGATTTGTTCTTACGAACAATTTAATTTTCATCTGAAATGAAAAAAAGGGTTCTAGAACACAACTCATAGTGCAAGAATATGATTGTACATCAAATATTTTTCAAGGTTTCTAGTTTTCTGACCACTATAAACCCTGCTTATTTAAGAAGTAAGCATAACTGTAAACTACGTTAGGCTGAAATTAGCTGTTTGTCCAAATACATGTCCTTATAATTATTTTCACATAATAAATTATTCATATATTAACACAGAATACCACTGTATTTCTGTCTGATTCCCAGGTAAAGGTTATTAAAAGACAGAGTTTGAAAGAACTCAGTGATAGCTGGTGTCATTCTATATCTCCATGCTGAAAAAAAGAAACCTTTAAAGAATGGTTAATATGACAATTACCAACAGCAATAATCTGCACTGAAATAACAATGCGTGAATAGAAGTGTTAAGACACATTAGCTGAGCTAAAGCAGAACTATTTCACATCTAAAGAAATACAGAGAAATGTTAAAACAAACAAAAAAAATCAATTATGAAACTTCTTCTAAGGTTCTACGATCGCCTTATATTCATTACAAGTACGTATCCCGAACATCTTTTTATGCAACTGTACAAAGTCCATCTCCAACTACTGCTGTAAAACAGTACATATATCAATGAACATGTACATTTAAAAATGAATTAATTTCAAATTAAATGGTAAAACTTAACAGTAGTAACATCCCAAGCTTGTAATAAACACAAACAGCCAGAGCTGTGGAGCAATTTTATAGAGTTTTTAACGGAAGTATTCTGTCTTTTAATTTAAATTGTCATTCAGAGTTAAACCCCTATTCAAAGCAATGTTACTAGCTTCAATTTCTTGAGCTGTCTACCTTTTTGCTATTAGAAGTGATAGAATTTGTATCTTAATTATCCTTTTTTAAAAAATTAAAGAGTATACTCATATTTACATAATATAAATGAAAATACCGCAACATTTTTTATATTGCACTTTACAAAAACATATATTCAAGTCTCCACACAATCCCTCAGAACATTAACAAAGTCTAGACAAGTAACCTGATGTTCACCATGCTGTAATACCAGGCATTCATGTCTACAAAGGAAGTAGATTTTACCCAGTTTCGTGATAGAGTGGCAAACCCTTCTAGCTCTGACTCACGTAAAATCTCCTAGAGCCAAGAGCCATGTCACTCAAGAATCACAGAAAAGGACACTCTCTGCTGTCCTACGGAATGTGCCCACAGTAAATAAGAACAGGTTACAGCCTGGAAGGAGAATTCTCATGCTCTGAAGAAGGGTGGATGCCTTGCATTAGTCAAGCCTTAGAGAGCTAAGACTTACACATTTTATTTCTATTTTTATTAAAGTCTGCATTAAAAAAAATGCATCTTAAAAGACTAAGTATATCCAACAATGAAAAATAATTCAGAATGCAAGCACACAATAGCAATTTTAGAAGTTACAAACTTACCTTCCATGGGCTTACAAACTGTGTACGTGCATATCGAGTTAACATGTGGATTATAACAACTTGACCCCACTCTTCCACATCAACCAACAAGTTACAGAGCTTTCGGTAGTTCTTGTGAATCAGATCTATTCTATCTGGACACACTTCCTCAAATGCCATCACAACGCTCCCAGCTACCAGCTAGAAAACAAAATATAAACCAGAAGGTCAGCGTTCCTTCTACAGTTCATCCACAAGTGAGAATCAGAATTAATACTAGCAATTCTCAGCAATTTCAGATTGTTTCTATTCAGTGAAAAGAAACAACAACAACAACAGCAAAAACCTAAGCCCATGGAAATGGTATTTTATTTAAAATAGAACTGGGCTAAGTTTATTAGAACGGAGAAAACATTTGCTGTTTCTATTACACACATAAATCTTAACTCCTAGCCCTGAAGACACAGTGCAATGTAAGCATTTTTTTTTTCTTACAGTTATAGTTTCCAAATAAATTATCAGAGAACTTGCAATTAACTCAGAAATAACAGCAAACAACAAGAAGTCTAATACAGTGATATGCCTGACAAGGTCTATTGGGATTCTCTTATCAACACTGGCGTGATCAAACTAAAGAGGAGCTGGGTAAGTTTCCCAGCGCTACTGGGATCCAAACTTCTCTCTCGATATGGCCAAATTAACTGTCACATGAAATTTAATATTTAGAGTTTCATGAATACACTTCACAAGAAAGGCATAAAAATCAGCAATACAATACAGAGATATATTAATACTTTTCCTCAAAGAACACAAGCAGAATTTCTGCATGTTGTACACACCTCCCTACCAGTTCCAAAATTACACAAATGAATCATTTATGCCCTGCTATGCTCTCACAGATTTTTTGTCTCCATAAGAAATAAATCTGTATATATACACAAAGATCCTCATACAGACTATGATTATAAAAACAGGTTTGTCTTCATGAGAGAATTAAATATATTCGCAACATTCTAACACCTCAAGGCTTACTGAAACCTTCTGATAGGGTATTTTCTTTTAAAAATAAAGAAAGGAAACATATATTGGGGTTCCTGTTAAAATACCGGGAGAAGGTTACTTTAAGCATAGGAAAACCCCAAAAGCTGACTGTGTATTATAAGGACTTGTCATTGTGTGTCTAGAATTACTGTTCTTTCTCTTCTAATTGGTTTAATTAAGATTTGTTTTGTGTCAGAGCACATGTTAAGTCAAATAACTAAAATGATGAGACTTTATATGAAGCAGCTGATATGTATGCAGTTAGCATGCATGCAGTATAGCCTTCTGGCAGTAAATTAATATCATATTCTATCTAAGCACTGGGGATCTGCATTTCAACCTCTAAAATTTCCCCAATGACTTAAAGTAAGCAATTAAATAGAAGTGCGGTTTATTGAAATGGTACTTTTTGGGAAATATTAAATACAATGATATTCATATGTTACATTTTTCTCCCTATATTTGGCTGACATTTCATTTATTAGTATGTGCCCAACATTACAATTGAAAGAAAACAGCTCAGAATATAGTTTTGCTATTATGCTAAACAAGTTTCAGGCTCTGTGGGGATTTTATGAATTACCAATAAGAATAAACGTGAAGTTGCATTTATTGTCTCCAGCCCCATCCACAGAGTGGTACCTGCTGGTCCCAGCAAGTACACAACTCATTCCAGGGTGCAAAATTTTATTATTTGATAGAGCTAAATAAAACACACTTTACGTCTAAAATAATGTGCTATTTTTGCTGTATCAAAAAAAAGCTTTTTTTATGTTGTTATAATGAACTTTCCTCTTAAGAACATGCTGCAGTAAGCTATTCTGTAATTAAGAACTGCTGCAAGTTGATGCTTAGGTGTAGGTTCAAAGCTCAGCAGAACACAGTGGTTAACTCCAGGCAAATCATTATCAGTCCTGAGTAGGTATTCAGTTAGGCCAGATATTGCTGAGGATGGAAGAGAAGATGGGCAGGAAGAGTTACATGTCAGAACCCGCATGCAACAAAGCAATTTTATCAGGATGCAAAACTGAGCTACAGTTAAGGCCAGCTTGAAGATGACAGTGTGATGGTCCTAAAATTTTAGAAAAGGGATGACACTTTTAGACCACAGAGACTTTTTTTAGGTCACTGTCCCACAGAGTTTATTATGGGTGTTCTACTCCTCCACACCATAAGGCAAGTATAGGGTCTCTTGACAAGTTTAACATAGAAGGGGAGAAAAGGAGGGAGGAAAGGAGGGGGAGGGAGCAAGACTGACACACAGATCAATTTATGAATGTAAAAGCACAGCCTAATATTTAAAAACACCCTTTTAGGTTCATAGGTGAAGGATGACACAGATAGTGTTGTACAACTGTAGTCCTGGAGTGGATACCCTTGCTTTTACTGCTACTACACACACATTTTGCTGTACTTCTCTTTCATTTGGATATGATATAGTTTGAAAGCTGACATAAAATAATACATATAACACTAGTTTAGATCTTTTAAAACCGAGTATATATCCTATGAACAGTGCTGGCTTCTTAAAAGTTCAGTTACTGTAAGTAAAACAACAATTTGATGTGAAGAAACAGTCATACTGAAATACAGGAATTCTAAATAGTTACTTATTTCAACTCACTTGAGTGACCCACTCAAGTTTACAATGAGAATGCTGTCACTTGTGAACACTTAAGATATTGATAAAAATTTGAACATATAGTATGAAATGCAAGAGATGCACTAGATGAACAAGCATTTTATTCCTGTGGCGACTCCTAGATTTACAAGTTAATACAGGAATCGTCATACATCATGACACTATGTAAGATCATGCCCCTCTCCCCATTATTGCATTTTCCAAAATTAAGCTTTTCATTTGAAGGGGGGGTGGGGTGGGTGGGGGAGGAGTGAGAATGTAAGACAGATTGAAAATGCACTGGTAGAAAGAGGATTTATCTGAGAAAATTTCTGAATGCTTTCTTAAAAATATATTATTTTCTACTTGGCAATTTCCCCTATAGTATGATCCTACTATACATCTAAACATCAGAGGAACATCTAATAATCTTTGTTTATTAAATGCTCAGCATTCCATAAAAATATTTAGAATTAAAACAAAATGATCCGATCAGAATATAAAACCAAAAAATATTGGTTTCCAAAAAACAGTCAGTTAATTTCCATCTCACTGTGTCAATAGTAGCTTTTTATATAAGGAGAAAATATAAATCACTCCAACAAAACTAGCAATGAGCTCATCAAATTCAAATGCTGCTTTCCATTTATGTATTTTTTATATTAAAGCAATAAACATGGTTCATTTGTCTTCCACTGGTTGCCACGTTTTTCTGTGCTGTTGCTATGAACTTCAGCCATTAGCTGTGCTCCAAGGTAAACTACATGAACCATCAACAAAAGTGACACCCAATCTATGGAGTTCATATTTTCTCCAGATTATCTATGCTAGTTGACAAGCTGGTAATGAAAAAAATCACACTAAGCAAATGGTTCTTCTAATAACAATAAATTTTCTATAAAATTATGAAGGGTACAAAACGTTTCCTTGCATCTATTTTGTCATGAATTCTAATTAACGCTGCAAAAACCTGAGTGCTGGGTCATCACAAGAAGTGCATCGAGGTTTGATTGATAATACAGTGCAAGTTGGCCTATGCTGCCAAGATTTCTCTCTCTCAAATTAATGGCCACCCCACCTGCCCTAATCATACAGCCCAAATGATATTCCCCTTCTTATTTCAATTTTCTGGAGGCAAGGAAACTGGAAAAGATCAGTCATTTATCTTCTAATAGCTGGATAATAGATCTATCACAATAAAACATCTGCACAAACTCAGTATTTTTTTTTCTATGAAAGCGAAGCTTTTACCAACATTAAATCAATAAGTTAAGAAAATATTGTCTTGTCCACACATTCAGGTTCTAAACCGAAACATTAACGTTTTAACAAGAGACTACTGTTGAAAAGTAGAGAGCCCAGCTTTCCTTCCGCATTATCCCCCAAAACACTGCTTTAGTTGAAAAGATCAAGATCTTCATTGCAAAGCCATCACCAATTCCTAGGATCATTTTTTAATCTAAGGGGTCTCACTTCACAAGAATCTCCACTTCATCTAGTAAGCATGCAGTCTACAAAAGAAATATCAGTACTCACACATTTGTATGAAGTCTTTTCACCCCCAAAACAGAATTCATACTAAGTGGCATCTGTTATATTTAGGAGTAAATTATCACACCAGAACAGAATAATAAATTTAAATATTAGAAGTACTTTAATGTGATTAAAGTATTTTCATTACAGGAAAAATATTATTTAAGCAGAGGCTAAAGGAAAATTTAGCCTTTAGAGAAGAGGGTAAATCTTGTTTAGCAATTTACTGTCAGTCTTCACCCAAAACCTGCCTCTCTCCCTTCCCGTATTACTTCACAATAGTGTTTTTGGGGGACACAACAACAGGAGTACATACTTGGGAATCAATGAGCATCTGTAAGTCTGGCCAACATGTTTTGAAATTTCTCTCTAACATTCTGTTTTATAAGAGTTCAAAAGCAGTGCTGCAGTCTGTATGCTACATGGTGCCAGAACAGGAGAGCACAAAATATATGTGGTCACATACTCACCCAGTTCTCTGGATGAGGCTGAAAAAAATTAGTTTGTCATGCAGCATATGCATTTATATTTCCTTACAAACATTATAAACCTTCCTTATAACAGAGGTATCTGCCCAAACAAAATAAAATCAGACCAAAGTTAGTGACAGCAACCTACAATAAATTTGGTCTTTTTTAATATGCCTGACATCCATACAACTACATCCCAGCTACAGGTCTACATTCTGTCTTTTCTTTTTAGATGCAGTTTTAGATACACTTTGGGATACTTTAGATTGGACTGAGGAATGCAAGTCACAGCTTTTGTCCAAATCTGTAAAGTGAAAACAGATAAGATTTCTTTTCACTATCGACATGGATTTTTTTTTTAACTTCTGTAACTCAAGTATCATTAATGAAGTTGATTTTTATTGTTGTTTACACAGAGTTGTAAAATACACAGGCTACAAACACAGTGCAGCTCTACAGTCCTTCACAGTATGCCAAAATTAACTTAAGCAACAAATCTGGCCTTAAACCCTATGTCCCAAAGGTAGATCAGGCTTGCTATGTGAATGCAACAAACATTTGGAGTGAAGTGACACAAAATAAACCAAAAAGAAAAACTGAACTAGTTTCCTCTAAAATACCCAATTATACCTTCACACAAGTATGTGACTAGCACTAGCTATATTATTTTCTGATAAAGTCATTTTAGCGTAACATACACACATGCTCTTATCTTCCTTTCTACATAAAATCATGTCAGCTGCTCCATTATCTAGAATTACTAGAAAAATAAAATGAGCAGGCGTTCATGTTCTTGTACCTGCTTATCAAGGTCTGAAGTACTTTTTTTCTGTAAAGCAAGGGTAAAAACATAAATAGGGAGTATCTTAAGTCTCTATAACAAAAATACTTGTAAACATCTGTTTAAAAATTAAATACAGTGGCAGAAAAATCACAGTTTTGTTGATACACTCTAATTCCCAGTTATCTAAACTTGGAGGTATGTTAACCATGGTTTGAACTTGATAATTTTGCATCTCAGGTTAACTGAGAACTTGGCTTTTAATTGAATCTTCATGTTAAGTCACTTAAGGAGTACAGTGGTCTTTCATTTATCTCCCCAGAAATTTTAATGAAGAGATGGGTTAAGGTTAGATCTCATCATATTTTAAGTTTTGCTTACCTCAGCTTATATTAAAATTTACTACCAATTGAGACCTAAAAAATGAATACATTTTGCACAGTCTGATAAAATGGCTTAATTTTACTATAGTAGAATTCCCATCCAGACAGTTTCTTGCTATTTCAAATGCATGGTGCCTTTTCTGTGCAACATAAACTGCATTAATAATCCACAACAGCATGTTCTCTCTGAAAAGAAATATCTCGTTTACATAAATTTAGAGGCATCTTTGTTTAGTAGCTGTTCCATCTCACCTTAATGTAGAGATTATGTCAATAAGTTTCAAAAAAAGTCATGCTTGAGGTCAAATGGTTATAGAAAATAAACAAATTTTGAGTAAAAGTTTACTTTTTATTAAAGCAAAATCTCAAACCACTTGAACAACATTCAAATGTTATATACATTGAGAATGTTAATATAATTACACTCTCCCTCCAAACGTGTCTTAAAACAAATGGAATGAGAAAAAGAAAACACAAACAAAAATATCACATGGTGGATTTTCCTGGATCCAGTTATTATATACAATGTATTATGGCTTGTCTGAGGATTACTGGCCCTAAGTACACAGAAATGCCAAAAGTAACCTGACATTTTCATCAAGGGAAAAAAGGATGGAGAACTGGTGAAGTTCAACAATTCCAAAAGTCACTAAGATTCTCCCACTCTGGTAAAGACACTATTTAATGAAAATACCATCACTTTCCCAACAAACCATCTGCTGACAATTGGTTAAAATTATCAGGAGATGACAACTAATACTGATGTAAGGGAACAGCTTCTGTGCATTTAAATTTACAGAATCCAAAGATCAGTGTCAAGTAAAAACTTGTGGTCTGAGTTCCACACTATCATTATACAAATTTCAGGCTATCTGACTGTCAAACAGGCAACTGAACCTGCGAAAGACTGAGAAATACCATTAATCAAACACATGTACTTCATAATGTTATGACAAAATGCTGTTGTTCTACTGCTTGGATCAATTTCTAGAATTCCTGTGGCAACAAACCCAACTTAACTTTCTTCACAAAGACTGCAAAATATTTTCTAAAAGTTTGTGTGTTTTTGTATGTAGGAGAACCTTTTTTGTTTATGCTAAATGTATGAAATCCAGCTTCCCTTAGAGAATACAAAAAGGTGGTTCAAATTAATACAAATTTAGTAAGGGAGCTTAAGACAGACTTAAAAAGCAGCCAACCTAAGGCCATATAGGCTACATATGTACACACCTGTACCCATAAGCAGCTGCATCTCCTCCAATTTTAAAAGCTAAAAGTAGCTACAAGTGGAACTCCTTCCTTCACTGTGAGTGAACTGCTACGTTCGCCAACTAGAGGCAAAGAATAAGCTATTCAGATTGGAGCTACCAGCTAATAAAATACCTGTACACTATGTGCTTTCTGTTAGTGTGGAAGCTTTCTGGGAACATTCAGTGGAATAATATAACTACTTAAGGTGAAGCTTTTCCTTGCTAAACTGGTCTTCCCAAAGCTATCAAGGATTAAAGAGAGACCAATCCACTTTAGGTCACAACAAGCTGTGGAATCTGGAATGACAGAGCGCATGTTAATACATGTTTTTGATTCAGAGGGTCCTGAAGAAAGATTTGTGCAGTTCCTTTTTGGAATAATAATTCTTCATATCACTTCCTGAAAAAGTAAAAGTTCTGAAGCCAAAATGTCTCAGCCCAGGCTGGAGTCAGAGTCTTGCTAGGGAACAGAAAATGAGGAATCAGAGGGAGAAAAACACTATGGCAGTAAACCATATTATGTTTCCAAAGACGTTCAGAAGACTCAGTTCTAGACCATCATTCCTAGCTTCTTGAAATGTGCTGACAAAATAGCATAACTTTGACTAGTACTTCAACTAGTGTCTTCATAAACACAGTGTCCATTATTCAGTGGCACAAAGGCACCAGAACTGTGGCACATCCTAAGCAGTAAGCATTAATCCCCTTATAAGTAATTCCAAGTGCCAGGATCACTGTGCTGGGGGAAAAAGAGATCCAAACCTACTCTATACCTTTTTCCTCTAATATTTTGTTGAAGTACACATATAAATGACTAGTTGTTGGTTAACTTGCCAATTACCATATGCTGTAAGGACTCGGAAACAGTGGAAACTCAGTGATTTTATTTACCTGCCATCATCAATAGAGAGAAACAAAGATGGCTTCTCAGCCCTTTATGCCTCCACAGGTGTAAAGAATCTAATCTCACATTCACAGATTGCATGCACATGAAGAGTATGAACCACGAAAAGAAAATATACAAAGAACCACTGGGGACGCAACTCCACAGAAGCACAAAGGCCTCTGAAAAATGAGTACAGGTCAAGCATAGATGCAGTCAGGAGAACTAACTCACTCATTTACTGTCTGCTGAGCCATTAAGCTCTGACATTCTGCTTCAGTAACCCTTCAGTGGAAGTCACAAGACGTCTTTTAGAGAACAGCACCATTTATGTCCTGAACACTTGTACTGTGCTAGAACAAGAGACAATAAAAAGTCCTATGTGTTACAAAAACACTTGGCAGATAGGAGATGAAGCAGCACACTACCTGGTACCTAGTAATACTTCAATTTACTGGAAAAGGATTGCATTCACTAAATTAGTAATCTAAACAAGAACAAGAGAATGCTTTAGTTTGCAATTCTGTTTTCTGTTTGAGGTCTATCTGACTCCTTGCCTTTCTGGCTTTAGACTTGGGAAACTTATTTGTAGGGTACGGGAAGAAAAATAAAGACTGTGACCACTGTGAGACATGCAGGAGTTCATACAGAAAACCTGTGCCTATTCAGGGCAGGCAAAATATAACAGGAGTGTTAAACGTACAGAAATTGTCCCAGGACATGGGTTTTACTTAGCAGATTGGAAATAGGGATGTTTGCAAGAACAAACAAGTTCACAGAAGTGTCATAACAGTTGCACACACTACAAGGCAGACTGATGTCACCAGGCATACTACGCATTATACAGCAGTAATTTATTTTTACAGTATCACAAATTGAAATGACCTAGCTAATTTCCCTATGAAAAAGAGTTTATACATAGTTGATTGTATACTGATTCATATCATTATATAAACTTTAATTTCAAAATTAAGTTTAAAGAACCATATATAAAGAACATGGCAACAAAAACATATTAAGAATACCCATGA
Source organism: Phalacrocorax carbo (assembly GCF_963921805.1). Taxonomy (NCBI): domain Eukaryota; kingdom Metazoa; phylum Chordata; class Aves; order Suliformes; family Phalacrocoracidae; genus Phalacrocorax; species Phalacrocorax carbo. Next base: position 27,542,012 of record NC_087548.1, on the reverse strand, counting down.
TGCAAATAAATTACCAGTCTTATTAAAGGAGACAGTCATTATTATAATCATAGTATAATGCATAAATACACAATGATACTTCCATCCTAAAACATACAAACACCACATCAGCAAGGATTACGGAAGTAATTACTGCTGAATGACAGCCTCAGGAGTAAACTCTTTAAAAATATATGCATATGTAATAGCATACTGTTTCTTACCGTACTTCTATCCTTCAAAAGCTTTTCTATCACTTCAATTAACATCTCCTTTTGCTCTGGATCAAGACTAGAAGGAAAAATAAAAATTCTTTTCACTCATTGGTCAGACATATCTGAAATTAAAAGAGGTTAGATTTGTTGACCTTTAGACACAACCTGGGAACCAGAAGCACTGAAGAAACCACTTCCAGATAAAACTGCCAGAGAATTGAACTTGACTGAAAATAAAGCTAATCATGGAATACAGAATTGAATTGAAGGAGTATAAAATTAAATTATAAAGACCATCTTTATGTTTTACTACTTATGTGTGTTCTATAAGAATCTTAATGCTTAAACTCAAAAATTTTAGGACTTAAGAAACATTAATGCAGGCCAACCCATTAGGGAGAACTTGACTAAGATTCACATGTTAAGTCACAAGGATCTCACTGCTTTTGCAGAAGAGAATTTCAGTGTGAATGAATTCAGCGGTGACTGAACATCAGGACAAAGGAGAATCATACCTTTATTACCAACATAACAAAGTGTCTTACTTCAAGCATTAACTTCGGTGATCTTAGAAGTAATGGAACTCAAAAATTTGGACATTATATTTAATCATACCTATAAAAAGTTGGTGTGCAAGCTGATGAAAAATAGACTGCTTTAAGTCCTATATAAATAGTAAAAACAGAGGAAGACCAAAAGTTGCAAACAACAATCTTTGTATTGTCCTTTTCATATTTAAAGAGCAGAGAAAAATTTGCCAGAAACATCCATTATTGTCAAACTTGCTTCTTAGGTAGGTAAGTATCAACTTTTCATTCCAGTTGCTTCTTCATCATGGATCTATAGGGTATGGAAGAGTTCAAAGCCAAGGCAGAAGAAAATACAAACAGAAAGTAAGTACAAATAGCCATACTGATGTGTAATTCTACAGCTTTGAAAAGTCGTTTCAATGTGGATACAATTACAACTAACTAAGGAAATATGTGGTCATTATTGTACAGTTCAGTTTTAATGCTGAGTGATGAACTGCCCTAATGCATAGTATATATCCTTTCCAGCTTTGTGGAAAGTGCGTGTCTAGCTGTATACTACTTTGCTCCAGCTCTAATACCGAGCATTACTAGAACATGCTCAATGAACAACACAACTGTTAGAAGCGACCATCAGCATAAGCAAAGCAGCAGCACAATGTACCACAAGTACTTTTACGATCACCTTTTGTTACAACTTCTATTTCTGTCATGAAAAGTTTACTGGATCCTTCTGCCAAAGACCAAAACCTTCAGAGGAAAAGCCTAAAGTCTAAGAGGCCTTATTTAAAATTTTCAAAATTAGTAGGAAATTTAAAGAAAGAAGTGAGTACTCATTACTAAGAAACTTTGAAAGACACCGATTTTGTTATGTGATCAAGAAAATCATTAGTAAGGGCTTTGATACCTGAATTCACTTTCCTCCCCCTCCTCCTTCCAGATGTTTTAGATAAGGAAGACAGCATTCTTGGAGAGAAAAATAAAAGAAATGGCTGGAGAGCTCAGAGTGATCTGCTCCCATTACGGTATCTACTAGTAATAGTATGGAATCTATTGATACTAGTAATGGGACTTCTTAAAAGTCCTTTTCCAAATCTTGCTGCAAGTAGGAGGAAGTACATGGTAGAGTTTTCTACTGATAGACAGGAGATACTAATAGCTTTGAAATGCACTCTAAGTGAAATAAGCAAGAGGTCTGACATTTTCAATGATAAAATTACGCCAGTGTACTTGACAGTGTTGATTGCATTGAGCACAAATGTTGCTGTTCACACTATGCCTGAAATCTTTTCTGTTTGATATGTAAGCTTCCTGCTGTTCGGATTGATTGAACCACTAATGAACAAGCTCTTCTAGGTCAGACATCATCCAAACACCATGACACTAAATGCAAGGAAGATTGGAGTATTGAACCTGCATCCAGAGGTCTGACTGGAGCACTGACTGAACTACAGGACTATCAAACAGGTAGAGAAGTCATGGAAACTGGAAAGTAAATGGAGTATACAGGCACTGTTAGAATAAACTGTTACTACTTCTTACTCAAATGCTCTAAGAAGATGGAGTAAGTAGATGTAGGAGAGAACATGAACTGTTGACTGATCTTCACATCAAAAATCCAGAACTCTGATTTTGACCAACTTTAGAGTGAGTCTTATGCAATTACTTGCTCATTACAAATAGGCCAGAAGATAGCCCTGCCACCAGTATATGATCTGTGCCGCTGAATTGTGGAGATACCAGTTGTGATCCTTCTTGAAACATCTGCTGAGATGGCCTGGTAAAGACTCTTATTTGCAGGCAAACCAACTGGGCCTGCCTGCAGACAGGTTAGTTTGATAGCCTTTTCCTCAGTTTCCAGTACTGCTGCTTCTTCAGGTAATCAAAAAACTCTCTCCCTTGGCCCTGGGGTAAACCAGTACTATTGGCTATGGCATTTGTTCAAGTAAATTTTGCAAATACGACAATAAAAGTTCACATGCTTTCTATAAGCAGTTCCCAAATTCTACTACCAAGGACAAAATTCTTAGTTACAACTCCACTCACGAGTAACTATGAAGTTTATTCTAGTCCAGGTAAGGTTGAATTTGCAGCTACAGCAGTTTGAAAACTTGCATTATGATGCCTAGGATGTTTGCATGAAGTAAAAACTTGTGAAGGATGTACAGGCCCTCTAAACCATTAAGGAAACCTTTATAGAAGATTAGTTTCCTCAGTTTCCCTTTATTATGTGAGCTAGACATCCGTATTACTACCACTCAGGAATTCAGGCAAGCTAGAAGGGAGTGAGGCCAGTTTCTCCAGATGGCGCTGCAGTATTTTTTACCACGTGTTGTATTTTTCACCACACACAAAAAATATGGTTTTTTGGTATTTCCAAGAATGATTACCAAATCTTGCCACTGAGATCGCATAAGCATAGGATACCATAAGAACCAGAGATAAGAAAATAATACAAGTTATATTTGAAGATGCAATCATATCTGGAGATTGGATGAAAGACAGCAAAAGGTCTTTTTGTAATAAAGTTAGATTTCAGCATCTTCCATCTTTGCACCAATGAATGACTGCTCAGTGTGTGACTGCTAGAGAATATCAAGCCAGACAACATGGAGTGGGAAGCCACGTATTGATGTGGGACCACAGGTTTGGGCTGGACACGTGTGTGCGCCTCTGAGTGAGACAACTGCAGGTTTTGGCTACCAAAGGGACCATGGAATCCAGGCCAACTACTGGAACGACTGAAAGGTCTGGAGGTTGACTGAGATACCCATTTGTGTGCCTCAGTGTCTCTGTTTCTCTCCCCTCTTCCTCTCCACCCAGTGGGAAGCAACTGGAGATGAGGGGATATAAGGGCCAGTTACTGCATGGTCTGAGTGCCTCCATCCAGCTGCTGTGGGATTCATAGTGTCTGAGTGAAAGGGTGAGAGTATGTGTGTCTGACTGAGGAGGTCTGTAACAGCAAGTGCAGTGGGGTTACAAGCACTGTGCACTTTTATGCGCCAGTGCCAGGAACTGGGAAATAGGGGATCCAAGGCCAGTTACTGGAAAGACTTAGCATCTAGGATCGTTACTGGGGAATCCATACTGTACATATATAGGTCCATTAATGGCCCTGCATCCTGAACAGCCAGAGAATGCAACAGAATAAGGCTGTTGGTACTGGTTTTGGCTGCATGAGTGCTGTTTCCTTTCTGTGCTGATCTGTATAGCTGGCTGCGTGCATGTGTGTACATGCCCATTAGGTATACATGCTCAGCCTTGGGTTTGAGGGGGCATGGAACCACAGGAGCCTCAGGCTACCTGATTCAGAACTCCAAATATCTCTCGCCCTCCTCTTTCTGGCATAGGCAAAATGAAAGGGAAGTAAGTAGTAGAATAAATGCCTGCCTTTGTTTTGGAAAGGTACAGGTTCTGTTGCTCAAAACCTGTGTAAACCAGTACCCACCTCTTTATCAGAACTCTTCCATACAAGAATTTCTGAAGAGGGAACAGGGGAATTTAAGAGATTTGGATTTGCATAGATAAAATTTTTAGAAGTTAGTATTCATTTATCACCTGTAATGAAAACTACAGCAAATGCCTTCAGGATGAAAGATACAGATGCTAAATACAGAAATCTTCGATTCTGAGAACACTCATCAAAATAGTTGTTACACAGATTACACTAACTGGTATATTAAAAAAAAAGAATGTATCCATTTCTTTCGTATCTCTTCATAGTTATCTTGTTACTCTAGCAAGAGATTTGCCTAAATTCCAACCAAATCAGTTGAGTGACTGAATATCTATGTACACTTCAAGCTTTTTAAGAAACTGCTTTGATTTGAGACATGCCAATCCCCCAGTAGTCTTAACAAACATAGCCCACAACTACCTTAGAAGTTGCTTTTCCGTATGTGTCAGAATCACTTACCTATACAGTTTTTGGATGGCATGTGCTGCATTCTTCCTCACATAAGGAGATAAATCAGAAGAGGCTTCCTTAATAGCAAGCATCATAATAGGAACAATAATTGGGACACGGATACTGGATAAAACTCTTAAAGCACTTGCGCGGATTAACTGATTAGGATCCTAAAGAATGGGAGAGAAGGGGAGAAATAAGATAGTGCAGAAATGCATCATTAAATTCTCTGCAGTGTTTACACTAGTTAGTGACTGCACATTAAAACACATAAATCTATCTGACTATCAGTCAGGCTTGCAAGCTAAGGCCACACTAATAAGAAAGTGTGCCAAATTTCACACAAGAAACTTTCAACAACCAAGAGAAGTAAAACAAAGTAAAACAGACAACATTGAAACATTGTCTGGAGATCTGGCACAGGAAAACATTAATATAATTCACTTTCCCAGGCAAAATATGGGAATGATGGATTAAAAAAAAGACTAATACTTTATTTAATGATCTGAAACATTTTTTGCAATACAAGTGCAATTCAGATATTCTGAAAAACACACCTAGCTTAGTTTTATTACTTAAATGTAAGAACTGCCAAATGAAAATGTGGTTCTGAGTTGTGACACTCCTACTCAAGTTCTTGACAACACATCTACTTCATGCTTTACTGCAAGATATAAACTGAAGCCAGTAACAAAACTGATTTTCTTAAGAACATGTCAAAATATTAAGATAAATGTTGAGACTTTCTTCTATTTCCTACCCTCTCTTATTTTGTCCCAGTACTTGCTCCGCTTTTATAACACTAGGGTTAGCTTGGAGATCCAACAACAGCCCGAAACATCTGTATTTGGAGGAATTGTTCTATAAACCTCATTTGTTAATCATGGGCTTGGTAGACATGGGAAAAATGTTGCTTAATCAAATACTAAACCCTCTAAAATCATGCAATCTGAAGTTGCAGCAGCATTAATCCTCTGTACTGTCTGCCAGGAAGGCACTTCCCAAAGAACATTTCTCCCAAGGACTGAGAGTTGGCAACATGGGTTTTCAGACTGGTATTATTTAATGATTAATTTTTCTAAGCTCTCAAAATTCCTACGTTTTAGCAGCTTCTGAGTAGTAAGTATCTGGATGGTGAAAATACTTAATTTGTCATCTTGTTCTTATCAGAGTTGGCAAAGCTCATTTCCAGTCACACAAGTTTCAAATACCCTAAAAAGTTCTTTCCGAAGAGGGAGAAAAAATCTCCATACATAAACCCAAACTATAATCTTCATTACAAAACCAGAAACAAAATGTTACGAAAAATGAACAGTGAGAATAAAGTACGCTTGCCCAACTTCCACAGCAGGCTTAGTAATTTCTTTAGTTGCTCCAAATCTCAGCTAGCTTGGTGTCTACCTCCTTGCCACACCCCCACTTCTTTTTAAGTTACTCACAGTCACAATATTTGAGGTATTCCCTCTCCTTTTGTTCCTACTATCCACAGCTTTTTTAAAAAGTTATGCCATGTGAAGTGTTCACTGTATACACATCTAGTTAAAAACAAAGGATACAAAGTCTTTTGAATTTTAGCTTTTCATGGCAGTCACAGATAGTAAAGGTAGTACACATGACATTGAGATAAAAGCTGGAAGGAAAGGGGCAGAAAGCACTCTAGTGAGTGGTAGGATGCTCCCACAATTGCACACCTGTACTCTGATGGCAACATTTTCCAACAAGATGGAAGGTCTGGATCAGTGACATGACAGAAATTAGTTATGAACCTAGACGATCCTTACAAGAATAGTACAAGAAAGAAGAAAAAAACCAAACTTCTCTTATTATAAAAACTGGGCAAGTTTAAAGTCAGACACTTAAATTTTTCTTTTCTCCATGGCCAGACTTCAAAGACATTCCTAACCTTTATTATACGATTTTATATATATGTATACCAGTGCAAAATGGTATTTCTTCAGTGCTTTTAATAAAAATGTGGGATGTGTGACACATTGAATATTTTAATTTAGGTACTACTATCCTTATGCTCCTATTCACTGTTGTACAGAAGGATCTTTTACACAAGCTAAGAGGAACACAGGTGGTTCAGGGTAATAATAGCATCTTCCTTCTACATACATAAGCTGCCTAGGAAAGAAAAGGCATTCCAGAAATTAAATGCTGGGCAGGTGAATTTGAGAGCACCAATCTGCTGCTTTTCTTTAGCGAAGTACTTTTACTTCATGCAGGCTTAGCTGCTTGATGAGGTTTGAGGTAGCGCAAAACACTTTGTCAATGACGTAACTTGAAAATACTTTATCAGATGCAGATATTTGCATGCTTTAGTTTATCAGACTAAGCTTCCACAAATACTTTTATTTCTGTGATACTAGCTCAGAATTCTCTATGAAGTGTTGTTTAGTAGTCACTCACTTTTAAAGCACGCTGGAAAGTACTGATGGACAGTAATGCTAGATCTTGCTGCTCCTCTGCATAACGCATCAGATAAACATATACAAGCTTTTTTATCTGAAAAGAAAAAACGCAATTAACATGATTGTCAGAAAGTTCTAGAATTCTATAAAATTAAGTCCTAGATTGCACATTTGTATCAACATTTTCTTCTTTGAAGAATGAGTTAACATACCATTGGAGTACTCACATGCTTCTCAAATGTCTTACGATTTACTGTAATTCTGTTAATAGAAACTCCGAGGCGCTACAATACTACCTAATTAATGATACAGTCACACAAAGGCTAATAACACAGAGTACTCCTTTATGCTATCAACTAGTAAATAAAGAAGCTGACATATGGCAACTGACCACCTGAGCACTCATGTTTTTCTCTTACGGAAAACAGGTTAAATTGAAATCCTTGGCTATTGCAACAAGCCCATTTTACTTTACCTTGAAACTCAAAATTAATTACTTTAACAAATCTGAAAGATAATATAACTTCCAGCTGAAGTGTGGTAAGTTACACTATTTAAACCTGATTAAAAGAGCACTTCTGACTAGATCTTGGACAAAAGCAAAGTGTATTAGATCCATCTTTGCCTGACTACAAGCATTCAAAAGATGTCACCAATAAGCATACTAAAAATGATGCAATGTTCAAAGATTAAGAAAACCTCAGTATGATTCTGGGGGAGGAGGGTATTCAATTTAGTTCACTTTACCCCCTCATGGCCCCTCTATGCCCAGGAAGCAGTGAAAACATTTTTTACAATTGAGTTGTAAACTGACTATTGGGGTTTATAATAGAAAATTCTGAAAGACCCTCAACTACAGCTGTGCTGTAATTACTGACACTATCAGAAGATGTGTCTTTGTGCTAATTCTGGCAAAAAGCATAACATTAAATCACAGAAGGTTACACCATACTAAATTATTTGTTGTTCAGCTGTAGACAAGCAGCAATCAACATTGACCACAAGAGGCCTATGCACTGAATGACTGCAGGTGTGCAAAGAAAGCCTCCTTTCCTTGAAACCACTCTGTGACTGGAAATGGAAGCACTTAGAGTTTCGTGGCTATACTATTCTTTTACCATTTACCTTCACTCAATGTTAAAATGTTCCTTTCTATAAAACTAATCATAACAGGGGCACACTAGGCTTGAGGAACACAGGCAGATTTGTTTAATTAGTTTATCAATATAAGCACATCAAACTCCATGAGTTATTGACCAAGACTTATTTTTGTTCTATACCACCAATTGCTTATTAGGTCACTTTTTGTATCCTTACCATCCATGACATGATGCACATAATCACGTTGAGGTCAGCGTGTACTTATAAAAACAAAAATCACAAGGCGCTTCTGTGAACAATAAGATGCCCTTTGCTTGTCTTAAAACAAATGAACGTGTTCTACTGCTTCTTCACCTCCATTTCCCTGTATCAGAGCATTCAGCCCTGATTAAAAAAAAAAACCGACAAACTAACAAACCAGCAGCCATTTCTGGGCAGGAAAGTCACTCAGATACAAAGACACTCAGAGGAACTGATGTATTTTATGCTACTGCATTATAGCCGTTTATATGCACAGATTTGTGCCCTTAAGAATTCCTAAGTTCTTAAGGACAGGGAAAAAATTTGGCAAAACATTTTCAGAAAACAGCATCAGGAGCAATGTAGTAAGAATCTGACAACACAGTAATTTCTCATGGTTTCAAAAGCATCCTAAAAGCTGGACCATGGTAAAGGTTTCTGAGACCCTGAAGTGCTAACTAGATGGCTATAAGTATAGCTACATTATGACCTAAACTCGTCATCTAACTAACCTTGAAAAAGAAATTAGTCAGCTAGCCTTGCTCAATGCTCTGATCTCTTTTCAGATTAAGAGTCTCTTCCCGCATAAATATATTGGCACAAAATGGTGGAAAAATAAGAAACGAGGGAACTTGAACTGCAGCATAGAGGAAGACGTGAATTCATGTAACTGCCTACATGTTTTAAAAATATAAGAAAAGTCCCATAAAATATAAACATTGAAAGGCTTCTGCTAATTAAGTTATGTGATAAAACCTTGTCTACGCACCTACAAAGGATCAGAGAGACAAGGCAGATGGAGGGGTGCTTTCAAGTAATACCCTGCCCTAGCTTTTCCCAAGCCCATGACAGGAACCATCAGCCCAGAGATGCACAGAGACACAGCAGTATGAGGGAACTCAAATTTAGGACTCAGAGGAAAGGACACTCTGTCAGGCCCCTCCCATGACCACCTCAGGAGAGCCTCAGCTCCCATGTCCAGGTGTTAAACCCATCAAGAGTCAACATCAGAGCACCTTTCAGACTGAGGGGCTTTTCTGCACACAGGTGTGGGATGCAGATGAAAAGTATCTTATGATTGCACAAGACTTATCATGGAATGTTTTGGGGAGGAGCCAAAGTGAAGGAGAAGCAGGGGGAATCTATGTGATCGGGGAAGGAACAAGTTGGGGAAAACAGAGGGATATGCAGATAAAAATGGCTGGACACACCTAAACAGTTTGCTGGTTGATACATCTACCTTTCTGTCCCCTGCACCCGATCAGCATGCTCCATTGTATTTTCTCATTAATTCCATTTTTAACTATTTCTCTTGGTGAGGTACTCTCTATTCACTGTAAAGGTCCATGTATGTGCCAGCAACTACAGTCAGGCCACAGGCTGGAGGGCCCATGTGCCCATGGGCACCAGCAACCGCAGAGCAGAGAGATGGGACTTAAGTGCAACTCCAGCAACTAGAATGGGACCTCAAGTCCCAGGGGCCCCTATGTCCATGGTGGCTGGCACCTAGAACAAGTGAAGGTCTGTCTGCCAGCACCTAGGCTGGGACCACAGGCCAGAGGGCCCATGAGCACAGGTACAGGCAACTGAAGAGACTGGAGCATGGGAAACAAAGTGCAAACCCATGTGTCTATAGTGCCAGTGACTGGAATGAGTGCAGGTGTACCAGTGGATCAAGCTGCACTAGCTGGCAAGCAGGTGAAATGGCCAGGAAGGAAGTAGGTAAGGGTGTGGGCATCTAAGGACCACAGGAAGAGTCTACTATGGCATAGACCAGGGTAGTCCCATCCAGCTGCTGGAGAAACAAGATGCTCTTTGGGTCTCTAAAGGCAAGAACTATGTGTTTGTGTGCATCCCTCTAAGGGCATAACCACAGGGGGCTGGCTAGTAGAAAACTAGGGGAGTTCTGGCCTGGTCCAGTTTTCTGTGCATGCATGTGCACACACCTACATGTCTAAGGGCAAGAACATGAAGGGGTAGCTACTGGGGGACCAGGGGAGTCCTGGTTTACATGTGTTCATACATGTACAGCAGTTCATACCAGGAACTGAAATACAGCTACAGACTCAGGGGCTCATATGTCCAGGTCCCAGCAACAGTGGGGTCTAGGATCCCAGGGCCCACTATTGGGTGGACCATGTCTGAGCTCAGCTGTTGGATGGATCCATACTGTACTCATGTAGGTACTTATGTATTCCCACTAGCAGACCTTCATCTTGAACCACCAACCTGCTGGTGTTGTTTGTGTTCTCGTGACTACCCTGTGTCAATTTATGTGGCTGCCTCGCTACATACATGTACACACAAGAAATACACAAAACGTCTGTGTGCACAGCTACCAGGATTACGCTCAGCCTCACTACTGATTGGGCTGGAAGCCTGGAGCTGGGGCAGTCTTGCTTCTGTTGGGCTAGCGGTTTCACCCTAACCATTAAAAGCACTCAAGATGAGTAATACTGTTCAAGGCACTCCTCTTTGGTGTGAGGTATCTCTGTTCAAAATTGGATTTAGAGTATTCATAACTTACAAACACAAGTTAAAGAGGAAGAGACTATTTAACTAGTCTGGTTCCTTCCCCGTTTTCTTTTATCACCTATTATTATAAGTACAGTTACAATTTCTAAAGTTATTTTAATACAGTAAGTTCTGAAAGACTCAAAATTGTCATTTTTGCACACTTGTGCCTCCTTGACTTACCAGAGCTCAGTATTTGGCCATAGCCAAATATATGCATTCTTTCAAAAAATGGAAAAACCCGAAGTTTTAAAGTAGTAGCTAAATAAGAATAACTTATTTAAAGCTAAAATCATACTCAAACTGGACTATTACTATGCATCCATGTAAAATAAGGAAAAAACTACACATATCTGTGACCTACTATATTGCAGCACATTAGAGACAGACAGGAATTTGCTGAAGTCATTATTGCAGGAAATAAAATCCTCAGTGCCATTAGCCAGGGAAAAAGCAACTTTTGTTCCCATTAATAACAGAAGCTGAAGTACCTATTTCCAGGAAAGGAGGGAATAATTGGAGCATGCGTTCAATTCACTTTTCTTAAAACCCAGTGCTTCAAACCACTACTTCCTGCATGTTTCCAAAATCATGATCCTGTGCAGTAGGAATTAACTAATATCATTGCATGCTTGCTCTGCTTTCCTCAAACTGATGCTTGTTGGTCACTATGCAGTCTGGAAAGACAAACTTAGAGATGTTATTTTCATCCAAATCTCATTTGTCAAGTCAATTATAACTGACACCTCTGCACTGGAGCTGACAATGTATGCATAGTATTGGTAGTGACCATCAGAGTAACATTCTCCTTATAAAAATCTCTGTCGTACAACTTTCTAATGCAGATGCTACTTTAGATTTCCTTGAGCCACAGAGTAAGCCTGTGGATTTAAAGGCATCATAGTTGAACTCAATCTCCACTTTCAACTTCCTGGAAATTTTAATTTTCACTAGTCCAAGATGGATTTTTTTTCCTTCTTCCTGTTTCCTTATGAGGGGGAAAAAAAGCTACAAAAGCAAGCTACTTTGTGCATCTAACACCTGATACTGGGGCAAGAACAGACACATATGCTGCTAAAATAAAATGGTAAACAACCTGAAAGAAAAACAATAGTAGAATATAAGTTTTTATCTACAGAATTCTGAAAACAATTAAACATGTCTTTTAATTAAAAATCCCACAATTTAGTGCAACTTGAATAAATTTAGTCAAGCAAATTGTCTCATGAAACACAGTTATTGCAGATGATTCTGATTCAGGTTTTTCATCAACTGCTTATACAGGAACTTTAAATTGTTCATGTCTGCCCCTTCATATACTCCTTTCACAGTTCTTTATACAAACTAAATGAGCAAGGGCATATTCCCAAGATGCTTCTATGTCTTGCAAAACATAGAAGTAACCTAAAGATTTGAGATTACACTGCATATTAGCAAACATTTCTTCCCTGCTCAAGATGGGACCTATCCCTCCTTCCCCCGCAAACAGTCACATGTCTCCAAAAGATTCTGATATTTGAAAGCTACTTTTCTGGTATCTTCTGGAATCACAGGCATTCACATTAATAAAACATTATAGAAATTCTCAAAAGAACCAGTATTTAAGTTTTGTGAAACAAAAAAATTACTTTAAACACTCTTCATTAATAACATCACATTTTGTCTAACTACAAGTTCATACAAGGACTTAACTTCTCACTCTGCAGTTCTAATGCTGAGACACTCCTTTTATAAATACACTACATGATTAGAACAGTGAAAACATTTTTACCCAAACCTCACCTCTCAGCCTTGATCTGCACTAGACATTTTCAAATACAATGTAACACAGTCCCTACTCAAGCTTTGCAAGCAGCAGCACACGTCAAATACACGATAGCATCTTTACTCAGAATTACCACCACCACTCCCACAAACTCTCTAAGCAATCAATTTAAAATTTAAGTAGTTACTACTCCTCCCTCCAAATCACTTAGCAGATTTCCTTTATTTACATATTAAACTATTACCAGAATGCTGTCATTGAAATTAAACCCTGAAAAATTCTATTTAAAAAGTACCAGCGATTTAGGTTTACGTTGAAGTCAGATAAAACTAGATCAGATTTTCATAAATAGATCTTCCATAACAGTATGCTTAGTGAGCTATAGGAATACCTCAATATTTTTACTGGCAACATTCTTCACAACAGCAGGGAACAGCTCAGAAGCATTTTTGCCCTTTGCAATCATCTAAAAAGAAAAGACACACAAATCTTAGTAACACATTAATATAATTTGAGTGTTTTGGTTTGGATTTTTTTAATTGATTGTTTTATTAAAAAAAAAAAAGAGACAGGCATTTATCCCAAATCTGTATTTCAGACCAGATTTCTGTGAAGTTGAGGATGAAGCATGATTTTTTTTGTTAGCTATTAGACTTTACAGGATGCTATCAATACAAAAAAAAACAACCCTGAGAGCTGGCTGGTTATGAGTTTGGGCTATGGAATCAATGAACTAGACTTTACCATATCAGACCACAAACCGTTTTTAATGCTTTAATAGTTACTTAAAACAAAGAACTTGCTAACCTGAAAAGCTTTACTGAATTACCTTTTCAGATCTGCTACCAAAATAAAACCCATAATAAAAAAGACAACAACATAAAACCATCAGGAGAAGTTCTACAAGTGTAAGACCTGTTCCTTTTCCCTGGAACAATCTTGGTGTGCAACAGAACCAAGGAGAAGAAAAAACAAATATCGCACTTTTTCAAAAAAAAAAAAAAAGGCAAGGTTATTGTCCATAGCAAGTTAAACACAAAAGGCCTTAAAGTGTTTACATAGAACAAAAAAGCAACAAGGTAATAGCAATATCAGTCAACCCACTATGATTTTTTTTTAAAAGGAATTAAGTTTCCATATTTGATCTCAGAGAAATCTGAAACTAGGGCATGTAGTAAATGGAAAAATTGTCTCAATAAAGAGCACAAACACCAAAATGCCAGTTTAGCTTCAACACTTGTATGAACAGCTTAAGGAGGAAGTTAGTTACAAGAAACCAAAAAATACTTCAATATATACTATGGCTGCACAACTCATTTCTTACATCTAATTTCAGCAGAACATCTGCTAGTACTTCATGTCCAAGCTGCAAACCCTGGAATTTCATAAACGTGTTATATCAATTTACAGTGCTGCTGAAGATTCAGAGCACCCCCAGCTACAGTCAAGGGCAGGATCCATTTGGCCAAATATCAAGCTAATCAGAAAGGACAAGCGCTCACTAAGACAAGTGCATATGCAGGGATCCAACAAAGGAACACCAGTTTTGTAACTGCAGTTACTGCTGTTCATAACCATCTCGCATTTCCACCATTACTCAACATTATACAGTTGATTAAACTTCATATTCCTAACTCACAGGTCTGTCCATGTATTTTATTGATAAAGCACATTAAGGGCATAAAGAACTAGGATCTCATGCAACAAAAGGAAAAAAAAAAACAAACCAGGTAATACCTTGACAAACTGTGTATTTGGAGAAGGTTAGAAGACAGATGCGAGAAGAAGAAAGAAGGTAGTTGTAGTTCAAGCTATTACTGAGTGAGCCTTTCAAAAAGGATCTAAGAATGGCTGTCCAGCATGACATTTCAATTTAACCAACTTAACATCTTAAACTATTTCTTGAAGCTGTATTAAAGCACAGGAAGCTACAAACTAAGCAGCAAGCACACTGTATGGGTTTCAAGGGTTTTTAACTAAGAATCTAAACTAAACCGCAGCTGTCAGGACTGCGGGGTCTTTGTAATAAATGCCAGATTTAGAATGACCAGAGTCAAGTAGAACTTGGTAGCAAGATGCACTGCAATGAAATATCATAGAATATTATCAATAATCTCAACTTGATGCAACAGAAGTTATTTATTCAAAAATAAGGATGATGCTTAGACTTCCCTGATAGGCTGTAACAGTATGACTCTATGCATTAGTTGCATTATTTAACTGATCAACCATAATAGCTCTAGTGTACCATGTAAATATGTATTTAGTGTCTTTTAAAAGAGTGTATTTTGACTCATTAAGTCATAACGATTAGTGTAAATCCGTCTTAGCCCACGGATCATTAACCTGAAAGAACATAATGGTTCTTTCCAAGACTAAGGTCTATCATGTCATTTTTGTTGCTGTGCCTAGACATTCTCCAGTTGTGTCGACTTGTGTACCTGGAGTTCCTGCACAGTCACTTCCATTCTAGAATATGTGTTGTGTAATGTCAGGATGTACTAAAGTATTTTTTTTTTCATGAGACACGCACACAGGTATGGATTAAATCCTCTGGGGGAAACCAGGCAAGTAAATTTGTTTCCTGAATTTATGATCTGAAATCTTCAGGAGCAAAATTGCACTGAGTTTTTTGCCCAGATGAGAAGTTCAGACAGGTTTCAAGGCCTGGTAACAACAATATCTCTGTTGTTGTAGTATCAGTGTATCTTTCAAAAGCAATATCAGCTATTGCGTTTTCACGCATAAAGTAGAATAAACTTGGTCCTGTACACACTTCCAATTTATTTCTAAACCAGCTGTGCTGCTCATAATCTTCCAAAGATTCCAATTATTTTACGGTATGCATGTAAGGGAGAAACATAAAGAAAATTACATACTGACATTAAAATATATATATATATACACAATTGATCATTGAAGTCACACATATGTATTTTAGCTGAAGGTAGGCTTAGACACATTTATATAAGAGGGGGAGTAGAAAGACCAAAGTTGGACTGCTCCTATGCATGAAATTATGTTGTTAAAAGTCACTATCTGCAAGACAGATTTATTTTTATTTGTAATGAATCTCCTTCTCCCCAGGAGAGAGTTCGCAAACCACCTTAAAGGAAGAAGAAGCAGCAAAAGGAGCCATAAGCAGCGTTCTCCTGGTACTTTTCCATCACACCTACATGGACAAATGAAGATTCAGCCTCTTGAAGTCTACTAAAAGAAGTAAGAAAGCTATTGGTATGCACAGCTTTTTCCCCTACCTAAAATTAGTTAAAATGAGCACTCCAGTGAGACACATTAAACAATAGGAGTTCCTTTTTCCTCAAATAATAAGGCTGGAGGAAGTCTTTCATCTGCCCACAGTAACAGCTAGAAGAAAGATGTTTTCTGAGGGAAGCAGAATGTAAGTTACCACAGGCTGAAACTATGGCAATTCTAAAGGCCATGATTTCTTGCAACAGCACTTCTGTATACCAGACTCTCACTGGTCAAATCCTGAGGAATCCCACACCACGTTGGAGGAGATGAATCAAAAAATAACTCTCACCAAACAAAAAAAAAAAAAAAGAAAAAGAAAAAAGAAAAGATGTAATGAAAGAGTAGTTGATAAGTAATCAGCGTATCTGGCAGGACCAGGATCAAAGGCAAAAGCAGAAGACAACCAGCCTGAGTAAAACCTTCAACAGTAGAAGACAAGTAAGTGAGAAATTGCTAATTCTAGAGTCAGAGGAAAGAACGCTATCGCATGATACCACCTGTACCTACTCACTTCAGTACATGCTTGGATAGGATTAATTCACATAAAAACCAAGCAAAACATAAAAAGCACATCCAGAGGAGACTGAAGTAACAATGAGAGAAAGCAAATGCAGAAGTCCCATTCCTCCCCCGCAAAAAAAGTAGTCAAGTGGACACTGAACAGCTTCCCATAGCACATTCTTCTAATACTTTAAAGAAGAAATAAAGGGACTTTATCAGCTTCATGATGTTTAGTTTATAGGATTTAAATACACAATGGTGTTAAACATTAATCACCTCTATGGGTACAGAGTTCACCTGAAATACTTAATCAAATATATAGGCAACATGCTCAATAAAAAAATCCTTATATATAATCTAAAAGAGTAAAAATAGTAAACACAATTTTTCATTTTATTCTACAGATTTGTTTCCTGTCTGCTGAATTAAGACAGTAGTTGAAGCTTTTCTGAAAGAACCATATCCTACTAAAATCTCACCTCCTTGCTGAAAATAGTTATTTAGAGGCATATTTTATCTGTTACGTAATTATTTTAAAAGTATGTGACTGCATATATTTTGATATAGCAATTTCTACATAAAATTCCAAATTAGGGACTTCACAGTAGCTTTTAAACACCATTTGAACATTCAAATGCTGTCTTGGTACAGGATCTGTAAAGTGAACACAGTATTCACATCCAAGAAATAATAATAATTTAAAAAAATCACATACCCCAACAATCCTTTTCATAGCATCTAGCTTTGCAGAATCTTTACTGCTTTCCAACATTTGTTTTAGGTCTTCATTTCTATGGTAGAAACACAATAAAGCATCAGTTAGAAAAAGTAAAAACTAAAACCAGAATACCATTTTTATATTCTTGCATCAATTCAGCAACTTAAGGTGAAGCACTGCTCCTTCTCATCCACTTTTAAACTGTATTTGTTAACGTGCTAGCCATGTAGCATTTAGTAAAAGAATCTATCAGATTCCAACAATAATGCAAACCCACACAACTTGAATCTGCTGTTAGCTGAACCTTGGCTGGAAGGTTGAAGTCTTGAGGCAGGAGAAGAGCTCAGTTTGAACCAATGGCCCATTCACTCCTCCCTCTTCCCCCAGCACAGGCCAGATGTAATAGTCTGAGGTTGACATGTTTGTGTTAAAATATAGTATCAGCTTACACAAACCACTGAAAAGTCCAATTCCAGGCTTCGGTATGGTCTGAATTTCAACAAGAATCGAGCATATAAACTTATGTTTTCACCTGCCCTTCTGGATTGTAAATTGCTTATCCCCTGGTCCTCAGGTTTAAAAGCCTCAGATCTGTAGTACACCTATTTTACATGTCATAAGATTAAGATAGCCCAATGATTAGACACATATAGAGTCCAAGCACTTTTTACAGCTGAAATAAAATTCTCACACAAAAATATTAAGTCAATAAGGATCAATAACATTCTCTCACAGATACAGCTTCTCATTTGCTGCACTAATCAGAAACCTCACCCTGCTTGGCTTTTTAGATGCAAAGAGATCACAGTCAAAATGCATTTTTAGACTGAAAGTTTACAAAAAAAGATTCTTTGACAAAATAGCCTTTTGTAATGCCTATATTGCTTGAGTACTAAATAATATGAAGGGAACAGTGGCTCAAGAAGAGATACCTGCAATATTCCAAAGAACTCAGAAAACTTTCCAAGTTTACAAACCCTGTGAGTTTTCACACAGTGAAGGGAAACACAGAAATCCAGACAGGATTTTAAAAGTGAATGCAAAACCTAGATATATTCTGACTTATCACTGCCCTCAGCATTTCAGATGGAGAAGAAAAGACGTTTAAGCCAAAGCCAGGCTTAGTTACAGTGAGACAAAATGTTGTCATCCATTCCTTCATAAACCTTTAAATAGCACTTTGCCTACTTGGCAAGGGATAGAGTCACTCTACTACAGAAGACTCACCTTGTATTTCCAGACCCAGTCCTGCATCTATTCTGTGCCCCTCCATGAGAACTCCACATTGCCCCTTGAATACCCCTTTGATCAGCTGGGATCAGCTGTCCCGGCTGTGCCTCCTCCCAGCTTCTTGTGCACGTGGTAGAGCATGGGAAGCTGAAAAGTCCTCAACTAGTGTAAGCACCACTTAGGAACAACTAAAACATCTCCACATTATCAACATTGTTTTCAGCACAAATCCAAAACATAGTCCCATACTAGCTACTATGAAGAAAATTAACTCCACCCCAGCCAAAACCAGGACACCTACACACTTCAGTATACATCTACCAAATTAAGAACCACAATAAGATGGAAAAAACCCCAAACAACATTCTCTCCCAAAAAGCCAGAAGAAAAAACACACAAAATTCAGGATGCAGATACCTATACTTCCAACTGAAATCTAACTGCCTTTTCAAAACCAAGCATTTCACAAAATACTGTAGCAACCTAATACAGATGGCTTGCCTGTTTTAAGTATTGGCTTCAGTTGATAGCTTAATATTTAAGTACTTTCTTCAAAAGAAAAAAAGTGGAAGCATTTCATTAGCTCACCTGCTTCAGCACCATTTCCCAAATATCACTGGGAACTCCTTATTTCATCTGCGTCAGATTCAAAGGTTTTTACTGGCTCTAGATGCTCCTGGAAGTGTTCAAAAACTATATAGTCAGCCTTCTACTGCTATGTTTATTTAGCTGCTTACTTCAGTTCTTTAAACTGTACTTCTCATTCAACTTTGCTCTATAGTTTTCATACTTTTACAATCAGTTTAATATGTCTATAATTGGCCACCTTCTCCATGGCAAGGGGTGACATCCAGTGTACCTTCTTCTTGTAAGACCACCCCAAGTTGACATATCGGTTAAAAATAACTACTGCTGTGATTTCACAGACCTCTTCCTATGGCCCTCCTCTCAACTCCCCGAGACAAAGGCACACCCCCCTCCATGTTAAGCTCTCTGGTTTTCTGATTTCACTTTGAGCATGCTTATGTTCACCTCACACTCTTTTTAGCCACTCTGTACTTTTCCTCAGCTCTATATCCTTATTTTTGATATCAGAAATCAAATATTTGTTGGTTTAGGGTTGTACCTAAGCTACCTTTAATAATTTGCCTTTTTTCACCTTTTAATCCCTCTGTGTAGTTCTGTTTGTAATTATCTTTTTAGGAAGGCTAGCTTGATTTAACTTCTGGCAGCTCTATATCCCCATCGTTCCTGGCCATTCCTGTCCACCTCTTCCTCATAGGATACCAAGTAAGTCTCAGTTCTTTCAGATCAGCTTCAAGCACCCTGGCTGAGACATTGCTTTACAGAAATTTCAGAGACTTCTAATACCTTCTGCCTAAGTCTTAATCCTTACTTTGTAAGCTTAGCTTGTGAAAGAATCTATACGACAGTTATCAAAGTTACAAAGAGGAACACTGGACTTGATTTAGAAAGTTGCTTCTAGTCCTATCCTTCTGCTTCCAGGTTCCTACTGCTATTTTACATAATCATGCACAAATTAAGATAGAGACATCAGTAAAAGCTAAAGCACAGGATAATATTACTGAATTGTGAACACCTAGCTCTCACATAATATAGTTCTCAATTGATAGGAAGATGCTTCATTTCCTTGGCACAACTAACAATGAAACTACTTTAAAAAAAAATAGTATCTGACTAAAGAATGAAAAGTGCTGCATGAATAAGACATTGCAGCAACTGCTTGAGATTAAAGTCTAGAAATACATTTACCTAATAAAATATTAACAAAAAAGTTAACATGAGAAAATAAGAACATGTCAACAAAATTTGCAAGTGAGAAAGAAAATGTGGAAATAATTTAAACTTGACGATCAAGTAGCAAAAATGGAGGAAGGCACATATCACAAGATTCAAGTACATGCTGAAGACTACCTCCCAAAAGTTGGGAATGACAAAAGCACACAGTAATTACAGGATGAATATGAGTTATTAGTGTAATAAATAAAAAAAAGAAGCAGCAAAAGGTGAATTTCAGATGAAGATAGAAGAATTTAATGATGAAATGTACTTCTAACTGCTTATAGAAAACATCCTATCAAAATAAAACATTTGAAACATTAACAGGGAAGATACAAACCAGAGAAATGAAGACATGAAGACCTGCTTACAGCCTGCTTACAGAAGAGAAAAGCAGCAGGGGGGAAAAAGGAAAATAGAAAAAACGCACAAGTTCTGGAATAATCCATTTGGAAATTAATTGCTACATGAACTGATTTTTTTTTTAACCTTTTCTAACAAATCCAGGATAAGCAAGCATCAGATACTTACAGCGGAAAATATTGCTCCATACGTGCACATGGATCATCATCAGCAAGCCTTTTTTCTTCTACAGTTAGATGTGGTTTCAGTGTAACTTCAAAGTTTTGCCCTTTAAGAGCAGACTTAATAGTGTGAGACACCTCAATTATTTTACCCAGCATTGTAGAATTCTGTTCCATTCTTTTAAGTACAGTATTTAAAAAAAAAAGATGGACTGCACTCAACCAAGCTTGCCTGCTGAGACTGACGTCTACTTGAAAAAAAGACAATCCTATTAAGTAACAGGATACCCACTCCCTTGCTGTTTTAACTTCTAGAAGCAAATATCCTACCCAGATTTCAAAGGCCATTTCCCTCCAAAAACAACTCGTTATCAGCAGCCTCAATGAACAATGGGAAAGGCAAATACATTTCAGTCTTTCATAATACAGTTTATTATACAGTACAAAAATATTTTCATATTTTGAGCACTAATAAGATTTAAGGGAATTTAAATCCTTAAATAAAATCCCTCAAAACAGAAAGTATAAGTGAAAGCCTTGCACTGCTGTTCATGTTTCTATACTCATTACTTTGTCTGAAGTGACAGTCCCTCAGTACGCAATGTTAGGCAAATAATTTCTTTATCACTTATGTCCACCTGCCAAGAGCTCCGGAAAATGCAAGCAACCCTCCAGCTGCATCAATACCATTGACTCTCCCTGCTAAAACTCAGAATAATTCTAGCCTTACAGAGTTACATATTACAGATGACTGAAATGTAAGCTTTATTACTTCAGTAGCAAAACCAGGTTTAAAGAAGCTTAATCTGATGGCTTACAAATAATATGGAGCTATATGAAGCAAGACAGTCCCAACAACAGTACATGGAAAAAAACCTTCATAAGAATAAACATATCACCCCTGAACACATTTTCCCTAACAGTAAGAAGAAGTGAAACGACTTCCTGACCTGTCTACCTACTACCATACCTAAGAATGCAATTAAATTTCCCTGAGTTTGAGTTCTAGTCTAGCATCTTAACCTCTGTATGCTATGGCCCACTGTCTGAAAAAGTTGCCAGTTGAGAGCACTGTTATGGACTATCATTAGAAATATTATACCCATGTACAACACAACAGGCTATGAAATACAATCTTCATTTGCATAGCATCTACCAAAAAATGCAACGAGCCAATTACTAATATATTAAGGAATCAGCATTCATCTGCATTCATCATTTTTACCACCACAGGCTTGTATTCCTCAACATAAGAATTTGAAAGCTAAAGGAGTGTAAATTAGAAATGCAAATTCATCGCCTAACTTTCTCTCATAGCATGCATCACACACAACTCATCTGCAATGATACAACATGATGGGTATCACAAAACACGTCCAGAATAATACATTCTCTTTAAGTCACTGGTCTGATGTTAAGCAGAAGATGACGATTTCTACTTTCTTCTATGTTTTCATATTTTATGATTGTAGCTTTTAAGATAGATACTACTTTTATTTTTCTACCTCAAAGCACTGCTTTCTTCATATGCCTTTGCACCATTTCTGGATATGACAGGTATGGATATGACAGGAATTATGATAAGCCTACCAGTTAGGATTAATCTTACAGATGTTACTGTAAGAAAGTAAACAAAAACACCAGTTACGATTTTTCTAGGCCTCAGTTTCTTTCATGCTCCCTCTGCTTCCCTGCGATCAAAAAGAAAAAACCCAAACCTTACGAAAACCCCATGCCAACGCCCCTCAGTAAGCGGGGAGAAACAATCACAAAAAAACCCCAAAAACCTGGAGCTCGACAGTCAAGAGAACATACTGCCAAACTATTTGAACTCCCTGGAGTCTTACACCAGAAAGGACCTTGACCATCACTCACTCTGCCGATTACGGCAAACACCAAATAAAGAACCACTCTGAATATGCCGTACTTTTGTTAGCACCCACTGGGTCACTAAAACTGGCATCTTACTCAGATTAAGACTAGGATTTCAGATTCTGTTGAGCAACTTTACCCACTTTTACAGAAAAAAGAAAAGGCTAGGCATAACTGTATGTCACTGAGGTTTAAACCAGCTATGTCAGCGATCAATCTGAGCCTCTCAGTCATGTCATCTTCTCATAGGAACTATCACAAACTTTTAATCGCACTGAGATACTAATACATAATCTGTGGCATATCATTTGCCACTACACCTACATATTCTGAACAACTGTTAAGAGAACACTCCACCCTGATGAGATATAGATTTACTACATCTCCTATTCTTTTTAGCAACACCACACAATGACGCCCATAAATTGTCAGCATTTGCTACAGTTCTAATGTACCCAGTTACTGAAAGAAGCCACCCACTAATCATAAGGTGTTCTTTGTAAAAAGCAGAAGTTTCTTAAGTATCAAAACTGCAACTGAAGCCCAGCTGGCAATGCAACAATAATTCTTTAGTTACAAAATCTTTACTCCTGGAAGTTTATCAGCCTGCTGTTTTACAAAATAAGAATTTAATTATGACTCTCCATGCCATCTGTATGCCTCAAAACCTGGGAACAGTTTCAGTCACCTCTAAGAAAGAGAAAGGAATTTAAACAAATAAACTCATTGTGAGATAAAGGCCCTTCGTATACAATGACAGCACTGTGCTACTGCAAGATAAGATATAAGAAATGGCAAACAAATCCACCTTAGGGGAGGAAGCAAGCTTCACCATTTCTGATATTATGGAGCCACCTGTTATAGAACAACAACAAAAGTTATTAAAACTCTGTTGAATGGGGCTCTTGTGTTTCAAGTCTTACGGAGACTTCAGTCTACATGATGTACTTCCAACCACAGCATACTAAGATGGTTTTGTTGGGGTTGTTTTGCCCACAGCACAGCAAAATGTTCCAATGTCAAGTTCAAAATACTGTGAATGTTACCAGGTCTGAAGCAGAAAATCCACACTGACAGAGCAGCTTAACCTCTGGTTTTGGCACCTGAGCAGCAATGAAGTCCTATAGAGAGTCCTGTTTCCCAACACAAAATTAAAAAAAAATATATTTAAAATAGTCTTTTTTTTTACATTTTATTGGCACTGCAAAATCCTGAAAATAAATTGGCTTCTTCTAGCTCAGGCTATTGTGTAAACTCTATAAACAACTTTGAGTTTAACACTTAAAAAGGAACTGTAATTTATTTTAGAGCCATTACAGCATGGAAGCAAAACCAGCAGCAAATACATGCTGCAATTTGAGTTTATTTTGCTGTTGATTTGGGGTCTTCCTCTAGCAGGAAATTAAGAAATCTGAGTTCCATTCTATACTACAAACTGTTTGAATGACATCTTGTGGTGCTATTCAGTATTGCCATCCTCTTCCATTATAACACTGTATGTATTGCCAATTCACAACATCAACACAGAATTCCACTATTATTTCAAGTGAGATTCAAATAATTTGGCTATCAGTGTTGCTTTACTGTGGTTTAAAGAGAAATTCAGATAAGAGATAATCTATTTCCTCTTCAGCCACCCCTAATTTTTCAATCTGAAAAACAAACATACTACCCAAAAAGAAAACTACAGAGTTTTAAAGGACAGACAGCAGAGATGTGAGGAAAGCCAGGATAACTATATACCCTGTAAGCCTGAGAGCCACAGAGAACGAGACTGGTTACAGTCTGACTACCAATATAGTTTGCCACTAGTTTCTCAAAGTACTTGCCATCTGGATGGTTAAGGTACAGTCTCATCCTTCTCAGTGGGAAACATATCGAAAAGTGTAAAGTTAAAACTGAATAAAGCATCTTCCCAGTTCCCTGTCTTGAAACTATAATACCTGAACAACGCTTGAGCAACTCTGCGTGTGAATACATGTAAGTTGCTGCTACCACCCACATCAATGCAGATATGTAAAAAACCTTAATTTCAAAAAGCTATAACCAGATGGCAGCTAGTATGACAAAGCAGTTTGAAACCCTTTCTGGAGAGGACTGTAACTTAATCTAAGATTACCTGTTGTCAGTAGAGCAATTATAGATACTACTTCACCCAGCATCAAGAAAGGTTGTCTGAGCGGATTAAAAGTACCAATCTTGCAACCCCACTGCATATGACCTCTTCTGATAGTACCCACACCTCTGATGCTGCAGGGAAGCTTCTGCGAGAGAAAAACCTTCCATGGTGGCAGAGATCAGTTTCCTGAAGGCTGAAAAAGTGGTATCTGAGGTGGTGCTGCCACTTATGCGGTTGTGTCAATTTACAGTCTGTCTTGAGGCCTGTGATCTGAATTTGCAGACATCTGCAGATCACTTTGCAGCATTTAATAGTTGTGAAGGGATTATAGGAGAGCGAGAAGCAGTACTTCCAGCTTTCCTGAAAATGGTGGGAGGAGGCTTCTTTTAAAGACACGACCACAAAGGTGGTGCTATCACTGCCAGAACCTACAACAGTGTTAGTATATTTACATATATGCCCACAACGCTTCAGAAACACTGTTAAAGAACATCACAATATTCATCTTCTAGCAGGATGTAAAAGAAAACTCTTATGCCCCAAAAGAATTCTGGCTTTCTCAAAGTAAGAAAACTACCACAGGGTGGCACAGACAAGAACAGTCTTCAGAAAAGCCGAACTAAGCAAAACATAAACTTCTTGCAGCAGCCTTATGTTATAACAGCATTTCAGAAGTGTATTTTTAGTGCATTCAGGATGCAAATCATAGCAAGTGCCTAAGGCAAATATATGACAACATAATAAATATGCAGAAACCACAGTGAAGACCTTAAACTATAAAATTTGCCTTTCTGAGGAAATAAAAAAGCCTCAAACAAGTTTTAATGACTGCGTTACAGAGAATCACAGAAAAACAACAGTTCAATGCTTGCATCCTCATACGTGCCAAGTGCCTGGCAATAAGAATATATTCACTGTGTGTCACTTCCCATCAGATCTGACCAATTTCAGCTGGAGAACTGCTCTGTAATAGCATGCCCATGTTCATATACTGCATTTAGTTCCTATCCTAGTACTGACTACCGAGTTCAGATTTTATCTTGTAGAGTCATCAGTTCATCCAAACCATTCATCTTTGCTGGCTTGTACATCCTACTGAAACTGGCATATCACCATCTTAGTGGGCATAGCGCCATTTTAACAGATGGGGAAAGAAAGTAATTGTGCCAATGAGCTAGTGGATGCATCAAGTTTGAATATTAGGGCTGGAGTCTCCTCCAAGAGTTTCACAAATGGCAGTCTATGTACAAGCTTTCCATGACTGGTTGAACAGGATATGCCAAGGCAAAACTAGATCAATTTAAGACTCCAAGAACATCTCTGGCAGCTGTTGAAAGCAAGTTTTTAGCTCTGATGAATTTGGAAAAGTCTTCTGCACAGAGAATTGGGGATTAAGTACCTTAATGAAATCACCACCTTAGATTGGCTCTCTGCAAAACAGGCTTGCAAATCTCAGAAAAAAAAAAAAAAAAAAAAGGGTTTGCAGCCCTGCCGAGTTTTCTGATGAATAGCTCAACAGAATGCATAAGCCAGATCTGCAGGAGAAAAGTCTAATAAATTACAAATGTATTTTGCTTGGCACGAATACAGCTTAAAGATGCAAATCAGTAAAGTTGAAAATGCATGTTATAAATTTTGCCATCTGCTTCAATACGGTACTTATCAATTGATATATACTGACGTTACTCATGTGGTTCACCTGTAAGTTTCTACATTTAGATTAGATACAGCAATAGCTAGTTTTATTGCCAAAATAATATTATTTCCAAGAACAAACATTATTATATTTTAACAGAACATGCAGGTAGTTTTTGTTTAAAATGAAATTAATATAGATGAAAATCCTCTGGCCACCTGCAATTAACTGTAGGCAGTAATAGCTGCACCCTAATGTATGCAATTAACATGGATTCTGTGTTACTAATTATCTCTATGGGTTTTCTTAAAAGTTGGAAGACGGTTAGACTACTCATCCCTCTATCTAGAGCAACAGTACACAGTGTAACTAAAAAAATATCCTGTTAATTTAAGTAATGTGCACCTCCATGCTATACAGATGATTTTGACAGTCTTCCAAATAGGCAGTGCTTATTTAATGGATTCCATCAATCCAGACCACAGAGGTGAGGTCCACAGGCTGGGTTCAGCTTGCCCGTAAGATTTATGTAGCTGTACGCTTCTACGGGAGAACTTATCTTGGGCCGCATATCTCCGGGACACAGGGCTCTACCCACCCTGGGGACAGTGATGCACAGACATCAATATGATGGATACAAAATGTCCGTCTATTTAGCTGCGTCACACGCTTATATAGCTCTTGCGCTTCCTGTTCCTGCCACTCCTATGGGGAGGAGTCTATCCTTCCGTCACATCCCGTAATCTTCCGGTCGCCGATCCCTGTCTATTCCCCTACAATTTATATGACCCTTTGACTCTTACGGATTTTCTGCTGAAAATTCCTGTTATGGGCAAAGACTTGTCTGCAGACCACTTCCATTATTCTGGTGGTGCACAACCTGACCCTTTTTCTTCTTTTTCAAACGCGGGGCACATGGACGATGTACATCTGGGGCATGTAGAATGACCTACATCTGGAACATAACCAGTTCACAGACAGGTGTCACACTACCTACGCGGACACATGAATAAATCCCTAAAACGTAACCACGCAAGTTGTACAAAGGAATACCATACATGTCAGCTCTTGTGACAAGCGTGGAAGACGGAGACACGAAGGAGAGGACAAGGCATCTCCAGCTGTGCAAAGGGGCCCATTCTGCACAAGAAGGTTTAGACCAACTCATCTCAGTTACTTACATAAGACCTTTTAATTATTCAGTTATTGAGATATTTAATAGAATGAACACAAAGTTTCCATCCTCTGAACACAAGATTCACCTCTGACATATCTGAGGTGATCTAACTAACCAAAAGGCTTTTTAAAAGCAATACCTAGCAAATAGGCAAGTTATTTTTCCTTCCTCAGTCAGGATTCAATACTCACAGAAAAAGCTGGCCCCAAACTCATATATTTGTTATAAAATCTCTTATTCAAGAACAGTTTCAGCTTAGTCAAAAACAGGAAGAAAACAGTTTCTTATGTACATGTTGTACTTTATAATAGTTTATATAACAGAATTTAGAAAAACCTCCTCCTTTCCTCACTTCTTTTGTCCTGCACATTTACACAGTTACCTGACAGCAGTAGACGAAAGTTATATTTGTACCGTATTGACTTTATTTTTCACTGCACTGGATACACACTATATCAACTAATGAGAAACATTTGTGCATGGTATGTGCAACCTATTGCACTTCTTTTAAGATAACTGTTTATTTCAATCAATATTTCATCTTTATTGACCTCCTAATAGTCAAATTTTCTACTTACTCAGGTTCAGCATATCACCACAACAGACGTTTCAAGGCACTGAGATGTTTTCAATACTGACAGCATGTGTCTCAACCAAACCACCACACTAGCATCTCAAGGAAGTACTACGTTCATTAACTGAATTGAAGATTTTATCTGTAACTGAAAATTAATTAATAAATCTCAGAATTGCTAAAGGTAAAAAGGCAGCTTTAACTGCAGCATAAGACACATAGGCTTTTGACACGAAGGGATGCTCAGAATTTCTAGATGGTAAGTATTTCAGCTGAGTATTTTCACTGAAATGCTAAAAACATAACAGTTCAGACAGATAATTTACATTAGGTCAATTTTGGACTTCAGATTTAAGTCTACTGCTACTCATTTGTGCCTCTGTGTGCAACTTGTCACAGGCCACTCTGTATAACAAATGCTGCAAGATTGAAGACAGTCTGTCCTAACAAACAATTTGTTTATTTCAGAAGCATTTTGGCTTACTTCCTCTTCATGACAGAGGACAGACAACATAAAGAGAAGAGACTGGGATTTTTTAAAGAAAGCATTTTCAACAAGATGTTGATATTTATACTTTAACCACATGATAACGTTTAGATTAACTGGCAACAGGTAAGTGCAGGCCTTTGGTCCAACAGTTACTGCAGGAACATTCTAGGCTGTATATTATAAATCTGCCCCTCTGCTGAGAAAGGAATGCTTCTTGTATCATCAGTAGGTCTAAGGAAGAATCCCCCTTCCTCAGCAACAAGAAAAGTTTGCCAAGCAGTGAAACACCATGATGATATGGGACATAAGCATGCCTAAGATCATATTTAGCAGTGCTGAGTGACAATCAAGACAGATCAGCAAACTAACTCTGAAAAGCCATAACAGTAATTTTATTTTCAACAGTGGAATACTCCGCTATCCCCACACTTCAATTTGCAAGATGCAGAGACACATCTTGCACTTCTCTGTGGGCCCAGTAGGGAGGGATCAGGTCTGGCCAGTTTGAAGAACACAAAACCAAACAACCAAAAGATACCATGTCCTCCATCTGGGCTACAGTCCCTATTTTCAGATTTCCATTTCAGCTCTATGGAAAGGAAGATTTGTTTGCTTCTCAATAAGGAGTTTTTGGGCTATTACCAGTGTGGGCCATATGACATACATGCTATATGCTTGAGAAGTGACTATTGCATTTTCCAGACAGACTGCAACACAGTCTGCTTTTCTAACAACGACCCTCACGTGCAATCCAGTGGCTTTTTCACACTACACAAATTTCATAATCTTCCCTGCACAGTGTCTGTTCCTCAACTGTTCAACCCATACAGGTTTGAATCATGGATAACTTCCTACTTCAACATGAAATTGTTTGTCAGTGACCAACAACCACAGAGATCAATGCCTGCTTTCCTCTCAAGCCCTTCCTTTAGAGGGTGGATCTCCTCTCCCCTCCTATAAGCGTAAAAGCAAGACTGAAGGAGCAACTAATTAATAAGACATGCATACATATGAGAAGCTATTCTGGTTCTTCCATATTGAAAGACAATCACATACATACACGCGCACAAAACATCTCATGACCCCAGAGTTATATTTCGCACGACCACTGGACTACCACAGGAAGAATTATTCACTTCAGCTTCTGCATCTGATATAACATAGAGCACTACACCCGCAAAACAGCCTGAAGTCTAGGATTACATGAGTTATGTAGAGAACTATGGGCCATGACCAATGATCAGAGTACCCTCCTCTGTGGAAAAGCAGCAGCAAAACAATGGTTAAGAAATAAAGTGCAAAGTTGTTATGGTAGGGGACAGGAGCAGGAGGGTGCAAACAACATAAATCAGTTACAACACGTAAGTCAGCAGAGGGGCATCCATGCTAGAGCAGTGAAAAGTTTACCTGGAACAGAATGAAAAAGCGAAGTATTTAATGGAATAGCAGAGGAAGAGAAATGTGAGTTGTCTGGCAAACTGAGGAGGCCTATCAGCAGCTGCCTCGCAGAGCTAAGCATCAGAGTGACAGCAGCTTCACATTCTTGTGATTTACTTTGGTGTGGCACAAAAATAAACACATCAGTCGAGGTTTCGAGAGCACGGATGTTCTCTTTGTGCAGAACAATCAAACTGAAGAAGTGATTGATTTTCTGATGTACATGAGACCTGAGTTTATGGTGCTTTTTATTGGTTGCTCTTAGAATAGATTTCCAATTCGTTTTTAGGATACAATTCCAGCTTAGCAAACCTCTTGATCCTTCCATTTAGACACATTCCGCCCCCGCCCATTTCAATTCACGTTTCCTTTAAGGAGCTGAAGGCTTTCTATGTTACTGCACTTCAGCGGGTTGGTTTTTTCCCTCCTCCATTTCCTCATTTTGACTTCTGACCGAGACGCAACACCGTTAACACCCAGTTCAGGCTGGCCACCTCGCCGTGATCGACTACATTTCCAACTACAACTCCCACAAACACTTCTCGTCTCTTCGGTTTCTTTTTTAAATATATTCGAAGGCGAAATTAAAACAAGGGCAGTGTGTTTAGAGGAAAAGTGATAAGCAGTTTTTCAAAACAACCAGCAAAAAAACTACGGAGTACCCGTTCTCCAGCGAACACCTCAACACCTCAGAGGTAAGCAAGCGAACTTCTCCACGGAGTCACGAGGGGGTGACAGCGGGACACCGGGCCGCCGCCACCCCCCCGCCCCGCTCCCCCGCGCCTCAGGGCAGGATCCCGCCTCGCAGCACCCACGGCATCGGCCGCGGCTCACCCGCCCCTCCACCCCGAGGGACCGAACTCCCCGCCTCGCCACCCCGAGGGACGGGACACTCCCCCCCGCCACTCCGAAGAACGGGATCTCCTCCCCCCAGGGGACGGGAGCCCCCCTCGCCGTCCCGAGGGACGGGACATACCCTCCCCCCCAGTGGAGGGGAGGACCCTCAACCCGGACAGGCCCCACTCCTCTCCCCTCCCCTTACTTCTTGGTGTCGCTGCTGAAGAGCCCGAAGGCCGCGGGAGTCACCGGGGTCATGCTGGGCGCCGGCTCCTGCGCCAGCTCGGGCGCCGCCTCTCCGCCCTGCTCGCCGTAGCCGAGCCCGTTCCCGGACATGCCGCCGCTCCCCGACCGCTCCCACAAACTTACCGGCGCGGCACTGCGCCCCGCACCCTTGCCCAGCCCAGCCCTCTTCCGGAAGCGGCAGGCACGCGCCAGCACGGCGGGGCGGCCGGGTCACGTGGGCGGGAGGCGGGACCAACGCGCCCGGGCGGAACTCGCCCCGTCCCGACGTCCAGCAGTTGCTACAGCAACGCGGCCGGGCCGCCTACCCCGCCCACGACTCCCGGCAGGGCCCGGGCCCCGGTGCCGCGGTGCGGCGGGCTCGGCCGCCCGGCCCCGGATCGAGGACCGATCGCGGGACTCCCGCCGCTTCCAGCCTCGCCTCGCCTCCCACCCGGGAGGAGCTGCGGCTCCCTGCCCTGGCAGCAGCTCCGCGGCCGGGTTTGCCCTCGGGCAGAGGTGCGGGGTGCTGCCCGAGGAGCAGGCTTTGCTTCCCAGCCCTCGCTGCGCCTCGGGCACAGCCGTTTAAAATATAAAGTATGGCCTATAGCAGCAGGCCGTTTGTCGCTGCCCGTAATCCGTGTTACAAATTTACTTATTTAATGTCAGCACCTCATGCTGACTATCACACTATCCACCATCGCCATCACAGGAGTAGTGGGGTAGCCTAGGCTAACAGCAACAGTTTACAGGTGGGAGGCCACAAAATATAAAAGGATAATCAGAAGCTGTCCGACTAAAGTTTCTCCTACTTTCTACAATCTTATTTTACTCTGTGTATCTTATCGTCCCCGTCCCTGTCCCCCCCGCCCGCAGCCCATGAGAAATATTCTGTGTTCATTAAAATGCCACTCTATCCATCTCCTGACATATTAGTGGAGTCCAACCTTTTCATCCTGAGAACTGAACTAATTTCCAAAAGGTTACAGTTCACAATCAATACTTTTTATCTTGCAGAGGAAAAAAAAAGGGGGGTGGGGGGAATGGATAGTCATAATATTTTTCTGAAGCAGCTCTTTTACTTGCTTGTCTTTGAGCAACTTGTACATTTCTGATTGAAACTGAGTCATTACCAAGCAAATAAACTTAACAAAAGGAACTACCAATAGAGGATTTATTAAGAGTGCAGGGCTGCTATAAGGGCAGTTCTCCTCGATAGCTGCCTTCTATGGATGCTAACATTTCAATTTTGTTTCATGATCTCTCACAACTTTTTCCTTTGTAGCACTGCCTCTTGAAAGTCATGGCTTAGAGCGCAAAAGTCCCAGTGTGAATATTCTTAACCATCGCTATTTTACCTGTCGGTTCTTTAGACTTCCATTTTTGTCCTGCCCTTTGCATTGGTTACAGCAACACCCACCATAGTTTTCTTTCCCTGTAATGGGAAATATCTCATTATAAATACCATAAACAGTCACAGTAACTGTTGATACTCCTCCAATAATGTGACTTGAGGCAGACACATCTCAATCATACCAAGTTGGACAGCATCCTACACCCTGTGTTTTTAAAGGCTCAAAATCCAGAGTAGACTGCTGTACAACTGCATCCAAACCAAATGGGCACTTTACTTCTCTCCTAAAAGTTTAAGGTGTTGCTTTGATCTGCAGAGAGATCTGAGAACACATATCAGCAAACCTTAGAAATTGTCTCATTCTGCTTTTCAAACCATGCATTAATTTAAAAATATAACAGTGAGAGCACTTGAACTTTGGTCCCAAGCGTGGTTATGCTTACACGAGACAGGGCCCCTGGCTTACATGTTTTATTTTTGTATAAGGCACATATAGTATAGGAAGAGGTAACCTATACTAGGCCAAGTCCGTAATTTGTCAGGTAGATCTATTCTAGTTTATTTTAAGAGTGCCTGCCTCTCTTTCTGAAGCAGGAGGTTTAAACTGCTTGCTTTTTTGTATAAATCTGTAAAATAGGTATTTATTGTTAGCAGTAAGAAACATCTTAAGTACAACAAAGTAATTCTTTTATTATTACAATATCACTTTAAAAGTAATCTTAGAGGAAGGACTGAACAGAAAAAGAGAACATTAGACTTGTAGAATAGTCCAGAGAAATCTGCATGAGTACAAACATGGGGAAAAGCAGACAAACGGGTTATTGAGGTGGATGATCATGGGACTGTGATATGAGAAGAGGAAGGGAGAATAGTGAAGCAGAGCTTGGAACGGCCTTGAAACCGAGAACAGAAAGCAACTATAATTAGAAGGTTTATTAAGTATGTATAAACAGTCCCATCAGGAAGGCTAGCTACAAGCTATGGTTATCAGTTCTTGCTATGTAGTCTAGCCTGAAAAATACCACAACTGTTCAATGATTAGCCTTTTCCTGGCTATATTAACTCTTCAAAATCACCATGCAGGGGTAATGTATTTGCACATTGAATTTTTAGAAAATTATGTCAAACTGAATTCTGAAAGACAAAATACTACCAATTCTAAATTCTCCACTTATATTAATTGATTAAAATAGTCTATACTTTAAGTTTTGCGCAGCATAAGAAAAGTAACTGACAAGGCTTAAAACAGGGAACATAGAAGGCTTTTGCTTCTCAGTTTTCCACTCATCATGTTTTCTTTCTGAAACCATTTCACCTCTGTGATTTATACCATCTTCACAACTGCTGCTTCTACAGTATCTGGTAAATTTCATAGTTTCTTACTCTTCCATTCATAGATGTAAACAACTATATAATATGTGATGTATGGACACAGCTTTTAAAAACTAATTGCACTGAGCAATAAATTCCAAAGCTCTGTGGAAGGGAAGATGTATGATTTATGTGGATGAATACATATGCATTTTCATAAAAACTTATATATTGTATATACATATGCATTTAAGGGGAAAAAAAGAGTCATGCTATTCCACAAACTGTAATTTTGTAATTCAAACACACATTACCTTTGCTCAGCTTTTTGAAGCATTTACGGAAGATTTTTGCAATGTTTTTTGCAAAGTTACATGCCTTCTGTGTTCTTTTTTAAGCTGAGCTGGGCTGCCGTATGCTTATTTGTTGCCCTCTTGTGGCTTAGATTATTAATGTGCTATTTGTCATGAAAAAGTCAGGAGATGCCTTGGCAAGGAAACTCATTTTTAATGGAATTCAAGCTCTGTATAACAGAAATGTCAAGATATTAAATGTTTTGCTCATATTTTCTGTTTTGCTGAGAGTTTCTGATATACCTAAAACGTGCTGGTATTGCAGATCCTACAAAAAATGTGTAAGGGTTTTGACTTAGAGTTTTTTTTTCCGTCAATGTCACTGCCAAAGGTAAGTAATGATACAATACAGACTTCTGAGTATTAACATTTTCCATTCACTAGTGAGTTAGAAATCTGATACATAATCAATTACTTTAAAATTAAGCACCAAGAACTCATTCCCTAACCTGGAATAATGGGGTTTCAGCCTGAGGCATGAACTTAGCTGCTACTATTCCTGAGTAGTTCAGGAAAACTCTTACACAAATAATAAAACTAATGGGTCTGAAAAAAACTTTGATCTGTCTGTCTCCAGCTGTATCTAGATTTGGGACTGTAGTAAAAGCAAACCAGAGTTCTTTCAAAAGTACCTGTTCTTCATTCCTTCCTAGCAGAACAGGCTACCGTATTATTGACAGGACCTCCTCACATATGCACTGAGGAAACCAGAAGAATCCAAATTCTCTTTTCTTCCTACAGCTTTTCTATAAACTCTAAAATTACAGAACATGTGTCTTCTGGCTTCATCAATTAATATTCCTTTGAATGGTTATGAAGATTTTGGTTAAATGATGAATAGGAAAAGTAGAAAGCAAAAACATAGAACACAAAAGAGAAAATATTTGAAAAATAAAACAGTTCTTCAATTATATGAGTTCTTTGTCATTTCCTCAAGCATAAACATGCAAAATAGGTACTACTAGAATTAGAATTATAACTTTCATGGATATAGAAAAATAGATTTTACTTTTAGACAGAGTCTCTCTTGCAATTAAAAAGATTAAAATTATATGCAAAACTATTACAGAAATACAAAAATCTCCAAATATAAATAAAAATAACAGAATAAGTACTCTTATATTCTTGTACTGATATCATACCTGGTGTATTTAGTGATAATTAAAATACACATAAGATACAAGGTCAATTTGCCTTCAAAACTTTCACTATAATTGAAAACCTTATTTGTTAGTTCTTCATTATTTAATCTTCCCAGATATTTAAATATCATACCATCAAATACCATATCAAAGTAGGAAACCTAAATCAACTCACAGCAAATCTCCCATCATACGTAATGCTCACAGAACTCAAGTAGTAAGTTTAAAGTGTTCAAATGTTTACTGCACTGTATCCTAATTAAAAAAAAAAACTTCAATAGAACAAGAAAATTTCTTGTATCTCAGAAGATTTATCTTAACTAAGAGAAGAAATTCAGGGTGTGGTGCATTCTCCCAAATACCCCAGCTAGCCACAGCTACCCTTCTGATGCAGTCACCTGTTGCAGATTCGCTCTTGACCTATCTTGTTCATGTCAATTCTGGGTTTCCCCCTAGATCTATTGGCATACCAACTATAGGCATGGGTTTGCCAATTTATCTTCTGCTTTTCTTAATCTAGACAAGCACAGGGTCTACCTACGTTAGAATAAAATATTTAACTGGTTTAAGTATGGAGCTCTAATAACTTTTAAAACCTTGTGCCTGTATAAACAATTTATACTGTGACATATCTGGCTGGTCAACTCCAGGCATCTTCAGGGATTTGCCTTAATTGACAGACTAAACCAGAGGTTTTTCTGCCTTTATTAGTATTTCATAGCTTGCTAGTTAAAGTTTCTAAGCTAGCACATTTATTTAAAGTATTTTTAAGCTAGTTTACATTAAAAGCTTTAAGAAGAAGGTATGCGTACATGGTTCATGTGTTTATTACAACATCTCTTCTTTATTGTGCTGACTCCTAGTCATTACCTAGAAACCCCACTGACTTAGGCTGCTTTGAAATACATGCCTTGACACTTGGAAATAGTCCAACTGTCTTACTGGGTCCTTAGTTTTAAAAGAAAAACAAGGTGACTTACTCAGGAGTTCAGCCTTAGATTCTTGCTTACCTGCACATCCTCCATGTTCTACCTTCAAACAGTACAAGAAGAGATAATACACGTTTGTGTTTGCGTTTGCTTTCTACTGGTACTGCAAGTTGTTTGGCAGAAATAATGGGACGAATATACATGGAAAGAATGGCAGGATGATTAGAGCTTCTCGGAGTGTGGCTGTATGTCCCAGTCAGCATACAGAAATAGACATCTGCCCTAAAGAATGTCTGTTCAGTTCTTGAGTTTTGAATTCAGTTTACTGAGTAAATAGCAGTTTCAATACCTACAACAATACAAAGAGAAATTAGGCAATTTTGAGCAACTGGTCTATAAGCAGGGAGCAGGCTACGTGGAAGCACATTGTGAATTCCTTGGCATGCGGTCCATTATGCATGGTATAGATTACAGCAGTACAGGAACAGGTTTTATTGATGTTGAATGATCAAAATACTTTCTACTGTATCTGGAGCACAATGTCCTTCAAACATACCACCTTCTTAGTTCTGCAGCATTCAGCATGTATCCTGTCCCATGGGTGAGAAAAGAGTATGCAACAATAAAGTCCCTGTCCAAGGAGATTTAACTTTTTTTCTGGCATTTTTGTGCAATTTGAGGACACAAATTAGTCAGACTAATAGAAGCAGACCCATAAGGGAGGTTAGACTAGAAGACCTCTAAAGGTCCCTTCTGACCCTCAACCATTCTATGATTCTATGATTCTATGACTGTAATGTAAAAATAAAATATAAAGTAAAGCCTGGAATTAAATAATAGACAAAAAGAAAATTATATTTTTAGAAGCAAGAATGAGCAAAATGAAAAACAAAGGCTCAGAAAATGTGATGGCTGTTTCAGATGTTAGTGGTCACAGAAGATAAAATTCTTCACTGGAATGTAATAGGATTTGGGTGAGAAACACAGGAGAGTCTTTTACTGGAGGAGTAACAAAGTGAGAAAATAAAGGCGCCATGCCAAGAAAGGGTTACTCCTAACATTTTCCTAAGAGTGAAACACATTACTTATCCTACTGGATTTTTTTTAAAATATATGTTAATTTATAAATGGTTTCTGGAAAGAAATAATGAACTGGCTGAGAATCAGGTTTGTAAGCAATTGTTACACTCAAGTGCACTTGTATATGAAAGGGGTGAAAAGGCCAATAAATTATTTTCCTGGTAGGTCAAGAATGAGGAAGTTGAAAAAATTATCTTAGAAATAATACTGGATACACAGAAGATACGATTTCAGACAAGGAAAAAAAGAAAGCAGCCTTTTTTTGTCAGAGACTCCCCTTGCAGTCAGGTCTGAATAGTGACCATTCCTAACCTGGAAGTCCAAAGGCTGTGGAAACGTGTGTTCTTGTTGAGCAATATCACTGGCTCATCTTGGAATGAGATCAGGGTTTCTCAGCACCCTAGAACTGTGATTCTAAAGCTAGCTCACTTGTTTAGTTAATTAACTCAAAAGGTTTTTTCCTATAATTAACTGTTATCTCCTATTTCTTAAAAAAATGTAGGGAATCCCAAGTAAAGAGATTTTATGTGAAAATTTTCCTTGTAAAATGAATTTATTTTAATAACATAATTATAAAATTATAATTCAATTTCTAATTGTATTTATCTCAATTACATTTATTAATATTTAAAAGTAATGTGTTTATAGGTATGATTAAGTATATTAACTTTAAAATTATGAATTTATAAATTTTTAAAAAATAATTTTACATGAAAATTTTTGTGAAAATAGCAGACTGTTTCTCTGATATTTGTTCTTTTTACTGATTAGGCACCTTATTGCACTTATTCAGTCTCCTATTGAATCACTGTAAAATATGTCATTTTTTAGCACTTCTAAGAAGGAACTTCCTTAAAAGTTACATGAAGAAAAGTACATTTCTCACATTTATTTTGAAGACTAAAATAAAGGAAATATAGTGAATATTTATAAACTCATTGTTAATGCTATTTTTCATGTGAATTCGCAACCTTTTTTTTTATAAAGTAGGCCACATTTAAATACAGAACATTTGTAGTTAGCCCTGGTCAGTACATCTCATGATGTACTTAACAAAAGTTGAAATGATACAGAGAGATCAAGATAAAGAATGACTTATGTATGAGAAAAAACCTAAACAGACTTGAATTCTACAGCCTAGAAAAGAGACATTTAATAGAGATCTATCTGTTTTGTGGGAGAGGTCAATAAAGCAGTGAATCGCACAGAGAACATGACTAATTTTCTCATCTGCTAGGAGGCATCGTATGAAAATGGTAGATTGTAGGTCCAAAATAAAGGGTTTTTTAATTTTTCCTACAGCACAACTGAAATGTGGATTTTAATAGTTGCCATGACATATTGTTGACAGCAAAAGTTTTCATGAGTTGAAAGAACAAGAAGACAAACTCATGGAAGAAAAGGTTATTAAATTCAAAGATAACATCTCTGGCTCAGGAAGTTCCTGAACCACAGTTTTATTATAGAGGAGTAGCATACATCCTCTCCTTGTTCTGCAACTCTTCGATAAGAATCTGGTACTAGTCATATGTAAATATTAATATTCCGGTCTAGATGGACCTTTGCTGGTGCAACTGTTCTTATGTGATGTATTTCACTTCACTATTCCTATTGCAGCTATGTAAATGTGTGAATATCCGGCTGTCTTGTAACACGGTTCAGCAGCTGAAAAATGAGAAACTGCAAGTGATAAGCCAAGTTTGCACAAAACACTCAGAAGTTATCTGTGGAGCACCAGCAGCCCATACACTGTGACAAGGTATTTCAATGCACTTTGAAAAATATAATGAGAATAATGAAAGAAATTAGTACATATATTATCTAATGTCATGGTTCAACTTATGCCAAAGACTTGTAGTCCAGTAAATGGGAATTAAAGCCATGCTACATTTCTGTTTCCTCTTCTAAGAAATAGGAACACACCAGTCTACCCCATCTGTAGCTGAAGAATGCCACATATGAGGTAAATCAGGCTACATGTCCCATTCTGATCACAAAAGCTGAAACTTTAGTGAGGCTTTCTGTTTTATTTGGGAGAAAAACAGAAACATGTTTTCAGTCTTATTTATCCCCTCAGGTCTTGTTTGCCATTTCTGCCACTGAAGTTGTGAAAGAAAATTTGTGTTGACTCCTTTCAAACCACTGTGATCAGTCTTTAAAAACACTAAATGTTTATAGGGCTGCTATGACTATCTTTAAAAATT
Organism: Phalacrocorax carbo; assembly: GCF_963921805.1. Lineage (NCBI taxonomy): Eukaryota > Metazoa > Chordata > Aves > Suliformes > Phalacrocoracidae > Phalacrocorax > Phalacrocorax carbo. The sequence goes on along the minus strand of NC_087548.1, from coordinate 27,502,582 downwards.
ACTTGAGGTGTTATATCTAGGATGACTCCTCTGTTCTGCTCTGAGGGACACCAAGTCCCAGCTTGCTGGTTGTCTATTTCTTCAGTTGTAACGCTTTGGTGCTGCACAGTTATTATATCCAGTGCTCCACAAAGCACTCCTTCTAATCACTTCAGTCAAAACAGCCAATATGACTTACACAGAAATTCTTGGAAATTATTGAAAACTATGATCCACGTTTTTGTTTCTAGATTCCAAGCTACTTTAGCCAGTCATTTTCCTATGAAAGAAATATGAAATAAGATGATGATGCTGAAGAGGCATATTTGTTCCATAACTGAACTCAAAATAGAAAAGCTTTCTTACAAAACTTCATTGGAAATTAAATAGTATCTTTGGAGATAGGAGTATTACTCAAACGTCAGACAGGCAACTAGCAACTAAGAAGAGCAGAGGTTCTAGACATAACGTTCCTCCTTTCAAACCTTGATAAAGTGTTTAAAGATTTGCCAACATATCATGCAAACTTTCTGACACCATTCTTATCAGAAAATTCTGCTGCTATGGCCTTTGATGTCTACATGTCTTCCTTTCAGGGAAAGGTAGTTGTTACTGGTCTGAGTTGCTATCCAATAATCAAGGCTTTTCATGCTTATTTTATTAGAAGAAGAAATTGATGGGATAAGCAAAGTCAAAGTAATGGCCAGCATTGTACAAAAAGAGGAACTCTATAGGGTCACTCAAAAGGGAAGTCAACTATTCTGAAACTGTAAAACTGAGCTTGCAGCATAGATGAAGCTGGTATACTCGAGATCGTGGGAGTGTGGAAGTGGGATGAGGAATGCAGTTGGGACAACAGGGAATACCACACCTATGCAATGGCCAGGGTGGTCTGCATCTGATTCTCCTCAGCAGAGCTTTGTGTATTGGGCTTTGCCTCTGGGGCAGGAGATAACAACACTGAGCATTGGAAAGCAGTACCCCACCCATGCACATATTCACTTAGATGTGGGTTTGGGGGAACTGGGGAAGATCAAAGGGCCAGATATTTCACCCTTATACCAAACAGCCTTCATTCCGCTTTCAGAGAACCATTTCTTTGATGCAGCTGTGCATACAATGTCCTATTCCCTGAAAACAGAGAGACAAAGACCAAAGAGCAGTTTCCAAGCCACTTTTTCAGCAAATCTGGGGCTTTAGAAGTCCTCTTTCTATATTCACTCAGGTTCCCGTTCACACTTGCTTCTTCTGATGGCTGGCAGCTTTCTGCCTCCTATCTGCATTTTACCAATCTAGTTGCTTAAGTGCCTGATTTTCAAAAAAGATGAGGACTTACATCTTTTCCAGCAAAGAAGAGACCTGGGCCTGAGAGACCCTGGTCCTCACCGTGCCCTGATTTGTAAATCCATAGATGGAAAAGGACTGTCCATAGATCCCCATTCTCTTTACAGTATAAAGAGATATATTATTAGTATGAATGAGAGTCGAAGGAGAATAATATATATGCAGTTTTATCGTATCTCAGTTAATGAAAATTAGCCTTGTCTGTGGCAGTTCCAACTTTGGGCACAAGAGGTAGATGTTTTCACATGAAACGGCCAGCAAATACTCAACATTACTGAACACTCCCTGTTACACTCCAAGGTGGGATGATCAGGAATTGTTTGTTTCCTCTTCTATGTCTTATGTGGGAAGATACTTATGAAATGTGAGATTAATTGTAAAGATGTAATCTGTAGAACGGGGTAGCCATGAATTGACCTATAATGGACTACCATGGCTTATTTATATTTGCCCAGAGGATCTTATGACTTCAGAGGGGATGCAGTGTCTTATTAATACTTTGTTCTCTGGACATAATATTATCATATGCATTTTCATGCACTTATGAGACCAAGGTATGCATAGTGAAGCTGATTTTGTGAGAGATGGAGAGTACATGTCACTGGCATTCACCTGCCCTGCACTGAATCTATTGATTTTCTACATGGGTTCAGACTGTTTTATGAGTTATTTCTTGCTCTCTGCAAGCTAAGCAATTAATGACTAAAAGCTAAGAATAGCTGTACCCTCAGACACTATTAAGTTTTAAACAGTGTTATATTTACATTATTTCATTTATTTTTTTTTTAATAACAAGTAATAGGGAAGAAATACTTGAGTCTATTAAAATATTTGAATTTTTAATATTGTGATAATTTTTCCATTCCTAAATATCCTGGAGAAAAAGTGACACATTACCTGTATTTATTTTCCATAGGGACCCACACACATATTCCCTGGTTAACTGCTACCTAGCAGAAGGATTATCAATTACAAGCTTTTTTAAGGGGTCTATGAAAGATTTTTATAATAATTCAAACACGATCATTGCTTTACATATGGAGCTAATTCAGATGATTATGTTGAAAATATTATGCGTATTTTAATATTCCAACAGTTACCTAAACATTATTTTTGTTTTTTTAAAAGGGATCAGCATAGGCTTTTCACAGACCTGTGTGTTACAGACTCACAGTATCCAATGTAAAAACTAATCTTTTTCATTCTAAGTCTCTTTTTGTCATCTCAGATGACCAACACTGGCTTTGTGCATATGTTCATTAGTAGACTCATTAACTTTAATCTAGTTATTAATGTGAGCGAGAATTGCTTGCACTAATTAAAATTTCAGAAGGGGAACTTACTTTATCATATGTTGTGGCTTGGAAAGCTTTTGCAGGAACTGCAGTCTATTACAGACTTCATGTTTTTTGAAATCACCATTTCTACATGTTATCTGAGGTTATATATGTGTTGTCAGTAAAAAAGTTATTGTATGGTAAACAATATTTACTTCAAAGGAGCCTGAAATTTTAAGCAATTACTTGGCATTAATTTTCCGAAATCCTATGGATAAGTTCCTTTGTTCTGTTTCATTTATGTGATGTATCTAACTTTTGTGTGACGGAGCCTTCCAGTATTTACAGCATCAGTTTATGCAGTTATTTTGTGATAATCTGTGTTCACTTTGCAAATTGACCAATGCAGGTTCCTGTCTCCATTATACTTACTTTCTTCAGGTGTCTTTGTCCTGAACGGTATCAGTTCAATCTAGCTCACAGGTCTGATGCTGTAAGTAAGTAACTCCTGCCACAGCAGATGATCTGTAGTTGCAGTCTCACACACTGCAACATATGAAACAAAATAAAATTAGCCTTTTGTTGGCCTTTGTACCATTGACTGGCTTGTCAGCCATTCACTGTATTCCAACAGGTGTTCAGGTTGTTGCAGTTGAAAGTGAGGAAGAATTGATTTGAAGTAGTCTATTTGGCAATAGTCTCAGAAATCTCTGAGATTCTATCCTACTATTTCACATCAGTAAAAGCATGAAGACAGTATGTAATAAAAGTGGAAATTCTGCATGAGGAAGATAGCATTAGTTCAGGTTTTTTTATTTGAAAATTTTCACAACATACATTATAACACTATGTATTTAGATTATGTTAATTTAATAACCTTCTTCTCACACGTATATCATTTTCCATGTAAAAGAATCACATTTTCTCATAAATATTACATCAGTTGTGGAACGATAACTGAAGAAAACCCCAGCTAATGCAGTTTTGTAATTCGAAATTCACTTCTTTCTTATGAAACCCTTAAGATGTACAATCCCAACAGATTCTATTAATGCCATGATAATAATTCAGGGAATTAAGCAAAGGAACAGAATGAGACAGGCTTGCACAGGAAACACTGTTACTGATTGCCTTAGGGTATTTCTAGAAACTTCTGTCAGGACAGACTGATTACAGACTTATTAGGTAAAGAGTCCATACTAAGCAAATCCAGTACGTCCAGCAGGAGCTGAATGTGACTTTACATGAACTGCCTTTCTTATCAGCCAAAAATGGCTGTTTCATGCAGGGAGACCACAAACATACCGCCTCCTGTCACCCAGGCAGGAGGAATCCAGAAGCAGCGAGTTTGCGGTGCTACAGTGATATGTATTTCAGGTTGCAGGCTGCTTCTGTGAGCAGAGATCAGCTACCACAAAACAGTTTTGCAGTGGTTCCTTTTTTTTGTTTGTTTTTTTGTTTTGCATCCTGACTGACCCACTAGACACATTTTGAATAACTAGGCTCAGAGTGCAACTGGCATCACGGTTCTTTGCTACACAGAGCAAGAGCAGCCTAATGGAAGGCTGAGTCATATGCCACAAAACAGTGGTACCTAGAACGATGCATAAACTAGAGCTTATGAATACATAAACTAGCATATGAGCACATAAGCTTGCCTACAATGTGTCATTAGGTTTTGTAAAGCGAATAGTCACAATATACTTACGTGATTAATGACAAATATCATGAGTTGCACCAGGAAACTGAAGCACAATGAAGTTACAATGCCAGGTGAGTTTGGACTTCTGACCTGGACTGGGTTTCCTGTTTGAGTACCCACAAGGTATCAGTCAAGAAGGTAAACATAGCTTGCAGAACCAGTGGGAAATAATGGGATGATGAATTGTGAACGCTACTTCAAACTCAACATCTGCTACTTTAAAATGAGGTGTGTGATATTTAACGCTATGCACTTCACAGTTTTTAACGTTTTAGAATAACAATGTATGGAAAAAGGCTAAACATAGCAAAGCTGAGTTGAGACAGTGGACATTGTTTGAGAAATATTACAGAACAGCGCTAACCTTGAAAAATAATTCCAACTATGTGAATTATTGTGAAATATGAATGTTTTACCAAGTTACTTTTGAACTATATTATTTATATTTTCAGAAATTTAATCACATTAAGTGAGGTTTAAAATACGATATTAGCAGTGAAAATATAATTTCTTAGTGGAGTACTGCTAACAGTAGCTCTCCAGTGACTATGTAGACAGCTGTGAAAACTTAATAAAAGAGTACTTCCTCATCTATATAGCTATTTTAGCACCATGTAGACTCAGATGTTTAATTAAAATAATTATTTATGTGGCTCCAGTTAGCCTTTTTATCATGAAATGAAGATACAATATGACCTTCTACCTACTCCTTAGCTTAACTAAGCTGAGCTGTAAATCTTGGGGTTTTTTTGGTTTTTGGTTTTCATTGTTGGCTCTATTTAAGCTCTTGTCCTTCCTTCCCTCCACAGTAATTATCTTATAGGTATCTCAGTCATTGAACAACGACCTAGTCCTACCAGTATGCCCAGAGTACCATATACATGATGTAGACATTTGTAGAATGGAACCTGTGTTTCCTCATCTGATCCCCTTCATAAACCAAGTTACAGGATACGTGTTGACTTATTTCAAATGAAAAGTATTCTGTACTGTGACTACCATTCAGAACAGTGTATCTTCACTGTATTGACAAATTATCCATTAATTTGACACAGTATCTGACTACTCTCGTTAAAATTCAGTGTATTTGAACCTGAACTGATATAATTCAGCCCTAGCCTCCATTTTTGTATCTTTATTTGCTAGACTTTGCAATCATGTGTTCCCTCTGCATATATCATTAAGCATAGGTTTAGGATTGGAGTTTGTCATAGTTTTTCCAGTTTTCTTAAAGAAGTCTAAGTGGACAGCATGGAATAAGTAACGTTTTATGCCTTATAAATACGTCTTGATATATACCTCTTTATTTGAATTTTGTACTTTCCTCTGAGATTTTTAAGGGAAGTACCATTAAAGGGATGGTCTACTTCACTGAAAGGCAGAGGGCCTGAAAACCTCCTGGTTTGTGCTTATCAGATCCAGCTGGGAAGTGCACAAGGCTTTTTATATAGAACTGGAGAGGATTAATTAAACTGCAGCTTTCCATTGACAAAAGGTGACGGATACTTCGATCTGGGAAAAATACCAATAGAATAATTTAGGCCATTTTGCACAGGGAGAATCAAACTGTTGTCAAAATGGCTCTTCTGAAGAGTTTTGGTCAACAGCCTCAGCTACTAATAGTGGTGGTAATTATGTGCAGGGCTAAGTTTCCAGAAATTTATTACAGGTTACTGGGCATCTCTTTTCGATATTAAAATGGTAACTAAATTGAGGTTAGAACTAATGGACCTGCAGTGAAAAGAAACATCTTCTCTCACTTAATAGCATAAATTTAGATTATCCCAGAAACATGATTATGAAACTGTGGAATAAGCTAGCTAAAATATTTTAGCAGCTTTATCTGCTAGAGTAAAAACCACTTGAAGTTTAGGCTATTAATTTTAATACAAGGCTTCCAAACATAGGACTGAAATGAACATTGCTGTCCTTGCTGTCACAAAATGCAAAGTTCAAGGAGCTGGTGGTATTTTGAAAGATTTGTCTGTCTCTTCTGTTCTACCATTTGACTTGCACTAATCTAAAATTTTCAGATGTGTTTCTTGGAGGATGAAGCTTATTGCTGCTCTTCCAGGACTGCCCTTCTGCAATCCACTTCTGCCAAATCATGCGTAAGCATAATTTGGTCCTACTTACAAAAAGGTGAAAGTTGAATTCTATTATCCAAGCTTTTACAACTAATCATACACAGTTCAGTAAGTGGCAGGATCCTAAAAGGACAAATGTGAGGGTATTTTGCTCTTCTTACTTAATTGAATAATTCTATTGTACAGATTCTGCAGTAAATTGTTTCTTTGTTTCTTGTTTTAATTTATCTTAAAATTACCAGAGATATTGTAGTAATTTGCTTCATATAAATGCATGTAATAACAATAACTGATCTCTTTATGAACAAAAAGCTACCTTTGGAAAAATATATTTTTACTTAATAAGGAGAACATTGCTACTTCCACCCTAATTTAGGATCTCCCTACTGTTTTGCAAATCCTGAAAAACAGTAGGCGCTGTGTAATTCAGAAATTAAAAATGCATGTATGCTTTCACTAATTAGACTATAGGAACATAATTTTCATATTCGTATTTGAATAGCAAGGGATTAAATGAACAGATACTCTGCTCAGCCTGGCTAAACTTTTGGAAATATACTACTTAATTTGAAAATACCCTCCAGAAAGATGCTCAATGCACAGATGTGTATGCTAGATGATGATGCTTTTGGGAACAGTTTTGCAGCAAATCAGACAGCTACCAAATAACAAAATATTAAAAAGAAAAGCTATTCCTTAGACAGCAGTAAGTTTGCTTTAGTGGTTATAGAACAGACCTTAGTACTAGCAAAAGGACACAAAAATCAAAGAGAGATATTATTCTTAAAATTAAGGCAGATTTGCAGATTTCCATTGCTATCCCAGAACGTGTAAGCTCTTCTAGAAAAAGCCTAGCAATCATCACCAATTATTTCTTATTAGAAAGAACGGCAGAGAAAGCAAAGGTGTCAATGACCCTTAAGATGGAACAAAACCACAAGGAACAGGATTTATTACTGGAGACCACAGAATTTCATTCTAAAGTAGACATCTATGCTTGGTCATATGTATCACACCCTATTTCTATTTCTATTTCTATTTCTATTTCTATTTCTATTTCTATTTCTATTTCTATTTCTATTTCTATTTCTATTTCTATTTCTATTTCTATTTCTATTTCTATTTCTATTTCTATTTCTATTTCTATTTCTATTTCTATTTCTATTTCTATTTCTATTTCTATTTCTATTTCTATTTCTATTTCTATTTCTATTTCTATTTCTATTATCTCTATTTCTATTTCTTGCTATTAACTATAAATGATGTCTTCGATAAGTTTATCAGATGTGAAGGGGTACATTGTAGAAGACAGGTTCATTTAGTCAAATGAATCCCGTCTAAGAAGAAATGAAAAACGGAGCAAGGTTTTGGAGCTATAAGGCAAGTTTCTGCTCATGATATGTATTTGACCATCTGTCTGAAGGCTGCTGGAATATGCAAGTCATTGTAGACTTCAGGAACCTTGAAAACAAGAGGAAGAAAGGCAGTTAAATTTACTAGAAAGCATTCTAGTCCCATGACCAAGGGAAAACAGAGAATACAAATAATTAGTTATATAACTGGTAAGAAAATTATAAGTTCTGTGGAGCTCTAGGCAACATTCTAAGAAATTAGTTAAAAGAAGTAGTAGTAGTTACAGGACTATAACATTCGGTTCTGCTATCATTATAAAAAATACTGATTAACAAGAAGGGGTATGAAAGAGACTGAAAAAACCTTTTTCACAATCTGAAAATAAGAGAAAGCCTTATAGAAAGTTATAATTTTATCAGTTTAATTTGATGGGTTTATCAAAAGATGAAAGATTACTTTATTAGGATTTACTTGTATCTCACAGGGGAAAATAAAAGTTAATACAGAATGAAGTCATCCAAGATAAGCACAACAGCAATGACTTGAAATTAAAACCATCAAAACACAAAAAAAAGCTACGTATCTATAAAATTAAAGTGGCTAGCCCTTGCAATAAAAAAGCATATTCAGATGAGGACTAGATGTTTATTTCCTTCAACAGACTTCAGTTGTTTTCTTCAAACCTGGATTAAGCAGAAAAAGCTTTACGGCCCATTTACATGAGAGATCTAAATAAATGAACTCATGATTATGCCTGACCTTTAACAAATGTGATTCTGCGATTTTCAGGTTTGAGAAAACACACATTTAATACAAGTGACCAGAAGAATTCAAAGAAACCATCATACGCTTTTTGTCCTACTCTCCTTGTTCTCCATCCCAAAACAAACACTGCAAAATAAAATCAATCAGAATCTAACTTTAAATCTGAAGCTGAATATGGAGCTTGTAGACCTATATGCAAGGGAGTAAAGCAGTTGTATATACAAACCACCATTATAATAACCTAACATTTTATTACTGTACCAGCCAAGTAAATACCTTTGTCCTTCAGCTACCTATCCTCAGATTTTTGAATAGTTATCACTATTCTCTCCCTCCTCTCCAGTATTATCAGTCTAAAGGACTCAACCCTAGTCTTGGAAAGGAGTCACTGTATGGTCTGCCTGAGCAATTAATGTGGGTGACTAATATGTAATAATGAAGATACTGAAAGACAATTTAGTAAGCTGATGAATGTGATGGACAGCTACTTAATTGCACAGGAGCAAGTTAATTCACTTCTGAAGTGTCATTATTTAAGTAATAATTGTCTGTTCAACAGGCATCTACTTAATAGAGATGTTATTAAAGCTAAATTACAGCAAAGCTGTGAGACATCTCCATCTAAACAAGACAGGCAAGACAAAATGAGTGATTAGATACTTATTTTAGTAATTTTCAGTTTAGCCATTTATTGTAATTACTATTGGAAGTTATATCTTTCATTGCTTCATTTGTCACTTTGGAGCCACCTGACTTCTATTTTCATTGTTCAAGTACGTAAGTAATATAGAACCTTTTTTTTTATTTAAACAGTTATTTAGTTGAAGAAGTGATAGGAAAACAGGATAAGAGATGAAGCAACAGAAATTAGGATTTAATATGAATTAAAATAACCTCAACTGCTAGATTAAAATGGGTATGTGGGAGTATCAACTTTAAATTTTGTGTCTCTCATGGTTGCAACAGAAAAGCTTTAAAATGTCGTAAAAGTGTTACCTGCAAGATATAAAATTCAAATAGATAATAAAAACTCCCTGTTGCTATTATTTAGATATGATTGTTTTTAAGGCAAGCTTTTGTTCTGGAGCAGAGAGAGCTGTTAAATATTAATATAAATAATAGACCATAATAATACAGATCCTGATTACTAAGCTTGTATCAAAAAAATATCTAATCCACCCAAAGCCTTAATAACATGGACCAAAGAAGTTTAGGGAACAGGCAATTTCTTTAAAGCATTCTTGTGCATTTCTTTTTATCTTCATATTTTTAGTACCCCCCAAAATATCAATAATACAATTCAATTATTCCAAAGGCTTTTGCTGCCAATTAGCAGTAGAAGCTAAATGCAAGATGCACGCACATTTCTGTGATATTTGGATGGTAATACAAAATTGAAACTCATTTCTACTTTTATGTTCATTATATCAAGAGATCAGTATATGGGGGCAGCCTCACAAATTCTGTTTTTGTTAGAAGTTATTCTGCACTAACATAGATAAGGATACAATCCAAAAATAGACTCTTCAAAATTCATAAAGGGATACTAAGTTTGTTTTCTTAATAATCTTGAGATTCTTTGCACAGTATCTTCTCTGTTTAGAACAGGTAGAATAGGAAAATTTAACTTATTTATATTTAGTATATTTTTATTTCAATACATTAAAAAATTTGAATATTTATTTTGACCTTGAAATTTAATCCAGCGCAGAAAATTGTCTTTTACATTCATGTGTTCATCTGTTTTGCTTCTTTGGTTCTCAAGGTACAGCACAGTGGTGTAATAACTTGTACACAACAAAAAAGACCACTGCTGTTTAAAAAAGTTGTTTCAACTATGTTTTGCATTTAGACATTCTCTTTTAATGTTAGAGTTTGTAAAATAGTTTAATTCAAAGTTTATTCTTTATTTATAACATTAGCCGTTTAAATTGCTTAGGGCATTTATTCTCTTAAAATATTAATTCTTTTAGGGATGGGCTGGCGGCCTGTCACTAGTGGGGTTCTGCCGGGATCCATCTTGGGGCCGGTACTCTTTAATCTCTTTGTTAATGACTTGGATGCAGGACTGGAAGGAATACTAATCATGTTTGCTAATGACATAAAACTGGGAGGACCTCTTGACACTCCTGAGGGCAGACGGATCTGGACAGAGTGGAGAGCTGGGCAGTCACCAAGCATATGAAGTTTAACAAGGGCAAGCACCCGATTCTGCACCTGGAGCATGGCAACCGTGGATGTACATACAGACTGGGGAACTAGAGGCTGGAGAACAGCTCTGCAGAGAGGGGCCTGGGGGTTCTGGTCAATGGCAAGTTGAACATGAGCCAACAGCGTGCCCTGGCAGCCAAGAAGGCCAACCATGTCCTGGGGTGCAACAAGCCCTGCGTTGCAGCTGGTTGAGGGAGGGGATTGTCCCACTCTGCTCTGTGCTGGTGCGGCCTCACCTCGAGAACTGTGTGCAGTTCTGGGCACCACAGTACATTAGGGATATAAAGCTACTAGAGAGTGTCCAGAGAAGGGCCACGAAGTTGGTGAAGGGTTTAGAGGAGAAACTGTATGAGGAGTGGCTAAAGTCACTTGGTTTGTTCAGCCTGGAGGAGAGGAGACGGAGGGGAGACCTCATCGTGGTCTACAGCTTTCTCACCAGGAGAGGACGAGGGGCAGGCGCTGGTCTCTTCTCTCTGGTGACCGATGACAGGACCCAAGGGAATGGCAGGAAGATGTGCCAGGAGAGGTTTAGGTTGGATATTAGGAAAAGGTTCCTCACCCAGAGGGTGGTGGAGTGCTGGAACAGGCTCCCCAGGGAGGCAGTCACGGTGCCAAGCCTGATGATATTCAAGAAGCACTTGGACAATGCCCTCAGAGATATGGTGTGAATTTGGGGATGTCCTTTGCAGGGACAGGAGTTGGACTTGATGATCCTTGTGGGTCCCTTCCAACTCAGGGTAGTCTATGATTCTATGATTAGTAACGCTAAGTATTATTCAGTAATACTTGGTAATATTCAAAATATAATTACTGCTGATATGACACGTTTTTTCTTTTAATTGATTAAGATTTGGCATTGAAAAACTTTGTTTTCTCCACCTTCACAGGATGCATAAATAATAAAAGATGTTTATTTGCTCGTGGGTCACATCATGGTTTTACAATAAATTTTAATGCATTTTGTTGCCTAATCTGCCTTTCTTAAAATATAGAAAAGTGATCTGTATTGTGATTTCCTTCCTTCTGCTAGATAGCTAAAAGTTCAGACTAAGAGCCTGACTTGTCATCCTTTACTTGTGTGAGTACTCTTTCATCATTTCAGTAGTTCTCCTGTCTTAGCTGAGTGTTCATTCAAATAAAGGATGTTTCAATTAAGCATAAAGTGTGTCATTCAGCTTTAATCACTTCTGCTTGGATTATTTTAATTTTCACTTATAAATATTTGACATCTTAATCTTTTTTTCCTTTGATCAATCAATTTCAGAAGTTGTAGCTTCATTTCTTTTTTCAAGAGGTCTGGAGGAAATGTTGCTGAATATATAGCTTAATGTTGCAGAATTTTAGTACAATATTAAAGGAAATTGTTAAAAAGTAAAGTTTAATTATTCCAGTCTGTCACTGAAGACAAAGAGACTTTTGTTTACACAGGTCTGACCTCTAAAGCATGCCAGATGTTGTGGAATAAGCTACATAATAACTGAAATACATGTTTACTCTTCACAAAGTTAGGCGTGTTCCTCAGAAAAGAAGTCCTTTAACCAATTACTCTCATCTGTCCTTTCTACATGAATTGCCTTTTTATGGAGTGCCTTTCTTCCTCCCTGGTAAGTAGGAGAAAGGCTTTATTTCTCAGATCATGAAGTAAGTACTCCATATAATAATTCCTGCTTCAAAAATTATACCTTAAGTTACAGGCAACATATGGTTTCACTTACACAAGGCATCACCTGATACAGTGAAGAAAGTCTCAGTAATTCTTTCTCTCTTCCCAGTATTTTATGGCATCTTTGAAAACTTGACATTTTTATTTATTGATAAATCCCGATTCAAATTAGGACAGTGTTAGTAACCTTCTCAGCTGGCTGTTTTGAAATGTGTTTGCTCTTGGACTTAAACAGCTAGTCAGAACTCTTTTCCAAGTAATCCTGCCTTGCTCATTAGGCTTAGAAAGTGGGTTTCTTATTAACCAGCATTGGTTTGACCTCTTTTTGCCAACACTTTACAACATTCTATCAACATTTTAAAATATTCTGAAAATGGCACAGCTTTCCAAAGCAAGCCTTGTGGGAACCAGAGCTTACTTGGGAGAATGCATCCAGTGAGAAGTCAGGCTGAGATATCTATGGAGCCTTCTCCTACACTCACCGGCTCACCTCTTCACAAGGTCATCTTTGTTGTATAGTTATCCAGACTCAGACTTCTTAATTAATGGTCAGCACCTACAAATACTGTACCTTGCCCATAGTTATGGAATAGAAGTACAATAGTAAGAGCCATGAGCTCTAGCATCACTTCCAATGGCAATCTCTAATGATTTGTCTGCTTTGTAGTCTTTATGTCTTGCAGAAAGTACTAAGTGCCTTCGTTTTACAAATAAAAAGCAGTAAACTTGCAGAGGAACATTCCAGGAAGAGGGGATGTTAGACACTGTATTTCCAGCATGGCAGACCAAAGTTCCATCGGCTGAGTAGAAAGGCCTTTCAAATCCACAGGTATTCAGTATATACGCTTACCTGTACCTGCCACATTATTCCTCTCTTAGATGCTTGCTCTATCAAGCAGTACTTACTGGAGGCAGTGACAGATCAGAAAAGGATATGAAAGTGCTATCTTTCTGTTGTTCCACATCTGATGTATTAATTCGGTGGCATGTTATTTCTGTTGACCAATACAATGTATGTGGCAACCAGATTGGCTCATATAAGCAATTACATATACTGGATTTAATAAAATACATCAGTGCAGAACATCAAGGTTTCTGTGTTGTTTGGGTTTAGTGTCTAACAGCTTTAATATTTCCAATATATGATACTTGGATTGAACCTAGAAGAAGGAATGAAAATAGGTATTTAGGAAATAGCGAAGAGATGTTTCTCTTGCTGTATTGTGTTGTATAGATGTATTTTAAAACTCTTCCAAAATTTTTTCTAGCTTTTATCAGGCAGTGACCAAACAGCTCTTATTGTCTTTATTGGAAATAGTATGATTATGTTTTGGAAACTTCAAAAATTGGCATGATACATAAATATACATCATATGCAACTTAAACTATTGCTTATTTCTGTCTCAGACCAGCTGTTTTTAATTTTAAAACTCATGCAAGGGATGTCTATATTGATATTATGTATTACACATTATATTTTAAATACCAATAATACAATGTTTATTTTAATTCTTTAATGTTTTTAATGTTGTATAGATAATAATAATAATAATCTATATAGTAGTAATACACAATATTAATGCTTTGGTATGATCAATAATGTGATATATTTTATACATTATAAATTTTACATTATATATATTACATTTTAGTATATATTCAACTGAGTACATGACATACAGCTGTATTTGAAATCAGAAAGGAAATATCACACACAGAACTGAAAATTATCTATTTCTTCATGACTGGAATTCTGAAATAATAATTCTGTTTCAGCCACACATTCTTACCCTGTTTACCTCTAAGCTGTGCAAGTGCCGCTCTTCAACAGTTTCTCCTATCCTGACTTTATGATCCATTTGGATAATACAGAATATTTACCCTAAAATTCAATATTCTTAAAAACAGGGAAAAGTACAATGCTTTCCTGGCATTCAAGTCTTGAAGATGCAAATTCTACAGGATAAATAATATCAGTAAGAATACTATAATTTAGGGTATATTGCTTACTAAGTCACTGGATGTAATGAGAGACATATGGATTCACAGAATACTAATAGGACATAGGAGCTTCCATACATGGCCTCCTAAGGGCCTTGACTGCTCCTTCCGCTCCAAGCTTGTGTCACTAAGGAGATTTCCCCATAAGAAGTACCCTCTAAACGCAGAAGTAAGTAGGACCAAAGCTGTAGTGGAAAGGATGCTTCAGCCAGTGCTAGCTGCTTGGGTTGTGCTTCTGTGGTGTAAAGTAGTCTTGTGTTCAGGGCATCCCCCTTCTGTTATATAAAAATACCTCTTATGTGGGCAGTATCTGCTACAAGGGCTGAAGAAGACTAGAAAGAGGATGACACTGGGAAGATACCAGCCAACAGGGGAAAGAAGTGCAGGGAAGGCTACATGTCTTCTCGGTAGTTCTCTGTTAGATGTGTTCAGATTAAAATGCATAGGATCTTGACTTGGACAAAGAGACAATACCACATTATCTTAACTGGAGAACTAGAAGAACTCATGCAGCCAGCTTTCCTTTGACTTTGGGATTAGCAATAGATTTCAAGCCATTAAACGAATTAACTCCAAAGCTTTCTCTATATTTGGAGGCATTCATTATGCTCCCTTTATATATTTTCTGGTGCCAGATAATGTAGTTTAGTTAATGTTGCAAGTTTTCCCTCATTTGGGGTGATAATACAGTTTCTCCCCTGTACATTTTTGCCTTGAAACTTGGAGGAACATGGTTGACGGAAAACCAGCGGGAGACAGGCACCATCCGATGATGATCATCAAGTCTCGTTTATTGGCAATTAGCAAATATCTTTTATACCGTTCGTAAATTAGCTCATACCTATTTGCAAAAGCATAGCTCATCCTTGGCTGGGAGGTAGATGCCAACTCCTCCCATGCTTATCTCTTGTGTTCAGCCTTGCAATTAGCAGTTACTTGTTTCTCACACTCCTTTACCGGTCAACAGCAGCTGGGCTCAAGGTCGCTCCGACCCTGAGCCTGTCCTTCTACTTCAATGCCCGCTTTCTGCTAGCCATTCCCGGGCTAGAGTCTCCCACATTTCCCCCTTTTTCTTTTGTTCCTTGAGAAAGGAACACGGCACTCATACTTCTTTCCATCATTCGTTGCATACATTGCGATATACAAGGGACACACATTAATATAATAATAAACAGTATAAATATTATTAATCCCATCTGCAAAATACTCTTGATCCCATTGCCAATGCCCCATCCATTAAACAAGCTGTTAAACCAATGCCATGGATCATCCTGTCTTACAGAGTCTACATCTAGTAATAAGTCAGATAATGCCTTTGATGTGGCATTTGTTTGCTTAGCTAGCCAACACCCTAGCTTGTTTAATGTCGTGAGGCTTTGAGCAACACCAACTCCAGGAGCCGAGAAGGAAACAGCTATGATCTTTGTAGGATTCCAAAATTCAGCTGTAGAGTCACAGTTATCCTCAAACTTATGAGTGCTCCTTTCGCTTCTCATCTTTCTATGATGTTGATAAATCATTGAAGTGTTAGGGGTAAGAAACGTTAGGCGACCTATAGAGCAAGGCCCTCCCTTTATATGTGACGGGATGCCAGGCCAAGCCCCATCTCCACAAATTAAAAACAAACCTGCAGGTAGCGCAATAGGCATATTGTTAGAGCGTGATATATTTACAGAGGTATAGTTACACCAAGCAGTAGCATTAAGAGAGCCCACAAGGGCAAGCTCTTGTGGTTCTGGGCCTACGGGGAGTACATCATCCCAGATATCATACTCAACAAACACCGAAGGGGCGTCACGCCACTTAAAGGGACGCTTCCGAGTTATATTATGCTGCTGTTGCAGCTCCGCTACGGACTGAGTAAAAGTCATAAAGGTTGCATTACTTAAAGGCACCCCAATAAGACGTGATAAATGGGGAGTCGGGCGTTGCTAGGCTGGCACAAAAGCTAGTCGTATTCAATGATCTAGCTAGCGTGACCCAGATATTTTCTCGTGGGTCAAAAACGTTAGGCACAAAGGCAGTGCTACATACACTTAAAAGGGCTAATACCCATAATTTCTGTTCAGCAGAGCTCATTATCAGTCCGCCTTGTATTCTCGGTCGAAACCAGACCAAACCTCGGGCGCTATGCACCCTCTGGGACCTTTGTTCCTCCTGGACCGTGGTTATTCACTGGTGAGTGCTGCACAGCGCTCCTCTGGGTTCCTTCCGCTGATCCCAACCGTTCAGGTGCCGCTTCGGCTGGTGCCACGGTGGGCAACTGTTCTGCGTCGCGCTGTGTGGGGGAGGTGGCGGGTCTGGCACATCTAGCTGGAATCCATTGCGGCCCTGTAGGGGTAGAAACACAGAGATACCCCCTCCCCCAATATAAAACCTCCACAGGCCCTGACCATACACCCGTATGCGGGTCTTTGTATTTGACCCAAACTCAGGGTAGCTCCCGTTCGTCTTTTTTCTGTCTATAGTGAACGATGACAGCAGGCACTCCCTCAGAGCCAAATACACACAAATAGTTTAACACAAACAGTGCTTTTACCAGCCGCTCCTGCGGGTCTTTTATATCTGCATACTTTTGAACATAGGTTTTCAGCAACCCATTAGCTCGTTCCACTATTGCTTGACCCGTTGGGTTGTGAGGGATACCTGCAATGTGTTGTACTG
Organism: Phalacrocorax carbo; assembly: GCF_963921805.1. Classification (NCBI taxonomy): domain Eukaryota; kingdom Metazoa; phylum Chordata; class Aves; order Suliformes; family Phalacrocoracidae; genus Phalacrocorax; species Phalacrocorax carbo. The sequence goes on along the minus strand of NC_087548.1, from coordinate 27,485,536 downwards.
ACACACCCACGCAGGAGGGTTATCGTGTTCTGCAAATATACATAAGTGATTTAATACAAACAAAACTTTTGCACAAACAAAACTTTTGCCATTCCAACACCCTTATCTTCTCCCCCTTTTTCTTTTTGCACTGAGTAAGTGCACCCAAAATGTGAGTAGAACCATGGAGTATGGTGAGATCAATGGGGAGATCGGGGTCCAGGCGGGCTACTGCTCTCTGGACGATCTCGGAGCTAAGACGTTGTATCATAGTGTGTTGTTCAGCAGTCGGTCGGACCGGCGCGGCAGGGTCAGTGCCCTTGAACATTGGGCGAAAAACTGAGAGTCACTGATGCGCCACCCAAGGTATTTCCATACCGGTGAACGTTGAACCTTCTCTGCTGCTATTACTAGGTCGTGTAGCTGGAGCTGTTGCTGTAAATATAATTCTTGCTGTGCTGAGAAAGGTTGTACTTGCGCAAACAAGATGTCATCCATGTAATGGTAAATTATAGTGTCTGGCCATTGCTGCCTCACTTCTTTCAATGCAGCATCTACGAAGAGTTGACACAGAGTAGGGCTATTCTGCATGCCTTGTGGCAATACTGTCCATCCGAAGCGTAAGTCAGGACCCTCTCTGTTGATTGCCGGTAACGTAAATGCAAACCGCTGGGTATCCTGAGGATGCAGCTTTGTAGTAAAAAAGCAGTCCTTTAAGTCGATAATTAGTAAATGCCAGTCAGTTGGTAGCATGGCTGGATTTGGAAGGCTAGGCTGTAAAGCCCCCATCGCTTGCATTTGCTGATTTACTGCCCGTAGATCATGTAACAGCTTGAGATGTCCTTTATCTAATTGTTCTTTTATTAATATACAGGCTTGTTGTAGACTTTCCCGTTTGAGCGGTCACTGCCCGACCCATACTGGCTCTGCTGTGAGCCATGTCAGTGGGATTGGGAAAGTCCATGTGGCAGTGACCCTCTTTGGTTACTGTTGAGAGTTTTTGGCTGGACCCAATGGGGCGAGAGCAGCACAAACTTGTTGCTGAACGTGTACCATTCCCTGCCCAACTTCCCTCAATGCTTCAACTAACATAGCTCGGGGGCCGGGAGGTACCCGACTCATGCGCTCAAGCATCACCTCAATGCCTGCGTCTAGGGGAAGTGTAATTAAAATGCTTTTAGTAGTATGGTTGGAGTTTTCCATAACACATTGACGCAGCAATGGGCCCTTCATAAAAATTTTCCAATCAAGAGGGTTATGGTGTGCTAATAAATTTTGATTGTTAGCAGGGTCCGGTTGATAGATGACAGGGAAAGCCTGAGCTAACAAATCGGCGGTCTCTAGGTCCCTGTTCTGTAATGCCTCTAACCCGATTTTCTGCCAGTCAACCTGGCTACGCACAGCAGGCACAGAACGGTGACTAGACGTGCTCGGCTTATTTTCCTTCACCGGAGAGACTACATCACATAAATTTTCAATATCTTCACCTCCCTTTCCCAAGCTTATTCCTCCTCCGCTAGTTTCTACAGATGTAGATTTATCAGGGGCGGGAGGAGGGGGAATAAGGGGTTTTCGAGGTACGACAACTGGGATCCCCGAGAAGGGAGGAGAGAGATTGTCTAAGCCAATTCCAATCTTTCCAGCATTGGGGTCACAGCTGTCTAGCCGATCAGAGGCGGCTGTTGCTAATCTTTTTTCAGTTTTATATTTTTTCATACAGTTAATCACTTCCCGCCAAGGTTTCATTAACTTTTCCGCTGTCTTATCGTCATCTATCACCAAATCCCACAAACAATCACCATAGGCTCCCCACTCCTCTACTTCAAAAATCGACTCCGGTTCTTTAAAAAACCCTTTCGCTTTACCCACTGCAACTAATCCTGACAAGTCTTTTAACTGACTTACTCCCCGCTTTTCTAAAAAGCGCTTTAATAATTCGAAAGCTACCTCGACCTCCATCGCCCGATGTGAGGAAAATCAGCGTCTTTGTACGGCTCTCGCTCCCGGGTTAGCTTTAACTGCGGAAAGCGGATCCCCTCTTGAATCCCGAGGTTGGATCCAGGCCGGAGGGTCGGGACGTATCAAAAATGATGCATAAATCGACTCCTCTTTGCCCCCTGGCCGCCGTCGGCCAGTGCATCTCCGTCTCTCGCTGCTGTATCCGAAATAGTCCTTTTCAGGTGTGGGTTACTAAAGTGTCCCTTCTCGCATCCCCAGCTTATGAGCAATGGTAGTTCTTTGCGTAGATCTATACCCTTAATGCTACGCCTTTCTAAGAGGGATGTAAAGAAATCATATGCTGCTTGCCTCTGCTTTGTGCTCGTCGGCGCCGTTGCAGCTCCCAAGGTCTCGGCAGCACGTATCGGCTGAGCCCACCTATGTGGTCGCCCAGGATATGCAGACCAGCTGCGCTGTCTGTTTTGCCGTCCCTCTGCTTGCAGGACCCGAACCCTACGCTGGACCGTCCGTGGTATCACGTCGGGGTCACCATTTGACGGAAAACCAGCGGGAGACAGGCACCATCCGATGATGATCATCAAGTCTTGTTTATTGGCAATTAGCAAATATCTTTTATACCGTTCGTAAATTAGCTCATACCTATTTGCAAAAGCATAGCTCATCCTTGGCTGGGAGGTAGATGCCAACTCCTCCCATGCTTATCTCTTGTGTTCAGCCTTGCAATTAGCAGTTACTTGTTTCTCACACTCCTTTACCGGTCAACAGCAGCTGGGCTCAAGGTCGCTCCGACCCTGAGCCTGTCCTTCTACTTCAATGCCCGCTTTCTGCTAGCCATTCCCGGGCTAGAGTCTCCCACACATGGTATTTTTAAGGAGTATAGATGCACACACATGCACACACATTGACTGAATAACGGCAATTCCTTAGGAAACATTTAATGCAGAATTCTTGCATCTTTTTGCCAGCTCAGTTTAAGAAGCTAGACAAAACTATGAGATTCATCTAAGAGACTAACTCTAAGATAATTACTTTTTGACACCTTTAGCTTTAAAACCTGTTTTATTGTTCATATTCCAAATATGCCAAAACTAGCATGTTATACTACTGTCTTGCCTAATATTAGACAATCAAATCTCACTTCATTCCCAAGCTGCTTGTTGCACACATAATAGCAAACCAATGTGGTTACATTTCTTAAAAAGGTCCTACTACAAAGTAAATACTCTGTATACTCTGCAAATCAAAAATTTTACTTAAAGCAATAAATGGCTAGAAAAGCAACATCACTTTATACAACGCAAACCACAGAGCTACATGAAGAGCAAAGAACCTTGAAGTGATAAAGTGGCTTTTTTATATCTCATATGAGATATATTCATATGGGAGATATCTCAAAAACTTACATGTGAAACTCTTGACATTTTCTGCCTAATAATTTTAGTGACACTAGTAAGAGACTAATAGGCTACCTTTGAAGTATATTTGGTTTTTAACTGCAATTCACTTAAAATGTCACAATGCACCAAACTTCTGTCTAGCATTCAAACATGGTCAATATTCAAACATTTTAGTATGTGCAAGACGAGCCAGACCGTCCCTGACCTCTCAACATTTCCCAAGCCTTAAGCCCCTGCCCCAAGATACAAAGGAATTTACATAGTTTAATTGCATTTTTCAAATACATCTCTGCAGAGACTAGAGACCTGGAAGCCAGCATACTTCAGAGTCTGGAAATGCCTGTTTTGCCCTTATTGGAGAGGTAACAGAGGATCCAATAATACAGAAGAAATAGAAGAACCTCTTAATTAAAAAACACTGAAGTATCCTCAATCAGATGGTTACATTTTTAGAAACTATCTTTTAATGCAGGTAAATATATGCAGTCTGGTCTTGAAATGCAACAACATGCTTGGGCTGCTTCCATCAGCCAAACACAGCTTTGATACATAAATCAGGTGAAGACTTCTTAGATAGAACAGTCTGTAAGCCTTTTTTTGCTTTAAGAAATAGTTTTAAAGCAGCATTTCCTTCAAAATGCTGGCATTCAGATAAAAAATTATTATAACTGAAGTTCACTAAAAGTAAACTAGTTTTAGACAAGAACGAAGGCCTGTATGCAGGATAAAATATTTACATGAGATATGGAATCCTAGAACTACTAGCAGAGAGACCTACTATTTTAACTAAGAAGAAGGAAAAGTATTTGAAATTGCCAAGTTATCCTCTTTTATTCAGAATATAGAAGAAAGCTGTTTTGGGGAACACCTTCAGAAATGAACTAAAAATAATGACACTTCAGTTGTTCGGAAAACAGTAGGAAAAGCCAAAACTAATAACATTATACAGAAAGACATTGACATATCATACGTACCACTTGTTTTAATTATAAAGCCATTTAGGACAGTTGAGTGGGGAGACAGAAGAAGATGGAGGGATTTACCTACTGGAAGGAGAAATTAAGGTTTCATTATATGCTTATGACTTGACATTCTTCATATAATATACATAATAAAGTTGGGAAGTATTATAGGAAATAAAGCTTGTTTTTCAGCAATGAGGATATGAATTAAAATACTGTAAGTCACAGATAGAGCATTGTGGATTAAAACAGTAAAGGATGACAGATTACTTCTAAAATGTATGGATAATAAATTTAGAGATTTTGGCACTAATGTTCCAAAGAAGGATGACCTGTTTCAATGAAATACGGAATGTCAATTACTTACTCTGATGTAAATGCAAAAATATTATTACCCGTGAAATGATGTGGTGAATTCCAGAGCTTTAAATGAATAGTTGGACTTCAGTATCTCTTTTCCTACATCTCTCATTATACACAGAAGAATCTTAAAGAACTCTGTAAAAATAATTAAACAACTCCTAAAGGTTAAATTATAAGTTAATATGCAAAATAGAACAACTGAAAAAATGCTGCAGCAGGACAAACCAGGGCAGTGCTGCCACAGAATTCCTGGAGGAAATGCTTCTTCAGAAATACTGAGAGAACAGAACTTACTGACCTTGATCCTGTAATGCAGCACAGACCAAAACCTTCAGTATAAAAATTCTGGCAAGTATGAAACAGTCTCTGGAATTTAAAAGCACAAGCAGCAGTATATGGCACTTTGGGCAATATGGAATTAACAAATATAAATTTAATATATAGCTACATATGCACACACATTTACATATACAGAAGAAGACAGAGAGAAGAGACATGTTTTCACTCAGACTCAAAAATTGCACGTCTTGAAACAACAGGAAGTATTTATTCATGGCATACAACCTTAGATAACATTGTATTTATAATAGATGTATTTAATGATAACTATCTATGATAGGAATTTTTAAAAGCAATCGTTTATAAAAAATCTCTTAGAATGCAAGCTGATAAAGCTATTTACCCTATGAAATTTCATACAGAGCTCTGAAACTTGCAAAGTCAATTGTTTTGTAATGTATTATTTCAAGGCTATGCTTTTAAAAGACAAAATTCAAAGTCTGTAAATTTATGAAGTGTGGATTGCAAATACGAACCAACAGCAAAGGATTAGAATGAGCTAATGCAGATCACAACTGTTACCTCAAAATTAACCAGATAGCACAAGTTCGGTACTGTTTCATGGAACACTTTTAATCCTTATATAATTAGATAGTACTGTTGTCCCAGATATCAATGTGGAATGTAAAATTACACAGGCCCTACTTTATACAGGATGTGACAGAGAAGGGAGAGCTCATGTAGGGCTGCAAAACTGATGTGGAAATGAATTTTGCAACAGATATGAGCAGTGAAAAATGGGTTAGTTGGGGCCAGGTTGTTACAGTAAATGAGATATGAGATGATGAAAGCCTTGCTGAGGGTTTTTATCTGTTGGGGAGGATAAGAAATGGGGCCACTATGACTGTATATTGCTAATATTTTTACTTCACTCTAATTTATGTTTCATTGCAAATGCTTGGCAGAGCCACTGAGCAAGATTATCTTTTGGATGGGACATCTAGGTGAAACTGCATCACTTTTTAACATTTCTCAGATGGTTACTAAGTGGATGGAGTACTTATTCTCATGCTGCACTTTTCATGTAAATGTTGATCTGAATTAAGTACCAACTATGTAATTTTGCTGACTGCATTTTCTCAGCATTTCGACAATGTTCCAATAGATGCCCTTTCACAAAAATAGGAACAGTATTGTTTAGTTGCTAAATACTCTCAAATGTTAAGTGCATCTCACAGCATGGACATGGGCATGAAGCAGAAAGTCTACAGCTTCTTTATTGTCCTACTATTAATATTGCAAATTGAAGAAGAAATATTTTTACAATGCAGTTACACTTTTGAATAGAAATTTTGCAAGATCAGTATTCTTGAATCGAAATTTTGCTCTTTGTGTTCTGTATTTCATATTGATTCTATATTATTCAAATTTTCACTGATTGCAAATATGGAATTTTTTCTGATTCATACAGCATGAAAAAACTAAGCAATTTTGAGTTATAGTCATAGTCTGAATCAAAAAATAAAAACTCCTTTGAATCTAAGAATATACTTCTCTCTACATTTTCTAAAAGCTAAAACCACAGCAAAATCCTCCATTCTTTCAAAATTGGTCTAATTAAGTTTGGAAAGCAGAAGATCAATAAATACGGTATCCTTCTGTTACTATTTTTGCAAAGTCACATTTCACAGCAGGTCCAGACTTTACAGTGCCACTACCAAATATTTTAAACATCCTGTAGGATGGTACATTTGTACGGTGTGAATGGAAGTCTGTTTCTAAAGGAACAGAGTTGCACACCCTCTATTAGTAAAAAATTTAATTCTTTCCTTTGCTATTTATTTCTATGGACAGAATTGGAAGGAAGAGGGGGAATAAATACTGCATTGTAAAACTTCAGTTGAAGACTGTTTTCTAAGGATATGTAGTATTTAACACCCATGCTGGAATAACTACTTGGACAAAAACCGAAATAACATTTGCTTACTTACAAAAAACTCACAGAACTACTCCATGTATGAAGCTGGTTCTTAACTAATTCTTCTTTAACATAACATAGGCAAGGGCCATTCTTCTCAGTGAAAGCAAGCAATTACTTTCACAAACTCTTTTTTATGTAATGAGTCTCATCTATACTGTTAAATTAATGTCCAGCATATAACTATACTTTTTCCTTAGAGTCAAGGTGCTAGGAATTCAGCTCTCGCCTGCTTTTTTTTTTAACAGTATTTCCTCTCAGGCATTTGATGAACCCCGGTGGAGTTTGTTGCTTACATACTAGGTCTGAATTCCATAATTTTTTTCAACAGTACTTTCTGTCTGATGACTAATATCTACCTTCTTTCTCGGATCTCTAGAGTTATTGTACCATGAAAGCCAGAAAAATTAGAATCTTTTTGAGGAAAAAACCCAATACACACCTGCTTGATGGAATCAAGGAAATTCAATAAATACAGATTACAATTATTAGACATCGTGAAAAACAGGTGTCAAGCTTGTCTGCTCTCAGGCTTTCTTTCCTAAAACCAACCTGAGTCCCAAATAGCTCAAAACATACTGCTGCAACTGAGACTGAGATGCCTTTTCTGGGTCCTGTTTGCTCCTTCTTTGGAAGATATTTTAACAATTTTAAATGTGCCTCAAACGACCCAGCAAGATCTAGCTGTGCTGACAGCATGACACCAATAGCTTATGCTGGAAGCAAAGATGCCAGGCCAGCTGGGATAGTGCTGGAAGCCTGGGCTAGGCAACGGGCTCTCTGGGCTGACCAACTGCTGACCTGCCCCCAAGTTTTGTCAGTGGGGCAGGGGACAGGGATAGCTAGTTATTCCAGTCCAGAGGGGATCCTGGTGCTTAGGCAGCATGGAGGGCCCTGGCTGGGTTGGAAAGAGGACACCCTAAAGCAACAGTAATGGGTGCCCCCATTGTCATTTAAGTATCAAAGCCAGAACATCCATCATTAAAATAACAAGCTCATCAATGCTTAGCAAACACTATGCTGCAATATAATCATCACATTTGTTTAATAGGGTGGCACCATGTTCTGAAGTGAGCTTCTTTACTCCAGTTGGATCATATACCTTCTGGAGACTTTTTTTTTAAAATTAAGCTTAGTGAAAAGTGACATCTCATCTATCAAACTAGACACACTTATTGAATGCTAACATAAAAAAATGGAAAAGAGGTTGAGGTTTTCAAGGCAAATGTGCTTTGAGAATTAAAATAATCATGTATTATCCCATCTTTTGCTGGCCACTTAGAGTCCTTAAACCATATTGCTAGTCTGTAGATATTAATCATCTAGGATATTGATAGTACACTAGTAGATGTAAAATTAATTCTTCATTCTTCATCTCTGCTAAATATGCCCATGAGACTTATCAAAGGGTAATATCTAACACTTTGTAGTACCTGGTAATGAGCTGCATTCCAGCACTTTCAGGGGCTCAAGAGGTTTACATTTATTTCCAAGTTCTATTACAGATTCATAAATTAGTCTTTACCAAAGGACAGAGCAAATTCTTTAAGGAGAAAAACTTGATTCGCACTGATTCACAGTATTCTAATGGTACACATATACCTCTCGAAGTTTTTTGTTTTGATAAGCACATGTTATTTGGCTGGAACAGAGCGCTCTGCATGTATTACAGCTCTACCACACAGTTACAATGATACCACAGGATTTTTGAAATGGTTTGGCAACACAGTTTAATAGATCTGCACTAAGTATATACTCTATCCATCACTCTTTATTCCACATAAATGGTAACAGTACTCTCTGCTTCATCTGCAATGCTTATGGAAAGACTGAAACAATAATATCCTTGGTAAAACATTAACTTCGTTAGCGGCCAATCTCTTTCACCAAGGACCTGCATGATTTCTTCCCAACACTTCAGATCTCCATTTACTGAAATGATGGTTGGACATTTACAACTTCTAGGTTATTCTGAACTTTGAATTTTCAAGTACCACATACAGCTTTCTTGCTGTGTTCTTGTAATCAGGTATTTCAAAGGGAATATTGATTTGACTTTAGCACGCTTACCATTAGCAGTTCAGAGTTGGCATCACTCGCTTTAAAGCCAAGCATTTTTATTAAGTCCTTAGCTATTCCTTTTTAGATAGTGTTGAAGTTTATCAGTATATAAAACTGTTTTGTGATGTAATTTTTAATTATCTTATCATCCACATAAAAGCCTACATGGTCAAGAAAGTCAATGAGTCAGAATGGAGATTAATAGACATTGTTGGCTAATTCTGCAATTTAATTTAAAGAGCTACTTTTGAAACTATAGAAAAAGCAGTTATCTGTTTTAAATGAGGGACAAGGGGATGTGACCTTAAAGAGAAATTTCTTGTTTATGAATTGCAGACTTTCTTAGCACATAAGCTCCTGAATAACTTCAAACTTTTGAGCTAATAATGCAGTTTTTCTTCCCTTTTATGCAATGCTTCAGAGACGCAGAATTTTTTCAAAGGCAGCAAGGTATATGTTTTTTTCACTACTTTTGGTGTTTCCAGTGAGGCTTGATTCAACCACTGAATGAACTAACTTTTGGTAACTGTTAACATTTTGAAGATTATAATAACAACACTTTGTAAACAACAGATCAGGGCACAGTAAAATGGCTAATCTGGTTCCCTTGTATTTCTTTCTAGCAGTTAGATTTAGTGATATGCCTGCTTTCTTTTCTTTTTCTTCCCCCTTTTAAAAACAAATATTTCCTAATAAGAAATCAGTACAAAATACAATCAATGTTGAAATCCTTTCCTCCAGAGATCTGTAGTGCTTTAAAGAAACAATACTTTTTGTCTTGCACACACGCACTGAGCTACTGTTATTAGAAAAGAGAGAGCAATTACTGCATTTTTAAGATAAAAGATCCTTCTTTTCTAATTTACTTTAAATCTGAAGAGGCACAGTTTAACAAAAAATTCATTTGTATTTCTTCTTCTTCTTCAGAGGAAGCCTAATTGGCACACTGACATCTGTAATTTTTCATATCCATAATTTGCCCCTTCTGAAAAAAAGACTCAAAATAATGAGTGGGTGGGATTTTTTAGTTCTGCCAAGATGTTTTTATTTTTAAGGATCTGATTAATAACATGTTACAGATGTCAAAGGAAAGAGTTATTTATTTTAAAAATTGGAAATATTTTTATATGAACCCTTGTGCAATAAATGCCTCTCATTTCAAACTATGCTGTCTTGACAGCTGTGTGCATGAGTAGCTATCAGAAACTTCCAGAGCTCTTTTCTGTGTCCATCCCACTGCTTGCTCTGTTCCTTCCCCTTTCCAGCACACCTTTTTAAGTATGCAAGTAAGATCAAAAGATTTTTAAAAAGTCAGCCCTTAAATGGATGTGCTTTCCTAAACCCTACATATGACTCCCAGGAGAACATAAACTCCTGAAAAGGAGAACACTAACTCCACATTATATATGCTGTCAGCAATAGACCACCATCTGATTTTTTGTTGTTTCTGTTCATAAAAGGAAAGTTGCAGAGATTCCTGAAAGTTGTTGTTCCAATGGATTATTTTAGACAGGGATGCCATACAATAGAACACAAACCCTCTGCTTTAGGTCATCTACCTACTACATGTGATACGCCACTGCTTCTGGTTCTGTCATTGCCCTAAAAAAATTCCCAGGAATAAAGTGTGAGCAGGGAAAAACAGGAAAAATCCTGCACACCATTAAAAAAAGATAGTCCTACCCAAATTGGGATATCTGGTTACCCAACTTACAGTCTACTGTCATCTCTACTGCTTCCAGTTGCTGACATTTCTCGGAATCACTTCTTTTTCTTCTGTATATAAAATGCAGACATCAACATGTAAGAATCATGCCTACCCAGATTAAACCAAAATCTGCCTTATTTTCCTTCAACAGTTTTCTATTTAATGTTTCAGTCAAACAGTTATGAATCCTTCTGTCAGCTTCACTTCATGTCTGCTCTTGCAGCCTTCAGAATAACTTGACTACACTATATCTCCCCAGCAGTGTGGTAATCTGCAAGACTGCCTTCACCAGCTGATCCTTAGATGTACTCTTGGAATTATCTTTTTTTATATCCATGATTATCTTCAGACTGCAGGTGACTGCCTGAACTTTCCCTCATTGTCTAAAACTGTGGTTCCATGTTGGCGGTTGTGCATTGTCATATTACCTTAGAGTACATCTTTAAGGCAGTTCAGACACATGGGCACTTTTACAACAGGGCTGTTCACTTAGCAAAAGCTAACAGTAGAGGTTTTTGGATGGTGAGAAGCCTGATGCTCTGACTGCTGCACATGCAGCCATTCACTTGCTCACCCTTTTTCCCTGTGGGGCTCCCTGTGGACTGGCCTCTTTGGAAGAGCTGGCTTTCTGTTTATAGTATCAGACTTCCCCTATGTTGCTGGCCAGAAACGTCTGCCCTTAAAGCACTGCTTCACTGCTGGAACAAAATTCAGCACTGCAAAAGCAATACATCATCTTTGCTTTTGACTGAGCAGTGACTGCAGCAGCAGACAGATGGATTCTTGCGTGAGACAACTCTACATGAACTGATGCAGCTGTATTGAGATCCTCTGTGCCAGGCCTGAGCCTTCTTATCCACTAACAGTCACATACAGGGAGAATAGGTACATGTAGAGATGGAATGACACCAGCTGTCCCAAGACTAAAAATTCTCAATATATTGTTCAGCTTTCTGTGAAGATTAGTAATTACTTGCACCTGCACATCAGAATCAGGAGAGTCAAACTGTGAAGGATGCCCTCTGAGCTATTTTATGCAAAATCCCACATTTGTTCTGCAAAACTGAATAGTTGAATTGAAACCAAGAAACCATCATTCCCAACACCTTTTATTCTCAATTTTTTCCTTGTCTTATTTGTTGCAGAACAGAACTCCTGACATTTGAGGACCACAGTTTTGAATCACTCACTACTTACATGTACACAGATGGCTCCCTGAATTGTCTTCCAGATCCTAGAATTGCAATTCAATTACTTTCTAATTGGAATTTAATTGCTTCATAATTACAACTTAATACTCATTCAATGAAGAAAACACAAGTGATTAAAAAGCAATGCAAAACATAAAACAATCAAAATGCAGACAACTAGTTTATGTTCAACTATTTACGTACAGTTTTAGATTGGAAAGGTTAAAAGACATCCTGAAAAGTTATTTGCCAGAATCATTTGACTGGAAGGGATCATAGCACAAGTCATGACACTGTCTAGACAATTCCCACTGAAGTCCTCCAGTGTACCTCTACTTGAAGGGTATGAATATGAGAAGAGGCTGGGGAGGTGTAAGAAAAGGGCTGCAGAAGCCAGGCATCTGTAGTATAATACAGCAAGAGACAATACAGTGGGAGGAGGAGACAGGTGAGCCTGAGGTCTCCTGACTGCCTGAACTAGCTGTTTTATCACCTGCCTTAGCTTCTGTCTTTCCTCCACTCTAGAGTTGGTACAGGAACATATATAAGCAGCACAGACTGCTAGTGCCATTTGGCTTCACTCCACAGCTGCCTGGAATGCTCTCCCCGCCCCCAAATAGCATGTGTTCACTTTGCCGTATCTTTCCTCATGGCTGTAGCTTACTATTCATTGCTCCCAGCTCTGGCTTCCATGATAGGTTAGCCATCCTCGTAGAGGCAGTGTTTGTGGCAGTGTGTGGCTTCATCCACAGGTGTCACGACTCTTTAGACAAGAGGGAGAAAATTGCTGCTGTTCTGTCCCCAGCTAGGTGGGTACATAAGCCTTATTCTAGCAGGAATAATTCTTCTTACATGACCACATCCTGCTGTCTTGGCCAGCACTAATGATTGCTGGGCTCTATAAGTGTGCTTACGCTTACCTTCACTGCCTGTGGGATGGGAAACAGGCAGGCAAGTTCAGTCTGGGAGAAAAATGAAGACACCTTGCTGGTGACAGCTATGCAGTGCCTGCATGTTCCTAAAATACAGGCATCCCCTGCCGTGGGAGAAGGGCTCTGCTCCTTGGATGAAGGCCAGCAACTGGTCCACAGGGAAAAGAAGCAGAAAGAAGGATGGTTTGCTGGTGATCTGCTCTTTGTAGAGTCACGGAGCAGATGGAGCAGAATAGGACTAAAGGGAATATGAAAAGCAGCAGAGACTAACAGCTCCACTGGGACAGCTTTTACTTTCCATATCTAATCTGTGTTTTGAATGACATGACATTGAGCAATGTCATTTTAGGTCAGCAAAAAAGGATTCTTTGCTCAAGCCAAGAATGACCCGATTTTGTTACTACACAGCATGCCCTTGGAGCACCTGGACATTAGCAAAATCAGTTACTCCCAGCAGCAGATATGAGATGTTGGTTCTCTGCTGTGAACTAAAGTTCAGTTCTGATTCTGCTGAGGGGCAAGTGAGGAACAGGGGCTGGATGCACCTGTCCTTACCTCAGTGCCAGTCTGGGGCAGGGCATACAGGGCACGAGATCGCTGGCAGTACTAGATGGACCTTTGGCGAAATGGCCACAACATGGCTATGCATCAGTTACCTGTTCCCTGCTGCAATTCAGCTACTGCCCTGGGAATCCTCCTACCTCCAAAGAGGTGAGCTGTCCACGGAGAAGAATTCCAAATATCCTGCTGCAGTTCTGGAACACAATAGGAAAATCTAAGAGTGGGGCTTCAGAAAGTAATCAGGATTCTCATAAAAAGGGCCTGTGCCTTTTCACTGTTGCTCTTGTTAGGTGACTCCAGAGGTTTGGCTTGGGCATGCACCACCTCCTGTAAGCTGCCTAAGCCGGTTCTACTCAGAAAAGGGTGCAGCTGCACCTTCTGACAGTAGAATTGGCAAAGCTGCCCCTCTTCCAGAAAAAGATTAAAGCTACTTCTTCAAACTATTTAAAAGAAGTTTATATTAGCTCAGTGCTTTGCATGTTGGAAACACAGTGACTTTGGTTCAGCTATCAGCCCACTAAAACTGGATTTACTATCTTGTGGAATCAGGGCTGTATTGATTTAAGAAAGAGAGGTTAAATGGGAGTCTGCATGTAGCAGATTTTTAAAGTTCTAAATGCTGCTGTGATTTCTGCCCTTTCTCCTATCTCCTCCACACATTTTTCTTTTAAACTGAGGCAAAAGATTTTGGGGAATACTGCAGCTCACGAACTTCAAGTATTATATCGAAATGCCCCATTATCACACTTCCCTTCCTCCTAAGTTAAAATCTTTCCAACATTTTGCAAGTAAATCTGTCCGCTGTAAAACCTAGGAAAAGGTTCTTGCTATTTTAGAGTGTTCCAAGTGCTGTTATGGAATAACTCTTCAGGTAAAGTTTTACCTTAGACTATGAGTCTGCTGCCTAATCTTTCAGCAAGACTTTAAAATTGGTATCTGCACATGATCTAATTTGAAGCTGTAACTTGCACTTACACTACCACAGAGTTCTCTTGCTTGTTTCTACTACATTAGTTTCTAGCAGTCATTCAGTCTTCCGTGCCACTCATTCTGCCCAACTTCTGTAGCAGAGCCTTAGCTATGTGCTCATGTGGCATGCTGACAGGCTCCATCCCTGATTTCTTCTAAGTTATGCTTGCGTTTGATGCCACATGTCTATGCAGCTCCACTTATGCTCCATTTTATGAAAGGAAACGCTTCTTTGCAAGGGTTACTAAGGCTTATTTGTTACAGCTTAGTTTTACTTTTTGAAGGTCCATTCTCTGTAAACCTGTGATCTACTTTACTGGGACAGAGAGCTGATCAAGACAGATCACTTGGTTGTCTACTCAGCATTCAAACATTTTGGAATGAAAAAAACCTGATGGATTTCGCTCTTAGCTGATCTGAGCACTCCTTGCCACTATCTGAGGTTGGCGTAAATGGTGTAAATTCCACAAGTGATAGACAATTGAGAGAACCAGGACTTGAAGGAATAATACCAAGTCAGTTCCTTACACAGGATTTCTTAATCACAGTGTACAAGTACAGCACTCACACAAGCAGTTCAAATATAATGTTTGTTGAAGTTTAAGCTCTTCTTGCTGAGAAAATGGCCAATTCAGATTGAGATACTTTGTTTGCTAAGAAGGCAACTATTTCAGTATCACTGAAAACTTCTGAATGAAACCAATTCCAGGAGGCTGGGGGATTTTTAGTTGAGAGAGATATTTTATCTAAATAATGTCACCCATTCTCCACTAGAATTTACTTTTCAATTAACTTACAAGAATATTAAAGGTGAGATTGATTTATTTATGAGCTATGTATTGTACCAGAAATAGAAATAGTTAATTGCAAGTAGGTAATCCTTACAAAAAAATTAAATTCTACTATTTGGAAACCGCAGTGTAAAGAGGACTTGTTGAGGGGGGGCATCCTTGGCTAATCATGTCTCGTTTCTAATTCTGAAAGTCCTTTGGAAAATGAGGAAAATAATTGACAGTGTCAACCCCCAGCATCAAACAATTACAATTTATATTGCCCATGTTGTTTATGTATAGTACAAACTCCCCAATTAGTTGCAAGCATAAATTAATTCTAATTTTCTATTAGCTGGCAGTCAGTCAATATCTCCCAAAGTTAACACTTCTAGTAGCAGGCAAAGATGCACTATCAAAGTTCTATCATTTAATTGTAAAATACTTATTATCCTTTCCAAAAACATCCTAATGCAGTTTCATTATTGCCTTGAAACTCATATGAGATGATGGATCATTCCCCTTTAACAGTGCACAAACTATTATCAGAGAAATGTCACAATGTCCATGATTTGAAGCACCAGCAACCACACAGGAAAAGACAGCCTTTTCAGCCAAACCTTCACTCATTCATGCGTGCATTCATTCAGTCATGTTCAGTTGAAAGAGGAGGAAATATACAGTCAACTATGAAGTCATATAATTCAGCTATGATATATTGAGCCATGGGCAAATATTGGAAAACAACATGATTTAATTTGCTGTCACCATAAGTGAGCCATATGAATGATTGTGACTAATACTGTAATGTACTTTTGTTGATTGTACAACAGCTGCCTTTGTGTTTTTTGAAGTATGAGGTATTTTACACTTCATAGCAACAAAAAAAGTTTGGAAGTGGTTTGTTGTTCAGAAGCTATGCTTTTATGATTTGTCCTATTTGCATACCATCTTATATCTGACAGTCCTTCACAAATAATTGAGAAACTTTTGCATAAATTAGAGCAAGCCTTGAAGCAATTATTGCTTTCTTTACTGATCCATGCAAAATCAATTCTTGTGTACACGTAGGATTTTTCCTGACTCGTTGACAGAACACCACCATTGTAATGACTGCTAGAGTCAGGATCAGAGTAATGATACATGTAGAGCCATTAAAATACATAAAATTGTTAAAATTCTGGGTCAGCCTCCAAAAAGCCCTGGATAGTGTGCCCCACAGCTAGTCTATGACTATTACATGGGAAAAAAAAATCACATCTGAATACCAAAAAGGCCAGTTTTACCCTCATACCGATTTCACCTGACCTGCCTCAAACCTCTCTTTCTTTGTATTTAAATGAAAGTTTAAATAATCTTTTTAGAACTCATACAAAGAAATTCAGGATTCACTGATTTTAAGTGTTGCATCAATGTAGGCTGTTTGATATGAAGTGTATGGGTTTTCAGATTTCAACCATAGCCCTGAACCAAAGGCTCTTCAGTGCTTCAAAGAACTGCTCCAATTTATTTGCATCATTCACACTGGGTTCTTCAAACTGCGGGGTCAGTATTTCTGAGGAAGTATTTGAAAAGTCTTTCAAACAGTTCGAAATGGCAGAACACTTCCAAGAAGCCCTTTTAGCGTGTCCACCCACAGAAGAAAAATTCTGTGACCGTGGTTCAAAGCCGTACCCTACCTACAGCCCTTGCGGAACCTTACAACTGAGGAGCCATATGCTTGGCAAGCTATCTATCATGCCAACAGGAGAAGGGAACAAGCGAGTAAATTTGTGTTTAACCAAATAAGCCTCGTATTTGAAGGCTTTCTTGTCACCTTCGCGTGTGCATATCGCTTTTCAGAGGAGAACGGGCTGTCCCGGCCCGCTCCGAGGAGAGGTGAGGCCAGGCACCTCCTCCTCCCTTTGGGCACCCTCTGCATGCTGCCGAGCAGCGCGAGACGTGGCTACCAAAAGGGGCCACCCTGGCCCAGCCGGCGCCCCTGAGCTGCCCGGGCAGGCGCCCCGCTCTGAGGGGAGGCACCCCGCTCCCGCCACAGGAGCTAGCAACTTCAGCAGGCAGGCCCATCCCAGCTACCGCATCTCGCCCGCCACTGCCGGGAAGCCCCGGTCCCCCCTCCCTCACGGCTCCCAGCTGCTGCCAACAGGCGGACCGCCGTCACAGAGCCCACGCTGCTCTCCATCAGCCTAGACAGAACAGCGAGAGCCACACCCCTCTCAGCCCCGGGAACGGGCTCTCCCAGCCCTCCTCCTGCCCCGCCCCGGGAATAGACTCTCCCCCACCCCTCCAGGGCCGTCCCGCCCCGTAACCTCCCTTCCGGGGCGGCCATTTTGGGAGGTCGGCGCTCGGTGGCTGGCGGGTGGCGGAGGGGGCGGGCTCGGGCTCGGGTTGGAGCCCGGGTTGCAGAGGCTGGTGACAGCGGCGGGTGGCAGCGGCGGGGGGGCGGTGGCAGGGCAGGGCAGCGCAGGGCAGCCCGCCGCCGGCGACCCTCGGGGGCGCCGCAGGGGAGGAGGAGCCGCCACCCGCTGATCGCAACGCCCGGCTGCCCACGCCATGTCTGACTTCGACAGCAACCCCTTCGCCGACCCGGACCTCAACAACCCCTTCAAGGTGAGGCTGGGAGCGGCGGGCGGCCGTCAGCCTCCCATGGTGTGGCGGCGGGGGGAGAGCGCGCTGCGCCCGTCCTGGTGTGGGCAGGGCGGGCGGGCCCCGGGCCCCGGGCCCCGGCCCTCCTCCCGCTGCCCCGGGAGGCGGGGGGCGGGCCGGGGCTGCTGCGGGGGAGCGCCGGCCTCGGGGACGCGGCGGGCCCGGGGGCGCCGGCCGGCAGCGCCGCAGGGGGCTGCTCTCCGCCCGGCTCGGGAGCGCGGCAGCCATGGCGGGGGTTCGTGGGATAAGCAGCGGGTTTGGAAGCCCGAGAAACCGGCGCAGCCTTTCCCCAAGTGCAGTTTTCCGGGTTTCCTCCTGGTGCTAAAAGAATACAAATCGCCTTTCAGGTGCGTTATTTTGAAGGGTAAGAGAGAAAAAAAAGGCGTCTTGATTTTTGGCCCTAACTTGGTGTGCGTACAGTACTACTACAAGTCTTTTTTTCTTCCGTCTGACTGACCCAGATAGTTAAGCTTAGTGAGTTTGGCCCCTTTTTCCTCTCCGGCCTCCTCCCTACCCCCATCAAGCTCACTTGCTTCTTTGCCTTATTTCTGAAGCATGCAGGGTACTAATGGCTAGGCATGAGTTCTGTCCTGCATCTCAAAATGCTGTGTTACAATCTGTTCTAAAGCTTTTAGTTCTTGCCCTATTGACTTGTCATACAGCTGAGGATTGTTTCTTTACCCACTCTTCTGGCTTCAGCTGTCAAAGTGAGTTGACCTCCCTGGATGCCTCCCCTCCTTTCCTTTTCTTTCTTTGTTATTTGAATCCAGTTTAACTAATTTACCGAGCACTTACCTTAATAATCTTACAGAACATATTTTTGCCGTACTTTATTTCATGCTGACACTTTAAAGCACACACACAGCATATGGCAGTGAGTTTAGGATTTCAGCTGGAATAAGTAAGCCTTTTGAAAATTGAGCTGTCACATTTCGAGCATACCTCTGTGCGGGTAGGTGCTAGAAGCATAGCATTACTGGCATGTACATATTGGAGTCTGCCTGAATCATTAGTTTAGTTTTTATGGTCATTAAATTTGGTTGATAGTATTCCTAAGCCTAGACACTGGTTTTTCACTTGATGTTGTACACAGTGCATTGACCTTCCAGGTGAACAGCAGCCCTGGTGTTGAGGTTAATGCCAACAGTATTTTGTATTGGCACCAACGGCAGTGAGCACTGTTTTTTTTAAATACCTCCTGGCACGAAGCACTGAGAAGGTGTCATTGTTCTAGAATGTGTCTTCAGCAACAGAAACACATGATACTTTTACTCACTTTTTGTAATAGTTATGAAAATAACATCTAGCAAAATTTATTGTGTAGAGATACCCAGAGTGGTTAGGGGTATTGGAAGCAGTATAGTTGCCCCTGCATCACTTATCAGCCCAGGTTACTTGCCCTATGTAGCGTGTGTGAGACCTAAGCTAGGGATCTACCTCAACCATACTTCCAGTTTGAAGACATTGCTTATGCAGTTTCTCTTCAGGGAAAGACTTATATTGTTGCTGTTTATCAAAATCCACGCTCTGGTTCTCATCTGCAGTGCATCATGATAAAAGGACTGTATAACATCCTCTCTGTACCTTGAAGCTCACTGTTAAACATGGTTCTGTATGTCTTTTATTTGCAGAAGTTGGTTTAGGAAAGCTGTATGCTTTTCCTTTTTCAGAGGCCCTTTTCACTTCCTTTAGTCTTTGCTAACTTCTGTGACATTCCACTGCCCACAAAAGGTAATCTTGCATACCTTTACTCATCCATACATTTTAACTTGAAGGGGCAGAAATACTCATATATAAGCCAAACCTTGATTGCCATCTCGTTGGCATAATAGCTTTGAAATTAGTAGGTATTAATGCATGTCTGTATTTAAGTTTTGTCTGACTATGTGGTTTAAAATACTTTACACTTAGAACCAGTATTTCCAGATGGGCCTGGACAACCTAAGTCGTATTGTTTGAACACCTTATTCAAAAGTACTCATATTTTTATTTGTCTTTGCTTGATAATTCTATGTATGATGTGATTTGTTGTTTTCCTTACTTTTGAAGCCACTTCCTGGGCTAATGTAAAATCACATAGTAGTATGGCAGAGAAGGGGGCTGGGGGCACATCATGTGGAAGAGTTGTTGCCATGGTCTGAGGATAGATCCTTTGGTTTTACTAATTGTGATCTACTTGTGAGGTTTTCTGTGACTATTCTCATGCCTTTTAATGGAAAGATTTCAGTAGAGATTCTTTTTGATGTTGGATCAAATATCTTCTCTGGGAAGATAAAGGTAAAGCAGAAACATCTAGTTTGCTCGTTATTCTAGGTAGTTAATTCTTTTGGAAACCTAAACTTAGATTTTGTTTCTGTTTTATCTCTACTGGAAGTAATGAAATTTAGTTTGTAAAATAGAATTTCTTGTTTCAAGTATTAGCTTACTTGGATTGATCATAAAACATTGATTTTGAGACAGAGGGGCTACTTCTGCTTTTTCTTTTTTTATTCTACAAAAAAACAAACCACCAACCAAAAAACCAAACAAAAAGACAAAAAGCTCTCAAACTGAACCCAAAGGCTGATATGCTTTTGAAGTCATAGTATTCCTCTGTAAATAGCTGTCCTCTGGATGCTGCACTAACAAATCAAGAGATGTTCTGGTTTGAAAGACAACATCTAGTGAAACAGATAAGTAACATTCTAACATTAAAAAGCTTTTGATTACATTTAAGTTGTGCAGAAGAAAATGTGTCCGTGTACCATACCAGTGGAGATAAACCTGCTACAATTTGGCATAGCAGTATTGTGAAGAAATACACATTTGGTGTGACATCAGGTATCATAAATGAAAATAGATTAATAATGAAAGCTATTTCATTTCTTTTGCTGGGAATCGCTTTTCATAGCCTGTAAGTATGAATTCATACTTGGTGAAGTTCTCACTGACAAAAGGTGCAGTCCCACAGCACCCAGACAGGGCGAGCATAGCAGATGCAGTGATGATAAATGCATTCAGCCAAGAGTCTAGAGTGCTAGACAAGTCCACATAGAGGGGGCAGCTCTGAGCCCAAGTTGGAGAGTCAAGTCAGGGTCAGGATTGGGTCCAGTGAGAGTAACCAGGGTCAGCCAGCAGTACCATGATGACCAGGCAAGTCCTTAGTGGTGAGATGGGTCAGACCGCCTGAGAGGGGTTTGGGCATCCTCAAGGCCCTGACACTTTATTCTTGAATAGACTAGACCAGTATGAAATGTTGTATGACAAAACCCAGGCAAATTTCTGATGTAGCTGTTAGAGGGTAAGGGGTAGTTGTAGTCTTCTGTCTTTGGAGGTGGTACAGATACAAAGGTTCTGAAACTGCAGTCTCTTGAAATCCAGGGTAAGTTTCATTAACTCTGAAAAATTGATCTACAATAAAAATATGTTTGTTCTGTGTTTTTTCTTTTTTTTGTTGTTGTTTATAAGTGAATGATACTACTACTAAGAGAAGTTCTTTTTTTTTAAGTAAAGCTATGAATTTCACAGGCCTTTGTGGCTTGGCTGACAGAATGTAAAAGGTTTGAGGGCTGGCTGTTACAGTAATCTAAACATATGGAAGTTACTTAAGAGTGGACTTTAAAACTGAGTTCTGTGATGAACTCATATAGAATCGTTAAGGTTGGAAAAGACCCTTAAGATCATTGAGTCCAACCGCTGACCCAGGTATCACTCAGGTAGTTGTAGAGAGTGATAAGGTCTCCCCTCAGCCTCCTCTTCTCCAGACTAAACAATCCCAGCTTCCTCAGCTTCTCCTCATAAGACCTGCTCTCCAGACCCTTCACCAGCTTTGTTTTGCCCTTCTTTGGACATGCTCCAGCACCTCAATGTCCTTCTTCTAGTGAGGTCGGTGCATCTGATGTGTTCAGAGCTCTAAGCAGGTGCAAGTACTTGATACTATAGAAATTTTAGAAGGGCTGAAAACTAAGATACATTTCTGTTTAAATGGGAATGGTGACCTTCAGGTAGAAGCCAAACCACTCTGTGATGTGGATGAAGATTTAAACAGAATGGCCTATGTATTGTTCAGTTTTGGTGTGGAAGGGCACAATCGTGGAAACCCTCCGATATATGTAATTATGTGAGTAGTTTCTTTGGGTGTGAGTAGGTATCCAAACTGTGGTAACTTTCGAGTTGTTGCTCCAAAAAGATGCAGCTCTTCTGTAGTTCTGTTATGACTGCCATTCTCGTGTGAATGTCTGAGGTATCTAAAAACGGTGTTGGGCACTTGAATTGCTCCCACTGAGGTCACAGCATTACTTGAATCACTAGAGCTAAGTATATGGTAGAGCTTAAATTTACTACAGAGGTAAGTCCAGTTATAAGTTGGATATTATACTTAATCTGACTCGCAGGAGCACAAATTAATCTTCTGTCTAGTTTGGCAGGAAGTACAAGCTGGAGGTTTGATGCTGAAGCTAACAGTGCAGATGACTGCTACCTTGTGTTGCAGCAGAATCTATACAGTTTACACCTTGATTGCTCAAGTGAAGAAGCTAAAATAATAGAAACTTAGAGGAAGAAAGAGAAGTCTTAATTATTTTTGAAGGATCAGAACCTGAATTACTAGAAGTGTTTCTGCAGTATTTGTACTTTAGAATTAAAAAATTTTGTTTCGTGCTTATATGCGTAACTGAGTTTTAATTCTTCTACATGACTATAAAATATATGCAATTAAGTTGTCTGTCTCCAAATTAGTAAAGGACATAAAATACAAATATTTTTCTGCCTTTACCTGGTTTCCTTTCATGACTTCAAAATTTATAAATCCCCCTTGCACAATGTGGTGCTGAACATCATGGTATTGGAAGTATGCTTTAGCTATCCTACATGGTAGTTAGCTTTCAAGAGCACGCTTCATCAGTGCTGTAACTGCACTGTAATCTATTAAAACTGTGTGAAGTGTTTTGGTAGATAATCAGTATTGGTTATAGATGCATTTTTTTCTCAGATTTTCAGTAAAGTGTTAGCACATACTGCATTAGTGTTGTTATTGCACTACATATTGAGATTTAGCATTACAAAGAGGAACATAACTCATGTTTCAGAGCTGAGGAAGCAGAAAGATTTGAGAATAGCTATGAGATGGAGAGGATGCTTTGTTAGGCATCTAGTACTCCATTGCAGCTTGAGGCCAGTGCAAGCTTTAGGACAAATTTGGCCTTGTGGGCCTCTGAAATCTTTTTTGGTCTCAGAGGGTGGGGAGTTTGCCTTGCTCAGCAGCTCAGAACCCTTCATAGCTCTGCTTCCTTGAGATAATGTGGTGTACAATGGGCACTGTTTGAGAGCCAAATGTAAGAAACCCCAGCTGGCTACTTTCACACTATCCTATTTAATAATTGTGTCTGGCAGTGCTAGAGTGAAAATCTTTTTAATATCATTCTGTGAGGAGGGTGGGAAATGGCTGATCGGTGACTGAGATGTTAAACTTGAAATTGTGAAAGAACTGTTATAATGGTTACTCAGATTTCTAAAAATTATTATTAGAAGTACAGAAATAGCCTTTATTTTGCCTCTAAGTCATTAATTCTTCTAGGTGTTACATGTGTAACCTTGGAGGACAATTCTTTCTTGTAGTAAGTGGTCTTTAATCATGGGTTAAAACAGTAGGTGCAATACATTAAGGCTTACTTTATGCTATTAAATGTAAACTTTTTATAATGCTAATATACTATTAGGATAGTGAAACATGAAATCTCAATTTAGTTGCTATTTGTGAAGTTTCCACTGGGTGGATTCACCAGTTGGGACTCAGTCCTGGTAGACCTCTGGCTTCTGCTTCTATTCTGTATATAGTCAGAGATTTTTTTTTTTAAGGAATAACATCTTTGCTGAGCATGTTGAGTAGTTTGGAGGATGAGACTGAGGGTGTACCTCTTTTGCTTTTTGGTAACTTCTTTCCAAGCACAAAAAGCAACAGGCAGAATGTATAGCTAGGTGAAGGTGGTTGTGTATCAGGTAATGCCAAGCAGTTGGCAAAGTGAAGGCTGGTTGATGTCAGCAACTGTTAAAGCAGTTAGGTTGGATAAACTTACTTGTAGGGATCTTGAAGCGAGAGAGAAAAGTTGTATGATGGCAGAGCTGAAGGGTAGTTCGTGACTGATGAGGTAGGTGATAGGACTGATATAATGAATTATTGGTAATATGAAAAGACTTAATCTTCTAAGAGTTTTTGATGAGAACTGTTTTCTCCGCTTGGATTGCAACTACTCCAGTCATCAAGAGATCATTCTTAGCCCTTGAACTTAATGTAGAAGTAAGGTCAAAAATGGAGATTTCTACAGTCATCTTCAGTAGCTTATTCTTCCCCTGACTGTACTTAAGAAGCTACATAACTGAAAAGGTGCTTTCCGTGTTGTCTCTTTCTGATTTAATTCACTAAGAGTAATTAATCCTCCTCTTTTAAAATTCATGGTTTTGTGTTCACAGTATATTGTTCCTCCTTAGTCTTTTTTCCTAGGACTAACCAGGTGTACTTCTGTCAGTTTACTCAGATATTTGGTGCTGTCCTATTAATTCCATGTAAATTTAAAAAAGAAAAGGAAAAGGAAAAAAAAATTCTTTCACTTCTAAGTGCAACATTTCAGTTTTATGCTTTTTCCAAACAACATGATTATTGTATTCTTTTGATGTTCTTCTGTATTCTTTGGCAACCAAGTCTTGGAACATATTTAGTTGTCTTGCTTACTTGCCCTTGCCAGTCAGTGTTAAAAATTTACCTTATGAGTCTATTTCTGTAGTAGTTATCTTTGTTGCCCCTGTTATTTTCCTTGCAAAAGTATCTTACGCATTCTTCCCTGTTCCTTTTTCTAACAGTGTTTTTTTCTGCTTAGGTTATGTGATTTTCATTTGAAATTATTGTTTTTGATTGGTGGTAGGTTGTAAAACCATTAGAATGTCTATCCAAATCAGTGTTTAGAATGAGTGTTTATAAACCCTGATCTCTGGAATAAGATTTTGCTTTTACTTTCCTGCTAGTCCTTGGGAGCAAACTGAAAAATACTGAAGTAAATAAAATGTTCTGTGCAGAGTACTGATGTCACTTGTTTAGTTCCACTTCAGGGAAAAAAAAACAGGTAAGACAAGCACGTATTATTATGGTATATATTTAGCCTGTTTTTTTCCCTCTTTCATTCCATGTTAAATTATTTGTATATTGGTAGAAAAATGGGTGCACATCAAAAGTGAAAACTTTTTTTAGCAACCTGAAGAGCAGTTTGGAGGGGACGATTCCTAGTACACTACTTTTGCTTCACTTAAAAGAAATCAAAATCACAACTGGCAATGTAAACTTGGCTGAT
Source organism: Phalacrocorax carbo (assembly GCF_963921805.1). NCBI lineage: Eukaryota > Metazoa > Chordata > Aves > Suliformes > Phalacrocoracidae > Phalacrocorax > Phalacrocorax carbo. Next base: position 27,460,463 of record NC_087548.1, on the reverse strand, counting down.
GGTGTTTTTCAGAATATTGGGTTATGTATGCTGTCAAAGCATCTGTCTTATGGTGGAACAATGCTGAACCCATTCTCAGTGAACAGTAATACAAAGAAACATTACAGATGTATCTACTTCTTCAGCCTTTAAATTGCTAATCTCTTCTCTATTAATGAAACCTGGTAGCTGATGACTAGTTTTGGTCTCCTAGACAACAGACACCTCTTAATTTGTTTTTTATAAAGCTGTAAAAACTTGAGTAGAATGGATTATTCTACTCCATTTTAAACATTCTAACTTGTAGTTAATTGTGTTTGTATACCCTCTGTGATAACTGGGTGTTCAATTAATCCTATCTGTATCTGAGTGATGTGAGCACAATTTGTTAACCTGGCCCAGGAGATATTTTCAATGGTTCCATAGGTGCTCTTGCCAATGTGAGATATAAATGTATTGTATTTTCTGGTTCTGTGTTCTTCGTTTGTGTTTGGTTTATGGTTTTTTTCTGACTGACTTTTCCGTTCCTGATGTAAATACTGGGGTGGTTCTTTTACCTGACTCCTAGTGATTTAAAGACTGTGATGCTAATCTTTGCTTTTGAGATTGACATTATAAGAGAGAGACTACAAAAGGCAGGTAAAATGAAAGACTGGATGGAAAATAGTTAATTAAGTTGTGCTGGTTTCTTAAAATTCCAGTCTCCTGAACTAATTCAGATCTTGAAAATGTCACTGAAACGAGTGTGCGTGACTTAAATGCACCAGTAGCTACAGTAGCTGGCTATGAAAATGGCCTGTTCTTGTGTTCTGTTCCATGGTCGGTATCACTAATAGTTAAATAAACAGATCAGAAACTCAGAGGGGCCTGAATTGGCAGGAGTTTGAGCAAGTTAAGGCTGGAGAAGGAAGTGTGAAATGGAAGGGGGTAACAAGGAGTTGGACAAGATGAGAATTACAGGGATCAGCATTCAAAGGAGCAGAGAGTGGGACTGGCTGGGTGGCTGATGAAAATCAGGTTGTGGTGAAGAGTTAGTGCATGGGCAGGCCCAATTCAGGCCGAAGAACTGGTCCACCAGGATATACTCTTCCCCAGCCTGGGATTGGAGCAGCCATTTTACAGATGCTGCCTTCAGTGGCTGACATCAGATATTTAAAGTCTGTCCCAGGAATTCCCATTCTTCTGTATTTGCAGAGGGTAATCCAGTTTTTAATCATTTGAGTCATGCAGCGAGTTGAGGTCTCTGGATATTTCATGGTTGGAGGCATACTGCTGCTTTGTGTTAATGTCCTTATGTTATCACCCATTGGAACTTCTCTTTTTGGCTTTTTTCTGTTTCGTAATACCAAACCCCCAAAATAACTAAAAATAATGCATTTTAACTTTATTATCTGGGTGGAATATCAAATATGGAAAAATAAGTTACACCAGCCTAGATTTACTTATTCCTGTAGAATATTAAAGTTTTCAGTTTTTAGCTGCTAGAATGTATGTGTCACGTAGCATAAAGATTTGATAGCATTTGTTTAAATGCCACCTTTTCTTTGAGTATGTGGTCCTGCACAACATTTATTGTTCATGTTCATTATTCAAACGCCCATTAACTTCTAAATTCAGTGTTTTATTATTCTGCAGCAGTGAGTATGACTGCTTCACAGTTTTTCTCGCTGTATTTAGATGAGTTGGCATTTGCTCCATTTTTAAAATGAGGTGCAATGAGCATCAGGTCAATGAGTCAAAGTAATCACTTTTGTTCCTTGGGATGTCAGGTCTAATTCTCTCCAGAAATACTCAAAGTAGTGTTTTGAAATACGAAGTGCAGCTCCTATTGGTATCAGTTTTTCGATGCACTGTAGGTATCAGAACAATTTAAAGTCTAGCAGCCTATGTCTGGGCACCCAGACTATGAAGAGCTTGTTTCTCTCCATGCTGAGGATAGTTGAGCATTAGAGAAGATTGCAGTGAATTAATATAGTAGAGACACAGATCTCCAGGCTAGTACTTGCCTCCTTCAACTATGAGGTTACTCTTCTGTTCCTGTGATCTCTGGTTTACTTCTCCTTGAGTCTTTCTGCTTGTGGAAGTCTAGACACTGTAACTGAGGTTTTCCAGAGCAGAATTTGAGTGCTATTTGCCATGGTGGGGTTCAATTTGTGTATTTCAGTACAACTATAAATTTTTTTTTACTAGGTAATGAAGCTTTTCTCAAATAGAGCTGATACTGAATGCCCTCTGAGTCATTCAGATTTTTTCAGAGCTGCTGCTACTTTTGTAAACAATAGCAATATTTGGCAGTAGCATAGCAATTGTTAATAAAAAAAAAAATGAGAATGGACTTCTGATGGAGTGCGTCTCGCTCTACACACTGTCTGTATTTAAGTATACAACTTATTTCTATTACTAAGACTTTTGATGTAGTAAACCTGTTCGGCTCAGCATGTCTCCTGTTGTTTGTCAGTGTTAGAATGGCACCGTAGCTGTGTGAAGAGATCTGAGAAACTTTTTCCCCGTGCCTTCTCTAAAACACTCAGAGAAAAAGGCTTTCTTTCATCAGATATTTGTTATTGTTTGTATATTGTATTTCTAAATCTAGATTGCTCTTCCGATTTTGACTTGACCACTCTTTCCTGCTTTTTGGAAATCTGTTCAGTGGCTATCCCATGAGTCTGATATTCTAGTTGTTCAAATAATTGCATTTATTGTCTGCAGGCACAGTTGGGCTGAGTTATTTGGTTACTAGTGTACTCTTCAAACACAGAAGTTCAGTGTTGAAACCGACTTTTAAAGCAGCTGATTTAACTTAAAGTACTAAGTATTATTAGAGTTTTAATAATGTAGACATACTGTTTCACTATGTGGATGATGGTTAGCTATCACTAGTTTCATATGTGTCTATATTTGAACATTTTTGTGTGTGGAAGAGGGAATGATATGAGAGCATTTGTGGAAGGGGTAGCATACTGAAACAATGAACAAAGAATAGAGTATTTTATGCTCTGCTAATCCACACTAACGTGTAAAGGTTAAAATAAGTGTACTGGGTCTGGCTAGGATGGAAGTAATTTTTTAAATAGTAGTCCTTATGACACTGTGTTTCAGATTTGTGACCAAACCAGTGCTGGTAAGACACCAGTGTTTCAGCTGTTACTATGCAGCATCAAGGCTTTTTCTGTTTAAGCTCCACTTCCCCCGGGAAGTAGGCTGGCATTAGGGCAAGAAGTTGGGAGTGGACCCAGGTGGGACAGCTGATCCAACTGTCCAAAGAGATACTCCATACCTTATAGCATCATGCTTGTCAATAGCACTGGTGGTGCTGGTGGTGATAGTGGGCATGTTCCAAGGTAACCATTGCTCAGAGGCTGGCTGGGCATGTAGCTGTCTGGTGGGAGGTGGTGAGTGATTACCTTTGCATCACTTGGGGGTTTTTGTTGCCTTTTTTTATTTCTCTTTTTTTCTCTACCTCTCCTCCACCCCCCTTATTAAACTGTCTTTTTCTTGACACCCACAAGTTTTACTTGCTTTTGCCCTTCTGATTCTCCCCCTGCATCCCACTGAGGAGGGCAACGAGTCAGCTACTAGTTGGGGGCTTAGCTGCTGGCTAGGATGGACCCACCAGAGTGAGTGAAAAGTCTTCAGCTGTACACAGCTTTCTACCTTCCTGTATATTGAATTATAAATTGTCTTATCTGTATTAACTTCTGTTTTCATATTTTTTGATCTTTTACAAGTCTGCTGAACTAACACCTATTTCAAACGCTAGATTTAATTCTTCCCTTTTTCCTAAAACCCCAATCTTTTATTGTTTAAAATGATTTGTAGCTGAATTTTGACAACATTCTCCACACACACATGCTTTCCCTTGTTTTTGTTGTTCATCTGCACAATATCTTGTGCCAGTCATTTAATGGAAGAATATGTTACAATGAATTAGTCAATCAGTTTATGCAAGACCTGATGAGATTTTTAGTTGGAACAGTGTATTCAGGTCTAGGATGGAACTAAAGATACGTCAAACTTGTGGGGAGGCACTATCACCAGGTGGCTTTATTGAAATCACTGATTATGGTATAAGTCAAATGTAGGAAAGCTGATTTTGAATTGCACGTTACATTGTATACATTTATAAAAAGGGTGATTCTTGTTCAGTCACCATTAAAATACGGCTTTGCAGCTAGATGTATGCTTTAGCCAAAAGTGGTAGCATTTTATGTGACCAGAAGGGTAATTTTTATGTATGCCTGTGCACGTGAATTTTATTAAAATATGCAACAATTTTTTTTAATTTTTGGAGCAATGATTTTCTTGTCTTAAACTTTTTTTTTACAGTAAATTTTTTTTGTTTGCCTAATGTTAATGAATTTGTGACAATGGATAAAACAGATGTTCTCATTTGCTGTATCCTTCAGGATTTTAGAATTGATAGACATTCTACCCTGTTTTTTTTCTAGCTGTAAGTAAGTTGACTGCAGTTATTAAGAAAATACTGTTCCTGCATCTGTAGATAAAGTCACTGCTGTCAAGACTAAGCTGGTGCTGTAATAGATGCTGTTCTAAGAATCTAGATTTTATTTTTCAGTAGCTTAATAGTTTGTATATTTACTTAGGCATAGATTAAGTCACTTACTGTATTTTTTTCAAAAAATTCGACAAATATTTCATGTAGAGGTTTTAAAGGTAGCTATCTTTAAAGGCAATATGAATGTAAATGTATAGAAATGTAAATACTTATCTTCTTCCCAGTCTTTATCAACTCCAGTTTGTTTTCTAATGTTGAACTAGTCTGTTGAAATTAAGAAAATACATATATCTGTACGTAACAGTTGTAAATAAGTAAATAGTATATTTACAGCTATTTTGAATATTTGATGTACATATAAAATATTGTACATTTATTTTGTGCACTTATGTACGTATAAATGTAACTAACAGTATTGAATAAGTGTTTTTATTATTCTTCAAGAAAACCTTCCTTTCATCCATTCTTATGTTCCAAATACGCAAAAACCTGAAATTAAGGTGTAGAAGCAACGTAGTGGAACCAAGCATCACATGGAATAAATACAGCTTTACTTCAAAGTTAGTTTGGTCTGTGGTAGTGGGCACTTCTGCAGAACCAACTCTGTCTCTAGCATGGAGAAAGCTCTCGTTCCTGAAATAGCTTTCTCAAGCTAAACCTCATGCAGTCTTTCTTACTGTATAGTTCACTGGAGGGGACAAAAAAAAAGACACTTTTTTCTTGATTTTACCAATTTCAGTAGGAGCTGAACCAGAGGTGTTTTTGCCATTATGGGATAAATTTTCCTCAACTTTGTTTTTCGGAAATGCTTTGCCTATACCTGAAGGTGTTAGAGGTACTTCTGGGTAGGGAAAATAGAGTTACAGAAAGCTCTGCTCTTCTCTTGTGCTTTTGGGTGTAGAGTTGTGGAGTCCAACATTCAACATAGCAGGATACAGTTTACTTCCCTTCTCTCTTGAGAGCTTTCTTCCTTATAAATCAAATGTATGACAGATGGAGTTTCTTTTAGACTCTGTTAATCTAGGTTTATAAGAAGCTCAGGATGGAATTATGTCATTTTGGAGACAGAGGAGGAGGTAGATGTTTACAGGCTTTTTTAGTGAAAACCTTTTTTAGACTGAAACAAAAGGTGATTTTTATGTGATGTAATGATATATGTTGACTTGTTGCTTATATACATGTGCCTACATTTACAGAACTGTTTTCTCTTCTAGGATCCTTCTGTTACACAAGTGACAAGAAATGTTCCTCCAGGGCTAGATGAATATAATCCTTTCTCTGATTCAAGAACAGTAAGCACATTTTTTTCTTAATCATGCTGTTAATCTGTTTAGGTAGGATTTGTGAGGTATTGTTTTCAGAGTTTGGGACTGATACTGTAACACATGTGACGGGCTAGCTAGAGGTAATGGAACATGTGTAAGGATAGATAGTCCCATAAAGTATTTGGAGTATTCAGTGGGTAGGTTGATCAAGTGAGCTTTGACCTGTTAAGACTGGCTGTCTGAAAGAGGGCTGAAACAGAACTGAGTTTTTCCCCTGTGCAGTAAGACTTACGGTAGTCTGTCCTTACATTTTTCTGAATTTTACTTGCTTTAAAGCTTGTGAGTGTGACACACTTCCCCAGTGTCTTGCTTTTGATTTCCATTTCACTTAATGATAAGTGCTGCTCAGAATAAGAAAAGCATTGCATTTAAGTAACGGTCCACAGGCTATGAGTAGTTGTGCTGTAGTAAAAGGAATAATTTATGTCCAAGAAACACAGTTGGGTTTTGCCTCTAATTTTTATAGTTTTAATTTACCGTGTGCTTATTTTTACCCTTGGAGGTGGTGGGCAGAATACAAGGAATGGGTTAGTAAATTTGTACTGTAACAGCATTTTTCAGTGGTTACTCTTCATAGTGAAGACCTTGTGCAAGACTAGCAAAGTGTATGAATGATTACTGTCTGTCAGTGTAATTTATAAACATTCAAATACCGTATTTTTCACAGGTAGGCTTATTTTCTATGGCAAATCTGAGAGTGCCGGTAGGGAATTGTTGGTTTTGAGTGTTTGCAATACAACAGTAAGCTTTCATACAGTGTTAAAATGCTAGACTGGCAGAAGCTTGTTTTTGAGTATACCTTGGATCAGCTGTTTAAGGCAGAATGTTTACGACTAGCAAAGGTATTTAATAATTCTCCAAAATTTTTGTCTCCTAACTTACAATATCACAAAGTATGTTTATCTTTCTGAAGCTTGATGAGTTTCAAAATTGCTTTGTGTTGACTGTAATTTATAAAGACACACAGAATACACACGGAATCGTATAGGTTGGAAAAGGCATTTAAGATCAAGTCCAACTGTTTACCTAACACTGCCAGTTAACACTAAACCATGTCCCTAAACACCACATACTGAGGGCACACTCGATCCCCTTGTCCAGATCATTGATAAAGATATTAAACAGAACAGGCCCTAATATTGAGCCCTGGGGAACACCTCTTGTGACCAGCTGCCATCTGGATTTCACTCCGTTCACCACCATTCTTCAGGCCCAGCCATCCAGCCAGTTTTTTACCCAGCGGAGAGTACACCTGTCCAAGTCATGAGCAGCCAGTTTTTCCAGGAGAATGTTGTGGGAGACAATATGTTTTGTTTAAAACAAAAACCCAAACCAAAACAAAATCCACGAAATACCTAGAGCTACTCTGACTTTTTAAATTACTTATGTACTTAATTTAACATGCAGTTCTGTGGGAAAAGGAAAACTGAAGTATATGTCTAAGGTTAGCCGCCTTTGAACAGTCAGCTGTGCCTGTATAAGAAATTCTAATTGCTCATTACAGATGTCACTCATAGGAAAACTGGGAGGATGGAGGAAATCTTTAAGTCTGTGTTCAGATCTGCTGAATATGTGCTATGTTTGTGCACTGTGGTTCAAATGATAATAATCTGGGTTGTTACCAAATTAATTAAAAACTGTCTATTGAATGAGCAGTTATCTTTCTGTAGGGGAAAAAACTGCACAGGTTTTCTTGCAGAAAGTAAGACTGAAAGAATGAAGCATATATTCAGCTAAGAGTGCAGTAATAATCAAACTTTACATGATACTCCCTTTCTCTGTATCTTGTGGGTGCTGACTATGTAAGTATTTATTCTGTAATTATATGCGTTTGCAGGAATGTGCTTAGGTAGCTGAAGATATGCTCACAAGTCCATGTACTTACCTCTTTTTTTCCTACCAGCTTTATATGCAAGGGAAGGACATACTATACGTGTACAAATAAATGTATGCTACAGGAATAAGGGAAGAGACAGTGGAAGTGAATGCCTTTAAAGATTGGATGTGCAGAGGTAGAAGCAGGGTCTGTGAATTTTAGATTTGGAGGATTATAGTGTCTGTCAGGTTAGGGATAGAAATTACTCTGTGTTTTGTGTGCTTCTCAGAGCAAAAACATCCAGATAGTTCCTGGTGGCTTTGATTTGCTGCTGTTTCTTGTTCTACCTTTGTTGGGAAGCTGAGTCATCTTAAACAGTTCTGTGCATGTAATACCACTTCTAACATTTGAACACCATAATGGTGTGAGCGAACAGAAAGGATACAAGCTGGTGGTAGCAAGATATGGCCTCGAGATTTCTGTGCTCTTTAGTCTGAGAATCACTGGTTGGTAAGACTTAAAATTATGTTTGTTTGCACTGTGAGCTACAATGTGTAGCTGTAGTTTTTAAGGAAACAGAGACTGGTATGCTTCAATTAGAAATCCAGATTTCTAGTGGAAGTGGTAAGATGGTATCTTGCAGTCTGTAGCATTAATGCTGTGTTAATCTTCTTTCCCCCATTTCTCCAAATTGAACTTAATAAAGCATGCTGGACTGCTAAAATATTTCTCTACTGCAAATTCAGACAAGGATGTTTCTTCTGTGAGAAAATGACTTCAGACTCTGAATACTGACTTCATTATTTTACCTCAGTTGTGTTTTCCCTTTGCCAATGCTTCCTATCAGTTCTTTCTTAGTATCAGCATAGGACAGGAAAAAAAGTAAATTCTACTTCTTAATATTCCTTATTCTAATTATTTTTTCTTAGTATGCCACTACATTCGCCTTTTCTCAGTCAGCTTAAATTCTTCCCATCTGCAGTGGGAAATTTGATAGGAAATTAACATGTAACACATAATGAGGAGGGTGAACGCGCATAGGAGATTTTAGGTCTCAAGTGTCACCACCTTAATATCTAATATGAACAAATCAGGGGGCTTGTGGTTTTTTGTTTTTTTTGGGGGGTGGGTTTTTTTTGCTTCTTATCAAATTTCAAAGCCTGTCTTATTTTTGTTAAACCAAACAAAGTTTTCAGTAAATGGTGTAAATGTCAGCTTAAATATTGCCTGCATCTTCAGTGGTTTTGTCTCCAGCTCTAACAGTCACCATGGAGGTGACTTTGTGTCATCTGTCATGTTTCTGAAGTCAACAAGGAACAGATGAGATTGGACAATTAGTATTTCTGCTTCATCATTTAATGAAATTACTGTTAAAGAAGGCCTTTAATCTCTTCCTGATTCTACAAGTTTTGCTAATGTACGTTGAACCGCTCGGAACATTTTGTGTGTGTGTGTGTGTAACATGTATAGACACAACACATTGAGCAATCATTTTCAAATTGATGCATAAAAAATCTGGAAGAAATCATTAGTAGAATTGGGGTTATTTTGTTTTTAAGAGACATTTAAATGGATTATTTTCAGTAAATTCCTGGGCAGCTCCTCTCCAGTCTTGCATCCAAACACAGTGAAGTGTTTACAGGAAACCAGACTGATCATCCACACCTGGCTGCTTTTGGAAGTCTTCCTCCCACCTCCAGTAAATAAATTACTTCATCCATGTGGGAAATCTATTCAAAAGAGAACTTTATCTCTAGCCAACTTCTTTTCTTCAAGAGAGGTTGTAGTAATTTGCTTCTTCCCCCAGTGCAGCTGTGAGAGCAAGGCATGAAATAAAAAGATCTATCCCAGAAGTACCATTTCTGGTAGGAACAAAAAAGGCTGTTGTAGAGTGGGGTTGGTTGAATTTTGAGATACAAGTGCCTTATTGTAATGTGTCAGTGAGGGTCAAAGACCATGGACCTGTGAAGTAAAGTATCTGTAAAAACAGTTGGCCCTGTCCAAATGTGGGTGGTATAATCATGATATGTTATGAAATTATCCAATAATGGCTGGAGGTTAGTGCAGTCCTTAAAATAGAATTCTGAGTAATTATTGTTGGAGTTACACCCTTACAAAGACAAAATTGTTGACCTCTGTCTTTCTGTGAATGTCTTGTCAGTCCTATGCAGGCTGTAAGTCAGTTGGGTACCTCTCTTCCATACCCAAATCCCTAAGTCACCAATAGCACTTGGACAGGCAGCCAACAGCACATGGACAGACAGGTATGACAGAATAAGTGCCAAGTCATAGGTTGCAAGGGACCTCTGGAGGTCATCTTTTTCAATCGCCACTCTTCAAAGTTTCTCACTAAGTCGCATTGCTCAGCATCTTGCCCTGAGAAGTTTTGAAATATACAAGGATGGAGATCCTACTACGACCTCAGTTGGCAACCTGTTCTAGTGCTTGGCAGTTCTTACAGTGATTTCCGCCCCCCTCCCCCGCCCAATATCTAACTAGTTTGCTGTGTTCCAGTAAGAAACGTGCTGTATAACAAAAGCAGCATCATCTTGTCCCGACAACCCCATGAGTATGCAGATAAATAAAGGAGTAAAAATGTATTTGTTTTGTTTCTTATACTCAGTAAATTAAGTAGTAATTATGTCAGAATGCTGCAGCTTTATCCTGATACGTGAGTAAAGACTTTGGTCTGGTAAGTATAAAATCAGCAAATGAAAGAATTTTTTACAGGAGGACTGTGACATTCTGCTCAGGTAGAAAAAAGGATCAAGTCTTGTTTTCAGATTTTCATTCTGCCTGACATGGGGCCAAGTCTTGCAGTTTCCAGAAGGATGAATTGGACTGTTGAATTTGAGAGGGGAAGGGAGAGGCTTGATTTCAGCTGCCCTGAAGCCACCCAAGAGGCCTCTGTCTACTCATGTACTTCTGAGACAAAAGAAGGCACACGATTTTTTGAGATGCTCTGGTATTAACTGCATAACATGTTCGTCAGGGTTAAAGGAGTTACCTGGCAAGTGCCACATTCACTGGTTTACTTCAAAAATGCCTCAGAAATTTTTATTCCTAGAAACCCTTTGTCAATAAAAATCAAAACAACATAGATAAAAGTACACTAACAGATGAGAATTCCTGTTCTGCTTACTTAATAGTTATGGGTCTCAGTGTCTTTATGAAATGTCCATTGATTCTCAAAACTAGTTCCTTTAGTTACCTAATTTGACATCTTCAGGATTTTGGTAGTTATTGACCAAGTGTCTCTATCCCACTTGGATCTTTTGTGCTGATAAAACATTTGAGGTGACCTTAGAAAGTGGATGTTTGCTTTTGGTTCTAAATAGCAAATAGATCGCTCCTATAACTGGCTCTAATCTAACTGCTCGGTAGTAGTATTTCCTCAAAAAGATTTACATTTACTATGTACAGTTTTTGTGTGCGTCAAATGCATGTCCCTTGCCAACCTTTTAAAAACCTGAGCTATTGCTCAGGTTTTTATATTAAAATCAGTGCTATTGCTTTCCAGAATGCCTCCAGTTTTAGACTTCATGCACCTTGCACAGTACCACTTAGGCCATTTCAGACAATATTTCAGTACAACAGCTTGCAGATACATCTCCATTTCAGAATATAAGGAACCTCCTGTATGCTAGCTAACATTTCAATAAATATTACTGCTCAAATTGTTTTGCAGGTTTTTTTTAATGAATTCAGCTTAATTCTTAACTGAGCTAACGTCAGAGATGGCAATTAGAGCAAACCTGTGCTGAGTCTATATTTGGAAATTGATGTGAGACTTTTAACTTCTCTAATTGTGCTTTGTATTGCCTTTTTAATAACTGTACAGAGAACTGTCTGCCTTACTGTTTTGTCTACCAAGCCAATAAATTATTATTTCCTTGACTTCTGTTGAGTATGTTCTAATTGGATGTGTGAAGCAACACCTGTTTTGAGTACCTTGTTATGCATTAATGCTTTGTGTGCATAACCTCTGTTCTCCTTGGTTCTTGTTTGTTTGCCTTGTATGCATTTTTATTGAACTTCTGCATTTCCAGTGATTGCAGAATACTGGGAAATATATAGGACAGAAGAATACATTACATGGTTTCTGACAAAATGTTATCACAAATAATATTTTTCTTCTTTTTTCCTGTACCCTTTCCTTACTCCCTGTGTCAGTCCAGTAAAAGATAATCTTGTATGTGGACTGAACTTTATTTAAGTCCATGCAGTTCTCCAGACCTGCTGCACAATGCTAGACCTTGAAGATGTACCTCCTCTGATTTAACTGTTAAGAAAGTCCCAAACTATACAGCTATGTTTTGCATCTTTTATTGTTGGGTATTTTTTTGGTAGCTGAATGATTTTCCAAGGCAGCTGGTTACTTCTATTTGTTTCATGTTAAGTAGCTATGTTATTTTTTCCCTTTTTGCTTTTCAACTTTGATTGGGGTTATAAAAATGAGTACTTAGTTTGACAGGAAGACTTAGTGCAACCTGAGTTTAAAACAGTTGCGTACTGGTCACTTTTTAAGAGCCATCTCTAAAGAGCACAGGAACAGGCAATTCCAAAGTGTCAGAAGTCAAGCAAGCAGGCCAGAAGGCCGGCTTGGCTGAGGAGGGATCTTCTTTTAGAACTTAGGTGGAAAAGGAAAGTGTATGGACATTGGAAGCAGCGACAGGCAACATGGGAGGACCGCAGAGATGCTGTTTGCCACTGTAGGGAGAAAATTTGTGTGGCCAAAGCTCCATTAGAGTTCAAGCTGGCCAGCACTATGAAGGACAAGAAAAGGTTTTGGTTTTTTTAATGTGTTAACAGCAAAACGGGTATCAGAGATAACATCGGTCTGTTACTGGATAAAATTGGTCACCTCACAAATAGGGATGTAGACAAAGCAGAGATGTGTAATGCCTTCTTTGCCTCTGTGTTTAACGCCGATGATGAGCCCTAGGACACCTGGAGCCCTGTGACTGGGGGCATGAAGTTGCAGCCTACAACTTCTTCATGGGGGGCAGTGGAAGGGGACGTGCTGATCTCCTCTCTCTGTTGGCCAGCGATAGGACACAGGAGTCGGAATGAAGCTGCATCAGGGGAAGTTCAGACTGGGCATTAGGAAAAGGTTCTTCACTGAGGGTGTGATTGGTTGTCGGAACAGGCTCCCCAGGGATGTGGTCATGGCACCAAGCCTGTCAGAGTTCAAGGAGCATCCAGATAATGCCGTTAGTCATACAGTTTGGTTTTAGGTAGTCCTGTGAGGAGCAAGGAGTTGGACTCCATGATCCATATGGGTCCCTTCCAACTTGAGATATTTTAGGATGACAATGCTTTCTGCATTAGAATCTTCATCTGTAGAAGATGATTTATAATACCTGTACCTGTCGTGTATTGAATTACAATCTGGGAGTAATAACTTTGTTCCCCTGTGCATACATTTTGAAGCTAAGTAATTATGAAAACACAGTAGTATACAAAAACAAGCATGGCTTTTCCTATACTTAATGAAGAAATGCTGCTTTATTTCAGCACATTCTGTGAATCCTGGCTGTATCCTGTGAACAGAATGGTTGGAATGTAACTTTTGCTGTGATTATATATGTAATACCTATATCAGCCTAGCAGACATTCGGGAGTGATACCCAGCAAAAATTAACAGCAGGTGTTGAAGCAGATACATGATTTTTTTCCTCACCTTTACTTACTTCCACTCTCTTACAGCCTCTTCTCTCTACTTTTTCTAAAATCATGCACTAATTCCATCAACTGATATTAACTCATAAGTGATACTAAGTCCACAATAACATTCATGAATGGTGTTGACATACTTACTGTAGCTCAAAAATAGCTGCTTTAGATGCACCATATGTACAGACTAACACTGCTGGCTTTTTGCTGCTTTGTCAAGTCAAGTGTGCTTCTGGGGTAAGACAGCCTTTAGAAAAGTTGAAGCTATTTTCAAAGAAAACTTAAGAGCCTAAATTCTGCTGGGCTAAGTGTGAAACTATAAGGCAACCTCAAATCTCTGAGGAAAAAACTTGTGGAACAACTAGGGAAACTTTATTTCCTGGAAGCAGGAAGCTTCTGCCATCTTTAAGGTTGTGAGAGTACTAATAGAAGATAATGATGTAGGAAAAAGCTAAATGAATTGTTTCTTTATAGGGGAAGTGTCTTAAACTTGAATTGTTAACAGAAAAAGCTTAGAGAAGTGGTAATTTGCCAGAAATAGGTAGACAGCTGAGTGTTAAGAAAACTAAGATGGAAAATTGCTGAAGTGTGAACTGGAATGTATCTCAGCTGGCTTCGTACCAGAGGAAGGAAAAGTGGCAGCTGTCACACTCACTGTAGAAAAAGCTTTTAAAAGGATTCAAGAAATTGAGGCCAGAAGCTACGAGTAGGGACAAGGGGGTTGCAGAAAAGTCGACGAATCTTAAATGGGTTGGGTTTTTTGTTTGTTTATGATTTATCCTGTTGGTTTTTAGCAGACCTCTACACAGGCAGGGGTTTTTAACTTTTGAACAGGCATAGAAATTGCCTTGACTGCTACATCATTCCTGAGTTAAGTAATGGACTGTAGCACACAGATCTAACAACTTGAGATTCAGGGCAGCTGTTCCCTTGCACTGCATTGCTTGAAATAATAAACCTGGAGTGCCCTCCTTCATGTTACTACAGTGATACAGCTGTATGGTTTTTGAGGGGCTGAGGTCTGAAGGAGGATCATAATCCCAGTCATATTATTACAGCGTATCTGAAGGTACGTGTGATTCTTAATCATGTACCATCCTTGTAAAAGTTATGGTAGCCTCCATGATGGTCCAAATAGTCAGGTCAGTCATACTGGTTAGTGTAAGGATATGTAGAATGTGAGAGCATCTGTTTCATTAAGGATATAGACTTTTTTTACTTAAAGGGTGCAGTAGGGAAGAAGAAGGGAAGGCAAGGCAATAAATAAACGCAGAAATGCAAACCTCATAGATAAGTGACAACAGAGACAAAACGGAAGACCAAAACTCTTCAGCCACTAATTTATGGTCTTTGGAGAGGGTCAACCTAGACTTTTTAACTGAGAAGAAGGAAGAAACAAGGTAAGCATGAATACTGTAGATAGTTGAGGGGTGCCTATGGGACTAGGCAAAATTTATTAAGGAATACATAGGGGAATAGTCAAAGATGTGGAGCAGTTGGAAACTAGGGAGGAGCAAGGAGGAGATTAGAGGGGAGGATGCATTAAAAGGGGCTTGTTGCATGTAAGTTGCAACCAGTTAGTACTCTTCTCTGACAGCCACATGCCTAATCACTGCAGTTACTGTTAAATCCTTTCTTTACTATCTTTCTGTGACATTTCACTCTCTACCACATCTGTGAGTGCTGCAAAGTCTAGGTGCCAGCAACTAGAGAGACTAGAGTGAGAGACTTAGGTGCCAGCAACATGGTCAGACCCCAAGTAGTAGTGGTCCATATGTCTGTGGTGTCAACAGTTGAGCATCTGGGTGTCAGCAGTGGGAGGGACCATGGGTTGTAGGGACCACTTATTTAAGGTGTCAGCAACTGAAGGGACAGGTGTTTTCCTCTATGTGTATATGTGTAATTCACTAGCAAACTTCAAGGTGGGATAGCTGGAAAACAGGAGAAAAACATCTCTCTGGGAAGACCCGAAGTCTGAGCCAAAATTGAGTGAGGGAGTCGGGGTCTGGGGTTGGATATATGGCAAGCTGAGAGCCCATGCTGTTGTTTGAGGGAGCTGCAAGTGTGGAGGCTGCTTGTGATACGAGTGTACTAGTGCATGAATCTTCTAGTGAATGTCAAGCTAGGCTAACTGGCAAACAGGAGGAAACTTGTATACCAGGCATGTGTATCAGACAGGCTGAAAGCCCCCTGCTTATATCTGAGGGATCTGCAGGTGGTGTGCTTGTAAATCTAGAGCGAAGCATGTGCTTTCAATAGTGAACTTCAGTGCTAATCAGCTAGAGAGGAGGAATGGGATATGACTCTGTGAACCTTTGTTCTGTGTGGTTCTGATAGTGTTATGTGGGGGTGTTGTTAAAGGCAGTGCCCTGCCTGTGGCAGCTTGTGTGGCTGACCATCCTAATGTCCTTGGGGTGTGTTTGTGTGTATTTGTGTGCATCCCTGGGGTACGCAGTCAACTTGGTAGTAGCTGAACCTGGAAACAAGAGGGCAATAGCTGTCTTCATCAGCTTGGAATGTAGAGCCCTCAGAGGGTCTCGAGGTGTACTGCATTGGGATCCGGCAGGTGGGAAAGGGGAGTCCCCAGGTCTCCGAGTCTGCTGGAAGTGGTACCCTTTGTAGTGTCCCTTATCATCTATTGTCACCCAGCCCCTCTTAACTTTCTTAGGATTCCAGGATGCACAACCCCTTCTACAAATCACTGATATAATCTGGGGAACACAGGCCCTTACCTAGGCACGAGCTCTTTTACTCAATTGTCATTATATGCACAGTGGACAGCAAATCTAACACTGTATAAGTGGCCAGCTAGCATATAATGGAACCTAAACAATGTAGAAATCTGAATCGGAAGAATCTTGTACAGAATTAGTACCTTATGTTATGTATCATAAATGTTATATCATAATAATAAATGTGTATCATAAATGCTGTTGGCTAGCATCTCTGATTATGTAACTCGAGTAAGCTTTCTGATTGATTCCTGTATTCACAAGCATTATGCATGTTCCAGTCATTAGCGGCACTTCAGGCTGTTTGGACAAAGCGTCTTTCAAGGATAAATATTTTGAATTCATTGTTCAAGTATTTATTGTCTGACAATCCATCTATTGAATGCCTCTGGGTTAACCCCATCAAAGGGGTCGTCTCCAAGCAGGACCTCACAGTGGGCATCTGCTACCAACCTCCTAACCACGATAACAATGCCGATGAAGCAGTACTTGGGGCACTAAAGCAAGCTTCTGGCCAACAGAACCTAGTCCTGATGGGTGACTTCAACTACCCAGACATCTGCTGGAAGCACAATACAGCAGCTCGCATGTCATCCACCATGTTCCTGGAATGTATCAAGGACTGTTTCCTGATACAAATGTTAGATGTGCCAACCAGGGACGAGGCACTGCTGGACTTGCTATTCACAAACTGAGAAAGCCTGCTTTGTAATATCTCGGTTAGTGATAACTTTGGCTGCAGTGATCATAACAAAGTGGAGTTTGGGATCCTGCTGACCGTGCTGAAGGTCAGCTCTAAGACAAGCGTTTTGGATTTTAGAAGAGCAAACTTCAGCTCACTCAGGGCTTAGTTGGGAGGGATCTCGTGGGAAGCTTCCATGGAAGATAAAGGAGCTAGTGAGTGCTGGGAATTCTTCAAGAACTCTCTGTTAGAAGCACAAAACCAGTTTATCTCCGATAAAGGAAAGGGAAGTAAGCAGAGCAAGAGGCCTGCTCAGCTCAACCACAAAGCCCTGGGCCTACTCAAATCCAAAAGGGAAGCACACCAGAGATGGAGAAGTGGAGGATTATCCGTTGAGAGCTACAAGGGCATTGCCAGAGTGTGCAGAGATGCAGTTAGAAAAGCAAAAGCCCAGCTTGAATTGAAACTGGCTGTAGACATAAAAAATAACAAGAAAGTTTTCTTCAGGTATATCAACTGTAAGCAGAAAAAGGAGGAAAACACAGGCCCACTGTTAAACAGAAAAGGAGAGTCAATAACCAACGATGCTGAAAAGATAGAGGTCCTTCACACTTTCTTCACCTCTGTCTTTGCCAGCACTGCCAGGTCCCAGGCTCTGGGAACAAAATTGCCTGTTGATCCAAACACCGACCCTCCATCAGTGAAGGAAGAGTTATTGTGAATTATTATGGGAGCTTGACCCCTACAAATTGATGAATTATTATGGGAGCTTGACCCCTACAAATTGATGGGCCCTGATGCCATCCACCTGAGGGTATTGAGATAGCTGGCTGACGTCATTGCGAGGCCACTCTCCATAATCTTCGCGAAGTCATGGAGAACAGGGGATGTCCCAGAGGATTGGAGAAAGGCAAGCGTTACCCCTATCTACAAGAAAGGCTTGAGGGAGGATCTGGAGTGCAGCACAGACTGGGATGCACCTGGCCGGAAAGCAGCTCTGTGGAAAGGGACCTGGGGGTCCTGGTGGACAGAAAGCTCAACATGAGCGAACAGTGTGCTGCTGCGGCCAAGAAGGCCAACAGGATGCTGGGTTGCATCAAAAAGGGCATCGCCAGCAGAGAGAAAGAAGTCATTATCCTGCTCTGCTCAGCGCTTGTCAGGCCACACCTGGAGTACTGGGTACAGTTCTGGTCCCCGCTATACAAAAAGGATGTGGACAGGCTGAAAAGGGTCCAGAGAAGGGCCACCAAGATGCTCAGAGGACTGGGAAACCTGCCATATGAGGACAGGCTGGGAGAACTGGGTTTGTTCAGCCTTGAGAAAAGGAGGCTCAGAGGGGATCTCATCACCATGTACCAGTACTTAAGGGGCAGTTACAAAGAAGATGGAGACTCCCTTTTTACAAGGAGTCCCATGGAGAGGACAAGGGGGAATGGACACAATTGCTCTTGGGGAGATTCCGATTGGACACCAGAGGGAAATTTTTCACAGTGAGGACAGTCACCCATTGGAATAATCTCCCCAGGGAAGCGGTTGACTCGGCCGCATTGGACACCTTCAAGAGTCGTCAGGACAGGGTGCTGGGCCATCTTGTTTAGACTCTGCTCTTCCCAGAAAGGTTGGACTAGATGATCCCTGAGGTTCCTTCCAACCTGGGATTCTGTGGTTTTTACACTATTACAGGTAATACTGCTGTTATATGTAGAAGCATAGAATCCTAGAATGGTTTGGGCTGGAAGGGATCTTAAAGATCACCTAGTTCCAACCCCCTTGCCATGGGCAGGGACACCGTCCACCAGACCAGATTGTTCAAAGCCCCATCCAGCCTGGTCTTGAACACTTCCAGGGATGGGGCATCCCCACCTTCTCTGTGCAACCTGTTCCAGTGCCTCACCACCTTCCTTTGATGAAAAGGCATTATTTTGTTAGGTTGGTGCCATGATAATGTTCCTGTTAATATTTATTTTGAAGCATCTGTGGTTCTTTAAACTGACATACTTCAAATACACATATAGTTAAAAAACCTTTTTTTTTTTAAAAAAAAAACATTTTTATTATATAGTCATGAATGATACATCCCAGTTGTCTGATTGTAGTCTGAATGGGAGATAATTGCAATAATATAGTAATACTGAATGGCAGCCAGCTAAATGATTTTTTATGGTGGTGTCTTTAGATTAAATACCTGTAATCCTTAAATAATTTCCAGCCTTTGATCCTGCACATATTTACAGCTTCCAAACTGTTCCAAGCCAGGTTAAATATTTTTTGTATCTGGGTATGTACTTTGTCGTGTTCTGTGTTATGGTACCGTAAATATTCCTGAGCCATGGGTGGCTATTTAACTATCTACACATCTGTTTTCAACACTGAAAATATTTTTAGGCATACTGGATGTCTCAAGCAGGATAAATCAGCTGAGATAGCCTCAAATGACCTGAAAAATTCTTTAGTACTGAACTACGTAATTTAGACAGCCTTATAAAACTGCTACAGTTACTACATCATTCCTGGACTGCCCCTGTGGGTATCAGAATTTCTGCAGAGCTGTGATTTCACTCTAGGCATGCTTCTCAAATCAGAAGGCTCCCAAAATGCAGCGTCTAGCTATCTTCCTTAATTCCTACACTTGGGAAAGTTTCATCATATTTGGGCATTACAATAAATTTATACCATTCCAGACTATCTAGCCAAGAGAAAGTAACAGGGAGAGGGGAGGGATTCTTGTTTGCTGTCAGGAGGTATTTCTCTCTCTAAAGTAGTATTTTGTAAGATTGTTTAATATGGTTTGAATGGATAGCTCATGCTAGTGTTCTATAAATGCTTATGAGTCTAGAGAAATAAGTGTTGTTAAACATGGGAGGGTTATTGGAGTTCTTGCTGAAGATTGAGCAGTCTTGCTCATGAGTCTAGCAGGCAGCTGCTTATCAGTTGTCAGTTATGCTTTCAAAGCTATTGTTACTTTAGCCGCAGAGCTACAATAATCTGACCTTTTTTTTTTTTTTTTTTTTTTTTTTGCTTTTGTAGCATTGCTGTGGCCTACAATGCATAATACATAAGAGCTTTTGTTCAGTAGCTTTGTGTTACTCTGGGCAGGTTTTGTATCTTATGTTTGAAGCAAAAGGTAAGACTCCTGATGGTCGTCTAGCTTCTGTAGTTCTGATACAGGCCTTCTTCCTTATCACAGAATGCTCCAGTGTAAGGAACAGCAGTATTAACCATCTTTAACCAGCTTTATGGAATATTTTAAGTTGGAAAAGACCCTTAAGATCATCAAGTCCAACTGTTTACCTAATACTGCCACATCTACCACTAAACCATGTCTGTTAGTGCCATGTCTACAACAGGGATGGAGACTCAACCCCGTCCCTGGGCAGCCTTGTGCTTGACAGTGCTTGACAACCCTTTCAGTGGAGAAGTCTTTCCTAATATCCAATCTAAACGTCCCCTGGCACAACTTGAGGCTGTTCTCCTCGCTACTTGAGAGAAGAGACCAACGCCCACCTTGCTACAGCCTCCTTTCAGGCAGTTGTAGAGAGCAGTAAGGTCTCCTCTCAGCCTCCTCTTCTCCAGACTAAATAACCCCAGTTTCCTCAGACACTCGTCATAAGACTTGTTCTCCAGACCCTTCACCAGCTTTGTCACCCTTCTCTGGACATGCTCTAGCACCTCAATGTCCTTCTTGTAGTGACTGCCCCAAAACTGAACACAGTATTTGAGGTGCAGCCTCACCAAGTGCTGAGTACAGAGGCATGATCACCTCCCTACTCCTCCTGGACTCACTATGCCTGATACAAGCCAGGATGCTGTTGGCCTTCTTGGCCACCTGGGCACATTGACGGCTCTTGTTCAGCTGGCTGTCAGCCAGAACCCCCAGGTCCTTTTCCACTGGGCAGCTCTCCAGCCACTCCTCCCCGAGCCTGAGGCGTTGCATGGGGTTGTTATGACCCAAGTGCAGGACCTGGCACTTAGCCTTCATTTGTCTTCATGCTACAGCACTAAGTAATCTTTCTTAGGATGAAAAGTTCAAAACCCCAAGCATTTCTGAGAAATGAGACATCTCTGATATCTCAGTATTCCGTTAGGAGCTGTTTTATAAAGTGGTAAGATAATTTTGAAATGCTGGAATGAGCTGATGTTGCTGAGATATGCTGCAGTATCACACACAGAGGTGGAGTTTATTAGGCATGTTTTCTTCTCAGTGTATTACATCTGTGCATTTCAAAAGATGGTTAGAAAAGATGCAGGTAATCTGGGCCAAGTCATAATTTGCCAAGTTAGTGGTATTTAGTGGATTCCTGCTTTGTTTCAAGGTGCTTTTGTATTGAAAACATCACACTTATCACTGTATTTTTGTTCTTGATTTTGGTCTTATTAGGCACAAGTTCTCTGTCTTACAAGATGACAGAACAGGGAAGTCTTTCATGTTGCAAGCTCTGCACAAAGAAAGAATTATAGTTTCCTTCCCCAAGCATATATAAGAATAAAACAACATCATAGTAGTGCTATACTGATATGGTTGGTAAAGTCCAGCTGATAACTCCGGTCTAGGCAGTAGTTTTTAGCTTGGCTTGATAGCTACTGGTTAACATTTTGTATATTAGAGAGACGTGGAGAAAGTCAGAGAAGATGACAAATGGGAATAAGGAGGAGAGGACTTCAAAAAAGAAAAAAAGAAGAAAACTGAGCTACTAAAGCTTCTTGTAAACTGTATTCTTATGTAGTGACCAAGGGAACAAATTGTTTGTGGTACTTGAAACTAGATACTGCAGTATATACTGGTGGAATAGTTAAGCAACAGATCATGGATCTTGTATTGGAAAATTTAATATGGTACATTGTTTCTCTAGTTAACCAGGTGATGTAAACCTTTGTTAAATAGAAAGCTCTGGAAGACACTACTAATAAATGGCATCGTGTTTCAGAATATGTGTAGATCACTGTTAAATCTTGCAATTCTCTTAAACAGTAACTGTCCTTATTCATATTCATGTCTGAACAAAAATAAAAATCTATTTACTTTCTGCTGCTTCCTAAAATTCCATGTGTGTTTATGGCAAGTAGTGCAGTGTAAACCTAAATAAGCAGAACACTGCAACACAGAATATAGTTAACTTCTCTTTCCTAAAGGTTATATATTGAAGGCAGTGTATCAGATTTTCAATTTATGAGTAACATTTCCTTTAAAACACTAGATTAGTTCTTACACAGTTAATGAAAATACGTTTATTAGCATATGAAACTGTTTCCCTGTAATTGTCTCTTTTTTTCCTTAGCCTCCTCCAGGAAATGTGAAAATCCCTAGTGTACCCAGTACCCAGCCAGCAATAATGAAACCAACAGAAGAATCACCTGCTTACACACAAATTGCAAAGGTTTGTCTATAGCTTTCAGGCACTTGGTTCCTTTTCATTATAATTATTTAAATACACTTCTGGAGTAATGTCTTTTATAAATAAGCATTGTTTTCCTAATGATTTATGAAAATAATTACTGCTTTTAAGTAATCAGTTAATGCATGAATTAGGTCAATATATTAGGTCAGTCTTCATCCATAACTGGAGATGCTTAATTATAGAAAACAGACTTGGAATATTTATTTTGTGTTCATATTTTTTATCAATATCTAATGGTATTTGTTTTGTTCAGGAGCATGCCTTGGCCCAGGCAGAACTGCTAAAACGTCAACAAGAACTGGAAAGAAAAGCAGCTGAACTAGATCGCAGAGAAAGGGAAATGCAGAGTCTCAATCAGCAGGGGGGTATGCATGAAAAAAACACTTCTTTAAATGGCAGAAATTCTGGTTTTTCTGAGAAACTGTTTTAGTTTTACAGTGACATTGTGAAACAGATTGAAAAGGAGGGCTTATAATCTTTTCAGGAAAACAAAGTTTATCTCCCCTGAGACAGTGCATACAGTTAATAAAACCTGTCCTGTCCTGTAAAAATTTTAAATGTGGCCTCTGTTACATGTTACTCTCTGCTATCAGCTATTTTTATTCTAGCGTAATATCTAGGTAATACTACTGAATAGAAATGGAGCATTTTGAGAAGTAAAAGTAACTTCATAAGTCACATCTCTTTGATTTCTTTTCTGTCAGTATTTATAGCTGTAGCAGAACTTTCCCGCTCTGAAACGTTTTCTTATCTTTTACTGTGTTACAGACATAATATTCTATGCAGATAGCAGAAAATTTTATTATTAATCTCATATTAATTTTTCATATGACACTTTGAAACCCATAGTCAAGATTAGTATCTCATTTTGCCACAACCTATAAGTGTTCTGTGCAAAACCATCAGTTTTTGTAAGGCAGTTTCACAAATGAGAAGATTTACATCCTCTTAACTGATGGAGATACTTTGCAAGAAGTAGATCTATGGAAATATTCCTTTTCAAAAGGAAGAACTTCAGACTGAAGTTAGATAAAAAAAACCCTGAACAAAACACAAAATGCTGTGTGCAAGGTTGACTTTGTGTGGTCTTTTCACTTGTATCTAGAGTTCTGACTTTTATTTCCACATGTGCTGAGGTTTTTTTTGATTATCCAGTGATACAATAACACATTGCATAATTGCTTAGTAATTAAAATTCTCAGGGGTTTTTATAGAATTGAATAGAATATTTTCAGTTGGAAGGGACCTACAACGATCACCTAGCCCAACTGCCTGACCACTTCAGGGCTCACCTGAAAAGTTAAGGCATGTTATTTAGGGCATTGTCCAAATGCCTCTCAGTCACTGAGAGGCTTGGGGCATCGACCACCTCTCTTGGAAGCCTGTTGCAGTGTTTGACCACCCTCTCAGTAAAGAAGTGCCTGTGCATGTCCAGTGTAAACCTCCCGGTGCAGCTCTGAACCATTCCCAGGTGTCCTGTCACTGGGTAGCAGGGAGGGAGAGCTCAGCACCTCCCTCTCCACATCCCCTCCTTGGGAAGCTGTAGAGAGCAGTCATATGCCAGTCATTTGCTAGGATCTGGGATTGCTACTCTTCTTCAAAGGAAAAGAATCATGGTGATATTGTCCCTTCATTAAACCATTTTTATTTTCTCAGGATTTGTTTGTTTCCGTCTATTAAATCTCTGTACCTCTTCTCCCAGATAGTGTGATTTTTTTGTTGTTGTTGTTTTTTCATTTCCTTCTGCATGTATTGCCCTTTATATAATTTCACTAACTTATATTGATGGTCTGGATTGATTACTTTTCTCTTCCAGGCTTTAGGGACAGTTTTGTTCATCTATATCTTAGGGAATGTAACTCGGATACCCCACACATGTTGCATTGTATTTCTAAAATGGCTATTTGTTATTAGGTTGCAGTTGTTCACATCGAAGCGCTTGAAGAGATCCTGAAGAATCTAAAGGATTCTTTAGGAAGGCTGAACAGAGAAGAGAGAGCTCTTAAAGCTTTAAAGAAGATACTAGCTTTTAACCAAATGACAGTGTAAAAGATGCTGCGAATCAGGACTTGTATATTGTGACTGAGAAGGAAAATACTCTCTTCCTTTTGTGTTGTGTGGGTGGTTGTTTTTTGGTGTGGTTGTTGGGTTTTTTTTTTTCTCCTTTGGAGCACTCATTTGAACTCCTTTGGAAACACTGTAGAGTTGTCCTGACTGAAGGACTGGAGGACAGGGTCTTTTGCAATACTCCAGCTATTTGCATTCAATTTAGGATGCTGGCTACACATCTAGGACACTGTCATCATATGCAAGTGACTACAGTGCAAAGATCTTCAAGCTGGTAGGTCAGCTCACCTCAATGCCTTCAGTCTTCTCTGCTCAGGTTCTGTGCAGCATTGCATTCGAGCTAATGAAAGTGTGCTGTTTCCTATTTCAGCTAGTTCACTTGGGCATGCCTGCAAATCCTGTTCTATGCTTGCAAGAAGCTGGTTTGGGGCGTCTGCATTCGTAGTGTAGGTGTGCCACTGAAGTTATGTTAATAGGCCTTGAGGTGGTAACTCGTGTTGAATGAAATAATTCTGGGCTAGCTCTTTGCTTATCAGGATACAATCTTGGAATATGACTACCCAAAGTGTATTTAGAAGACCACCACTCATTTTTTGATCTCAAGCTGTCTCACCAAGCTGTCTTTCAGTCTTGACTGAAAATTTTGAAACCTGTACCACAGCAGCGGGAAAGCGCAGGAAATACAATTCTTAAATATGAGCTTGAATTATTATAAGATACCTGAATTATTCCATAACTCTGTCTTGAAACTATTAGTCCTGAGAGAAATAACCATAGATGGTGGAATGAAGATCGGAATTATTATCAGATATTTTCACATAAGAAATCCTAAAGTATTTTTTAATATGGATGGGAATATTACTTGATTACCTTCTCTATGCTGTCTCTGCCAATCCCCTGCTCTGAAAGACTTGGTAAAAATTTCACTAGAAGACACTGAAAAACTAACAGATAGTGCTTTGGACCTGTTTGGACAGAACTGACAGCTTTACCGTTTCTGAGTGGGGAAACAAATATGAAATAATGCAAGTATGTAAGCTTTGCAAGTCATCTGTTCTTAGATGAACTGCTAGTAAAGGTATGGTTGAAGATGGGAATGGCAAGCAAAAAACCTTGCCAGAATTTCAGGTAAATGTGCCTTTAGGTTAAGCCATAGCTCAGCTCCACTTTTGGAACATGGTGATTAATATATCTCTTGTATCCAGAATTTGAAATGCTATGGTAAAGATTTGTTGCAGTTATTACCTCAGTTGAATCTCTTGAGTCTATGCTTGGTATGACTTGTATTCGGCCGAATGTATACTCTAGCCTCTGAGCAGATCAGCATACAGGAAATCCAAGCGTCTGGTACTGTGTCCTGACTCTGTCACAGAACTGTATCAAAATACAGTGATGCTGTAGGAGATCATATTGTAACAGAAAAAATAGTTTAGACCATTTCAATAGCTGCCTTTTTTAAGGATTATGGGCTTTCAGGTAAAGCTTTGACTGTAAACTCTACTGGGAACTAGTTCAAAGTGTTAGCAATAGCCCAGTGTTAAAAATATCAGGATCCTGAGGACGAAGAATGGTTTTCAGTCCCCAGCCTTTGTCTTCAACGAAGTATGTGGGTATGGTGGGACTTTAGGGAAGCATGCATTCAAAAGTCAAAGAACTCTGAGAAATTGGTTTTCTACCCATATCTACTTGTTCTGTGAAGAATTATCTTTTCTCATTACTTTATAGGAAGTGTCAAATGCCTGCTTAGTCTTTTACACAGATAAAATATTGTACTTGCCTTGATCTGTCTACACTTCATTGTATTTTATTTCTGAAGTTTATTTTCAGTATTGTGTGAGTATTGCTGATAAAACTCTTGGGTTTTGGTAGCCCAAGTTATCTATACGCTTATGAAACTCATGCATAAAACAATTTGAACACATCCTAATACATATTTCTTTCTAGTACAGAGAGATTAAAACTGTATTATAAAGCTTTTTTTTTTTCTGTTTTGCAGGTAGAAAAAATAATTGGCCACCTCTTCCTGAGAATTTTCCAGTAGGTCCTTGTTTCTACCAGGACTTTTCTGTAGACATTCCTGTAGAGTTCCAGAAGACAGTAAAGATTATGTACTATTTGTGGATGTGTAAGTTTTTTGGGTTTGGTTGTTCGTTTTTTTTTAAAGAAAAAACAAAGTGCCTATTGAAAGTTGATGATACATACCTGCTAGTTTGGCTTTTGCAACATGTGTAAGGAGAAATTGTTTTAAATCCAGAAGTCAAATGATGAAGTGAGATCTTTTTGTTACTTTCGATTTTAAAAGTATTGAATTATTTCATAGAAGCTTCCACAGAAAAAAAGGAGGATTATCCTAAGACTGTTGGGCTCTAGTATATTGCAGTTTTCTCGTTTAAGTATCCCTGTTGTTGTAAAATGAGCTTTGACCATTTATTAACTTAGAAATAATTTTACTGTTTTTAAAATCGGCTTGTATATTGAGAAATGTAATTCACAATCAGTGTTTATAGACTTGTGAGTTTAACAAGTATAACATCCATTTGCTTTAATATATGTAGTTTTATATAGTTTAATACAGTTTTTAGTCTGCAGTGGACACTTAATATCTTTTTAGTCTGTTTGAAAAAAAAAAAGTATATTAGCTGAAGAATCAGTCCATGTTGAAACTATCCTTTGTACACTAGAAATGCTCTACACCATCTTTGTGGGGTTAGTTTTGCCCGTGTTCAGGTGCTGTGTTTTGACGGGAGAAATGCAGGATGAACTAAATGTACAAATGCCACAACATTTGTTTCTTCTGCCTCGTCCAGCATGATGAGAGCCTAATAATTACTCTGAGACTGAGGAAACTCCAAAGATTTAGGTGCTTCAACACCTTTACTAGGTTTTTAGCATACTACGGGAACGTGAACTTCAGAACTTTTCTGAATTTTTTTCAGGTCTTTAGATTTAGTTAGCAAATCCCCGTAATTTTACCCGTTAGTCAGGTAATCTTATTACTGTGATTAAACCACGTAACTGAAACACACAAAATGAGCAGTCCGCATTCAGTCAAGTGAATTCCACTTCGTTGTAATGCACGACTTTCTATATTCATTGCTGGGTCATTAATCTTCAAATAAGCAACTAAATCCACTGTGGAATGTGTGACTAGTCACTCTCATAAATCTAACAGACATTTAAGATTTATATGAAATCTAAGGTCAAGTACTCCAAAATTTTGGGATAGTTATTAATTCTGGCCATTTGCAGGACTGAGTTCTGAAAGTGCCGTATGTTGCAAACACAGGGTCAAGTTGGGCAGTGGGAACTAGAATAGTAATACTGTTTTTCTTTTCCCTTCTTATGGCAATAAATAAAAGAAGCAGCAACATTATAGTATTTTCATATATATAGGAGTTGTACTTTTATACCCACATGACAGATTTTATTCTAGGTAGACTGAGATTTTTACTGACTCCTCTTACTCTTTTCCTTCTTTAGCTCTAGTACACTCTGACTTAGGGGTTACTCAGGAAGGAAAGAAAATGGCATAATAAAAGAAAAGACAGACAAAACCTATTTCAGGCTAAAAAAAAAAAAAAAAGACTGAGTACAGAACTCCGTGCCCTAGGGATGGCTGTGGAATCAATGCTTATGACTCTTCTTTCCTAGGATTGTATCCACATGGTTTGGCTCATTTTTCTTTAGAGTGGCTATGCTTCCTCAGTGGAGGCAGTTATTACCATAGCAAACGAGTCTGCTTCTGCTTGGTGCTCTACCCTACATTTTATTTTCTGTTCCAGAACTTCCTAGGTCTTGTAAGGCCTAGGGGTTCTGTGAGCATAATCACATTTCGATAAATCTAGTACTGCATGCTCAGCACTTCATAAAGTAGGTTAGTTTTCCTCCTCCTTTTTAGCAGCCCTAGGAACAAATGTTTCTGGTTTAGTTTTCTGTGTGTTTCTATGGTTAGGAGCAGTTTTTATATCCTTACTCTTGGTCTTTATGTATCTGATGAAACTTTGTTACCTGTTCAGATCTGTATGTTCTTTATGAGAAAACATGTTTGTCTGTAAAAACTTGTCTTTATGAGAATACAAGTCTGTTTGTATCTCTATTCTGTGGATTCATCTGTCTTTTCTATATTTGTATCAGAAGTCAGAGTTTTCTGATTCCTTAATGGGTTTTTATCTTTGCACGTATTTTGGGGGCTTCCCCCCCCCACCCCCGGGGAAGAGCCTTTTTTTTTTTTCTGACTGTGCTCCCATGTTTTTGTGAACTAGAGCAATCAATTAGCAATGGCTTCTGTCAGCTGCCATTGGAGCTCTTCTGTTCTGTCTTGGTTTTGTGACCATTGCTGTTTTAGTGGCTTGCAGATAGAACAACAGTTTTCCTGGCTCTTCAGCAATGAGCATTAATTTTAGATCTTTCTGTGCTGTTACTAGTGAAATGTCCCATGTCTCTTGACCAATATCTAACACCAAAGATTTTTTGGCTCAAAAGCCTGTGTTTTCCAGCTACATTCCTCACCGGCTGATAGCATGTACAAAAATGAGCAGTTCTGATTTTCAAACAATGTTTTTTATTTGAAAGTACAAACCTAAGAGCTGCTTAATCTCATAGAAAGCTTTTGTGGCGTTTGGATTTGTTACTTTATGTAGGTTGTGAGTGTTTCCATTTTCTATGAACAAGACTTTTAAAGGTTTTCAAAGGCCAGTGACTTAAACTGCAGATTCTGGTAGAAAAATAATACCATAAAGTGCCAACTTTTATGTATCTTTTTCTGTTTAGGAGAGTTTCATTGCATCCATCCTTCTTTCTGAGGGTACAATCAATAGTACATATATCAGACTGTCTTGATAATTGTTCTCCCTGTTCCTGAGAATGTCCAAGGATGGACACTTCATAAACTCCCTCCAAACCTGTTCTAGAGTGTTGCGGTCTTTTATCATTAAAAGATGTTTCCCAGTATATAGTTTAATTCTCCCTTCCTGTGCTTGATCTTTCCTGTTCTGTCCACTGTTATTATGGAGAACACATTTATCCCCATTAGTCATTTCCCTTTGGCTAAATTAGCATAGTTTACTCAGCCTTTCTTTGTAGGTTGTTTTCTAGAGGTCTGGTTGCTGTCTTACAGATTTGCTGCTTGTTCCATTCCAAGTTATTATGGTTTTTTTTTTTAGTGTATAACATCAAGAACTTTACAATGTGAACTGTGTCCAGTATTTTAGCTGAAGTCCTACTGTACTGGGTAGGGAAAAAAACACCTTTACATTTTTGATAGCATGTGCATATGTTATGTGCTGATCTAAGCCTGTTTTAGAATATATTTTTTCCTATGGAAAAGACTTCTGTCATTTGTAATGCATATTTGCACGTCTTGCCTGCTTCCTCTCCAAAAGAGCAGAACAGACAAGGAACAAAAGCCTAACCTATATTTAAAGCCACTCTGTGCTCCAAGGTTGTGCATCATCAAACTTCACCAGCTTTGTCCTTACTTGTTGGTTGCCTTGTGGCTTGAAAACCCTCTGTTTCGTAGGTGTCCCATTCCCCTTGGGGCAGTCGTTACAGGGTGGCAGTCCAGCTGATTCCTGGGAAGAAGTGCATTCTTATGTCATGTGTCCTGGTGAGGACTTTGGTTTCCCAACAATACGATCAATAAAGCATTACTGATATGAAACTTATTACAAAAATCTATTTTTACATAGTCCCACATGGGACTGCAAAATAATAATCTCAATAATGTAGATGCCAAATAGCATTGGTGCAGCTTGTGGTCTTTCAAACATTAATGGATGATTAAGTGTAGTTCATTAAGACAGGGAATGTATGTCTAAGTAGGATTCTTCTGTAAATGGAAGTTTACACTAATACACTAATAAAAATTAATTTGAGTCTGAATATTTATTAAACTAATGTAATTTCCCGTTGTTCATTCTTATTCTGCTGTGAATGTGCTTTTTTTTTTTTAAACCCTCAACTGCTTCCACAGCAAAACTAGGAGGTGGCTTTCGTAGATCACTTCACACTGAGTACTGTGTTGGTATAGCTGTGAAGTTATTGTCATACAGGCATTGCACGTTGCAGACTTCTGCCAAAGCCTTAGGTCATTTCAGCCCCCAGGTGGTCATTATCTTCTAATAACCTGTATTGTGGTTTAATTTGAGGAGGCAAGTGTGGAAGGTACTTAATAAAACCGTTAACCTGAACATAAAAACAGCTGTCCCTACAACAGCCAAGCTTATCTAGGTCACTTAGTGAAGGTGTTGGCTCAAAGAGCAAATGCCTTTCTGTACCTTGCAGCAGGTAGAGAGAAGGGCAAGTGGAATGAAGTTATAATTGCCAGTGAAGTCCCATGTCTTCATCCGTAGCCTGCTAATACTCTGTTTTTACAGCGGAGATTCTCCATGACAGCAGTGAAGGAGACCCGTATGTTGCTGGTTTTATTGTGCAATAAATACCAGTAGTGGTTGCGATGATTCAGCCCTCCTCTGCACTGCGGTATACTCTTAACATGTGTCTTGTTATTGTAATTGCAATTACAAAAAAGTAGTAATTTTGGAAAGTTCACACTTCCAGAATGTGGATATGTCTAGCAGTCTAGGCCCCCCCCCCTTGTTTTCCGGTGTTGACTAGAAAAAAAAAAAAAGGTTTTCCATTAGTAAGTTTCTCATAGTTATCAAAGGCAGGCAGGAATTTGGATTTGTATCATTTCCTGTGCTTTGAGGCATACACACAAAAAATCTGAAATGAGT
Organism: Phalacrocorax carbo; assembly: GCF_963921805.1. Taxonomy (NCBI): domain Eukaryota; kingdom Metazoa; phylum Chordata; class Aves; order Suliformes; family Phalacrocoracidae; genus Phalacrocorax; species Phalacrocorax carbo. The sequence continues at coordinate 27,429,540 of NC_087548.1, read as the reverse complement.
TCCTTTGCTGACCTCTTGGAACAGTGCTGCGATAGGTAGATGCATTAAATGCTTTTTATTTAAAAGTACAAAGCTTTCTGTTTCTGGTGACTCTTAGAGGAAAATATGATTTGTCTGTGGGAAATGTTTTATCTGCCTTTCATGCAATGAAGAGGGCATTTTGCTTTAAGTGGGCATTTTTTTCCCTCTAAGTTGATTTAGGGCTCATTGACTAGTTAAGAGGCCAGCAAAGAGTTTGAGGGTTCTTTTTCAGCATCTTTAATAACTACCAGCTCTTCTGTTAACCTTACCTTCCAGTTTCTCTGAACTTAAATGAAAAATCATTGCTGGAAGGAGCAGCTTGTGCACTCTCAGTTATACTCTGCTTCCTCCTGGTCCACAAGGACAGAAACTGCCCTCTGGGATAGCAAAATCACTCCTGAATTATTGCTGAACAGAGACAGAAATTCATGTTCATCTTTTAAGTCTGGCAGTACTAGCTTCTGTGCCAGATAGCATGATGGTAGTAAAGTTTCTTAATACTGCTATATCTTTTTCTGTTCTAAGAACTAATATATTTGAAATAAACTGTGAAGTCATAATGCCAATGCATTTTCTTCAGTAGAAATTCAATAGTTAACCTGTAACAAGGTCTGCCAATGAGAAAATGCTAGTATTGAGCTAAGAATGGAGCACCAAAAAGGCATATTTTTAAGATCAATGTTATAAGAAATATTTGAATATGCAGTATGTATTAAAGCATCTAGAACAGCTTCTTGCAGATCTTGTTTTACTGGGAAACATTTTTACTAAGTGGGGTTTTTTTTCATTTTACTACATGGAAGATAAAGACCTTCTCATTGAAAAAATTTTGGGAAATTTTTATTTTCAAATTAGAATGTGTACAGTGCTAAATTTATGATGCATTTTATATAATTTATAAGATTTATCTTAAAAATATTCAGTAGTCTGTTAAATGTCTGTATCCAGTTATTACTGTAGAAAAAGAATCAATTATTGCAGTTGTAGAAACCTCTTTTTAAATAATTTTAAGTTTGAAGATGTTTTATTTTTATGACAGGACTTTTTCCTTCACCATATACCTGACAGTACTTGAATTTCCATGTCCAGTACTTTCACTTGTGAATACAGGGTTTACCTGAAAGTTAGAAAACTGTAAAAATCAGCTCATTGTTGAGGGCATTGAGAGGGTATTGATTTATTGTCAGCATGCTGATGTTTTGTTTAAAAATGCTCAGTCTGGGTATTAGCTTAACAGTTGTAATAATTTATTGTCTAAACATAACTTAATTAAGACTATTTTGCTTTTGCTTTTACAGTCCATACAGTGACACTGTTTCTTAATATCTTTGGATGTTTGGCCTGGTTTTACGTTGATGCTACGCGAGGGGTTGATTTTGGATTGAGTATTCTCTGGTTCTTGCTTTTTACCCCTTGTTCTTTTGTCTGCTGGTACAGACCGCTTTATGGAGCTTTCAGGTAACAACTTCAGCTTGACTCAGGATATTTAAAAACTTGTCAAAATGCATTAATATTCCAGAACTTGCTTGATTATCATTATGATAATCCTTTAGTATGCTTTCTTTAGAAACAAGTAGTATGTTTTCCATTAATTCAGTTGTTTGAAACATAGGTGGCAGTAGTTAGGAATATCATGGAATATCCTTTAAAGTATTTATAGCTTCTACCATTGACAAAATAGTTGTAGGAAATATTTAACTTTTTATTGGGCTGATAACAATTTTAAGTAAAATTATCATTTAGTCTCTATCCTTTCACACCAAGAATTTGAGTAAGTTAATAGTGAAGAGTGTCTGAAACTTTTGGCTTCCTGAATGAACTTCATAAAACTCTACACTTGAAAATCTTATATTGTGAAGTGACCTACAGTGTCTGTAAGTGAAGTAGACACAGATTCTTAACAATGAATAGAGCAGATAACTGTAGTATTTTTCCTAGCTTTTAGCAATCTTTGCAGACTTCACAAGCGTGAAGCGAGATAGCTTTGTGTTTAAGAATAGAATGGTTGGTTTACGTGCAAAATTGAACTTTTTTTTTGTGGCAGTCAGCATATAGAGATTCTAAATCCTGTACTCAGGTATTTCTTGGGAAATTTTTTTTACATTGAAGAGATTCAGGGTGTTCTCAGTTAAAATGCACTAATTCTTGTGGAGAAAGATTGATGGCCAGAAATTGCAGTTAAGCTAAACCTTTAGACTAAATAAGATGTTTCATTTTGGTAACTAAGGAGGTATTGTTGTAGCCACACCCCTTTGAGGAATCATATGGTTTAACTTGCATTTGCCCTCTAGTAAATCCATAGCTTTTTCTTAGTGAATATTGATTTTGGAAAAGGAAAACTACTACTTGCATATGCAACTTCTGGTCAGTTGCTCAGCTGAAAATGAAATAGTTATTGAACTGAACTGGTTGAATAAATAGACATGAACAAAATCCTTTCTGCAGGAAGAGCTATTAATGACCAAATCTGGTTCTGTGACTTAACTAAGTGATTTCTACTTTTTTGAGAACCCTGGTAGCAAGCATATATGATCGTTAGTTTTGATAGTAAAAAGTTGAGGTCTTTGTTGATATTTTGCCTGTACATTTATGTTTGGGGTTTGTTTGTTTTTTTTTACTTTAAGTCTTTGTCAGGCTGGCATTTTAGTAATTTAAACAGCAAACCTATTTTGTATATTTTGCTTTTAAGCAACAGCTGCTTCAGTATTCTGGTCTGTACTATGTTTCAGTAATTCCACATCAGATTTTATTTCCTTTTACAAGTAAAACCCATCCTGCCAGCTTGGTGAACATCAGTGTGAAAGTGGAACAGAATTCTGTTCTTCATGTATTGGAACAAAACTTCTGTGTTTAGTCTAAGAGGCCCTGCTGTGTGCTGAACAGAACACTAAGGAGTAGTATCTTGCTGCTATTCTCAACACCGTTAGAAGTGCAGGTCGCAAAAATACAGTGTTGAAGAAGGAGCAGCTCATGTAAATAAACGCTCTGCAAAACACAGAATTGCTGATACTACAAATCACTGTCAATTACTGGATGCATTTTTACTCTAGTTAATACATGAAAAGTATTTAGATTGGTACTACAGTATTTGCAAAAAGCCATTAATTTCCTGGCTGCTTTAATCTTTTTCCCCCCCCTTCTTTCAGGAGTGACAGTTCATTCAGGTTCTTTGTGTTCTTCTTTGTATATATCTGTCAGTTTGCTGTACATGTACTTCAAGCTGCAGGATTTCAAAGATGGGGAAACTGGTGAGTATTCTGTTTGCTGTGGAGTTGTACCGTCTGTAAGACAAAACTCATGTTTGATATAGCAGCTGCAACACAATCTGGTGTTTTTTTTTTAAAAAAAAAACTTGTGTTCACTGGAATTGCTACATTTGGCACTCAAAAAAAGGCATTTTTTGTGTGCTCTTAACTAGGAAAAGTGGGTGAAACATATCCAAGAGTGTGAGGTACTTCTGTTAGTAGGCTGGTCAAATTTTATCCTTCAATGTAAACCACTTTGAACTATTCTTTTATACATTACCTCTATTTTCATCCTGTGTGGAGATGTTATTTGCTTTGTATTTATGGTAAGAAATAAGCAAAACCTAGAGAAAATTAAATAATTTAGACAGTAATAATACACTTCATATTATTTTGTATCATTAGTAATTTCTAATTATATTAATATATTCACTATTAAGGAAAATTTAGAGCTAAAATTTGAAGAATGAGTCACAAATGTATTTGGGTGGATATAGTAGTATATCTTTGATATTATTTGAAAAGCTCATTTGTCCAAGTCAGCTCCTTACTCTGTAATAGTTAATTTTTCTTTTTGATGCTTCTAAGTATATAAGCTTTTAGATGAAGCTTTCATGTAGATTTTTTTAATTTGAGTCTTCAAGATCTAATACTTAGATTTTACAAGGAAAAGCTATTGGGAATCGGTCACTGTCCTGGGAAAAACACCCAACAAACTTGAATTAACTAGAACCATGGTTGTAGTAGCCAGCTGGTAGCTCAGAGACCTGTCACTGGCAGTACTGTAGCTGGGTCATGACATTTCTCTGTATCAGAGCTTTTTGCTGCTGACCTCCAAACACATACAAGGCAGGCAAAACAACATTGCCTTAGAACTGTAGTGGAAGGAGATTCTGTTTTATTATTTTTAGTCTTGAATGCACTATTTGGCTGTTTCATAGACACATTGATTGACGTTAACAAAATAAAAATATTTTGGAGGGCCAGCTCTCCAAGTATGTGGAGTGTGTGTTTAAGGATACTTGGGGAAGGAGTACGAAAAGTAGCCAGATTGTTAGAAAATGCTAATTACAGTTTGGATTTTGGTGTTCTGTGGTAAAGTTCAGTTGGACGTAGGGGATATCAAAGCAATAGGGGTAGAGGAAAGTTGTACAGTTGTTTGGGTTTACAGAAATTTTTTGCCTTTTTTTTTCTGTGGAAGAAATTTTTCCTGTCTTAATGTTTTATTTCTCTTAAGGCAACCTGCCTTCTGTGGTTTTGAGTTTGATTTATTTTTCTGTTGGTGTTTCAATTGTGAGGAATGGGGAAGTGCTTGAAGTAGATACTGATATAGCAATCTTTTCTGTTAGTTAATCTGATGCTGTCTACTTCAGAAAATTATTATATTAACCTCAATTGAGAAAGCATCACTATTTGGATACAATTAAATGAGTCTTCCCACATAGAAGATGGGGGGAATGTTTTTGTTTTATATTTAAAGAAGTTAGAAACTGCCTTAAATCAGTCTGAAATTATAGTATGACAAAAAAAAAAAGTTGATGAGCAACTGTTAATTTTTTCACAACCCTGCACAAGGATAATTTCCCATAGTTTCACCGCATGCATTGGGAAAAATGGAAACTAAGCTCTAAAACTTACTATAGAACTGAAATATGATTATGTAAAATTACCATGACTCTTTCTTCAAAAATATTCAAAGTTGATCAGAACCAGGAGGTTATAAAGCTTCCCTTGATGTAGATACCTGTGGATGAATGGTTCATGTGCTGTGCTAGTAAAGTTTGTCCTTTCTTTTTCCTCCAGTGGGTGGATTTCATCTCTTACTGGGCTTAATAAGAGTATTCCGGTTGGCATTATGATGATAATCATAGCTGCACTTTTCACAGCATCTGCTGTTATCTCATTAGTTATGTTTAAAAAGGTAAGTTGCATGTTATTCCCCTCTTCTGTTTTTTGCTTATACTGTTGTGGAATTAGAAAATGCTGTTTGTACAGTGGACGTATTTTCTGCGAATTAAAATGGGGGAAGATAGCTCTGACTAACTGGGGAGGTGAGCCCACAATGAAAGGGTAGGTGAATGCACTGGACACCGTGTAGATACCAGGTTGCAGTTTCCAAATCTGTGGCAATTTATCAGGCTGAGTGAAGTATGATTCAGTGATTGCTAAGTTTCAGCTCTTACCAAAGTCAATCCCATTAAAATCAACAGAATAGGGAGGTGCCTGGCACCTCAGAAAGGGCTTTTATTTCTCTGCTTCTATTGTTTTAACATTTTGTTGTCAATTAATGACTGCGTAGCGTGTAAGCTCAAAGGAGGATGCATTTTTCCCTTGGTCCTCTTTGTGGATTTCCATCCAGAAGACCTAAGTTTAGATACTACAGTGCTGGTAAGTTTTTGATGTTGTTTAGATAAAATGTAACTGAGAATTCTGATGATGATATGCTGGCAATTCTAATAATTCAATCTCAGTTACAGTTATGCTTACAGATTTTCACATACCTGAACTCTTCAGGCCTATTTACAGTAAGCTAGAAATTTTAAGCATTGCCTGGAGATGTCCCTTCTCCTTATTTGTTTTCTGCATAAATACTCAGGTACAGGAGAAAGAAGCAAGAAAAATATATGGTGGAGCTTTTTTTTTTTACAGTCCTCCTACCGTATGCATCTGGATTCACTCAAAAAACCTGCATACTCAGATGTGACCTGGTGTGTCTTTATGGATGAGAAACAGTCCATTTATAACAAAGAAAAAAGTTACAACATCAATTTTCCTGCTACACTTGAATGAAATTGTCTTTGCAATATTATTTGACAACTTTATTGTGACGTGAATATAAGTCAGAAATAGCTTTTTCATTTTAATAGGATAATTGGAAGTTACTTAGGATTTGGGTTTTTGTTGTACTAGAGATTGTACGCCGTATTGTTTAGAGTGATTGTAAGGTAAAGTGTTTAATATCACTGTTTATTATACAGAGCTGTTGGTTATCACACTAGTTTAGCAGATACATATCCGCATTATTAGGATATTTTCTACTTTTTAATATTAAATCATAGCTTAGCTTGTTTGTGTAACCATATCAGCAAAATTAAAATGTTTCTAAAACTTGATGGAGAAAAAAAATCACCCAAATGCTGTTGACCCAGTGGACTCAAAACTACTTTTTTGGTTTTGTTTCCTGCTGTTTTTTTAGCACATTTACTAACTCTTTTAATGAATATGACAAGTTGTGTACAGATTGAGACAGAAGACATTTTCACAAGCTATGAGCCCTGCTTTATGCTAAGGATGCAGCCTGTTCATGTATTTAAAGATGTTATTTCAGACAGTAGATACCACACACGTTTTATTAAAGACCTGTGAGACCCCTCTGAACTTGCAGAAAGTTACAGGTGTTCCTACAGTTGAACCGTGCATGCAGCAGGGCAATCAAAAGTTGTAGGAGTTGTGGAAGAAGAGTCCATTTGCTCGTTAATGGATCCTCCCAAACCAGACATGAGTAGACCAGATTACCCCACCACACAGCTCTGCTTCTTGTTTGAGACCTTGCTATCAGTCTACCAAGAAATGGAAGGCTCAGCACCGTGTTTTTCACTGCTTTTCCGCCTCCCTAGGTGCATGGTCTCTACCGCACGACTGGTGCTAGTTTTGAGAAAGCGCAGCAGGAGTTTGCCACGGGGGTTATGTCCAACAAAACTGTACAAACGGCTGCAGCCAACGCCGCGTCAACAGCAGCAACCAGTGCCGCTCAAAGCGCATTCAAGGGTAACCGAATGTAGGGAAATGTAAAAAGTCATTATGGTTCTCTTCGGCTGTAATTTATTTTCCAGTCGCTTATTATATTCCCTATAAGCCTAGGTCAAAATTCACACAGCATGTTTGTCTCTTCTGCAGCTGTGCATGGGTAAAATGGGAAATGTTTCGTTTATTATAAATTTATTTATTTTAAAAAGATAACCATTCTTTGCTCTTCTTTTAAGATGTTGTATTCTAGAATCTAAACCCTATCATATTTTATGGATGGTAAATAATTTCAACAATTGGCCTGAGAATGAATTGTGGAACAATGATCAAATAAACGTTGTAAGAATTTGGAAGGTTTTTTAGTGGTTCTCTCCAGTATTTTCTTTTAACTTCCGGAAAGCACTTTGGATCAATTATTTTCCTTTGTTAAGAACTGTTTGCCCTATTTCTACTGTAAGAAGTGGGGCAGACTTAGAGATGTAGAAAGTTAGGTTTGGCTACTGCTTTTGCAATTTCAGCAGCTGCTGGAGGACAAATACGAGCAGGATAGATATTATAAATTCTTTTCTGGTTTTTTGTTGTTTTTTTTTTTTTTAGGATAAGTCTTTTGATATAAACCTGTAAGTTTGCATGAATACTGTTGAGTTATCTGATCTTGTTTAAATAGTGTTTTGGTCCAGAATTTACCTGCACCACTTTATAATTACAGCATTTGTTTGTATCTATTTTCATGGAGTATTCTCTACCTGTGAGAAATTACTATGGTGCATAGACATTCTCTGTAACAGAATGTGTAATGCAGTGTACAGATTACGGATGTTAACTGACAGTTTCAATCACGGAGCTAAATGATTATATATTTGCTATTTTTAATTTCAGTATTCATGTTTTGGGGTAATAATTTTGCTGGAAAAGAAGCCAATATTGACTTTTAGAACACTAGTTTCTTGCCCCCTTCCCTATTCTACATGCAGTGGTATTTTTGTTGTCTTTGGGATTTTTTTTGGTTGTTTGTTTTTTAGGTTTGGGGTTTTTCTGGTGGGTTTTTTGTTTGTTTGATTTGATTTGGGTTTTTTTGGTTTTTTTTTTTTTCTTTAAGTGTAGATTTGTCTTTAACAGTGGTACTAAATCTCTGGCCTAGTCAGTCACTCTGTTTACTGCTTGTCCAAAAACCTAAATATAAAGTGTTTAATTTTCTAAGGGGAATATTGTCTAAACCCAGGCTTTTCAAGCAATGGCATTTAACAGATACTTGAATTAATTTTAATGTTAACTCGGCCATCTCTGATGTGATTTAAGGGGGGGGCTTTTAAACTATTTTGAGTTGGAAAAGTGAGAAATTTAATCTTTAACAAAGTAAAATTTTAAATCATTGAACTGGAGGCCTAAGAGGTTAAATTGGTGACATGGAACTGAACAATCCATAATGGTACATACCATCATAATATTCTAGAATATAATAATCTCTTAGAATAACGTCATGTTTCTCTCCTTTGAAGACAATTCATATTCTTGGATTGCCTCATGAGTGATATGCACAATACTTCGGCTGTTTTTTCAAACTCTGTTTTAGGTAATGGAAACAGGAAAAACCACATCCCACAACCAGTGTAAGTGTACACTGTGGCTGAAATAAATTCAGCCATTAAGGTGGATCACCTTTAGTAAGACAGCATAAAATTCTGAGGCCCCTCCATGTTCTGAATGTGGACCGACTTTCATAGAATCACAGGTTGGAAGGGACCTCAGGGATCATCTAGTCCAACCTTTCTGGGAAGAGCAGAGTCTAAACAAGATGGCCCAGCACCCTGTCCCGACGACTCTTGAAGGTGTCCAATGTGGCCGAGTCAACCGCTTCCCTGGGGAGATTATTCCAATGGGTGACTGTCCTCACTGTGAAAAATTTCCCTCTGGTGTCCAATCGGAATCTCCCCAAGAGCAATTGTGTCCATTCCCCCTTGTCCTCTCCATGTGACTCCTTGTAAAAAGGGAGTCTCCATCTTCTTTGTAACTGCCCCTTAAGTACTGGTACATGGTGATGAGATCCCCTCTGAGCCTCCTTTTCTCAAGGCTGAACAAACCCAGTTCTCCCAGCCTGTCCTCATATGGCAGGTTTCCCAGTCCTCTGAGCATCTTGGTGGCCCTTCTCTGGACCCTTTTCAGCCTGTCCACATCCTTTTTGTATAGCGGGGACCAGAACTGTACCCAGTACTCCAGGTGTGGCCTGACAAGCGCTGAGCAGAGCAGGATAATGACTTCTTTCTCTCTGCTGGCGATGCCCTTTTTGATGCAACCCAGCATCCTGTTGGCCTTCTTGGCCGCAGCAGCACACTGTTCGCTCATGTTGAGCTTTCTGTCCACCAGGACCCCCAGGTCCCTTTCCACAGAGCTGCTTTCCGGCCAGGTGCATCCCAGTCTGTGCTGCACTCCAGATCCTCCCTCAAGCCTTTCTTGTAGATAGGGGTAACGCTTGCCTTTCTCCAATCCTCTGGGACATCCCCTGTTCTCCATGACTTCGCGAAGATTATGGAGAGTGGCCTCGCAATGACGTCAGCCAGCTATCTCAATACCCTCAGGTGGATGGCATCAGGGCCCATCAATTTGTAGGGGTCAAGCTCCCATAATAATTCATCAATTTGTAGGGGTCAAGCTCCCATAATAATTCACAATAACTCTTCCTTCACTGATGGAGGGTCGGTGTTTGGATCAACAGGCAATTTTGTTCCCAGAGCCTGGGACCTGGCAGTGCTGGCAAAGACAGAGGTGAAGAAAGTGTGAAGGACCTCTATCTTTTCAGCATCGTTGGTTATTGACTCTCCTTTTCTGTTTAACAGTGGGCCTGTGTTTTCCTCCTTTTTCTGCTTACAGTTGATATACCTGAAGAAAACTTTCTTGTTATTTTTTATGTCTACAGCCAGTTTCAATTCAAGCTGGGCTTTTGCTTTTCTAACTGCATCTCTGCACACTCTGGCAATGCCCTTGTAGCTCTCAACGGATAATCCTCCACTTCTCCATCTCTGGTGTGCTTCCCTTTTGGATTTGAGTAGGCCCAGGGCTTTGTGGTTGAGCTGAGCAGGCCTCTTGCTCTGCTTACTTCCCTTTCCTTTATCGGAGATAAACTGGTTTTGTGCTTCTAACAGAGAGTTCTTGAAGAATTCCCAGCACTCACTAGCTCCTTTATCTTCCATGGAAGCTTCCCACGAGATCCCTCCCAACTAAGCCCTGAGTGAGCTGAAGTTTGCTCTTCTAAAATCCAAAACGCTTGTCTTAGAGCTGACCTTCAGCACGGTCAGCAGGATCCCAAACTCCACTTTGTTATGATCACTGCAGCCAAAGTTATCACTAACCGAGATATTACAAAGCAGGCTTTCTCGGTTTGTGAATAGCAAGTCCAGCAGTGCCTCATTCCTGGTTGGCACATCTAACATTTGTATCAGGAAACAGTCCTTGATACATTCCAGGAACTTGGTGGATGACATGCGAGCTGCTGTATTGTGCTTCCAGCAGATGTCTGGGTAGTTGAAGTCACCCATCAGGACTAGGTTCTGTTGGCCAGATGCTTGCTTTAGTGCCCCAAGTACCGCTTCATCAGCATCGTCACTGTGGTTAGGAGGTTGGTAGCAGATGCCCACTGTGAGGTCCTTTTTTGCTACACAGCATTCGGAATAACAGAAGAGCGTTGCGAAAAATAAAATCCCTACCTTAATCCCTAGATCAGTTTTGTACTGTTAGCATGGTGTCCCTGTTAGTCTCCCTTCTTTTACTGATTTCTTTAAATCCCACTTGAATTTGGATAAATGGCATCACTTCACCTATGCTGAAGTTCGTATTAATTAATATACTTGCTTCTAAATGTTCTCTGCATCATGAAGTTAAAAGCAATTTAAATATTCTGTGTAATGGGGGCTCTAAAATTTCACACTAGTGGACATGCTAGCATCAAACTTAAATTTTTGTGGAATGTTATTAAAAGCTTTCCAGATAAAAGTCACCATTTTCTGTTGAGATCAGGCATCATCCCTCTAGCAGCCGTGTATCAAGATTGTGCTTTTCATAATCTTTTAAAACTAACTTGAGGGTTGTATCTAACAGCTCTACTATGGATTGCTTATAGATCTAAGTTTATGCAGTTCTCTTGGTACCTCTTGGGTGGAATCCCAGGGCCATCATCCTTGCAATTTAACTTAAGTTGAAGATTGCAGAATAACATACATTACCAGAATATAGTATGAAAAAAAAAAAAAACAAACACAAATTAGGAATAAAACCTGAATTTGGTGGGTAGATTTTTTTCCCCAAACGTCCAAAGGCTCTATGAGAAAACATATTTAATGTTCTGTGTAGAGGGAGCGTTGATTTGTAATGCCATGGGTTGAATGTACAGATTTAAACCTCCTGAATGAAATTCAAGGTTCAGTTACATGTGAATTGTTTAAACCAGAAATCTGTGACACTGCAGCCCAAAAGGGAGGGAGAGGTTTGAGCTTAGCTTTGACAACAGAAGGCTGATACTTGTCAAGATATTTTGTACCTAATGAAAACTAGATTTTACAGTCTCTTATTCATTAATCAGAGGATGGCGCCCACTGAAGTTGTCATTTTGTAGTATTGTGGCAAATTGAATACAAAGTATGAAGTCTGAACACTGGAATGTCAGTAGTCATTGCTCTGTAATTTAGGAGTTGGTTTTATTTATCTGAGGGATGTTTGTATATTTTGTAAATTACTAACAATGCTCTGCCATCCTGGTGAATGTCATGGTTCTGTACAAATGCGCTTCTTCTGTCCCTCTGTTGCATGTCTGAGTAGTTCAGAAGTTTTGTATATTTATTGTATTAACACAATGTCATAGAATAAAAAAAGACTTTTTTCCTGGGTGTTTGCTCTGTATAGTTTTGACCAATATAGGGATTTTTCTCCTAACAGTCAGGATAACATGCAGGGCAGATGATCTATGTAAAAGTCCTGCTTGGGTTTTATAATTCTGTATATAAATGCTATAATCCTGCTAAAATGGGGAAGCAAAATGTCCAGTATCAAAATAATACATTAGGGTATTGAGAATTAGTCTACTCAACTGTTACGAAGAAAATTCTTGAACGCTTGCAGCGCGCTTTCTTGTGCTGTAAACTCACGAGGGGTAAAATCTAAACATGTTCTGTCATTACTGAATTAAATTCTACAGGTATTAAGTGAATCCTAAAGCACTGTTGAAAGTAAAACAAAGTTGCTGAAACCAGCATTGCTTTGGTAGCATTTATATTCCTAATTTCTGCCTTTGAAGTGGCATTCTGTAGCACTGCTGTGTCTTGCTTTTTCTCTTTTTTTTTTTTTTTTTGGCACTATCGCAGTCTTCTGATTTTTTTTTTTTTTCATATGACATCAACTGTAACACCTGCTTTATGACTTCATCTAGACCACTGTGATGTAGGTATATTTGCAAATGCACGATACAGAGAACAGTGCTCTGAGGTGCAGTTGGGATCATCCTTTTTGGGAGATAGCAAGCGTGAGTTTCTGAAGATGGTCGCGCATGCATGCATCACGTGGTAGTGAAACTCTTCATCAGCTTGATCTGTTTCATTGTAATTCACAGACTAGGATGGCAGTGGCGCAGGCTAAAGGAACAGGTTTTGTAATTTCTTGTAAATGGTAAGCACAGCTCTGCGGCATGATCCGGTCAGGTGTTATGGTTAGAATTATTACACAATTTAAGTGCTGTTGTGCAGAGATAATTCCTCTGGTTTGCTGAGGCTAGTTTTCCTCAAGAGGTTGTAAGCCCGAAGTTGGGAAGGCATGCACACACAGAGAAAACAGCACAGAGAAGAGAATCGTGGTTAAAAATATAAAGTAATACTTCTGGAAAGACACTTCTGTCAAGGAAGAGGCAGGCACCAAGAGCATTCTGGTTATGAATCAATAGTAAGGCATAGTGGCTCAGACAATTAAAACAAATGTGTGTTAGGTTTCACTCAGTTACATTAAAATATGTAAGAATTAGTTTGCACTTTTTTTCCCTACAAATTAATTTTATGTCTGGAAGTAGCTTTTATTCTCATGAGTAGAAAAATCCGGAGGATTTAGAAAAGACGCAGTGCAGATTTCTTACTTCGGCAGAAGAACACCAGTTGAACTTTATGCTAGGGTTAAACTAGAGACCATGTCACACACTACTGAGGATAAAAAGATGCGTTGATGGGAAGCGTGACTTGCGGATCACGCTGCCATACTTTTTGTTCTGGAAGAAATTAATTGTCCAGCTGTTTAATGGAAGCATATACAGCTTGTCTAAAATGTGGTTCTTGCTGGATGAATGGATAATGTTTACACCAAACAGTGCTTTTAATTAGTTTGTTTTACTGTCTCTAAATATGCTCAGTGCTGCAATGTGACTAAGTGATGTGAGTGTGTATATACATTTAGAAAAAGACACGTACTGTCCTGTTTCAGTGAGTGTTCGCACACGCTGCTGTTGCATCACTCAGAGGTGAAGCAGAACACTTCAGCCCAGAGGTACAAAGTGTTGTTGAGAAAACGAGGTTTCACTTCTTCGTCCCCATGGTTCAGGTAGGGGAACTTTCAGCTGGTGAGATGGGAAACTCAGAGACTGATTTTTGGTGAGAAAGTTGGGGGTTGTGTTAGTAATGGGCAGCTTGCTTGGAACAGTGCTGACGGGGCCTGGAAGATGCAGCCTGCTTGAGAGTCCAGTTACTTGTGACTGTTCACTTGGCTCTTCTGCTTTGCAAACGTGTACCGCTGGAGCTGGGTTGGGATGTCCTGGCTGGAGCCCAGGCCGTTTTACAAACAGCTGCCTCTGGCCACTCATGCCCCTGTGGCATCAGCTGCTCTGCCACTGTTTCAGCTGACAGTGCTGCAAGTAGATTTTACAATGTTTATAGCCCAATAAAACAATCATACATCATCCGAGCTGTAGTAACTGCACGCATGCCAAAGCACGTATAGCCGTTTTGCAGGGCAGGGCTGTTGCCTTTGCCCTGCATGTACTTTTGATGTTTTCAGAGAAAAACATGGATATACTGGACTGGGCACTGGGGTGATACTTCCTGTCCAAGGTAGGAGAGCAGTTGGAAGTGGTCAGAATAATGGGATTAAATTTGGAATTATTTTTTCTTTACCTTTCTCAGCTAGACCAAATGACTGATCCCACTGCATCTGAGTGATACCTAAAACTGCTTTTAGGGACGCCAATTCCTACACTCACAGAACTTCACCGATAAGAAGATACCACAAATCAAATAAAAGGCACCTATTTGAAAACAACTTTCAGTGAATCACAAGAGCAAGACAATGTCTTTATATTCCTGTCCCTCTGATATTAATAATACACATTCACTTTCTCATTCCATCACCATTCTAAACCCTGCTGGAGCTTGGGAAGAAGTTACTAGAACACAGAAATCTGTACTAATTCACACAGCTGGAGAATTGAACTCTGCGCTCCCTATTGCCAAGAAAGGTTTTACTGAAAAAGCGAGCTGATATTTTCAGGTATACAAATCAGTATTACTTTGTAACTCCTTCTGGCAGTGTTTTGTATTTGTATAATGACTGCTTTGGAATCCATAAAGGTGACTGATGTGGTGCGTTGAGTGGCACCTGTCCCCTTAGGACAGTAGGTTTCTAAATGTTCCAAGTTTTAACCAAGAGCTACTTCTTGGAAGTTTAGGAACTGTTACAAGTGTAATTAAACTAAATGCAATTAATTAAATGTAATAGAAATGGACCATTGCAACTATGAGACAAAAGTGACATCCTGACTTTTCTTTGAATTGCTGAAAGCCTCACTCCTAGTTCTGCCTTAAATTTGCTTAGAGTATGTAACCTGTCTAGTGTCTGCTAAGTCACTGGTGAAAGGTGAGACACCTTGTGGCAAACACCATTTTAAACGTCTGTGTGATTAAACAATACTTGCTTAACAACCTTCACTGCCCCCTTTCATGAGAAAGGAACTGCAGTGCTTCAGCTGCAAATTAAAAACACTTGCCAGATGTACATTCAATTAGAAAGTCTCTTTAATACAACTGTATTATATAACACATAGCTACACTTTCAGATCACATACTTTTTGATCAGTAAGTGGTGATAATCATTCCAAGTCAGATGGAAATCTGAAACACTAACATCAGTGGGCTGGGACCTTAAATGCTATTAAAGCTACAGGTAAAGCTACCTTGCTGTGGCTCAACTCGTCCAGTATGTTTGAATTAAGGTAGTCAGACTCCTGGTAAAGTTTGAAAACTCACGTTTTAATTGAAATTTAGATTAAAAATAACACATTAGGTACATCATTCATGCTAACAAATGTACATAGTGGTGAGTCAAGAACAGAAAAACAGTACCACAAATAAACCATGGCTCAAAATCTACGCTAGCTGGCTTGCCACAGCTGCTCTTCCTATACAAAGCGGCTGTGGTGCACGTGTTGCTGCCATGCTCTGCTTCTGTCGGGCTCTGTCCTGTCCTTGAGGCAGGCACCAGCGCCCACTGCTTCCAAGGAAGGCTTGAACTCCTCTCTGCTTACCACTAGGATGTGAGACACTCTGATGTGGGATAACAATGTGAAATGGAAATGACTCAGCTGAAAAAAATATTGCAGAATCCAGAGAACTTTTATTGATTGAAACAGATACAAAGGTGACATAGACAACCCAGAAGTAGCTCAGTAGCAATGTTTTTTTGCAGTGCCACACCTATAAATAAAGCACAGTAAGAAACCTTGCTGAGCTTTTCAGCTGTTAGATCGTATATTGCCAGAGATGGAGAGAGCTTCACATTTGAATTGTCTGTATTATATAGATCTGAGTATTAAAAATCAGTCTAGAAGAGACTTCTCTTAAATCTTTAATCTGCTATTACTACTGCTGTATTAATCTTCAAAATCAGTGATTCTACTGCATTACTCTATGCTTTAGTTTGTTCACACAACCAAAACTCCAGCCATTTCTTCCCTGGGCGGTCCCTTTTCAAATACCTTGTTCAAAAGCAAAAACTAAGAAGGGGGAAAAAAAAAGAAAAAACATTCCAAAACCAAAAACAATCCCACAACAAAACCCATTCCTGCTATTGCACATCTCACACAAGTTTGTGTATATATATATATATATATATATTTTAAATATGCTACAATTTTTAAAAAGAAAGGAAGGTCTATGGCACTTTACAAATTTAGGAATTCAAACCACAGATGTTTGAAGAAGTCTTCAATACCACAAAAACAAAGTTAAACTGAACTGATTGGCACACAGGTTTTAAAGAATCCACAGCAAATTCTTCTAGATCCTATGCAGTGCATGTACATTAAGAAGCAGTTACACTCTTCTGCAGCCCTGCCATGAAGTTAATTAAATTAGCTTTAAGCTGATTTATCTTTTTTTTAAATTTTATTTTTTCTTTTTTTTTTTAATATTTTTGAAAGCTACTGCTGAGGTGAACTTCAGGCACAACTTTAAACAGCTGTAAAATTTAATGAGTGTGCTCTACACCTGAAATCCTCGCTGGAGAGGGTGAGGGGGTGGGAAGTCTGCAATCTATACCATCTTACCACTTGCTAGAAAAACAGAACCCTGAGAAAAGAAATTCTGATTTTTTTTTTTAAAAAATTTCTGTATTTCTTCCCAGCCTGTCTTCTATTTGTGCTATGTGATGAACATGGCTATTCTTGCAAGTTGTTAGCGGATTATGTTGTGGCAGACTAAGGTGATAGTATTCCAGCAACAAGCAGAAAAGCTGGTTCTTCTTGGTTACAAACACAAACAAAAGCAAAACACACCACTGAAAATTTCTCCTTTGATCTTAAAAAAAAACCCCACTATTTAAAATTTTTAAGCGTTCTGTAGATCACAGCAGAGGTCAGCTAGTAATGTAAATGAAGGTTGGTCATTGTTTACTTCTAAGCCGAAGCAGCATATGCCCTTTATACCTTTTGGAAGACCTGACTGTATTCTGACTAACTGAGCGCTCAAGCAAAAGCAGCATTTATCACCCTGCTATGATGTCAAGGTTTGTTGGCAGCGGCGATGTGGACATTGGATTGCTACCTACCTAAGAAAAGCTAAAACTGTCACTCTTAGACGTAATTTTCAGCTGATGCATAGGCTATGCTTACTCTCCCAGCCCCACTTCCCCAGCCGGAGCCCCGAGGAGCAGAGCTGGGCTGGTGGCCTGGCCTCTGTGGCGCACAGGCCAGCGAGGGCTGAGGAGGAACGCCGGAAGGAGCAGCTGTGCTGGATCTGAGGTACAAGCCAAGCACGTGCCCTTCAGAGGCTGCGTATGGGGAAAGACTGTGTGGACAGGATGTGCTGGCTGTGAGTTTTGTCCTCGGGCACCACTTCGTACTAGTAATTTTGACTTGTTAAGAACTTGCTTTGTGCAGGCAGTTGGCAGATGTGGCAGATATTTAAAAGAAAAGTGAATTACCCATTTTAAACTAGAATATGGTGGGCATGGGTTGTGGGAGCACGTGAATGCAAGATGAGGCGAGATTAAAACAATCCCTTTTTAACACTGGCAGAAGTTGACCTTGTGTGTGGTGGCTCGGCGATCACCTCTGTATCCATCTGGCACATGGCCTGAGGGTGCGCTGGGCACGGACCTGTGCAGCCGGGCCCACTTTGCTCCATAGATGGGCCAGGCTGAGGCGGTGCCCATGCTGTGCAGCAGGACCAGAGCGTTCACCACTGCTAGTGTTCACCCAGGCTCGAGGCCGGTCCTGGGTTGGCAGTCATGACTGCTGGACAGCTCTCGTATTGTGAATGACTTCAGCGGTGTACTGAAATTAGCCGTCTACCTATACCGTAACAATGATTTTTTAATACCTATTAAAAAAAAATCCTCATGGCATGCTTTAAGGGACTGACTAAGCATAAACAAGAATCTCTGCTCTGTATTATACAGTGAGGTGATGGAGAGCAACACCCATTGGATGATGTTAAACTGCCAGGAAGAGGCATCTAAAATTCACCTAGTAATTCACTAGAACTACTGCTCAGATAAATTATCCCCAATCCTCCTATGGCACAGTTGCATCATTCCTTTGTTTTTTTAAATACCTTTTAAATTTGTTTTCAGAAGTAGTTCTAATAAGTGATGCAATATCCCAAAAAATACAACCGCCTTTGAGAAAGGACTGTCATTTGTGGCAAGGTCTGTTTTATTTCTGCTGACTTGGCGGGAAAAGGGTCCATAGTACATGCGGTTAAAAAAAAAAAAAAAAAGGTAAAAGATCTTCCCAGCCATGTAGAGTTTGGTAAGACTTTCTGAAAGATGTAGATATCTTAAGGACTCATGTGGCTCTGGGTCACGAGACAGACTGATCTGTGGACCAGAAATGAGGTTTCACTGGCAAAAGAAAGAATACTACTGTTGAAAGTCCAATGTGCGATCTACAGTTGTAGGAGAGGCTACAGCCCAGGCCAGGCTGTTGACATTCACAAGATAATGCCTAGCTGTCCTGTGGGGAGTTGTCATCTGCCTGAGATTTCAGGAGTTTTAATGAAGGCTGTAATAACACTGGTTATTTCAAACGATTCCATCATAATCAGGGGAAAGCCAGTGTAACTAGAGCTTTCTGTCTAGTCAATGGAATCAAAATAATCTACCTGCAACAAGTGGCACACACCTTGCGCTCTAAGTTTCCAGACTAAGAAACTTGGCAGGGACTCAACCTCAACTTTTTAAATGCTCAAAGATTGGTGCAAACTGTGTCACGTTGACTTTGCTCTCTCCAACATATACTTACTATCTGAGAAGGCACTGTACTTTAAGGAAGTTCAGTATCAAAAAGCACCTTAATGAAAAGTATGGTACCAAACCAGGTGGTGGTGAAATATTCACAGGTGAGGGGAGCCCTTGGAAACACAGCCTAATTAAAATAGGCTTCTCTTCTGCATAATAAAAAAAAATAAAATGTGCTGGCTTTTATTATTTTTAATGCAAATTCTTCAAAGTGACCAAGGTGGGTAAGGCAATCTGATCAATCAGAATTTGTCAGTTACAACAACAACATTCCTGCTATATATACGATTCCTCACCTCCCCAGTCAGATTAATATATTCTACTGTGTCCTGACCATAGAATGAAACTAAAATATCCCCAAGTATTTACATTCTGCTTTCCTGGGATCCTTTCTCTGATCCTCATTGCCCAGCAAGGAAGAAACACCATTTCAGTAGTTCGAGGCTGGAATGCATGGGGCTCAATCATACAAATGGTAGAAACAGGTAAGCGCATCTGCTTCTCCAGTTAATGGAAAGCAGATTAAGATCCGTGTGCTGGTATTTTTCCCCACTGGACTTAAAGGAGGCAGATAAGGTTTTTTCCTTCTTCTATTTCTTCTTGCACTTTGTCACTGGATGTGGCTATTTCAGCTTGCGCCGAGAAGACCGCACAGATGAACGTCAGAATAGTGCCACCAATCGCTGTGTAGAAAGCCCAGCCCAAGGAGCAGTCTCCTAGTTTATAAGCAGAAGCGTAAGGTCCACAATAGCTTATTGCCTTCTGGCATCCCCAACCTGCAGGGTAAAGTATCAAGCCTAAGATAAGGAAGAGGCCTAGAAATAAAAACAGAAAGACAGAAGTTTAACAAATGATCAGTTTAACACCAAACAGAACACTGGTAGCAATGGTTACACACGTAGTAATGGTTATTATGGTCACAACTCCTTCCTACGTACCTTCCTTTACTGATTGTTCCCTAGTATATACCATGCAGTGTTTTACCTAACTTTGGAGCTATCCTGTGTTTTTTCTTGTGAAAGGCTTATTTCATATGATAATTGTCTAGTTCCTAATTTTAATCTCTGTATTCCTTCTACATCCTTTGTTTTCACAGATTATTGCTAGGTATACAGAACTCACAAAACATTTGAGCATCTCTACCTACTGTTTGTAGCTGCACTTTTAAAATACTTAGGAATGTTTACATCCACATTAGATTTTGTTTTAGCTAGCCCTCATTCAGCTTCATTTAGTCATTTATCATAAGCAATTTTGCCTTTTTAACTCTGGACCTAGTAGAAGAATAATACTACCAGTTCAGTAAACTGCTTTCATAATGAAGGCGTTCTGGAGCCAGCCCCAAACGAAATGTGCACCTGTGGCCAGTGCACAGGTAACACTGGGGTCTCCCCGTCTTCCTAAAGACCAGATGCTTTGCCCATCTGATCGTGTCTCGTATTCATTGTTTTCTGTCCTATGAGGACCAGTCTTTATCTAAGCAGTGAAAGGCTTAATTAAGGGAGTTAGAAGTCACCCTGCACACATGATGTGTCTTTGCACAAAGATGAGAGATTTAATCAAAATGCCTAACATGCTAGTGGCTATGGCACTCTTTACAGTCCCTGCTATAAAAATCAGAGAGGTAAAAACAGATCTCCCTCCTACAAGGTATGTAGGAAGGAGCTGAACATCAGGGCAGCTCATAGGTATCAAAATTTGCTGTTTTCTTTAAAATTTTACTCAGAACAACAGGAAGAATGATGAAAAGTAGTTTTTGCTTGAACACAACCAGTTTACCCAGAAAATGAATACAGCCTTCTAGACCCCATAAATCTTACCGATTAATTTGTCCTGCACTGTAAAACCCTTTATTCAACCTGGCACCTTGACAAAAATAGCTGGGAAAGGTGCTGTCACCTTCTAGAAGTGGGCTAGGAGTTGTGCTTTTTATGTGTGGTGCTAGTTCATCCATTAGATACCCTCTAATTCCCAAATTTCTATGAAGTAATAAAACAGGAAATAGTCCTCTTTTCTTCCCTGTGCTAAGAGGTTACCAATAACAGCTGTAATGACTTGTTCACATCATCTTTGATTCAATTAGACTAGCCCATTCTGCAGTACGTTAGGTTTCCTGAATTGTTTTTTTTAAAGAAATTCAGCCAGATGCAAGAAAACTTCCTCACTGAGAAAGAAAAGCTGGGTCCTAGATAGTAAGCAGTTAATACACACAAAATGCAACAGCCATCATCCAACAGTCTAAAATTAATGCCTATGAATGCCAGACATTTCACAAAAGAAAGTCCTTCCTCCAGCATTTTTCCAATGATGACACAACACCATGGGCATGAATGAACTAAATGCCATTATTCCTTGGGGCAGCAAAATCCATTAGCGAGTGATATCCATTCTCTGTGAAGGGATTTCATCACTGCTTACATTTAAGAACCAATGACACATTTTATGCACTGTTTCCTGGCTGATTGGCCAAACTACATTAAGTACAAATTATTGCTTTATCTTGGACAGACCTGGGTAAGCTGTGTTTTCATCCTGCTGAGCCCTGCAGCCATTTCAGGCTAAACACCACCAGTTCCTTCTCCCCTATTCATCACTAGTTTCCTGTTCTGTGTAACCAGCTTGACCACACTATGTATTTTCCTGACTGTACATTGGCATGGGCTGGTTGCCATATTCTCTTAAAGATCACAAGCCCTTTGGTAGTTAAAAAATCATCATCACCGAATTAAAAATCCAGATCTGAAATGCCAATGTAGTTGCTGCCAGCAAGGAAGTTTTTAAAATTTACCACTCCATCACTCCCGAACCTAGACTGCCTGTGTCTAACAGCAAACATGGCTTATGGCTGAGTCACAAGCAGGACTAAGAAGCTACATCCATCTCTTTTTAGCAAATCTAGAGCACTGAAGAACTCCCAAAAACTACTGGTTCATAGTAAGCATGCCCCAAGCTGAAAAGGTGTTACCCAAATCTCAGCCCCCCAAGAGCCTGCGGTACTGCTGCCCTGTGTAGTGACCAGGACTTTACTGAACTAAAACTTAAAAGGGCTTAAAAGATTTCTGGATAAATACTGACTACAGCCCATAATTTAATAAACTACAGCTGTTTGCTCACAGATGCAGACAATTTGGAGTAAAGTCTTAACTATGGGCTTGAATATGGTCAGAGTCTCACCTGATTTTTCCTTCAGATAGCTAACTGAATCTTATACTGGCCTAGCATAATAAAAGAAAAAAAACCTAAAGTAATTTTTCACTACTGAATCTAGCTTCTATACTCCATTTCAGTGCAGACAGAAAGCTGCTCACGACATGCACCTCTTCTCACTATCACTAATATTTATCATCATTTCTCATTTCATTAATACCTGGTTCCTACTTGCTAGGAAAAGTGAATAAATATGATTCAATTAAGCCAATTCAACATAGCTACAACAGAAACAGCACTCCTCGGATTTCATGCTGACTAACAGCAAGTGGAGAGGCACAGACTCGTCATATATTAAGCTTGAAGCTCCAATACCCAGAGCAATGGCTGAGCTGCAGGGTACAGAGATCTCTTCCTGACTCTCCTTACCTGCCCATAAAGGGCTGCTCTAGATCAAGAGCAGCTTTTGCCTCCTGCTTCCCAGTAACTATAAGACGCAGTCACAGACTACAGAGCTCATCTCAGTAACTCCTGCAGCTTCAACAAAATAGGAGATGCTTTACCACCCACCAACAGAGCGAACCATGGGCTAACACAGAAGCCAGCAATCCAAAGTACTTAACTGTCCACCTACCTGTAAACCAGAGAGAGCAGCAGCTGCCAGGGACACCTGAAAAAAAACTACCTCTGTGCTCCTGGGAACATGGATGCAGAGGGAGGGGAAGGACAAATACCCATTTGGAAAGAACAAGTTAAGATATAGCAGGCGTAGGAAAGGCAGTATAGGTTGTGATGCTGCTGGGAAAGTCATGGTCGGCTTTTAAAAAGGCAAAATGGTTAAATGCAATACGAATAGCTCGGCAGTCTCTGTACTCTTCCACCTTTGACCTAAGGAGCACTGCACAACCATTTTATGCAACACGAAAAAGCCAGAGGGCTGTTTCTACAGCTAGCAGCGTAGCCTTGATCTACAACTAACACACGTGCAAGCAGCTGGAGCTGAGCACAAACCACTTACAGGCCAGTCTGTGGCAAGACGATCCTCAAGGGGGAAAAGCATGGTAAATTCTCAGCATTGAATCCTCATACCACTGTCCACAGTGCAGAGCCTGGCCAAGTCCATTACATCTCTTTGCTTCTTTGACAGAAGTTTAAGCTTAACTGCTTATTTCCCTCCCTTTCTGTAGCTGCTGCTCAGTCCCTGGGGCTCGCCTGCCTGCAGCGCTCTTATTTAGGTTATTTCTTTGCATTACCACTGAGCCTGGCAGCTCTGCTCACAGTTTCTGCCTACAATAGCTGCAGCCTGCTTTTCAGACAAGACACACAGACACGGAGTACACGGCCCAAGCGAGGCAACCCTGAACAGCATGCTGGCAATAGCTTCATCAAATCCACAGCCTGCTGGTTACCAAGTTTTTATTTTACAGACTCTGCAAACAGTCTTAAAAAAATTTTGAAGGAAGATAAACTGATTTTCAGTTGCTTGTGGACAGCACAAAGCAGCATGGTGGCTAATGGTTTTGTTTTCTGAAGAGTCCTTGGGGAGAAGGCAGAGGAGGGCACCGGATGGGCTGCACAGGTCCAGGAGCAAAGTCTCTTGCCAGTGAATGAAACATGGTGAGCATGGCCTGCAGCTTACAAGGGGCTGGAAAGGGGAGACAAGCACCTTATCCCTGGCATTCATTTATACTCACAGTGCACAGGGACTCAAGACCAGCCCCCAGTACAATCTACAGATTTGTGTATAAATGTTGCTCTCTGGATTAATTAACTATTAAAATTCTCAGGTTTCTTTAATTTGATTCAGTTATTCTTACATTTGACTCACTCAAATATAACTTCTGTATTTAATCTGTATTGTGTGGCTTCCCAAGCTATTTAATGCTGTAAATTAAGATTAAAGCACTTAAACTTTTGTTAGCCATAGAAGTACAAAGCTCAGTTTTGTGTTGTATAACTTTGTCATCATAACCTGATAAAGCAACAATTATGTCCTGTCAACAGTTTGCCTTGAGACGTATCTGGCAGGAGGACAGTAAATATTAATGATAGAGATTTCTTTTTCTTAATAAACTGCTCTTGCCCAGTGTCTTTGAAGAGAAGCCAATCTTCAAGAGAAAGAACGGAGAACAAAAATGGAGTGCTGTCTGAAAAAAATTATTTCTGCAACAAATCCTTTCAGTTCTTTGTGCTGACATACAATAAATGAGAGTTCCAATTCACAGCCAATCTACCTGTGGAATTATCGCTGTTTGCTCCCCCTGCTGGGAGGAACAAATTCATTCTGAAAATATTATATGCCAGGCCCGCACAGCTCAGGCTTGCTCAGTTCTAGATTTAACCCCCTCTCTGAGCACAGCTGCACTGCTGAGAGTGCAGCTTCTGCTGTATGCATACTCCTGTTCCTTCTTCTTAATTAGTTCTATCCCACTTCTTTTAATCAGTATGATAATTTTTCATAATTACATTTTCCTTTTTGTTAGTTGTTGCCAACTCTCAATCACCTTTCCTCTTAGGATTCCTTAAAACAGAGAGGCACATAATGCTGCCAGATGCCTAGGAATACAACAGAAAACTATTTAAATTACTTTTTTATCCAGAGACCTCATCTAAAACTCTTTGGTGTAAGTCTGTCAGCAGAGAACATCTTCGCATCTTTCACTAAAGGCAATTTGCCCACATAACACTTTATTATCAATACCTAATTACCTGCCTTCAAAAAGAAGTCTTAAGAAATACAGAATTTAGATGAGATTTAGATTTTATTGGGATTATTAGACTAAAATTTGTTTCCTGTTTACAACACAGGCAACCTATTAAAGATCAGTCATTCTATATTCAAAAGATGTAAAAGCAGCTCCTTCCTCCTAAAACACCAAAGCAAAACATTACAGCATACGGTGAAATATCAATATAAATACAGCAGACTGCACTGCTGTGCAACGGTGTCTCTGAAGACAGTTCAGTAATGCTTTTTCTATAGGAGAAGCTGTTTTGTATTTGTCTACCAAGAACTTTTCCCCTTTTAAGGACCTGGAACTGCAGCAAGCAATTGCTCCTCCTGGTCCTTACACACTACAGTAGCGCTGCGAGGCTAACGTAGTGGTAAGCCAACAGTCCTGTTTATCGTTATGGGTATTTGAATGTCACCTTATGTACTGGGGTCAGATCTGAGTAAAAGTTTTTTCATTCCATCCTTGGAAGCAACCCTTGAGACAGGGGTTAGGCAGATGCTTGTTTAGCTAAGTGAAGGCATGCTATTTAGTTTTGACAGTCTCCTGTGCAGCTGCTGTTGTGCCTTATTAAAAAACAGCATATACGAACAAAGCCAATTTCCATTGCAAAGCCTGAAACTATCTTCTCATTTCCTAGCAAAATAGCAAAAAAGCTTTTAAATGCTTCTGAAGAAACAGGAAATTAAGCAGCTGTGATCAATGAGGTGGCACTTCAACAGACTCCCATGGAGCAGCACAACAGAGCAACAATATTTTAAGAGGAAGAGAAAAAGGGTAAAGGCAGGGAGGGATTAGCCTTGCACAATACACGCAGGCAGCGCAGGCGGGTCGCTTCCTCAGTGGCAGTGATCCCGATCATTCTCATCTTCTACACAACCACAGGAGATTAAAGCTCAGCCCAAGGGCATTGCACCAGCCAGGCAAAATAACCCTGCCGTTATTGCTCATATTTCCAAATGTGTCAATATGCTACCTGATTACCTGAACAATTTAATGTGTAAAATATTTGTACAGATGTACTATGCTAGCTTAACCCAAGGAGGTTTCACGTACGGAAACATGCCCTGACAAACTCCTACCCAGCAGGAATACTAACTACCAGGTCGCCATTTGTGTGCTTTTGAACGCTTCATCCACTGACAGACAACTGAAGCAAAGGCCTCCTACACAGACACCTTCAGCCCTGTAAAATGATTCAGTAATCCCATTTTAATCAGATGAGAACCAACAAACGGGTTTAGGCCAGCTGGAAGGGCGGTCTCAGCACTCCACACTTGCTATTGGAAAAGGGTGAGGGTAGGGCCAAGATGCTGAAGGGAGCGCCAGTTACGGTACCCACAGCACAGGGCCCCAGACCTGCCTTGGCAGCTGCTCTCCTTTTCCTTGGATGACTGCCAGACCCACTGAATGCAAGCAGCTGACCAGAGGCAAAAAGGTCTTTGCCCAAAAAGAAAGGGGAGACTCTGCAAGCCCTAGTGCCTTAGAGTCGGCCTCTGGCCCACTTGGAAACACTGCACAATAAACAAAAGAAAAATTAATAACATTAAGAAGATCAATGCTTTAAAAAGCCTACCTGGACATCATACTCCATGCAGGTTCAAAGGAGCAGATTTGGGATAAACTGGAAGCCTGGCTGTTGAGGGTGGGGAAGGTTGCCAGTGGGCAATGCACCAAGGCAAGGTCCATGCCTCCATACCTGCAGTCACTATAGAGGACTACAGCCATAAACAGATTTCCATGCACCTCAGATACCCTAGGCTCAGGCAGGAGAATTAATTGTTTAAAACTATAACCAGGTGATGGCTCAAAACCTGCACAAATTTTTTTTTCTCTTTAAAATTGTCTCAAGGTCATATAAGGGCAAGCAGTTACCAGGAGAAAAAGGAGTTCCCTAACCACTGCCTTCCCCGAGCTGAGGAAGAGTCTAAGTTCCCTACTCTTTCAACAGTAAATTAACAACACCATTTGCTCATGCATCTTTTCCCATTTATTAAGTGAATCAAAGATGCTCATTCATAATCAAACCTATACAAATGTATGTAGACTTTTGATGGTGTTACTGATGTTGGCGTGTGGAAATAGGGACAGGAATACAGTGTAGGGGGCACTGGTGGGAGACCTATCAAATATATTTTGCTACCCACAGAAAAAGCAAAAAATAAGTCAGTTTGTCAGCTTGATGTAGGTTGCTTTGGCAGAATGCTTTGGCATCATATATGGAGGATATGGAGTTTGGTTTTTTTGATACTGGTGTGATCTAACCTCCTGGACTCCTCTGTAACAAAACTAGAGCCTGCAGATTCCTATTTTTAGGAGAGGAGAGGGCAAATTCACCATTAGCTTTTAATAACTTTCATATATGTGGTAAGAGTCCTCATTAGTTGGGGGGAAAGGAAACGCAGAGACTCAAAGTAAGATCAGTCCCAAGCCCTGAAATGGCACCGCTGCCTCTTTGCTGGCTGTCAGCCATGTAGAGTCATGTCAACACACTACGGGGCTCCCATGCAGCGGATGCTAACCCTGCAATTAAGTCAAGGTAAAGCACCTTATAGGCAAAAAGCCAAATGTCTACAAGTTTTCAGCAATACAGAGGTAACCAAAGACTGCTGCACTTGCAGGGCCACTACTCAGGCACAGTTGCAAGGGCTGGTCACCTCTCATATTTTACCTTAAAAGCCAAGGAAGCACTGAGTGTTTCTAATCCAGGTCAGCGCAGTAAAAGGCTTGAAGCTGCTAAATGAGAAACTCAGTTGTGGATGGTAAATTTGGGAGGTTCCTGAGTCAAGGAAGGAAATATGAGGCCATGTCAATTATTCCATCCATGAAAGAAGCAGAGAAGACCCAGTATGTTTCACACCACTCACCATAACCTTTTCCACTGCCATTTGGCCAGTAAGCACCATGCCCAAACCATCTTCGCTTATGCTGAATCAGGAGAAAGGGAATGAAAACCACCACCTCCCGACTACAGCTCAGGCCCAAAGAAACAACCAGGCTTGGCTTAAGTAAAGAGGTAAAAGGGCTGCAGGCCATCTTTTTCATGGCATTACATTTCCTCAATACTGATCCTGCAGCACAAACAAGACCTCAGGGGTACAGGGGGGAGGAGCTGCAGAGGCACTAAGGCTCACTGAGAAGGAAAAGGTGAAAGGGGATGCAGGAAGGGGAGAATTTTGGGTGGCTTCATGGATTGTACAGCAGCAGAGTGCAGGTCAACTGTGTTGGGGAAGGAAGCAGAACTCAAAACCACCAATTTCCTTCACCACTGCACCAGGCACACTGAAGACAGGAGCTAAGCATAAGTTAGCCCCCTCCATCTTGAAAGAGCTGCTTTAATCTTTTTTCTTGCATTTGAATGAAAACACAGCCTTTGTCAAGTTTAAATATTCTCCTAATGTTTGCATCCTATATACAAACAGCAGCATCAGTCTTGGTTCTGAGGCCTGGAAGCAAAAATCCGATGGAAAGGGAGCTCTGCTACTCTTCCACAATCCCCTGGCCTCTATCACCCCACATTGCTGGGGGTGTGTGTGTAAAAAAGTTCTCAGTGTCTCACCTACACCGGTAAAGCTGACGGACCTCAGTGCGCACATGTGCCACAGTAAAACATTTCTCAGTGGGTAGCGTGAGAGTCTTACACTGAGCACCATTTGACAGAAGAGATTTATGCTTGCTGAGAAAATCAGCTGCCAAATTTGATCACTGACAACCTGAATTTTTTGTTTATTTTTCTTATTCTATTTACAATCTGCTGCATCTCTACTGGTTTCCACATGCCCACCTTGGTAGCACCGGAGATGAGCCAACCACCAAATCTAACAAAACACTGAAATCTTCACTTTATTCCTTTGAAGTTACTAATACTCTCCCTCAGGCTCAATAGCAATTTAGCACTTGAACTCAATTTTCCTCCCCTGGCATATTCCAACACAGCAGTCCCCTCCACCTGAACTTTCAGCAGCCAAGTGTGTATTAGACATCATGCTGGCATTTGGCCATATAGGTTACAGGAAGCACCATACCACAGACAGCGAAAGCAGTTCAGACTGTCAGGATCTCCATTAGAAATTCCCCCCCCCCCTTTTTTTTTTTATTTCTTCCCACCCCAAGAGTTCAGAATTCTGGCATCAGAAAAGAAAAACTCTGAGCTGAATCCAAGAGGAAATATGCTTTTGAAAAATGCATGCTCTGCATTTTAGAAAGACAAACAAGAAGCTTCCTTGCTTTTGAGGGCAAAACCACTCTTGCTCTGCTCTCCTGCTGCCTGGGCTCCTCGGCCAAGCAACAGCTTTCATTACCCACATGCAGCAATGTAAGCTCACAAGGTGCTTTCTTCCTTGCTCACCAGCTTGGCTCTTTCTCAGACAAAATAATGCTTTTTTACAGCATACTGTTGCCTAGAAAAGTCCTGGTTGACCTCCCACTTCTTCCTCTGCAACTCCCAACGGCCTCTTTACCTTCCAGCATCCAGGAGTGTGCAGCCACATGGCCCCACATACCACAAGCCCACCCAGCGCAGCTGGATCCTACTTCATACCCCCACAAGCAGCTCCAGATCCTCTTCCCATTCTTCAGATGGTTCCCATCATGTTCTGCTCAGGCCATCTTCCTAATCACCCAGCCTCCCAAATGGAAATGATGACCAGTAAGTGTTGCACTAAGAAATAGTTCAGTGTGTTAGAGATGTAAACCAAACTCTTCCAGCAGTAAATACCGACTGTTACAGATGCAGCCGACTTCAAACTGGGTTTCACCTTTTCATTATTGAAAATTTTTGAGAACTTCCCTTGCATTTGAGGGCAAAGCTGCACTTCTAGAACTGAACTATTGCCCAGGTACTGCAGTAGTTTCTGATGGAGGCACCCCCCAAGATACCACAGCAGGGTACAGGGGAAGACATAAACAGTAATAAAAGGGAAAAAATAAGAAATCATGGGAAGGACAGAAGAATGAATGCAGGAGACCTTCTGAGATACCTGAAAAGATGAAAGTACCACGGAAGAGACTGCACTGCTTGGGACTGAGCAGGACAAGCACCATGGGAAAAAAAAACATCCTCCCAGAACAAAGCAAGGGTACAGGAGGACATGCTTGGCAGGAATAAAGTAGGGTGAAATGTTAAGGAAACCTCAATCACTGGGTGATTAGAGGAGAATACTAAAGCAGGATCCTGGAAGGGAACAAGTCAAGTCACCCCCCAGCAGTGCTGGAGGAGAAACTGCTCAGGTGGGGGAGGGAAGCCCAAACCTGCAGCATCTGGGCACAAGCAGAGAGACAAAGTGTCCAGGGGAACCTAATGCTCCCAGGCCACCTGCAGCACCCTTTGAAGACACAAACCTCTGCTTTATCTGACTGGATGTATATCTGCTAAAGGCATAATTGCCGGTGGCTCAGTCTGCTAAGCTACATGACAGCAAAATGCAGCCATGCATTCACCTGACCAAACCGGAGACACCCCTTGCTGCACGGCTGGGACGCATCTGGTCCCCTGACTGATGCAACCTAATTTTTACATGCTTTTTTTTCATGCTTCTGTCAGAAACTGTTTAGTCAAGCCCTGTTTGAGCTAGGAGACAGTGGACCATGAAGAGAGAAAGTGGTGAGAAGGGGTTGATGTGCAGGAGGCCTCCCAGATGAGGCCATCAGCACTCTGGAAAGGCTTTAGAGAAGAGGAGCTATTTTATCCCCTTCTGGTAAACCTGCCTGGCAATGCAGCCCCGCTCCAGCACGACAAAGCTGGAGTAACAGAAACTGAACTTCCAACTCAAGCTGCCTTCCTGACATGCCAGCACCCTTTCCCCTCTGCTCTCCCCCAACCCTTCCCACAAGGAAACACAGGGACCTGCTCAAATTTTGCAGCTGAAATAATATATGGACTGCTAATTAAGCTTCTTCCTCCTGGCACATGGTCAGGGTGTTGCTGGTGGGTTGGGGCTCACCTGCAAGTCAGGGAGCTGCCAGCTGTGGGGAAGGGGCTGTGCCTGCCCAGCCATGATACTGGGGGGCAGCTCTGCCCAGCTGTGCCCTTAGAGGTTTTTTAAAAAAAACAAAAGCCAAGAAAGTTGTTGATGATGGACTTCATAAAGGAAATTGTGTCAGAGACAGAAGCTGAACCTGTGTTTGGCTCTGTCCTAAGCTCCCTACTCCTTCCTTTAAGGACATGTTATGTTTAGGTTATATTACTTAGCACCAAAGTGAAGTACCCAAGCCCAAATAAGGCTTGTAAACATATAAGCAACTATCCTATATCCACAACAAGATATGTCAAAAGGGCATCACCATTTATTTATTTCCTATAACTTGACGATTTCTGTGAAAATTTACTTGAATTGGTTGTCATCAATTACAATATAATTACGTGCTGCCTCTTCTAGCCTCTGCATTTCAAGTGATTCACAGAGTGCAGAAAGAGAACACTTTCCCCAAGAAGACATTCAAAGTCCGCCTGGTCTTCTTGCTGCTGGGTAGTAATTATCTGTTTAATTACACAGCTCCATTCTTTGCACTCTCTATTGCAGAAAAAAGATGCTTTTCCAGATGAAAGGATCTTCAAACATCTCCAAAACCAGGGCCACTGATTACTGTTTCTACAGCTCCAGAATGAAAGGCACATCAGTTTGAAAATAAATGGTAGAAGGTCTCGCTCTATAAAAAAGGAATTATAGGAGTTGAAACAAGAACCATATTTTCTTCCTTTTTGGCTTTGTATTTCTAATTCTCTGCCACAAAAAACCCCCACCAAACTCTCTATGGACCAGATATGTGTATGGTTCCTTCCCACTGGCCTAAATTAGAGTTTGCACATTTGTCCACGGGCCATAACAGAAGAGACATTGCTTTCTGTTCTGTAATTTCACCATAGGCATCATCCAGGTCACAACCAATGTTGCTAGACTGAAAAGATACATCTAGTGCCTGTTACTGCTTTTTCATTATGAATTCCAGGAATAAATTAACTTGTTGTATGTTTTTAATTATATTAAATCTCCACTGCAAAGAGATAGAGATTTTAAGTGAGATTAACTTTGCAAGACCCTGAGTTCCTGTAGATGACTCTACCATGAGTGCATCTCGTTGAAAATGAGATGTTTGACCTACTTGCAAATATTGGACTGATACAGGCTGATAAAAAAAGGTATTTTGTTAATTCTTCTCCTACGCTTATTGAAAACATAATTGTTCACATTTGAAAGAATGATTTTACACTTAAGATTATTAGGGCAGGGTTATATCTTGTTCTCTGGTCAGGGCATTAGTCTAGCTATCTCAATCCCTGTATGGATTAACCATGTCAACAACTGTCCTTCTTGAACTTGCTTAAGTGTTTTCCAAAGCTCAGGAACTGAGAAAGTTGAAATTAACCGCTGTGAACAGTCATAAGGAAAATAATTTCAACTAAGTAAGCAGATGCTGTAATGCTACTGGCACAAAAGTAGCAGTGGACCCAATAAAACTAATCTTGACAAAACAAGTCACTAGCCACAAGACGCCTGGCTGCAAATACTGGCAGGCATACTTCTCATAGCAACAGTTTCAGTAATGTGATCTGTCTGTTACCTGGTTTCATGCTGCGTCATTTATCTCAACTGTAAGAAGGGAAGTACTTCTATCCTTAGTACAGCTCAGAAAGGGCTGACCTATCCCCTAACATGTAAGAAATGTTTCGTTGACCGTATTCCTCAATTCTTGAGGCCACAAGTCCCATTACAGGTACAGCTGGTTTGATAATAAAACATAAAACTGTTTATGCACGTATTTTCTCACATATATGGTCTTCAGAACAGTATTCTAAGATACTAGAACCTACTTCCTGCTGATCTTGATGTTATACTAGATATTTTGAGATGGTATCAGAGTTGTAAATAAAGTTATCTTTTCAACAGACCCAAGTCTGAAATGCCAAACATCGACTTATGCTACTAACCAATCTCTCCCATACAAATACCCCTCCAACGGAAAAGTAGTAATTTCATCTCCTGATAAACAGGTTTCATGGATTATTTCTGAAGTGCAGGGTAAGAAAGCAAGTAGCTAAAACCTTCCCCTGGCTTAATCTGCACTGCAGAGCTGCTTCCTTGTCACACTGGTTCTGGCAAATCCCATAAACCAGGAGTGACTACAGCAAAACCTGTAATTTTTATCTAAAGGACATTCATCTACTAATTGTATGCCATCAAGTAAACAGAAACATCTTGAGCTAACTTAGGGATCTACTTCTGCCCCAGAAGCACAAACCTGATGTTGTGGGTAACATGAAAGAAGCAGTACACTTTTATACTGAAGGTGCATGAAGTGGAGGATGGTGAAAGCCACTGTGCTGCCACTTCAGGAGCTAGGGTCAGCTAGTCCCTGGCCCATATCACTGGCTCTGGAGGACTGCAGCAGGCAGCAAATTCAGCTTTTTGCCTAATTCCACATGTGTGTTGAGAGTAAGATTAATTTAGGTCTCAACTAAGCGAATTAAACAACCAGCTTCATGGAAGTATGAACACCTACCATTATACCTCCTGTCTAGGTACAGCCACCACAGACGTGTTTGGCCACCTCAGTGGAGGTGAGGAGGGGAGAAGCCAGATTCATGTTCTGAGTAAACAAGTTAAAACTCTTGATTTTTGTTGTAACAAAAACATTTTATGAATTGAAAACATCTGCTTAAGAGCACCACCAAGAGGGAAAGAGGAGGTGGCCCTGCTCATTCCCTCTCTCCTCAAAGGTTTCCGAGGGCTGTCAGAGGTAGGGCAGAAGACCCCTCTCCTCCTCCAGACAACCACACACACATAGCACAAAAGATAAAATCCTGTGTATGGGACAGGTTCTCCCCACAGCTTGCTGGAGAGTACAGAAAGCCAAATACTAAGTAGGGATATCCACTGTCGGTTTACTAACAGCCATTTAATCTGTAAAATCCACAGGTTTAAGCAGAAACACCCGATCTCTAGAACCAATTCATCTTTTCAGGCAAAGCACAGCTGATATTTCAACAGTGGAAAGGTAAGCTCACTGGCTGTGTAACTGCAGCTGAACAATAAGCTGGCTAAAGGATGGGTTTGTCATAAGGTATCACTTGCCAAACTCACAGCCTCGAAAGAGGCTGCTTGGCATGAAACACTGGAGAACTGGGTATGCGACTGCAGGCTGTTCTTATCCCAGGGATGGTATTTACTCTCACCACAGTCATGAAGCCTCTGAAGGACTGAGAGAACTGCCTTTGGTCCATGGAAAAATTACTTAAGTAGTGAGAGAGATAGACTGCCTTAACATATTAACTTTGCTCTCTGCTGGTAACAAAGGAGAGCAGTTTTTCTTACTGAAAGAAATTCAAACAGAGGGAAAAAAATGGAATATCAAACAAAAGCAACACTGGTCAGTTCATTTTGGCACACATCAGGCTGCAATTCTGCTGCCAATGTCAATGTATTACATGCTGTGTAGCCATAAATTTCAGTTGTGTTTGAAAAAACACCAGCATATAGAATTGCTTTGGGTCTGCCTAATGCAGTCTGTCTGTAGACAGGACAGAATTGCCACATTTCTTCAGCTGAATGGCCCCAAAATGAAAATCTTTAGTTGCTCTCAAAGTACACGTACCTGCAATCCCTTGTAGCAGTCCACAGACATTAAAAATGCTTTTCTTCATAATACTCTGCACACACATAGTAAAGACAGACACAAATGCCACGGCACAGAGAATCATGATTCCCACGGCTAGGAAAATAGCGGTTGCCTGCCAGAACCCACTGGCAATCTCATTGAAGTTTTCGGCGTAAGGACCACAAAGCGTGTCTCGTCTAGAAAGCTGCATGTGGGATATTCTGGTGCAGCGCCCATAGATGCCCAGCGTCGGATGGTAAGGCTCCTGTGACCCCCCTGTTCTGTTGTCCACATCCTCAGAGCTTGAAGGCTTTGCTTTGCCAATCAACCAGTCTGCACTCATAAAAGCAATGAGCTCTGCAAAAGCCACCACAATACTCAGGAGAGTCCATAGCATTGACCGACACGTTACAATGACATGACACATATTGATGTCCAGTGCTTGTGATCAGTGCAGCTGACAGTCTTAAAATCCAGGCACAAGATGGAAAAAATTAAATTAAGAAAGAAAAAAAGGACCCAAAGAAAATCACTGTGGCTGCTCTGCCTGCTCTTTCAGCTCTCTCACAAAGGCCAAGATAAAATTTCTCAGGAGAAAAAGTGAACGGCCCCAAGTTTTGCAAGCAGTGCAGTCATTTGTTCTCTCTGTTTAGTTCCTCCTTTTTTCTTTCTGGGATGCTGAGCTCTGAAGTATACTTTTCTGTCTTAATATTCATACTGGCACATGATGCTGCAGGCTGGCAGGGGAGGTTGCAAGGACTGCCCACTGTTTGACATCACACACCTACAATAAAAAAGAGACAACACATCAGCAGTGAGAAAAAAAGTCTTCGTTTCCACCCCCACAACGAGCCAAAATCTTGTGCAGATACACATCAACATGAAAAGCTCTAAAAAGGGCCCGTCAAACAGAGCCTGCTGGAACCTTCTGGGTTTGTCCCAGGGGAGTAACCAATCTCCCACTGGCTGCCCAGCGTACTTATGCTATCTGCTTTTCCTCATCCCACTGTGGGTGTTTGTTTGGCACTTTGCAAGCAAAGGTCTCAGTAACACTCAGTGGTCCCACCCCCTCCTACCACCACGCCCCCATCATCTTCCTCTGCTAGAAATTACCAAGGTTGCTGGCAGTTACCCAGCAAAATGTTCATACATGTTTAAGCAGTTTCACAGACATGCAGCTCCTGCCTTCAGTTTGGGGAGGCAGCACGGCGCACCTTTGAGAAGGAAGCTGGGCACTGCTCCATGTTCCATAAGCACCTGCGTGCAAGGGGCAATGAAGGAACCTTGCTCCAGCCTTCCGGGCTTCTGCTGACTGCAGCTGAGTCAATCCTATCCTCAGGAGGAGGCGAATAGGATTGCAGCAGGGGACAGCCCGCCCTGTGATGTGGTGACACAGCCCATGCCTTTGAAGCCTGGGTTTTGCAGGAGTGGTGCTTCCCCAGATTCTGTATGCAGCTCTGCACCAATGTTTCAGAAAATCAATCTGCCTGCAGGTATGTCACACACTTCATCTTGAACTGATACCAACGCTGGCAGCCTCTGGTGACTTACACCACTATAAACAGGAATCTGCAGAAAAATGCCCTGGTTGCTGCTGAGTGGCCAAGAGCCCTGGTGAGAGGGGTTGCCAGCGAGCCTTGAGCTTCCTGACTCCTCTCAATTCCCCCCTTCCACAGTCCTGTGCATGCTAGGACTGCACCAAAATGTTCCCCAGGGCTTTCCCCAAGCTTTTCAAGCTTCAGCTTTCAACAGTAGCTGATGACATTCCCAGAGTTACACTCATCTTAGTACAAGAGGCAATCAGAGATCACTATATTTCCAACTCATATCCAAATACTGGCCTTAAAATGAGAAACTGGTCACTGCACATGCCTCTGTGCTTCAACTGAAACTGTGTTGCTTGAAAGCAAAGGAGGAAGCAAGATATGCCCGCACATTATCCCCTCCATGATGAGAAGGTAGCACTTCCAAGTTCTCCTCACAAAAACCAAAATGGCGACATATCAAGAGGCAAGAGAGTAGAGAACCAGATCCGGACCTTGCTGCTGCACTCCTGCCAAACACAAAGGGGTCAGCAGATGCCAGAAAAACAGGCACTCCCAATTCGTTTTTAGCTTTGTCATGGGTTAGTATTTAATTTCTTAGGAGTTTTGATCACCATGGTTGAATCCTAGTCCCACTGCATGCAGAACAAAACACACACAACTTCAACACATTCAGAATTTCATCGAGCAATTTCTACTCTGTCCTATACCAGTCGTAGTGAATCATCTGCAAAATTTTATCCTCATTACTCTTTCTCATCTAGATCTACAGACTCCTCTGGCACTAGCAGATACATGGACTTGAGCTGCTGTGCCAACAACTCAGTTCTGTCTCCCTTGTTCCATGTAACAGCATTGCCTTAAAAAAATGTGAAACATACTTCGTCGTGCTTTCAGCCATACAGAGATAACAATTCAGCTCATTTTCCATTTTTTTGGGGAAAACATGAAGTTTTCAAGCAACATGACACACTGATGGCTTGAATACACCCTTTGTAATAACAGAGAGCTGAACTGTCAGCCTGCCAAAAAAAAGTTAATTCTCTCAGTATTTCCACGTTAAATAACAACTGGAATGTAGGAAACGTCCACTACAAACCTACATTCTTCTGATGTCATCTGCATGATTGAAGAGATTTAATAGAAAATGTCTTTATTTTTTAAGAGAAGTTCCAAAAGGCTGTAGAATCTGTATTTCTGTACAAGCACCACACCCATGTGAACTCCACCTTTGTCACTCCAGGATTTTAATTCAGGTGCAAGAGCCGTAAGAGTCGAACACCTATCATAGCTGTTACTGCTTATTCTGTAGCTGCTGAACATAAAATACTGTTTATTGAACACAGATGAGAACAAAGTTCATATTTACTTAAGTAGGTGGAAATTCCAGATGAACACTGGCAGCCAGGAAAACATAGCATTGATAACAAATGTGGGATGCTATATTAGGATCAGAAAAGACCAAACCATGGGGTTCTTTTCCGTTTGAAATGCAAATGCAAGAATAAATTGCAGTAACATTTTAAAACACAGCATCTCCAGAAAAGTCCTTGCCTGTCTAAGATGATATGGAGGATCATGTCAAACCTTAGGACTTCACTGGAACATATACTACCCCATTTTGCAACACAGGGAAACTTCACAGCCCCTAAATGTTAGTAAAAGCCATCAATAACTGCAGTTCAACAGACTATGCTTTCCAATGAAACCGTCACAATTCAGCTTTTCCCAGGTAATGAGTACTTTACAAAATGTATCTCCAGAGCAATGTACCCTTATTCATGGGAGAACTTCTGCATAAATTTATGCTTGCACTGTTGATGCACTTGAATGGGAGTCACTCTCTCCTACAACTCGTTTTTGAGAGCAGATATACAGAAACATATGAAGTAGGATGGTCCATGGACCAGAGGAGGGGCAAGGCCATTTCTTCTTTGTGACACTTAGCAAGTAAAAGTTGCAGAGAAAGTACAGAGAAAGAGAAGAGTAGTAAGTTACAGTTCAGTCACACCTGCATAGTTAACCATTTCCTTCCAACACACCCCACTTTGAATTTCCAAATGAACCTAACCAATTCTCACATGGCTCCAACAACATGTTTGTGCCACACATCAAAGCCTTTCCAGATACGGACCATGCTAAATAACTGACGTTCATGAAGCTTCACTCCAGCACTCTGCTTACCCCTTTCCTTCCATTTTTGCTCAACAGAAACTCAAGCTAGGCCCTTGCAAGGCTGAAAACTGGCTGTTAATTCCTTCTCTCAGTTTCCCATCCCTCAACATTTTTTCCATGACAGAACTGTATGTTCTTCACAGCACACCACTCAACATCCACTTCTGACTGACTATTGAAGTGTTTGCTGTGACAGCCCAAATTCAAAATATACAACAGTTTTTTAATCCATTTGGTATTAATGCATTCAAAATAATTCTCACTGAGGAAGCAGGCTACAAAAAGTAGGCTCACCCCTTAGTCATTTGGGCCTCCCCCTATTTTTACTATTGTATTAAATTGCACAGGTGTGGAAAGAGGCCATCCATGCTGGGCAAGCGAGTGCCCCAGGAGGGGAACAGCCCTGCATGGCAAGCACCTGTGAGCTGCACACCACAGCAGCTAACCACCATGAGGGTCTTGGCAGTGCTATCCCATCCAACCCCATCATACAACCCATCCTTCCTCAGCTGGACAGCACAGCTCTCGGATGGGTCAAAACTGCACCTTCAGTCACATTTACTCTGCTCCCTGAACCATGCTCATGGTAAGGCCCTGCCTTAAGTGAACTCTAACACAGTGAAAAAATATTGAGAACATCAGATCTTCACAGCATCAGAGAGAAAAAATGAGTTCTTGAATCCAAAAATATTTTGGTTGTTTCACTCTAACAAAACAAACCATCTTAAAAAATCACTAAAATTTTCTTCCTCTTTAGATACAATTTTGATAGCCAGATACTCTGCCTCAGGTTATACGCTCACATCTCTATATTGCAATATGCTAAGTAGCTGGTGAAAGGTCTGAAGAGCAGGTCTTATGAGGAGCGGCTGAGGGAACTGGGTTTGTTTAGAAGGCTGAGGGGAGACCTTACCACTCTCTACAACTACCTGAAAGGAGGCTGTAGTGAGGTGGGTGTTAGTCTCTTCTCCCAGGTTACTAGTGATAGGACGAGAGGAAATGGCCTCAAGCTGTGAGGTTTAGATTGGATATTAGGAAAAAGAAAGGGTTGTCAAGCACTGGAACAGGTTGCCCAAGGAAGGGTTAAGTCACCATGCCTGGAGGTATTTAAAAGACATGTAGATGTGGCACTTAGGGACATGGTTTAGTGGTGGACTTGGCAGTGTTAGGTTAAAGGTTGGACGTGACGATCTTAAGGGTCTTGTCCAACCTATATGATTCTATGATTCCAAGTAAACATCGATTTTCTGAAATAAAGAAACACATTTGCCTCCATTTTGTTTACACTGCCAAAACCAGAAAGTCAGAAGCTGATCCAAATTATATTTGAGTTAAGGTTTTGATTTTAGAGATGTTGAGCTGCAGGGTTTTGCTTTGGCATACCAGGCAGATAGGCAGCTGCAAAGTTCAAATCTGAGTCAACCACGTACCACAGCTGTTTATTTTAAAATGGTGTCCTACAAGCAATGTACAAGAGACCTGCAAGTACCTTCCAGAACTATGTTATGGCCAGTCCTTCATGCTCCCCTTATGGTTTGACTGAAGATGGGGGCTCAGACTAATCCATACAATTCAGCTTTCATCCTTCCCGGCCTAGTTCTGTCAGCTCAAGAGTGAGAATAAATCATCTTTAGATAAGTGGCTTTTGGCTTGACTTAAACAAACAGCTGAATGGAAGGCCACACAGACAGCTGAAACAGTCCCAGTTTATAAAATAAATCCAGGCACAATTAGACATTTTCTTCTAAAGCTTCCTACAGTCCAAAGCATAACTATATGGAAGCGTTTCTAAACTTTGTTTACAATACACAAACTGGAGCATCTCATAGCCCGAAACATGCAAATCTTGGAAGCCTGCATTCTGCTTTCTCTGAAACATTGTTCGTTAGCAGTTATAAACACTGTGAAAATGCTTTGAACAATGAGAGTGGAAGTGGCTCCTATTTATGTTGCTGTTTGCAGAATCACTATTTAAAACAAACAGAAAGAGGCTCACACGCTAAGACCCAATCACCTCAAGCTGACCCCCACCCAGGTCAACATAAGCTCCCACTTTATGCGACTTCCATCCTTAGGTGTTGCTGGACAAGCAAGCTAGTCAACTGTGATCTTACTCAGACCAGCAGAGTGAGGCAGCCACCAAACCACGGAGGCAGGAGGGACAACACATAGACAATGTGAGATGTGCATTAGAAATTATTCATTTTCTGGGTGAGTGATAAATGTGAGTAAATAAACTTCTCGTCCCACTTGGTCCCCTCACAGGAGGTGCATTCTGCCAGGAGCTGCTGCCCAGGAGGAGCAGTGACTTCTACTGTCTTCAAAGTAGCGGACCAGACACCAAGCAGCATTACCACCGTGAACACCAATCCACCTTGCCAAAAGTGCAACTCTGCACTTCTATCCCCACACACTTACAGGTGACTTGCAAATGTAAGAAAAAGTACATTCATCACATTCCCCTGTCACAAGAGAACAGGGACAAGGATTAGTACTTAAGAAAAGGCAAGCTGTCCCAAAAGGTTTGGAGTAAGCTTCCTCTGCAGACCACAAGGAGCTCTGCTGGCAGTGGTTTCTGGTAAGCAGTGCATACTCACCATGGGAAGCACCTGGACCAAGAAGAGGGAAGGATACTTGGATACTTCAGTGTGTCTTTGTTTTGTTTTTTTAAATGCAACACATTTCAAAGTCATCAATAATATCCAGGGTCAGATAACAAAACAGAAGAAGGTGCTTTAAAACTGAAGTGGTTGTACTGCTTCAGATAAAAACAGCAGAGAGTAAACAAAGGATTCCCTCCCCCTCCATCCACCTTCATATTTTCATCAAATTATTGCCTACTAAAACAACATTCCAGAGCAGAACTTTTTACTTGAAGAACAGAAAGCAAAGCTTTGATTAGTTGTTACTTGTGAATTAAAGGAGAGAAAACATTTGCATATCTCATAAATATTTAACTGTTATAAACCTGCACAGGCATATTAATGAGTGCATTATTATGACAGGCTGTTGAAAACATGCCATACTCTTGCTCACAGACAGATGCATTTCACTGGTAATAGAGGCAATGTAGGCTTATAAAGCCTCATGCCTTGATCCTGTTGGCACAATGTAAGATGTGATATATAACTAAAATATTCTGCAAAATAGTTAAAACTCATTGAAGTATCCTAGTCAAATCCCTATTCCTTGCCTTTCATAATGCCTTGCATAATGCGCTGTTTACTTCAGCCTTTTCCTACCAAAGATAGAGCTTGTATATGTAAAATCTTAAAATAAACTACCCCTCGTGCCCAAATGCCCAAATTCTGTGTATGCCAACAGGTTTTAAAAAAAAAAATAAAAATGCAGACAGTGACCGTTCTCCTGAAGCAGTGCAAGATGGTTTTTCCATCCCATCTTGGAAGCGGGCTTCTGCCTCTCATGCTATGCAAAATGCCATCTAATTAGAGGTGGAGTTGTTTCTAGAATACATCACTGTAAGAGAAATGAATATAAAACTTATTTCCAGCTTTAAAAAAAAAAGCAGTTGAAATGTACTATTCTCTTTCTGACCTCATTAAAAGCCGTGGCAAAACTCCCACTGACTTTAATGGGGCCAATACATCACTGAAAAATCACTAGAAGAATGAGAGTTTCCAAATTTTCAGACTAACTACAGGGGAGGTTTAAACACAGGATTCATTTCCCTCTTCCCTCATCCAGACAAAACTTTTCTTATTGCCCCCCCACTAAGAGGAGATCAAGCTAACTCAGATTTCCAGCATCTCCTCTGAACCGCAAATTCTCAAGGAGATTTGTTCCATTGCTCCATATTTATTGACTTACAAAATTCCTTAAACCTACAGCCATTACGTTGTGTTTTGAAAACTTACTCAAGATCTTTTGCAATTCAAAAATTTATTAAAACCTACAAGGCTAAGAAAAACTAATGTGTAGTATTTCTATTGTTGCTATCTCAAGAGAAAATTACACATCACGTCAAAAATCATCACTAAGGGAGCTATCTTGGCTACAATTAGCAATAGCCTAACTGCTCAGGAATTTACCAACCCAGAATGGAATCATGAGGTTTCTTTCCTAATTTGATTCCTCACTAGCTCACTAAAGTCTCAGTCTTCGAGAGTCCCATCTGAAGCCCCCTTTCTTGGTTACCTACAATATCTCATCTGTCAAGTGCACTCCAATATTCATTGTGTTGCAATTATTTCTTACAACAACTCTTAACTACAGCTTCTAAAGAACTTCAGTGGGGGAGAAAGGATGGTTATGAGGAAAGTGGGAAGTCAGAAGGAAAGTACTACTAATATTTGGTAGCAAAGAAATCCTCGCTA
Source organism: Phalacrocorax carbo (assembly GCF_963921805.1). Lineage (NCBI taxonomy): Eukaryota > Metazoa > Chordata > Aves > Suliformes > Phalacrocoracidae > Phalacrocorax > Phalacrocorax carbo. The sequence continues at coordinate 27,387,247 of NC_087548.1, read as the reverse complement.
TTTTTATACTAAGGATTTTTACCTTAAAAGGAAGCTAGGCTTTGTCTATTTAAATAGTTAATAGTGTATACATGAGCTAGAGCATCAGCCCAGAAAAACTTGGAATCTCTGCTTGTTGTAAAAAGCAATTCACTCCCATGAGTTCATTGTGACAGATTTGGAACTGCTCTTAGTAATTTATGAATACTGTATTAAGATATTTATTACACTAATATATCGGTTATTGTTTAATACAAGGCTGGTGAGAAAAAACAGGCAGGAAAGAATGACTCAGTTATGCCACTTCTCAGCAAACTCTGGAGAATTGCTTACTAAAAAGACAATACTAAGACAGGAAAAGCCTTGCAACCACAGCAGATCAAAGATGTGAGGACCGTTTAAGAAGGAACAGCCTCTCAAACTGAAGGGAAGAGAAGCTGTTTTGGACAAACAAGATTAAGAAATAGGCAGCTATTGGAGGTGCCTGTTGAAGTTAGGCCAACATGGGACACTGTATTGGGTCCCTCTTTTGCCTTTACACAAAGCAGATGCCCCTACAAACAGCCTTGGTTGCTTGTATGAGGGAAACACCACTTCAGTTAATTCTTAAAATGAAACCTTTTCCATATCTCCTCTCACAGCTGTGGCTGTTAGCAGAGTGACCACAAAGGTTATGGATCTCCAGCCTGTCTGAACAGCCCAGGGTGTGTCATTCTTCTGCTGAGACAAGACCTAAGGCTATAGACCTAAGGACTGCCCTTTGCAAGCAGGAAGGACCTGGAGGTGTTTGCGCTGTTACTCACTGCCTATGCAGGTAAACAATCTTCTACGTCAGTCCCTCCAGAAAGCTACCAGTTAGCAAGTCAGCTCACAGGTATCAACTGCTGACCAGCTTCACAATGCGTAACATTCCCACAGCACAGAAGGGATGCACTTTTGGCAGAACAGGATGCACTTCGGATCTGGGCCATACGGCTCAAGCAAACTACCCATCTACAATACCAGTGACAGAAGAGATGGAGAACCTATCATGTTTCAAAATGTATGTATTAACTTATATTCCTCTTAATTCAACCTGAAAGTGAAACATCCTTCAAAAATAATCAATACATATGAGCAGCTCAGCATGGTAACACATAGAAACTTGTGTATGTGACAGAACACCTTTATTGAGCAAACACTGACTTTTCATTGTACTGAAGCTGAGGAGTACCAGTAGTGACTCAAGGTAACTGAAAAGGGTTGTGAGGGATCAAAGCTGCCTTGTTTCCATACTGGAAAGGCATGTACACATCTGAAATATCTGGGCACTGCACACAACAGTAAACTTGAAAAAAGTGCATTAAAATCTTATCTAGTCTGGAAAAGGCAAGATACTCAGAAACACAGACATAAGATATCTCTGTGAACATCTACTGAATGTGGGCTTTAACTGTTATTAAAGGCTAACCATTTAACCACGGCCAGGAAAGAACTCAGATGAGATGTTTCTGATATGGCATATTTCATTAATTAATAATTACAGGAATGCTGTGTTCAGTTGGTATCTCTAAACTTTAAAATGGAAGCCCTCTGCAAATAGCTTGGAAAAATCTAAACTAATAATTAAAATTCTGGAAACCCCATTTCTAGAGAAAGAAAATGTAACAGATGCTTTATTTTAGCAACAGGATTAAATTCTAAAGCCAAGGTTGGACATACTTCTACAAGCTGAGCAAAGTACAAAATTCTGGCTTGTTTTATGCACTTTGACTTTCTAGACTAGGTATTGATAACAGTCCTTTTCTGTCCTTAAAATGCATACAACTGAAAATGAATAACTAATAAAAATTATTAAAAGCTGAAAAGGGCTAGAGGGAAAAACCATCTGCACCCTTCTCAGCTTCACTCTCTCTGAAAATGCTGTATCACATCTCTGCCACTGATGTCCTATGGTTTGTGTCACAGCAGCACTTAATGGAGCAAACTAAAACTGGACCTGTGTGGGGATATGCACATAGGAAGGTGCACTACACCTTCCTGCCATCTAGATACATAGGAAAAAGGAAGGGAAGAAGGCATTATTAACAATCCCTGTTTTCCACATGAGATGTTCTTCAATCATATTACAAAGTCTGTAGCAACTGGGAACTGAACCTGAACACTGCCATTACAAACCCTAAAACTTTGGGGGTTTGATGTACTCCTCAGTGTCATGCACTGTGACAGCTACTTTCCTTGTCATCCTTCAAACACAGACATCAGCTATTCTGTCTCTGAATCTCCAAGCCCTGACATGCTGCCTGCATAGGTACTCATCCTTCTCCACCAAGTATGACCATGGACAAATGATACCAAATTAAATGATCAAAGTTACTTCAACAGTAACTTTGATTTTCCTGGTCACTGAGAAACAGTTTTGTTGTTAAACTAATTTTTTCCTGCAGTATTCACTGTTGAAATAGATAATTCCCATAGGGACATGACACAACAGCTTGTCCATTGTATCAGGAAATACAAATTCACCTGCAAAGAAACAAACTTACCTTTATGACTAGCTTTCTCTACTTGTACGTCAGAGAATAATATAACTTCAGTCATAACACCTATAGGGGGTGGTTCTGCCCACATGCATAATTTATTGAAAAGAATGAAGCTATAAGACAACAGCAGATATTCAACAGGTCCCACAAGGTCATAGGGAGTGAACTTATATCAGGACAGACAGCCTTTTCATGTATTGTGTTGGCGAGTTTTCTTTTTAAAGCTTTCACTGACATTAATCCTTTTGAAAGCAACACAGTCTGCAAACCAATGTAAATGTAGCATCTGATTGTACTGTTGCCAAAAGGTGTAAAGTTCTTGATTATGTCTTCCCCTTGGGAAATACAAATAAACCAAAATCAAACCCGTATATCTGAAGATCTCCCAGTGCCTAGATAGACATCTATTACTAAGATAAAGTCCCTGCATACTACCAGCTTTAAGAAAATCCGTCTGCTAAGTTTCAAACATTTAATTGGATTCTGAAAATTACGTTTAAATATAAGATTACCTATTAGATCTCCTTGTTGCATTCCAAGCTCTATATAAATATAGAGCTTCAGTGCAAAATTAAAAGTATAGTGTTCATACACAGTCGAAGAAACTGTTTCGTTAACTGTCCATCATGCAACTTGCTGTTTCAAAACAATTCTAAACAGTGCACTACACTTTGTATATTGATAATGGTGATTATGAGCATTAGTTGGTTCTTTAAAATACATGGTTGCAAATCATAAATTTTATCTTCCATTTCGTAATAAATGCCTTCCTAGAAAACTAACTCATTTAATCAGGGAGAAAATTAAACAGATCTGAATAAATCATTACAGGTATTTATAAAATGGAAAGAAAATATGGTCATTGGGACCAGACATTTACTTAAACATTTATCAGTATTTTATTCAGAATCTTATCTCATTAATCCACAAAGGTCTTCCAGTGTCACAGCATAAGCTGTGCACAGTGCCACCATTTGCATATATTCCTGTTCACAATATTTTCTTCAAATACATCTCAGTTACGTTCTGGAACAAACTTAGCAGTTAACGTAGCTGCACATTTATCTCTATCTCAGGTGGGTAGAACATGCTCTTCTGCCAGTAGTTGTCTATTTGGTTATGTTAAGACCAGAGAATTAATAGATCAGATAAAGCAATCAAATTATCAAAAACATTTGAGCCTAAAATGCAATATACTCAGAAAATAAGTGTTTTCTGTTTTTTTCCTTTTTCAAGATGTTTAGCCCTATGATCTCTCACTGTTGAGTAATAAAGTTATGAGGTTGTCCAAAGCATCAAGGGAGAGAAAAGAAAGAAAAAACAAAGACAGACTACCTAAATGTGGAAAGGACAAAAACATGCACGTTGAGAGCAAAAGGCCAATGCTATGATCTCTGCAGCTAGTTTCCTTTGCCAGTAGGATTTTGCTTTGTTTTTAATGAAGCATTGCTTAACGTACTGAAATGCTTTCCAATGACTGCTACCCATTACTAAGCTTCAGATCTGATAACATGTAAAATCTTGCTTTTAGACACAGTTAAAGTTTCCTATCTTGTATATATAGAGTACAAAAAGCTTGGAAACATTCTCTCCTTAGAAAATAACTTTCCATTCTTCCCGCATAAAAGTTGAATCAGGAGATTTATCTGTTTTTCATTATAGCAGATAAAAGATTAGGGTACACCAGAGTTCTTATCTTATTTAGAGTTAACCAGTAAAAATACCTACATAAAAAGCTGAACTTCAAAAATTATCACCCCAAAGCATTAAGGGAAAAAACCCATCTGTTACAACTTCAACAATCCACTGAATAAATCAAAATGGAAACAAAGCAGCTTCCATGCACATCCAGTACCCCACCCATTTCCAAGCACTATCGGATGAGTAGTGTCTTCAACACATCAGGCCATCATCCATTTGGCACCTATTGTGCCAAAATGGCACAGCAGTCTCTCCTTTCTTATCTATATGACAGGGATACAATTCACAGGAAATTGGACCTAAAATTAATTACCCTGTGTTCAGTGAATGCCATCTTCAAAAAAGCAAGGGGTTATTTCTTTTGGGGAATTGTTTTGCTTTTAAACTTTAATTCATTGTCTACAATAAGAGTTGACAGATCAGTTTCATGTTTTGCATAGGATAAAGTCCAATAATGCACTGGTTGGTGTAGACTACACTTCTGCACAAGGGTAAAACAGAGCTTTTTGTTAAAAAACAAAACACAAACAGGCTGAACTGCCTAGGTCCTTGTTCTTGTAATCACTTTTGTCTGTGTATTCTCTGAGCTGACAAGATGGCACAGGAGTAACAGAGTAGTTTTTGGTAGAGCCTTGGCATGTTTTGGCTGCACTGCAGATGGACAAAAGGTTTAACTGGACTGACTCATCATTGGGATAATGTTCGCGTCTAAATTGAACCTGTGAAAATACCAAGTGACTTGAGATGATCTAACTGCTGTTGCAAAATCTACATTCTTCTGTAGCTCTCCTAGAAGGAGGGCTTTGTTGGAAGACAGAGACGAGAGACTCAAACAAGATGCTCCTGGGGCCGTGCCCAGAGGCCTGTTGATACATGTGCACAGCTAGGTCAGAGCTTTCAGCAGTGCTGGGGCAGCCTCTCAGCAGCAGGAGGTGGTCTCCCAGCTGCAGTTCCTGCCTTGTGCCCTTACTGGTTCTGCCCATGTAGGGCCAAGATCCTTTCTGATTGCTCACCTTAGTATTTTTGGGGGGAAAAAAAAAAGCTTACCACATACTGGGCTTTGGCAGTGGAGCTGCCGCCACTGGCTTCACTGCTGGTGGCTCTGCACTGCTGCTGATGCCTGCTTTGGTATTGAGTCTTCTTGCAGCAATATTTTAAGATGCTGCCTGAGCAGCTCTGTATAGAGCACTGGAAAACACAATTTATCTTTTACCAAAATTCTTCTCTGGACTGGAAAAGACCTACATGGATTGCTGCAGATGAGTGACATTTGTTTACTGCACTTTTTCCCAGGAAAGGAAAGAACTACTTTATTCCTTTTTCACTACAGTCAAACCCTGCTATCCTATTCAGGGAAGGGAATATAAAAGGGAGAAGATATCAGATGGACAAGTCATACTTGTTTTTCTCAGTATGGTGCTGCTAAACAGTTATTTTTGAATGGTTTCAAAACCAAGCTCAGGGTAATTCCTGCCTTCCAAGCAATTTTCATATTTGCTCATCATGATCATAAGGGCATGACTCTGCAGCATGATGTAAGACTGCTATGAGTCCTAGCAACTGTACTGAACTCTTGAATGTTTTTTCAAAATACATGGTTACAAAAGACCACCACCAGTGTTCACTTCAGGGGGATTAACACAAAATTATCAGAAAAACTCTAAAGGATTTTGGAGTTTAAGAGTCTGTTTACCTAGGACAATATCTTGTCTCCCAACTGCAGGTTGATATAAGGAACTGAAGGAACTCTGCAGCAACATAGCTGCACAGTAACACTGCACTCAGTTGCCATATGCTGGAGCCAAATATTGCTTGCAGTGTGCGTTCAGCCCAGATTCTCTTTGTTATTCCACAGACACTGTCTTTTACGTACGAGAGCTTAAAAGCAGTTGAAATTGCAATGAAATATGCTGCATGAAGAACAAGAATGCATATAGCTCCTTTCCCCAAATGTGGAAAACCTTTTGTGTACTAGATTTTGGTTTCTTTATGAGCTGTTACAATAAGATTGTATAAAAAGGTACTTGGCAATTTGGTTGGTTTGTAGATAAAAACCCAAACATGACAGGTTTAGTTAGATTAGGTGTGTGGGTCTGAAATGTAAAACTAACATGCTGGTCACAGTTACACCTAATAAAACAATCTGCTCTCTTCTTTTCAAACTTATATTTATGTTTAAGGATTTTTTTTTTTTTTTTACAGGAAGCTATAAAAAGAAACAATAAGCAGAAAGTACTTAAACCACACGCAAATGCAAGGAGAAGATAAGGTGAAATACTAAAAATAGATCTGGAGGAGTTGTTGGTTGGTAAGGAAGGAAAGAAACAGTAACATATCCATGTCTTCATGCAAATATGGTTAAAATGAAAATAAAGAAATAGGAATCAGCTGGTGAGAGGAGGAGCATGGTGGAACAAAGCACACTATGTGGATGCAAATGCAGGCTGTTAAAATAACCTGCACAGGAAAGCTGCACGCATAAGAGGTCAATGCACTACTACTATACTCAAAGACTATGAGTGTGTGCTAAAATAAGAGGAACAATAGAAATGATGGACATTCAGTTGCACCTGTGTGGAGCCTGATGCACTCATTCATGCTCCAAGAGCCTGGCTGCTGAAGGCCAACTCAGAAAGCCTGCACTACCCTCCTAGGAAACCCAGCAGGGCAGCTCAGTAGCACAACCGCTTCTTGACAGCACTGGAGAAAAATAAGCTCTGCCTGACCTGGAGCAGGTTTGACACAAGAAGGTGTCCTTGCTCCAGGTGCCTCTGAGCTTTATACCACTCACCAGTACGAAAAATAACATAACCAGAGTCTTATAATACACATGTGAAGTGATGACCTAAGAAATGTGATACTGAATTTTATAAGCAGATGTAGAAGAATGGCAGACCATTGAAATGTGTGCAAAAGAATGGTCCGTGATGGCTTAACCTTTGAAAACTCTTGAGGAATTTGTTAAAAGAACTTTAATACAGAAGATGAGAATTTATCAAACATAGCAGTAACCTTTCAACACTGAAGGATGGTAGTGCTGGGGCTGGAGCGGGGAAATCAGCCCAGCCTCAACTAAGACCAAGAAACAGGACACCTGTGAACCTGCAAGCAATTCCCTTAAACCCATGAAGAACAAGAGATTAATGAAATAACTCTAACCTTTCCACAGTGTGTTCGTTTAGAATGACAGGCTAAAATTCAAAACTTAAACTATTATTTCTTTGGGAGGAAAAGATCAAGAAGGGTCTTGGGACAAGCAGGCAGTTAACACTCCATGCAATTGAACTATATTTTGTCTTGTGAAAATGCTAGGAAGACATGCACAGAAGAATGCTGCTGAAAACAACTTGAGTTAGGCTAAACCTGGATTCATCCCTTTATCAGACCCTAAACAACCCAGCTTCCTAAGGTAGGCTACCATTTAAACTCTTGTAACTGAGGGAGCTAAGCATTCAAGAGTTCAATACAGCTGCTAGGACTCATAAAAGTTTTACATCACAGTGCAGAGTCACGCCCTTATGATCATGATGAGCAAATACCCACTTTGAAGGCAGGAATTGTCCCAAGCTTGGTTTTGAAACCATTCAAAAATAACTGTTTAGCAGCACCATACTGAGTAAAACAAGGATGACTTGTCCATGTTCTCTTCTGCTTTCTGAGGCAGCAGAGGAAAAGAAAGCATTTTTTTTAGGTTTGTTGGTACTGTATTTATGTGGTAGTTAATCACTAAAGAACAAGCAATGAGTTTTTAAGACAAATCAGGCATGGAAACAATTAATACAGAAAACCTCTACTTGCCTGTTTTCCCTCCATGCCTTGGTAGACATAAGCTGTATTTGCATCGATGGTGAAAAACGGGATATTGCAAAAATTCCATTACTGCATCTTTCTTAAAAGCACCTATGCTGTTTTTAAAAATATACTATAAATTCAGTTGATTAAGGTAGCATGTATAAACCTTCTTTTTTTACATTTAACTGGATAAAATTATGCATTAGACTAAAACAGATTTTCAAGTCTGACAATACTACTATATGTACATCTAAATTAATTCAAAGTTATGCTCCACTACAGTATCTCAATGGTTATTTCAATACTGATAAACTGTTACACATGCTGTCTAACAGATGCACTGTAAAAACCAGACAGAGAGAAAACAGAGAACACACCCCACCCACTTTTTTTCCCCCGGCCATGAAAGCAAGAAACTAAAGCCCGTTAGATTCCAGTGACAGAATCCAGGCAATGCTCACTGTGGAGGAGTGATGGGGATGTGTGCTTTGTTTTGGTTTATTTTGAAAAGATTTCCTAGCTGTATTCTGCAGTAACTTGTCCTGCATAATATTATTTAGCTCATAGTTAAAATTAAATTGTGGATAAAGCAGAAACAAATACAGACTATGACACTGATTTTTCAGCTGGTAAAATGCTTTCATGTACCCACCAGAATATTAAGACACATATCCCTTCAGCTAGTGACATTGTTTGAATTCGATTCCCAGAAGAAACTAACACACAACATCAAGGCTGTAAATGTATCACACTTCTCAACTACAACAAAAGTTTTGAAACGATAAACATGTTTGCACAGATTTGTTTTTTTCCTGAGCAGAAAGATTTCATAGGATATACTTAGAAATGCTCAGTATCATTTAAAAATTCTAACTTCATTGCCAACAGTTTATGAACTCATCATTTCCGTAAGCCTTGACTTGCTATTTGATCACAGGAATATAAGCTTCTTTAGAGCATTAACATGCATCTACAGCTGTAATCTTAGAAACAAAACAACAGACTGACTCAGTTACTATGTTTTCACTTAGATCAGCTGGTATTCAGGAAGTGAGACTCTGATTACTAATCATCCAAGAGAGCCCTTGAAATGATGAGTGACCTTTTAAAAGTTCAGAAGAATAAACATGTACCGTGAAATCACTGGGAAACAGTTTCTTAAAGAAAACAGGTAATGGAGAAACTTAGTTGAAGGTGAATGTATCACTGCGTGTCTGTCACATCCTGACCTTAATGTTTTGAACATGACAAGGCTGAGGGTTAGCCCTCTCCAAAAAAGAGGGATACTTGGTTTTCCTCTTAACAGTTAAAACCAATGCTTACATTATTCACATTGCCCATATATGCTGTAACACTAGAAGACTACCTATGTCAAAAAATTCTTGTGCTCTGTTGCAATACTGTGAGCTGAGACAGTGGTTTACACTAAGTCCACCAAGCAGCTACAAGAAAGGACAAACAATTAGGGGCTTTCCAAGACTGCATTTCAAAGAGAAAGACATCTAAAAAGACGTGAATAAAAATAGAGTAAGCTAAAACTGATTAAATCAAAGGTAACCCTTATGACCTCTCACTCTAAGGCAGACATGATCTTAAGTAGAGGAATTCAAGGGGCATCTTATTGAAATAAAGGTCAGTAATTGGACCTGCCTTTAGCAATTACATATCATAAACACAATGAACTTGAAGCCTTGGTACATATCAACAACTATGGATTAACTGACACCAATGATATTAAATGAGGAACAGTGCAATAATAGAATAGTGATGCATTTTGGAACAGCTTTGCTGCTTTCTCAGCCAGAAATGGTACATGAGAATGAGATTATCTTTTACTGTATCTCAAGAACGTATGTATTTGCTCAGATGTCCAGAAAATTGCAGACAGACAGATCTGGAATATTTACAGTAAAGGGAAAAAAAAAAGGGGGGGTGGGGCTAGGGGATGGGAGGTGGAGAAGGGAAGGGATCAGGACAAGCCCTACTTCAAAATTACCCATTCTCCCCTTCTCAGGCAGAAGGAGATGATGAATGAAGTTTTGCTTTTATTTTTAAAAAAAAATAACTGAAGCATCCAGAAATCTGGAGATTGCAGTAACACAGAACACTATTCAGTTACTTCTTGAAAGTACAACATAAAATAGCATGAAATGAAAACGACAACATTCCATGAGGGCAAATAGCAAGAAAGAAAGCAAGTCTATAAATAGAGAGTGAAGAAATCTAGCAGTACTACAGAAAAGGTTCCAACTGTAAAATGGGTCACAACTGAGTAGGAGTCAAAAGTACGACAAGATGACAAAAGCAAAACTAAAAACTCCTAACTCAAGGATGTGTCAGTACTCTAACCAGGACACAGAAGGAAGTGATTCCATACACTTTCAAAGTACCCAGCTTTTTGCTTTCCATTTTAGCAAAAGATACAGACAAGACAAAAGAGACCAGAGAACAGTGACAAGAATGGCCAGAGATCTTAAAAATGTGACATATGAGGGAAGATCTAAGGAGCCTTAGTTCATATGAAAGAGGAGATGTATAATATGGTATTAACTGAGGTAAGTAATACAATTAGGATCCTAGAAATAGGATTCACAAACAGTGCATAAACCCTTAATAGATGGTTGTTTTATCCAACAAACAATTTCGTCCTTAAATATGAGACACAAGCTAATCAGAGTATTTGTAAAAACAACTGCATTGCTGAACAGAGCCATAAGAAAACAGAAAGGAACAAAAAAATCCTCTGTGGAGTTAACATTCAAAGATCTGTATACAGACTTTCTCTACCTTTCTCCCAGTTTCAGGTTTCAGCAAGAGCTACAAAAGCAGATGTAGCTGGGATAAGCTCTCATGGCTGGACAGAAGTCCGTTAAGAATTTCAGGGTGATCTGAAAAGAGCTTTTTTTTTTTTTAACAGTGCAATCGGTCAAACTCCAGATTCATGCCTTTCACATAGCCAGTCTATAAACTATAGGACAATAAATCAACCAAATCAAAACAGGATGTGCAGGGCAGTCACTGTGTTTCTACAACACCTCCTCTGGGATGCAGACGCAAGACACCCAAGGGGTTTTGCAGTAATTTCCAGCCCAGGTGATGCATATGCTCAAAACAGTCCAGAACTAATTATAAAACTGAATCCCATAACACAATCTGCTGCTTGGCTTCCTGGCGGCATTAGCAGCGTGCTGCAGGAACCTGCAAGAAAAGCTTTGTACATCATCACAACCCAAGGATATTCTTCCTAAATAAAGTTATGCTAAATTAGCAATGTTTCCCTTGGTTATAGCTAAGTCTGCAGAAAGTAACTATGTAAGTGTTAGAAAAACATTCAGCTGACACAGTTGTTTGTTGGAGAATTTCAAGTTGGGTAAGGGCTTCCACTCACAGGAAAGGGGAATGAAAGTTGTTGCAGTTCAGCGTAAAACTCCAGCACAGGTTCCCTTTATCTACCAACATGTCAGTTCTGCCTTAGAACAGAGATTGTTCAACACTTTCCACTCTTAAAATACATTTTCATTGATTACAACTTTGCTAAAATAGCAGCTTGGGCTGAAACTTTCCACACCAGATGCCTGCCAGAGGCTGAATTTTCTTGCACAAGTTTCAGCCAAACGGTTCAGATGTTTTTGAAAATGAAGCTACATTTTTCAGCATTAAAAGCTTCTGGTGACCTTTTCCTCAAGAAGGAAAGACATTCCTGACAGATTTCAAATGCCTATTAGCTTGATAGAGAAGTAAAACTTGTAATAGTGGACAAAATCTTCTATTCCATCAGCTGGTATGTGACACTGAGGGGTGCATACTACCCTGATTTGGCAGTTGTAACCTTTTGTAAGTTTGTCTAGAGACTCAAACCTCCACAGACTTAGGACACCTTTCCATCAAGCTGAAATCCTGACCAGAAGAGCAGAGCAGAGTCACCATTGCCAGGGGACAACATGTGATTTCAATCAGCTGTGCACCATGACAAACCAGAGGTGGAATCAGAGCTGAAGACAGGGTGTGCTTTTCTCTCTCCTGCCAGAAACTGGGCTACGCAGAGGACCAAGCTGGGAGAGTGCTTTGGAAGGAAACAGTGAATGAGCTTTAAAAATTAAACCCAAAAAACCAACCCACCAGACAAACACACACAAACAATAACAACCACCACACCACAGATGCAGACTGGGAGGGCTGAAGGAATGAAGTGAGCTGGAAGAAGATGGAGAGTCTGCATCAGGGAGACAGGTGTCACTGATGAAGAAACAGGCAGGGTCTGTCCAGGGGACACCCCAACTAGGGAGAGCAACTGGGTGTTAACAATAAGAGATGAAAAGCACGTAGAAGTGTACTGAATTTATTTTGCACAAGCAACCTAAAATCCAGTATTTACTTACCTTTTAAAACTCTGCATGACAGCATTCTTAAAGCTCCCTCATTCTGCATCTAAAATGCTACTTCAAAATGTCCACCTGCACTATTGTGAAGAGTGAACTTAGATGCTATAGCTGAGCCAGCCTAGCAGGGACTCCCTGGAGGCTAAATCCAACCTTTTTCTTCCCATTCCTAGATACATTTTCCTTCTTTTTCCCTCGACCATTCTGGTGCCCACTAGATCCCTCCATAGGGTGACTGAATCCACCAACCCAGCAAAAAGTTAACCCAGAAAGGGGGAAAGAAAACCAAGTGAAACAACCACACAGGCATCCTTCTCAGTAAGCAAGCTGAACCGGCTCCGAGTGAAGATGCAAATTACCCCAGCTGGCAGTAGGAGAGGGTCAGGACTGCAAAACAGGGAGTGGGTGGGAAGGAGAGCAAGACCTTCCCTTTCTTTTCAGATAATGGCCTTCAGTATCACAAGTTAAAGGAAATTTATTACAAAAATTACTGTGCGATGTATTTGAACTTTAGAAGCAAGAACGCTATTGGCTTGACCAAAACTAGGCCATTATCTCTGTTCATAGACAAGCAATGTATCACAACAATTGCTTAAACTTCCCTACCGATTAAGGCCCCTAGAAACAGAAGCTTCTTCCAGAAAACATGACAAAACTATTGTCATATCATGAATGTCAAAATCATTCACAGTCACAATTGTGGAGTCACATGCTGATATTATTGCACTTCAGCAGTGTTTCAGTGACTCACAGGCTGGTGTGCAGTGTATTTGCCACAAAGAACTCAGCTTTGTTGTTTATCTCATATCTATGCTGTTTAAAAACAATATAGTTTTATTTAGTCTCTCTTATTTTTCTATAGTTCAGTCACACTGGTCCAATTGCACCCAGTGGGCAGCCCGCCCACTTCAAGATTAAAACTAGAAAAATATTCCTTCTGTTTTCATTAAAAAGTTATTCCTCCTTTACTCATGGTTACTACTGAACTCGTATTCAGACACTACACTCCAAAGTTTTCAAGCGTTTTCTTTCTACCGATTTTTCCTAAACAACAGCATGCCGACCCCACCTTAACCCCAAACCCTGACAATTCTTGCAAAAATACACTTTTAAACCCATCTCAAAAAAAAGGTCAGTGATCCAGCTCCCAGTTGTAATGCCTGCATTTGAAAATACCAGAAGTGAGGTGGTCAGAGGAGCAGTGCCTCTGGCTCCAGACAAAACAGCCCAGCCCTTCTTTGGCTCCAACACTGAGCAGGAGGGTTGATTTGACCAGAGCCAGCAACCCTGGTCCTGGCACACCAGAAGCCTCATAGTCTCACCAGAACCAAGACACCTATTGGAGATCCCTGGTGCTGGGTGAGACCCTGAAAATTTCAGAGACCTGGGGAGGGCAGATTCCCCCATGTCACAGGCTCAGTGCAAGGATGCTACCTGTAAACGTGAAGCTACTGACCATCCTGGAGCATGCAGAAAGACATACACAGCTGAGTTTCCCAAACGGTTCCCTGCCATTCAGTCCTTATCTGACACACATATAGATCTGGCTCTGGCCTCTCCCCTTCCATGATCCTCCCAGGCAGAGCTGTGTCTGCATCACATATCTGTAGCATGAACTGTCCTGGAGTGGGGAAGGGATTGCCTTACCGCTCTTCAGCTACAGACTAGCACCATTCATCACACCAGCTGACAGATTAGATTTGTGTGCTGGGGCATGAAGGAAAAGCAACAAAAACCCCACCACACACCAAGCAGTCTGCAGCAAGAATGAAAGATTCTTGCATCACATTCTTCTCATGCTGCATTCAGGGTCTTTTTGGCCCGAACTCTCTTCCTGACCTCATCTACCATGACTACCCTCCAAGTCCCATCTCAAAGCTCATTTCCTCAAGGGAGCTCAACAGTTAGAAACTGCAGCTACATATGCACATTAAAAATACCCTAAATATGCACAGACTGTCCAAGCAAGCTCTCAAAGAATGAGCTTCCAATTGGTTTAGTCATCCCATTCCAGCAATCTACTTTGTTTCAGCCTGTTGTTCTTATCTTCAAGACATTAATTTTTTGCAGGATGCTTTCTTTTGAAATCAGAACATCAGACACTAAGCCCTGACATGGGATTAATGAGAGGAGGCCTCTGTTGAAGGCTTCTTTGGGTTCTTGGAAGGTAAAATATACTTGTTGAGAACCTCTACCTTTTTCTAGACTGCTAAGAGCCGAGTGCTTTTATTATTACATAGTAATTGAAAATACCTTTACCTTCAGACACGTGACTTGGGTATACTAATCCTAAACGCAAATTGTGTCCTCTCAGGGTTTTAAAGAATCAATGTGAACACCTACATCTGAAAGTTCCAATGGCAATAAATATGTAATCAAAACATATAATAAATGCTGCAAGTGTATATCGTACAGAAAAATGAAGTACATCTATAAATATCTATAAATGCAGACAAAGCAAGCAACAGGACTCAGCTTCCAGCAAATAGTAAGAATATCAGTAAATTTGGTTTTTGTTTTTGTTGTTTTTTTTTTTAAAAAAGTAAATCACCTTTTCCTTTTTCCCTTCAGGAAGAGCTGATACTAACTGAAGTATTTTGGTTTTCTGATAACAGACAGGAAAGAATTTCTCTGAGACACATCAAAGGATTTAGGTAACACTGTATATACAATTAGAATTCCCAAATGTTTGCATCACTGGCAACTCCTGTGGGTGGTGGGAGAAAGATTAAGCTTGATTAAATTGCAGATTGTGCAAGTTTATTTATGGACTCAGCTGTGAAACAGAGAGTAAAAAGAATCTATTTGAAACAAAGGTGTTAAACTTTAATCTATTGGTAAAATATCTGGAGTCACTTTCCTGATTATTTTCAACATAAAAAAACATTGTTTTTATGTGAGCTGAGAAATAAATGAAGTCTTGTGAAAGTGTTAGATGGTGAAGTGAATGGATAAGCAAAATTATTTCAGTCCAAGAGTCTGAAGCAGAGATTTCACTGCCTATTTGGCCAAAACACACGATTCAGATGTGTTTGTCACAGGGTTCTAATTCATGTAATGACCTATTCAACTCAATTGCCATTTATTTTCAGCACTAATTACTCATTAGCACATGCGTTTTGTCATGGCAAGATTTTGCTAACATGAAAATATTTCCCGAATAGTTTGGAAGCCCTACTGTATTCTAAGCCAGATGCCCAAAACATTGATTCAAAAATTGAAATCCTAAGAATTAAACGCCCCAACAATGTTTTTCAACAAAGAAACTGGAGGTCAGAGAAGAAACGACATAGAAATTCATCAGAACATTCCTTACAATCCATTTTTCCCCCAAGCCTGCTGAGGACCACCAGACAACCAGCTGTATTCCTGCTCTTCAGAGGGGACCTGAATGTACTCGTTACTGACAAAATAGGTTTCAAACCTAATCTAACAACATTGAATATGAACTTCAAAGATATGTAAGAGTTTACTCTCAATTGCAGCAGAGGCAGGATTTAACCTGTTCAACCCATACTTTATAGGGAGGAGAACATGCAGCCATTTTTTAGATCTCAAAGCTGTAAGAGAAAAATCTGAGGTGGACTTGGGTTTGACCCCCTTATTGCACCATGATGCTAAGATGAAAAAGTCACTTCTGTTCCTAGAAGAGTTCAGACAGTCCAAAAGCAAGCATTTCTTTTCAAGAAGTTGGATTTAGAGGCATTACAGAAGATGATCAAATTAACTTAAAATGTGGCTAAAAGAAAGGCTGCAGCTTTTGCTTGGCATGTGGGAACAACAAAAGCCCCAAACCAATTAAAATTACAAGTTAGAGCATGAAATATTCCAGTCTGATTTTTTTTGTATTGTCTCAGTTTCTTTAGGCTTTTAAAATGTCATAAATTGCCTCTGTGCCAGAGAAGTTGTCTTTCCAACTCACAACTCTAAGCGCTTGTTTATGTGAAATACACTGCTGAGCTAGCCTTCACCGCTCAGGTCTAATCATAAATTATACTGCCAAGCAGATTTTGTAAAAGCTTTTAGCACTGATTAGCCACAGATATTGAAAAAAGAATGCCAAAATGGAAAAACCCACAATTATTGATGGAATATACTCTTACACTAAGCCATGTGTTACGAAGTCCTCTAAAACAAATCTTGTTTCAGTGACCTATGCAAAAGACAGAAGTCAGCCCTTCAGGGATTTTCACAATGTAATACAGGCTGAAGAATCAAATTTGCAAAAAAAACTTGAAAGCAATAAAGGGGCTTATGTAGGGTAGATCTAACTGGCAAAAGTTATCTTTGTGCAGAGTATACGACAGCATGGGAAGTGCTCTGGGTGGGTTAAGCTTCCATTTGAAAGTCCCAGGCTAATAGGTTAGCATGCCCAAAGAGAGTAAGATCCTACGTGAAGTGAAGCTTTACACTGTATATATTGGGATATTTTCTCAGCCATTCACCCTGTTCTCTTTAACAGAGGCCTCTGGCTGTAACAGGAGGAGCTGCTTTCCCTGCTCTCCTATTTTGTAATGCTAACGTCATTCACGTAACAGCCTATAAGAATATGCTTGGTTTTTAATTCTCCTTACTTACATAGTAAGCATACAAATGTGCCCGGGTTTTGTGTCTATATCAATGAATCTCCATTTCACAGGATTAAAGATTATACTGGGCCACAAAAAACCCTTTGAGAGAACTCTTCTTGTTATGAAGAGTCCTTGTAAATTGAATTTCAATGCTTCCAATGTCCACATTCTGCAAAACACCATTCTCAAAGCTGAAAACAACCCATTCTTCTTTGACTGCAGCCATCAGCTAGTGCTGACACATGTTTGAAACTAATTTGAAAAGAATATTCAAAATGTACCTAATTCAGTCAAGAGTTACTGCACTGCTTGCACACTTTCATTGGAACATACAGAGAATGTATCCTCTCTAATCCCACCCACAGTTAAAAGAAAGTAACATACGAAAAATATGTACAGTGGTTTGAATTAAATTTCTTCCCTCCTGTAGTAAGTTGTATTCGGCTATTAGACATGTTATTTTTAACAGGAAGTGAAAATAGTCTTTTAATGGCCTTTGTAGCTCAACATTAATTCACTTTGTTGATAACTATGCTTCTAAAAAAAAACTGAGCTCCTTAGGTGTGAGTTGAATTGATTTTCCTCTTCTGCTTCATTGCCATTATAATCTATACTTTTAAACCTCATCTAAACAGTTTCTTTCTATAAAGTTATAAAATTTGGGAAAAAGAAGAAGAATAATACTTCTATTTACTTCTCCTCTGTCTCTCACTCACCTTGCCCCGCCCCCCTGAAAGTGCAATCTGCAGGCTCTTCATGTATGAATGATGTTGGTACTATCCTAAGAGCAAGGGAAAACTCTTTCTATCTTTTAAGACTGTCGTTTGGCAAGTCAAAGATAATTCCTTACACAAAAACTGATGCCTGAAGTCTGATTTCTCTTTTAAGTAGGAAGGATGCAAGGTTAATTTAATTTTTCCTTATGCTGTTTTGTGAGTTGTTGAAAATTGCATTTAAAGCCAAGAACTGAGCTCTGAGAATTTGAAGAACTTTGACATGTTCATCAAAACTTTAAATTGCCTCCTTCAATAGCTAGTATGAGAACATTTTAACATAAAGAAAGCAGAAGAATGCAGGTCCAGTTTACAGGGGCTTAAAAAACAGACTGTACAAGTCATCATACACTTCTGTTGAGCTGTATTTGACCTTGGTCTACCAGTATGATCATAATATAGACCACTGAACCACAGTGGTAGCAAGACAAGACAAGTAGTTAATGTTTTGCCAGTGGATGCTCTTAACACCTTGTCTCAAGACAAGACAAATTGAGAAAATGTGCTATGCTTTATCTGAAGATGGGAGAAAGCACAGTCAAAGCAGAAAGCATGCAACTGGATGAAATAATGAAATAGAAAGATATTAATGGCTTCGAAAAGGCCATGCAGATAGCTTATGTATATGTGAGTTGGAACCGCACAACCTTATAAAAACAAATTTTCAATTTTATTTTTTTTTTAAACATAATCATTATGATTTTATGTTTGGGAACTACAATCTCACAGAATAATGTTCTGTATAATTGTTTTTCTTCTGCACAAATATTTACATTGTATTAGTGGAAGAGTAACCCATACTCTTCCCTCCCTGGATGAAAGCATCACCACCAAGTTGCAGAAGAAGTCATGGCTAACTGGAAACAGCTGCTAAGCCACTTGTATCTCTGTTGCTTTGTAATACCCACTAATAACTCAGAAGGATCATATCTTACATCTGCTTCTCTTCTTTTCTTCATCAAAGTCTTAACAGATAGCTTGTAAGTGAAGTTGTCATAGAAGCTAGGACTTGAGGAGAGACACAGAAAGCCATCCTGTGGTTGCTGCAGCTGTTCCCCTTTGTACATTTACTAATAGCTGCCTGCTGAGTTTTAACATTCTTGGAGCCAGGGTTTCCAGATGTCTCCTCCGAAATTAATACAAACAACCGGAAAGTTTACAGAAGTGAGACAACCTAAAGATTTCTCTTTCCTCACAATTGTTTCCCTGAAACACAAACATGCACAACAACAGCATACCCCATAAAAGTGTCACAGAAGACCCCATATCATAAATCACTACTTTCACTTACCAGAGACAGCCCTTGATGCTCACCAGCAGCGGTCAAGCCACTGGACTGCACTGCCTCCTCCTAGTGCCAAGCACTATGCCAAGCTCACATTCTATCAGCATGCAAAAACTAGGAGCAAAGGCTTGGTCTGACATTAATGCTCATCACCTCAGGCACATTATCCATAAGGTATGACACAACAAAATAAGACACAGAACTCAACACACTTAAATTTAATGAAAATCCACCTCAACATAGACTCAACCAACGTTTTTTTGGCCGTCCTATCCGACACTGCCCTCAAGCAAAGGCATCTACTTCATTTTCCAAATAATTCCTTTGAACACAAAAGAGAAGCTAAGATATATGATTCACATATCCAAACTTTCAAATGATATTTTATTATAAAATTAAACCCTGCCAAGTCCATTTATCAAATTCATCAAATGTTTTCCCACTTCTCTTGAAGAATGAATGCAGCCACCCTATTCTTATTAAAAACAAAACAAAAACCAAAAACAAGCCCCCCCACCAAACCCCAAACAAAACAGATTAACTGTGGAACCCAGCTTCAATCATTGCTGTATTTTATTGAAGGACTACAATTGTTTCCAGCCAGCAACCCACAACAATGGCCTCTGACTATGCATACCAGCATTTATTTTTCAGTGACAATTTTATAAAGATGTACATGCACAAAACAGGTCCCTTGCAGGCAGTATTTACAGCCTTCCTTGCCTACTGCTAGAAATTTTGCTTCTTCTTTAAACAAAGAAGTACTGCTTTTCCTAATGGAACGAACATTTCTAAAGCCCCGGAAATCTAGCTGCAATTAGGCAATATAAATCAAACCACAGCAATGAAGCACACAGATGACCCATTTTTCTAACCAGCCTAGCAGGAAGGGTTTTTTGGAAGCATTTCTAGTGATTTTTACCATTAGCATAAAATATATTTTTGTCTGTCAGACAGCTATTTACCCTTTCCGCAAAAAAATTTTTAATTCCACTTTGTAGAAACAAAAACCCAAACAAAAACCAAACAAACAAAAAAACCAAAATCCCCAAAATATGTAACATAAAACAGAAGATCCCCTGCGCACTACAGCTAAAGACCATAGTCTACATGGGAAACAGAAATCACTCAAACTTCCCTCCAACAGCCAGCCTCACAAGAGTTAAGAATAATCACTTCAAACACAGACAAGACTTCCAAGATCTTGACCTAGGATCAGTGAACAAGGGCACAACCCAAGGCTTTCAGCTGAAATAGGAACCAGCTACTTCCCTGTTGGGTGTTCCAGAGCAAACAAATCTGACTCTTGTTTGCACCAGCAATTCCATTCTTGTCAAAGTCTGTAGTACACACCTATGAAAAATACTGATTTTATGAAGTTTTAGGTTTTAAGAAAGTTCATGGAAAATTCTTCATCAGCTTGATATCAGGCAGCATCAGCTGGTAAATGGCAAGTTGAAAAAACTGCAAACTACTGGAGAACACACAACTTAGAAAGATTCAATGAAAGCACATTTCAAAACAGTCTTTGCCCAATATCCTTTGCCAAACAAGCATCATGTACTGGCTATTGACCAACAATCAAACTGTTGCTATAGGAGCTTGTCCATCAGCCTCCCATCTGCTCAGCACCTCTCTATTTTCCTTCCCTTTTTGAGCTGAAAGTCATCTTTGAAATGTGAGGGGGATAGCAGAAAGACTTAAAACCTGAGATAACAGACTGCCACAAACGACTGTTTTCTTATTAATCCTGGGATAAGAAAAAACAAGCCAATCACTCACTTTCGGGAAGAGCCTCTTCTAACCTACAGATCAAGCTTCACTGTCCCCTCTCCAGTCCTATACCACCACAGAATAAAAGTTGTTTCTGTCACTAAGACCACAATAGTACCCTCTTTTTAGAGAGCGAATTACATATTGTCCCTCAGACCTACGTTAATATTTGAGTACCAATTATTTTTTGTAACACGTAAATGTCAGCTTATAACAGAACAATAAAGAATTGCAAACAACTCTGCATTTCAAAGGTGGCGGCTACGGGTAAACAAAATACTGTGCTAGAATATTGACAGAAGCTACATAATTTATGGTTTCTACAACACTGCAAAGTCCCGAAGATATTCCTATTACAGCTGAAAAGAAGCAGAAGTTAAGCAACACGGAATGCTTTTCTCTGAATATTGCTGTAGGAAGTCTTTCCACTCAGAAAGAAAAGGCTGGAATCTGCTCTTCATTCAGTAGTATTCAGCATGCTGCACAGAACTTCCAAAAAGTCTGTGTAATTTAGAGTCCCATGTTTTTGTTTTTTGCTTCTGCAAAACCATAGTCCCCCTTAGCCTTTACTGTTTTAGAAAGGTCAAGTCACTTACCCAGGACTGCTCTGTACCAAAAGCTGAGCTTCCCCTTGGAACAAAGGGGCACAATTCAGTTTACCTTTTAAAAGGAGCAAGGAGGCAATTCTGTCCAGCTATAACTACCAGTAGTACTAGATAACACTAATCACAGAATCACAGGTTGGAAGGAACCTCAGGGATCATCTAGTCCAACTGTTCCAGGAAAAGTGCAGGCTAGACAAGATGCCCCAGCACCCTGTCCAGACAACTCTTGAAGGTGTCCAATGTGGCCAAGTCAACCACTTCCCTGGGGAGATTATTCCAATGGTTGACTGTCCTCAGTGTGAAGAATTTTCCTCTCATGTCCAATCGAAATCTCCCCAAGAGCAACTTGTGTCCATTCCCCCTTGTCCTCTCCATGGGACTCCTTGTAAAAAGGGAGTCTCCATCTTCTTTGTAGCTACCCCTTAAGTACTGGTACATGGTGATGAGATCCCCTCTGAGCCTCCTTTTCTCAAGGCTGAACAAACCCAGCTCTCCCAGCCTATCCTCATATGGCAGCTTCCCAGTCCTTTTGTTTTTTGCGGCCCTTCTCTGGACCCTTTTCAGCCTGTCCACATCCTTTTTGTATAGCGGGGACCAGAACTGTACACATTAGTCCAGCTGTGGCCTGACCAGCACTGAGCAGAGTGGGATAATGACTTCTTTCTCTCTGCTGGCGATGCCCTTTTTGATGCCACCCAGCATCCTGTTGGCCTTCTTGGCCGCAGCAGCACACTGTTCGCTCATGTTGAGCTTTCTGTGCATGAGGACCCCCAGGTCCCTTTCCACAGAGCTGCTCTCCAGCCAGGTGGATCCCAGTCTGTGCTGCACTCCCGGATTATGTTTTCCCAGGTGCATGACCTTACACTTGTCCTTGTTGAACTTCATAAGGTTCTTGCTGGCCCACTCCTCCAGCCTATCCAGATCTTCCTGCAGAGCAGCTCTCCCTTCTGGAGTGTCTATTTCCTCATTCAATTTGGTGTCATCGGCAAACTTCATCAGGCTACACTTGATGCCAGTATCCAGATCATTTATGAAGATGTTGAATAACATTGGGCCTGATATTGATCCCTGGGGGACTCCACTTGTGACAGGTTGCCAGTTTGAAAAGGAGCTATTTACCACCACCCTTTGGGTGCGGCCTGTCAGCCAGTTTCCCAGCCGCTGCACAGACCACTTGTCTAATGCTAATATTTGAGAATTAAAAATTATGATAATGATCTGGGACAATGACTCTTATTTTGGTAAAATTATAAAGGCAGTAAGTTAATCAGCATAGCTGCCATCAACCCTTATTATGCAACTGTAAGCCACCATGTGCAAGTCAGCAAAATGTTTTAGCAACTGGAAAACTCAGTCTAGACCTTTATCAAAAGATGATCAGAATAATAAGATCACAAAGACTTGTGCATCCATTTAATTAAAATAATATGTTCTTTACTACAGTATGTACGTCATCACACTTCAACAAGCATCAAACCAACTCCATTCCATCACTGTTTAAATAGCTTTTCCATGGCAAAAACATCTATTCTGTTATCATAAATTTAGATCGAATGATAAACATTTTACTCAACAGACTCTAGAGACTATGCCATAGAAACATGAGATGGCTAAGGCTTTTAGGCATAGATTTTAGTCTGACTAGCTCTTTTTCTTCTTCCTCAAATCCCGGAAGTTAAACAAATGAAGTTGTAAGCTGTATACTACCCAAAACTATTTAGAAATTGAAAAGCAGGAGAATTGGAGTGGTTCACAATTCAACAGATTTTTCCATCTAAATACACTTATGTCCCAAAGAACACTCACTGCTTTTGTTCCAAAAATAATTAGGGCAATGACAAAAGGTTCAATGTTTTATCTACTGTTTTCTATCTCTGCTCTCTTCTCCAGGACTTCTAAAACATCTGAGGCTAATATTTGTTACATTTCTCTCTGGGCCTCTTTTAACCCTGTGATTTGTAGACTCTAGAGGTGAAAAAAATGCCTCAAATATGAGGTGAAAGAAATAAAACTACCTAATAGTGCCCTAGTAACAATCTTTTTGTAGGCTCTTTCAAACAACACTCCAAATTCTGTCAAGCTCTAGAAAAGCCTTTTAGGATGAGGTGTGTTTCAACACGTACCCCATTGTTAAGGCTGCAGTCACTGCCCACTGAAGCCAGCCAGAGTTTTTCACCTACCTTCAGTGGACTCTGGACAGAGGTATACCAGCATTACTATAGACACAGAGATACCCTTCCTTCATTTAAACTTAATTGCACGCATGCACACAAAAGTCATAATAGCTCTTGAAAAAGACACAGCTGTTTCTCACTCAAAGCATTGAACCCAGGTGGATCATGTAACAACTCTTACTGTTGTACTGATTATTCCAAGTTTGAACACAGCCAACATTTTAAAAATGCTTAAGAAACCTGGGTGGATTAGGCCACCCTGGTTGGAAAATCTGACAAAAGATACAACTTCAGATAATTCTTGCTGATTTAGGCACGCTGCAAATTGCTGGACTCTTACAATAGACACTGCATCATTGCACCCTTTGCCGCTTAGGAAACAGGACTAACACACACAAACAGCTAAGATCACGGAATTGATCTACAGATTAAACTCAAGAGGAAAATAGACTAATTTTCTCTTCATCTAAGAGTCTGCTCTTCTGACTCATGTTTCTCATTTATGAGAATGGAAATAATCATATGAATATTGAAAGCTCAGTTTTATGGACCTGTTTTCAAAAGTGATCCTTTTAAAATACATGATACTTTACAACACACTAGCTTTCAATGAATCAAACTGTAAAAATCTGTGTCACATTATTTAGTATCTTACGTTTAACCAATATGAAATCAAACTTATACTGTCACTTAGTGAAGGATGGGTATAATTACTTAAATCAATACTTACAGTTTCATCGCCTGGCACAGAAAACATTCCATTGTCAAAATATCACTGCACAGTTCCCAGTGATATTAATTTCCTTTTTATTAGCATGGATAACACCATAAAAATGTGCTGCTAGGTGAATCTACAAGCATGATCCTGCAAAGAAATGTGCAACTACAGCTGATACCAATCAAAACTAAGGGAGCTCAGATGATTTCCAGCTCTTGTGATTTTATCATGAGTCATATCTGGTGTTTTCCTTGAGTCATATATTTAGGAACCTCATCAGTAGTGCCTGTAATTACATCTTACAATTTTGTTACTGTGGTGAGGTGGAAAGAAATCTGTCTTTTTACATATATACATCCAGACATGAAGCATGCAGGTGACACCCTTTTGTCACATGCCAGACTACTGGGTAACAGATTTTGTTGCAAAAAAAGCAAGAGACTGTTACAAAAGTCCTTTCCATCTGTTAAAAATAATTTCTTAGTGACAGTGCACTAAGATCCACATACATGAATTCCAACATGTTTTCTTTGTTGTCTACTTTTATTAATGAGACAACTCCCATTTGTTTCCTTTCAGAGAAAACCAAGTATTTATTTATTGGACAGCTTACAATAGCAATGGTATGACATTCCACCCACAAATAAGCTGGAACAAGTCAAAAACCTGCAAAAACATAGGTGAAGCTAAATTTTCTGCTATTTTTTTTTCCTTTATCAATCAAATAAATTTGATGAGGCATATCAGTAAGAAAACAATATTGGCTGGGCCTCTATTTTTGAAAACTGTTTTTCTGTTGTATGATTTCAAGACCATTCAAGTGCTATTCAAATTGCAAGTGGTCATGGAAGACTCAATGTTGTCTAAATTTGAAGGGGGGAGGGAAAGCATACAAATGCTTGCAATACAAACATACTTACACATTTTACAATTTAGCTCCTCCAAATACCCTCAAAACTATTACCAGGTTTTAAGACAGCCACAAACAAATTGCTTTTCAGTGTTCACATAAACCTCTGTAAATCCTAACCTTTGTCTGAAGCATATAGCACTATTCCAGCAATGACCAAAACATTTTAAGTGAGTAGATGAACAAGAAAAGAAAAAAACCTTCTCCTGTCCTCATTTCCAACACTGAAAGTATTAAAACCTTCTCTCGGGTTGCACCCCACGGGAAGCAATTCTGCTTCAGCAACAGATGAAGTAGATGAACTCACAGATCTCTGTCCCATCACATTTTGATGATGTTCCACATTTTAACTAACTTGTCATTTAATAAAGAACACCAAAAAGGCACCAAAGTAGTCTCTCTCCACAAGACTGATTCAAGCAAGCATGAATTTATGGGTTCCACAGAGCTGAATGCAATAAAGAAAACACAAAATGAAGGATGAGCTTCTAGAGTATGCTGTTATTTGCTAAAATAAGTAAGTCTGTGCTCTGGCTGCTATGCTTACATCCCCATCTGGCCTCAGCAAACGGGAGAAAAGTGAAGCAATTTTCAGGGCACCCGCATCCTCAAAGCCAGACACTCATCACCTAGGTGTCAGCAAGCCCTTACACAAGTCTTCTCAAATTACTGCTCTCCACCAAGACCTGAAACGGGCTCCCTTTAACATCTGTTAATCTAATTGGTTCCTATGAGCCTGCAACAATTAAACCCATTGTTGCAAGGAGCAACACTGAAAGGGGATTTTACATATCCACAGCTGGGTTGTTAAACAGAACAAATGGACTGCATCTGACTCAATGGCTTTCACCAAAATCCAGTTATTAAACTGTGAGAACAAGCCCTAAATTAAGCTGATGACCTCAGCAACTGGGCTGAGCTCAGCTGCTCTGTCACAACAGTGATCATAAGGAAGGTGCAAAGGCTTCAGAATTTCTCTAGTCAGTAAATTTAACAATCCTGGAGGAAGGTATGACTACGGTGATGGCAAATCTGGAGTGAATCACTCATTCAAAGTGAAAATAGAATTTTTGTATGATCCATTATGAAGCTGGCATGTTTCAGTTGGCCTGTATTAAGAACAAAAAAAATTGAATCGAAGTCCCTGTTTAGATTCAAAATATTTCTACAAAAAGGGAAGTACTGCAGCAGCTGAGCAAACTCAGTTCTTTACTTATGCAAAATACTTCAGTGGATTTAGATTAGAAGTAACATTTTGTTTTCTTCCAAAAGAAAAAGTGAAATGGAACAATGAGATACCCAGTTCTGTATTGGTCCCGGTCCCATTTCCACAGACACTTACCGATGTGTCTCCGTCTGTGTACTCACAGGAGATTCTCACCTTCTCAAGGAATTCTCATACATCTAGAAGATGTACATAAGGTTTTGCAGAGCAGGAGCTGTAATATCTTCTGTATCATCAGCATTCAGTTTAAGGAGAGGAATTAATATTTTGTTGTAAGTTTTGTAGATCTCTAAGCCCAAAAATCTCACAGTCTCGGAAAGCAAGCGAGCCCTGCAGTTTTCGTCCAGTGCACCAAATTAGTGTCTCACACAGCTGATTTCTTGTCTAGTTTTAAAACAACTTAATGAAATACTTTGCAAAGTATTTTTGCTCTGTGCTCTCTTCTATGCTTTCTACCTCAGTATTATGCTACCTAAACAGCTGGGCACAATGCTGTACTGAGGTGACACCACCACAACCTTTGGAAATTCCTTAGTAGTTCTTGCAATACTCTTAACAGATTATGTGCCTCACACGAACACCTGAGAGTTTACTAGCTCCCATCTTAGGGCATGGGAGAAAAAACAAGTGTTATTTACCCAATGGGAACCAGGGAATTAACAGCTTTCAACCTTTGTTTCTTTAAGAACTCTCCAGCCACTGGCTTTTATTTTTTTACCTGTTTTGTTTGCTATTCAACCCTTTCTTAATCTGCTCCTCTAATTTTCACCAACCTTTGTGAAATTCCACAGTCAACTTTTATAACAGAAATGTTCCTAACAGATAAGTTGAGACTCTGGTACCCATAAGTGAATGCAGAAACTTTTCCCTTTTCCAGAGTATCACTGAAGAAGGCCTTTGTACCTGAAATCCCTTCCCCCGCCCCCTTCTGGATGTTTCCTTAGACCTTCACAATTACAGACACCTATTACTGCATTCCATAATGTCAGCCAAGATTTCATCAGTTAAGTAATTCCTGTTCTCTTATGACTGCAAAACACTTCAAACCTATCTTAATTACACTTTATAATCATTCTGAATCAAACTCAGTCAACATTACAAGGTTGATCACTGTATGCAGAGCTATTAGATGCACCAGCAGGTAAAATTACTAGAAGTGTGCCAATGTAACCAGGTTTCTTTTAAGGCTACTCAAATACCTGGAAACACCCAAGACTCCTGACAGGGATTTTCTAGGTACAAAATAGTAAACTGCGCCTCCAGGCACATTTGAAAACAGCACTAAGGATCTATTCGCATCTTTTGGCTCTTAAGCTTTTAACTTATAGCCTGAAATGTTATGTCACACCATTTCAGGTTAATAAGACTCATCATCTCCAGTACCTTTGATGCTTTAAGTATTTCCTCTGAGCTTTTATCTACTTATTTACCTCACTTTCTTTTCTGCTCTGCCTACAGTGAACTCTTCAGTACTGCAGCCAAGATGGAACAAAGATACATCTTGATTCACCATGAACACCTTCTCCCCATGGGCACAGTATATATGTGACAAGAGTGACAGGTGAGCTGCTACAGGCACAGCAGCAAATGCAGACCACTGCGAGAGTGTCAGAATATAGGGCAGACAGGAATGAAAACAAGCTACATTCAGACCCAGAACAATATAGCAATCTTTCAGGCTGTCACAAAACATGGTAAAAATGATTATTTTTGCACTGTGAATCCTAACTCCCATCTCACTGTGGTTTGTTGAGTGCCATCCTAAAACAGAAGTGATGAATTTTTGAAATCATTTGCTGAAATGTAGCACAAATTAAAGAGCATTATTACTGTTCACTGATTTCCTTTCATAAGAAGGAACTGTACACACAGACTGGTGATTAAAAGAAGTAAAAATAAATGGGATAAGGACTTTCCCAGCAAGACTCATGGAATTTGGTCAATTCCTTTGATTCACTTAGATATTTTATGTGTAGACTAAGCAGCGTCCCCTCTGTATCTCACAAGCATTAGTATGCTAGGAGTACCTCTGATGTGGGGTCCCTCCAGCTGCCAGGAAAAACAGGCATTAAAAAAAATCCAGTAACAAAGAAAACCAGCTTGATAACCAGCCATCAGAGGGTGGACTGGTGAGAATGCCATGGAGCCAGACCTAGAAAATGCTTTAATTGCATTAAATATAATGTTGTCTTGACAAGTGCATGCAAGAGTACTTTATTATCATATTCCTAACGGATTTGACAGTTTCAGGAAGAGATACGAACAGTATCCAATTTTCAGAGAAAAATATGCTCAATGCAATCTGGAAAACTAGTTGGATTTCAAGAGATGTTTTCAACCTCCCTAGTATAGAATTTCTTTTTGCTCTTCTCAGCCTCAACTTTTCCAATACACAAAACAAATAAGTATCTGCAGGGAAGGATTTTTTCCTCATTTAATAAAATCTACAAATCTTTAGAGACTATAAACTTTTTTCATTTTCTACTGCATTAAATTTTACCCCAAAAAGAATCTTTATGAAAATATTTATCTTCCTGTATTATTTGTCTAAGAGGTGGATTTAAAAATGATCTAGTAAAGGATAACTGCAACCTTCTAACGACTAGACAAAACTATTTTGCTGGGGACTGGGGGCAGGGGGGAGGGGGAAACATAAAAAGGGAAATAAAAAGCGCAGAATTAAACAACAACATCAGCCTACAATTTGTATACCGATTTTTTTCAATTACAGCAATATCCTATTTTACCAGAATACCATTCTAATATTTCAGAAAAATAAGATACTAATTTTAAAGACATTTTACATGGGCACCTTGAAGCATTTTAGGAGGTATGTATAGCGTAAGACATTCACCTTTGGGTTAGATATGCTACCTCACCTCCTCCCATCCATTCCTCCTATTTATTTCATTGCACTGCAAGTCAATAATATTCTCTCACTGTTTTTTACTCTTTGTCCTAAGTCATTCTGCATTACCTTGCCAAGAGCTGCAATTACTGGGCCGAGGGAAGCACTGCCCCTATGCAGAACTGCAGCGGTATGATCAGACCACAAGGCTTGTATGTCAGGGATTCCTGACTACAGGTATCAGTCAATGTCCTTGATTAAGTCACATCCCTACTGATCTCATGCTGTTTTAAAAATCAGTGAAGTGGGGATTTTGGTGGTTCCCTGGTATTCATAAAAAGTTCAACTAGTAATATTTGCTCACCAGGCAGCCCAGTTCTCAGTTCACAACTCTCATTCAATGCTTTTTCCATGGCCTGCCTACATAAATTATTGAGGAAAAAACCCCATATTGTTTTCTTATGCTTCGGTTCCACAGTGTATTTACACATACAGTTTTGAACAGCCATCAACAGGCTGCAAGCTTGCTTAGAAGCCCTAATACCTCCCTCCTCATAATACCTTCAGAAAGTAATCTAATAGCTCCCAATAGCTTAAGCTAAAGCGGACCAGAAGGATGTAAGAGAAGAATTCCTCTGTGGGACACAGAGAAAAAGGGTAAGACAGCCTCAAGAAATTAAAAAGGAACTATTTCTTTCAAGCAGTTCAGTTCTACTTGGACATAAAGTACTTGGGACAACCATTGAGCTCTGTGTGCTGCTCTACATTCTGCGTAAAGTAACCCTAATCACAGCCAGGGTAGAAAGCAGGTTTCAGCGATAATATTGGTGATTCCTGACAATCAGTCATTCTCAATCTATATAGATTTCTTCTTTCACAGACAGCTTCTTTTTAAGAATATCTATTTTCCTGAACTTTACAATGGTACCATTTCTAAAAATTATTTGCATGCACAGGCTAACATATCTTCAGATGCATCTAGAGCGTGAAACTTGTAGATCCTGCATTTTTTAAATAAGTCAGTGTACTGTAGTATGTGGTAGAAAGCAGGAGGAAAAAAGAAAGGTAAAACATAGTCTATTTAGCACATCTGAAAATGAGCTCAAGCTCTTTTAGTTCCAGCAGCTGCCTATAATGGAAAAAATGAAGACTGGCTGTTGCCAGAAAAATGGGCAGTAAGAAATAACAGATGTGAAATTTCAGCAACATCATTGGCTAGGTCAGTTGTACAGATAGCTTCAGAGACAGGGTCCCTGTTGGGCTACAGCATTCTAAGAGGCACACTTGCTTTTTGAGCTGCTGAACCATTCCCCTTGCTTAGCTGAATTTACTCAGCGACCTCACCCATGAATGTGATCGACAGGAAATACTCACGTCCTCGCAACCATGTGTGAGCTCTGTGTAAAAGCTCCTCAATTATTAAAGTCAGTGACTGTATTTGCCAAAATTATTTTTACATTTCCCTTCCTTCTTCCTCTGTCCTACTTACCCCAGTTTATTTCATGGGCACTTAGGGTTAGTGGGGAAGAAAAGATAGGTCCTTCAAAACAAGATCTTACTACGTGAAGCTCACAAAGAAAAGTAAGATCAAAGAAACCAATCTAATCTGGTATATACATTTTTAAGAGAAAGGGCAGTGGGTGAAAAATGCCCTTCCAAGAGTCAACTCCAATTAGAGAAGTCATTTTCAAAGAAGAAAGAGGTTTCTCGACAGTTTAAAGAGGAATTTATGAATACAATGTCTGTAGAATATATCACATAAAAAGCAACGTCCGTCAGCTCAATTTGCAAGTTTAAGTGGACTTCAATTAAAACTGAATAAAATCAAAGTTATATTTGAGCATCAGAAATATGCTTTGAAATTGTAATGTGGATCACAACAAGGACTGCTACTTCAGAAAAATCAATTATAAAGCTATATTAGAAAATATACTTCCAGTGAAGAATATGTAACAGCAGTAAGTAACATCAGCAGAACTGAATTTGAGCTGTCACATCCATTGCAAGCATTCTTCTGCTACCTTCAAAATCTGGTTGTAAAATGCAGCTCTTAATAAGCCTAGGTTTTCATGCTATGTCTCATCTGGTGTATTTATTACCTGTTGCTGAAAGAAACAGTGCTACTTTCCCCACCTACTTCCAGATGCTTACTCCCTCTTCGTCCCTTGTGTTACATCTAGTAATTTGTCAGCCACAGGACAGCCACGCCAGCGTGGTTACCTGATGTAGTTTTCCTTCCCAGGCAGTTAGGTTTTTTTACTGAGTCAGCTCTTACCTTGAACTCACCTTGGGGCTGGGGGCTGATGTGAGAGACGGAAAAAACAGGCTGAAGCAGTACTGCCCCTTTTGGCACCAGCCTGCAGTTTTGCAAGACCAGATGCAACATTAAACCATGCTTTGAATAGTATTACTAGCTTTCTTCTTGCAGAACGAATATTCAAGTGTCTCTAGGATTCCATGTCACAGAGTGAGTTAACGTCAAAGCATGAGAGAAACTCTGCAAGTAAAAATAGTAATACTATAGCAACTGAAGGACTCCACAGGCACCAAAGCACAGTGAGATGAACTGAGGTGCAATATCTGGACAAAAGGCCTTGCAATCTAAACAGACAAAAAGAGTAAGACATTAATTAACTTTCCTAATATCACTTAGCAGGTTAATAACAGAAGCAGAAATCAAATGCAAGAGTCAGGACAGGCAGCTCTATCCACTATACCACACTCCTTCCTGTGGCTACAATTTCTATTTACTCACAGCTTGTGGCATGGCATCTCCATGTCAAGAACTGCACTAGGTTCCAGAAATAACAAAATTAAAATTAGCCATTTTATTTGTTGCTCCATAAGCAAATTATCAGTTCAATGTGGTTTATAGCATCTGAAAGTTCCCAGTGCCTTCCCAAGGAAAGAACTCCAAACCTTAATATTTTCCTGACTTGGTAACTCGTCCTCTCTTCCCTCTGACGATAGACAACAGAAAATAAATTGACAAATTGTCCACTGCTATTTTTGTTTCTATTAAATGGAAGTGGGGTACAATAAAATCACCTTAAAGTTCTCCAAAGGAGGAGTACACAATGATAAATTATATGAAAAAGAAAAAAAAAAAAAAAAGGCAAAGCACAGACACAGAGAAGAAATTGCTCATAGAGGAAAAGCAGTACAAATATAAAACTTCCTATTTACTCTGGCTGTTAACAAAAACAAGTAAAATAAGTAACACTGCTACAGCTCTATTTTTGGCTTCCAGATTTAAAAAACCCAACTTGTCTCTGTGCTATTATGTACATAGTACAAAACTGTACTGATATAAACAAAAACGTAAATCCCAAAACAAAGATAAAACCCAAAAATAAACTCCCTGGCCCCATCTGTATTCTGATGTGAACTACGTGGGATTAACACATCTTTTAGTCACCTCAAAACTATTACCAATTTTTCTATTTTGGGCTTAAGATATTACCAGGCTTCATCAGAAACTTAGAACATAATTTCTGAAGTAACAAAGCACTGTCATGAAGCCGGCAAAGCTCTGCACAAAGATGACATGACAGCTAGAAGACCTTGAGCTAACCACAACTTTTTCTCTGTGGGTTATGACAACATGAGGAAACACCTTCTGAAAGACACTCTGCTTGCCTTCCTTCACCTCAGTTTCTCCTGGTTGTTCCCAAGGCCAGAAGCACAACCCTCATTCTCCAGTGCCAACCAGTACCCTAGCAGGAAAGCTAGGTAAGTATTATTACCTGAAGAGGAACCAGACTGGCTGGTCAAAACATTTATTTTCAGGTAACACAGAAAGATATTTGTCATATCAGCTGGCAGATTCCAGAGTAGCTGGGATGCCAAAAGTCCATGGTCCAGGAACTGCACCTATGTATCAACCTGTGGCAAAAATACTGGCAGGTTGCTGGTGAAACTTCAGCTATTAAAAGACAGCATCAAACCTCCAAATCTTCAGGGACTAATCTCACTATGAACCATCAGAGTCCCCAGGCTGACATTCCTCAACCACATTAACACCTGCTGCCTTCCAGAGATGTCCACCAGACATCTAGTGCAGAATCTGACCTTTGCTGAGGCATCTCACTGGTGTGTGGATCACCATCAGCTGTGATGTGTGGTTCTGCAAGGAGCTTAGCACCTGTACATGAAGCAGTTAATTCTTGATTAATATTGTTTTAATTTTACATATAATAACTGCTGCTTTGTTGCCTAATACAATTTTGGAGTCTATCTTTCATGTTTATTAGAAAAGGCATTATAAGCCTCTATCCTTCTCATACTGCAACAAAAGGAGCGTACATACAAGTCAGGGAGCATGTGGATGCTCTTGTAATTACATTGAAACCTTGGGGAGAAAAAAAGAGGAGAGAGTAAGAAAAATACCAAACATTAAGAGCTCATCAGAAGGTAATTTCATCCTTTAAATTTTTATCTCAGTTGTTTATTTCTTGCTTCCAGTTACAATTTTAAAAATTGTTTTATTGCAACTGAAGATTTTTATGGAATCAAGTGCTTACCTATTTTTAAATGTTTCCCCAAGAAAACTTATGCAATGCCTATGAAGAAAACTGAGACAACTAATCCTTTGCTGTGGTCATTAGCACATCTAGGGAAAGTTATCATTTCAAATTTATTTCAACTTATTAGATCTGCACAGAGCTAATGTTATTAACTCTGCAATTTTACCATCACCACTACACTTAACCCTCCGCATTGGCTTCCCACCTACTGTTGCTGACAGTCACTCAAATCATTAAGTTAGCTTCATGTTCTTAATGATTGTGCTAGTGCTTTTATGTTGCTAACCATTATAGGGCTCCCCTCTTAACTGGTCCAACTACAAACTGGTCCATTAGTATAAAACAGGTCATATTATCTGTAACACTACCCAAGAAGCAATTTTGGATTAATAAGAAGTCTCTTTAATTCTTAACTAGCATATTTTTAAAGAGCAAACTTGAAAGAATTAATACCTGTATTCATTATTAGATAAAGCTATACAAACTGTCTAAGATGTACCAACACCAGACAGAGTACCATGCAGTCCACAGTTCAGTTGTCAGCCCTCACAGCTGCTGTGAAAGCTTGGTATGGTATCTCACGATAATCTGCAATATGAGCACGGTTCCAGTTTAGCAAAAGCTGGTGCTTCAGTTTTCTCCCTGTTCAACAAAACTCTTAAACACCTCCTGAGTTGCTAAACAGCACTCTAAATTAGTAAATCATTTCAATTTGATGTCATGCAATTAAATGTCAGTAAAAAACTAGAAGTTGCTTCACATGAATTATTGTGTATCAGACCTTTAAACACACTTGAGTCACCAACAAGCAGCAGTCATAAGTAAGTTTTAGAGTAACTTTTAAAAACACTGAATATTTTTTTCTTTAAATTTTCCTTAAATGATAGCTATGCGTAGCTTGACAAAAGGATATTTTTTATTTTCAGAACATTTGGGACAAGTGACTGGTATACAGTGTTATCAGATCCTACACGTGAAGAGGCACAGATCAGAATTGTCTATTGTACGCTGGTAAAGAAACTTCAAATAGTTCCAGTCTTTTGTGGGATTACATAATACATGCACTGGAGTGACACCCGTTGGGTTAATACATCTATTTTAACATAGTGGCATACTTGTATGTTGTGGAACACTTATCTTACACAGAGCATGAATAAACATGTCACACTGGCACATAGGTAAATTAAGCCATATAAATCCATATACAAGTAGGTACCTCAGCAAGGACCAGAGTGGTTGAAGAGGTTCCATGTAGCTTGAATTCCTTCTTGCACAGTCCTTCATGATCCTGAAATTTAGTGTGGCTCCTATGAAGTCTACACTTAAGGGCAAGGACAAAACACAGGTTTTTCTATGGGAACTTGAATGGTGTTTGGGTCTTTCTGGTATCCACTGTGACCAAAAATATCCTAGATAACTGAACACATACAAAGTGGGCATGGACCTGTAACATTTATTCTAGAGTACTAAATGAACTAATGTAAGTACCAGAAAATGTACCACATATTTTTAAGGACTCTTGAACACCCTGGCAAACATAGAAGAAGGAAAGAGCAAGTCTCATTCCTATAAAGGAGGAGGAATGAGATGGAAGGAAAGTGCACAGGAATTACCAATTCATTCCACTTGTTCACTGATGACACCATGAATAAAGCAGTTTAGTCTGAGAATTGTCAGGGGTGGAGGATGGGGCCATGGGGGTAAATAAACAGTAGGCAAAAAGGAACTATTAAAAAATAACTGACAAATTAACTTAAAATTCACTTATTTGCCTTCCCTGGTAAAAATACAAGCAGAAATAGAAAAGAGATAATAAATATAGAACTACATGAAGGTAAATATTTAAACTGATAAAATCCTTCAAAGTTTTATCTAATTTCTAGACATTAAGAGCTATATAAACATAATTTTCAGAGGTCATTAAATCAAAAAAAAAGAAGACAAAAACAAGGCAAGAGTTTCTCACTGTATTGCATTTTGTTCTTGGTCACCAAACTGAACAGCACATGCAACCAAATGCATGGGTGCTAAAAACTTAATTTGCTGCCAACAGCACTGAAATCAAAGATCCCCAAAATACAAAATATTTCATATAAACTGGCTCTGCTATGGAAACCAGAGAAATAGAATTATTACATTATTCCAAGTAACTTTCTCTTGGCAAGAAAATGCATTTGCATTCTGAAAGTAGTAGTATTAGTATTACTCTTACTACTACTATTGCTACTACTACTGTTTAGCATAATTTACTGTGAGTTCACCTCTGCATTTGTTAGGCTCTCTTTGCCAGCCTACACCTACAGCCAGGAAAGTGTAAATAATATTTTTATAAATGTATTACTAAACAAAACTCACTTTAAAAAGTATTTGAAATTTCAGAAATTCTTCTTTTAAGGATCCTTCCTGCATTCTTGCTTAGTCACAACAGGTACATAATTGGCACATAGGATGCAAAGAATCAGCAATGAACAAGGTGTAGGGGATCAACAAAATCATCTGTCTTTACAAAGGACACCACAGTTTGCAGAGGGGGAGTTAAGAACCGCAGACATAAGCTTGGGAGTTTAAAGAAAGAAAAATATTCAGCTTGGAGTAATTTATTAACTTACCTTAGGTTTCCATGTATTCTAGAGTGATATCTGATTTTATAATTGCTTAATGTATACACTGGAGTGATTCTGAGAAGTCTGGATTCAGACATCATTCATTTAATACAATGAGTCACAGTGTATGTTACTGCTTCAACAAGTATAGATTGAACTATTCTGCTTGAAATACTTTTAAGTTCAGTATTTTCTAAATTACCGTGGTAGGGGGAGGAGGTTTCACTTATCAAAAGCAGTCACTGAGACTAGTCACTGAGACTAACTCCTCTTTGCCTTCTCAAAACCTCTGCTTAAAAGAAGTCAGATGAACAGTCTGACAGGAACTTGGTACACAGAAGAAAATACTCAAAGGGCATAATCTACTGCACATCTTCCATCCCTCAAACAGCAGTGAAACTGCAGAGTCACACTGCCTGTGAAAACAGCAGATAATATAATATGAATCTCATTTACTCACCACTGTCCCAAGTCTTTAGGTCTTAGTCAACCACTTCAGACACCTGGCAATACCTAGAGAAATAATTGACATAAAATGTAAGAAAGGTACAGAGCCAAAAACATTAAAACAATATTTATGATTAGTATTGGTAGCTGCAATGGTAGAGCTCCACTTGTAAGAGACTATATGCACAGGGATAACATTTCACTACCAGGACACTTCTGCTTTGCTAGAAATGCAGTGTCCTAGACATCACTCCAACCACTAAGTAGCTAAGAAAAACAAGCACATGTGAAGGAGTAACACATAAACCACTAAGCACACACAAAACTGCATCTCTTTCTCTTCCTCTATTTTACTAATAAAGTATGCCAAGATTTGAAAATCTTGAAAAACTTTTTTTGAAATTTGAATTATTTGTATATTCTATTCTGATTTACAACATTTTAAAATCAGGTATGACTTAGGAAGAACTCAAAAAGTTCCTAAAGCACTGGAATAAAAATGTACACTACATAGTATGTTCACTCCACAAGCTTATGAAACACACCCTGAAACTCCTTACACCAGCCCAGACATGTATTTCATGGAGTTCAGCAAGGCCAAATTTGAAGGCCTGTACCTGAGATGAGCTAATCCCTTGGACAGGCTGGGCACTGACTACCTAGGGCGCAGCTCTGAAATGGAGCTGGGGGTCTGGGCAGACAGTGGGATAAACATAAGCCAGCAGTTAGCCCTGGCACCAAGGAAGACCAAGAAAAATCAGGGGTATGCCTACAGGCTAAGCCACCACTAATAAGCAATTATTCACCTTTAGCTAGCACTCCAGGAATATACATCTGGAATACCACATACAGTTTTGGATCCCCAGTACCAAGAAGTAATAAAATAAGGTGATAAAGGTAAGGTAAAGTTGATTCAGTGATGCTGAACTACAGGATTTCCCACAATAATAACCAGTTCTGCATTTTTACACAAACATCAGGACAAGATACATGAAGAACCTCCCCTTACATAAAAGAACAAAGTGAATCAGAAGGTTAGTAGAATCTAATGAAGAGAGGTAATTTGGCCTTGGTGAGGGTGGTTTAGGAACAGAAAAATCAGTGCAAAGCTCCTAACAAAGCATGCTGCCAAGGACAGAGGAAAACATACTGGGAGCACTGGAAAGTCAAGAATGCCTTAAAATATCCTGGCCAACAGAATATTCCTCCAGAAAAAAACCAACAGACTGGACTAAGTAGCTGTGATTACTCCAACTTTTCTCTTGTCTCAAAAGCAGATAACACAGCAATGAAAATACAGCAGCATTAGCAGAGACAGAGACTACGTTCCATGAACAAAAAAGGCCAAATGGTTTTCTTTTAGACTCAAGCACCCAAAAATGCATGATTAATTTTAAGTGTGTGAAAATGATGGAATGCTCGGACAATTAGAATTAAGCTGTGCTTTTAAGGAAAATTTCCTTGCCTGGAGTCTGAGTTCCCAAAGAAAGAGAAGCAGTACGGGCACGGTAAGACAGGATCAGCCCATCGAGGAGGCTGTAGAAGAGCCTTCTCACAGATCAATCGACCTGCCAAGGCACAGCAGTGATCCTCCTCCCCCAACACACAAGAAATACCAAGGAGGAGAGAAAGTATTACATTAAAAAGAAAGGCGCTTTTTTGCCACAACATTTGTAACAAAGCTAAGAAGAAGAAACTCCACAAGCGTTCCACTGCCCCATCACCACACAGCCAACGTGCACTTTCCTTACTTGGCAGATAGCCAAAATGAAACCCAAATCCTCCCAAAGAAACCAGAATGAGAAAAACACGTCTTCTCTCTGTCTTTCTCCAGGAGCTCTTTCTTACAAATTTTGCAATAGCTCAGATGGATTTCCACAAGAGTTGGCAAAAATATATAAAATCCACTTCTTCCTTTCTACTCAACTAGCTGTAAATTTGGCTGCATCAACATCCCCCTGCCCACCCACTCCCACCCCTCAAAAAAAACCCACATTACATTCTTCATTTTTAGCTCCTTTCTCATTCGCAAGAGAGAAATGTTTCAGTACAATTCAGAGAGAAAGAGTCTTTATACCAAGCAGAGCCACTGATTTAAAGTTTTTTATTTGCAGTCACCAAGAGAAGCAAATAGGCTGGACACTGTTAAGAGAACACAGTTGGTTTGATTCCTGTGTCACATACCCTGGCTTTGTACACAACAGGAATTGGTTATACTTAGGCTCCCCAACAAAAATAAAATAAAAAAAGAATACAGAAATATCCGCTGTATCTTAAAACATCCTTTTCAAGTAGCTTTTTCTTCAGATATACTACTGTGCAATACTTCCATGTATTATATTACAGCAAATATCCAAATCAAAGAAATATTTACTTACTTCAGGAAGGTTTGTATGACTGATTATATCCCTATGAATAGAAATAATACATTCAATGGGTTCTTTGTCTTTTGCTATCAATGCAGAACAGTATAAAATAAAAAAGCTGTACTATTTCATAGGCGTCATTAAGGCTACCTTCAGAAATAACAGCAAAACAAGAAGGGGAAAGTATTTTCTTTAGGGATACACTGCTAGTAGGTTAAAAAAATGTCTAAATGAATTACAATGCTAAATACCATAGGAAACTAACGGCTCGAGATATACAACAGATTTTTAAATGCTTCTCAGGCCCATTATTCCCTGTTTCACACAAACCTACCACAGAAAATAAAATTCTAGTTCTGCTTTTGGTGTTATCTACCTGATTTGTTCAATCTGGAAGGTCATGCTACATCTCTATATGTAATTCAAAGCAAATTCAAAAGAGCATACCATATAGAGCAATATAATTTGCAAGCAATTTCAACGAGAATAAAAAAATTCTAATTTTTTTTACACTACAGAAAAAGTTTCACCCAAATGCACCTGCCCTGAAGTTTACACCTAATAAAAGCCAGATGTACTTCTAATACACTGCTGATCCCTGCTCTTAATGCCTGTTTCCCCACCACACCACCTTAACCAAGAAAGCAGTACAGCATAGTTTTACACATCATTAAAACGTTTAAACCAAATATTACATTTTTATAATCCTAGAAATTCCCACAAAACTAAACAGAATAAATACAGAAGCATTAAGAGACCTGCACTGTGAATGAAAGATCCCTCTTTGCCTGTTACCTAATACAATAAGCAAGCTGAGCAATAAGTGAATCAAATTACCACATTTCTTTAACACGTCAATCATTACTATCTGAAGCAAAGGATATGCAAATTTATTTTTAGTAAAGTTATTCTCTAAAATTAGTTTTGTCTTCTAGGGTTTATTTCACCTAAGCTGAAACTTTATTTGAAATTAGTAATACAGAACATCAGGAGCCCAATCCCACATTCACTAAAATCAGTGGGAGCTCTTTAGTGCTACCCATGAGGGCAAAAGGACATAAATTGCTTACTTTAAAGGCAGCATAAAAGAACAAGTTCACTTTATAACATGCTTCTTGAGTCATGTCTCTGTGTCACAGGAACAGTAAAGCAAAATGGCAAGACACCCTCCCACAGCAGCACCATGAGTTACACCACGGACATCGCCCTGGTCTTGCTCCATACAACTCATCATCTCTGCCAGCCCAAGGCAGCCAAACCCAACAGCTTTGCAGCAGTATCTCAGCAAGAACATCCATAATCACTAAAAATGTTCCTTGGCTCTTTTTTGGCCATAAAACTGCTCTAGGTGGCTGAGGCTTGGCCACCATCAAGATGGACTGGACAAGAAGCAACTCTGAAAGGAGCTTCACATCTGGCCCTGTGCTGCTCAGCTACCGGCTGCTTGTGCATGGACAGTGAAAGAAATGGGTCCCATGGACAGCCCAGCAGTCATCAGGCAAAGGCAGGCACCAGGTCAACCCTGCAGCAGCTCCAACACGGTCTGATGGCCCCATGTTGGGCCAAAACAGGCTCCTGGGCCCCCAGGCAAGAGCGCAGGCAGGACCCAGGCGAGGCCAAGGCGGGGGCCCTGACATTGGGTTGCTAATTAAAATCTCTAACCAGTAGCATGCTCCTCAGCAATGAGCTAGAATCACTTGGCAAGCTCAGGCTATTTTTCTTCCTAAATGTCAGTCCGCTTAATAAATAACAACTTCTGATGAGTATTATTAGCATCTGAATTATTGCCCCCAGATTACCACATACTGTGGCCTGCAAAATGCTAAGTTTACAAATAAAGCTGTCTGCTGGCAGAAGCAGAACAGAATGACTCCAAGGAAGACAGCTCAGTTATCTTTTCCTGAAGGCCTGGAGATGGCAACTATGGAGTTTT
The DNA here is from genome assembly GCF_963921805.1 of Phalacrocorax carbo. Taxonomy (NCBI): domain Eukaryota; kingdom Metazoa; phylum Chordata; class Aves; order Suliformes; family Phalacrocoracidae; genus Phalacrocorax; species Phalacrocorax carbo. The sequence continues at coordinate 27,346,117 of NC_087548.1, read as the reverse complement.
GTTAAAGCGTAAGCAACTACCATTCTGTTTTATTTAACTGGGTGACAGCCTAAGCATGTTGCAGAAGGCTGCAGAGCTATTCCATCGTGATAGTCTGGAAAAGAGATGACGGTTTCTTACACACTCACACACACTCTTTAAACCAGCAGCTATGCAGTTTGTTTTGTTTTCAATCCAACACCTCCTCAGGCCGAAGTTACATTCAGAGTATTATCCTAGTGATGCAAACTGTGACTATTACAATCAATGAAACAAACATTAAAATGTCCAAATTGCCTTATAAAATTCCTGCGTTTGCCAGTACTCCTGCACCACAACTGAATTAGGATCTTGCTTGTTTTTTGGTGTCAACCTAAATTTAAAAATGCCTTAAGCACAATCCTCCCCTCACCCCAAAAGAAAAGCAGACTTGTTTCAACATTGAACTTCCTTTACATTTAAGATACCTAACAAAGCAACCAAACACAGAACTAGCGAGTGACTTACTAAGACACAAACAAGCTGCTAAGAGTCCTCAAAATATAATTTCAAACTCCTCTATGGTGGCAGAAAACCAACATTTTTTTACCCTAAGCCATATGTTCTACATTGGTCTAATTTCCATGCCTTCCTCATAGCTTTCATCTTCATAGATGCAATAAAAAATACACATAAAATGTAGGTTATCAAATTAAGGCACCCACAGGTACTACCTGTGACTTTCCACCAGGGAAAAGCTACTTTTTAATCATGAAATGCTTCAGTGAGTCATGTAATGATTTTGCTAAGTGACAAAATCTAGAGGTTAGACCATTCAGTTTGACCTCAAAGCAAAGTTTCTTCTACTGAAAATAGTCTATCCCAACATTACCCAACCAATAGGCCTATCATGCACTCAAGAGCTTAATTCAAAGATAACAATGCTGCTTAGAGCACATCAGCTTGTGTATTTTCAGCTCTTCTCCAGCTCATGTCCCAGAACCAATTTTCAGTCTTGTAAACAACAAAAACCAAGACCAAAAACCAACATAACAAAAAATTCAATAACAGTTGAGACCCTGAGCAACATTTCGTGTGCCTTTCTTGAGTGTTTCAGTAAAATCATGTTATGAAAATGAAAATCCTTACTCAAGCCTTATCTGCCCAGTCTTCCTGCTCTGTCTAACATCCTGCACTTTCCACAGACCTCTGAAATCCTAAGCCATCTCCATTCAACCTGCTTTTCCAACGGGACCTTACAAGCTCACAAAAAGAGGCACTCCTTTGGTGCTAAGCCAAGAAAGGGGAAATAAGCTAGCCACTGCTTTGTAAGAGTTAAAAATTATACTCAGTTTGCAGATGGAAGAAATAGCTAGCCCCAGGGATGGTGGGAATTGAACAGCAACTAAGAAATATGTTAACTGTGGTTCTGTTTACCACAAAGCTTTCCTTTGCCTTTTTAATTTTTGTCATTTTAAGCTTTCTCTGGAGCCAATTTGCTTAAACACTGCTAGAGAGACAATCTTTTCAGAAAATGTCCCGGTAATACAAGAAATAAAATATTTGGGTTTGCTTTTCCTGAAGCTGATAATATCCTCTTTGAAGACTGTCACAGCACATACTTTGAAATAAGTTATAATTATTCTTTAAATTCCACCAAAAAAAATCTTTACTCTTTAAAACACATTTCTCTGTAAAACTGAGATATAATTTCTTGGCAAGCTATGAGCTGCTAGTGATAACATTTTATTTTCCCTAGATTTCTACTATTCTTTTTACTACCTAAAAGAAGATCATAAAAGATTGTCTCTACATGTAGATGTTCACGGAAAGAGAAGAATCACATCTAAAAATGTCTCCGGATTCAGAGGGCAAAAAGAGATCTCACTTTCGGCTTTTCTTTTCCCTCTCAAGATTAGTAGAAGTTAATTTTTTAAAAAGACATACAGCTTGTTATCTTTACCATTTCCTGTACAAAGGTACTTGCAAGTCTGAACTGGAGTAACATAGGCCCATTTCAGACTCAAATAATGGGCTTGCAGAATAATCATGAAGGATTCAATTCAAATAGGAATGGTGGAGAAGGCTACCCAACTCCTTTTTTACCCCTCTTTCCCAGCCACTGTCTTCAGTGGTCCCTTCCAACCTGTATGATTCTAACTAGAAATAACTGAATATAAATTTTAGTCAGACATGTTTTCCTTGAATATGCATTCTTGACCTTCCTGCTTGCTTTTTTCTATCACTTATTAACGTTTACATTCCCAAAGGCAGGTATTCAATGTGCAAGAAAGTGTACGGTAATTGTAAGATCACCCCCTAAAATTCTTTACTGAAACTCATGAGAGAGTATTTACCTGACCCAAACTTTTAAGTCTGATGTAAAAACTTTTTAAATTCTTTGTTGTCTTCTCCTGAAATTTTTATCAACAACTGTAGGAGTGAAGGAAGATTCCTTGCTTCCTTCATGTCTCCAGCTGAGAAACTGAGATGATGGTATGAAACAGTTCACTTAACCTGGGCTGTTTTTATAACTTTAAAAAAACCCACTGTACCTTCTCATTAAACAATGATTTTCTACATTAAAGCAACAAATTAGAAAAAAAAAAATTCTTATAGTTCAGATGGCATTCTCCACCAGATTCACAGAGTTTTAAAGTTTACTGGTAACTTGAATTCCTGGAGAATGGTTATTTAATATGCATATATCATTTTGAGAGAGAAAGACCTTCAGAAGCATCTCATAACCGATCTTGAGCCTGTTGGGCAATACCTCTAACAAGATATGGGGGTGATGAATGCCAGTATAATCTTAGAATATATAAAAAAGTTACCATCAGCCCAGAGGACAGTATTACGAGCTGATGAAGACTCAGTGAGGACATACTTTGAACACCATAAAGAATTCTTTTCTGCCTCGCCATAAGCAAGGGGCAGGGCAAGACATCCAAGCTGGATTAAGAACACAGAAGGAATAAAATTCTGATCAAGGGAAGAGTTACTGCAGGCAGCTGATTAGCAAGGAGAAAGAAGAAATATTAGAATTAAAAGCCAACATTGCAGCAGGAACAAAATAACTGTGAACTGACTGTGAATACACTTAAGATGCAGGTTAAGAGATGATTTCTAAACCATCTGAAAGGGCAAGATTCTTTGAACAACAGAAGCAGAGGCAAGAAACCTTCCTAGTTTTAAGTCAGAGGCTGATGACATGATGAAAGGAATTGCATACAACCTGATTACCTGCAATAACAAGGGAGCAAACCCCCCTACAACTCCCTCCCCATCCAAAAACCTGCATTTTTTTAGTACATTAGCATATCTTCCAGTCATCTCTCAGAAAGTATGTATTTAATAGCCAAAGCCACCCCAAACCCCACTGTTAAAACCAAGACACACATTATAAGTCCATGTAAAATCCTCTCAAAGTATTAAACATCAAAAATGCAGTTTCTCGTTTGAGCTTTACCAGCTCCATACAGAACTACTGGCTGTATCTCATGCTTTTGATTATTAAAGGCAGCAGACAACTGCATTTACTAAACATCCTGATCATGCACAAGATAACTACATCAACCACATTCACAAAATCGTGTCTAAAGAACATGAAATACTTAGCCATTTATGTTACTCTAGAAAAAGGCTAAAACACAAGACATGGGGGTATTAAAATGTTAATTTTTATTGTTATTATCTCTTTTTCTCTTATGCGAAGTGTGTAAACAGAGTAATATCCATGAAAGACAGTTATTTCGAAAGAAAACATGAAACACTAAGCTCAAGCAGACCTCCCAAAAAACAAAGAAAAAAGCAAGAAACTGGTCACTTCACAGGGTACAAGCGAAACAGCCTCAGGAAATCTATATTAAAGGCTTTTTTTTTTTAAAGAATACATAAACTCTGCTATAACCTTCACAGATCTCTCCAGCAGTCAAGCTAAGAGACAATACCTCTCTGGAACATAACAAACATTTCTGAAAGTTCCTTCTCTTCTCTCCACCTCTCAAAACATTGTATTTTGCTATTTTACTAGCAATGAACATTTTAATTGGCATTGGCCATTTGCTTGCTACCAGAATGGACATAATGATGCAATGTGAAAAGTTAAGGAACAGCCAACAAGGCACTGAGATGGAGGACTCCCATTCCTACTCCATGGAAGGCAGGAAAATGCATCACTACTAATCTCCTCACACCCCACTTTCAGTTTGGGGGGCAACTCTTATTTTCCAAATAAAAATTATCTGCAGCTGAGTTCACAGCCCTCTTAATGCTTCATTTTAATATGATATGGCTAATTTTTAAACTTCCATGGGAGTTAAAGAGCTTCCAAGAAACCACTAAAAACCCTGAAACAAGACAATCTCATCTGTTTAATCAAGTTTGTCAAAATTTAAAACGCAACAAATTTATTAGGTTCTTCCCCTCATCTTTTTTTGCAGGTTCAGGAAAGCTAATAATTTCCACGCTACATTGGATCAAATAACTGAAAATAATCTTATAAGCTACACGTTTCAACAACAGTTTCAAGTCTGCAGTAACTGAAAACGCAGATTCCTACTAGCAGGCACTATTCTTCAAGACATACATATACGAAAGAGGGCACTCAGACTGGGAACAATTATCAATAGCCCTGTTTCCACGAGCTTTCTTATCAATTATGAAGAAATTAATTCCAAGAACAAGAACCCAGCAATTCCTTAAGTCTCGGTGACTGTCCAATGCACTGATTCAAAATCATAATTCTGTAAAGTTCAAAGCTGTAAGTTCTGGAGTCCCTAATTTCTCCCTCAAAACTAGCTTTCTAAAGTAGTTTTATGGACTATCTTTTTAAGTGATTTTTGCAATGAAGGCTGAGGTTTAGAACACAACTGAGTAAGTCTTCTGACATAATTGCTTTCTTATGGTATTCCAGCAATTGAACATTGACTTGAAATCTCTTCCAGACAGAGCTGGCTGGTTTAAATCATTGCTTTTGAAAGCACACAGATGATATGCAGCTACTTTACATCCCAATATCCTTTACAGCATCAAAAGAGGTCTCAAATAAAGGAAGAAAATTATACATTCATACACAATCTCTCTTTCATATTCATACGCATACTATATCCCAGCTCCATTCAGGTGGTCCCTGAGGTTTTGGCTCTCTAGAAAGAGTTAAGTGTCTGAAACAGACCCTTTTCTTGCTCATTTATTAGTAATGTTTTCAAAGGATCATTCAGAGAATGAAGCCTAAGAAAAATGCAAATTCTGTACTCCACACTCGACTAACAAAGCATCCAATCAGTTCCCACTGAGCTCCAGTTTGTTCCATGTCCACATGTAAGTGATTAAGAGTACATTGTTTGAAACTTAATTCCACATCTGTTCTTCTGTGGGACTTGGAAAACTGATGAATTTTTCTGACAATTGTTTGCAGAGGGGATAATCACAAGCATGTGTAATAGCATCCCAATGTGCATGGGGAAAACACTACGAGTCTAAGAAACTTTTTTTTGCTGAATATTTTTGTTTCTTTTCTAAGTAAGATAAAAAATAAGATGCTTTCAGATAGAAATAATTAATAAATGCTTGAGAAGTCATCCATTATACCTAAAAAGGCAAAGCAAAATCCAGCTTTTCTTTGTAAAGGTCATAATTTAATGTCCCAGTAGTTTACCCAGACAGCAAAAATCCATTTTTATGGCCTGACAGGTAACTTTTAAAAATTATGCAGAAGTGGCAAAATGCTGCAGAACTACAACAGAGAAAATACATGGTTTTGTCATGGAGCTCTGTAGTTGTGCAAAAATGTTCCAGGCTATTACGGTGCAAGAGTCAGCATCTTTTGAACCAATCACATAATTAAGTCACAAGGATATATTTTCTTTCGATGTCTACAAAATGCTGGTAAGCACAGAAAGGAAGAATAGATAACACTCTTGATTGTATTTACTAATGCAAGTGCTGACAGCATCAAAGCATACTGGGGAACGTAAGGTTCAAGAAAGCACTTTTTCCATGCAAGATGCAGTTACGCTGAGGAAATCTGCCACAGTTTGCTGTGGATGCTAACTTCATTCTCTCAAGAAATATTGGGACAAGTTAATGAAGGAGATATCCACTGACAGCCATTAAATGCAACAACTGCCTCCTTTGACCCAGTACATCCTCAAGATGGAGAGTAGAGACTATGAAAGCATCAGTGTAAATTTGCCCTGTACTTTAGGCCACTGGCTATTATCAGATACTGAGTTAAATGAACCTCTGGTTAACTATTTTATTTATGGCCTTATGACATCATCTTGAACCTTTGACCTATACATATAACAAGTGCAACAGTGAGAAAGAAATTCACAGGAAAGGCTCAGGGTAGGTGAAAAACACTTTTTAAAATTTTTATTTACTTAATTCTGAGCTTAAAGTAATAATTAGTCATTTATGAGGACATGTCAAAGAAAGGCCAAAATTTCAGTTCAGGCACACCAAACTGATGACTCAGTCAAAGAAACTAGATACTGCTGCCAATGCCTACAATGTTACTGCAAACTTCCCAATACTTGGTGTTTTCTTAAAACTGTGGATGCCAGAGGTATGTGATTATGTCACATTTTAATAAGTGCTTTCAAACTTTTCTCCAGTCATTAGTACTAGAAACATGGAAAACAGAAGCTCAACAAGAAAAAAAAGAAACAAAAATACAATCCCCCACCCCAAACCAAACCACTTTATTTGTAAAATAAGAAGAGCCATTATTTTCAGTTCTGTTTCCCCCCCACTCTGGTACTGGAAACAGTGGAAACCAGGTTAAACCTCGGTTGTCCCATATGTGGCCAGTGCTAAAACACTGTGCCATCCCAGATGAAACAGATGAATAACATGAATAAGAACCACAGAGGCTTCCTAGGGTGAAAAAGGAAAAAACGTGCAGAAAAAATCATCAAACTGTTTAAATAACAGAATGCTTGTAATTTATGTAAAAAGAATCTACACAGATAAAGAAAAATCTGCCTTCTACAGCAAAGGACACTATTGGGTTCTAAAAGTATTATGCTCAGAACAATTGCTATCTGACATTACTTAATTAGGACTTCCATTTAAAATGCATAGGATAACCAATTCCATAAGTTAGAAGGCAACAAGACCTGCTGCAACAGAAAATTACATATTTTCAATTTAATTGTGTAATGATATCACAAAGGGAAGGTTTATAATGCAGAGTATGTGATCAGACAGCTCTGTGCTTTGGAAAAAATGTTCCTATCTAATCTGAATTAAAATCACTGAAACATTAAAAGGATAAGAAATATTGCTTGGCTAAGAATTAAAATACAACAAATATCCTTATTTATACACAAAAAGTAGGCAGGTTATACAGATGTGATTACCATACCAATCAACAAACTGTAAACAATAATGACTTCGAGGTTTTTTTCATTTAAAATTATTTCAAGTAAATAATCACTGAAGGCTCCCTGCAGGTAAGGGGAGATTAGACCAGTCATCAACTGTCTGCAGAGAAAGATCAGGTGAACAAACATAATTCCCTCCTGCACATCCAACTCTGCTGATGCCAGGACAGCACCGACACCAAGCGTCAGGGCTGCTGAGTCATGTGCCAGTTCCACAAAAGTCCACTTATTTCAAATGTTGGGAAACATCCCAAGGAAGAGTCTTGACCTTTCTTCTATGTGTTATGGGCACTGAAAGAGAGGAACTTCCGATTTTTTTAGCCAATACCATTTCTTAAAATACTACCGCATGCACACACATAGATAGATAGCCATATTTATACCCAAAAGACTACAAAAATATACCCTTGAAAGACTTTTACAGGTTGTTGGTTTTTTTTTTCAATTAGTGTGACCAAAAGGCTAAATGAAATTCAATGCACATAGGAGTCCCATGGGTGTCTTCCACTTTGTCCTTCTGTAACTGTACTAAAAGCTTGTCTGGAGTCTCTCTCTCAAGGCATGTGGAGTTGACACTTTTTCTATTTATCCAACTAAAGAAAGGTCCCCTGCTTCTTCCCTGCCAATACCACGAAGAATTTAATGTATCAGCAGGGACTCGAAGCCTGAAACTCAATCCAGTATTTTTCATAGAACAATTCACAGACTTGCACTGACTTTTTTGACTTGAGAGCAAAGGGTTTCTGTACAGCAATTTGGGGCTAAATTAATCCCCTCATGTTCCCACCAGTCAGAGTGAGGAAGAGCACCATAACACGCAGCCACCAAATTGATTTTAACATACTGAGACAGAAAATAAATCCCTATTACAGTCCCTTCATACCTTCTTAAAATATCACAGCAGCTATTTAATGCTTCCTGTGAAATAGGGAGGGCTGAACAGCAACAGACAGCAAATTAAGGAAATAAAATGGCAATCAAGAAAAAAGCAGAGATTTTTTTTTTTTACTTTACAGGAGGAAATGAGAGGCTTGGAACTTAATCTTACTCTATACCGATACCCTGGATAACAATGAAACAAAAATCAGAGGAGGATTCAGATCAAAGGAGCATTCATGTGCAAAGCTGAACTGATCCCCCTTTTCGTAACTAAACAACAAGACAGGTACTTAATACAGAAGGAAATCCTATTCTACCACATACACTAAGGAATTTTTCAAAGTCTCAACACGTCTTCTGTTTTTATTAAACCATCCAGTAAAATAAGCATCAGCAAGGCTAGTTATTCTGTCTTTCTGAGAATGGACTGTTTTGTACTGGTTACTACTCTGACTTCTAAAAATTGCTTGCTTGTGGAAAATGGCATTTTCAGTTTCTTTGAAACTCAAAATATCCTCCATTAACACATCAACCAAGCATCCCAATGTGTAAAACGTGAATTTTATTTAAATTACAAAGCCTCAACCCAAGCTTTCTAAAAAAGATTGGAAGCTTAAATATCTGGAAGAAAACACATTGTAACAGTTCAAAGGGAGAGCAAAGATAACTCTCAAATATGAGAAGATGCAACAGAAGAGTAAAAACCCAGAAGATTAAAATAAGGCATTTCCTTTACTTCTCTAGGCTTTTTTTAGCAACCAGAGATCAGAGAGAAATGCTATTCTTCTATATAGAGTCTTAAATAATCTTCAACATCCATTTAATTCACAGGGCATCCAATATTAAGATCCTAAAATCTGTTTTCATCTTCCAGATGAAAATCGAGGTGCTGGAGCATGTCCAAAGAAGGTCAAAAACATATCTTAGAGTCAGGATTTATAAATGTCAGTCTTTGATTCATCAGAAATATTTGATGTAAGCACGAAACAGGTTATAGAGAGTAATCCAGAAGCACAGCAGAAAATAAATTCACCATATGACAAAACCCTTGCTTTACATATAAACATGCATTGAGGATAGATATCAGAAGCGTGACCTGCACGTAACAGGAAGACAGTTTCCACAATCAGTAATAGAAAGTATGTATCTTCACAAGTCTTAGGCAGGATAGATTATTTCATAATCATGGAATGACCAGCAAGGAAACCAATATACTAGAATAAACACTAAACACCTTTTCTGGTGTTCTGAAAACAACATTCACCCAGCAAAGGCCATTCAGGATTGTGCATCTGGGTACTGCATGCCAGTTCCCACATATGGCAACTCATCTAGAGGAAATGCTACTTTAAAAAAATCATCAATTAACAGTATTGGTCCTTTCTTTGTCTTCTGAATACTGTATATTCTTGTTAAAAATACTTCACATGCTAACAGTTGTTTTAGGGAGAGTATACGCATTAGTACACTGAGGAAAGACTCCTCATGATTAACTCAAAATCTAAGTGCACTAAAAAAGAGCCACAGAAACTAATATTAAATACTGTTAAATTCTGGGTGTATATTCCAGGCACCTGTAATATTCCTCTCAGATATTAATGTGAATTAATATCTCTCATATCAGATTACATGTCATAGTGCATGTATAGTTATCTGTAAAGCATGTTCTCAAGTTTAAACATACTTCTAAAAGCCTATATGTCTACAACAAGAGTTCTTTTTATTATTCCTACAGCCTAAATAGTTTGCTTTTAATGAAAGACAAACAGGTTTGAATGACAGTGTACATTGCTGTTAAGTTTGGCTCTCAAACCTTTGTGCCTAACATAATGGCTTCATGCAGAATCAATCAAAAGCATCCTGCACCTACAACAAATATTTTTTAATTACTAGAATCAAAGATGAATTAGCTAAATGCTATTTTATTTTCTCTAATCTTCAATATTATTTTCTTCCTAAATAATATATAATGTTTCCATGATCACTACTCAACCAAGCTCCAAAAATATTTATATGTGTTTTTAAAAGCCTCGTCAGGGAAGCTTCTTCCTGGTAAGTTTGGTTGCCTCAATCATTTCTTTTGACTATATTATGGATTACATGGACCAGCGATCAGGAACCGATGAGGCCAGGGACTTAGTTTCACATAGGCTTTAGTCACACTTGGTATTTGATTTTCACATTTTTACTGAGCAATATTAAGATGCATATCACATTTGACTTGTTAAAATGTGTTGGCTACAATTATCAGCTAGCAAGAATGAAATTGAGAAGCAGCTGCTGCTATCAAACAAGGAAAACAGAAATCACCTCTTTTGCATCTTCACAATTGGATCCTCTGTGTAGTTTTGGGGAAATTTACATTTATTTAAAAACAAAGTTGAACGTTAGGCTACAAAAAGTTAAGTTCTACATTAAAATAAGTATTTATGACTTTCAGGTTTATCACAGCATTGCAGTCAGAATTCTTAGTAGTGAATTTCTTTTAGTTAATTTAAAGCTTTAACTTATCTAATCTTGTTAACTGCCTACAATTGAACAATTAAATGATTAACATCCAAGAACCCTACTACTCTGGGTCTGCCTTTTTTGGTCAAAACCTTTATTCCAGCATCAGGGTCTTAATGTTTGAAAGGCAAAGTCCTGGTTATTGAAAACCTTTTAGAGTCTGTTTAACGCCTGCTCACATTCAAAGAACTGAATGCCAAGATAAAAAACTGCTGATGAGTGAAAAAAAATGAACTGACCAATATGCACTGTTTGAACATGAAGGTAAAGTTCAAACCTCATTGTTGGGTTCAGTGTTGGGGCCAGTCCTGTTCAATATCTTCACTGATGGTCTGGATGAGGGGATTGAGTGCACCCTCAGTAAGTTTGCAGATGACACCAAGCTGGGTGGAAGTGTCAATCTGCTGGAGGGCAGGAAGGCCCTACAGAGGGACCTGGACAGGCTGGATCGTTGGGCTGGAGCCAACTGTATGAGATTCAACAAGGCCAAGTGCCACATCCTGCACTTGGGTCACAACAACCCCATGCAACACTACAGGCTTGGGGAGGAGTGGCTGGAGAGCTGCCTGGAGGAAAAGGACCTGGGGGTGTTGGTTGACAGTCGGCTGAACATGAGCCAGCAGTGTGCTCAGGTGGCCAAGGCAGCCAACAGCATCCTGGCTTGTACTAGGAATAGTGTGGCCAGTAGGAGCAGGGAGGTGATAGTGCCCCTGTACTTGGCACTGGTGAGGCCACACCTTGAGTACTGTGTTCACTTTTGGGCCCTTCACTACAAGAAGGACATCGAGGTGCTGGAGCATGTCCAAAGAAGGGCAAAACAAAGTTGGCGAAGGGTCTAGAGAACAAGTCTTATGAGGAGCAGCTGAGGGAATTGGGATTGTTTAGTCTGGAGAAGAGAAGGCTGAGGTGAGACCTTATCGCTTTCTACAACTACCTGAAAGGTTGTAGTGAGGCAGGGGTCGGTCTCTTCTCCCTAGTAACAACTGATAGGACGAGAGGAAATGGCCTCAAGCTGCGCTCAAAAGGGTTGTCAGACATTGGAACAGGCTGCCCAGGGTGGTGGTGGAGTCTCCATCCCTAGATGTATTTAAAAGAAAGGTAGATGTGGTGCTTGAGGATATGGTTTAGTGGTAGACTCAGCAGCGACAGGTTAGTGGCTGGACTCGACGATCTTAAGGGTCTTTTCCAACCTTAACGATTCTATGGTTCTGTAATTCTATATCCTCTGTAATCACAGAACAACATATTTAACCTGGAAGCTATTCTGGATCTTCATGTCTGGACAGTGATCCAACACTACATGGACGGGCCAAAGAGCTCCTCAATAGCAATGAACTGGCCAGATGCGAAGGCAAAAATGCCTTTCAGCCAGCTAAAATCTAAGCTGCAGTACTAAAGAGCCTGTGGCCAAACAACCCCTACCTCCACACCAACACCCTGGGCACAGACAGCAATTTTTTTTTTCCTTCAGCTTTATGAAAAATCTCCTTTTCTTTAGAAATCTTCTCTCAGCCTGCTAGGGGTGCGACTATCATTAATCTGCCTGTATGAAAGGACAACCCTGTTCAAAACTTTTGAACTTTATCTTTAGACTAATATTTTTCAGTTTGTGGCACATATGATCTAAAGTGGAAAAGTCCTTAGTATTTAGACAAATTATTAAAAAAACTAAAATGGGAAGAAAAAAAACAGTGCAGGTGGGAGAAAACACCTTCATTACCCATAAAGGTAAAGGAGCAACAATCCCCTTCAATTCTCCATTTTGTGAATGCCTGTATAAACAAATGGAATGTTTTTGTCTAGATTATAAAATAAAAGTACTTGTTATAAAACTCAGCACAAGATGATAATTATGCTTAATCCTTTCAGCAGAAAAACAAAACAACTTTGAGATTTGTGCAGGAAAGCTGTGAGGCCAACCATGAGGCCAAAATGCATTTTCAATATTCCTACAATAAAAAAACAAAGCAAACAAACGAAAAAGCTTTCATGGCAACTTTCTATGCCATATTTATGCAACCATCAAGTATGACTTTAAAACCATCATTAACCTAAATAAAAACAGTAGGAACTGATATTTAAGTCTATTTTCTATGCATAAGAAAACATGAAATTCTTACTGTGCTTTTGAATACAGTAAAATACAGCTCTCTTTCCTAATGAGGTTACGAGCAGTAAAGGGATGAGAGACACTCCTTAAAAGAGGAAGGAAGAAAAAGTAATACCTTTAGCTCCTTATAGTTTACATTACTTACTGTATTTATAGGCTGCATAAATTACTACCACTCAAAGCAAAGCATTAATTCCTAAGGGAAAGCATGAAGGGCACACTTCCTTCACTTAAGTGTTTTGGGTAAGTAATATGTTTACATTGCCTCAAACTGCTTTTAAGTTCAATAATTCTACCCCCTTTTACAAAACAAACACATTCCTGTATTCAGTCAAAAGGATATCTGTAAATTAAGAGTATTTTCCTGGTTCAACACAATGTTAATGGGACTTCCATTTGTTTCCTGTTTGAATTTTAAGGAAGGGCTTTTCTGATAAATGCGTCTTTGTTATTTCTGAGCATTACCCAAAAAAATGTTAAGGAGTTATGTTTGCCAGACGTGAATGACAGCAGCTCTATTCACAGACCTCTGCGCCATGAAAATCCATCAGGCTGAGATGTTCTGATGTGCATACAGTTCATTTTATGGGTTATACAGTTTAACCTCACACATAGTATGTCCATTTTCTTTCTTCAAGAATTCACAGAGAAACAAACTATACCACAGCCACCAAAAGCAATCACAACCGGCCACCACAGCAATTTCAAAAGTATGCTTTGCCCTAAGGAACTAGTCTAGCAAAGTAAACCTGGTTTAAAAACAGAATACTTATAGCTAAAGCATACCCTTTCAGGGACGCACACACACACCAGGTTACATTAGTGATACTAGGTCAGCTTGCAACTATTTCCCACCACCCATCCCCCCACCAGTACAAATAAAAAACCCAAATGTTTAAATCAAGATGAGATCCACAAAGAGGTTTGCAACAGTTTAAGGCCACAAGAACAGTCTCTGGAACAGAGATGAGATCTCCACAATCTTCTCCTAGAGCACTAAGAGCTAAATAATGAGGCCAGGGCCAGCCTCCGTTTCCCCACTGTACAAAGAGGGCTGCGTTCCCAGGTGTGCAGTGGCACAGCTTCAGTGGGAACAGACAGCATGGCCCCATGCTGGTGACCCGCAAGCTCCAGCCCCTCTGGCCAGGAGAGTTGGGACAATTTGAACCACCTTGCAGCAAGGACAGAAATCCGCCTTCACAGCCAAGTGCTCTAATGATTTGGTTACCATGAAGATGGCGAGCAGAAAAGCATCTTGATACTCCACTAATTCCTTTTGCTTTTTCCTTTGGGGGGAAAAAATAATTTAAAAAAACAACAAAACAAAGAAAAAAACCCAAACAAACAAAAAACCCCAGTGCAGTAATTTATCTGCAGGAAAGGGCTCCAGCCCAGGCCTCCCGCCTGAGTGAAGCCTTCATGGGGCAGATTTCTTCCCCTGAACATCGTTGCCATGGACCATTTGCTACTCGAGGAGATGCAGTAGCTGAGGCACACCTATGCAGCTTTATCCAGCATTTTAACATCTTTGTTCTCTGAAGCAAGGAAGAGACATACAGACTTATATTTTTCAAATTTACTTTAAAAACAATCTAAACACATTCTATTTTCACAGTAATATTAAAGCCCGCACAGACAGCTTACTGCCTCTGGTTGCCCCCATACTTGAATGTACCTGGGGACTGGATCAAGAAATCCACGCATAGCCAAGATGTCCCACTTGCAAGTCACTGCTTACTTTCCGGAAGCTTTCCTTTTGGCTTGCAACCAGCCTCTTTCAGCTGTGTTTGGTCCCTCAGCTACAACGTCTGGTCCCTCCAACAGTTGTTCTCTCTCCCCACACTGGCAACTATCCCTCCATGACCCATTCCACCAGGGTCTTTAAAAGGGCTGTACGAACGGCTCTCATCTTTGTTCCCTTTCCTGTGGAAATTAAAATGTCTTGAAATTTTATGCCTCCAAACAGCAGCTGAGGAACTGGTTTTATCTAATGTGCAATTCTTCCTTAGCCCTGCCTACTGGGAGCTGCTGGATTCAGTAACTTATCTATTCACAGACACATGGGGTGGCTCATCCACCACAGGCCCCTCACAGAATCAACGTGCGGGAAGGGGAACATAAAAATAGTCACAAGGATACAAAGAGTTACAAAACCATACAAGTTTTCTAACAGAATCTTTAAATTGCACATAGACAAATTCCCCAAATCATTACTGACCAATTTAAAATCTTAACTTAAATGTATTCAACAGCTTAATAGTTTCCAGATTACAATAAAAAGAGGGAGGACACTTCTCGCTCTTTTTACTTCCATAGTGTGGTTTTAACCCCTGTTCAAATGGATGTTCAGAAAAGAAAGGGTTTGGCTAAAGCATACATTTTCTAGAGTATTATTTTTAGCTTGCTTAACGCTGAAGGAATTCACTACAAGCGCTCCATGGCATGAACAATGTTCCCACCAGTCTCCCTGTTACAAATTAATGAAAAGCTGGCTGCTTGTTCTCTGCCTAAAGGCATCTACTATGCATCATGAACTTCAGTCATGGGCACAGAGGAGCAGATCAGGGTACAACATTACCCAGACAGTCCAGAGGAAGCTCTCTGCTTCACATTCATTGCAGCAAGATGATCTCGAGCCTTCAACACAATTAATTCTTGTGTCCTCTCCTCTCATTACCAGACTTCTCCAAAAGTGTCACATGTTCAGAAAAAATGGAGTATTCTCTGATCCTCTTTAAAGCATAGTATGCAGGACAATCACATGCGTTTTTAACAGCACACTCCACCACTGAAATGTAATGCTGAGTTTGAAAGAAAGAACGGGAATCAAGTATTTGCAAAGTTGCATCAAAAAGACTCAGTGATGTTCTTTGCACTAAAAGCCCTGCTGTAAATAAAGCCTATAAAACATTGTAGCTGTGTGCTTTGGAACAATGCCTAGATACACGGCTACAAAGAACCCACCACCCAAACCGCTGCTCTTTGACTGGTATTTATCAACAGCAAAGCAAATATAAAATTATAATCTGAAATCACTTGGCTACAAAAGAAAAAAATATCACTAAAGCAACAACAAAGCTATTATATATTCTAAGTAAATTTTTAAAAAGTTTTAAACACAGGTGTAATTCAATTGCTCCTGCTTCTGTCAGTGGGAATAACTGTAACCTATTACTGGCTACTAAAGAACTATTTAATTTTGAAACACTAAAAATACTTAAATACAATCTTATTACTACACTAAATTTGATATATTTGGCTTACAAACCCTGCCAGTCAGAATTCTGTTTCTAAAAAAGGGGACATTTTACAATTTAAAAAGGAGAAGAGCCAAGGGATTGTAATAATCTGACTTAAACATAGTGTGAGTTATTAGATAATAGTACAACCAGTTTACTTTAAAAAACATGTTTTAAGTCATCACTTATGATCACTGGGCTAGAATTAGGCTAAAATTAGTCTACCTGCCAAAACCTGTAGTTTGCTTTCAACTTCTGTAACTCAAAACAATATTGACAAATGTGCAGAGGAAAGGCCCCATAAAATATTTTCCCTTAATTTTAAGTTTGGTACTTCAGAGCAGGCCATATATATTGGCCGCACCTTTTGCCTGCTAACCTGGTCCTTACTCTGCTCTCCAGCAGAGTCTTTCCTTCCCCCAGTTCAAGTTCTTCTAGGTTTGCAGCTCCACGATCACATGGTGTAGAGTGAAGTTGCAACTTCCTGCATAGAGTTGCAAACTAGACATACACAGTATCCTCCATTCAACTAAGCAAGCAGTAAGGACAGAGGAGCCATCTGTCTGATCCTTCTCACCACTAAGGCTCCTAATACAATAGATGAAGAAAACACACAAAACAAAGAGACATATTTCATCGACTTTTGGAGGAGTGAAGTCTGAATTATTTTAATTAAAATTCATAGTGTTTGTCTGCTAATGGAAAACTTGCATCTGAAATAAACCCTTATACGGTAAAGAATTCCTCAGTTATGGAAAACTAATTAAAGCAAGTAGCTCCATGAACTCTACTCCCAATGAAGCCTACTTTGTCAGATTTGTGCTTCACAGTTGATCAACACTTCTGACAGGATGTTTTATAGTCCCTCCCGCAACTGGCCACATATTTTTGTAAAAGAGAGGTACCCTTCTAGCTTTGAGAAGTCTGCCTTTCTGTTGATGGCTGAAATCAATCACTGATTTCAGTAATTTGATGACTGAACAAAAAATTTACACAGAAAATATATATTTCTTTTCTCCTTCATTGTCTTTCACATGAAAGTGACACAACTGAACAAAAAACTTAAACAGAAAAAGAAGCACCTACAGATCCCAGCCCAGAAACCTAAGAGCTAGGGGAGAACAATGCCTTGTGACAAGGCTCCACAAAAGACACTTGCTGGCAGGAAGAGCCATCTGCTATGCACACTCCTAACTCTATAATACCTCGGAATGATGCAGTTTCTTCCTAATACAAGAGTGAATGCTGAACAGGACTCAGACATTTTCTTTGCCAGGCCATACAGATCATGTCCCACCAGCCTCTCTGCTGAACTTCCTGCCACCACCCACCACCTCATACTCACCACACTTGTATTTAGCAGCACTGCAATGCCCAGCCCTTCCTGCTACTCACTGCTCCCTAATCCTCCACACCACATAGTTCTACTATTCATACCAAACCTGCCACAACACTATAACCATACTGTCCTTTCCACTACTGTATGCCAAATATACTCTCACTCCTTTGTGCAAGGCCGTAAAGGTGCAGCATAGCCAAAAGAGGAGTAACAGAGCATTTTATAAACCACAGACAGACACATGTGGCTGGCTGATGGGCAAAGAGATAGGCATACCTGGACTGCCAGGGCACTTGGAGAGAATCTGCTTACAGGCTCAACAGATTAGGTCGCAGTTCAGATCCAATACACGATCAGATAAAGACTTGGTTTTGCTTCCAAAGCATATAATCCAGTTGTTATTTTAAATTCTGAAGTAATTTTGTTCCTATTTAACTGAAATTTTATATAACATCTTGTTTCTCCGCCTCGCCAGCTTTGCATCAACATGTTTCTCAAGCAAAGTAAAACACTTGAGAAACGTATAATAAGATTGCCTTCATTATTCCCAAATTTTTAGATAAAAATAAAAGGAGAAACCATAAAGACAGAGCTATTAACAGTGCAACAAAAATGCCTGTGGAAATCATCAAATAACAGTAGCCACTATTAATGACTATGTACAGCATACAAAAAGAGGAACTTGAGTAATACGTTACTTGTGCAAGTTATCATCATTTTCAGAACTACAGTCTGGTTCCTCTTTAATATATACATGTCATCTAAACCATAATATATGAACATAGGCATTTACCAGTCTTCACAGAACCTTAGTTAATTAAAGAAATCTTAACTCAGATTTACTAGCAGCGAAGTAAAAATATTTGGTGCATTAACCACCAACTGGAGGGTGGTGCTTTCATAGTGTTGTGAGATTGACACTACCATCAGAGCACTGTCAAACCTTCCAAGATCAAAATGACTGGAAGTCTTCACAAAGAAGAAAAACCACCAAGAAGAGCACAGAGGCTGGCAGGATGACTAATGTGTGGAAGAGTCAACAAGGAACCATTTCTCACAACAAAAATTAGTGGGCAGCTCACTAAATGGTAGATCCGTAAAAACTGAGGAAATGCTTTTTCTTCACAACGTATACTTGAGTTATGGAATCATTGGGGCAAGACATTGGACACACATAAAGCACAAATGGACTCAAAAAAGAGCTAAATTTTGAATGACAGACACATTGCTAGTTATTTATAACACAAATGCTTGGGTGCAACCTTTAGCAAAGAGGTCCCTAAACCACTGATTAAGGGACCTAACCATGGGAAAGGATCATTATATATACTTCATGCATTTCTTACAATTTTCTCCCCAGGCATCTTCACTAGCTGCCTTTGGAGACAATACGGAACTAAATGTACACTTGGCCTTACCAGAACATGGATATTCTTCTGTTCTCATGAAATACTGGAGGACATGCCAAATACCAGATGAAGGCAGACAAACTAACTGGCACAAAATGTACACAGACATTAGACTCTTATTCCCCTCCCAGTTCACAAACAGCATTAATCACCATTTCTGCAAACAGCATGATATAATGTAAGACACAACATATTTGGACAGAGTAATGTATAATTATTGTGAGAAACAAAAATTACTAATGAAAAAAACGATGTTACCTCTCTCACATGTGTGATTTCATTTGCTGCTGGGAAACAAGCCATGATCCACAGCCAACTCCCAAATAGGAAAACAAATTAGGTACAACAAGATTTAAAAGCCAAGCCTGTATTCTACAAAGAGGTTAAATGTTGGTCCAGTTTTAGAAAACTTTTCTAATTCAGTGGAAATCAAGACTGACATAGGTGTACCCTGTATCTGAGAAATGACCCAGCGCAGTACATAGATCCTGCCCAGTATAAGGAGTGAGAAGTCATATAGGCCAAGATTCCTGTTCCGTTCACGTGTTACTTCTCTTTTAGTTAACTATTCAATTTCTATCAAGACCAACAGTTCTTTCAGATTTATTCTGGAAGTCTGTAAACTGGCCAATCAAATCCAGCTATACAGGAATGGGGTGGTTCAGGAGGGTGTTTTGGGAGTTTGTTTGGTTTTCAGTGTTATGGTACTTATTGACTAACTGATAATGCAAGAAAAATTAGTTACAGATAAATTTTTCACAACTTCTAAAAATGAGGGTGATATTATTCTGATATAGTTTCTATGAGGAAAATAACAAACTGACCAAGATTTAATTTTGTCATCACCTGTCTGTCATGAAATAGGATTTAGTTCTTTTGGACAGAATTTGATGCCCAAATTCTATTCGCTGCTATGCTCAACAGCCATCAGGAATGACAATACTACTCCAGTCTGGAAAACTAGCGTGACTCAGATGCCCATAGCAACTGAGATTCCCTGACAGCCGGTTAGGTACATATAAGAATCTGTTCCTTCTAGTAAACCAAAACAAAATCAAGAGGACAACAGTTTTTGCACAACTACTTTAGTTATTAAGGAAAGTTAAGGGGAACCAAAACTTACAGATTGGTCCAAAAGGCTGAGAATGCCTCTGTCTTCTTTTGGCAGCGTTAACTGTGCTCCCATGATTATCTTCCTGTTGATTCTGGTCACAAGTCCACTGAAAAATATTTACCACCTTACTGCTCTCTAGCATAAGACTTTCCACATGAATGCTCATTCCTGTGGAGCCATTTCTATGAATTATTTGCAAGACAGTCAAGAATATCATACGTAGTCACTGCATGAAACCGTCCATCAACCACTCGTCCCTTATCTATGAGGCTAGCTATACTGCCAAGGAAGGAAATTAAAATTGTTTGGTCTTGATAAATCCATACTGGTTGCTTATCAATTTTATTATCCCAGAGGTGCTTATAAAGCAACTGTTTAGTAACTTGTTAAAAAATGTGTGGGGATTAAGGTTTCATTGACTGGCTTATAATTCCTTTCCTCTTAAAGGTTTTATAGACTGGCTTCCAATTCCCTTCACTTTCCCCAGCACATAAAAAAAGACAGACAGAAGTAGGGAGTGTAGTTTTACATTTGGCCTTCCCCAGTCCTCTAAAGAATCTCCTCCTGTCCTCCCAAAGACTCTCTTAAGAGCCGGACAAAAGAGTCCCTGACAAAGAAGAGAAGGATAATGCCAACTTTTTGGTTTAGCAACCTCCCAGTTCTTACCTCATGTCGTGGTTCAGCCCCAGTCCGCAACTAATCACCACGCAGCTACTCGCTCACTTCCCCCACCCCTGCGGGATGGGGGAGAGAACCAGAAGAGCAAAAGCAAGAATACTTGTGGGTTGAGATAAGAACAGTTTAATGATTAAAATAAAATAGTAATGATAATGAAAATAAGAATAATAATTATTATAATGATAATGGTAATGTAATAAAAAGGAAAAGAGGGAGAAGGGAAAAAACCCACAAGCAATACAACCACTCACCTCCCACCGACCAATGCTGCCCGTCTCTGAGCCGCAATTGCTGCCTGCCTCCTCCGGCCAGCTCCTCCCAGTTAACATACTGGGCATGATGTTACATGATATGGAATATGCCTTTAGCCAGTTTGAATCTGCTCTCTCAGTTGTGCCCCCTCCCCTCCCAGCTTCTTGTGCACCCAGCAGAGCATGGGACGCATGGGAAGAATAAGTCCTTGACTAGTATAAGCACTACCTAGCAACAACTAAAACATCTGTGTGTTATCAACATTATTTTCATACTAAGCCTAAAGCACAGCACTATGCCAGCTACAGTGAAGAAAATTAACTCTATCCCAGCTAAAACCATGACACCTGAGCACAACAAGCTATTAAAATCAGTGAAAGTGCAAGGTAAATTAATCACACAGGAGCTTAAATAGTATGCTGAGGTCTGTGGAGAGGACAGAGAAGAAAATTATGAGAAGCAGACTTTACTAAGGGTGATTCCTGATCATCTAGATTAAAAAAAAAAAAAAAAAAAGAGGAAAAAAAAGGTTTAAACAAATAAATACAGTAGGAAAAGATAGCCTAAGCCACTAAACTTACTGCTTACCTTCAAAAGCCTGTTGAGGGGCAATAAAACAGACTGGTTCAACAGATGTTTACTAGAGTTGTTCAGAAGTGCATTGGTGAATGCCTTTGGTCAGATTTGGTAAGTGGGGGCCTGCTCAGGTATTCCCTTCAGCTGCACTACTGGGAAAGGACAGGAAGCCTGTGTCTCCATCGTTCCTGTCTGAGGCACTCCTTATTGCTATAGCAGGAGGCTGTTGTGCTAATGGAAATCCCCTGTTAGCTCTCAACTGCAGTCAGCACTGTCTCTTTCCTGCCAAGTTTTCCCAAAATGTGAGTGCCTGAACAGGCCTGTAGTTCAGTAATCCTCCCTAAGACTGGGAGGCAGCTCACTGTCAGGGACAGGAGAGACACAAGCCATTCTGACAGCCTGTCAGGACACAGAACAGAGGAAGAAGGTAATTTTTTTTCTGTAGCTGCCTTGAAGCAAATGGAAATGTCAGGTTGCCTAGAAGGTAGGCTGAACACTGGATTCAGAGCATGAAGAAGACACTACTCCACTAATATGTGTTATTACACACTAATCAGTTAAAGCAGCTTGCCGGTACTGCCAGAAACAATCCTGTCATACAAATATTCATCACACTAACCTATTTAGCCTTCCAGGCACATCAAAAGGTGCTTCTCTCTCTCTTCCTTTTGTTTTAATGGAAGAAAAATTAAAGAGAAGGAAGTTTTTAAAGAGAAAGAAAACCTAGAGCAAGAGACAGCAATGAAAAAGTATGTCCCAGTTTACTCAACACAGATAATATTTAGCATTTATGCACTCTGTTTCCATTCTCCATCAACGGTAGCTACCACTACAGATGCTGAGTTAGGTTGACACATGCATTTGAGCTTCAAACCTACCTGTAGCCCATAAAGTGTCATAGTACCCATTCATCAGTAAAATATCCATACTTATTCTTTCAGATTGATCAGCTTAAGGCCTGTGATATTACCTGTGCAGAGTTACTACACAATTTCAGCTTGCTGTGTTTAATGCATATATGGGACTCAAGCAAGCAGAAGGCCTCATATCTTCTGTATGCTGGCAATACAGTGATGTATCTCATCAGACATAGAGTGCTAGAGCAGTTAAAAGACTTACCTAAAACCCAGTTAGAAGAACTGAATACTAGCGTACTAGAGAGAACCACAGTAACATACCTGGATGAAGGAGGGCTAGACCAGTACATTTCTTATCCCTTACTCCTGACAAATGTCCACACTTCATTAGTTAAATTCAGAATCTGATTTTTTTTTTTTTTGTTAGCGGTAACTTTTAATACCTTATCATTCAAAGACTTGGCTGAAGTCAACCATGCCTTTATGATGACATCTTAGAGTCATTCAGAAACAGAGCTGGCAAGGATTCTTGCTCCACATTGGCAAACATCAACTTACGTAAGCAGGAATCCTTCCATTGGGATTTGGATCAAAATTTTACTGAGCAGGATCATGGTTATAACACCTGTACCGGACTTCAAATACACTGCACTGAACAATTTCTTCTTGAGCTATAAAGTTATGTATTAGTGGAAATAAATAATTTCTCACAGTGGACAGTCCACTGATACATCACTGTGTGTCTGGGTGTGTCCATGTAATAGATACATATCACACTGCCTCATCCAGTTCCTTCAGCAATTCTGTACAGAATTAAAGGTAACACTGGCATGAGCTGTAACACCCCTGTCTAAAGCACAGCAGGAAGAAAGGCAAACCAAATATTTAATTAAATTAACAGCCATCTCAGTAATTTAAAAATATGCACCTACTATCCACATGACAGCAAAACAACCCAGAAAAGAAAAGTGGTGCCTTGAGCCACAGCCCATTCCATATTTTCCCCTTCTACAGAATATAGCTCTTCATTAAGTATTTGTTTGTACGGGAGTTAAATAAACATTTTGTTTAAACAGATCCTTTAGTCTAGAAGGATAGTTTATAGCCCCCATTTTAAACAATTACAGTGGTGCATGCATGACTAACAGACGGCCTTAGCAGACCTTAACAATTCACAAAATTGCACAGGAAACATCATAGAAGGAAAAATGCCAGTCTTTGAACTATACAACAGCAAACTGAAGGGTAAGCATCGGCATGTAGTTTTACTTTATAACAGTGACCCCAATGAATTCAGCAGTATTTTTCCTATAGATGTTACAAACCAGTGCTAATTCCTTCTCCTTTTTTAATGCTAGGATCATTTAGTTCAAGATGAACATGCATTTCACAGAACCACAGAATGACAGGGGTTGGAAGGGACCTCTGGAGATTATCTCGTCCAAATCCCCTGCTTGAGAAGGCACACCTAGAGCAGGGGGCACAGGAACGCATCCAGGCAGGTCTTGAATGTCTCCAGGGAAGGAGACTCCACAACCTCCCCGGGCAGCCTGTGCCACTGCTCTGTCACCCTCACAGGAAAGAAGTTTTTTCTCATATTTAAGTGGAACTTCCTGTGTTCCAACTTGTGCCCATTCCCCCTTGTCCTGTCATTGGGCACCACTGAAAAAAGTCTAGTCCCATCGTCCTGACCACCCACCCTTTAGATATTTATAGGTATTTATGAAATCCCCTCTCAGTCTTCTCTTCTCCAGGCTAAACAAACCCACGTCTCTCAGCCTTTCCTCATAAGGGAGATGCTCCAGCCCCCCTGATCATCTTCGCAGCTCTCCGCTGGACTTGCTCAAGCTGTTCCCTGTCCTCTTTAAACTGGGGGGCCCAAAACTGGACACAGGACTCCAAATGTGGTCTCACTCTCACTAGGGTAGAGTAGAGGGGGAGGATAACCTCCCTCGACATGCTGGCCATACTCCTTTTAATGCATCCCAGGATACCATTGGCCTTCTTGGCCACAAGGGCACAGTGCTGGCACAGTGCTGGTCAACTTGTTGTCCACCAGCACTCCCAGGTCTTTCTCAACAAAGCCGCTTTCCAGCAGTTCAGACCCCAACCTGTACTGGTGCATGGGATTGTTCCTCCCCAGGTGCAGGACCTTACATTCACTTCTGTTGAATTTCATCAGGTTACCCTTGACCCAGCTTTCCAGCCTGTCCAGGTCTCGTTGGATGGCAGCACAGCCTTCTGGTGTATCAGCCACGCCTCCCAGCTTGGTATCACCTGCAGACTTGCTGAGGGTACACTCTGTCCCTTTGTCCAGGTAGTTGATGAATATGTTGAACAGGACTGGGCCCAGCACAGACCCCTGGGGAACACCACTAGTGACAGCGCTCCACCCAGACTCTGCCCCATTGATCACGACCCTCTGAGTTCTGTTATTCAGCCAGTTCTCAATCCACTTCACTGTCCACTCATCCAAGCCACACTTCCTTAGCTTGCCTGTGAGGAGGCTATGGGAGACAGTGTTGAATGCCTCACTGAGGTCAAGATAGACAACATCCACTGCTCTCCCTTTGTCGACCCAGCCAGTCACGCCATTGTAGAAGGCTATCAGGTTGGTCCAAGCATGAATCTATGTTGACTACTTCTGGTAACCTTCTTGTCCTTTACATGCCTGGAGATGACCTCCAGGATGAACTGCTACATCACCTTTCCAGGTGAGCTGAATAGAGACGAATGTTTTTAATAAGATTTTGCCAGACAAACCCTGTTTTCAGATACATAAAGTTTATCTATTACCCCAATTAACATACATATAGGTTACATATGAAGTAAAGCAAACTCATGTCATCAGAAAACTAATTAAAATATTTTCAATTACATGTTAATTCATGTCATTAGAAAAAACATGTATTTCTGAATTATACACCTTCCTCTCCCAACCTCTCGATAAATGCAGTCTCCTCCATAATTTTTTTTTCAGGATCCCAAGTTTTAGTACTGATTGTCTGTGTGAGCACTTTAGAATAGCATAACTTGTTTTATCTAAGGCAAAGGAAACTACATACATACATATGCAGTGGATATGTTACATCCTTACAAAAATAAACCAAAAGCTGATAGCTCCCCTTCAGAAAAATAACCTATCTGTCTTCAAAAAGAAGCAAGGAATATGCTTTTGATGATTTCACAATACAGCCTGGCACCATATGTTTAATTTGTGTTGGGTTTTTTCTATTTTTGTTTTTCTTCCCTCTTGAAGGACTAGAGCAAGCTCTATTATGCATGGATTCAGAAAGTACAAGTCAGCCAAAAGTCGCAAATCTCTCAGGATAGACACGTCCATCTGTCATTTCACAGCAGGAGAACAATAGCAGCTTCAGTATAGACACAACAAGCTCACACAATCCTTACACAGCCAGACAGAAAAATCTGCCTTAGCTGATAGCTAGCTGCCTTTGAAACTCCAGACAGATGTTCCTGTGTAACACCAGGATCAATTGCTGCTGTCTTTTTTCTGTATTTCCAAATTCCTCATTTGTTCATAGCAACAAAAATACAGACACTTTACTGCCTGTAATCTCTATAGAGCTTTGGGAAAATCAGATTTCAGAAGCAACAGAACCCAAGACATAGAAGCATAGAGTACACTATTCTTTAATCTGCAATTTTTCTACTCTGGGGGCCTATTTTAAAAGA
The DNA here is from genome assembly GCF_963921805.1 of Phalacrocorax carbo. NCBI lineage: Eukaryota > Metazoa > Chordata > Aves > Suliformes > Phalacrocoracidae > Phalacrocorax > Phalacrocorax carbo. The sequence goes on along the minus strand of NC_087548.1, from coordinate 27,320,111 downwards.
AGGTGAACCATAAAGTTTGACAAAGGCTGTGCTTGTATTCATATAATGATTTTCTAGAGCTATGCTCAGCAGCCTCCAATGATATTCTCCATAAATCTGTTTAAGAGACAGCATACTGCATCACTTCTCTACTTTTAAAAAAAAGTCTGATTTTTTCATGACTTATTTCACAGCTGTACATCTTGAAAACAAAAGTTCTAGACAGAAATAATTATTTGTAAAACACCCTAATTTAATCTTTCAGTAGCAAAGCATTGGTTGCAGTTCAAGTAGAAGAAAGTGTTACTGATAACACTAAACCAATTTATATGTCTAAAAATAATCTCACCAGGCCCATCTGTAAAACTTTTGTTTCAGTAGTATATGGGGGCGCTTAGGGAGAGGGGGTCTGACAAGGAGTCTCACTGGGTTTTGATTACAGCAGCTTTGCAATACTGGCTCCATCACTGTTCCCACATTTTCCAAAAAGTAAACAAATGGGTCCTTTTAAACAACTGGGTAGTGCCAGCATCCTGTGCCGTACTGTAAAGTTTGCGTCATTGAGAATAAGCTTCTGAAGCAAGTTTGACTACCAGTAACTGAGGGCATAGTGAAAATGTACACTTGGAGTACCTTCAGACGTCAATGTTGGGATTTAAAATTAAGCAAACTCCAAATAAAGTAAAAGAATCTCAGACATGACATAACTCTACAAGATGAAGGCTGCCATGTTACCCTGTAAAAACCTCACCAGTTTTTGTTCAAGAACGCTATCATCTGCATTTCCTCTTTTCAAGGACCACAAAGACAGAATGGTGACAGTCTAGGAGAGGAAAGAAAATAAAGGAGCTTGGGAAGGAATAAAATGCCTAAAAGACAAAGATGGAATGAAGTATAGGATATTACTGACAGAAATTATGCTTTATACAACACTTGAATTCCATGGTTTAGCTTCAAAAATTTATCTGTGCCTTTCAAATATTTCTAGAAAACTACCAGGCATTGGACGTAAAGTTCTCCTTACCAAAATCATTGCCCTTTTTGAAACTGTAAAGCAAACTAATTTTCTTCTGACATCCCACAAAGATATAGTTCAGTCGCACCTAATTAGCAAAGGCAATTAATCATGCACTAACTCTTAGTCCTTTAAAGTTTGCTGGGTCGAAACAGCATATAAAGATTGAATAAAGAATATCTGAAATCCCAAGACAGAGTATTTATGTCACAGCAGGGGAAAAAAAGGCAAGGAAAACTCTTTTAGAGGGGCTTTGTCTTAGTTTGGTTTTGAATGGCAGAGTTGTTTGCTTTCTCATCTGGAATAGCCTGAAGCCACTGATAGCACAGATTGAGCAGGAGTGTGAGTGCAGCTGGAAAAGTCAGAAGGTAACAGCAAATTGAATTCCTCACCATTAAGCAATGGAATAAGACTTAAACCTGCCACAAATGAAAATAAAATCTAAAATACCTGCTTTTCACTTGTATCCAAATCTGTTAATACAGTTGGTCACCTTCCCTGGACATCACCACTTTTTGTGAAGCTGTATCATACTACATAAGCCCTGTATTTTCCAGTAAGAGATGCTATCCTAAATACCAGCTTATTCTAAGCATACTTCAATTGATTTCTCATGCTGCAAAACAGGCTATGTTCTGCCTAGTTAGAAATTCAAACTGCAAAAGGTCAATTTCCACTTTTTAGCAATATTAGCTATGCTGACTTCGTTGATGTAAACTTGGTATTCAAAGAAAATAAAGTTTCAGGTAAGCTTTACAGTTTTCCTTTTTAACTTGCATCAAGGTCCATAGATCCATTAGAATGGGACTTGTGCCCCCAGGAAGCAGAGGAGAGAAATAGTCTTCCAGTGTTTCCAGTGTGGACATACAGCACACTGTAAATGAGCATCCCCCTCCTTCATCTGCTCTTTTCCCCTCCGCTTTTCTCCCTGTCATGTGCTCCCTCAGAAATTAGATATATTGATAACATATGCAGTAAATAAGGGCCAAGACTGAAAAAGAAAAGTGCACAATACTGAACTAGCACTTGACAGACAACTAGATCCATACTTAAGTTGTACAACTGTTCAGGGCAGAAAGTTCCTAAAGAACTCAATATTGATATTAAAATGAAGGAGGAACAGTTTTCAAATCAATACAAGAGAATGAATGGCCATGACAGTTACAAGGGATGATTTAATGATTTAGAAACATTTGTTTTTCATAGGAGGGTTCTCAAATTCAAATAAAATCTCCCAGTAGAGATGCAGTAGATCTCAAGATACAGCAAAACATTTTAACATAGTGTTGGTAGAAATGAAGTCACGATCTATAAACTGTAGAGCTGGAATAAAATTTGTACCTTAAGGAACCATTTAGTACTGGGATCCTTGCAAAGAATACTTTTCCTGCATGTGTTAATATCATTAGTCTAATATCACCATACTTTTGCCCAAAACTCTTATAAAAAGTCATTATGGTTATGCTTCACATATTCAACAACATATTTAACTGCTGGACCTTACATAAACCAGTACGACACTTGATGTCTTTCTGCAGCCTAGCTCAGCAATGTACCACATCCTCCATACACTCCTTTTAAATCCACACGAACCCAGATGGAAGCCTGCTATCCACCCAGAAACTCCTCTGCAAGATGCATTTGCAAAGGCTCCATGTTTTGTGAAACAAACCAAAAAGCAAGAAGTTCTTCTGCCAGAAATGTATAAAAACAGTGTCAGGGCCACTCTCTCAGTCCTATATTTTGGTCTATTACAGGTGACCACTGAAACGATGAGTAAAATTTAAAAAAAAAAAATCTTATTCAAATACACCCTAAAGAAAAGAAAAAAAAAAAGGCAAAAAGAACTGCCACCAGTTCCCACTGTGTCCTCACACACTGGCTGGCAGAACAGGATTATCATTAGCACTTTCCAGATGCAGAGACTGATCACAAACTCATTGGCAGGACTCATGATGCACTACGTACTTCCACCGGGCTGCAAGAGCTGCCCTGCCTGCCAGCACAACCGCTGGTCCCTCTTACTTCATCTAAATACAAGAAGCATGCAGACAGTTCACAAAGCAATGAGAAACTTTGATTCCCCTGGCACAGGGGAACCGCTCTGCAGGTCAGGAATAACTGCACCTTTCATAACAAGTATTGACGTACTCACCAGCACATGCCTGCTATTCGTGTAGGCAGGAGCAGTGTGACACCTTGGTAAGTGGCAGGTAAATGAAGCAGACCCTCAAATGCCCTCCACTTGAATGGAATCAGGAAGATCCCTTCAAAGAGAAGTTGCTCCGTACCACCAACAGATGCAGAAGTGGACAATCCCCACAGCAGATGAGGACACAGAAGGGAGACATCCACAGTCAACAGATAAGTAACTCAACCACTGAGTATGTCTCTGCAAGACAGCAAATATTTTGATAGGTCTCAGGAGGAGCTAGGCTTTGTTTCTGTGATATCACTTACTCCTCATTGCCAACAAACGCATCTTCTGTTAATGTTTTTCTAGGGCATAGCCTTATACCTGGAAATGCTCATTTTAGCTCGACCAGTGCCACGTCTCCCAGTCAATCCTCAATCCAGAGTACTACATACAGGGCCCACAGCACCATGGCTCTTCTTGTTGCACAAAGCACTAATTTGATTTCCAGGAACAGACCAGCTTATTTTCCTCTTTCCAAAACTAACATTACCGCTACTGTAATCCTGGAAAAAGAGATACCCAGGGGAGAATCAAATGGTAAGAAAAGAAGTTGTGAAAACAAAATGGCTGCCTTCCATCTGTGAAACATAACCACTGGGGAGGGTAAAGGGGGAATGCTTTGAAGAGGAATCTCCGCATTAAGAATTTATTTAGATGTGTCAGACAGACAGTGTCCTGCTGTGCTTGTCCCCAATTATCTGGAAGTAGAAATGAGATGGGGAGCAGATTGCAAAGCTTTGATCTGAAGTGGAACATGGCTGGTTTCATACCAGTCATGTCACTGCCTTTACAGGCAACCAAGGCTAAGACCTGTTCCTAAAACTCTCATACATCTTACAGTCTCCTGTATCCACTGACCTCCTTTGATCAAAATGATGAGTAGCCCTTTTTGCACCCAAAAGGGAAGCATCTGGTATAAGAAAGAGGCCTGCATGTAACGCCAAGGCTGCGGTTTCAGGAGCAGCTGAACCAGTCTGAAGGTCTCTTGCCATCCAAAGAGGAACAACACAGCAGAGGCCTTCCCCCTTCTGCCCTCCCTTCCCACTGCCCTGAGCCTGGGCCCTCGGTTCCATATCCTTCCCTCCCTTACTCCAGCACATGATGGACTCTCCTAACAAGGCACTACATTTAAAAGCCTGGATATTTTTTCTCATGAACTACTTTGGGAGAGGGAAAGAGGAGGTCTAGCCAGGAGCAGAGCTAGGGTATGCCCTCACCTAGCTCTGGGGGTCTAGACACTAGGCCGCTCTCAAGACTGCCCTCTTCAGGTACCATTGGAAAAGGTTGCTTAATCTATGGGATTTTAAAACTCTCTAATCTGCCCCATCTGTAATGGTTTTTCTTCTATCATTTGACAGGAGTCAGGCCCACACATTAATTTTTTTCTGATGACTCCAGACATCTCTGCTTTCCATTAGGACTGCAGTAGCGAACAAATACTCAGCCTTGGTAATTGCTCATGCTAAGGCTTTCTGCAGTCATGGCAGAAGATAAACAGGAACTCTTCCAGATTTAGGAGAGACCTACCTAAAAATGTTATTAGCTTACTTGTTTCTTTTAACTGACTGAAGGGTAAAACAGCTTAAAATAAACAAAACTATTTTCTTATTGAGTAACACAAACATGGTTAAGTTTGTAGTGCACTGTTTCATTAAAATAAAACATCTGTAAATTAAGTAATGAGGGCATGCGAGCATTATGTGTCCTAAATATTGTAACACAGATGTATTCACAGTATTTTGTGCAGTAACCAACCAATGGATGTAGTTTACAAGTGTGTGCACAGAACTATCCCATTTTAGGAACAAATGGACATTTCACAGTTTAGTTAGAAAATACAATGCTCCCATGGAATTTATATCTAGTACCTGCCACTTATCTTCATTTGTTTGAGAAAAGTAAGTTTAAAGTATACAATAATAACTGCTAATGATTTACTGACCTACCTGTCTTAGGATACTTAATGTTACAACAAAACACAAACCTGCATCTTTCACCTCCACTATGTGAGCATCCAAGACCTCTTAGAATACCACGTGTATTTTGAACAGTGGTTTAGAATCACAAGCACAATTAAAGAACAGGAATTTAAATGGCCTAAACTTATCCACCAGTTAACAAACTAATTTATCTGACCATATCTGAACACATATCTGATAATCTAAAGTGAGTCACAAGTGATAAAGCACTTCTGTTGTGCGATTTTTAAATCTAGACAGACAATACTTTTTAAAAATCTGCCTATTTACCACTGTTTCAAGTATCAGCAGAAGCTCTACAGTGGTCAAATGACCAAAAAAGCAAACAAAAAGTTATTTGCCTCATACCATCTGAATACTCCTACTTAAAGCAGAGTGCGAAAATTATGTCAGGGTAAACCTGATACCCAAGCTTCACTTACTCCAAGGGTGGATACGCTCTGATGCTAAATTCTCTCCTGATAAGAAACATCAAGAGCTGGCCATTATGGAAAACAGACCTTTATCCTTGTAAATGATAACAAAGTAAATTGTGACACTGGATGAACCTCCTGTCCCAGTCTAGATAAAGAAATGTTTTTTCAGATAAGATTTCATTTGCATCGTTCTTTGCAACCAAGAGAATTGGCAGGCTTGCCTCTTAAGAGGTGGGAGATTCTACAAAAAAAAAAAAAAAAAAACACAAAAGAACACCAACCCCCCCAAAAAAAACCAAAACAAAAAACCCACACCAAACAACCCCCCCTTTTATAAAGAATTTCCAAGCTTTCAAGAACAGCAGCAAGTTATCACAAAATTACTGCAAGTTGGTAATATAAATACAATAGTTCCAGAACAGATAGATAAAGACACAAAGATTCCTGTAATTCTGGGAGTAACAGAAATGTATGAAGTCATACTGCACAGAAAAACAGGCATATTCACAAAAACAGCATAAGTGAAATAACAGCATTCAGCCCAGCAGTGTGCATGCCATGAACGAACCACCTGCCACAACTCAACAAAGACCAGCTCAGTGGCACTCTGTTGACTACATCAAGCTTCCTGAAACCTGCCTGCACTGGATCCTGTTGGAAACTGTGGGATGTTTTAGTTCACTGCATCCGAAGCCATTCTTCAGTTATGTTCCTTCAAGGTGATCAATATCCCAAATAAAACGGAAAAGAACACTCAAGAAAAGACTATTCTGTACGCCTTTAGCAGAGGCCTACTTCTTTGCTCCTACCCAACCACAGCAAGACTTACCTTCCCAGAGAAATGGTTCTTTTTCCTGGATACAACCAGTCTCCTTACAAATTAACCTGGTCCTTCTCTTTCTAGCTCTCCTCTCCATGTCAAACTCCTATTACAGGTGTGCAGGGAAAATTTGATGGGACCATAGTTTTAATTAATCTTCACGTGGCCAGTATACTACTTACACACTAAACACAGCGAAGCGCAGTTCTCAGTAAATGCAGGATAAATCCAAATCAGTCTCCAAAACATTGCAGATTTTAAACCCATCCACAGAAGAGCTGGTTTTAAATCAAATGAATGCACTTCCAATACATATGTATTTCTGTGTCTGCGCATCTGTCATCTGCACCTCTACCAATCAAAGATCCATGGACCTTTAGTTAACTGCATGAGTACCTTAAAGTATTTCCAATGTTTTGGAAAAACAAAACACAATTTAAAAACCCACAACCCTTCTCTGGCAACAACACGAAATAAAATTAGATCCCACTGTATTTCAGAAAAAGATCTCTCAAACCCAACAGTTCAGTCAATAAACATTAGCCCCTTACATCAAGTGTAACTTATAAATGATCAAGCTCTAACAATCCCCACCCCATTCAAGAGAGTCAGATAACATCTATTGCTTCTTAATTGGCAAAATATTTAACCAGACTGAATAATCACTTAAAGAGAAGTTAACCCCTTGATTCCATGTGTTTAAACATTAACATTTTCAGTCTGCAGAAGTATAAGCCAGCTAGCCTTAAAAAAAAAATCATTTGCAGCCCATTTTGTTTGATGTGGAAATGTATACAATAGCCACTAGCAAATGGCAACTTTTACACATGAAGTAACTTTTTTTCAAGTTTACTTTAATTATAGCTAGGATCCTGGTGGTCTGAATGCTATTTCTGATTCTTTACGATCCAAGAAGCTAATTTAAACCAATTTTCTCAATTAAAGTCTTTACAATCTTATCCCCCCAAAAAAATCCCTGAAAAATTTACCTAATGAAACATTTGAAGTCAATTGCTGGATAAATCTCATTTTCTCAACTAGCAGAGAGTAGTCTTTTCTTAGATTTCTTCAGGAGAGGATTACCAATTTTAGAAAACAAAACTTTTTTTTTTAAAAAAATCCATTTCTGATAATCAGTTTGGAAAAACTACCATATATTAGCACAGCTCCAAGCAAACATTGTCAAGCACGTACCAAAAGCAGAAGATATGCTAGAGAATAGATGAATTTTACCTTTAATCCTAGCATGTTTAAGAAAATCAATATTACTTCCCTTTGATCTATGAGAAAAAGCAGCCAGGTATTACAAGCAGTACATTTTCCCACTGATTTTTGCTGGAGCCATTGGTCTTCAGCTCCTTGGAAATAATCAAGCCTTGAATATGAGGAATGTCTCACCATGATAAACAAAGGATACATCACATCACATACTTCCAAAATAGACTAGAAAATGCCACGTAATTCCCTTTTTATGGTAATACTGTGAGGGAAATTTTCAAACACAGATGGTAATTAGGTGTGCAATGCTAACATCCAGTTGCTAATGCTGGCACCCAAAATTAAAATTGGGAGGAAGTTAGCTTCTGGAATACAAGTCTGAAATACAATGGAGTAGCAGCCAGCCTGCCCACCCGCCTCATGGCACTGACAGCTCAGCAGCTGGGTCTTTGTTGGGCTGGAGAGTTTCTTTCACCAGTGCCAAACCATGGGAACTTCACACACAGAACTGTACCAGAAGCCGAATGCACAACTTCATCACCAGGTGCAGATAACAACCCAAAATTCTGATTAAATTGTGAGATGGATGTGATGCTTTACAGTTCCCAGACTCTTGGAACATTTTATATTGTTCATATATTTAAGAAGTCACCTAAAACCAGTCATACTTCTAAGCACGGGGACAGAAACAATAACTGCCCACTCCCAACTGCAGGCACCACTCCTGACTGCAGGCACCAGCTGACAATACACAAAGAACCACGTTCCCTTAACCATTTTCTCCTTCCTCCTCGTTCTCCTACTCTAAACATGAGCAAGCCAGCTTCATTAAGAGGGGGAAAATCCTCCAGCTCCTCTCCTTCAGACAATTCTGTATCCTGGTGGTAAGAACACACCACTCAAACGTGGTGACTGCACATGGGTCCCCCAGCCTGCAAAGAGATGTGAATACTGGTCACCCATTTTCAGTGCAAGCACCCCAACTGGCAGGCGAAAGGAGGTGACAGCACTACCTCTTCACCCAATATGTTGTAGGACTACAGGACAGGGCACAGATCAGGACCTACATATCCTGAGGAGGGTATCTGTGTTGGTAGAGATGACCAGCACCCACCAATCAGGTATCTCTGCTCCAAAGGTAGGCAGGAGATGAGCAACACTTCCCAGGGGCTAATTCTGCAAGCTTCACCATTCCCTTGGAGATCTCTGGTTCTCTCTACCAACTCTACAAACATTGTAGGCTCTAAGCTCAGGTAACGTGAATCAGGTGCCAAATTTTTCGGCTCTACATGGGATTTGTACATGGAGTTGCTCTGAAGTTGTACCCAGCATTTTTATGACTTAATATACTAGTATACCAATTTCTGGCAGAATTTTAAAGCAAGCCATTCCAAAAACAAATTTATGGCGGAAAAATGAGTCAAGGGAGAGAAGATTCCGTTTCCTTTTACATGCATGACTCATTTTAATTATCATCCTGCAGGCAGATCAGTTAATTGCTGGAAAGAACTGATTATTCACTCCTTTTCTTATTAGACAAGACTCCCTGCACGCTCAGACTTAAAAATGATTACATGAACGAAAACTAGACCTTGCTTGATATTTCTAGCATTTTGACATTATTTTGTATTTTTACTCTATTTTCAAACTATTGTTTTTGAAAAATAATGGTAAGTCTACATTGCTCAGGCATGTTTTCCATTTGCATTTTTAACATCTGAAATCGGTTACATCAGCTAATAAAGCATTGTACTATCTATTTTTTAAGCTAAGCATGCAGATGTATCTCTAGAAGTTTATATTTAAATTAAAATCTTATGAAGGCTTTATTTCACAGCATAACTCAGTACACAGGATTTTCTTCAAAGCACTACATCAGATCAAGGTTTGTTTTTTATTTTACTGTACCACAAGGGATCTTAAACAGGGCTAATTTGGCAGGGAAGGGCAAAAAAGACAAGCATTTTAACTGCCTTTTTGGGTTGAGTGTTTTGTTTTGTTTTGGGGGTTTTTTTTTGTGAAACAGCAGAAGTCATGCTAGAAAGACTTAAAAATCAAATAGAGCCTTGGTGACATCCAAGTGGTCAGCTAATGAGATCATGCCAAAACCAGCACCTACAATAGATACATAATGGACTGACAATGGCAAACACTCCAAAAAAGGTATCTTTCCTTCTGGCCTGAAAGGAAGTCATGTATTGCAGCTGGGAAGACACCTTTTTTTAAAGACATGGAATACACATTTTGGCGTTTCAGCCTAGAAATAAGACATGGCAGGTATAAATAAACCAGCCCCCCTGCTCCCGTGGTTTATTATTGAAGAGCAATATATCTAGAGAAATTATTTGGATTTACAGATGTTCTCAGTTACATTCAGGACTTCAAGAACATAGCATTTCATACAAGAGAAGCCTCCAAAAAAGCATTCAAGCTTGTGAAGGGGAAAAACGCTAGGCCACAGGTTGCTGACAATGTAAGCAATAGTGGGGCCCATCCGGCCAGCTAAACGTGGCAATACTGTACTGGTGTGTAAACAACTGCACTGCAGGAGGGACTATCTACAAACAGGCTCACCAGGGTAGAAAGCACACCCAGAGATGCACAAGTAATCCCAACTGACATAAAAGCAGTGCTGCAGCTGAGCCGATTTCAATCACCACTAACTTTTTTAGACTTTGTCAAGACTTTTTCTAGAGTTCTCAAAGTGCAACACCTTAAGGGACTTCAATGTTTACAAGTACTGTACGGCGCACAGATTAGCCCAGAATCTGACATATGAAAGCCATGTTTTGTCAGATGGCCTCTATTCAAATACACACAGCTAGAAATATAGTTAATCTGACCAGCAAGTAAAATGGGTCCTGCACCTGGGTTAGGGCAACCCCCAGTATCAGTACAGGCTGGGGGATGAAGGGATTGAGAGTGTCCCTACGGAGAAGGGCTTGGGGGTACTGGTGGATGAAAAACTGAGCATGACCCAGCAATTTGTGCTTGCAACCCAGAAAGCCATCAACAACCTCGGCTGCATCAAAAGGAGCGTGGCCAGCAGGTCAAGGGTAGTAATTCTGCCCCTCTACTCTGCTTTGGTGAGACCCTACCTGGAGTACTGTGTCCAGCTCTGGAGCCCTCAGCACAGGAAAGACATGGACCTGTTAGAGCAGGTCCAGAGGATGGCCACAAAAACAATCAGAGGAATGGAACACCTCTGCTATGAGGACAGGCTGAGAGGGTTGGGGTTGTTCAGTCTGCAGAAGAGAAGGTTCTTGGGAGACCTTGTTGCGGCCTTTCAATATTTAAAGGGGGTTTACAAGAAAGATGGGGACAGACTTTTTAGCAGGATCAATAGGACAAGGGATAATGGTTTTAAACTAAAAAAGGGTAGATTCACACTAGATAGAAGGAAGAAATTTTTTACAATGAGGGTGGTGAAACATGGGAACAGGCTGCCCAGAGAGGTGGTAGATGCCCCATCCCTGGAAACATTCAAGGTCAGGTTGGACAGGGCTCTGAGCAACCTGACCTTAGTTGAAGATGTCCCTGCTCATTGCAGGGGAGGTTGGACTAGATGACCTTTGAACGTCTCTTCCAACCCAAACAATTCTATGGCTCTATGGAATAGATTCATACCTTATGGAGGTAGAAAGGAATGACTGCTATGTAACACAAGCCATATGACTTCCCTGAAATAATTCAGTGTTGAATTACAGGGTTTTCTCAGGGGGGAAAAAGTAGTGTAATCTTGATTCTAGAATTGCCCACAGCTTTCTTACTGACACCCTAAACCAAATAAATACACTATAGGGCACATTTCTCAGTCCACTATAGATTTCCCTGACTTTTCTCTGGTCACAGTCAAAATCATTTTTGATTCACGGACATTAGCAGGGTATTCCAGTAGCAGTTGTACCAGTGCCAAATACATGATATAACCCCTATTCCTAGGTAGAGCATGTCATTTTTAATTCCCAGGAATTGCACTAGTCCTTTCTGGGCATACTGCGATGTTGAGAACTCATGTTGAGCTGTTTATCTGCTGCGACCCTCTATTCAGAGTTGACAAACTTCACACGGGACATGCCTGTGGGAGTTATTGATGTTCCCTATCAGGATGACACTGACTTCAGAATTGCCATTAACCAGGCTCAGCCTATCAACCTACCCACATCACATTTTTAAATTTGCACAGAATGCTCTTCTTATGTTGCAGCTCAAACAAGAATTAATTCAGAAATGTCATAATACCTCCATTGCCCAGGAATTCAGGCTGCCTGACCACAGTGGTCCTTTCAAGCCTTGCAAGTTCTGGTTTCCTGACTCTTCATAGGTTGGCAGGGGTAATGTGATTTTTGTTTTATTTCACAAATAAAAATATCGGTGAAGAGCCAGCAGCTTATCTGCAAACCCAGCTAAACAATGACAATTCCATATTTACAGTTACATTAGCACCTGTCATTTAGCCAGGTCAAAGCTGATCCTTTGATTTTGCTTTGGTTTACTTCATGAACAAAAATGAATGTTGAAAGGTTAACTACTTGACCTAAGCCTATTACAACTTTATGAATGAACTGACCTTGTCCCTTCATGTAAAAATATTATCAAATTAATTTTACCAGATAAATTTTCCACAAACCCATACCAGTTGGTATTAGTTCTATACGCTTCTCCCAGCATCTATTAATTCAGTCCCATCATAAACAGTACCATGTCCTACCCTGAAGCCTGGCTTTTCCAGCATTTCTATCCAGTCCACCCAGCCCTCTTCCCAGAACAAGGCAGAATGAGGTTTTCAGGTAGCACCCACTGCTTGAGGAGCAAAATATTGCTGCCTGCCACAACCTGATTCAGACAATAAGGCTGAAACTGCTGGTGATGGGAGCTAGTGACCATTTCTGATGTACCACTGCCCACCACCATCAATCTGCTCTTACCTCCTCAGGCAGCAACAGCAATCTGACTGTTCAGGCCTGACAGCGCAGCCCACCCACCCATCTGTACATCCAGCTGTCTTCCTAACCTCTCCTCCCCAGAAGCCTATAACAAAACCCAGATCCAGCCCACAAGTCTGTGTTGTACAACATTAAGTCATCACAAGTAATCTAATAAACTAGAGACAAAACACTTATGTCATAGTCTAGTCTCTGAAACTTCTCCAGAAGTAAAAAGAAAAAGCCTGGAGGGAGAGGTGGTAAGGGTGGGGATGTAAATAGCATTAACCAAGGAGAGAACTCACTGCTCAGCTTTTCCAAACTTTCTGGATGCACATTCTTTGGCCCTGGTGATTCTAAAGGATGCTGTACTACTGGACTGGAATCTCTTTTGTTATAAACCTGTGAAAAGAACCACAGTATCTCTTCCAAATACTGAACAACACCATCTAATAAAATCCTTTCTGCTTTTGCACTCTCATTTACAGTGATACCATTCCTTCTGAGTGATACACCAACTTTAGTGTGGCAGTTTGATTTGCTCCTCACAGAATAAATTCAATAGTGCTGAACACAGCGATCAGGACAATCACACCCATGGGGCAGAGTCTTGGCTTCTTTTAAAGAAGATTTGTAGCTGGCTCCTCTTCAGTGTCCAAAGACTGAAGTCACCTGTGAGGTGAAACAGGAGCAGTCCAAGTTCTAAAAACACTGATTATTATCCTACCCTAATAAATTAAAACACAAAGGATTAATGTAAAAAACAAACTGTTATTTTTGTGTATTTGGAACCTAATACAGGTATACTGTGTGTCCTAGAAATGAACAGAAATCTAGAGTTTAATAGGTAGCACTAGGAAACATTCTGAGTTGCATGTCATGGTGGACTCTGCAAATCTCTTACAACTAGAAATTTACTGTATAGCTGCATTCAGCAGCTGGAGACCAGAGTTTGGGATCCAGAGGCCCTCTGGCAATTCTGTGCTCTCAAATAATTCACAAAGAAAGTGCCTAGATGTTCCTCCAGAATTTTATGACAACCAAAAATGAGCATGGGGCAGCTGCTGCTGAAAAAGGGCTTTAACAGCAACTACATCAGCTATCCTAGATTGGGGTTTTTAATTAAAGTTCCAGCTTACGTTTTGCATTTCTGCACATGCAGACCTAATTTCTTCTCATCTGTGTGATCCTAAGCATATATATCATGTATAATCTTGATCTGTGGAAACCATACATTTCAATTAATTTCCTCTTACCCTGAATAATACTCTATGAACTTAAGACAGATCTCTACTGGCACTGGAACCCTATCACTGCCAAATGGGTAGTCTGTCTTTCAACACTTAAGAAAAGTAATTTGCTTTCATTTTAGATCAACATATTCATATGAACTTAAAATACAAATATATAGCTAAAGGCTGTTCTCAGTTATTAAAATTTCCAGCATCAGTTCCTGTTATAATCAAAGCTGATATTTTTTCATAAAGATAGTAAGCAGAGTTTTATAAAGGAATGGAAGATTACACCTCTTAAATGCCAAGTCACCTTCTGAGAAAACTTTAAAGACCCCAAACTCTCATCAACATGAACTCAAGACTCCATAATGGCCTTAAAAAGAGAAGCTCCAGACCACATTGGTCAGTAATCACTCCTCAAGAGAAAGAAAAGTAGATACAGTGCTCGTCACCTAATTTAACATACTCTGGTTCCTTTTTTTGTTTTTTAATCCCCCAAACAGAAACTGCATACTGTTCACAGTAACAATTACAGTTCTCTGGAAAGCATCTGAAAGCGTATCAAGGCCAGTTCATGGTATAACTGTTACCTAGGCTTACCATGTTTTAAGAATTTGAATTTGTGTCTTTGATACTATATTAAATAAATACATAACCAAACAAATAAATAGAAAGAATTAGGCTTTTATAAGTGATTGAACATTTATTTTCCAACCCAGTTTTACAGAGGAAAGTTCCTATTCAAGTTCTTTAAAAGCCTGACCTCAACTATGCCAGTATGATCAATTCCAGCCTCTTCTGAGCAAAATCAAATGTTTCCCAAGCTGTGTCTAGTGGTTTCCTTCACAACCCTCTAAAGTTGAAAGGCAGGGCAGCTCTGCGAAAATTATTTAAAGCAACAGACAAAAGTCAAGCGTTAGCTTTTGCCTTGGCCGTTCTGACATTAAAAGCTGATACAACATATGCAACATGATTCCCACCTTCAGCATGGAAGCAGCCATTAAATGTTTGGAGGTTTTTGTGCCTTATTCATTTGGTACCACATGACCACCTCCCTGTACTGCAGCCCCTCTCCAAAGCTGCTGATATGCAGTCTCAGAACTTCCTTTTTCTAACAGTCAGACCAACCATAAAAAGAAGGATACCACCACTGTGATGTATCCACAATAAGTACCGATGTAAGCATGACAATTTCTCACCACTCACATTCCTAAAGGCACATCTGTATTTCAGGATGGAAAAATAATAAATTTTGAAGAATTCTCCGTCAGGTGTTGGGGACTAAAGAGACCTGGATAATATCTCTCTCCTTTCACTATTATCTGCACTCATTTCTTTCTCAAATACTCAACATAAGCTTTATTAATTGACTAAAGGAATAATAAATACAGGCTCTGAGGAACTGCCAGGGGCAGGAGATAAAATAATTCAAGGTACTTAAGTGCACATGCACTCTTTTGAAGCAAGTGTCTTCATTTCAGCTGAAACAAGACAGACAGGCTCCCTTTAACAGGCATGTTTTCAATACAAAAACCAATACCTTTAATTTTATCTAGAAACTGACACCACCCAGCCAAGATAGCTCAAATTTCTACTGCCCTGTTCCTGTCAAACCAAAGGAAACTTCAATTTCTAATCTAATTTTGCATCTTGATCTGTTTATAGAAGGAAAACAAAGATACCATTGAGCCTGTTTTAGAACAAAACCAAATCAAGTGTTACAAATTTACAGAAATTGTTTTCAACAATCATGATTTTAAAAAAATCCCTCACTATAAATGAAAGACCAACTGATAACTGCACGTTTTAGTAATCACACAACAATATCCCTCAGTTATTTTTCAGAATACTGAGGTTTTTAGAAGCACTTCCTCCTCAATAGTAGCCATGCCAGAATATGGAGGGTTGAAGATTTGGTTGTTTCTTTAAAAGTCAACCAACTCAAACCAATTCATGCACTTAAAAGCATGATAAGTCAACAGTGTGATGAAAAAATAACTGTAAAAAGGGATAAGCGAACTTTGCATTCAGGAACTAATTTTGTTCCTTTTTTTTAACATTCATCTTTTTGAAG
This sequence comes from Phalacrocorax carbo, assembly GCF_963921805.1. Classification (NCBI taxonomy): domain Eukaryota; kingdom Metazoa; phylum Chordata; class Aves; order Suliformes; family Phalacrocoracidae; genus Phalacrocorax; species Phalacrocorax carbo. The sequence continues at coordinate 27,304,253 of NC_087548.1, read as the reverse complement.
TATCAACTGTAAATGCACAAACTAAAAATAAAAGTAGACAATCACAGAAAGCTGTCTAAAATTGTGAAGTATACAAGCATGTCATAACTTCAGAATTTGCATTTACCACCGATAATTAATTTAATAAACCACACTTCCTGGCAGCGTGCCACAACCCACCTCTTCAGGAAACACCAGAAGAATGTATGACTAGCATGTGGTTGGTCCCTGAGTTATCTGAAAAGTACATTGTGATCAGTACTTATTAATTCATAAGAGGAGATATAGTCATGAGGTTTTGGAGATGGAATGGTAATAGCTCCTGTTAAAAAAAAAAAACATCAACATTTCCCCATTTTTTAAAGCAGAGGTCATATTTGCTTGTTTTGTTCCCTGTAGCTCATTGTCTGTTGGTTACTGTATTAGGTTTGTGTGGCAAGGTTTTGGTAGCATGGGGCCTACAGGGGTGGCTTCTGCGGCAAGATGCCAGAAGCTTCCCCCATGTCCTACAGAGCCAATTACAGCCAGCTCCAAGACAGACCCGCTGCTGGCCAAGGCGGAGCCCATCAGCAACAGTGGTAGTGCCTCTGGGATAATGTATTTAAGAAGGGGAAAAAACCTGCTGTGTAACAGCAGCTGGAAAGGAGTGGAGTAAGAATATGAGGGAGAAACAACCCTGCAGACCCCAAGGTCAGTGAAGAAGGAGGACGGGAGGAGGTGCTCCACGCACCAGAGCAGAGATTCCCCTGCAGCCCGTGGTAAAGACCATGGTGAGGCAGGCTGTCCCCCTGCAGCCCAGGGAGGTACATGGTGGAGCAGATATCCACTTGCAGTCCGTGGAGGACCCCTCACCAGGGCAGGTAGATGCCCAAAGAAGGCTGTGACCCCATGGGAAGCCTGTGCTGGAGCAGCTCCTGGCAGGACCTATAGAGAGAGGAGCCCACGCTGGAGCAGTCTGTTCCTGAAGCCCTGCACCCCATGGAAAGGACCCATGCTGTAGCAATTCACAAAGAACTGCAGCCCATGGGAAGGATTCACGGTGGATAAGTTTGTGGAGGACTGCCTCCCGTGGGTGGGACCCCACACTGGAGCAGGGGAAGAGTGTGAGGAAGCATCCTGGTGAGGAGGAAGGAGCAGCAGAAACAATGTGATGAACTGACTGCAACCCCCATTCCCTATTAGGGCAAGGAGATGGAGAATTCAGGAGTAAAGTTGAGCCTGGGAGAAGGTGAAGCAGAGGCGAAAGTGTTTTAAGATTTGGTTTTATTTCTCATTATCCTACTCTGATTTGATTGGTAATAAATTAAACCGATTTCCCCAAGTCTAGTCTGTTCTGCCTGTGCCAGTAATTAGTGAGTGATGTCCTTTACTTGACCCATGAGCCTCTTGCATTTTCTCTCCCCTATCCAGGTGAGGAGGGGAGCAATAGAGAGGCTTGGGTGGGTACCTGATATCCAGCCAGGGTCAACCGACTGCAGTTATATTTAAAGTTTCCAATGAAAGGTTTTATAAACCACCTCTTCACATCACACATGAAAGACTGGGGTCGTTTCTACCAGCTGTACCACCCCTATCCAAAATACACATGTCCCCAGTATTTGTCCGTGCTTTTAAGATAATAGTGACTTCAAGCGAGCTTGATCTAAGAAAAAGAATTGCATGGCTATGTCTGGCGGACATCTGATGAAATGGAGCATCCACCTTTTTGGTTACTGCAAGACATACAGCTTCTCAAATATTCAGTCATAAATAACTGTATGTATATGGACATACATAATCAAAATGTATAAATCCCAGTTGACTTAATAGATACGGTGTGATCTTTGGCTTCATGATCAACACATGTCCTCCAGTCACATGGCCACACATCTTGCAGTGGACAGGCGCCCAGTCCTGCTGCCTGGTGGGACTGTGGATTCCTCATGACTGAGGGAGATGGGGGCAGGACACAGTTTGCAATCCATCCAGCTCAGTGCCCTCTCTGTGCTTATAACTGATGGGCCTCCAAAGAGAGAGGTGATGGGAATGACAGACACAATAACGTTATGACAGAAAACATAAAAGAAAACCATAAAAGGGAATGGAAATAATGGAAATAATGGAACTAATGGAAAACATGCCCGTTTAAATGCAGGAAATGGAAGTTCTCCAGAGATGGAGAGTGAAAGGGTTAACTACAAACCTACACATCCACGTATTGTGGTGACAGTCCAGATTGCATATATTAAGGTCAATATAGAATACATATTTCCATCACAACTTTTAACACAAGTTCAAGAATTAGTGAACTTTAGCACTAATGAAGCTAAAGTTTGTTTAAAAACAAAACAAAACAACAAAAAAAAAACCCACAAACTGTTCTTAGAAATGGGAGATAGGAACAAACAGTCTGGTCAGTCTAGGTCAATGCAAGACTGCTCATTATAGCTTTCCTTTCTGAACAAAGCATCCTATTTAATTTTATCATATCTGAATAATATAATTTTTTGTATTTGACAGGAAACAGTTCTAGAGAAAATTATTTCAATACAGAAACTAATATTGACACACAGCCCACATTTTCTTCATTTCAACCTATTATCACCTTGCTTTGACCTCATTTCACCACTGTTTAACAAAGTCATTAGGAGTAGTTTTATTTTCCTCATAAATCATCCCACCAACCCTTTGATCCTTTTGTCACCTTCTTAATTCCTTTGATTCTGTCAACATCTTTTCATAACAGGTACCTTAAACTGCCTGCAGATCAATCAAATGTAAATGTACTCCAGGACAGAGAGGTGTGCTACAAGACAAGGAATAAAGAAACACTTTTCCTTTCTCCACTTTCTTGGTGCATGGAATATTTTTGCAGACCACTGGAACTGATCTTTCTTCATTACTATCTCAAACTCAGACCTTATGTGTTTTCCCATTTCTTTAAATATTAACAGTTTTTAGGCTCCTCAGACCCATCTGCTTTTCAGTTTAGACTGCACAGCTGCAGAGTACTAAACTTTTTTTATGCTAAAACTCAATATAGAGTTTTTCCTGCTGATACTTAATTTGGGAGGCTTCATGCTGAATGAGGGATAATACTATGATGTCTGCTGGCATTTTCTTAACAGATTCCTGTCCTGAGAAGTTATACATTCATTCTGCACAACTGAGTGAACTGTGAGTTCTAAAAATTTTTATGAAATCATGTCAATTATGGTCAAATAATACTTTTTTCACATGTCCTATCAAACAAAATTAAGACTCTGTGTGCTTACGTAAGAGTCAAAATACATCTTAAATGTCAACTATGTTACAAGCAATCACGTTATCATAAATATTAAATATCATCAAAACTGCAACAGTCACAGCCACTTGCTATTATAATATTTTCCAGACAGTGCATGTGTTTAAAATGCAACTGTTGACATATTTAAATAACTATCTACCTTGTGCTGGAATAAACCAATGCGTAGGTGGTGAATCTTCCAGCTGAGTTGAGCAAAAACATTAGTATACAGACAAATAAGTGAAAAGGAGCCAAAATAACTTCCCTCTAAAGGCAGAAACTCATTTCTTCACATGAACTAATTTTTTTCATATGGAAAAAACATAATCATTAGGGAAACTAGTTTATCTTCTGTTTCTGAAAGGATATAATAAATAACAGACACAACTACAGCGTGGGCCACATCCAGGAGATCTGTGAGGTCTCTTGGACCACACACTCCCTCCAGAAAGTCACACAAAGCAATGAGCGGAAACTAACCCACTCAGGGCAATGCTCAGATCACTTACATATGGCTAGAAAGAGATATTCACTAAATGGTTGCCAGCACCTCAAGAACTACTACCACTGCCAGACTGAACACCAGCAACCCCAGTGGCATTTGAGGATGCAGGAAGAGCTACAGGCCTTTGCACAGGCTTGCACCCCCAAATAAATCTAAATGCAATAGGAGAAACAAATTCATTTTTAGACAAAGCCTTCCACTGAACGTTTCATTTATTTTTTTTAAACTTCAGGATGCAAAACTTTTCAGGACTGCAGAGCTCTCTGAGCCAGTCAGCAACCACAGAAGCAAGTACAGATCATCTTCTGCCAGCCTACAAGTTACAAACATCCAAACCTCCATGCAAAAGGAAAGGGAAAATTAACTACTTCCCAATCACGTTAAATTAGAGGAGAAGGAATATGAAATTTATTTCAATGGTTGCTTCTCCTCCAACTGGCTGACAGGTGAAGAATGTCTGCCCTTTTTAAAAACCAAACATACTCTATCTTCAAAACAAAATAGATTAAATAGGAGCTGTTCAAAACTTGGCTCTCAGAAGAGCCATAATCCTGGGGGGGAACAACTACTGAATCGTTCCTTCCACTGTAAGAGCGTGTAAACTTCACAGAAAAAACGGAAGAAAAAAAAAAAGGAAAAAAAAGATCAAGGTTCTGCTGCATAGATAGGTTTAGGCTGGCTATAGCCATATATAGTAACTTTCCCCTTTAAATCTTTATCTTAGTCAAATGAAGACACACACACAAAAAACCCAAACCTAAAATGAAGTATGCATGAAAAAATTAAGATTCAAAGCTTAAAATCTGGATCAGCCTCTACTTACTAAGGACAATGCTGAGCAGCAATTTTCATTTCTCTCTTGGTTCATAAGCAAAGACTATTACTACATTACTCAACTATTAACAGGGTAACAGCATGCACACATTAGAACAAAAGAAACATTTAATTTGAACTAGTTAAATTCAGAGGTCATATAACACCAGAGACATATAACTCATCCAGGATCAAATAATTTAGAGTTATATGCAAAAACAGAACAATACTGTAGAGCAAAAAGACTTTGAGAAGCTGCCAGCCACAAACAGCAGACAGAACCAGTACGTGGACATATTTATTGTTTTTTAAAACAGGTCACTAGTTTCATTGCAACACAAGCAGACAAACTATTTCTATCATCTGGTAATGAGATAAACACAGATTAAGAGGTATGCCATTTGCTTCTTAAGAGCGAAATTGAGATGTCTGTGGTGATCCAAAGACAACAGAGCACTCCCTGCCCTAAGCAAGGAAGCTCACAGAAAGCTGCTGTGGAGAGAGGAGAGAGCTGTGGGTTTTGCCTGGAGGAGCCAAGATTTCAGAGTCCCTGTTGAGCCCTTGTGTCCACCCTTGCACCGTCACTTAGACCTTCTTCCTGCTCCTTTCTTTACAAGGACAATGCTATGCACATAGGACTCTTCCAGATGCCTGTGATATGAAGCCAGTGCTTATTTGTTACTATTTCATTTAATGCTTTTAGCTATTCTTATCAACTACAGTTCCTTTAGAAAAAAACAAATGCTTGACTGTACCTGCTTCCTCCCTGAATAAGCAGAAACATAATGATGTTTCGAGCTTCTGAGGCTATGCAGGAAACCTCAGGAAACTAACATTAAAAACAAAACATTGCTTTCTAAAAATGAAATGGGAAATAAGCTTTATATTTTTGAGCATTTGACTGAGGTGGGGCACGTAATGGTTTAAGTCAGCCGACAAAAAGTATCAGAGAATTTTCTTTCCCCCTAGATTGCAAACTGTTTCACTATGCTACTCAATGGGACTGTAGTTACCCATTCTTCATTTATCAGACCAACATCTTCCTGAAATGGGCCATAATGTCTAAGGATTTTAGAGATGTGAAGTATATTACGTGCGTTTGCAAAGATGACTACACATACACTGCTCCCCTCAGCTGATGAATGATGCCTCCGCTCAGACAGACAGACACAGGTCTGATGCACTGGATTTTAATTAACCAGTACTTATAAATAACCTTTCACATTACTATATACAGAAAACCACAAGTAAGTAATGACAGCATTGATTTTGATCAGTCCTTGTCTTTGTTCAGTCCTTCCAGTAGAGGAAAGTATATTGGAAAGAGACATATTTGTTTTCAAAATTGTCTGGCTTGTTTGATGTAATCTGAACTCTTCATCCTCACTTTAAAAAAATGTACTCAATAAAATAATATATTCTCCTTAGTCACAAGAGCAAGCATGAATGGAGAGTGAAGCAATAAACATCAATGCCTGCAAATGTAGACTGTCCCCTGGTAGAGAACTCTATGGCCATAGATAAGGATTCAGATGCAAAACGTCAAATGGAAGTTTTGTCAATTGGTTATTAAATTTTTTTTATGATGTCAGAACTTCTTGAGCATTTGAGACAATTTCCAACATCTTTAGGAATTGTGTAGTACAGAATGAAGAATAAAATAATTTCTGACAACTCTGACAGATACGTCTTGCTATTATTATTATTATTACTACTACTACTACTATTATTACCACGCTCAAAATTTTAACCATGATTACTGAAGGAAGAAAGGATGGTAGTAAAGAATTCTTTGGATTGTCATTTAATTAGTGATCTCCCTTCCATAATCTAACCTCCAAAAAGAGTGTTTAGCAGTTTTCTCCTAAAAACTACGGTCTGGTTATATAAAAACTTAGAAAAATCACTATCATAAGTACCACATCCAAAGTCACTGATCAATCTATCAACTGACTGATAGCTAGATACAAGGCCATTTTTCTTTTATTTCTTTGCAGTATAACTCAATAGCAAAATGCTAAATGGAGAAAAAAACATTAAAAAGATTTTATTTGGACTGTTTTCACAGATTGTATATAAAGTATGAACTCCTCAGATGTATCCCCTGATTCTCTGGCAAAGAGTCTTGCACTATTCTTCAGCTAAAATGCAGTCTGTCGGATATCTAAACAGTAGGTTCATGTTATCTGACATACTTCTCAGTATCATCAGTTAATGACATGGCCAAACCTTCCCCTGTCTATACAGGAGAGGTGTCTTAGTCCAACAGAAGAGCTGGATGACTTTCCTGTCTAAATAGAAAACTTATCTTCCTTTATCAATTTTGAAATACCCAGCTGTGATGCTGTTGACTATGACTAATTGCATTTGGCACAGCTTTAATAAACCTTCAGAGAAGAGAACTGTATTTGCTATATGCAAATACATCATCAGTTCAAGTATTTGCAGGTATCGGATGATGATATTTTAACATGAAAATACTGTGTTTTCCTATAGTTTATTCTTAAGGTAGTCACAAAACAACTCTGCTGTAGTAACATCAATTAATGTTCACTCAGTGTGTAGAAATCAAAGTAGCTACCATATACAAACATCCCAACAATAACAAAAAAGCACTCACAGTTATTTACAACAAACTTCATCTCACCTACACAAACACAAACGTTGCCTTTCCTTCCCTACCTCCAAAGCCACATACTTCAATAAAGCCCACTTCAATATGTGAAGTAAACTGTGCAGAGTTTCAGTATGATTAATCTACTTCAGCAGCAGATGTGGGAACAGACTACAAAGGCTCAGGAAGGAACTTCCTAATACCTGCACGATCCTTGCCTCTTTAACCCAGCCTCCACTGCAGCAGCAAAGGATAATCTGGGAACTGGAACAACCACCAGTAACATCGAAAGGTCTAATACCTGGTACAAAAAACACAATCCTCTATGGCAGTATAATGACTACACAGGCTTTCCACCTCCAGGCAAAGTTACTTCCACAGGGAAAAGGAGGATAAAATTGTTTATTTGGTATTACAAGAATAGAGGAAACATTTAGGTGGTAAGACAGGAAGAAGCCTGCAGATACAATTTGGAGTGAAAAGCATTATGAATTTAACCCCCATAGCCACTTTGGAAAAAATCAGTGAAAGTGTGTTAAAAATATTAATACATGACAGAAAAGTAAAGAATGCATGTGCAACACATGGCTGTGTCTTCATTAATGCCAGATTACCATCTGGTACATTACCATCTGGTATGATCACCATGCAATACAAATTTACCCCTGAGCAGGTGCAGACACAATCACATTTCTGTCAAGTTTGCCAGAGTGCAAGATGCTGCATTCATCCTGACTTCATGTCAGCTGAAGGCGGACAAACAATACCTGGTCTGGCATTGTCAGTCGTAGAGAGAAGAACAATATCTGACAGCAGAAAATCTACTAGTACAAGGTTAGCATCAAAATTTGGGCTGATGAGGTGTGTTTACATGAGATGTTTGCATCGTATGGTTATGAGTTTTTGATCTGCTGGTGAATGCCCTAAAGACATACCATTGAATTAACACTCTCAATCAATCCAGTAAATCAGTGTCTGTAGAATAATAAGTAGCACAGCATCCTACCCCCTCTATACCATTCTGTCCCCATCAGAGATCTAAGAGCTTTCAGTCTTTTCTCCAACTGCAGGGAATCTCGCATATTTTATGTTCATGTCGACAGTTAAATTATATCTATAGTAGAAGGGAGAAGGGCAGAGAAACTACAAACTTCCATATTAAATACAACTTCACACATGCATAGGAGAAAATAAATCAGAAAAAAAAAAGTTAGGATTACAGACATAGCTGCTTAGATTGCCTAAATGAGACAATATGTATTAGCTCATCTGGCAGTTTAGCATACTGAAATGAAACATAATTTGTAGTTGACGCCAACTGGCAGGAGACAGACAAATGCTCGTGATAATTTTTGTGTTTGGTTAAAAATGGACTTCTGCCTTAAATTGTAAGGAAAATTAATAGGAGGCTTTCAGTCTACAAAGTACAAGATTTGCATATGCTACCTTGAGCTGCTAACTCACAGAAAAATGTCTTGAGTTTTTACAACTTAAAAAGACAAATCTAAAATTATGCCAGCTCAAATCTTCACCCAGCACCCCCATTTCCAAGAGCAGCCAAAAGCAGATGTCTGGGGAAGAGGATAAGAATAGTGTAAGCGTTTAGTCATACTTTCCCCAAATACTCTCCAGTCTCCAATAATTTGCAGCTCTGAGACTTTCAAAGCCAGAGGTCATGCTTATGTATTTAATAATCCCCTACAGACTATTTCTTCCATTCATTTTGTCCAGGCTCCCTTTGAATCGGTATAAATTTTCAGTATCCACCACATCCTGTGGAGTTACACAACTTAATGATATGTGCATGAAACAAAACTCCTCTTTTTGCTGTTCCGAACCCAACACCTGCTAGTTTCATTTCCATGTCCATCAGTCTTGTACTGGGAGAGACAACGAACAACTGATTCCTATCACCCTCAACATGCAGTTCATGTTTTTATAAAACTATCATCGCATCCCCAGTTGTCTCTTCTCCTCACCAGCTTAACTGTTCATTGTGTGGAAGGTGTTATGCAACTCTGATTGTCCCTGCAGTGAACAGAAAAATAAAATATACATTTAGTCTTTCTACTATGGCCTTACCTTCCCTGAATGTTCTTTTTATTCCCTGATAATCTGTTGGCCCTACAGACTCGCTGTAGCAGGCTTCCTGCTCCTCAACTTATTCCTCTAATTCTTTTCTAACCTGCCTTCTTATGGACATTTAATTCTGCCAGAGTTTGACCTTCCTGCTCTCCTCTTTCACACAGGACTGGTACTTTTTTAAGTACACTACTACCCCGGAAGTGCATTTTTTCAACAAGCTTTGATTATACAATTAGCTAGTGTTAATATTACATGAACAGACAAGGACGGAGGCCAACCATTTCTTGTAAAAATATTTACCTCCATCACCTGTAAATTAATGGAAAGCCTTGAGGTGAAAGGAGGTTTCCCTCTGAGCATTAGCATTGGCATGAATTGCTTTCCCCAGTCCATGGGACTACCAGAAATCTAATGAATTTTTCTTTCCACAGATATTCAATACACATGGCTAATTTAAATCACTTGCTCTACAAGGAAAATACTTTGTCCTAAAATTTTCTCTTTCCTCTACATTTCCTTCCCTGAAAGGATAATTACAAGCAAAAAAAAAAAAAAGACACTTAGTTAAAAATTTCTTCCCCTTTTTTATGTAAGATTTCCAAAGAATATTTGTTTCAGGATTTTCAGGATTTGTATGATGAGATAAAGGAAGCTATTCTATTACCAGACAACGTTAATCTAGAAAAGGTAGCATGCTTAGTAGAGGAAAATATGAGAATTCAAAATGACAAACTGGATGAACGACCTGAAAAACCAATGTCATCTTCACTAAGAACATATACAAGATGCTACAGCTAGGCAGAAATAACCAGCTATAAAACCACCAGTGAGAACATCTTAGAACATGCGTCCTTGGATGAAGACCTGGTGGATCACTGTCTGACTATGAAAGAGAGCCACAGTGCTGTGAAAAAGACATGTGTATCAATAAGTATGACGATGATCCCATTCCATTTTATTCAACATCATTAAAACCCCAAGTGGAATACAGTCTTAACTTGGACAGAACAAAAAAAATGTGTAATGGAAGATAACCCAAAGAAAGCAACAAAAATAACTGGTGTACAGAAAATAGCACATGTGAGGTCAAAGAACTGAGCTTAAAGAAATAGCAGGCTATGATAGTTGAGATGAAAAATAATAGAACACATTGTAAACAGAAAAACAATTATTTGTTTCATCCAAGACAGAGGCAGGACAAGCAGTTATGGTGTTAAACTACAACAAAGGTGTGATTTCAATAACATGAAAAGAAAATTTTGTTGTGACACGATGACGTCAGGGAGACTGATGAGTTCCTCAGACGAAGTCACAGACGACAGATATGGATGATCTTAACCTGAGGCAGATTAATGGACCAGATGACTTAATAAGGCCTCTTCCAGTCCTGTCTTTTTATGATCTTTTCCTTGGGACCTGAGGCAGAATCTCTTCAGTGATTTAACAACAACAACAAAAAAAGGGGGTGGGGGGTGTGTGTTACAGGGCTACCTCAGAAAAAAAACAAGTTTACAAAAACCTGTTCACACATGAACTATTAATTCAGACCCTTTCCCTGCCCAGCTCCAAGAAGCCTGTGGAAAGAAAGGAAGACTAGCAGCCAAGAGCTGGAGAAATTGTGCTGAAAGCATAGACTTCTATTATCTGACCTTCCCTAGACATTCTTTAAATGTGGCTTGGAAGCAGACGCATACTCTGCAGAGTACAGCGCATATGTGCAAGCACAACACTCCTGATGAACCCTGAAAGCAACAGATTGCACATCTAGTGTGCAATGCATCCAGTGTGCAACAAAAAACCTAGGTAAATTCTGCTGATATGGGCTGATCAAGTGCCAATGAATCAGAACATTCCTAAGGCTCTGTTTTAGATTGGACTTTCACTCTTTCACGTTAACATGTCCCATTCTTGCACTGTGCAAGCTCAAGAAAGGCTGGATATTTCTGTACTCAAATTTGGCTGCGATGAAAGGCAAGCTCTAATTCAAGCTGTCAGGGCTGTCATGGAATGCGGTCTGGGTCACTGAGATATAAAGATTGGTTGAAGGTAATTACACTGATTTTATGCAGTCATGATCATGACTAATGACTGAATAAACATGTATGCACAACACAAACCTCATGCACATTTCTGCAAACTGGATACCTCTGCTAAATTATCTAGCATCTCAGCAGAGCAATCAGCTGGGCAGTCTGTGGAAAACCTTGCACACCAGCTGTCATGTACTATGTCTATTAGTAGCTTAAAGAAAACCTATAACAGAGAAAAAAGAGATCTTTGTTAACTCTTGAAAGGTAAACCATACCAGAGCAACACTGTCTTGAGAAAAAACAATGCAGAGAGAGAAAGGAGACATAACATTGGATGAAACTTTCTATCAAGCATAAAACCGTAATTTCATTGTCATGCCAAACTTGGCCCACCACTTAATATTGAACTCCTATGTTAAAACAATTTTCTAAAAGCACAGAAACAAATCCACAAATATGGCTGAATTTAAAATTAACATTTGTGCAACTAATCTCAACATGTAAACACTATAAAAGAATACATTACCCTATTTAGACTAGAATGTACATTTGAAATTTTCTTGTAAACTTTAACATTATTCAGGCTTGCCTATACAGAATAATGCTCAGGTTCTATAAGGTGTCTGTTCTGAAATACAGTTACAATAGCTAAAATTGTCACATTGATCATGTTTACTTACTGCCTTATTTTGTGAAATAAGTCCGTTACATAGAAGGCTAAGAGCTATAGTTATTTGCATGAGATACCCTCCACCATTTGTATTAGAAGCACAATTCAATATGTACTGAATAGTTGTGCAGAAAGATGCTGCCATTCTTTGCACACAAAGAACTCTCTTGAGAAATTCTGTACAAATCTTGCTTTAGTAAACTCATCATCTGACGAACTGTCGTCTTACCTGCAGCACCTTTCTTTTACAGGCACTTTACTGCAGGAACCGTAACTATATTTACAGCTCTACATATATGTTACTTAGATAACATTTCTGGAAAAAAACCCACGACCCCTATATATGAAAATATTTTTTGTTACAGCTTTCCCTCTATGAAATTAGTCTTTGCACAGGACATATCAAAGCAATACACACACACTAAGACACAAAACAAGAGTACCTAACCATTAAAATAAAGCTGCTCTCAAATGCATTTGCCAGCATATAAAACCAGTGCAGTAACACCACCACGCACTTTAGTGATGAGGTCAGGTTTTGAGACATGAAAGTTCAATGAAAACTCTGAAAAACCTGTTTATAATGATCCTGGACATAAGCCTGCAAGCTGCAATTCACTGACCTATGTAAACTGATTTTGCTTTCAGATAATTTCCTGGTGAATACTATTGCAAAATCTGTAAACACAGATGGCACCAACTGGCACCCTATCTGCAACCCCAACAGAAGATCAAATACAGAGACTGAATTTATCCTTCCACATCACAAGTGATTCTTTCCAAACAGGTTTAAGGGATTATGCCTGGAAGCTGAAGCAAAAAAGTTCTGTCACAGCTACCCAAAGTCTCAGCCACCCTGAGAAGTCGCACTGCTCAAATTAAGCTGGTTTAAAAACTGTACAGCTCTTCATAAACTGATGCAACTTTCAGTTCAGACCAAGCCCAGGTTATAATTGCTACAATTATCATGTTGACCGTTTCTATTAGCAGTAAACTTACAAGATGTTTTTCTAAAGCATCGTAACAGAAAAACCTACTTGGGATCAAAAAGAATGCTGCAAAATGAAGAGGCCAATAACTTACAGTTGAACTTTAAAATAAGCATGAATTGCACTGTTAAAGCCTATTATATGATTTTATCTGCAAAACTTACGGTTATTCATCTGGAACAAGTGACAGCATTACTCCCGTTACTGCTGAATTGTCATAAACAACGCATGAGAATACGTACAACATGCGCAATGCCGGGTATTAGCAAACATGAAGGTCAATTAGCAAACTCTAAAGCTAATTCAAACCCAAGACATTTTCACCAATAAGATATTAGATACCATGTATAAAACATTAATCCAACAATACCTCCACAGTCTTTAAGATAATAAGACAGTATTAAGACAAAGCAATGTGAAATGGAGCATTGACACCAATGACAAAGGAGGCTGTATAGCTGCTTTGGCAATATTGCTTTGTTGATCCATTCTGAGCACTAGAAGCTGTATAAAGGTGAAAAGATCTGAAAATCAGCTTAAAGTAAGGCTTCCTTGTGGTTCATTATTATAGTCCTCTCACTGGCTGCAACACAATATGATGCCTTCTCCAGGACATTTTTTCCTCTTTTTATAGTATTCCATTTTCATGGTTTATTATTTAGTTTACATGCTTTCAATGTGGGCCTCAAAGAAACCCTCAAAGAAAACCCCACCCATCAACATTTAAACCAATATAAATAAGAAATGTTTTAAGGAACAAATATTGCTGCAGGACTCTGCTCATGCAGCTATGTCTTAAACATTCTGGATTCTCCTTTGAAGAGCTCACATCTAACTCTACTATACAGCTACAAGCTGAGAAAGATAGTATGATTATGAGGACCAGACAACAAGAAAAACTGGAAAAATTAATCGTTAGCAACAGACTGATTTTTTTTTTATTACATATGCTAAATGAGAAACTGGACCCTACTGATAGTGTGGACAGCACAACAGTCTCTAAATATCTCCTGCTGTGATTTGTTTGTGCTCAGTCATGGAAAAGATAATTGCCCAACTGCTATACATATTCCCTGAGTTTAGAATTTCAGATATATTCCTGATCCACTCACACAGATCGGGCATATTTGCAGTCACTTTCTTGCTTTTGCAGCAAATTTATAATTTAATTATTTTTACATTGTGGATTTTGTTTTCTTTGGAATTATCTTCCACAAAATTATCTTCTAGGAAAACACTTCTAGGAAAATTGATTATTCTCCAATTAACTGGTGTTGAAATGCATATCCCTGGCTTATGTCTGACCTCCTAAAGTCTAAACATAGGGAGAAACAAAGGCAATTAAAAATTTTTAAGATCTCAGATGAGCAGTGAAGTATTTTCCAAAATGCATTACTACTTTCAGTAAAATAACATGAAAATGACTGAAAACCATTTGCTTTACTTAGAAAACTGTATAAAAATAAAATAATAGAACTGTCATTTACACAGTTTTCAAAGTATCTGACCATACCTCCCCAGCAATTTTAGAAGACAAGCAATAACACCACTAGTTTTTTACCTGGGCTTTACAAAGGCCCCACATTTAGCTTAATTCCTGTTCATCTGTATGTAGGACAAGGATTTTGGAAGAACCCTGTTAGTTCCACATTTCCAGGGCAGATTTTAGACACCGTGACCCAGAAGAATCCTGTCTATTTTTGTGAAAGCTGTAAGACCAGAAGGGAGAAATAATCTAAGCAAAAGTCTTTGGCATCATTTTAACAGACTCGTCAGCTATAATCACATCAGCAACTGTCCCTGCATCAAAGAAAGGGCTCTGAGAGCCAGTAACACCTTCCAGCCGCTCACCACCTCTGCCCTTGCTCCCAAGTGAGTTCACAATGTTGACACCCCAAATGATTTATCCCCTAGGCAGAAAGCAAAGATATGGGAACTGTTGTGGGGGAAGGGAGGCACTGAAAACAGAGAGGAAAGCAGCAAATGGGAAGACACAGAAAGCCCCTGTTCATGGGGAAGGAAGGAATGAGGACACAAAACAAATTCTCTCATTGCCAAAAGCCACCAGCAGTTCACGAGTTGATCTTTGCTCTCCTACCCACAGGCTGGATGGTGCCAAGGGTCAGCCAACAAGAGGAACCGTGTGTGCTTGTGCCTATGTACAAATACACATGCGCGTAGGAAGCAAGAACAGTTAGGGACAGCAGAGCAGCCATCCTCAACCCACCTCCAAGCTTCACCAAACAGCTCTGGGATCATTGCACTGCAAGGGGGATGCCCAGCCGCTTTGGTGAGGACGACTACTACATGAAGGGACTTTTTCCTTTTCATCTTATAATGAGTTGGCTTTAAGATGCTGAGGGTGAAATTCCTAGAAACTGTTTGTTGCCTACAGTGGATAACACAGAATCTTACATCAGCAAGGAACTGCCATCCCGTGTTCAACATGTCCCCTCATCACAACCACCGCTTCTTTTTCACTGAGGAGCCCTCCAACTGGTACTGATGTTTAAAAAAGGAGCAACTTCTGGAAATACAAATTTTGATGAATAATCATTGTGCTCTTCACATCACTCAGAAAAACAATGAATCCTCCTTTTCATCTAATTATTATTTAAACAGTAATGTCTACACCATACACAAAATATTGGCTTTCTTCCCTGGTGCCAGCTATATAGTCACCTGCAGCCCAGCCAGGTTCTGCTGATGCAACAGCATATAGCACTTAGTATGTCATTGTCCTACTGTATTACAGAACACTGCAAGCAATTTTCACAGCTACAAGCTATAACATGAAAAAGGATCATGGCAGTTATTGGCTTCCTTTCAGTCTCTGCCGGCTGTATACCTGATCCAAATGTACCAGCCCAGCACAATCATGTGTGACTTAGAAGATGTGGAGGCATATGCTTTGATTAATTAGGTTAAAAAAAGGACTGTAACATTCTTATACGGAAATGTTGTGTCCTGTCCCAGTGATTTATACTCTTAAAAGCAAATGACACACTACTGTTACTTGCCTGACATGTGGGTACATCATCACGCAAGCATTTCCCAGAATGCTTAATAAAAACAGATGATTAACTAAAAAAAGATAAAGTGGGCAATTTCCAACATACTGATTAAACCCACTCATGACCCAGACAGAGGACACTTGTGAAGAAAGCAGTGACATGATTAAAGCTGGAGTGGCTGCAACTAGCATATGCAATGAAAATTGAGGAATGGTCCCATGAAACTGTGTTTGAGATAAAACCTTCTCAATAACAACTGTCCTAACAGAGCAGACTGACAGTCTGTCTATATCCTGCATCTAACAATGGGTGGACATGGAGAGAATTCTCAAGAAAGTGCCAGAGATTAATTGGGATTATATCTTTGTAGTATGGTCTATTCAGAAAAATAAACTGAAACATTGATTTTGGTGTCACTGACATTTTCTAATAAGCCACTTTTTGTGCACAGCATGTATTTAGGCCCCAATGAGCTACAGCTCTGCAAGCTTTCTGTGACTAAAGCAAACCCCTGACAACAATGGGACTCCGTGCAGGTGTGAGCTTCCACTGCCAGAACCCACTGCAGGAGTGGGACTGAGCAGACGCTTACATTAAGGTATCTGTAATGGTACCTAGGAACGTTTCCCTAAGAAAGCCAAACTTTATAATTAACATATATAATATTTTCTTCTAGATGAGGTCAGCTAGAGCTTTTAAATTGTTTTCAGTTATTCCTAATAACACATCTCTCATCGGGATGCACACACTCGCAGCATCTTGCCTGCTTACTTCTGGCTTGGTATAAACTTGCTGCGATGGAGCAACCCGGCTGCTCAGCCACCAGGTACCAGCAGCACGGGCACTTGTCTGGACACAGCGCTGCCAGGCCGTGTTGTTTTACTTGACGTTGCTCCAGCACACCCGCAAATTCTGTATTAACAGATTCAACCTCAGCGGTGTGTTACTGAGTTGCTTTGGAGCAACGCCTAAAGTACCAACAAACCTTCACAGGTAATTTGTGCCATCTGCTTCTTGCCCTTTCCTGAAGGGCCCTGCGAAACAAAATACCCTCGCGTCCCTCCCCGCCCCCCCACAAAAACCGAACCCGGAAAGGCAAAGGGAAGGAAGGACACACCGGAGGGGGAAAGGCGCCAGGGTGAGCTTTGAACCCTCTCTCAGGGCAGAGAACCCGGGCAGCACGCTGAGGAGAGGCGCGGCCGCCGCCGGCCGGAGAGGCCCCAGGTACCGCGGCCGGTGGGTGCGGGCCTGGCCGGGGACAGCCCGGCTCCCGCTCCTACCCGCCTCATCGCGCTCCCCGTCCCGCACCAAGCCGCCGCCGCCGCCGCCGCTCCGCCCGGCGGCGACCGGCACCCCGACAGCAATCGCGACCGCTCGGTGCTGCGTCCGTGTCGGCCGGGCGGGACCCCGTCCCAGCGTCGCCGTGGCAGGGAACCCCCGCCCGCTGCCGGGCGGCGGGAGCCGCGTTCCGCCGGGGCTGGCTGCTCCGCGGCACCTCCGCATTGGAGGGAGCGAGGGAAGGAGGCAGCCCGGCGACTCCGGGCGCCCTGCCGCCGGCCGGGTCGCGCCCTGGCTCCCCGCCCCTCCGCGGGGAAGGGGCGAGCGAGTTCCCTCCCGCCCGCCACGCCGCTTCCCCGGCAGACACAGGCCGGCTCTCGCCGACGCCACAGCCCCATCCCCCGCCGTTACCTCCGCGCCCTGCCCCGTCCCCCTGCGGCGGCTTCCCGGCCCGTCCTGAGGCTGCAGCCCGGCCGCCGCAAGGGCAATGAATGGAAACGCGCCCAAGCGCTTCCCTCCCTCCTGCCCTCTCATAACTCCAGCGGTGTCGCCGCCGCCGCCGACTCACCTCCGCCGGGCACTGGCGGCTCCTACGCGCTGGGGCTCCGCTCCTGCCGCCGCCTCCGGCCCGCGCCCCGCCGGGCTCGCCCTCGCCGGCTCCCGCCGCGACCATGCACCGAGGGAGGAGGAATGGGATTCCGGCGATCGCGGACCCGGCCGCCCCCAGCCGGAGGGAGGGAGGGAGAGGCGGCGAGGGGCGGGGAGGGACGGGACGCGGCCGCCCTGCCCAGGACCGGCCCCCTCGCACTGACGTCCCCGCTCTCTCACCGCCGGCCGCGACAAGGGTGCCCGTACCCGGCGGGGAGCGCCCGGAGAGGGGCCAGGCGGGAGCCGGGCGAGGGTAGGGCGGGAGGCCCCGTCCGGCCCGCTGGGGCCCGCAGCGGTGGGGCGGGCACCCGGCACCGCGGACACGGGCGGTCTGGTGCGTCCCGCCACCCCGGTCAGGGTCACGGCTGTCCCAGCCGCCTGGCCTCAGGGGAGGGACCCTGGAAACAGCCCACATAAACGCTGGTGCCCCATCCCGGCGGTTTAAATAACCAAGGGTCCTTCAGCTACCCCCTCCGACGGCCCTGGCTCGGGGCCGGCAGCGGCCTGCACGGCGGGCAGCCTCAGGGCCTGTGCTGGCCGCTGTGCTTCTCACGACCGTGAATCTGCCCCACCGGACACGCTTGTGCACGATGCATTGAGCAGAAAGTGGTAAACACCAACTCTCCCCATTTCCAAACATTTCTTAGTCTAGACCTTCTGAAAAAAAAATGCAGTTAATACTTACACAATTTACATTGCAAGAAAATGTCTCCAAAATTGCCTGCAAAGCTTTTTGAACATTTTACCCTCAGAACAAATAGTTTCCCACCAGTCTCCCTTTAAAATCCCTGTTACTACTCTCCCAGTTTCAAAGCAGCACCCTGATGACCCCAGCTTTTCAAGGTCTTCATAATTTTCAAAGTGTCTTAAGATGTCTAACATTAAGCACATGCATGTCTACTAGCATCTGCATAGAAAATTATGGTTTAGGCTCGGACATGCCTCCGCATGCCTCTGCTATTCCCTGCTGTTGGGCCCTCATGTAATACGCTGATAGTTGCAAGTGGATGACAGGTGTCTAACTTCATAGAGCTCTTCACAATGTCAGCTTCACTTGCTACAGTGAACTGGTTGTTGGAGTAGATAAAACCAGCCACTAAGTGGGTCAACAAAATAAATCACTCTGGGTATCTCAGAGACATAAATGACGTGCTGCACCAGTGCAAAACCTGATTTGCTGCAGCTAAAACTGTCCCCCTCCTGGGAGAAAGGAACTCTCTTTTCACAGCTATCAGAACGATATCTTTCACAAACACTGCACTTACTTGGAGCTATGGTTTTGGCCTGAATTACTCTTTCACTCTAATGATAGGGAGGGATCAATGCAGGCTGGCCCTGCTGACTGCTGGAGACTCCAAAGTCTACACCTGTACGAGGGCACACTCCATCTGGCTGGGTCCAGTTGCTGGGTCTGTGCCTTTTCAGTTAGTGTCTGCTGCTCAGAAAACCAAAAGTCAGTTAATGTTTTCCTATGCAGGAGGAAGAAACAAGCACAAAAACCCAAGAATTATGTTCCTGTGGCAGAAACATTAAAAACATACGCAGCTCTCTACACTTATTGAAAAGAGAGCATATGCTTTCATGCCTGATTATTGTCCAAATTTGTATCCTTATGTTACTTTTCCCCTTTCTTTCTGGACCAGCAATCAAATGAAACATTCTAAAAAAGTTTTATTAGAGACATTTTTGTTTGTTCCCATTAAAGACTCTGGAAATTCATTTTCTACAAAATAAGGGTGTCTTTGTAAAGCTGAACTCTCTGTGACCTCCAAGAGCAGCTACTTTAACATACAATAGGAGACAACTCAATAGGCCTGTCCAAAAATAAACATCTCGTCAAGGAGTATTTTAACCCTAGAGACTTCACAAAAATACAGCAGTCACAATGTTACTTGATAATACAAAATGAATGTAATAGATGTTATTAATTTTCAAAAAGCTACAAGACCTTTTGCATTCCAGTTTTTGAGTGCACTTTGAGCTAGTCTCAGTGACAGATGACTCCACTACTTTCAGATCAGTGTTTTCCGAAACAGATAAATGCCCCATGCCATTTCAAAAGGATGTGTTAGAACCATGATACTCCATCAATAACATGAAACCAAGAAGTATGAAACCTGCATTGCAACTATTCTTGTAGCAAAGATCAGTTTCCTCACTGATCATCTCTTAACTCCAAAAGAGATAAAGTGCCTATTGATTTAATAAAGCTCACCTAGAATCAAAGGAAATAATTATTAATGCATCCCTGCTATGTTCATTTATGAAGTTTGCTTCTAAACATAGACACCATGTGTGTCCAAATTGCATATAAGTCTCTCTGCAATTAACAGACAGAATAAGGAGGGATGTCATCATGGTTCATGTGGTAGTGGATCCAGTGGCAGCAGCAGCCTCTTCTTCCTCCTCCACTAACTGTTTAAAAATTGTTTGCTATTTAAAAAACACACAGCAGGAACAGTTACACAGGAATAGTTACACAGTCCTGCTATCAGTTAGTGCTGGTGTGCAGGCTTAGCCATTGGATGAAGTAATTACTAATGGGAATGATGACACTAGGTAATACGAAAGTGATAACCCACAGAACACTATGATAAAGTTGTTAAGGAACTGATTACAGACTCACAGTATTGCATGTCGTACAAAGGGCAACCATGGCTTAGAACATTTTAATTCGGGCTATCAGATAGTCCAACCCCATTGGGTGCTGTCTGGTACCCAGCACAGGTTGTTACAAATACTTTTTACCACACTACCCTGGATGCAGTAACTTCTGTAGCAAGCTTGGTGTGTCAGGTTGTGCAGCTGAATGGTTCTGGGGATTAGAGAACAGTCATGAGCAGGCTGTTTGTACTAGGAGGTAGGAAGCAGCACTCTGAAATCCCCTGATCTGGCCCTGAAGGCCAAGGATGGGGACCAAGACAGATCTAAGCACAGCATAACATTTTCTTAACTTGTAATGCTTATTTATTTGGAATTGGTGTGAGAAACTTGGTATTTCCTTCTATCACAGTAGCAAGGTTTTAATGCTAACTAATTACGATATTGGCTTTGATGTGCAGCTATAAACATTTTTATTTTGATTATCTGAAACCCAACTGCACAAACAAATAACTCATCACCAGAACTTAGTACATATGCATTATCCAAACAGGAAACGGAGATGTCAAACAGTCACACTTTGGATTAAGTAAGATATGAGATGGAAAAGATGATATAATGTTTTTTCCTCTTGCTCATAGATCTTCCCAAGTATTAACTTTGCAGGCATTCATTTGTTTAGACAGTTTTCCTCCCTAAACATTGGTTTACTTATAACCCCAGATAGTAATACCTGACATCATTTTGATTGATCTATTTAAATTCTCCGTGGGCTGTTAGAATGAAGGATTATTTTACGCTGAAATTTCCTGAAGTTCACCTGAACAAACACAGCCTTGGATGTGACCCAAAAAACATTCTCTGAAGGTTATAAGAATGGAATATAGACAGGGCAGACAAAACAGGATAGCAGAATGTACAACCAAAGAGGCTACAACATCCAAATAACTAGCAAACAACATACAGGTTGGAAAGCAGAACAGAGACTATTTGGCTCAAAATGAAGCTCTTGCTTAGTCTGTGAATAGTCACTGGAAACTATTAAAATATTGGAGAAGATACAAAAATGTCTATATGGTACCTACATAAAGCTAAAAATTAACAAAGGGAATATCATGTGCAGATACTGAATTAGACAACATAGACTAAACAGCAAATCAATTCTACTTTATCAGCTTCAGATGTATTCATATCAGAACTATTCTCTGATTGTATATACTTTCCTGTTGTTTTTTTTTTTAAAGTGGCTGCTGTTCCAAAACTTTCTCACTGTGGAAGAGTGGAGTAGATTTCAGTATTATATTAAAATGAATGGTCTGACTATAAAAACATACAGTGAAGAATTTTACTGGAGAAAAATAATGTTGGAAAATCAACAATAAAATTGGAACTTGTCCTAAGAACTCCAGTGCAAATTGAAAGAGTGGAGTTGAGGAGACGGAAGATGGTGGGAAATATACAAAAGGGAGGATGCAATTGTGAAAGAGTTGGAGGGACTTGAGTAAGGACATGGGTGTTATTTTATTGCAGTTCGTTTGTTCTTCTACCCCACAGAAAAGTAAGATGTAAAACATCAGCTGAGATAGATCTCTAAGAAAATGTATCTTTCTCATGTAAGGCTTGTTTTTTTTTACAGCTTCAGAAACTCAGTTCCTGTAAGCACTTAGTTATGACATTTAATTTTCAGTAGTTCATTCCTCTAGAGTCAACCAGCATATGGTGTTATAGAAAAGAAGAAAAGAATCTGATCCCTCTACTCTATAGCCAGTGACAGGAGGGACAAAAAAAAAAACGGGGGAAAAAAAAAAAAAGACATTTGAAGAATTGGGAAACCCATCTGTTACGACTTGTTTTACGATAGCTTGTTAGGGACCTTGGTCATGGATCATACTCACACTGTACACGGAGTAAACACAGAGTAAAATGAGGGTGTCCTGGCCAGAATCATCTTACACTCTAAAATCAGACAAAACCCCCAATGCCTAGGCACAGACAAGCAGAAGGACGCTGAGAACTAAATAAAAACAACTACTAATAAGCATTTTTGGCAAAAATATCATTTTAACAAAAAAAAAACCCAAACCCAAATCGATCATCACGGATTGTTTCTAGTATAATGGACACTTTGGTAGCAAATGAGAGATGAGAAGAGGCTGTGGTTAAGCTGAAAAGGACATTCAAAATTAGCACCTTATGTGGTAGATAATTAAAAAAGGGTGTAAAAGCATCCTGAGTGGATAACAGCAGCATCATATGGAATCTATCAAGTTCTGAGAACAAATTTTACAGTTCAGACCCAAAATAAAACTTACGTGAGAGTTTTAGGAATGGATAGACAGAAAACATACAGTCTCTAAGCTATTAACGCACAGAATCAATCTACAATATCTAGACTATCTGCGTGTGAGGACCTATGGAGAGATTAGTGCTGAGTGGCATAAAGGGGCATAAAGATGTTGTCTGCAGAGAGAAAGAAAATAGGAGGAAGGTTTGGAAGGAAAGGCTGGGAGTTGTTTTTAACCATAATGAATTTGACCTGATGGCTTAATTCCAAAATATCCAGAGCGATATCTTGAGATTTTTGTCTCTACAGGAGAAAGAAGTCTAGGGTGACCGAGAAAAGTTAGTTCAACAGTGTACAGATTATTTTGATACTGGGAACAAGTAAAGGGGACAAAGGACATAGCTGCTTAGAGCTTCTATAGGAAAGTGGTGAAGAAAACACTCTTCCACACATGCAGACCAATGCAAGGGAGCAGCATGAATTCATCAAAACAAAAACAAATTGAAGAAATAAGGTCAGTTAAAACAAAGTGCCTGTTTTAAACTGAGACCTTTAAAAAGAAGGCAACATGAGAAGACAGGACAAAGGCTTTTGGTGGGTATCAAGAGATATCTATCAACCCTGGTTGAGTATTCTGAGATCTCATATTCCAGCTCTGAATCAAGCTCAGTGTTTTGGTGACAGTAATTGTTAAACTAATTTGGGACTCAGCCAGTGTGGTATGAGCAGGAATCCACCACTGTATTTTAAGAAGGCTGTAATTGAATGCAGACACTCAGGCTCACTGAAGGGATCCAGATTTATCACTGTGTCTAATCTATATTTTTGAAACACATATTATTATAAGTAGTATGAAAAAAAGCTGTCTAGCCAAATAAATGTTGCCACAACAGCAGTAACAGCTGTTTTATCTCCTTTCCCATAATTTGGGGCTCTAGTACAGAGATTATTTTTAAATGCATTTTGAGGCAGTAATTCATGGGAATTTAAATTAGCAGTATCCTTTCTACTGAAAAAACTGAGACAACCATTTGGTATAAATAATTAAAGAGGCTGGGTTTTAAATATTATATTAATCTATTGAAATTCCCACATTAATACCCAGCTATGCTAATCTGTTTCTCTCTAATGTCTTAAAATCTCTTTTCATGTCCTAAGGAGTGCTAAGAGAAAACATATACAATCCAATGATTTAATGGTCTTGAGCAGGGTAATATGCATATAATATTTGAAATTACTCTATCGACTCATATATCCAGTTGGAAAAAACAACTCCAATATGTTCTTCAGCTACTAGCTTATTTATCACACTAGGACTTTGTCCAAAATATCCTACAGTTCTACTGGCTGTGTTACAAATTATAAAAGGAAATAGTCTAGTGCTATTTCTAGGAATTATATATCTCAAAATTATTTAATATTTTTCATCCAATAGTGCTAACATCATTAGCGATAGTAAAATCTCAAAGATTGTAACACTGCCAAGTTTTTCAAAGCAATTTAAAACTTGAAGAAATTGCTTAAGAATTGGAAAAATTCACTCAAACTATCCAAAGAAATTCAGTGGAACAGGCTTCTTACTCCGTAACCCCAGTTCTAATAACTGCTTGAAACATTTTTCAGAATTAAAACAGGCATCCCAGTGAGCAATCCTGCCTGGGGAACAGCTCAACCATGATTACACTAAGGCTTCCTAGGCTTCATGTGGAGTGTCAGTGAGACTCAGAGCAGCTACAGACACCAACTACTCCCACTGGCAGTTTATGCTGCTTTTGAGGTAATTTCCACACATTCCCCACATTCAAGGATGGGAAGTTGATTCCTAGTCTATTTTATGCTTATCTGGATACTCAGGATTGTACACTCTGACCATGACATTGCCAGGATGGAAAAGGAGGAAAAATGATGATGCAGATTGGTTTTTGTTGGACTCCTCTGCTTTGTTTGTCCTGTAGACTATCACATTTTCACACCTTGCACTTTAATAAAATTGTTCTTGCAGAAGATACAATGATGCCTTCCAACCCAGAAGTCAAATCAGTGGTCTGTCCTCATCTTCTTCAGCTGTCAGCCATCTTTAACACAGTACTTCAGGATGTTTTTGAAATCCTTTCCCTTTCTTGTCTCATGTGGCTCTAGTTGTGCTCTATTTTCCTTTCTGGCTCTTACCACAACTGTATTGGAACCGTCCTTACTTCTGAATATGGATAATATGAAATGAACACATCCATCTTCGAAATGAAATTACATAACAGGATCAATCTATCTGCTTTTTGTTTCCAGACTGTGTAAAAGAAGGATGGAATTCTTATTTATGTGTATACAGTTAGCTATACTGTCTTGAATCACGCTTTCATCTTGATCCTTGTTTCTCCCTCAGAAGCATTTACTTTCTGTTTTGAAGCTTATTGACTGTAAAGCCAAATTGGAAAGCATGCAGTCTAGTGCTTTTGCCAACAATATATATTTTGGTTAAACCAGAACTCTGAGAACAAACAAACAAACAAACAAAAAATCAAAAAGGGCTGTTCTGTGTTTACATTTGAGCTTCCCAAGAAGTAACTCTTTTTCCATCTGCTTGGACCTTGTTGCAAACTATTCCAATACACTCAAGATTCAAAAAATTAACCTTTGGAGGACATACTGTACAAGCCATCTTCATTAAAAGAATGTGTTTCATTTTTCTAGAAGGCAGTTATCATGTAATATATAATTTTAAAAATAACCTTGAGATAGTTTTAAAATACCTGCAACACCCACCAAATATGAATTGAAAATAATTACATTACAAGCTAAAGCAACTCTCTCAAAAAAAAACCCTGCAATAGAATTAACACATCCTTCACATCCTGTGGGGCTACATCATGTTCACGTTTATGGCCTCACTAGAGTACTAATCTGACATGTGTCAGATTAAAGAGATTCAGATGTCCTAAGCAGCCTGGGGGCACACAATATGTTTCTTCCAAAGAACAAAAGATATGCACGGTACATACTGACGTTAATTTGGAGCAATCTTTTAATGTGGAGGATCAAATACAGTCTATATGACTTGGAAGAACCTGGATCTTGCTAAAAAGAAAGGATTTGTAAACTAATTGGGAAAATGCGTTTTAAACTTAAATCCTGTATTTTTGATATGGCCTGTTTACTGACTCCACCACTGACTCACACCAGGAGGCTTTTCTCTGTCAGTCACTAATCACAATTAAGTACTAACAGTTACCATGTAGCTGGGCAAACTACAGAGTATTACAATATTAGCTGCCTTGGAACATGGCCATGTGTTCTGAATTTTAACAGAAAAGGATAATGTAAGATGTACAAAGAGGTTTACATCTGATACTTTAAAAATTCAAAAGTTTTTGAAATGAGATTTCATTGTGCAGTGCAGCATACAACACTACATTTAAGACAGTCAGCCTAAACATTAGATGCTTTCAAGGAGCATACACTGTATAAACTTGGATAAGTGAGCAACCATTTGCTTAAAACTAGCAAACAAACTTGCTAATTTTACATTACTTTGAAGAAAACGTATAATCTCAGAAGTTGTTCAGAGAGGTTGAACAGGCATCTAGAAAAAAACCAGAATTTGCATCAGCACACTTAAAATTGTTCTTGTACTTGAAGCTGTTAATGACAAAATAATTGATTTTTTTTTTTTTTAGAATATCGTAAAGCCAAGTGAGTGGAATAATTTTTTCTTATATATAACACATTCAAGTGTTTGTCTTCACATAGAGCATAATGCAGCATGGAGCTTCTTTGAAATTATTGTGCCTTTTCATTAAAAAATGGCATTTTTGTAAAGTAATATTCTAACTTTGTATTTCAACTTAATAATAGTTTGTATTCATTATTAAGCCACAAAACATTAATTGAGTGTTTTGGTTTTAAATTCTATGTAATTGAGCTTACTGATTTTTAGCAATAAAATGTTGTGCTGACCAGAATGTTGGCTAAAACAAACTTCAAAAACAAGTTTAATGACTGAGGAAACCCTGCTGAAGGAGCCTTATAATTAGGATTTATGGCATTTCCCTGTAGAGAGCATTGTCCTTCTTTAATTATTCACTGGAATCTGAATCAATCACATTGTTTGATATGGTATCTCCACATCAACTTCAAAAGAATGTGAAAACCATCCTCAGTATAAATAGATGAAGCCTAAATAGGAGCTTTTGCTGGTCTAGAGGTTGAGGATTCTGGAGCATAGGGTTGCTAAACTTTTTTAAGAATCCAGCCCTATGCTAAATACGTATTTCTCACTACCCTTGACTTTCCTTTAAAACAAAGACTGGCATTTTTTTAACACTTCCTTTCACCTTATTGCTTATTTACCCTTCAGATGCATACCTATGTATGTTCGCATGGGAGATATACTGGGATCTTTAACCTGGGCTTTTCCTTGCCACATTATAAAAAATCAGTGTTTGAATCCTTGTTTTAAAATACGTTGATGTCTGTCATGGGAAAAGGTCGGGTTTTTCACAGCCCTTAAAACTATCTACACTGCAAATACTACTGTACCACCTCACTACAAGGAAGGTAAATTTCTCTTCTAGGCCATTTGCATATGCTCAGAGCTAACCTGTCTTCTGATGAGTCAATTGCCTTGTCTCTGTCAAATAATCAAATAATCTTATTCCTGTCTTATGGTCAGTTCTGACTGCAGCATAAAACTTGTTCCTGCAATAACTACCCTTGTTAAAGACAGTTAATTAATGATCTCTTGGATCACACACTTACAAGCACTAGAACAGCCTTTTATTTCTCAAAGATTCTCCCATGTGCTAAGTGAGTGTTGGCCTGTCACACTGCATCTTTAACTATTTTGTAAGTAGAAAAGTTTAAATTCAATTTTTATGTTTTTCATCTCTTTAAAAAGTAAATTAACTTTTCAAGAAGTGATGAATTATCTACATTAAAACACAAATAAAAATGCTTAGTTGGAGATAACATTAACGAAACACTACAGTGATTAGTCCTAAGAATCTGTGCTTGCATTACCTGAACAGATAAGATGCAATCAAAATAATGGCTTGGAAACCCAGTATTTCCACTTAGCTGCAGACAGTACTGATATCGCAAGGACACTGTAAATATTGAGAATAATAAGGAAAAAGAAATACAAAATTAGAAATACCACATCTGATTAAAAGTAAACATTGTTAATGATGATAATTATAAGGCTAATAAACTCCAGAGGAAAGAGAAAGGAAGAAACTAATTGCAGAGGAAAAATAAGGCACGTATTGACCAAAAGTAGGTTGCATAGTCATTACCACATGCTTTTCCAGTGGTACCAAAACATCTGTAAACAGCTGTAGTGAATAAAGAAAATTCTGATGTGCAAAACCAAAATAGAAATTGCAGTTTCATTGTATAATGATCTTACTGAGCTATTACCTACATCTTAGGCCTTGGCATCGTAGCCAAATTCAATAATTATACAGTACATCAGGTGTAGTTCACAATATAATACTGTGCTGGCCACCACACATTAATAAAGCTGGCTAACTATCCCACTGAAACCTTTAAAATACCTGTTTTTGCTAGGTGAGTTAATTTTAACAAAATGGCAAATTTCAGCATTCTCTTAAGAGTTTTTTTTCTAGCCTTTTCGTATTTGGTAGTTGGGGGATGGTTACACAAGAAAGTGGTAGGCACATTTACAAAGTTACTGAATGACAAGTAAGCAAAAGTCTTATCTTAACACCAAAACTAATTCAGTTGATGATCTTTCCTGGGAGTCACATTCGGTTACGAATCATTGAGACAGCACTTGGAGAAATTCCTAAAGAAGAAACTTCTAAGTGTAGTTTAGTAAACTAAGAAGAGTTTGACCTCTTTGCTCCAATAAAGGGAAGCATCATCTTTTGTCTGGGAGTTCACAGGGTGGCAGGATCACACTCCATATGCATGGTCATTCTAAGCACTGCAGGAAGACAGAAGATGATGCAAGGTTATTAAGAAATGATTCCATGAAGCAGTTTCAGGCCAAGTACTACACAGTGAAAATTAGGATTAAAGCCACTAGTAATATACACAATACATATTCTGTCTTTGAACAGCAAACAAACAAAAAAAAATCATCCATGTGTGGCAAAGGACGACTTCCTCTGAGCTCAAGACTGGTGCATCCCCAGGAGGAAGAAGTCAGGCAGAGGAGCCAGGAGACCTGCATGGGTGACCAAAGAGCTTCTAGAGAAACTCAAATGGAAAAAGGAGGTTCACAATATGTAGAAAAAGGGACTGGCAACTTGGGAGGAACACAGGAATGTTGTCAGGGTGTGCAGGGATTTGACGAGGAAGGCCAAGGGCCACTTGGAATTAAATCTGGCAAGGCA
This sequence comes from Phalacrocorax carbo, assembly GCF_963921805.1. NCBI lineage: Eukaryota > Metazoa > Chordata > Aves > Suliformes > Phalacrocoracidae > Phalacrocorax > Phalacrocorax carbo. Next base: position 27,275,125 of record NC_087548.1, on the reverse strand, counting down.
TGTCAAAGATAACAACAAGGGCTTATTTAAATACATCAGCAGTAAAAGGAAGACTGGGGATACAGTGGGCCGAATGCTGAACGAGGAAGGGGCCCTGGTGACATAGGATGCAGAGAAGGCAGAGTTACTGAATGCCTTCTTTGCCTCGGACTTTACTGCTAAGGCTGGTCCTCAGGCATCCCAGCCACCAGTGAAGAGAAGACAAATGTGGAGAAAGGAAGACTTACCATTGGTTGAGAAAGACTGGGTCAGAGATCACCTATGCAAACTGGATCCTCACAAACCCATGGGCCCCGATGGGATGCACCTGCAAGTACTGTGGGAGCTGGCAGATGTTCTTGCTGAGCCACTCTCAATCATCTTTGAAAGGTTGTGGAGGACAGCAAATGTCACTCCCATCTTCAAAAAGGGCAAGAAGGAGGACCTGGGAAACTATAGGCCAGTCAGCCTCAGCTCCATCCCTGGAAAGGTGACAGAGCAGATCATCCGGGAGGTCATCTCCAGGCATGTAAAGGACAAGAAGGTTACCAGAAGTAGTCAACATGGATTCACCAAGGGGAGATCATGCTTGACCAACCTGATAGCTTTCTACGATGGCATCACTGGCTGGGTCGACGAAGGGAGAGCAGTGGATGTTATCTATCTTGACCTCAGTAAGGCATTCAACACTGTCTCCCATAGCCTCCTCACAGGCAAGCTAAGGAAGTGTGGCTTGGATGAGAGAACAGTGAGGTGGACAGAGAACTGGCTGAACAACAGAACTCAGAGGGTCGTGATCAATGGGGCAGAGTCTGGATGGAGCGCTGTCACTAGTGGTGTTCCCCAGGGGTCTGTGCTGGGCCCAGTCCTGTTCAACATATTCATCAACTACCTGGACAAAGGGACAGAGTGTACCCTCAGCAAGTCTGCAGGTGATACCAAGCTGGGAGGCGTGGCTGATACACCAGAAGGCTGTGCTGCCATCCAACGAGACCTGGACAGGCTGGAAAGCTGGGTCAAGGGTAACCTGATGAAATTCAACAGAAGTGAATGTAAGGTCCTGCACCTGGGGAGGAACAATCCCATGCACCAGTACAGGTAGGGGTCTGAACTGCTGGAAAGTGGCTCTGTGGATAAGGACCTGGGAGTGCTGGTGGACAACAAGTTGACCATGAGCCAGCACTGTGCCCTTGTGGCCAAGAAGGCCAATGGTATCCTGGGATGCATTAAAAGGAGTATGGCCAGCATGTCGAGGGAGGTTATCCTCCCCCTCTACTCTACCCTAGTGAGACCACATTTGGAGTCCTGTGTCCAGTTTTGGGTCCCCCAGTTTAAGGAGGACAGGGAACAGCTTGAGCAAGTCCAGCGGAGAGCTACAAAGATGATCAGGGGGGCTGGAACATCTCCCTTATGAGGAAAGGCTGAGAGTCGTGGGTTTGTTTAGCCTGGAGAAGAGAAGACTGAGAGGGGATTTCATAAATACCTATAAATATCTAAAGGGTGGGTGGTCAGGACGATGGGACTAGACTTTTTTCAGTGGTGCCCAATGACAGGACAAGGGGGAATGGGCACAAGTCGGAACACAGGAAGTTCCACTTAAATATGAGAAAAAACTTCTTTCCTGTGAGGGTGACAGAGCAGTGGCACAGGCTGCCCAGGGAGGTTGTGGAGTCTCCTCCCTGGAGACATTCAAGACCTGCCTGGATGCGTTCCTGTGCCCCCTGCTCTAGGTGTGCCTTCTCAAGCAGGGGGGTTGGATGAGATCATCTCCAGAGATCCCTTCCAGCCCCTGTCATTCTGTGATTCTGTGAAAGTGCACATGGCTTCCCAATGATGTAACAGCAGCAAAAACAACAAAGCCCTAACTAAGGCTACAGCAGAAGCTTTTATGTATGTCCTCTACTTACTGTGTGTCTGCCAGTCTTGTAGATTCATATTTTTGGAACAGTCACCATTTTTAACAACTTAGATTCTTGTGGTTTTGCCTATCTGATTTCAATGGAAACATCTGACTTGGAGCCAAATCATGGTCTTTCTGAAACTAGTTGTAGGCCAAGTGGAATTCAGGAAGCCCAGAGTACATGCAGTAAAACAAAGACGGTTCTTTTTTTCTCTCATCTTTCAAATTAATTTAAAAACTATGATGACCCTGAACCTCCATTAGTGCTATTATAATCAGAATAAATTAACCACTCCCTCTTAAAAATTTTTTTTGGCTTTTCACGGTATCAAACCCAACAATCAAGCAGCAAACAGGATTTATCTGTTCACAGTCTGGTCATAGACAATAAAATCCAATGAATAAATATTTTGCAATTCATAGGTCTACTAGATCATCTGAATGACAGCTACCTTCCATTTTTCTTATGTAACATACAGAGAAAGAAGAACTGTAGAGTAACTCACAAGTGTAAAGAACTAGCCTTTTTTCCCTGTGCTTGGGGAAACCCTGCATTTTACCAGAGAAATGGATGGTCTGTGCCAGATTTGAACAAATTATAATAATGGATTGAGGCAGAAATCAAAAAAACAAGAAATATGAGGAGGTTACATATTTAGGCATTTAATGAATCATCTGCAACGTTCTTTGCCCCCCAAATTAGTTTACAATGGAATTATTCTGACTTAGAAAGTGTAAAGAAAAACAATCACATTAAAGTGTTCAGCTAAAATAACTTGTAAACAATTGAATAAGTAAATCAAACACTTGGGGTAAGGTGGTTGTACAGTACTACGGGGAACTACATTCAGCATCTTTATATTACTTTATTTTTCTTTTAATGTTCAAACTAATAAAAATGAAAGATGTCTTTTTCACCCCATTAGTACATCATTAAAATTCAGTTTCACTGATTATAATTCACCATCCATTTTTTTCTCTTGCAATTTTATTTTAACTATATGATTAGGATTTCCTGTTGGCTTTTCCTTTTAGTTTTTCTGATTACAGTCTTTCTTTGTTTAAATACAGCAGGCGTTTGTATCTCTAACATCTTCCAGAACAGTACAAAAAAAACCTACCAGAGACAGCGAAGAATGCATAAATGAGTGACACTTAGACTCCAGAGTCAATAGAGAAAGTTGATATAATCCACCCTCAGCAACAACAGTACATTCTGTCAACTCAACTGAAGTTGCCAATATCATCACATTTGCGATAGAGATACAATTATGGCTGGAAGATTCCCACAGCCCTGCCAGATTCCTCAAGGGGATTAGCACTTGTCTGGTTGCAGTACACAACAAAGACATTGTTAAAATATCAGTGCATCAATCAGGAGGACTTTGGAGGCTTTGAAGTTTAAAAAAATAAAACAACAGTGTGGGAAAAAGAAGCAGTTACAACAGTTAGGTGCAGTTATGTTAATATGATTTAGTTAAACGACGCACTCTCTGACAAGATTTCTATTCTTGTCAGTAACGAATTTAGAAATAAATTTTAAAACAATTCATTAATTAATATAAATAGTTATTTGAAAGTTCTTCGGCTTTATGTGATCCTTCCCCACAAGGAAGAAACTAGCAAAATGTGAAGGAACATTAATCACCATTAACCATGAGTCTCAGGCTCCTAATGAACAGAGTGCAGAGCCTGAGACTGCATTTCCCTACGCTATTGCCAGTGCGCCTTTCTCCCAGCAGCCGATTTCAGAAAGTCGTGTAGAAAGTCTAAGGTGGTGGACCTGTTAAGAACAGGGTGCAGTAACTGCCAACGCATTCTCTTCTAAATGCCTCTCTGCTTCGTAGCCAATGCATAAATTTCAGCTGTGTAACATACACTGATAAGAGTGACAATGAGCAATACCCACATAATTTCCTATGAGCATAAAGTCATTGTGCTGGAATTTACTGTTGTGACCTCCTTACAGTAAACATACAGAAATGTGCAGGCTTTTATTTTCCTAATTTACATGAATAGTTTCTGTCACTGTTTGGGTATGGATCCAAACTAAATGTCGTACCAAACGTGTCAGCTGTAAGTGTGTACTCAAACTCAAGGTGTAAAAATCCACCAAAACGTTGCTATTATGTCCCAAGAAATTTGCACTAGCTGCAGTAATGGACTTCTCAGAACTTTGTATGCAAGTTCAACACATAACACTGTTTTAAGAAATGTTCCAAAATGCATCTCTGACAGATTAGTTGCAGAAGTGACTAAGGATGCATAAATTCAATATATGCAGATAAAGTGCAGCACATATACTGGAAGCATAGAGAACAGCAACCAGAGACTTCCTAATGCTGCTCTCCTTATTACATTTGTTCCTACTCCAAACAAGTCTTATGGAAGTTGACACAGTTCCAACTGAGTTTGCAGCTCGTGTCATGCTTGATAAGTCTTGTATTGCTAATAGTCTGATTTTTTTCAAATAGCACTGAGGTCATCCAATGAAGTCAGAGGGCATACTAACACCAGCATGAACTTGAACAAATCCTAAATGAGAACAAGCAGGCAAAGCAACCGGATAACTTTTTTAGTCCAGAGTCCATAGACTTTGCAATGACCATTGTAAAAATGCATATCCACTATTTATAGCATCACAGAAAGATGAACAGAAATGATAACAGCAAGTTAAACTGTATGCAAACGTGCTTGTTCCGTCCAGTGTGTTATAACTATGTTCTACATCCGACACAGTCAGTAGTCATCAGATGAGCAGGCTTATGCGCTGTTAGAACCAAAGTATGTTTGGATAGACATGCCATGCTCACAAAAAAATTGTCTGTTTTTAAATTGTATAGCTGGCCTTCATCATCATTGTATCATTGGCAGAGAAATAACAAGTCTGTCAGAAAGAAATGACAGACTGACCAGAGTTGAGTTACTCACTCTTAGCATGAAAACATCCAATTGTTACTGCTACATAAATATGCAAAAGCGTGCCACTGCCACATGCTTGTTAGAGACCAGAAATTAAAAAAATAGGAAAAAGGGACTAATATCTTTCTAATAGCTGCATAGTACTTATTGGTATAAACTAGCATAGCTCAGTCGGCAACGGTAGATCTGTATCAGCCTCCTAACATGAAGATCTTGGCCCTTCTATGGCTCTTATTATTCCTCAAGAGCTTGGAACAATAGGGCAGAAATCAGAGAAACATGAAAGCATGAATTCTCAGTGAAACATGCATAACTATATGATGTGATGAGAGCAGGAACTGACAAGAGAAAGGCCAAGTCATGGAGCTTTCCGTTGTGCCAACAAATCATTAAAGGTGTGTGAAGATTTACAAATGCTACACGATTTGAAAATCTGTTCTGCCTTTAATTTTTTGGTTTACTGCCTTTGAGAGGAGAGGAACGAAGAGTGTCAGATTACAAAGTGGAATTCCTACTGCGGACCAGAAAACATTGGATTTCCTTGTTTGGACCCTAAGGGAAAGAACAGTAGCCACTGTTACAGCTTTTTGGAACTTGATGTCTAAGCAGTAATGCAAAGCTAAATATGGGCCCATTTTATAACTGTAGAAATCTACCAGATATACTGGAGTCTCTGTCTGTATGGGCTTTATTATAGGTCTACCAGAAGAAAATTTTCTTAAACTTATTTTTTGTTTCTACAGTTTACAGCTATCATTTGATATTTATGAAACAACTTCTTTCATTTCCAGGTTTTTGAGCAGAAGGATGAGGCAATGGAGATTATAACATTTTCAAGGCAGTAAATTTTATCAGTGATAGTTCCTAATATTTGCAAGTCAGTTTTGAAACTGAAGTTCTATTAATAAATATATGTTTGATATCTTCCTCTGGGAGTCATATCCAGCTAACATTTATTATAAAGATAACCACATGATGAAAAAAACTAAAATAACATTAAACAAGAACAGAGTGTAATAAGCATAGATTTAAAACCTGAGGGAGTTGTTAACTGAGAGACTAAGTTTCTCTTCTTCCAACAGTGACACAGGATAACAGTTGTCAGCATATCACGTCTTCAGATTACTGTTCAAAATAAGCCTATGATTCCACAACAAATATAACTCCATCAGTGAACAAGAACCAAAGTTTTTTCCCTGAGCTGAGAACATTATTCCAGTTTATATTGTAAATGGGAATTTTTAATCCCACTCTACAACTGAACTGGGCTGGAACCATGACTGCACTCGGGTTGGGTGACCAACCCTGAACAAAGTTTTTCCAAAGGCACTGTTTTTGGCTCAGCCCTGTCTCTATTTCTCACAATATCCTCTCCTCTCCCTTTTGCAATATGGGCAACTAAGACACGCAGATGTTAATTAATCCTTAATTAATTCAGATTCTTCTGAGTGCAGCTCGTGGGCAAAGATCTTTCATGAACACTGCATTTACTTAAAGCTGTGGCTCTGAGTGGAATTACTCTGACTTTCACTGTGATGATGCAGAGGGATCTATGCAGTAATCAGCTCCTAAGACAGCAGCGGAAGGAAACAACTCTTTGTGGGCACTACAGTTGTGTGTGTATTTTGGGCTGAGAGGTATGGAGCTAAACAATGCCAGATCTCTGCTACATCTAGAGTTCTGATGATTATCCATGCATTACAGTCACTTGTGGCCTGGCTAACATTTAGGATGAACCAAGTGTTCCTGAAACATTTTCTTTTATTCTAATGCACATCAGCACTACATTTTTGCAAATCAAATGAAAATAAACTACGGATAAAACCAGCGCTTACATATAAAAAGAAGTCATTACTTTATTTTAACATGCCATCAAACAAATGTCATTAAATCACATTAAGTAGAAGGATGGATAGTGGCGATTATTAGAAAGTCAGCTTTTGCTAGCAGCTTGTGATGCTTACCATAACATTCCTATAGGACATGAGAAGAACGGCTGTTAAATGATGTTGTTATAGCAGGGTCCCACCACCATCACTGCTCCTGAAAAAATAGATGCTAATGCACCAAGTGATATCATCTTCGTATTTAGAACCAAAGAGCCAAGATGTGAAATTTAGAAGTACCACAAACTTAAATAAAGTAGAAGCTTGCTTTGTTTGGACTTGGGTTTTGGATTGGGTTCATACCTATTTTATGTCTCAAGTTCAACATAAAACACATAATACATTGAACAATACAAAAATCCTCAATAATATTTGTGGGTTAATAATTAGACTTGCCTCTTAACACTACACTCAGTCTTTATAGCCAGAAAGATGCTTTCTTGCAATTCTACTTAAAGCTATACATAGAATAAACATTTGCATAGAAAATCTTCCTTTTTGCAAGAAAATGCTCTCCACTTTCTACTGGTGGAATAATAATTAAAGAAAAATTTGCTTTTAGCCATTTTTTTTTTACTATACCATGGCTTTTATTATAAAGTAAATACAGAAAAAGGGTGAATTCTAAAAACTTCTCAATGTAAAATGACATGTATTGTGGGCAGAAATAATTACCAAAAAATCCTGTTCTTAACACGCAATTGCAATTCAAAGGAATTTCAGACACCTTAAACCTGCTGCCTCTAAGAGACAATCTCTCAATCATTCACTTCTGTAAATGTTTCTTCAGAGTGGGCTACTTTCTAGGGCATATATAAACAGAAATGCAATTGTTCTACTCTATTCCCTCCTACATTTTTCAAAATCCAGCTGGGATATTTTCATAAGTTTTCTTTGATATTATAGATGTGTCTATATGGCTGTGCCATTTCAGCTGGTTTGGTTTTTGGTTTTGGTTTTTTTTTTAAGGCTGAATTTATGGCAAAAGAAAGCTATCAGTAAATTCTTAGACAGGCTTCTCCGCTAAATTAGTCTCAGAGCTTTAGCTGGAAGCAAGATAATGGTAATGTATATGTTGCTCTTATCCAGTTTCTTAATATACCATGACCATGCTCTCTTCATTATAGAGTAAAGCCAAAAGAGAACTGAAAAGGCAGGAGAATTACTTTGTTTCCACAACATGTCGCTGCTGGGGCAGGGGTATGTGACCAGACCACGCTAAAAGCCACCTTGGGATTATTTCAGACAGTGCTTTATCAATCAAGTACAACTTGTAAAACAGAGTATTGGAAAACAAAGCAAAGGGGACAAAAATTAAAGTGAAAGTTCAGTACCTCTGTAAGAGCCACCTACCAGGCAGCAGCGCTTTCATGGTTCTCAGGATGGCAGTTATTACGATTTTCACAGCCTTTTAAAAAGACACCTCCTACCATTAATATACAGCACAGAGGGGAAAAAATTAGCACCCTCCAGAAGATGACTCTTTTCACAGGTAAACCTGGTGAGCAAAATCAAGAAAACAATTTGGAGTCACAGAACTTCCATGATTGTCATCTATAGAGAAAAAAAAATATTTGTTACTGTGAGTTAAGTAGAGTCAAGCTGGAACTGAGAGTATGTCTGCTAGAAGTGAAGTCAAGCCTCTTACTTAATGCTCTCAACATTCATCTTATCATCATCCAGAGAGACCTGTTAAACTCTTTTTTTCCCAGTGAGGCAGGATAAATATAAGGGTAACATAAGGGCTCAGATGTCATTGAATAAGCCATTTCAGAGCTTTCTATCCAATAAAAATTGATGACTCCTACTTCACGAGTGTGCTGGGAGAATGTACACAATAAAGAAAGGCTCCAACATCCCTGGTTAATAGGGCCACCGAGTGATGTTCCCGGCAGAACTGTAGATCCCATGAAATGATTTGGGCAGGCTACAGATGTCCTGATCAAAGTTTTCCATTCATTACTGTGGGCTCTATGCCCAAAACTACTCAACAAGCATTGCTGAACACTGAACACAGCTTACTTTGTTTGTACGTGTATTCACTGTGTTCTCACTCCTTGTTTGCTTGAAGAAATCACAAGAATGCATGGCACAATGCAAGACAGGGCTCTTTTTATTTTTATCACTGTCCTGAATGCCAAAATCTGGCAGCCCAGACTGTGGCTTTGGTGTACTACCTTGTTGTGGCTTTTGAAGAGTCGTCCAAGTTAAGCACTGCATTCCTTAGATCCAAATCTAGTGATTGTGACTGTACTTTTTTCTAACTATAGTTCTGCAGACAAAATATAGCTGCCTTTGTTGCTATTGAGTTTAGCCAGAATTAGGGGATCAACATCCGGGGGCTGCTTTGATGATGGCAGCCGGTAGTCACCTTTTTGAAACTTGGCAGCAGATATATCACCAACCTTTCTAGTATCTCTCCACTCCACCCCACAAAAATAACACTCTTAGGAGAGAACACTAACACAACAAGAACTTAATGCATCATTCTCTTTGCCTCTGCTAACCACAGTGTACAATTATCACAAGGGCCATCACTGAACCCGTCCGTGGTTGGTTGGCTGACTCATTCTGCCTGCTCTGTGCCAAAACAGTTTTACTGTTCCTTGCAGCAGTTCTGCTTGATGTAGATGAGCTCATACACACATTGTACAGCACTGGAAGAAATGTGAGAGCGCTGGAATCAGAAGAAGCAGCTTGGGACCCCAGGGAACTCTCTACACCATATATTTAAACAGGATCTTCCCATGTAACGACCCAACTTGAAACTGAATCAAGTCCACTCTCTGCAGCTGACAAAGACAGTAAGCTGAAAGAGTTAAAACACTCAATTGGAAACCTGCTGGCAAAAAAAAAAATGCTTGAAAACCTCCTCAAAGTTAGAATTGGTGGATTGATTTTCCCTTCCCTTAGCAAAAGCACTACTTTCCCATTACAAACCTCAGATTATTTATAGCTACAGAGTCACAAAACCTATGGGTCCACTCAGGGTGGGGCTGCAAAGGGGCTGCCAAGGGAAGGGCTGCTCTCTAAAAAGGGTCATCTGACCCTTCCATCATGTCAGAGCTAAAGTTAATGTTATGAGAGAGACGTAGCCTTGGGGTCCAGCTGGAGGGGAGCTTGCGGTGGACTGCCAAAGGAACAGGTAGGCAGGAAAATGAATTCTCCCTTGAAAACTGCTATGTCTAGGAAATAGTTTGGTGTTCCTAGGCTAAGCACAGGCCATACCTGTGGTTAGATTCTGGATCATCATGTATTGTTTGGCACGATATATTTTTTCTTTGTCAAAGTTTCTTTCATTTAGACTATTTGACTTCTGTGTTTTGTGATTCACTTGCCTATTTCTCATTTGGGCTCCCCTGGCCCTAAGATTACAAACATGGCTGCACATACAGAGTGCATGTCCACATGTGCCAGACTCCAAGACACGTGCTTTATCAGTGGCTCTGTCACTATCATCCCTTCCATCAGGACTCTTTGGTAAGTCTGCAATAGGGTGGCACATGTCTAATAGGATTCTCTCTGTAGCCTCAAGCTCATTTACTGCTTCTTGAAGAAAACATTGAAGAGCTTTGGGAAAATCCCTCATAGCCTTACTACCATTAAACCACTTTGTCATAAAGTAAGATGAGAGGCAAATTCATAGAGGCCAACAGGGACTGCTAGAGGAGCTTCAAATGCACGCAGACCACAAGGGTTTAAATTCTAGGTTCTTCTGTTCAGAGGTTCTGAAGAGGATTAAACTCTGACTTTTATCGAAGACCCATTTATCAACATTAGGGAAGCTGGAGAAATTATTTTCAGGCTGAATATAGGGCCTTTGACTCAAGAATAGGTCAGATCTTCTGTTTTGCTTACAAAATAATCCCTTCCTTTTTTGTGTGCATCTTTTTTATAAATAAGCAATGCAAAATGAGTAGCCAGTGTGAGCATTTTTTCTAAACTTGGTTACTTTTCTGAAGCTTAAATGATTTCTATAATATAAAAATGAAGACTTTTGAATTCAAAATGCTCAGATGTTTGCTACATTAAGAATGAATCTTAACTTGGAAAGGGATGAAATGAAGTTTTATTTAGAGAGTTCAAAATGCTTGCATTTTTGAATGTTACTCAAGTAACCACAAAACATGTAAAGAATTCTTTATTTCCCAATTTGAAACAACTGAACAGTATACAACTCCTTGCAGATGCCAACCTAAACGTGTCAGCCAGATGTTTTTTTTTCCCGAACCCAGTTCAATTATAATATTTTATGAAGGACCACCCATGGAAAATAATTAGGAAATAAAATAAATAATGATGTGTACTGTAGCTGAGAAAATTAATCCTTGGATTTTAAAATATACCAAGAGGAAAAAGAGTTAATTTGATATCTACAAAAGACAGTGACATGCCACAGTCTCTTCCTAGTAGATGAATTGTATGAACTAGAATATCAGCAAGATATTAAAATGCAGATTGTAAGGCATGGAGAAAAGAGAACACATAAGAGCTCTGCTTACCTCTGAAATGAAACTGAGACATTCTTTAATCTTTTCTAACTTTAGCCAAAGAGCTGACATTGATGGGAGACTCAAATACAATCATTTGTATTTGAGCTTTTAAAATTGAGCTTTTACATGTTAGCTGATGTTTCTTTCTTTTCCATATCAGCATAAGAAGAACAGTACCTGTATTAAAAATATAATTAACAAAAGTTCCCACTTTTGTGGGTAAGCCAACGTCTTTCCTCATATAATACGAGTGCCAAATGCTAAGTGACGCACAGGAATGTAGGGCAGAAATACCCCCGCCCCTGAGACCAGTCCCTTGTTATTATGGCAACCACATCCTGTAATTGCAACTATAAACTAAAATGTTATATGTGGGTATTGACTGAGAACAGTTAGCTTTCTAGTCTTACATGTCTGCTTGTGTAGCCAGAATGCTAACTAAATATGCACTACGAAAAAAACAGCCAACTCTTTCCTGAGTGAGAATAATGTAAATTCATTGGATCTACTTGCCTCATATACTGGGGAATGGCTGTCAACTTCTCCATCTGCATTTTGATTGCAAGAATAAATTAACCAACACATTCTGAACAAATGAGGAATGGAGTACTAAACAGATGGAACTCTGATATCTGGAAGATTTATTTCAAAAAAAGCATTTGAAGGCCAGCCTCTATCATCAATGCATGACATACAGAAGCAGTAACTAAAAATTGCACAAGGTGATTTAACACCTTATTCTTTCAGAATCCCATATTCCAAACCATCTTACTAACTACATGCTACAGAAAATGATGAGACTTAGAGTTGCAGTACTAAATAGGTATGTTATAAACTAGCATAAATCATTGTATTGTTATAAAATAAACAAACTGCAATAGCTAGGAAAAGGAAATGCCAATGAAGGTTTTTCTAGACCTACTGAAGGAAGATGTGAGCTTTTTCAAGGTGATGCAATAGCTTATAAAAAGGTTTTGTTGCTTACATTTTCCATCCCTTGCTGTGGTCAGCAAACAACAGAGCCTGAGCCTCAGTTATCATAAAGAATCTCCAAAAGCTCAGAAGTGAAATGCTGCTGTGCTCTGAAGGCAAGATTATCACTGTCCATTTGGCTCTCTCAAATTTACAGGACAACATACTCTCTAAAATATTTTATGAGCTCATTAGGAAAGAAAACAAATACACATATCAAACAAGGGCTCAATCCCCTTCGTACAGACTAGTCTAACATGTTGTCGTGGTTTAGCCCTAGTCAGCAACCAAGCACCACGCAGCTGCTTGCTCACTCCCTCCTGGTGAGACGGGGGAGAGAATCAGGTGAGTAAAAGTGAGGTAACTCATGGTTTGAGATAAAGACAGCTTAATAGGTAAAGCAGAAACTGTGCGCAGAAGCACAGCAAAACAAGGAATTCTTTCAGTACTTCCCATGGGCAGGCAGGTGTTCAGAAATCTCCAGGAAAGCAGGGCTCCATCACACATAACAATTACTTGGGAAGACAAACACCATTCCTCCAAATGCCCCCCCTTCCTTCTTCTTCCCCCAGCTTTATATGCTGAGCATGATGTAATAGGGTATGGAACGTCCCGTTGGTCAGTTTAGGTCAGCTGTCCCAGCTGTGTCCCGTCGCAGCTTCTTGTGCACCTGGCAGAGCACGGGGAGCTGAAAAAGTCCTTGACCAGTGTAAGTGCTACTTAGCAACAACTAAAACATCTCCACGTTATCACCACTGTTTCCAGCAAAACTCCAAAACATAGTCACATACTAGCTACTACAAAGAAATTTAACTCTATCCCAGCTGAAACCAGGAAACATGTGAATTCACTAATTTAATTCTCACAAGTTGTCTGATCATAACTCACAACTTATGCACCTATAAGCAAAATACTTACCTAGCTGATGATGATAGTGCTCATCTTTCCTCCTCCATCATAGTGCAGGCTTCCCTTGTATCACACTGGGAAACACAAAAAGTTCAGCAGTCTGGCTGCTGTTGAATATGCTTCAAAAGCCTTTTGGGTATACTGATGTATTTATACCTTCCAGCTTGGAAGTTTGATCTATTCCATTTCCATAACTTAGTGGATTCTGAAGGAACTGCCAGACCATCAATAGGAAGGATTATGGCTTCAGGAGACTGCAAGCTGCAGGTGATAATGGTTGCATAATAACCTGTATCCCTGCCTGTGGGCTGCCTAAGTGTTGCTCTCACTTTGACTTAATGGTGCTGCTCCCAACACACATCAGGCCTTTACATGAGCTGTGTGTTAGCTGAAATCTGAGCAGGAGTTCAGTGAACAGTCCCAAATGATAGAAAGAAAAGCTTAAATGTGTTTCCTGAAATGGAAGGGGATATGATCAGGTATCAGTTTGGAGACTGCCTTTGCAGAACATATAAATTCTTTTTGATATTTTAAAGATATTGCTTAATAGAAAAGTTGATAAATATAGTACAGTAAGAGCTTCTGTCACAGCATATGTATTTTACCAGTGAAAATTCAAATTACCTGGAAGCAGGTCACAAACAAACAGATGATTCTTCACACAGTGTCTAGTTAAGCTGTGGAAATGTGTGATTGTGTGAATACCAACAGTTTACAGAGTATTGTAAGGCTGTGCACTATGCCCTAGGACCCCAGTGGAAAGGTTGCGCAACCTCACGGGAAAGAAAAAAATCACTGAACGCAACTAAATACATAGAAGTTAAATTTCTCAGGCTCTGAGCAATTGTTTAGAAGGTGAGGGACAATCTGAAGAGCTTATATATACTTGCCCTGGTCATATTCTACTGCAATTATTTTCTCCCAAACTATTTTTCCTCTTTCCCCGTCTTCAAGGCTAAAGAGACTAAATGAAATAGAATGGAAAAAATACTGAAATAAAGGAGCAGAGGTGACAAACAAGAGGAAGAAACATGAGGCTCATTGAGAAAAAGACAAACAGCTGAACAGGCTTCTGTAGAGCTTTGGCTTCACTTCTACTTGTAGACAAACATGAAAGGTGGAAAAGGCAAACTAGACTTAAGAGTAATAAAGAACCAGCTGTATCAGAAAGCAGGAACTTCTGTTCATTTTCAGTTGTCTTAAGTTTCAGCTTCTCCATGCTTTATCTTTCTATTTAAAAGAATCCACAAATTCTCTCAAGTCTGTGTCTTCATGAATCTGTTTGCTAACAATTAGCACAGGTCTCCTGAGGGAAAATTGGGAAAAGGTGTGCAAAATTTTAGTGCAATTTACAGGAGTTGGTCCTGGAGGCAGAAAATAGGCAATGAGATCCCTACTTTCTGGAGAGGGTGACAGCTAGAACTCTGCAGCCTGGGAACTTGGCTAAGGATACTGAGAAACAGTACCAGAATTCTGGCCAAACTCCAGAGGTCTGAGACATTAAGAGAGCTAGTGGGTTGATCTTGCATCAATTTGATGAGTGACCCAGAAATGTTGCTTGGCCTGGTTTCTTCATGGCTCAGAGCCCTCTTCAGGATGAAAACAGTCTCTACTATGGTAATAAAAAAACCCCAAAATCTGAAAAGAAAGGGTACTCACCAGGCAGGCAGTAAAAGTAAGGTTTTGTTCATCATAGACTCATTGATTCTATGTGATGGCGTGACTGGCTGGGTCGACAAAGGGCGAGCAGTGGACGTTGTCTTTATCAAGCTCAGTAAGGCATTCATTCAACACCGTCTCCCATAGCCTCCTCACAGGCAAGCTAAGGAAGTGTGGCTTGGATGAGAGAACAGTGAGGTGGACAGAGAACTGGCTGAACAACAGAACTCAGAGGGTCGTGATCAATGGGGCAGAGTCTGGGTGGAGCGCTGTCACTAGTGGTGTTCCCCAGGGGTCTGTGCTGGGCCCAGTCCTGTTCAACATATTCATCAACTACCTGGACAAAGGGACAGAGTGTACCCTCAGCAAGTTTGCAGGTGATACCAAGCTGGGAGGCGTGGCTGATACACCAGAAGGCTGTGCTGCCATCCAACGAGACCTGGACAGGCTGGAAAGCTGGGTCAAGGGTAACCTGATGAAATTCAACAGAAGTGAGTGTAAGGTCCTGCACCTGGGGAGGAACAATCCCATGCACCAATACAGGTAGGGGTCTGAACTGCTGGAAAGTGGCTCTGTGGATAAGGACCTGGGAGTGCTGGTGGACAACAAGCTGACCATGAGCCAGCACTGTGCCCTTGTGGCCAAGAAGGCCAATGGTATCCTGGGATGCATTAAAAGGAGTATGGCCAGCATGTCGAGGGAGGTTATCCTCCCCCTCTACTCTACCCTAGTGAGACCACATTTGG
Source organism: Phalacrocorax carbo (assembly GCF_963921805.1). NCBI lineage: Eukaryota > Metazoa > Chordata > Aves > Suliformes > Phalacrocoracidae > Phalacrocorax > Phalacrocorax carbo. The sequence continues at coordinate 27,259,659 of NC_087548.1, read as the reverse complement.
AGTCCTGTGTCCAGTTTTGGGTCCCCCAGTTTAAGGAGGACAGGGAACAGCTTGAGCAAGTCCAGCGGAGAGCTGCGAAGATGATCAGGGGGGCTGGAGCATCTCCCTTATGAGGAAAGGCTGAGAGACGTGGGTTTGTTTAGCCTGGAGAAGGCTGAGGGGGGATCTTATCAATGCTTATAAATATCTAAAGGGTGGGTGATCAGGACGATGGGACTAGACTTTTTTCAGTGGTGCCCAATGACAGGACAAGGGGGAATGGGCACAAGTTGGAACACAGGAAGTTCCACTTAAATATGAGAAAAAACTTCTTTCCTGTGAGGGTGACAGAGCAGTGGCACAGGCTGCCCAGGGAGGTTGTGGAGTCTCCTTCCCTGGAGACATTCAAGACCTGCCTGGATGCGTTCCTGTGCCCCCTGCTCTAGGTGTGCCTGCTCAAGCAGGGGGTTTGGACAAGGTGATCTCCAGAGATCCCTTCCAACCCCTACCATTCTGTGATTCTGTGATGGAATAATTAATGCAGAAAGGGCCCTTTGGAGGTCACCTGGTTGTTCCTTACCACTACCAACAAAGGGGGGCCAACTTCAAATTCAATCCAACTTCAGGGACAGATCACATTGCGCTGGGTCTTCTCCAACCAAGGACTGAAATTCTGCAAGGATAGGGATGCCATAGCCTCACAGTCCCCATATTTGACTAACCTCATGGTGTGATTTTTTCTTCTTTTCTTACATTGAATTGAAACTCTGTGTGTTCCTTGTCTGCTTCTCATCTTTGTGCACCTCTGAGAAGACTCTGGCTTCATCTTCTCTATGGCCTCTCAATAGATAGCTGAAGATAGCATTTTCTTCTTTCTCTTTCTTCTTCAGCATAACTAACTCATTTTTTTATCCCCTCCCCTCATTTTCCCTCCTCTCTGTGATCATCTTCATGGTGATCCACTGGACTCACTCCAATTTGTCAACACTTTTCTTGTATAGGGAAGACCAAAACATGGTGCTATGGTCCACTGCTGAATAGAGGGGAATAAATGCTCCCCCTAATGTGTGGGCCACATTCTTCCTTATGTGGACCAACATGTGGTTGGTCTTCTTCACCAAGAGAGCACATGGCAACTCTTGTTCTATTTACTGTCCAACAGGATGCCTAGATTTTTTCCCCACAAAAATGCTTTCTACCTGGTCATAGGCCAGCGTGTAGTCCTGCATGAGGTTACTCCACCCCAAGTGCAGGGCTCTGCCTTTGTTGAACTTCATTAAGTCTTTGATCACTCATTTCTTCAGCCTATCAAGATCACTCTGCCTGAGAGCCCTGCACTCCAGCTGACCACCACTCTCTACTCCAGTTTGATACATTAACGGTGAACAAGGATTAAAGATTTTGCTGTATTCTGGGAGGTTTTGGGTTTTGTTTTTTTTTACCATGGGATATTTCAGTCTGTTCCCTTTTCTGGACAGAGGTGCATGTTAAAGGCAAAAATTATGTCAACTGTTTTATTTTTCCTCTGTTTTTTACAGGTGTCTAACAGCTTTGAATAGAATTTGTCTTCTGGACAAACATGAAACCAAAAATCAGTTTATTCCACAAGATGAATGCATTCTGGATGTCCCTGCTGCCATGATTCACTGCAGCTTTTTAAGAAAAGTAGTCTCTTTCAATGAGGAAGGCAACGTTTTACCTTCTGCATCAAAAGCATATTCTGGACAAAGAATATTTGAACAACAGATTTATCACTTTATCAACATTTCACGCACAGTTGCTGGGATGGAGAGAGTGGAAAAAGACTGAAATAAGATTCCCAATGTATTTTAAGAGTAAGAAATACTGAATTACTCATGGAATGAGTTCACAATTAGTAATAGTTTAATGAACAAGGTAAGAAATATGTGACTAGGACCCTGAGTCCATAAACCAGACTCTGCTACAGGGTTGTTTTGCAGGATGCAGTGCTGTGCTCTATGCCCAAGGACCCCAAGCCCCAGTTTCTGCTGGATCACAGTGGGGATCCTCATCAGGGTAGAACACGGGCACTGAACGTTTATAATAATATTGAAGCCGTGAGAGCAGTTTTTCCACCACATGAGGATATTTTTCAGACAAATCATTTTTCTCTTCAGGATCACGAACAATATCAAATAGCCAAAGTCTCTTTGTTGGTGGATCAGATGATTGAATCTGTGACTCATTGAACAAAGATGGCGGAGGGAACCAATGACTGCAGCCTGCAGAAACAGGAACAAACCAAGGATTAATTCAGATACAGAGCAGGAATGTGGAGATGTAGAGTTATACTGTAATCGATGAATTCACTAGGTCCCTTGGCAAGCCACTGGTCAGTGACCGTTGCTGCGTTCCTTAACTCTAGCCCAGCACCAGAGTCTCTCTAGTCCAGAGCTACCTATACAGGAGTCCTATTTATACAAAAAAGCAGCACCACTGGGATTCAAACTACCATGTCACTTAATTTCACATCAATGAAATTCATGGACCTTCTTCTTGGATTTGATGATCCTTATGGGTCCCTTCCAACTTGATACATTCTATGATTCTATGATAATTTTTCCGCTACTTTTCCACTTCTTTTGGAAAATGAATTTTTCTAAAGTAATCTGTATACAAAATATTTGCAAAATGAAAGAATATATTGTTTGGATTTTAGAAGTGTCCCTTCTAGATTTTTCCATGTGATGAAAAACCTGAGAAATTAGCAGAATAACTAAAAGAAATGAAAATACATTAAACAGAATTAAACTGTGTTTGGGGCGGGTAGGAGATATGACACACTGTACAAAAAGGAGTTACTTTGTTACCTGGATATCCAGTTAGTAACTTCCATTTTCCATGTCGGATTGCTGCGTGCATGGATATATTGAAAAGGGTATCATCCCATGGAGAAGAATTGCTCTGTGGTAAAGATGTCCTGTTGTTAATGCCAAGACCTTAATGAAACAGTAAAATAAGTTAGATATGTTGCATGTGCATGAAATCATTATTAGAGTTCTGTTGGAAAACAAAGTTGTATCATCCACTTATTTTTACATATTAGATAAAAAATTTGTTATATATACATGCAAAGATCTGTGCTATGATTCACTGGATGTATTTAACTCAGAACTTGGACTGAAACCCAAAAAGTTACTGGTGGAAAATGTCATACCTCAGTCCAGATAACCGGACTCATTTCATATACAGATATTTTATGTGTTATCTCATATACCTATATTAAGAATGCTCATGACTGGAATTGCTAAATTTGCTCATACAAGGGCCTGTATCTTTTGATATCTCCTGAAACAATGCTACTTCTGTTAATTCTCTTAGATCGCTCCAGGCACCAAGTCCTAGGTCCTGACTGGTATTCATGCACAGACAGCTGTCTCTCTGGACCAAGCTGGCTCCATTCACACAGACCAGGAGCGCGGTGTCCAGGATGGGCAAACAGGGCGTGGTGCGGCAGAAGGGCGTGGCATGGCAGAAGGGCATGGCAGTTCGCACGGGCAGGGCGAGCAGGAGGGAAGCCACAGCCCGCTTGTACCGCTCAGGCAAGTGCTTTGGTCGCTGGTGAAATGGTGAGCACTCGCCTCAGAGCTAAAACCACTGTTCGTGCAGCAAAAGCCCCGGAGATGTCAGACGCATACACCCAGACAGATCTGGTGAGAAAGGAAACATCAGTACAGGCGGTGGGTTGCGGCAAATGCCCAAACCCCTCTCCTGACGGAAAGGTAAGTACCTGCATGAGGTGTGCACAGGTCGACAACCTGTTACAACCTGAACTGCAGGAAATGGTTAAGAGGCTGCGCAGCATTAGAGGAGCTGAGGCAGAGATAGACAGGTGGCTTCAGAATCATGCTCCTGTGGCAAACGCCACCGAGAATGAGGCACCGTGGACCCTGGTGACTCACAGAAGCAGGATTCCACATCAGCCTGCGCCCTCCACCATCACAATCAGAAACAGATATGAAGCCTTAACAACTGAGGATACCCAACAGCAAGGTCTGCAAAGACCCCCACAAGGGGAAACTGTACCAGCAACATACAGTGGACATCGTAAAAAGAAACAATGAGTGCTTGTGGTGGGTGACTCTCTGTTGAAGGGTACTGAGGCACCCATCTGCCAACCCGACAGGGAGTCATGAGAGGTATGCTGCCTTCCAGGAGCCAAGGTCTGAGACTTTGCCAACAGGGTGCCACAGCTCATCAGGAAAACAGACTACTATCCAATACTACTATTTCATGTAGGCATGAACGACACAGAGAGCCGTAACCTGGGCAAAATCAAGGAAGACTTCTGAGCCTTGGGGGAGCAAGTGAAAAACACTGGCACCCAGGTGATCTTCTCTTCCATTTTGCCAGTTTGAGGGAAGGGAGCAGGCAGAAACAGACGCATAATATATATCAACTCCTGGCTACATGGCTGGTACTACCGTGAAGGGTTTGGCTTTTATGACAATGGGGTGTTCTTCAACGATGACAACATGCTAGGGAGGGATGGAATCCATCTGTATAAAAGGGGTAAGGGAATCTTCAGCAGTAGGCTGGCTAATCTGGTGAGGTGGGCTTTAAACTGAAGGTCTTGGGGCGTGGGATCTGTTGCGAAAATGCTCACACGAGCACATCCAACAGGGGAGTAAGTCAGGCCAAGCAGTGTGGTGATAAAGGTTCCTTAGCTGTCTCCCAAGAGGTGAAACAGAAGAGTAAACACTTCAAGTGTATCTATACAAATGCACGCAGTCTAGGTAACAAACAGGAGGAACTGGAGCTCTGTGCCCACTCAGAAGGGTATGACATCATAGGAGTAACTGAAACATGGTGGGACAACTCAAATGACTGGGGGATCACAATGGACGGTTACAGGCTTTTTTGTAAGGACAAGCAGGGTAGAAGAGGTGGAGGAGTTGCACTCTAAGGAACCCCTTAAATGTATTGAAGTCAACTATGGTGATTGCAACTGCTCTATCGAATGCCTCTGGGTTAAAGTCAAAGGGGTTGTCTCCAAACAGGACCTCACAGTGGGCATCTGCTACCGACCTCCTAACCATGATGACGATGCCGACGAAGCAATATTTGGGGCACTAAAGCAAACATCTGGCCAACAGAACCTAGTCCTTATGGGTGACTTCAACTACCCAGACATCTGCTGGAAGAACAATACAGCAGCTCGCATGTCATCCACCATGTTCCTGGAATGTATCGAGGACTGTTTCCTGATACAAATGTTAGATGTGCCAACCAGGGACGAGGCACTGCTGGACTTGCTATTCACAAACTGAGAAAACCTGCTTTGTAATATCTCGGTTAGTGGTAGCCTTGGCTGCAGTGACCACAATATTGTGGAGTTTGGGATCCTGCTGACCGTGCTGAAGGTCAGCTCTAAAACAAGGGTTCTGGATTCTAGAAGAGCAAACTTCAGCTCACTCAGGGCTCAGCTGTGAGGGATTCAATGGGAAGATTCCATGGAAGACAAAAGAGCTGTTGAGTGTGGGGAGTTCTTCAAGAACTCTCTGTTAGAAGCACAAAGCCAATTTATCCTCTACAAAGGAAAGGGAAGTAAGCAGAGAAAGAGGCTCCCATGGCTCAACCATGACCTCCTGGGTCTACTCAAACCCAAAAGGGAAGCACACCAGAGATGGAGAAGTAGAGGATTATCTGCTGAGAACTACAAGGGCATTGCCAGAGTGTGCAGAGATGCAGTTAGAAAAGCAAAAGCCCAATTCGAATTGAAACTGGCTGTAGACGTGAAAAATAACAAGAAAGGTTTCTTCAGGTGTGTCAACCACAAGCAGAAAAAGAAGGAAAACATAGGCCCACTGTTAAACGGAAAAGGAGAGTCAGTCACCAACGATGCTGAAAAGGCAGAGGTCCTCAACACCTTCTTCACCTCTGTCTTTATGAACACTGTTGTGTCCCAGGCTTTGGGAATGAAATTGCCGATTGATCCGAACACCGACCCACCATCAGTGAAGGAAGAGTTAGTATATGACTTACTACAGGAGCTTGACCCCTACAAATCAATGGGCCCTGACGCCATCCACCCAAGGGTGTTGAAAGAGCTGGCTGACATCATCGGAAGGCCACTCTCCATAATCTTCAAGAAGTCATGGAGAACGGGGGATGTCCCAGAGGACTGGAGGAAGGCAAATGTTACCCCACCTACAAGAAGGGCTCGAGGGAGGATCCAGGTAACTATAGGCCCATCAGCCTTACTTCAATCCCTGGGAAAGTTATGGAACAAATCCTCCTGGGGGCCGTCACAAGTCAAATGAAGCACGTGATTGGGAAAAGCCAACATGGCTTCACTAAAGGCAGATCGTGCTTGACAAACCTGGTGGCCTTAAATGACAAAGTGACTTGCCTGGCTGATGTGGGGCGGGCAGTGGACATTGCCTACCTGGACTTCTCCAAGCCCTTTGATACGGTCCCCCACAGTCTCCTCCTGGAGAAATTGATGCGTTATGGCCTAGACAAGTGGTCTGTGCAGTGGGTGGGGAACTGGCTGACAGGCTGCACCCAAAGGGTGGTGGTAAATAGCTCCTTTTCAAACGGGCAACCTGTCACAAGTGGAGTCCCCCAGGGATCAATATCGGGCCCAATGTTATTCAACGTCTTCATAAGTGATCTGGATAATGGGATCAAGTGTAGCCTGATGAAGTTTGCTGATGACACCAAATTGAATGGGAAGTAGACGCTCCAGAAGGGAGAGCTGCTCTGCAGGAAGATCTGGATAGGCTGGAAGGGTGGGCCAGCAAGAACCTTATGAAGTTCAACAAGGACAAGTGTAAGGTCATACACCTGGGAAAAGATAACCCGGGAGTGCAGCACAGACTGGGATCCACCTGGCTGGAGAGCAGCTCTGTGGAAAGGCACCTGGGGGTCCTGGTGGACAGGAGGCTCAACATGAGCGGACAGTGTGCTGCTGCACCCCCTATAAAATGAAGCAAAACTTCATAAATACCCCCAGAAGAATCTGTTCTGGAAGATAAATCCCCACACAGCCATGTGTTGTCTGTAGCAGATACAAAACAGTTTAAAGATTAATACTGCTTACTTTTCAACATCATTATGTTATGTATTATTCTGTCATACTATTTGCTACTGGGAACACTCATCTTTGCCATCTATTTCTTAAAGAGCACAATTAAAGACATTCAGCAGATCAAAAAACACAACCATGTTTTGTAAATGTTATGTCTCAAAATTAAAATATTAACGCTTGATCTAAAGGAAAAAGGAAAAATTTTGTGAGTTTGCATTTCTGATTTTAAGGTTTAGCATGGAGAATATGCTTCTGATTGCTGAGCTACGGTATGTGAAACCATAGGATTACACAAGATAAATTATTTAAAATACTTCAAATAAACAGTATGAAAGATAGACTTCTTAGATATGCATTGCAAAATATTCTTAGAATGCCGTGCATGAAACTTAAAATCAGATTCAAGAAGATAAAGTAATTTTTAAAAACCCTTATTTGGTCCAGGTATCAAAACCAAACTCCTAAACTAAGAAATGCTTTTACCAGAGCTTGTAGTTGAAGTTGTTCAGTGGAATATTATCTTTCACCAAAATTTCTTGAAGAGAAAAAGATAAATTCTGTCATGTTGAGCTATTTTAAACAGAACTCTGTCACTCATGTTAACTCACCCATTGTAAGCACTTATCTTGTGACAAAGAAATGTACTGTCTATTATTCTGACAAGTGCATTGCTTCCCAGGCAGTACAGGTCAACTTTTATCAGACATATCAGCCACGGAAAAAAGACTGATGCTTGTTTGAATGCTCTCTACATAGGGTATTTATAGGACTGCCAGTTTATTACATTATATAAGCACCAGATACAGAGCTAAGATAAAAATATTGCTTAAGTTCTCTTCTTCCATCTTATGACTTTCACCTTAAGCTTGGGTATTCCTCCCCCAGCATTTACCTTACTTTCTCCTTCTCTTCAGCCCAGCTGTTAAGTTTCTACATCTGTCTTCATTCTTCAGCTTCTGCTAGTGCAGGTGAAATACAAAATACCTGGGCACTCTTCTCCCTTGCTGTATGAATTTTACAGGGGTTCCTTTTCCAATTTGGCAGACTAAAGGAGCCACATTCCTTTTGTTTCCTTCACAGGATAAAACTTTCATCCCCATAGCATCTAAGCAGTTTTCCTCTGCATCTGTTCTAGACTGTTGTGGCTTGTTTTCTTCTTTTTTTTCTATTATGGTTGACTAGGCAGTAACAACAGCCTTGTGGGCTAATTCAGCAGTCAGAGGGCAGATGCCTTTTATTGATCTGTGTAATCAAGTTTGCCTTCACATGCCCGCATACTCTCCTTATAGACTGATGTATAAAGAAAGTGATGCTTTTGCTTGTGCAAAGAAGCTAGACATTCTACTTTTCTGCCATTTGATCACCAGTGGATAATGAAGTACTAAAGCTTTTTTTTACCTTAATGAAATACTTTAGTAATGAAATACTAAAGCTTTTTTTGTTTTTTTAACCTTAAAATAAAATCAGCACTGGTGAGACTGCACCTTAAATACTGTGTTCAGTTTTGGGCCCCTCATACAAGAAGGACACTGAGTTGCTGGAGCATGTCCAGAGAAGGGCAACGAAGCCGGTGAATGGTCTGGAAAACAAGTCTTATGAGGAGTGTCCGAGAGAACTGGGGTTGCTTAGCCTGAAGAAAAGGAGCCTGAGGGGAGACCTTGTCGCTCTCTACAACTACCTGAAAGGAGGTTGTAGTGAGGTGGGGGTTGGTCTCTTCTTCCAAGTAGCAAGCAATAAGACAAGAGGAAAGAGCCTCAAGCTGTGCCCAGGCGAGGTTTAGATTGGTTATTGGGAAAATTTCCTTCACTGAAAGAGTGGTCAGGCATTGGAACAGGCTGCCCAGGGAGGTGGTGGAGTCACCATCCCTGGAGGTGTTCAGAAAACTTGTAGACATGGCACTTAAGGGCATGGTTTAGGAGACGTGCTAGTGTTGGGTTGATGGTTGGACTTGATGATCCTAGAGGTCTTTTCCAACCTTAATGATTCTATGATTCTAAAAAATTCTACAGCCTTTGCCATGAATTTTCTTATTTTCAAAGAGAAGCCACAGTTTCCTGAAGCCCAACTTCAAAGCCTCACCAGCTGCTGTAGTTGTCTCTTGGGAAATGATACAACTTTTATTAGTTAAGGAAGCAGTGAAATTTCATTCAGATATTTATTTTCAAATATTTAATACTACAACTAATTGATCTAAATATTTGAGTGTTTTGTTTGGATCGTAGATCACCAAAAAGTATTCAAATAGCTTTTATATCTCTACAGAAAAAACAGGCATGACAAGCTAAGTAAGGAACAACTGGTATTTCCTAATAGGGGCATCAAATAAATTATGAAGTCGCATATTCAAAATAAATGATAGTATATACTTCATAAATCCAACTCAAATGTGGAACTCCTTTCCATGGGATGCTGTGGATGCCAGAAATTTATGCAGGTTGAGTGATAAAAAGGGTTCCAAAAGCAGAAGAAAAACCCATTAAGGATTCTTATATCCAAAATCACAACCTAATGATCAGGAGCTCCATCAGCTGCAGGTTGTGGGGGCATGCAAGAAAAGTATGTTTATGTGCTTGCCCTCATACATTCTTTCCTACACAACTGCTACTCTCAGAAACAGAATGAGCTAGTCAGATTTTTGGCCTGATAATACACAAGATATGTTACCAAATTACTTTCAGTTCAGGACATGCCAAATATTTTGTTTACAAAAGAAAGCACTATGTCAAAGCAGATTCATGCAACCCTTTTTATAACATTAATCTCTGTATGTACTGAACCAAAAGGGTCAAAACTTTCACAAAAGGTAAGTATAGAATCATAGAATCATAGAATATCTTAAATTGGAAGGCACCCATAAGGATCATCAAGTCCAACTCCATGCTCCTCACAGGACTACCTAAAACTAAACCATATGACTAAGAGTTTCATCCAGATGCTCCTTGAACTCTGACAGGCTTGGTGCCGTGACCATATCCTGGGGAGCCTGTTCCAGTGACCAACCACCCTCTCAGTGAAGAACCTTTTCCTAATGCCCAATCTGAACTTCCTCTGACACAGCTTCATTCCATCTCCTTGTGTCCTATTGCTGGTCAATAGAGAGAGGAGATCAGCATGTCCCCTTCCACTGTCCCTTGTGAGGAAGTTGAAGGCTATGATGAGGTCACCTCTCAGCCTTCTCTTCTCCAAGCTGAGCAAACCAAGTGACCTCAGCCAATCCTTCCAAGTCTTGCCCTCGAGGCCCTTCACCATCTTGGTTGCCCTCCCCTATGAATATACATGTTTCAGATTCAGGTTTAACTGTAGTTTTACACATACATGAACACCATGAGTAATTTGTAGCATACCGTCTATTTTACTTTCAGTGCTACTCTTAAAAGGAGGGATAGCATACAGAAATGAGAAAATTAATTTGTATTAGCAATGGCTTCTAATGTACAGATTGGTCCGTATCAGTGCAGACAAGTCAGTTATTTGCTTAAGGCTTGTTTTTCACTTATACCAGAACATAAACCAAGAGTAAAGTCATTGAAATAATGAATTCACACCAGATTTATACAACTGGGATTGAGATCAGAATTTGATACCTACATTATTTCCTGCTTTAGTCATAAAATTTTAAATTTTAAAAAAGCCTCTACAATTTACAGATATGTTATGACAGTTTCGCCATACTGAAGAAGTTATTTGGTATGTTCTATCCAGCAGTGTGTCCCAAGAAGTAATTACTAGCTGATGATTCAAAGTAAAACAGAAAAGATAGATGAAAACTGCTTATTTTGCCCAGTAATCTGTTCTTTCACTTTGTAAGCATAGGGAAGATCATTAAAAATGTGCTTTAAACATTAAAAGATGTGCTTAGCCCTGTTTTTTTCCACCTAGCCTTTCAAAAAAGCTCTTCTGACCTCACTCAGTATCCCATATGTACTCCTGATTTAATGCATCATTTAGGTTAGGTGTGTAACTCTTCCAGAGAAAAAAAGCTGTCTTCCAATGTATTTCTGCATACACTTACAATAGACTTCTGCTTAGCTCATTAGTTCACCCATCCAACTGGGCAATGATTTCTGGGGGTGGAAAATAGGAGGAAACATTTCTTCACATTTCTTCCCTGGAGATCGACATATGCTTGACAATCAATCATCTATTCCTTAGCTCATACAATCCTAGTTACCTACCAGAAATATATCGAAAATAAAAAAATATTAATTTATCTGAGCACCATGAAAAAGACTAAACTGTCTGAAAATCCAGTTTTTGTCCGTGTAACTCAAAACCTTTTAAATTCTTCCACTACTGCTGTATACCAAATAACTTTGTGACCCTTTGATGCCTGCAATGCTACATGGTATTAAAAAAAAGAAGGGTTGATCCAGTTTTACTACATTTTATAGCTTTAGATGTCCTATCAGAAGCTCTCTACTCCTCTTCCTGTATGGGACCTATAAATCCAGCTTGGTTTTTTTCTAAGACTTGTGATGTTCCTGACAGGTTTCACTGATATTCTGTGAAATATTTAACATTCAGGCAACAGCAAATACTAAAAAGACCCCCCAACATTTTCCTTATGCAAACAGACTCAAAAAACAGCACAGACCACAACAAAAGGGCACTGCAACACAGTACTTGGTAGGTAGGCTGGAAAATTCAGATCTGTCAGCATCTTAGTAAAGATTTCCTATTATTTGTTTCAAGTACCATGTAACCATAATCTTTAAAAAAACACCCATATTGTGTAAATTTGCAAGGTTAAAAAGAAAAGGTACAATCTGAACTTTTTTTTAAAGAAAGGCTGATTTTTTAGATCAGTCTAAAAGATAAATTTGCGGGAACATTTTATTAAATGTAATAAATTTCTTAAAAGTATATTCTTTTAACCTTTGCTATCTAATTTTTAAGCATAAGAAGGAGGAAGATAAACTGTGCATTTTCAGCTGAGATTTAAAAATGGGAATATATATGAGAATACATATCCTATATCTCTATATATGATATTTGCACAGATCTAATAATCATAGATCAGTTACTCTTCTCATTCCTCTAGCGCTCTTTTCTTTCAATGAGACCAACTCAAGTAATTGGTAGAAACCTAAAATGTGGAGCTATAAATAGACAGTACATCTAAAATAAAATATTCTGCCTTCAGTCTATGTTTAGATGATCAAAATGATCCATGCTGAGAAGAAGTCTTCTTGGTTGGTAAGAGATCAAAGAGCACACAGTTCTCTCTAACATGTCATTTAGTGAGGTCCTGACCACAAAATTTAAAGGGTCCAAAACAATATTGCTTGAAGCATGCTATATTTCTGTACACTATGGTCTACAATACTAGTGTGCAGGGAGGCAATGTTCGGTACTGGAGAGCAATTTTGGAGAAAGACAAAAGAATGTTTATTTATTATTTATTTGGGAGACAGAGCCCTGCCCAAAGAGTAAATCTAAAAAGCCTAAGTCAGCGTCACATCTACAAATTTCCAATATTCTACACAGTAACAAAAACATTCTTTTATAAGCAGCTACATATAATCAGCACTGTTTAGGGACAACAGAAGCAAATGAAGCTTCTACCTCTGTTTCTTCATATGCAAAACAAGGATGTTAGAAGTTATCTACCTTTTGTAGTATATTCTCCAAAGGAAAAAGTGAAAAATATCACCATTCTCTATAGTTAAACTTCTATTTACGATAACATAACATAGCAGCAAATTCAGCTATATGACAGGGGCAAATATAATCACAAAAAACTCCAAGCTTAATTGCAACCTGTCTGATGGAAAAGACTGAAAAGCATGCATTAAGAAAAGCCACAAAACCCAGGGTGAATTAGGATTTTAGACGGCTCACTCTCTTTCCAGTGCAAATTAGAAACACATCTGAAACAAGTAATAAACAGGTGCCACTGCTTTGCAGGTGTAAAGTACATTTAAGAGCATTCAGGCAAAGAAGGAACATCCTGTAATGCAATTGTGTGTGCATATTACAGTACCTGATGTCTAAGTAGTTTGATACATGGTAGTTTACAATGTATGCCACACAAAAGGATTCCCTAGATATCCTCTTAATGACTAAAAATTATCTCTGTAGTTCTCAAGACTTCTATTTCGGTATAAATTTTGCCTGGTGATGCAACACACCCTATAATTTATTTGGTTACTCCACTCCAATATTCAAATAATACAGAGAGGATCCATATAGAACAAAAGTTTACTTCTTGTACCACATGGCCATCTAGGCCAAGAAAGTAAGCAACCATGGGACAAGAGGAAAGTTCCTCACATGGACAGAAAAGCATGTAATAAAATGAGAAACAAAAAAAGTTTTGATTTCACACTGGAGAGCCCGTCATTAGATTCCTAAAGGAATTTGTGCTGGGACCCATACCGTTGAACATATTCCAAATGATCTGGAAAAGGGACTGAACAATGAGATTACAAAGTCTGTGGATAATGATAAATTATTTAAAACTGACTATACAGAACGACAGAAAGCCCTTATGAGACTGGGTGAGTAGACATTAAAATAGGCCATGATATTTAACATAGATACAGGTAAGGTGATGCACCTGTGAAATAACAATCCTATATTCACACATAAAATGATGGCCTGAGTGTCACCCATAATTATCCAAGAGTGGAACCTTGGGATCATGACAGATTGAGCTGACACTTTCCCAGTATTATGTCAGCACTGGTCCAAAAAAAAAAACAACTGAGTGCAAGGAATTATTAGAAAAGAACTTGTGCTTTTGCCCTATGCAACTGGAAAGCTGTAGCACTTGTCCTCCTATCTCAAAAAGAATATACTGTGACTGAAAAGGTTCAGAAACCAGTTACAAAGTTGGGTGATATGTGCAATCCCTCATGAATTAAAATCCACTGCTAGATGTACATTCTGCTTAATTAAATTTGTATGTTCTATGGAACTCCAGGGACCAGGCTGCTTCCATCCCCTGCATGACCAAAAAAAGGTTCTTCCCATCTTGTGTGATGTTGACCCAAATGCAATCAAATAATCAAAACCTTATTGTTTTAATTGACAGGGGACATATCAATGTAACACACAGGCCAAATAATTTGAGTGCTTACTACTTGAACCTTATGAAGTAAGGTCTTGAATTAAACCACAATATCTTGGTAGTTGTTAGTATATTCAGTGCGACTACAGTCTCTACCTGTCCTGACTAGAGATCATCTACAATGTGGAACAGCACTACTACACAGCATGTACCCACAGTGAGACAAACTCAAACATTCTGAAGCACTGGATGAGACATAAATTCTTTACTCAGGAAATTAATTGTCTGCTTTTGCCAGTAAGTCACGTTCCAACTCAGCTAGGCTACATTCTCCGAACTAATATGATCTTGGCTACATCCTCAAGTTCAATTACGTGCCATTTTTTGTCAACCACTGAGAAAGCCTCCATGTTACTCTACTGCTTTGTAAAAGCTTCTTTTATAGCTTCTCAGCTTGTTGCTATCAGTATGGCCAGAACACCTCTCTGAGCTGCTGGTCCCCTGCCATCCTTACCCCTGTGTGATAAAAGAAATTTAATTTTGTCAGTAGGCACCACATAAGCCGCAACTGTCACTAAGACAGTGTTGCAATAAAATCCGGCTTATTTGCAAAGACTTTTTGGAGGATCACTAGGAATGCTCATGTTTTCAGACATATCTTTCCTAATGGAGGCTGGAGAGACACATACAGAGCTATAGTTGTGACAAGAGGCACCCATCACGGTATTCTGTAGTTATGCCCTCAGAGCAAGGAACACAGCCATAACAAGGTGCCATCCCATAGCCAGAAGGGAAGAACTACTGAACTGTGGACACTAGTGCTTGCAGTAAGGCAACTTTATGGAATGAAGTGGCACTTATGTGTATGTCAAAAAAAAGATACGGTGGTTAAAATAATTAAATCTTGTGCATACAGAGTGTCAACTCACTGAAGACTGTCAATCCAGGAAGACAAGTTTTCAAAAGGTAGTGTCACCTGGCAATGACAAGTCTCAAGGGGATAAATCAGATGTGGTTTTTTTTTTAACTCTGCTGAGATTGTACTCTAAAACATTATGAGTGATTCAAAAAAGTTTATTTGCTTTGTAAAAATGTAGGAGAGAATGATCATTAGAGAGGAATGAACAACTCTGTATGTTGCAGAGTAGAATTCTGCTTAATAGTTGAACCAACTGGGAAAAAACCACTCAGGCTACTTCCACTAGAACTTAAAAGCAAAAAACAATAATCAGTATTATTTTCGTAGTAGGGCAACGCATATGCCTCCCTGTCTCTTGTGATCTGATTAGTAGCCTCTAAAAACCACAGAGGAGATCCCTAGACAGAAGTCTGGGACTGGTGCACCAAAAACCACTTATATATGAAATCCAAACAGAAAGAGAGTATTTTCTAGTATGTTCATTATCATCTTTAAAATCAACATACTATTTTAATCATCCAAGAAATCCATATTGTATTCACCAGCTTCTATAAATTGTCAGAAAAATGACAATGGCATCATTCTCCTACTGCTTCCATTAAAATAAATTAAAGGTTTTGCACATCACAGCTTCTGTTCTAATGTAACTCATTTGACTCTATTATCAAGATTTAAACCATTTACTTACATGATGCCCACTAAATAGAAAAAAAGGGAACCCCAACCAGTTCAAAAATCACAGGTGATTATTCTTCTATCAGTAGACACTGCAGACTCCTTTGAAACACCTTAGCCTCTTCTTGTGCTACAACAGCAGAAGTGGTAGGTAAAAAAATCAGAGTTTCTTAAATGTTATGGAACACCACATAAAAATTACCCTCATGAAAGCAGTCTTCAACCTCCTAGAAATTTCACCACACACGTACACACAAAACCTGCATGACTGGCAGACTCACTGTCCCTTACTAATGCTCAACTGTGGAACAGTGGGAGGTCTTTTAGGGCTTGAAAAAGCCCACACTGAAATGAACGGGAACCCTTCCATTAATTCCAGTGGGCTCTGGTTCATGCTGGTTAAGCATCAGTAGTAACAAAGAAGGAATTTACACCCTACCAACTCCTCTTAATCACACAAATGAAGGTAAATTCCCCTTTATCCATACAGTTCAGTAGACACAGTGTATTTTCCATGAAACCTTTATATGAAAGGATTCCCCATTTGTATTCACAACAACCATTTCTGACAATAACACATATATGTTTTAACCACCCCCACAAATTATCCCCAAATGAAAGTGGTTCTGAAATCAAAACAAAAGTACCAATACACGGTTTACCAATTCTCAGAAGAAAAAGCTTAAGAAAATTAAAAAAAAAAAAAAATAATCAGTAACAGCACACAATCCTGTGGATGTTACCAAAAATTGAGGCTTATGGATGAGCAGAGAAAACTAAATTCCAGAGTAATTCTTCCTGCTGCAAAATCCACATCACTAAGCTCAGAAGTTAAGATCTAGGAACTGTTTACTTTAACATATTGCATGATCTTCCCTGCAGGACTGAAACAGCAGAATAAAGGCAGACTTCAGGTAACAGGCACCCAAACACTTGATTATAGCAGCATGCAGCTGGAAAGGGAAACACAAAGTCAAGAAATGAACCGTAACTTCACTGCACAAAACTCAGGAAGCCACCCTGTAACTTTTCTTTGTGGTCAGCACTGCTTCCTACAACCACAACTTCTGAACTTTCCTCCAACAGCATTTTTCCAACTGTCCAATAGTTTCCTCCCTAAAGGAGGAAATTCTCAGGTCACACCGAAAGCTCTAGCCAACTGCATGCTACATAAATTATTGTTTGTCCACTAAAGCAGTTAAAAACAGATGCCAATTAGATGCTGAACTTATTTAATTTTCAGTAAACTGAAAGTAAAGAAAAAGCTCAGGCCAATTAAATGTTTAACTTCCATACATTTTTAATAAAGAGAAAATTAAACTGAAAACTAAGGGTTAAATTCACATGAGGATTTACCTGACGAAACAAGAGGTTTTCTCCCCCTTCAAAAAAATCTAGCCCCACATGGGGGATATGTTTCTGGACTTCAGGGACCCAAATTCATGCCCTGAGTTACCCTGATTGTTACAAAGGGTTTTGAACTGCCACGCCCCATTTTTCAGGAGAGATTTCTTCCCAACAGACTGTCTGAAACTCTAGGATGGAGGTTTTCTCCATATTTTCCATTTCACATCATAGAATACACACAAATATTTTGAATGACAATGAAAGAAATAAGCCTTTAATTTGGTGATGCAAGATCTGGATGGGTTTGGGTAATTTCAATTTCTACTCACACCAAATTTGTACATAAAGCTTTGAATTTATATAAGAAAGTAAGCAAATTTAGTGAGTACACCATTTGGAACAGATTCTTTTTACTGTCTTCTAAATTTTAATTCAGTGATCTATGTGTTTTTCTAGCATCTATAGATGTGAAATATTCTGTAGGCACAGGGTAGTCTTCATTTGCAAGCTGTCTGGTCTATAGTTTGATTTGCAGGCAGTCTACAAATACATACAAATTAAGGACTGTACATTACACCATAAAAAGCCAGAATGGTACATGAAAAAAATATCCAGATTTGCTTCAGTATTTGCCAGTTTGGAAGTACCTGGATCTTGGGAGAACAGACAGAAGGTGGCAGAAAGGTTTAATGTGGGAACATAAGAACATATAAAAACCTTTCAGCATACAACATTTCTAGTGATGTCATTTTAGCAACTGGAAATCTGTACTCCTCACACTGTTCAACTGCACGCGTAATAAAAGTAGTACAAATCTATGGACTGGGTCAGAAACGACACTGGATTTCCATTCTGTTTTAATTTCTTAGCTTCATGTTTTTGGATTAAGCACCAACACGCTTTATCTTAACAAGAGATTTTTTTTTTTTCCGCCTAAATATCAGGAAATAATATATTTAACAAGGTTCAAGTTTTTAATATATACATTAGACCAAAGCGGTTATAGCATTGAGAGCAGTGAAAGTACTATATTTTTAATTTCCACTGACGAATATTAAATCAAGTCTCTTCCAAACACTCTGAAAATCACGACTGTCTAATGTAGTAATGTAATTTATACAGTCCCTAAAATCTTAAACCAGACAGATGAAACAACTACTCACCTGCAAAGTAAGAGCAAGACTACATTTTCAAAGAACAATTTTTATATAATGAGGTATTTTTAAATACTTCATTTGTTTGTAAACAGTATGGATACACATGGCTGTTCTCCATAAAATTATAAATTTCTCTCCCCTATAGCTACAGAAGCATAAAAACTCTTTGATACTAGTAGATGAGGATCCCCCAGGCAAAACTATCACTTGCCCATAAATAGAAAATTTTGCAGTGTTTCACATAGATGCATTAGAAACTTTGTAGATGGTGCTGTACTGGGAATTTATTTTTAGCATCTTTTACAATGGAAACTTCACGACAAAAATTATCTTTTGCTAGACTCAATTCTGTGAAGCAGCTTGTTGCTTAGTTTTGATTGAGAAATGCACAAGACAAAGCAAGCTCTAGAAGGAGTTTTAAGAATTTCTCTCTGTTGCTCTGGCAAAATGCGTATCTTGACATGAATGCAACTCATGTTCTTCCTGTTCTTTCTTCAGCTCTGGGATCCAGTGCATACCAGTCAGCTGGGGTATAATCAGTTCTGGCTAAGAGTGCCAATCTCACCAGGATCGGTTCAATCCTCTGTAAATTGTCTTAAAGTCTTTATTGATAACTGCTGAACTTCAGCAAACCTCAGTCAATGAATTGTCAAAATGAAATTAGAGGTATCTTCCACAAAATGCAGGAAATTTTTAAGGCTTCCTGGTTATAATGGATAATGCTATAAATGTCTAGTCTGTTTTTTCTTGGGATATATGGTTTGAAGTAACTTCATTGTGTTTTCTCTGAATAACTCCTACTTCCATGACTAGAATTTTGGGAAGAGATGGAGAAATGGGAAGAGATGAAGAAACAGGCAGGAGAAAATATTATGGATACTTGTTGTAACACTTAGTCACCATCATCCAGAATAAAGCCAAAATTTAGAGCTTACTGCATGTCTCAGAAAATACATATATTTGAAAGTCTTGATCAACACTTGCTTTATTAAATTTGTAGCTGGTTTACATCCACTGCAAATTTAGTCTTTCTGAGAGAAAATCTACAGGGAAATATAGAAAAAAATATTCTTCAAGTACAGGAAAAGTTAAATATCAAAGTTTTGGTGTCTGACTTCAACAAATGAACAACACTCTGAGCCAAACAGATTATTCGTACTGTTTTAAGGAAAGTCTATATAATTATCTTGTTTGTGAACAGACTGTTTTTGCATAGACATTGCTTGTTGCACATTAACAAACCTATAATCAGTAGGTTATTTAGTGCTTCTTAGTCTTATGCCTTCTTATGAAGCACCAAAGGGAAAAAATCTCATCCAAAGCTAAAAGTTAAAAGGCAGCTTTGAATAGCACTGTCTAATTAAGGAGCATTTTTCCCCTTCACAATAACAAACACCTTCAGTATGAGAGTCGAGCAAGTTCTTCATGGCTATTTCTAGGCCTATTGCAGTGCTATGGACTGCTGTTGTTACTGATGGTCAGTACTACAGAAGACAGACAACTCCTCTCCCCACTGAAGAGAAAATGTTGCTTATTTTTGAAAAGCCTCAAAGTCACATGATGCACCTTCCTCCACCTACACTTTTACCTCCTCACACAGATGAAGCCAATTAATTTTTGCTTTTCTTCTCAGTCTTTTAAAGCCAACAGTTTTTGCTTCATGTTTATAACGAATAAAATAAAATATCTACAGTGTTTCTAAATGATAGCTCAATAGTAGTGATGATTTTTCTACTTCATTTATGTCTGCATGACTCTGTCTTTGCTCATCCTCACTCATAAGGTATATTTTTGAAGGTGCCTATGCGTTTGTAGGTCTGATGCCTTAATTAATGTGAGGGTCCATTAAAATGGGACAGAAGGAAGAACAAACTTGCCATAACCACTTGGAAATGTGGATGACTCTGTGGGCTAACAAGGCCTTTGCATATATGTACTTTTAGCTGATTTCTCCTTTTTTGAACTGTGACATACAGTGCAATTATTTCACCTCAACAAGGAAACTCTGGAAATGTCAAGGGCTCTTCCTGCCTCTACTGTGACAATGAATTAGTGAAGAAATAAGGGGTTTTGCTACTTCACTGAGGGAAGACATTTTGTGACCTTTTGCTGCTTTATGGCAATAATGAGTTTTCTACAAAACTCTGAGTCTTTCTGTTACTTTATTAAAATAAAAATGTTTGAGGAATAGCCATGACCTTAACCTTGGAAGAATGAATAGAATACCAATCTTGAAGAAACAGATGAGTCCTGAGACACTATAACTTCCTACCATCGTGTTGACAAGGCATAGGGCTGTGCCGTAGAAAAACTCACCCAGCGAAGCTCACCTATCTTAATTCACTTAGTTGAACGCTCTTAACATATAGATCCAATATTATCCCTTCTAATTTCAGTTTTCTCATAGTAATGTTTGATTCCAAAGGAAATATTCATACTAGAATATCATGCTCAGTCTCTTACCTTTCAAAATGCATACTCTTCTTAACTTAATTTCAACAACAGTAAGCATATGAAAATACTCTTGTTCTTTTTTCAAAGTATTCACCTTGATTTTTACAACAGATTATATCTTTACATAAAAAGACACCACACAAACAATTTTGTGCAATCCAGAATTACTCATGGTAGCAAAACATCCCTGTGAACATCAACAGGGCAAAGCATTTATCCAGATTATTACATTCTTATACAATTACAGAATAAAACAAGTAAAGATATTCTGAATAAGAGCAAACTTATTAATACAGCCTACAAGGCCAAACACATCACAAAATGAGAGATTTTGTTAGCTAGGCTTTCACTTTTGACAGAAAAATAAGAAAAAAATAAAAATCTTATTTTTTCCTGGAAACAGATTTGAACTGAATGGAATAGTATTTACGAATTATTGAAGACATCAAAGGTCATGTTGAGATGGCCTTATATGTGGAACTCCCACACCCCACCAGCACCACTGTAAGGTGGCAGTGTTCAAAGTAAAGAGAACTGAGCAGTGTATAACCTGACTTTAACATCCTGGGCACAATTAAAATTTTACAGGTTTCTAGCTCAGAGATACTTTAGTTGAAAAAATGTAATCTAACATTTATGTCAAGACCTGCGTAAAAGTAGAAAATGTTAGTGTCACGTTCCAATAGGTATAGAATATAATGAAGCATAAAAAAGAAGCCGTGCTGAGGGATTTCCGAATTCTAGTCAGGATACTGGCATTAGACACTTTATCAAGTGACTTATATTTCTAAACTCTAAAGGAGATTATCTACATCCCAAAGGAAACATGGGTATTAGTATTTATGAGGCTCACCAAATGTGCAATCCCCACACACTTAGTATTGAATACTGCAGTGATGGATGGTTCGTTCACAATGAGATGCAGGTGGGCTAAGAAGCAAGGCAACATATAACCACAGGCCAAACTTGCCGACAGCAAGAGCTACACCCCAGAAACTTCATACAGCCAACAGCCAAAAGAAGACCACCACTTACCTCTGATGTTAGTGGCAGCAGAGCTGGCTGGAATGGCAGCCTCCCATTAGGGAGCGGGGCAGAGCTCTGCCCAAAACTGCCAGACTAACATGAAAGGCACCACGTGAAGTAACTGAGGGCCATGTACTACTCCAGGGTCACATGTTGGCAGCTCCTGCCTTATAAACTTACGGGGCATCATTGCAATTTATGATTTTTTTGTAATGAAAAGATAAGAGTCACTATAGTTAGCATGAATGCGTACAATTTTGCAGGGAAATGGAAGTTTGGAGAAGCAAAGGAAGTGTCTGCCTTCTTCCCCATTCTTGACCATTCTCCCTTTCCAGCTGTCATGATGTAAGCTCAGTCAGCAAACCATACTGGTCACTTTTCTGCACTTTTTGACTCTGAGAGTGGATTCTGGGTCTTAGCCTGGCACAGATCTGGAGACATGGAGTATATTTATCCCATCTGAAGCCCACAAAGCACACTCATCCGTGCATACCTACATCTTCTGTTGCTACTGAATTACTCCATTATCAGGGATTGTTTTCTCACTTTTTCACTTTTTTTTTTTTAATAATTCTAAACCAGCTAGATCATCAGTAATAAAACAGTAATAACAATTCTGGCCTGCAAAGTCTCAGGAATCATCTTTCACCTGTGCAAAACAAGTAATAAATGGGGCCTAAAGGAGCCTACAATGTCTATTCCTTATTCAAGATGACTAATTTTGGTATATGTATGGATATAATATATAATGCTACAGCCATTTTAATGCAATTTTAATGCCCATGAATGATACATCAGTCCCAGAACTGAAATGGTTTCTCTATTGTAATTTATCATATGTTCATTCTGAATAGAGCAGATCTAGTCCCTTATACGCAATCATTTATTTTGGCAATTAATAGCACAATATATGAGGTAATGCCTTTTTTCAAATGTCAAGAAAAGCCATCTAGAGTTTGATTAATTTTGCTCAAGGCAAATATAAGTTTGGAGAAAAATGTTTTTACAAGCTCTCTGTCTTGGATGTCTGCCTCTACGAATAGATATCTTCAAAATAAATTTACTACAATTACTAGCCTACAATTTTATTATGCCTTTGAAGTTTTAGTTTATGGTTAAGTCTGGAATTTTAAATGAAGGTAAAAGTTTTTTCAGCCTAAAACAGCCCCACCCACATATTTACTTTGAATACATCTTTCTAATTTAAAGAAATTCAAACTTTTTTTGAAGAGAAAATGATGTAGTAGTCTACAATGTATGTAGTCTACAAGATTTTGTGAAACTCACTGAATTCATTAATAAATTCAGCAAGTCAGATTAAAATATAATACCGTGTGTACCAACAGATTCTGATTAACAACTCTGAATTAAAAGGTGCATTTCCTTTCACCATGTCATTTAGTCCTTATTCTCAAAATAAAATTGCCTCTTGTGGGATATAAAGTTTCAATACTGCTTCAAGACAGGCCATCAAGCAATGTGTGGTCAGAAATACATTTGGTTTAGCAGTTAGGGGAATTTAGACTTAAATCCAGTTGGTTTTTAATTCAGCTGCATCACCAAAACTTGATGAAATGCCATAAGGCTGTCTAAAAGAAAGCAGATCTTTCACAGTGGAAGAGCTGATGTCACCCACACAGCTGCCAAACCACCAACTTGGCTTTTTTGTTTTTTAAAGACAAAGTTGCAAAAATTGGGCAAAACAATTTTGGGTTTTTTTCCTTCCAACACATGTAAATCAGATTTTTGATTTATGCAACTTTTAATTGCTTTATGCATTTTATTTGTGCTTTCTTAACCTATACATTACAGAGAAAATTATACTCTGTTTCAAATTATTTTAGCTTTCTGTTTTTAATTCTCTTATTTTTACTACCAAACTCTTAAAACTAACAGAAAATGTGAATGTTTCAGACCCAAACCTGGAAGACAGTGGATTTTTCATACCAATGTCCTGCTTTTACGCAATTGCAAACTCTCTAATAAATTACAAATCTGCACTGAGACCCAGTGATTGAGATATATATTCATCACCTTTGAAAATAATCAACAGGGTGATGAAGAAACAACCAGAAAGACAGGAGGGAAAGGAGCAACCACCTCTGAGGAGCCTGGGTCCAGATCCATCTGCAAAGCTCACCAGACTGGTTTAGTGCAGCAAGGAACCAGCAAGCGTAGTTCCCCACTCCTTTGCTCTGGGGCCCTGGCTGGCAGCCAGACAGCCCTAGGAGGGTTGACTCTCCCTCTGCCTCCACATTTCCAACTGCACAGCCCTCCTCACCCCCGCCTTGTGCTGCCTCTGGGATCCAGCAGACCCTTCAATGAGCAGATTCAACCTATCTGACAGACGAAAGCCAGGCTAGCAAGTTGGATCAGTCCATGGAAGTATCCATGGAGTGCCAGAATGGATGCAAAATAAGCATCAAGAGCATGCAGCTGGGAATGGGGAGGAAGGGAAGCACATCCCCATCAGAAACCTGCTGGATCACTTCATCACGTTTTATGAAACAGAAACCTCACAGTTTAATTTCAGAGCAAACAGAATCAGTCTCACCTGTCCCCCAAACTTCCTTCTAATCCTATCCTTTGTGCCAAAATGAATGCTTAGCTATATATCCAAGACACATCCAAAAAAACAAAAAAAAAGGGTGATTATTAACATCTGAACCAATATCCTGACCTGGTTCATAGCCTGGCTCTGTGAGAAGTTTTGGTGACCTGCAAGAGAGATGATCTGTGGTGAGGTGCTGTGGGAGGCAGGATTTCCTCTTTGGTAGCAGTAGTGACCCGCACTAGCTTAAACACCATGAAACTACTGCCTGCGGCTGAGGTTCCCTGGTGGCCTGAACTGATCTAGCTGCCGGCCCTGTGGCCAGTCCCTCCATCTGCCACGAACCACACATTCTGCCCCGCTCCCAGTCAAACAGCTACATGGCAAGTTGATTCAGCTGGCTGATGTGGTAGAAGCCTTTCCTCCTCTTTCCCCCTGACACCCAGAATAGTCTTAAGGCTGATCTGGCAGAAAACTCATCTTGTCGCCATGTGATTTCCAGATCCAAGTCAAGGGAAGGAAGAAAGGATGGGAGAAAAGGAGAGGACAGGCTGGCCATCTTGGCAATAGTTCACCATCAGACAGGCTTCAGTACGAAGACCGTAGCCCGCTCTCCTCCTCATCCTAGCTTTTGGACATCCCACCCTAGTTTTTCACTCCACCATCTCCTCCATTACACCACCACAATTGTAGGTCTGCCTTGCAAACCAGATCAGTTCATGGAGAGATAAGATTGTTTTTAACCCTGACCACTCCACTTGACTGCCACAGGTCAGAGGGAGCCTGCAGGCAAAGTCTGCAGTCAGGGACAGATCTCCCTTTATTAGCACTGAAGACAACAAGTGAGGAATTACAGACTAAAACACTGCAGTATGTTTCAGACTACTGGAAAGGTTTACACTTGAATGAAGAAAGTCTGCCCTCTGAGAGAGAGGACAATTACTTGAAAAGAGTCAGTGAAATAAGACTTATCATTCTTCTGTAAAATGGAACTGCAGACAAACGAGTTTATAGTGTTTTCCCTCTCATGCTATTTAGTATTAATAGGAGAGAAGTACAGTACTTTGATACAAGACTACTGTAGGGCTATAGTAATTACCATTGGATACAAGCTCCTCGAAAAAGGTAAGCAGATGCTGATCAGTAGACTCATCAGATCTGCTGGAGTAACTGTGGCTGATTCCCAGAGATTAGAAACCAGTGCTCAGTCTGAGAACCTGAAAAGTTGTATGATGTTACCCCAGGACTGGTAAACATGCAGGTCAGGGTCAGTTCTAACAGACCAGAGCAGCAAAGATGTAGTTAGCTCTGTAATCAAGATAGCATGTCCTACCTTTAACTTAGCATTCTGTTGATTACTTGGCTGTAACAGTTGAGTTGACACTGAATTAATTACATCTTTTGCACAAATTCTTCCCTGAAGGGATGCTTATTTTGGTGTAAAAATCTGAACAGAACAAAGCTCATTTTTCCTATTTCAAGTAAAAAAAAAATTAATCAATGAATTACATGAGACATCCCATCATTCTTGCTACTAAAAATATATAGTATCAGTTTATTCAGACATAGGTAAAGATAAATGCAACCATTAAATAAAAATATTATGCTGAAAGAATATATACGTTATATGCAAAAGCATTCAAAAGTTCAGGAGAACTGAACCTGCACTGAGTGCAGGTACAACAGTAACTTAATGCCCTACGTGTGCACAACTACAATAGTCCAGTGTCTTTCTTAATAGCATTATCATGAGAACTCGCCTGATTATCCACAACATCCTGAAAATTTTTTTTTGTTGTGTTTAACAGTATCTTGAGATTTAATTTCCTCTTTGCTCTTCTGCAGGACTCTGCAAACCTAAAGATCTGGTTAATCTGTATCTTCCAGCCATTATTTTACTTTCTAATTAAATTTCAACAAAAAATAAAGTATAATATGAATACTTCATCTGACACAAGATGACCTACGTGGTGTGATTTTTCAGCAGGACCAAACCAAGGGCAAGATGGGCATAAAGAAGGCCAAAGACTACACAGGAGGTGACAAAGAACCCAGCAAAACATACATGCATATATTTTAGCATCAGAGACAAAAAAGTACTCTGATCTTGAAACAGTAAGGACAAGGAAACAACAAACAGTGAAGGAAAGAGCAAGACTCCAGAGTGACACACAGTTCATCACCTTGGTGATAGAAAGATTATATGGGCTGTTTATTTTAAGGTGTGCTTTCTTTTTAAACACAAAGACAGCCATGATTGCTGAAAATATGAAAGTACTTATATATTCCAAGCTTCGTGTCTCTCTAATCTATCCATTATAGAGACACCAATATAGTTTACCTGGATCTTAACTGGATCTTAATTCTAAACTTATTCCTCAGTTTGCACAAATGAAAAGCAGACACTAAGCAGAAATTGGCAGAGTTACACATGTATATAGTTGCTCTTAATAATTCAGATTGTTAAATAGAAATTTTAATCCTTGTATGACTAACCATAATTTCACTAGCTGGGTCAAAACAGAATAAAAAATAATACAATGACTCATTCTGCAAAGAACAAAACCATTCCAACATCCAATTTATAAGAAATTGAGCACATTATAACAATAGATAAAGCACAAAGAAAACTGGATTTCTTGTCCCCAACAGTGGACTATAAATTAGCATGCTCTGTTGCATTAGAAACTGTACAACAATTGAAAGAACAGTGATCTGAAAAGGTATAGTTTAATGTATATTTTGTCATGTATAACAGTGATACATCTTGTCAAAACTACCAGAAATACAATTACTCTCAAACACTTTAAGAACAGTATCATAAAATCAAAACTAGGAAAAGTGTATGGTATACTAATTTGGAGGTGAACTCTACCTGTTCCTGACCAAAAGTGCTATTAAGGGAGAAAATATAAAACAGGTGGCACAAAGTAACTTGCCAAAATTATAGGCCTTTGCTGAGAAGAGACAGGGAAACCCTATATGGTGCAGAAAGACATGTGGGTGAAGAGTT
This sequence comes from Phalacrocorax carbo, assembly GCF_963921805.1. Classification (NCBI taxonomy): domain Eukaryota; kingdom Metazoa; phylum Chordata; class Aves; order Suliformes; family Phalacrocoracidae; genus Phalacrocorax; species Phalacrocorax carbo. The sequence goes on along the minus strand of NC_087548.1, from coordinate 27,232,472 downwards.
ATATTTTTGTTTTTAATGACTCCAGTTTTGAAAGGTACATAAAAACATTGTAAATTTACAAGCAAGCATACCCCTTCCTCTGTTCATGATGCTTAGAAGTCCAATCTCATCCAGCACAGAAGTTCCACTTACTACATCTTCTGCCCACAGACACAGAATCATATAGGTTGGAAAAGACCTCTAGGATCATCAAGTCCAATTGTAAACCTAACACTGCCATTTCATCACTAAACCATGTCCCTAAGCACCACATCCAAATGTCTTTTAAATACCTCCAGGGATGGTGACTCAACCACCTCCCTGGGCAGCCCGTTCCAGTGTTTGACAACCCCTTCAGTGAAGGAAATTTTCCCAATAACCAATCTAAACCTCCCCTGGCATGGCTTGAGGCCATTTCCTCTCATCCTATCGCTTGCTGCTTGGGAGAAGAGACTGACCCCCACCTCACTACAACCTCCTTTCAGGTAGTTGTAAAGAGCAATAAGGTCTCCCCTCAGCCTCCTTTTCTTCAGGCTAAGCAACCCCAGTTCCTTCAGATGCTCCTTATAAGACTTGCTTTCCAGACCATTCACCGGCTTCGTTGCCCTTCTCTGGACATGCTCCAGCAACTCAGTGTCCTTCTTGTAGTGAGGGGCCCAAAACTGAACACGGTATTCAAGGTGGGGCCTCACAGTGCCGAGTACAGGGGATGATCACTTTACTGCTCCCACTAGCCACACCATTTCTGATCCTGATGGCCTTCTTGGCCACCTGGGCACACCGCTGGCTCATATTCCGCCCGCCTGCCCCACTCCCTCCCCACATCTCACTCATTGCAAACAAAAAGCAAGGACACACTATATGTAGCAAACAGTGAAGGATCATTAGAGCATGACATCATGGAAACAATACAGGGAAGTGTTTCCTGAGCTTAGGCTCCTGAAAACCTCATTTGCTCACCCCCCTTCTATTTATACCAGGAATTTGTCTACTCAGACACCTCTGCTGAGCTCAGTCATGGCAGTTTCCACAAGGAAAAGATGGTTTCTGAAGTATGCCTGAGAATACCACATCAGGGCATAACATTGTACAGGAATGCTATGACTCACTGAGCATCCTTTGAAGGGAAATTGGAGTAGCTGCACCTTAATTCCATCAGCATGTAGAAATTATCTGCAGGCAATGCTGTCCAGCCAGCACTAGATAGGCACAGTGTTGTTCCTTCCAAGAAAAGCATCAAGAAAACAGATGTGCATTGCAGAAGGCTACCTTACCCCTTTCCATCCAATTACTACAGCACAACATGTATCTATTTTGTAGGCCACAGATTACTGTCCCCACTGCACTACTTTTCCTCTGCCTGATTTACTACTTTATTTAATTAAATACAGAAATGCTATAAAAACACTAGGGAAAGGACCTGTTCCAATGTTCTGCATGAAAAAAATCACTGCTTGAAATGTTTGTAGTCCTTAGCAAACTAATAATGTTGAATCATAAAAACAGATGGTACTTAAAGAGCTATAGAATTGGCAAACTCAAGCTCCAGTGCATGTGATTATGGCATTAAAGGTCCAACCCATGTGATTATGGAACAAAAGCAATCACAAGGCTTGGAAATTCTCAGCTTCCCACACTCAAGTTTCCCATTTGCAAGGTCATATTATATAGATATATCAAGATGTGCTAGGGCAAGCACTTCATTGGGAGCTACCTGCCAACCCGAAGCACTGAAGATCAGGTTTCATAGGGTTTTTTTGGCAGTGTGCCTCCCTGTGCACCTCAGGTACATGGCTACCCCTCAACATTTCCATGTCCCACAGTATTTTATTCATTACTCAGCAATGCTACAGAGCCCTCTGAAATAAGAACCAGGAATTGATCATGATTCAGTAAGTACTTACAGCACCTGGGGGATGACATCTCTGTATATTAATGCTATTTACTTAAAAGCAGAAGGCAGCCTAGTCTGTTTCGTTTCACCTAGCAGGAAATACTTAAGAATGATTCTTCAGAAGATATACTATATTTCAATCAGTAGCGTACTCACATGGGAAGTCATCCACAAACATGGGGTCTATGTTATGCAGCAGTTCCACTCTGGGGGAAGGTCTTCCTTCACTAGGAGATATTTCAAAAGGAAACGTTAATTTCCTTCTACAGCTCATTAGGATTCTGTATGTTTTATTATATATATATTATATATAGTCATGCTAATACAGAATGAGCTTATAACCATAAATTAATTGCTATCAACTTTAATCTGAATGCTCTCTTCCAGCCTAGTAGCAACAGCTTTTTCCCCTATCATTCTTCCCTGGCTTCACTGGTGTTTACTGGGATTATTCACAAGTTATAGAGTACAGAATTGGCCATACCAAATCAGGGTTTTACAATAATCAGCTTCAAAAATAATATTTTGGGGCATAAGATGGCATGGCACTTTCTATGCTCTCTGCAAACCTGAATGAGTGCTGAAAGCATTTTGGCTGGCTGTCTCAAGAAACATAGAGGCATTGGATACCCCTCAAAAAACCCACCTTCCATTTGTAACTGAGGTCACAGGATTATTTAAATACTCTGAATCTTTCTATGGGGGAAAAAAAACCAAACCTTTTTTTCTAGCCATTGACTACACAAGGATAGTGTGGAATGAGCCTCCAAATTTATCTGTAAATTTTCTGAGTTAAGAAAATCCCAGTCCTAAAAAACTGAGTAAAAGAAATTTACTCTTTATAAAGGGCAGCAGGAGTAGGAGGACATAAAGAACTTTGGCTACGTCACGACACAACCATATTTTATTATTTGACAGTGAACTTAAACACATATTTTAATAAACTTCCAAATAACTTAAATTGTTTTCTTCTTCATTGAAATTTTCATTGTAAAACTCAAAAATTCAACCAGGGCCCCTAAAACACTTGACATTAAGAATAAAAAAATCAGGTAATATAAAACTTAGTGGAAACCTCAAAAATGGCTGTTATTTTAATACATAAAATCCATAATTAAACAGTATTTACCTGTAATTTAAAATTTTCAGTAACAACTACCTAAAATTAATATTATTCTATTCCATTTCTAAAACCATTTCTGAATGCCACACATTTTGAATAAATACTAAATTAACAAGGATGATTGGATAGAAGATTAAATGTATGCAGATAATACAGCCTTGGAATTAATCCAGAGGAAGTAAATAATTAACCTACAGTGTTAGTAATTCAGTGTATAAAAACTGCCACAAAAACGTTTTTCCCAAAATGTGTGTGAAAGGTTGTACTCCCCTTCACTGCACTCCAGTATCTATAGTAGTCACACACCACTATAGTATAAAGTCAGGAATGCCTGACCTTATTTTACCAAATTTTATGTTAGATTTAATGGACTCTTACTCTCTCTAGGTGCTCCATCTACAGCTGTGGTCAAGTGTGCCTTTCACCATCTGTTTATAGGTAACAGTTACATGAACCAGTTAGCACGAGTTAAACTAGGATGTGAATTTATATGCATATGGATGACTCTGCAGTAACTGCTTGGGGATATACTCTTATTTTGCAGTTTCTGAGTGTATCTATGTTTTTTCAGTGTCCTTTTAAAAGAAAGCAGACACCCAAACTATGCAAAGTAATCTAGCATCTTCCACCAGGGTCAAATACAGAAGAAAGAAGTAACTGACTCCTATGTGCTTCTCCTGTTTATACATCTAATATTCGTACATGACCATGTTAAGTAGGAAGTCAGAACCGTGGATATTCATGCTGTTCAAGCAGACTAGTATTACTCTCATATCATTAAAGGTAATTTTCTTTATGGCTTTTAATCTGGAGGGTGGATACTGTACACTAAACATGGCTATGAATGTTATTGTACAGCACGTAGAACACAAAATCTAAATATTACACCTGCATTTATTTAAGTTTTTCATGCTGCAGTTGTCATTTTTGCTGAATCCATTTTTTCCTGGGATAGAATATTGGCATCAGTAACCTGGAAATGTGATTTGTGTATAATCATGAAATATATATACTCCCTGAAGCTTATGGCATTAATGTATTAAGCTCTTTAACGCTATCAACTGGTACTGAACTGCTTGTTCATTTTGGGTGTTACTCTGGTAATTCTGTTGCAAAAAAAAAAATATGGAGGTTTATAATCAGCCTATATTATTTGCAAAACAATAGCCAGAGAAAAGAAGATGGCATTGCACACTGAAGAAAGTGGCTGGATGACAGAAAAGGACATCAGGAATACAGAAGTGACATCCTGGGGACAAGTAGAGAATTTACACTTGTGGCAGAGTTTGCTTTCTCAGAGCCTAAACTCTGTTCTCCTTCCCATTTATGGAGCTCCAGGCTGACCTTAGCTCCCTCAAAACCACAACCTCAACAACAGATTCACCTTGGCAGATGTTCTGCATCAAGAATATAGCCAACAGAGCTAGAATAAGAAAGTAATAAGATTCTCTAGGGAATCCTTCCTTTGTATTTTAGTAGCTTCCAGTGTAACCATATCTTACAATACTCTAATTTTAGAATATTTATTTTTAGACTCCAATATTCTAATATGTTGCTCCTCTCCCTAAAAATAAGGAATTTTTCTTATGTCAGGTATTATTCTACCATGTCTGAATGACTATTTAATTAAGCAGTTAAAAGGTATCGTTTTCCAAAAAAAGCCATCCATGTAGGAAGATCTTCATGAAAACATGAACTAACTTCACAGTTGGTATGAGAATCACCTAGTTTATGCTGAGAACATTGCTCTGTCTTCTGCTTTGCCAATTTTCTAAAACACACAAAAAGATCTATTACTCCTTAGTGAATGTGAACAAACACGTACATGCGACCTTTCACTTTTGTTGTTGTTAAATAGGCAGAAGGTGTCCTCAGGAAGGAATCCAAGGTTTTCAGGGTAAATATGTTTATCTTGCACAAAAACATCCTCAGGGTCACTCAGCAAAATCTGAGCCTTTATAACCTTGCCATATATTGTACTTCTTTGGGTCATATCTGTACACGCTTTCCTGAAATAATTATATTTCATATATGCTTGAAATAAACATTACTGTCAGCTTTACTTTGCTCTTTCTTCAGCATTAATTTATACCGCAAAAATGAAAATTGGTGTTTAATTCCTAAAATGAATGTAACCATTTGGTACAAAAGAATTCAAACTGGTCTTGCTCCATTTACTTCATCTGGTCAATTCTGATATTACCAACATTACAAAAATATAAAACTGAAAATTGCCCTGCAAAATGTGTGAGTAAAACTTAAAAACCTATGCTTGCTAACAAGATTTGAAGAAACATTAGTATTTTGACTGCATTTTATCCTGAATCTCCCAGAGCTTATCACACTGCTTCATGTGCTCTGCCATTTGGTTTTCCATTTTCCTGCTAATGCAAAATAAAATGTTTTTCCTGAGAGTAGACATACTAGATATTCAGTTCTGAAAACCAAAGTATATAAAAAAAAAATGTATCAACCAGGACAAATTTCTACATAAGTAAAATTATTTTGTCTCATGTCTCTGTTTCAACAGAGTAGCAAGCATCTGGAGAACAGATGTTTCTTAGAAATGGAAGTGCCTTTTGAGATACTTGCTTGGAAACATGCAGTAGATTCCTTGACTAGTTGCATTTTAGTGTTGTTTTCCATTAATTTTTCTTGCTGTTCTCAGTTACTATTTTTGTAAAATATATTAGTGAAATTATCCTGTATTTCAAATTTCAAATACCTACAAGGTTTTAGAGGTGCCAGCTGTATTGTAATCTAAGGTAATCCATGGTAACCTAAGGTATTAGGAAAGTGTAATCTACTATGATTTATGTAGAAGGTTTATACCTGAGATTGGAATGGTCTGATAGATGTCCAAAAACGGGTTCATACAGTGACACTATCCTAAGTTATTCTCAAAAAGCAGTTGGGGGCATTAAAGGGAAAGTTACATCTAAATCCAAAGGTACTTGGAGGAAAACAAAGTTTAGGAACTACTGGTCTAAAGGTATGCTGCAACAAAATTTTGGATGGAAAAGTTTTTTTGGTGGCCTACTATCTTTTACAGTACGAAATTGTACTAGAAAGGCCAAGATTGGTATGAATGGACAAAGACTGGCAAGATCTGCATGCAGAGACAAGGCACGAACACCCAGCAGGGAAAGGACTCTCATAATGGCCTGCATTAACAACCCCCATATTAGCAGATCAGCAAGACCCCAACACATCTAAGCCAGTTTCACATGACAGGGAAATGGGGAGACAACACTGATGGCACCTGGTGACTCACAGAAGTGGAACAGGACAGAGAAGAAGCACCAAAAGGGTACAAAAAGGCATAACCAGAACGTGTGCATGGTCACCAACCTAAGAACACAGATTTTAGAAGGACTTCATAGCTGGAGTCCCTGGACCTCTGCATCATCGCGACAGACCCTGGGCCTAACATCTGGTCACAAGCATCTTGGTGCCTGGCTGCCAGATAGGTAGTCTGAAAACCCCTGCCCTCATGCCTGGCTGCTGGGCAGACTTCTTAGACACACACCTTTTGGTGAATGAGAGTGTCAGACTGTGAGAGTGTAAAACCTCCTTTATTTCAGTTTCTATTTTAAATAAAAGCATATTCCTCTTTTTTTAGGTCTCTCATTGACACAGTGTTGCAACAGTATTTCCTACAGTACTAAGGCAGCAGATCTATTTGGGAAGACAAGACAGGCTTTTGAGTTCAAAGTCCCTGTCAAAGATTAAGTAGCATGCAAATTTTCACCTAAGAAAAGAAGTTCAAACAATGGGAACAAGAACATTGTATTTCCTTAGTTTCATGCATTGTAGGAAAGAATCATAAATATAGCTAGCTAAAAAGAATGCAAAAGATAATTTTGTCTGCGAGAAAAATGTGCTCCTGAACTTTACCTTTTCATGACATTTGTTCCTAACCATTAACTTTCTTCTGGTTCTTCAAGTTAAAATTAAGTAGAGGAGGCATGAAATGAACAGTTGTATGCACGTGCGGTTTTTGGCACTTCTATTTACTATAAGAACTTACTATCAGTCAGTGTCATGTTAATGCAATTCCTAATTTGGACTGGACTACCAATCAGCTTCAAATCATTACAGAAAGTTCACTTTGGTCTAGGATTTTGGAATTTATATTTAGGATTTCAAAATTTATATATCTTTTCTACATTATTTATATAATGATCTATATTAAAAATTATATATATATATGTAGTTATTTTCAGAATTATATTATTTCTATTTATTACATAAATATCATTAAGAACACATCCTTTGAAAACTTACCATCTTTAGACAGAGATCAGGCACATACTGAAACAGATCCAATATTTTTTGGCTTCTGAGAGTATCTGCATTGTCTTATATATTCTTTTGAATCAAGATTCCAAATTTATAACTTTTTTCCCCTCTGATTACACACATATGAAACAGTAGGCTTAGGATTAAAGCCCACCAAGAAAAAAAACCCCAACCCACAAGAAGTATATGCAGCTACTTGTATTAAACTGGGCTGAAAAAAAACCCCAGGTGTAACACAGTGATTGGCTATTAATTTGCTTTTTTCAAATGAAGTAGAATCTTAGCAAAATTTAACTTCACTCATTATGAGCAACACATTTGAACTTTCCATCAGATGTCACCAAAAGGGCACTCTGCCTTCTTTGTTTGCCATCCAATATTCAAGTGACCTTTTGAGTTATGATCATGAAATTTAATACACTCATTTCTCTTGATTACATGGGAAAATCATGTGAAGTTTGACATTTCGGCTGCAAGGTCAGCCAAAGAGCTGCCTAACAGTTCACAAAAACGGACTTTTTTCTCCCCTCTGGACAGAGACCCTCCGGTTGGCACTACTGAAAGAACTGGAGGTCACCTACTCCCTAGCGTTGCCAGTAAACACTGCATTCAGTTCCTCCACAAAGAGGTAAGATCCAAGTGCCAGGAGCATGCAGGGGATGCACAGCTGTACCTATCCTTCCCCATGTATTATCTTCCTGCTGAAGTAGCCTGATCTGAGAAGATCAGTCCGTGACAAAGAATACCTGGTAGAAACTGAACCTGAATTAGGCAGGAATTCTGCTGGTAGCTGGAAGAGAAGTCTATGGTTTAGGAGTACCCCACAGTCTTGCTGAATCTAAGTTTTCCCACAGTAACATCAGCATATAAAACATTTTACTGTCTCTGGCTGGACAGGAGTCTCCATTCGTTCCTGGCAGTTAATGGTCCCTGGCCTCAATTATACATATCCTTATCTTCTTCCACTTGGAAAAGAGCCATTCAGTACACCTGGGCACAAGGCCATGAGCTCTCTGCAAACTCCAGCTAGTACAGACAACCACCCCACAGCTCCTCAGAAACTAGGCAGCACTAAGAAAGAAATCAAGCTTAGCAGTTTAAAAACTGGGGGTGGGTTTTGGGTTGGTGTTTTGTTCTTTTTTTAACTTCAAGGTCTGTAGACAGCTAACCAGGGACAGGTAGACGGGCTCAACTCTGCCTGCTCTAACTCTCAATTTCTCGTCTCAATCCCTAACTCAAACACTTGCTGCTCACACTTGTTTAGAAGCTAACTCCTGTAATCCACACTCTAGGACGCTAAGACACATAAAAATCAGTGTTTATCATAATGCGCTATGTAGAAAGCTGCAGAAAATAGCTACATTTCTCCTGCAAACTGGGGTGAGAACCCTGAGAAGGGGATAAAAGGATATAAAACACATAATATAATATTGTCCGACTGTTATAAAAACAGGACAAAGAGTATCAAAAGAAACAAAACACTAATTTTCAGATGAATGGCATGTAGGAAACAGATTTGCCAGTCCTTTTATTCTGCATTAGCAGTATTTAACTTTCCATCCTAAATGATTCTTATGTGAATTAAAACTATATTAAAAGACTGACTAAAATACATATAACTTCTCAGAACATAGACAATAGGATTTAGCTCCATTAATGAATACATTTCACACACCACAGATGAGGGAGAAACAAAGGAATTTAAACCAATGTCATCGTGCAATTTCTGCAAAACTAAGGGTTGGTCACAGAAGTCTAAAATTCTGCAGAATCTCAGGTTTTAGGGACTTTGTGATCCTTTTTAGTAGAATAAAAGAACATTAGAATAAAATAAAAGCTTTCAAAGATTAAGGACTGACTATGTCTCAACTGAAGATATTAAAAAGGGACAACACCAGAGTTTCTTCTGATAGTTTGTTCTAGTGAAAAAATAACCTTTCCCAGTTAATGCCTATTTAATTTATTCTTTTATATTCTGTTCTACTTACTCTGCTGAGCCCAATGCACCAGTAATAAGCACATACTCAGATGTGCCCAGAGCACCCTGTATCCAGCATTTGTGATACCATTTTTATTATTCTTTTCCAGATTTAACTAGTTTTCTCTTTTAATGTAGAGAAGACTCCGTTATCTGAACTAATGGGGTTTGGGATATCCCAGTTAATTCAGACAGCATGAGAAGTGCACAGTGTCAGAGAGAGCCCAGTAAAAATCACTAGCTTAGTCTCAGTGACAACCCAACGGAGCTAAGTTACCTCTTTTACCAGCCATCTAATCATGTCTGCACTGCACTCCTGAGTGCTCCAGCTTGCTTAAATCAGGCACAACATCATGACCTCTCAGGAACCAAGTCAGGCCTACTTTTGTACTCAACCTCATAGGCTTTCTGAGACAGTGGACTGCATCATACAGACCTATTCAAATGGTTACATTTGGAGCCAGCCTGTACTGGTGCTGTACTGAAGCTAACAAACCATCAAAGTGGAATCCATGCTCAGTAAGTCTAATGTCTGCATAGATTTCCCACATGTTCAATTCCAGATGCATACTGTAGAGACAGCCAACTGGGCTCTGTAGAGAGCAGGGCTGGGTCCATAAAATTTACTAACTTGTACTCCATGCTGTGCAGAAACAGTTAACGTACTTCAGGATCACAGAGCGTTCTTGAAAAACTGTTCCATGTTTGTGCATTGCTGTGTCCACACTGATAAATTCAACATACCATGTTAAGGCTCTGTGGAGGTTTTGCATCTGTGACCACGATTGATTTGCAACCTGGGTAATTCTCTCATGGATAGCAAAGTTAACTGCACTTACACCTTCCCTTTTTTAGGGAAAGGAACATGAAATATTCCCCCCTGACCAGTTCCAGTTCTGTTCTCTGTGCTGATAAAATTCTTGTCATACCAGAATGCTCAGTTGGCGATTTGACATGCACATTACCTGATAGCTTTCCAAACATCAAAGCCATCCAAAGGCTTAGTGCCTTTGGTATGTCCTCCAGCAAGGTGCACCAGCGTTGGCAGCCAGTCAGAGATATGGATGAGTTCATGACTTTCTACACCTTTTTGTTTCAGTAAAGGACTTGCAACAAAGCCTACTCCTCTCACTCCTCCTTCCCAGAGGGTCCATTTTCTTCCTCTCAGTGGCCAGTTATTCCCACCTGCCATAGTCTGTCCTCCATTATCTGAAAAAAAAGTAATTAAAGTGAATTATTGGTAAGAAAAAAACAGAACAATCCTCTCCACAACATTTATTCATCCATCTGAAAAAATATTTTCACAATATAGGTATGTCATGCAAGTACTTGCATGATGCTGTTAGTGCTCATACAATATGTTGCATGTTCAGAGCATGTCAAAAACATAAGTTAATTCTTGCCAGAGACTTACAAATTACTACAATGAAAAGTTATTGCTAGGCAGAAATTATACTGTACTACAAGCCAATGATTTAGAAAGACTTTAAGAGCAACCTCTGATGTTGATTCTAAATAGCAATAGACACCCAAAGCTTCCAGAATAAAAGACTTTTAAAATTTAGTCCCAGCTCCTTTACAGACCACAAGAAAAGCTGCTATCAATGACATCATTAGTACTCAGAATACACTGTTTTCCAAAGCAGTGAATTATACTTAAAATGGAAAACTGTTATTCCAGTGTCAGGATAATACCTGTACTCCTAGCTTTGAACCATTTTTTCCCTAGATTTTTAGGCAGCCACATTGATGTGTAATGTCACATAAAACAGGCATTTCCTCAGGCAGAAGATGAAAGCCCTAACAAAATGAGCTGAAACTAGTTAAAATAGTTGAAGCGATTCAGAAATATACTGAATTTATTGTGTGTGCTGAGAACAACATACAAGAAGGTTACAGATGAACTTGAGCTGTGACTACAGTAACTCATAAATATCTACAAAAATTAGAGATAGTTAATGTAATTCTTTTTTAACTCTCTCTGACCAAGCTTCCACACTTAAGATTAAAATCTGGATTCCTGAAGTTAACAGTACTAATGATTATTTGAGGTTACTTTTAGTACTGTTGGAGATGTTCTTGTTCAAACTTATTGTGATGATCTCAGAAGAGTCATTGATGGCAATTCTTTTAAGCATAGCTTTTCTGTATTTTAATAAAGTTAAAATTATTTGAAATAGTAGTTGTTGAACTGACATTCAGTGTAATTTGACATGTTTATAATGTATTTTCTGATTAAAAAGCAGGAATTTGAGGGAAGAAACAAGAAGTACATGTCCAACACCTTACAGAATAACTTTATTGTAATGACAACACAACAAAATTATCTCCCTTCTGTTTCCTTAATTAGGGATCAGTGTAACTGTGAACTTCTTTCTACTGCACACAGAAAACCATTTTTGTTCTACTAAGGAATAAACTAGTGCATTTCTCTGTGAAGACTTTAAAAGGTGGAAGCCTAGGCTAAATGAAGCACTTGGAAAAAACAGCATGGTTTGAGAAGTGTAAAGTGTTCCATGGCCCAATTAGCTTGCAGTAGGGCTGCTTGTGTGTCCAGCACTCTTGGGTTAAAAGTAAATAAATAAAGAGCTTTATTGTCTTCAATGTGAAATTCAGGCAACCACATACTTGCTACCAATATTTCCCACACAACAATGTTGAGCACTGAGATCTGAGAATTTAAGCAGTTGCCAGTTTAAAAAAAGAACAAACAAAAGAGTTTCAATGATTCCTACTACTCTTAGTGTAAACAGGAATTCCTGTCAGTGATACTTATGGGACAGAGCCTTCAGTAGTTTTTAAGCTTTGGTGGCCTTAGAATAAAAAGTATCTTATCTACACTGTATTAGAGCACAGTTCAGACATACAGTGGGATCAAATCTTAAGTATATAAAACACCTTCTTTGTATCACAAGCTACTTACTGTCCATATCAGTTTAATACTAGCACATGAGATTTTTTTAGTCCTAAATATCAGCAACAAAGTAGCAAGGAAATTACAGGAGTAGACTGTCTTTTTGAAGAACAGAAAGAGAAAAGTGCATTTCCTGGGTTACAGTCAAATCTTTATTATATTTTCTTTACTTTCGGTAGTTGAGTTGAAGACTCACATTGTGCCAGTTGTACTATACAATAAATTCCCTTAGAGAAGAAGTCTATCTAGCATATATCCTGTAAAAACTCATGAGTGATATCAGCATTCAGACATAGCACCCCATGTTAAAAAAGGGGAAAAAATCGTTTTGATAGCTTATCTGACATGTAAATGAAAAAACCCAACATAGGAAACAAGCTTCATCCCGCTCATTTTGGCTTCTCACTTTCACATGGCTAGAACTTTACAGTTGCCTTGTCCCTCAGGAATTAATGTTCAAGAGACCATGACTGCTTCATTTCTTGACTGAGTTATCAAGAATGTGTTGAAGAAGGGAAAAGAATGGTTTCTAGTTTGATTTCTGGAGCTTGTTTCCTTTCTAGGTAGGCAGAACAGGGCTGATGTTTCACTGGCATTTTATACGTAAGTGATACCATTGTTCAAAGGTACAGACAACTACTCCCATATGGTCTGAAATATTATCTAGGACTTCAATTATCAACAATTTATTACAGAAGAGCAACTTACATAATAATGAAAGATCATGACAGAGCTTGTAGTGATGAAATATTAAGCTAACCACTAAATAACAGAAGTGGGGGAGGGAATAAACAAGAAGCCACTGATTGCATGAGGTATAAACGTGACAGAAAGAAAGGCATGAACAACCACTACAGGACTGTAACTGGAGTTCTAGTTGGTCTTACCTATAAGGGTATATCTAGACAACAGGAGACAAAATGGGTACCTGCTGTGTGCGTGTTCAGATACCTTTCCCCTAAGACACCACTGTGGATGTATACAATTGATGCTAAAAGCTTGTGTGGGTTCAGCAAGCCACTGGAGAAGTTAAAGATGAAAAAATAACTGAAAGTTCTTACATGAAAAGACATCACTTCAGTCTCAGGAATTTCTTCAGCCACAAACTGCTGAAGATTTGAAAGTTTTCACAGAATTTTTGGTGAAAAGAACAAACAGTGAGTCCCAATACTCTTTCCTAGACGCATGCTACCAGGCATTGCTGTAGTGAGGGGATGCTTGGCTAGATAGATCATTTATCTGTGGATGTACAGCAATTCTCATGTTCTCCCAAATAAGCTATTCCTTACTCACTCCTCATGCTACTTTAGCGAAGTATCTTGAATATCGAACAAACTCCAAAGTCCACATGGAAACTCCCAGCAGTTTAAAATGCACACTTAATATCTACTTAGGTAAGCGACAAGTAGGATCATTGTTGCTTCATGTTCTACAATGGCTTCATATCCAATTCTAAATACACTTCAAAACAATATCTTCTGAATGATTTATCATCCATTTTTGAAACTGTTTCTCTCCATGACTCATCCTAATATCTAATCTCAGCAGACAGTCTCCAGAGCAAAGCTTTTGGAAGCAAGGTACTTACAGCTAGAGGCCCTGATTTATAGCATTTCGTATTATTAAAGCTTCAGCCTTGCTACTTCAGCTGAAAACACAAGCCTCCCCCAAGCATGATACTTCAATTATCTCTTTCCTGGAGACAAACATCAAATATGATTTTCATTAAAAATAATAGTGAAACAGTCTGGAAAATGTAGTGAGCATATTTTTCCTATCTGTAAGAATCATTTTTGTAATTACATCTGTATAATTTAGACTTCAGTAGTACCCACAACTTATTATGTGCATTAGAAAAATCATAAAACAAACCAGCTCTTGTCCCTGAAGAAAGGATGAAAGGGGAGAGAATAAGGCTATAGTTAGAAATTATGGTATTTGGCGTAAGGGTTACCTAGCTAATTTATTCTGTTTTGTTTGTTTTCTTAAATGGAAGCATCATACATTTTTAAACAGCTTTGTAGTTTGCTTGGATTGGCTTGCCTTGATAGGTGTTTAGCTACCTTTATTTTCTCACAGTATTTTATCACTCCCATCATTCTGTATTATTTTAAGGAGGGGGGTACTGACACACTTCTTTTCCATTCTGACAGAATTTTCTTCTACAAGCTGAAATTTGTGACAATGAAAGAGAACACTGGGGACAGACATTCTTGCTGATACAAGAATGGGCTAAAACAGTGTTCATAGAAGGCATCACCAACAACAGTGAAAAAACGCACAGAAGACACATGCAGGGTAAATGGCAAAACGACAGAATAAAGGAGAGAAACAGAAGTATCCTGGCTATCTTAAAAAATAGTTTCGATCAAAGTTGTACACCCTTGAATTAACATCAGCCTTGTTGGCTGTGGAGAAATCTGTATATTGTAGAAACTGTATCATAAACACTAATGATATGCTGCACTGCTTTGTGAAGAGGTGTCATTCCTGCTATGGAAAAGAAAGTAAAAATCCTAATGAGCAAAGGAAGAACACTGACAGTTGTAAGCATTGGGGAGGGAGCCTGCAAATGTTGTATCTGAAGGAACCACATGGTCATAGGCAGAACAGTTCTTAAGGCAATAAATATTTCTGGGGGTCAGGAATTGGTGAAAAGAGCGCCTATGTATAAAAGCCAGGCTCACCTCTAAAATTACCGTTCCCTGCCAATTTACATGACTCATGTGAGTAGCAAAATTCTCTTTTAAGTTTGTGTTGTCCTTCAGGGTCCAAGGAGTAGGAAACGTATAGGATCTGAATGTATCTTAAAAAAAATTGCCACACTGAATAATTTCATTGGGACTGATACTAACAAAATTAGTAGGTCTAACCACCCTCCCCCAACGCAGGCAGTGCTTCCAAACCCAAAACACCACCACATTTTGTGTTAGTTTCTCCACATGAATGTATCTGTGGGTCATGCATCCTGATTATATGAATCTATTTTAAGCTCTCCAGATGAAATAACTCTTGCCTTTAAAATAGTCATACACAGTACCCTACTGTCCTGGTTTCAGCTGGGATAGAGTTAAATTTCTTTGTAGTAGCTAGTATGGGGCTATGTTTTGGAGTTTTGCTGGAAACAGCGGTGATAACGTGGAGATGTTTTAGTTGTTGCTAAGTAGCACTTACACTGGTCAAGGACTTTTTCAGCTCCCCGTGCTCTGCCGGGTGCACAGGAAGCTGGGAGGGGGCACAGCCGGGACAGCTGACATCAACTGACCAACAGGACATTCCATACCATATGATGTCATGCTCAGCATATAAAGCTGGGGGAAGAAGAAGGAAGGGGGGACGTTTGGAGGGATGGTGTTTGTCTTCCCAAGCAACCGTTATGTGTGATGGAGCCCTGCTTTCCTGGAGATTTCTGAACACCTGCCTGCCCATGGGAAGTGGTGAATGAATTCCTTGTTTTGCTTTGCTTCCACGCCCAGCTTTTGCTTTACCTGTTAAACTGTCTTCATCTCAGCCCATGAGTTGCCTCACTTTTACTCTTCCAATTCTCTCCCCCGTCCCACCAGGGGGGAGTGAGCGAGCAGCTGCGTGGTGCTTGGTTGCTGACTGGGGCTAAACCCCTAGAATACTTTTCAAAGTACTGGCAAAGCTGATCCTCAGTAAATACCACGCATTGCTATAGCAAAAATAAATTATTGAAGTGAGAACTTGTCTTCTGTTTTGACTAAAACATCTGAAAAAAAAAATCAAATATTTTTCTTCTAACTCTGGCAACTACCCAAATATGTCTTCAAGAAATAAATAATTTCTTATCAGACTATTTCTACATTCTTTCACTCTCATATACCTGTTTACATCTCATCACTTTCACACCCATTTTAAAGTCCATACAATGCTGTTCACATAAAGATACTTTCATGAAGTCATCTGAAACAACAAAAATCTATAATATCTCCATGCCAAAATATTTTGCATTAAAATAGGACACATTTCCCACACAGAAAATCAGAGCATATAATCTATTTTCAAAAAAATCTTGGTACAACAGAACATTACTGTCTTTCAAACTACTGTGGGTTTTTTGTTAAAGGTAATGAAGAGGAATTTAATCTAATAAAAACATTTCAACACAAGCAAAATAAAAGCAAAGCTTGTGCATCTTGAATATACCTTTAAAAATGAAGGCCAATGTCTTCTTCTCACAAACATCTGCTTTTGTAATTAATATTCGTTGTCATATACATGAGAGTTTAATTTGTTAAATCTGTAATTTGTAAACTGTCAAAGATGTTTTGCAGGAGTTCTTAAAGGAATCAATAAACAAAACTAAACAGAGAGGCCCTTCTGTTTCTCCCAAACACTCCTCTGAAGAGTTGCCAGCTGCCAAACATTTTGACTAGGGCAGTATATATATGCAGTGGTGTAGGATGTATGTAACTAGTAAACTGTTTAATGACTAAAACCTCTTTGAAGAGCAACTGGAAAATAAAACACAGCAATAAAACAATTTTGAGAGCAATAACTAATGAAGCATGTATGGATTCAAGCCTTCAGATGGACTCATTTTTTTATTGAATTACCCTGGAACTGAAGCAACAACCTGTTTCATACTATGAAGATAACCCATGTCGGCAATAGATACTCACAACTATGGGAAAAGCTTCATTTGGGATTTATACTTCATTTGACAACAGAAACCCAAAAATGGCAGAAGTGTAGACTTAAGAATGAATCCTGACAAATATCCTTCCCAGGATCATAAATATCTCTCACCTGTGCACATTCCTTGCTAAGACAAATCCACAGTGGTTACTGAACTCAGGGGCAATATTAATAGCACTAACAGATTTGTCAAAACTTCATGTGTCAGAGCTCACGCCTCTGAAAAATTCAGTTTAAATTCATCAATGGGCTCAAAAGTTACTGTTGGGAGAAAAAATTAAATGGAAACAAGTCCTGCAATACTGTATAATGTCAGTTTTCTAAGAAAGTAAGCTTAATCTCCCAGTTGTGCCCACAAAAGTCATGTAGTGGAATTAAAAACTTATTTTAAAAGCTATAAAAAGACCTTTGTGTTTTATTTTTTGGATGGTGGGAAAAAAGAAGAGTTTCCAAAGAAGACTTAAGTATAGAATGACCAACGTGCTAACTTTCTTCACCATGTGGACAAGTGGCCCAAGCGACTTCCTTTCTGCAACTTCTAATACCTGCACACACCACCTTAGCAGCTTCTGCTCATGGTGTTGCCTGACAATAATGCTCTAGCATCAAAAATTGTGAATACAGAAAATAATTTTGCATTTTTAATATTATTCAAAAGCAACAGTGTGCCTTGTTGTATAGCTACTTATTTTCTTCTAATAGACTAGATCTTGTTTCAAGCATAACATAGCAAGTAAGTTTTTCTAAAAAAAAAACAACGCAGTATCGTTTCTTTGTCTCCCTTGTGACCACTCAGGTTGCTGAATTCTTCTTATGACCTCAGTTGAGCTACATCCCCTAGTCCTGTTGACGTGCCTCACAAATTGTTCTAGGCAAGCTCCCTGGACAGGGCTTCCTGGAATTTCTCCACAGATTCATCCAGGACTGTATTTGGTGCTGTTATTAAGCAGTTTTAACTCCACTACTTCTTTTCTGTCTGTCTTTTCATAGTCCAAATAAGGAACTACACATAAGTCTCCTTGGAAAAAACAAAACAAAACAAAACCATCACCCTCACTGACTACATTTAGTGTGCAAATTGTTTTAGACAGTGAGAATACCTCATTAAAATATGCAGGGTTTACATAAACTGTCCTTAACTTCTATTTATTCTAAAACTTCTGTTCTCGCTCTTCGGAGGTCTAGGTTTGTGATACATATTACACAACCTCAATTACAATGGCAGAACTGTAAACCTAAGTATGTGTCCTAGTAATCCTAATTATCACAGTAAGTTTAACAATTGTTTTTGGTATTTGTAGAACAAATTGTAATCCAAGAGTATGGAAAAATATTTTCAGCAATAACTCTGGAAAATACAGCAGTAATTAATTATTTCCTGTAAGAAAAATAACAGCCTTAACAGAAAATTCAAAAGATCTCTTTCAGCACAACAATCCAATAGGATAAGTATTTCTGGACTATTTTGCATTGTATATCTACAGCACAATGAATTCTGCATAAATACATTCTATCAATAAGTAACGAAAGACCAAAACTGCCTGATATGACAAAAAAAATCAACTTGCAAAATATTTTATGATAATGTTAATAAATTTAAATACATAACTTCTTTTGAATACCTAGGTTCATTTTTTAACACAGCCATCGAAAAGTTTAACAGATCTGTATACATATAACTTGTATATCCACAGAGCAAGAAATAACCAACCAACCCTTAAAGGAAGTATACAGTAAAAAAAAAAAAAAAAATAAAAAAAATCAAGTGCGTTGTGCCAAGAAAGTCTTTGACTATGCACCCACTTTTTTATCCTATTCAGAACACAGCACAAAGAAAGCATTAGAAGTCATAAATCTGCAAGGGCAAAGTAAGAACAAACTTAATTTAAGCATCTAGGAGCACATAAACACAGTTAGATATCACAACTCAATTCACTAATCATTTATCATGTACTGGTGCTTAATAACTTTAACCAACCACTAGAGTCCTTAAAGATCTAGCCTAACACTTCTGGCTCCTGGCTCCAAACACTTAGATCTCTTAGATTTTTTCCTGAACACTTAGATTTTTTCCTGAAAATAGTTACAAAATACTTGCCAAATACTCTTACTGTATCTACAGTACTTTTCAAATCCAACATTGGCATGCCCCAGCCTTTTTCTTCTGTTTTCCACCTGTGCTAAAGCTCTTACTTTTTTGAATTGATAATTTTTCTGAAG
The DNA here is from genome assembly GCF_963921805.1 of Phalacrocorax carbo. Lineage (NCBI taxonomy): Eukaryota > Metazoa > Chordata > Aves > Suliformes > Phalacrocoracidae > Phalacrocorax > Phalacrocorax carbo. The sequence goes on along the minus strand of NC_087548.1, from coordinate 27,213,403 downwards.
CTGCAAGAGAAAACTCCCATACCCTGTAATTTCTCCTCTTGGGCCCCTGCAGTAAGCTGATCTAGTGCACATCTGTCTCACACATAAACCATGCCAAGCTCTGTTTGAAAGGCTTCTCTAAAGCCACACGGTATTTTAAAAGTGAGTACAGACCAGAAAAAAAAATATCTCTGTTTTATTTTATAATGCAGATTGGGCATTTCAATGTATTATCAAACTAAAGCATCTTCAAAATAATGAGAAAAATTAACCTTTTAAGTTCCTGATACCCCTGAAACTAAAGGCTACTGCCATACTAAAGCAATCAACAGCATGTAATCTAGCATGAAATATGTGCAAAAATGTTTGAAGGGGAAAAATGGTCCATAATAATTCCCGGTACTTTTTCCAGTTTCTTGCTTCTGAATAATAAATTAATTCCTTTGTGAAGATGAGAGTGGAAGTAAGGTACCTTCTCTTTGCTAAAAGGAACAATTGAGTCACTCCCACATGCTCCCTCTTTCCTTTTAAAATAAATAAGTGTTGTAACTCTGAGAAATGTTTAGTTTCCAAGTGCATCCCCCCTCTCTCCCTACCACACAGAAAGGGACATGTCCATATGGTAGACAGACTCTCAATAAAAGGCGGACTGGATAGGACTGACAAATGATCGCAAGTATGCTGGGAAGCACTGAATTTCAAGCATTACATTTTCTAAGTGCAGAGACTGTCCAATAGCTGGAAACATCTAGGTGTTTTTATTCAGTAAAAGCATTCGGAAGTTTATTTTTAATACATTTGGGCTTCTTCCTCTGCTTCTGGAATCAGCGTGACTCTCTTAGAACAAATCTAGTGCTGTTATCCAAACAAGGTTATGGATCTAATTAGGAGGCATATTTATAGCAGGTTTTGGAGGAAAAAAAGCAGGAAGTCGCGCCACTGTTACTGTGCTTATGGACACCCTGTATAAGCAGCAATCAGCCAAAACTAATGCACCCATACTTCCAGATGTATGGAAAATACCTGACCTCAGGCCTGATGGTTTTGTGCTTTAGGCTGCAGCTGTAAGGTAAGAAAATAGGATCCAATTCCAACACATGAGGACAGAAGCTGGCAGAAAACTAGTTTTAGATCTATTGCTGATCAGAGTTGTGTACAAGAAAAGATGTCCCTGACTTCAGATACAGCAGAAGCGTTAAAGTGTGCGTGGCCTGCGGGGAAGGCTGCCAGCCTTAGGGGACCATTATTTCACTTTTCTCCAGTTTCGTATTCTGAAGGGGAGGGAAGAAATTACTTTGACCCAACGCTTTTTTTTTTTTCCTTTTAAAAGAAAAAAAAAAAACTCAAAACATTTCCAGGGATATGAAGCTGCCAAAACTTAGAATTACATGCAAACAGCAGAAACAAATAAAGTAATATACAGGCATTAAAGCCTCAGGGTTGTGCCCAGAACCTACATTTTCCATCTAATATCCTGTACCCCCTCTTTCTTGGTGTTTACTTGAGGGGGGGCTGTTCCGATTGCCTTCTGTCACTTCTCTGGCACACAATAAACAGAGCAATGCGGAGCTAATTTAAGTGGTTTAGCACATCAGGATACAGCTGTGAAAGGTTTTGGGAGAAAAGCTGGGGAGGAAGAAGAGGGCTGTGTGCGGTCCAGTCAAGCCTGCACACAAGAAGGTGGTTCAGTTGGGCACCTTCCAACACCACTGCCTGAAGCCAGGGAAGACTGCCCTGTGTTTAATGCTCCAACCAGCCCAGGAACAGCAGCAACCTCAACACAGGGAATTAAAAAGTCCACTCCTAGCAGCAGGAGAGACAGGGCCACTCTTCAGTGTCAGGAACTTTTCAGCTGATCCTTGCTCATCCATCAGTAGACCACCTCCTCCTGTGTGCCTACAACTTTTATATTTAATCGCTATAAGACAGAGGTCTTTTCTTCTCCTTAATATTAAGTTTAGGCACATGCATTGGCTTTACACAGCGCAAACTATGACTTGATTCCGGCAACTGGACAGATTGACATCTGTTTTTCACATCACTTTTGTTTGAGAGGAGTGGTTCAAGTTTTTAATCATTTGGGGCCCCAGCTATACCCAGAATATATTGGCTCAATTCACTAGCAGAAAGAAACACACGTCCACTGGCATCAAGACATAAAAATGAAACAAAACGCTTTAGTTATTACTTACTACACCGGACATTTGAAAAAACAGCAGCATGCACCTTAGTAAGAAGTATCTGCCCCTAAGCTAACTCTCTCACCAAGCATATAAACCACAAAAATTGAAATTCCATCCAACAATTCCCTAAACCAAATACACCAATAAAAGAGTAAAGAAAATAATACTCTTTATAACAGTAGTCTTAAAATTCTGGGGGAGCAAGAGGGGAGGTTGATTACTTTGTGATATGCTGCAACTATTCAGTCTCCTGTACACCTAGGTTTATTCAGCATGCATGGACAAGACAAAAAATGCATGTCTTGTATAGGTACATTCAGCAATGTCCAAGCCTCTCACAACAGGTACCTCAGCTTTTGCTAAACACAATCAAGCTTACAGGGAAGGAAAGGGATTATTTGATAAGGTAACATAGTGACATAGAAACACAGGTAATTAAGAGAAATGGATGTTTAGATTAAAAATTTTCTTTCCCTTTAATCATCTAAGCAGCATTTTTAACCGGTTGCTATGAATGCCTTTTTCAGCAATGGACTGTGAAATCTCTTTTCTTGGTAACTACTTAGCTTTGCAGACCACATTCAGTGCTCAGATATATAACTGTCAGCCATTTTTAAGGGGATCTGTTCATATGCACAACAGAAATAACTATAAACTTCAAAACAATAGTCAAACTGTGCATTCTGTTTTGGTGGGAATTTTGGTTTTTATGTTTATATGCTTAATGATCATTCCTGAGAAAGTTTATCGTGGAAACTCAGTCCTTAAAGGATTAACTTTTTTCCTGTTCCATTCCTGATACTAGAATGAAGCAGAAAAACAAAAAAAAATCATAGAACAATTAAGGTTGGAAAAGACCTCTAAGATCATCAAGTCCAACCATCAACCCAACACCCCCAGGCCTCCTAAACACACATATACATGCCACATCTACATGTTTTGTGAACACCTCCAGGGATGGTGACTCAACCACTTCCCTGGGCAGCCCGTTCCAATGTTTGACAACGTTTTCTGTGAAGAAATTTTTCCTAATATCCAATATAAACCTCCCCGGGCACAGCTTGAGGCCATTTCCTCTCATCCTACTGCTTGCTACTTGGAAGAAGAGACCAACACCCGCCTCACTACAACCTCCTTTCAGGTAGCTGTAGAGAGCGATAAGGTCTCCCCTCAGCCTCCTTTTCTCCAGGCTAAACAACCCCAGTTCCCTCAGCTGCTCCTCATAACACTTGTGCTCTTGACCCTTCACCAGCTTCACTGTTCTTTGGACACAATCCAGGACCTCAATGGCTGCCTTCTTCTGATGGGTCCAAAACTGAACACAGTATTTGAGGTGCAGCCTCACCAGTGCCAAGGGGCACAATCACTTCCCTACTCCTGCTGGCCACACCATTCCTGATACAAGCCAGGATGCTGTTGGCCTTCTTGGCCACCTGGGCATGCTGACGGCTCATGTTCAGCCGGCTGTCGACCAGTACCCCCAGGTCCTTTTCCGCTGGACAGCTTTCCAGACACTCTTCCCCAGGTCTGTAATGTTGCACGGGCTGTTGTGACCCAAGTGCAGGACCAGACACTCACCTTTTTTGAACCTCATACAGCTGGCCTTAGCCCATCGATCCACCCTGTCCAGGTCCCTCTGCAGAGCCTTCCTACCCTCAGGCAGATCAACACTCCAACCCAATTTGGTGTTGTCTGCAAACTTACTGTGAGGGTGCACTTAATTTCCTCATCCAGATCATTAAGAAAAAGATATTAAATAAGACTGGCCCCAAAAATGAGCCCTGGGGAACACCACTTGTGACAAGCTGCCAACTGGATTTAGCTCCATTCACCACAACTCTCTGGGCTTGGCCATCCAGCCAGTTTTATACCCAGCAAAGAGTACACCTCTCTAGGCCATGGGCCTCCAGCTTGTCTAGGAGAATGCTGTGGGAGACAGTGTCAAAGGTTTTACGGAAGTCCAGGCACACAGCATTTACACCCTTACCCTCACCCATTACGTGGGTCAACTCATCACATATCAACTTAGTTAAGCAGGACCTGCCTTTCATAAACTCATGCTGACTGTGCCTGACACCTGGTTGTCCCGTACATGCTGCGTGATGGTACTCAAGATGATCAGCTCCATAACCCTTCCTGGCACTGAGGCCAGATTGACAGGCCTGTAGTTCCCCAGATCCCCCTTCCGCCCTTTCTGTAGGTGGGTGTCACACTTGCTGACTTCCAGACAACTGGGACCTGCCTGGTTTGCTAGGACTTCTGAGAAATGATTGGAAGTGGCTTGGTGAATACTTTTGCTGTTCCCTCAGTACCCTTGGATGGATCCCACCCAGCCCCATAGACTTGCATGTTTTTAAGTGCTGTAGCAGGTTGTGAACCATTTCCCCTTGGATTATAGGGTCTTAATCCTGTTCACCGTCTTTCAGGTCAGGGGACTGGGTACTCAGAGAACAGGTGGTCTTAATGTTAATGTCTTTGCCTCAGTCTTTATGTACCTCAGCCTTTTCCTCATCCTTTGTCATTAAGTTTTGCTCCGCATCCAGTAAAGGATGGAGATTCACCTTTGCCCACCTTTTGGTGCAAACATATTTGTAGAAACACTTTTTTATTGCCTTTTATGACAGTAGTCAGATTAAGATGTAGTTGGGCTTTGGCCCTTCTAATTTTCTCCCTGCATAATCTCTTGGCATCTTTGTAGTCCTCAAGTTGCCTGACTCTTCTTCCAAAGATCATAAACTCTCCTTTTTTTCCTCAGTTCCAGACAGATAATACCAGATATTAAAAAATATTAGTGCTCTTTGTGATAGATTTAGTACACATCCACTCCGTTGAGTGATTTCTAGTGATACTAAGAGCAGTATTTCTCTTTTCCTTGCATATTCAATGTTCAAAAGGTGGTTATAGCAGAAATTTAGATTCTGAAAGAACAATGGCAATATACAAAAGTGATGTTGTAGCGATCTCCTTTGTTAATGTTGGTTAAGAAACTAGTTCACCAGTAAATGGCATGTATTTGGCTGTATCTTAATATTTAGTACCTTTAATAGTATTTGGTAATTTAGTAGTACCTTATACATATGTAAACTCATGGCAGCAGACTAAAACGATGTACAGAGCGAGGAAGATATACTGAAAGTCATGCAAGAAATAGCTGTGAGGAAAAACAAAGAAAGCTTATTTACTCAAATTTTTCCTAAGCTTTTTTGAAATCACCTGTGGTGTTACATTAGAAGACAGTCTCCCACGAGAAAATGCGAGACATTTCACCATTTGGCTACCTAAGACGGGCAACCAGGGAAATGGACAGAAACCCATACCCACCGGGTCCTAGAAAATAAGGAAGGAGCAAATTCCTTCCCTCTGCTCAACGTTCTGATACATTTCCATTGTGCAACACCTGAGCTTAGAATGATGAAAGCGTAAAAAGCAGCTCAAATTCACATGGTTTTGGGACTTTTTTACTCTCTTCTTTTTGTGCTACTGCATTAGGAGATTTTACAAGTTGTAAGAAGCAAAATAGAAACACACTTCTAATACTGAATCTCACAACATCTAAGGTGATCCTACCACTGTGCCACCATGAGCCAGGCAGCACAATTTCCTTAACAGAGTATGAATTACAGGGGATGATGGATTAAGGAGAGATTTTCAACCACCTTTGTCTCTCTGAGCCAAAACAGTACAAACCACTAAACTGGATGTCAGATGATGTTGCTTCTTTCTATCCTTTGTGTAATTCTGGCTTTGTTTTCCAATATGGATTTTTAAATTTTTCTCTCTGATACTGTAATATTGCATTTTAAAAATCAAATGCAATTCAATCTTGAATACTAGTGAACACATATGTTCCTTTAATCCACAACAACTAAACAATAATCAGTATAACAAGTATAGAAAAAAGATGGCAGAACTAAGATGCCATATCCAATTCATCCACAGTTCAATTCAGTAAATGTTTGTTACATGTTGTGTATCTAGTGTTCCTCCGAAGGGCTGGGGCTTTATGAGCAATAATGCTCTTCTACTTAATCAGAACCATATGGAGGTCAGTGTGAGGGTCCATCCAACTGAAGCAGAACTGGAAAGTATATTAAAAGTTAACTGTGAAATTATTTCATATGTATCTTACAGAGTTTAAGAAGCAAATTTAACAATGTTAGTGTCTCGGTATTGTTGAAAAGAGAGCATGTCAATGAAGTGACTCACGCTACCTACGATATTTCTACAAAGCAGATTTCTGAAGTTTGCAACTAAAAGTAAATAAAAGGAGTAACATGCAACATGCAAACAAACTCAGACAAAGATAAACAAAATACAGAAGGTGGGACAAATCCCATATCCCTATACCTTTCTTGCTGTTGCCTGTTTCTGATGGGGAGACTACAGGAAAGCTGAACCCCAGCAGTTTTGTTTACCTGAAGTGCCAACATCTCCTTTCCATAATGCAAAAATGGGCTTCATATGATTTTGTTTTAAATACTATTGAAATTACGGAGGCAGTCAGTAGTTCATAGTAATAAAAAGCAATAAAGGGGAAATATAAGCAACATTGATACAATAGTTACCCACCCCATGCCCTCAGTTATTTAGCAGACATGATACCACTATGTACCATTTAATATGTACTTATTTTAAAATGAAGTGATGGATATAAGCAGGAGACAAGTCTACATGCAAAATTCTTGTACACAGAAGTTTGGATGTAACACTACAATCAGTTGCCAATATCAACAAAACAAGCAGCCAGTTAGCTGTTGCTTTTTTTTTTTAATTTTCTGTGTGAATTTCATATATATGAAAGGGAATTAAATAGCACTTACTAGTGCCAGACATAATACGAGCAAGCACCAGACAGCTTCAATGCACAGCTCTGTAAATGCATCTCATTTTTGACCTCCAACATTCTTGCTGAAAGTCTAGGTCACAGAACAGGACTTCAGAGCCCTTCCTTTGTGTGATTTAAGCTCATGGTTGTGACTCACAGTTAAACAGAGCGCACTGTCGATAATAGCAGTAAAGGATCACATTTGGGGAAAATTTCTCCCCTCTGATCTTCACAGCATGAATAATGCTTATTCTGTAAGTGTTCCAAGTGCAGAACTCCCATTGAGGTTTCATTAAAAAAAAAAAAAAGTACAGAATACACAGCAGAGATCTACACTACGGATAAGAGACTCACAGCATGAATTAGAGAATAACTTTGCCCTTAATTTGAACTCAAGTTCTTCCCTACTTCCCCATATTGTGTCTGAAAGATTCATTTGTTGCTGCATTTTTCAATCATGCTGCAAGTGTGACAGAAATGCAAGCACACTTCCTCTGATGTCTAACACAAAACATATTTCCAGTGAAACAAACCAAAATAATTTGGTTAAGATCAGTTGGTGAAAAAACATTTTGTATACTGCTGTGTGATGCTGTGTACTTTCAGTGGAAAGAGTAACTTTGAAGGTTCAATATAAGCAGCAGAAAAGCCACTAAAAAAAGTGTCTTCAGAGTGCTGATGCATTGATATTTTCAGTGCTTAATACAGACTTTTATGCGTGTGTGATGGAAGAACTACTGAAAGCCTTTCCATTAGATGGAAAAAAGAAGCAGAAAACTACACCTTCTACTATAAAATTCTGCTAATGTAATTCTTGTTGTGCTTTAAATACACCCACAGGGCTTTTACTTTCCATCAAGGGAACATAATACCCCTCCTGCATGAGAGCACCATTTACTGAGCAACTTTACTGACCATTTACAGAACAACTTTTACTGAGTCGTGCTCAGATAAATCAACCTCTACGGTTTTTTGTAACTCACCAGAACTGTCTCTTTATTCTCCCAATAGGGCAGAGGGGCGAGAAATTGATGTCATGGAAAAAAAATGCATTTGATGTACACAAGATTCCTATAGTTACAAATTTAACCCTACAAAAGCTGCATGAACAATGCCCTTTTTCATCCTGTAGAATTATTTTTTTTTCCTCACAGTACAGCTTTCATGATAGGAGCAATCCTAGCACAGACAGTTGCAGACGACTGCTTTCATTGTAAGCGGTCTCAGTAATTAAACAGGTCTCAGTGGCTACAGACCCTGCTGCGTCAGGTCTATGCTAGTATTTGCCATCGCTAAACACAAGAGAAACACAGAGAGAAATTTTAACCTAAAACCAATGGGAATAACCTGACGACCTGTTGATATGTCTGCAGTAAGCAAGTTAAACGAGACATAGTTGAAAAAACTTCGGCCTTGTCCCAGTGACAGAGCACTGAACCTGACCTCTGCTTTAGATGTAGAAGATTCTGACACAAAGAATAATGGCTTCTTAAACACTGTTATGGAGAACATAGTAGTATAGTCTAATAGTAATCATAGTTCAAGACAACCATTGGAGAGCTGTGGGAAATTATTAAACATTAACAAGTAAAATGAGTTGCTTCAACACTCATCTCAGTCTGAAAAAAGATTTGCTAGGATAATTATTAGCATGCTTATGTCAAAACTTTATGCAAAAATGGCCAGCTTGCAGCTCTGGGCAAAATTCACTTCTGAGTTTCATTGAATTTCACTTTAAGCGCTGGCATTTGCTAAAGATAGGAAGAAAAATTCAAGGTTCCACCTATGCTGGAATTTTTAAACACAGAGGAAATAAAGAAGCAAGGGCCTCTGGCAGAAGGTCACTGTCTGTTCAGGAACTCGGTTTTGGAGTGTTAACGTTTTGGCTGGAAAAAGCAGGGTGATGGGGAAGGGTTAATGCTAGAAAGAAGGGAAGAATAATAAACATTGCCTTCAAAACATTTTGGGTTTCCATAGGATTTTAAAACGGGGGAAAAATTGTAATATATTGACTAGCAACATCTTCTCGGTTTTCATTTTGAAATTAATTCCCATCATAAGGTAACATTTCTGCCTTTGATAATATATTCTTACAAATCAGTATAGATGTCTTACTACTATTATCTCCATCATATGGCAGAAAATATATTCTTTTAGTTCTAAAAGATTTATTCTTACCATCCTCACTTTAATGTGGAAAAGGCTAAAAAAAGAACAAAAGCAAACACTGGAGTATAAAATACCAACTACATGCACCTTTCACTATTTATCATTGACATGCAACAACTCTGACCCATTCAAGTACACTGATTAATCACAACTTTTGCCTGTATAATAACAAGCTTAAATAATCAAGAAATAGAAAACTAGTATTTGGGAATATATGGACTCAAATAACTAGTTTGATTGAAGGTGCTTGCAGCTAAGCGCCTGTTACGAAGCAGCAAACGCTATGGCAGTAGATGCCCCAGCATCTTCCTCACTGGCAATGCACCGAACCTCTCAGAACCTCCTGACAAGACCAATTAAAGCAGGTCTTCAGATCTGTAATTAAGCAGGTTTACTAAAACAATCTGACAACACAACCTTCAAAATTAGCATCTCTGACACCACAGCCAGAAAGTAACTGCTCTAACCAATCTGTCCTTCAGTTGGCTTGGAACAATCTGCAATTAAAAGTCTCTCTGAAGTCCTCTACCAGCAAAAGAGAAAGAACAGTTCATTCAGGAACAAAGACATCATGGAGAAGATAAAAAACTGCCCATAGGGAACCAGTGAAAGTCAGATCCCTGGTTTCTACCAAAGTAGGAGCTGGAAATAAGTAAAAATAAATCCTGACATTTTATTAGACAAAAGCCACAATATGCTGGGGGGGGGGGGGGGGGGATGGGGGGGAGGCGGCAGGGAAAGAAAAATAAAAGAGACAGAGAAATAGCCTTTATATATGAAATTTTGGGGGAAAACATACCAAGGGGGGTGAGAGAGGGAGAGACGGTATAAACATCAGTAAGTATGTCCTAAACAATCTGTGCTCTTATTAATCACAATTCTAAAATGATAAAAAGACCCTCTTTTGGAGTGAAAACAGTCATCACTGTCACATGCCTCATTATGGAAAGGATTTATGTGGTTTCCTCTTAGCAATGTAAACCAAGGCTTGAAAAGTTCCACATATTTTACTGTTCGAAGCCCTCTTACGACAACTCCCAGAAACTGCAGTGCTAATCCACATTTAGGAATGAACAGACACATGGGAAGAAAAAGCAGTCAGGAGTTTTGCTCCAAAGTTATTTAGTATATTAAAAAGCTGAAATGTAAATAAAGCAAAGGAAAGTAACTTTAACACAGAACTGAAATTAAGATGTCAGAGTCCTTTGCTCTAATGTTGGCAAGTTTTCACCAAAATTACTTGTGATACGTTACAGAAAGTATAAACGCATGGTATTTATAGCAAACCCCCACTTCTTACCTCAAATCATAGGTCTATATCTGAAGCAAAATTTGGACTCTAAGCCAGTGTTAATAGTGCTGAGTTAAATTTGTACCACTTGAATGCTTTTTATGACCTTTATTTATGTTAAATCAAGGCCTTCTCCAGGCAAGTTGGTAGTTATAGTCTCTTATGTTTCCTAAAAAGAAAACTAAATATTATGTCTCATTCTTTTTTATTTCAAGTGGAAAAAAGGCCATGAGTACCCAAGCCAGTGATGCATCCATTTTTGTCTGTTTTGCTTGAACAATGACTTCATTTTCAATACTGATCTCATTAGCATAGATTTACTTGTGTCTGCAGAATAAAAGGTGCTCCATAAAAGCAAATTCTATTTCATATCACACCAGTCAAGACTTTTCAAGCTACTCATTGATACACAAATGTAACATCACGTACCACTGAACTAGTTTATCCTTTTTTTTCTTATTTACCTGTAGAACTAGCTTGTGTATCTGTTCAGAAAGACACCAGAGATGTTGATTTACTTGATATACGGATGGACTCAGGCTTTACTAAAGACCAGATTACTTAATTTTTGGCCCAGTGTCCCCATCAGGTCACTTTGAAGGGGAACTGGAGTTCTACACATTTTACAAGGGCCTTTTAAAATATGCAGTATTTCCATTTGCCAACCAGCATGTTTTCAGGCAATCCTGGTTGAGCCGTAACATATTCAAATAGGAAGAAACATAGAAGAGTTTAATAATAGGAAATCTACCATGAGAACAAAGATTATACCATGTTCTAGAGTATTTCAATGAACACCCACTAAAGAGATCTTTCGTTCACTTCACAGTGAAGGAATCAACCAGAAGACTGAATGTTTGTTGCAATGCTACTTGCTATAGCACACAATAGCAAATGATCATTTGTAAATTATTTTGAGGGGAGAATTTTGAAGCAGTGAGAGATGCAAACATCCAAGTGTGAATTTTGGTCACAGTTAAACAAGGAATAAATAATAATGATTATAGTAAAATCTAGCATAAAGTAGGGTCTTAGCTTCTTTGTCCTCTACAGGTTTCCAGCACTACAGTCGTCAAACCACACAGGTTTGTCACAAAACAGAGTGTGCTTTAATGATCCTGCATCTTTAACTACTATGCTGAGGAGACACATAGATACTGCTCATTAAAACTATGGATTCACTTTATTCTTCCCTAGATTCTCCCTTGCAGACTTCACTGAAAGCCTTAAACTGGTTCTTAAGTCCACCACATGGGAAGAACTTCCTTGGAGAGAATTCCTGATCATAGAGGAAAATGTGTCTCTCCTGGTGTACTGAGCAAGAGGAGGGTCTCCCAGTCCCAGAAAAGCAGTTGGGGCAGGGAGGGGGGCCACAGCTTCCTTGGGCAGGCATGCCCTCAAGAGCTGAAGGTAACACAACACTAGAAGTAGAATCATAGAATGTAGTATGCAGCCATATTACAGCTACCAGTGCACACTAAGACTCCCAGTTACAAAGGACTTGAAAGCTGTGTGGAGATCTCATGTAAAACAACCCTCTGCACAAGATGCTCAATTACAGACTCTCTCATGTTCCTTTTCAACCACATTCTAATGCCCATTTTAAAACATACCATCTGCAAAAGCAATAAACATAGAAAAGCTGAATAGACTTCATACTTTATTTTTTGCCTTTTTTTTAATGCTTAATGGTTTCAACATTTGGTTGTGGTTGGTTGGGTTTTTTTTTGGAAACTGGGTCTTTAATGAATGCAGTATTTTATGGCTGTAAAGAATAATTGTTTGAAGAAAAGAAAGGACACTGAAAAAACCCAGAACACTGCCCCCCAGCCTGCCTGATCTAGGCCCAATTTCCCCGCATTTTAATCATATTAAATTCCATTCTCCGCAGTTTAAAAAGTCAATTAACGCAAAATAAGTCCTGTTAGATAGGGCAGACACCGGATTCACCTGCCTGTTTGACTCTTGTTGAAAAGTACCTGTAATTGATTGCAAGATAACTACTGTTAAAAGCAGGGTATACTGTCATTGTTCAGAAAAAATGTTTTATAAACAAAAAAAAATTTGTCTTCTTAATTCAGTCATATCCAGTAATTCCAACGCAGACTTCTTTAATTTTATTCCACAACATACTGAACAAACATTACTGAAATAACTCTACCAGGACCCCATCAGCAAAGACTGGATTTTTTCCACATGGAATAAATATTGGTATCATTTTCCATATGGCTTTGCTTATTTTCAGTTCTGAATATGAAAACAGCACAAACAGAAACAGGCATAAAAGAGTTATCAAATCCTGTTAGAGCCAAAACCTGGACACAAATGGAACACCATAAGGCAAACAGGTTTGGATTAAAAATGAAATTCCAAGTGCTATAGGAAGCAGCAGCTAAACTCAAAACACATCACTGCTTTTTCATCAGACCTTGGGGTTTGGGGTTTTTTTTTTGTTCTTGTTGTTGTTTTTAAAGTGTTCACAGAAGAATTATTTGCCATTTTGAGAGCCCTAATATGTAAAGCCTGGGCAAAATAGCAACTGTAAGCATTGAAAGGCTATTTCCCACTCCCAGACAAACAAGAACAACTATGTTCCTGAAACCCAGCCAAGCAGCTGTATTTCAAAAAGGTTTTATTCCTAATTTGGAAACAAAGGAGACTGCTTTGTAATGTATTATTTGCATTACCCTAATAATCTAGAAACCAGATCGTGTGCTAGTACATACAAAAAACATAGCCTGTAATTTGGCAGCCTAGACTGTATGGTCACATATTAAGCCTTTTTATTAACAGACCTTTGCTTCATGCAAGTAAGGTGCCAGTGAAATATTTCCAGCAAGACAAAAATTATGTGTTACATAAAAGTAAGGGAAAGAAGGAGTTCTGGGTTCAAACTGCTTCCTGTCTGGCTGTTCATGCTTCATGCAACATGTGACAATTTATAGACTGATCAGACAGCAACCTATAGTCCAGGACAAATGAATCTGGTAGATCGCTCTCAGTAAGGATTAAATTCTGACAGATACTCAGTAACTGCAGTGGCAAGTAAGATGCCTCCAACTTCACTGCACTCCTCAGTTTTTACAATGCTGTTTTCACTTCTATAGCACTGTCCCCTATTTGCAGAGACACTTCCTCAGGGTTTATTTTTGTCATGCTTGAGAAAGCGCTAGAAGTGGGGAGAGAAACTTGCTCCTTCTGGTATAAAGCCCTGTTTCACTTTCATTGCTCTTCTGTAGTTAGAAAATATATGAGGAAGGTCAGTGGGGCCAGATGTCTCTGCAGTCAGCCTGTTAGACACTGTATCAAAGTTATTACTGAAAGAATAATTAACTTACCAGTAGAGAAAACAAGAACTGTGTTGTCCCAAAGACCGTATCTTTTCAGAGCATCAGTAAGATTTCCTACAGCTTCATCCATAAGAGTCACCATCCCTGCATAACGACGCCTCTTTGCATCTTTAATGGAAGAATATGGTTTCATGTATTCTTCAGGGACCTCAAGAGGTTCATGGACAGACTGAAAAGCAAGGTAGAGAAAGAGGGGCTGGGGTGGAAGGGATAGAATGGAAATTAGTTGAACACGAAGTATTAAATGCAAAAGTTACTGCAGCAAAGCAGCCCTAATTCATCAACAGCTGCAGGCACTGTGTTTTGATTTCTTCTACACTTCTCTCTTCTAATCTCTAAATATAAACTAATAAAACATTGATATAGGACTTTTGTGAAGCTGTGGAAAAAATACCAGGTTTATCTTTTCTTCATAACTCAGTTGTGAACAGTTTCATTCTGTGAAACTTCTCCCACTAAACTTTCTGTTCTCATTTTAGAAGAGCTAAATACATGCTAAATCATTTCTATAAATTCATGACTTGATTATAAAAGAAATGGAGAAAGGTAACTGACCAGCGTGTGCAGCCAAAGCCGCTTCTGACAGCAGACAAGGCAAATCTTACCAGCACTACTTCTCATATTTAGCAATAAATATCCTGCTGAAAAGCACCCAACGACAGCTCATATGCAGGTCTCCCCATTAATATATCATTAATATTTTTTAAAACATTCTTTAGTGCTAAAATTATCAAACTAACAGCTGCTGACTGTACCTTCTCAGTTTTATGATTGGCTATAAGATCTATAGCTCTTTCTGTGAATATATTAGTAGAGTACATGTTTTTAAAACCAGTTGCAACTTCTTCTCCATCTCGGAAGTCCAGAGCACAGCGTGTTATATTCTTTGCTTTGATGAGGACGCAATGGTCATGAGAATAATAATCCTCACTCCCCAGAAGATAGCCTAGAACAGGAAAAGGTGTCAGCATAATGCCATATGAACAGATACATCAGGGGGAAAAGTAAAAAAAAAAAAAAAAAGGTCAAAATTTTAGTGGTTCTGAGCTGAAACACTCAACCAACATTTGATCATCTGTAGTGACATTCCCTGACAGGTTTAATTAGCTCAACATTTAATACTTCATGGAGTTTTTATTGCTAATGTAAGTAGTGATTTCAAAACACAAAACATTTTGAAAGCAGTTCAATGACTTTATATTAATAACCTATTGTCAAATACATTAGCATTAAACTAATGCACTGATACCAAAGGCAGTGTATCCAGGTACCACTCTGATTTTTAGTTGGCATGATTTTCTGTATTTCTATTTTCACATAAGACTTCTCCCTCTATTAGAAAGTTCCGGGGTTTTTTTTATTCAAACACATCCAAATATGAAGCATTTTTTGTCAGCTGTGAAGCAACTTCTGATCCACTGCTGACACCAACTGGTGAAAAAGAGACACTATTATTTAAAGATACCCAAATGATACTACGCAAAAATTCTGGAGGTATAGATTTGCTCCTATCAAGGGCTATCCTGTAAGCATTGAGTGCCTTTGCTTTTTATCAACCAGAAACAAATCTCTCAAACTTTTTTGAATCTCAGTAATTATTACTTTGGAAATTAGATTTCAGATTTATTCCCTAATACCCTGAAAAAGATGAATCTGCAAAAATATATTCTTAAGTTCTGAAAAACCAAACTAAAATTGGGGACAAAACCCCAAAAACGGAGGAACTTCACTTGAATTTTTTTCAGCAGCTTCAAGTATACTTGTGCAAACAAGTATGTACAGCAAGAATGAGGTTCTGTTGTAAATACAATATAAACTTCTAATACATTTTTTAGGAGGAAAAATGGCTTTTGTCCATATGCATAAGGAGAGATTTTGTGGGCAGGCTGCCTACATCAACATGCTCAAGAGCCGCAAGTTGCATTCTTCCATTTTGAGTGCCCAGTGGGGCAGACACCACATCAAGTTTGCTGAAGAATCCAACGCCCCTTAACTGCAATCAACACCTACTGGAATTACATGAACATTACAGGATATCAAACTGCTACATTCTCTGAAAAATAATGTCATGCTGGGCACCCAATGACCATGCCCAGAGCCAGCCTGTGTTAAGGCCCCTGCATTAAGAGACTGCTCGGTCCCTGGGTGAGATGTCAAGAGGCACACCAGCCTATCTACATCTATGCGGTCAAAAAGATCAAAGCTCCTGTGAAGGGATGGGAGGAGGCACGTATGTTTAAGCAACTGGATTACAACTGATATACATTAGCTTAATTCAGTTGTGAAACCACAGCCCCAGGGTCCCTAAAGAGTCAAAAGAGACAATCTAAATAGCGCAGTTTCTCATCATTTTTTAACACCACATTTATTGCCCATGTTAAGTCCAACCATTACCAAAGTAAGTATCAAATCCTCTGCGGGTTGGAAGGCATTCTTTTCTGTACATCCCTAAATGCCACTTCCCCACCATGTGAGTAACATATCCCGCCTCTTGAAGTAGCTCTGGGAGGAGTTTCTCATCCAGTGGCAAACAGCTGGGCTGGCATGGCCAAATTATCTGGTGTTGTAAACCTGTGTGGATCTAGCAGAGAAAAGAAGGATGCAAGATTAGTTACAACACATCAACACATTCCTGTAGGCTACTTTATAAGCAGATACAAAAAGAAATAAAGCTACACCAGAGGCTAGCATTAGTTTTAGGCCCTCCTGTCTTCACCTATGTAGCACCAAGGAAGATGAGGAAGCTGCAGGGGGAGGCCATAGGCAATATGGGGGAAGACAAGGAAATAGCACCACAGGGGGTTTAAAAGATCTTCCCAGGCATAAATCGAGTCCAACAAAACAAAACAAAAAAAAGTCAAGCCAAACCTTTTGCAGATTCATCTAAAAACCTCACAGGTAACAATTACCTTTATGCTCTCCTTGAAGGGTAGGGACAACATCTCAACATGGAGCGAAAGATTTTAAATGCGATGGAGATGGGCAAAAAGGCCCACGGCAGGGGAAGCTATCAAGCTTTTGCCTGCATAGAGCAGTCACCGCGGGAAAGGGTGATGAAGGCCAAGACAGCACTTTTTGCATTATTCTTCTAAATGTACGTCATATACACATTTATATATTTATTTACATACTCAAAGTGAATGTGAGCACTTTCACAAAAAAACACATTTGGACACTGGGGATAACACAAGTTTTAGACACTGCCCAAATCTGATGTTGAATAGTTCCACGAGTTTCCAGTCTTAACAAATGGTGAATTTTGCACCTCTTCACAAAAGCATAACTGATAACGATACTCTGAGTGCTACACTTTGCTTCATGAAAGAAGCCTCCGCAGTTATCATGTACTACTATAAGCTGACTTCTGTCAACTCCCCTATCTCCTCCAGAAAAAAACCCACACTACCCTAAAGTTAGGCCAGCAAGCACACACATACAAGTATAAATACCTTGTTTATTTGCTAAATATTTCTAGCAATCTGCCTCTGTCAAAGCAAAAAATCTCCTAGACCCCCTAGAGCACAAGACATCGGATTTTATAACTCCACTAAGCACTCCAGTGTAGTAAGCTGCATGATTAATTTTTAAAGCATCACTTTAGCAACACTTTGAACTAACTTTTAAATCAAATAAGCCCTGATCTTAGGCAAGTGGGTAAGTAGACTCTTACAAAAGGCCTACCAGTAACTAATTTTCTTTGAGAAAGGAGCTAGAAAAAAACCAGGTTTTTTAAATGCAGTATTACAAAAAAATATTATTAATACAGTGAAAGACACAAGCTAGCAAAGCATTGCAATTTCTTCCACTGTCTCCAGAAAACATAAAAGGGAGAGGAAAATAATAATGAGTTTTAAAACCCCATCATTTTCATAAACCAATACCTTTGCTCTTCTTTCTTTATGGACTGCAAGATGACTATCAAAATTTCAGGTCCAGACAGGACCAGATTTAGGTTGCTTTTTCAAATCTCTGAGCAATTTTTAGTCATTCAATGGGTAAAAGAAAACTCCTGTATATTTGTTACGTAACTATTTCCTGCACACAATGTCTCTTCGACTTTATAGAAAAATTGCTTCAATTTTCTAATATTCTTTTACTCATTTATAACAAGGTCAGCATGAAGATGATTAAATTAGCAAGTCAGATTCAATACGATGGATTTAAATCAGGACTGAACTATGAGCATTTCCAGTTTCCACTTTAAAGATCAGATACAGCACTGTCCAGTTAACCCTGAGCCATTTCTAGATAAGCACCTTCAGAGTATAAACTGTATTCTAGAAATAGTCAAAATGAAAAAACGCTTTAGGTTATTTAAACAAAACAATTTAAAGAGTTGTTAAAAAAATCAATTACATCTTCCTGTTCTTTATTATTGACTCCTGGAGTTTCCAGGAACAGAACAAACGTTGCTTGGAAAGAATAAGTATCACCTAGAACAACCTTCCTGCGACAGCAAGAGACAACATCCACTAATACAGGATAACATTTGCTTTAATTCTGAACAGTTTCTTCCACAAACCACTATGGGTAACATGAATGTGCAGGACTTTTTGAGAAAGAGGGGAGTTTTGTCAAATACACTTAACCCTTTGTGAGTTTCTCCTTTCCATCTGTGCTGTATTCTCCCCCCCCCCCCCCCCCCCCCCACTTTTTTTCCAAAGTTGTTATAAAAAGAAGGGGGATGGGAGGAGTATAGCAGTATGATGAAGTCCAATTCTTATACCTGTGCAACAGGAAAAAATCGGAAAAATCACGACTAGGACTATGAAGCAGCTAAACACCCTAAGGATCAGTCTGTGCACTCCGCCAAGGGATGCACAAACGTCGACACCTATGCTACCATATGAGGGAGAACACACAGGTTAGGATGCATTTAAACGCTGCATTGGAAAACATGCTGCATAAACCGAGCACGTAGCGCCCATCTGCTTCTGTCCGCGCCTTGACTGTGTGCCTGCCCAGTTCAGAAGCACCTAACAGACGATGACTACGAGAGGAGTGTTTTTCATGGGACGCTGCCCTGCCTGTTCAATACAGCTGAAGCGCAGAGAGCACTTCAGCTTTCCTGAAGCAGGACAACTTGCACTGGACTCACGCTTAGTTTCTTGCCGGGCCACCGAGCCGAAAGCGAGCGATATAAGTTTGCCTGCACGTCAACGCAACCGGTTTTCGTACAGCAGCCTTCCCCCAAGCGCACCTTTTCATACCAGGAGGCGGAACTACAGCCAGCGATGCTGAAATGAAGCGGGAGCGAAGCGGCCCCGGCAGCTACCTGCTGACACGCCGCGACGGGCGGCGGGAAGGCGGGGAAGGAGGGAGCGGGGAAGGAGCGAGGGAGGGACGAGGCGGGAGGCGGCAGGCCCGGCGGCTCTCCCGCGGGCACGGCCGCGCCGGGGCAGCGGCCCCGGCAGCAGCCGGCGCCCCCTCGCCCGGCGCCCTACCTGGTAGCGGCCGCTGAGGAGCTGGCTGCGGGAGGGGGTGCAGAGCGGCTGGGTGTAGTACCGCTCCAGCCGCACGCCGCCCGCGCCCAGCGCGTCCAGCCGCGGCGTGCGGATGGCCGAGCCGTGCCAGCCCACGTCCCCCCAGCCCAGGTCGTCGGCCAGCACCAGCACCAGGTGCGGGGCGGGCGGCTGCGCCGCCGCCGGCCGCGGCAGGCAGAGCGGCAGGCAGAGGAGCAGCCGCAGCGGCGGCGGGACGCACCACCGCCGCGCCATCCCCGCCACCAGGAACTGGGCCGCACCGCGGGGACCGCCCCGGGGACGGGACGGGGCGGCGGGGCGGGGCGGGGCGGAGGCGGGCGGCTCCTCCCGCCGGGCGGGACGGGGCGGTGGCGGCGGGCGGGGCCGGCCGAGGGCGGCGGCACGGACGGGGCCGGGGGCGGGGCCGGGGACCGGGGCCGGGGGCGGGGGCGGGGGCGGGGGCGGGGCCGGGGACAGGGGCCGGGGGCGGGGGCGGGGGCGGGGGCGGGGCCGGGGACAGGGGCCGGGGGCGGGGCCGGGGCCCGGGGCTTTCTCCGAGCTCCTGCAGCGGCAAGAATAGCGAGGCCCCGCAAGCAGTACCTGTCGTGGGCTAAGGCGGTGCAGCTTTAGGCCGATTAGTTTAGGAAATGAGTCGAAAAAAAGAGGTTGTGAAGTTCTTGCCCGTGTTAGCAGAGTATCCCGCTGGGTGATGCTGGAGTCCATCTCCAATTCCTAGAGGAAACGCCCACTTAAAGCCATGGACCCATTCCTAGGGGAACCAGGAAAGGTTCCCCTTGCAAGTTTGTGTTTCGGGTCAGCTGTGTTTCAAAGGAAGTCAAGAGTTTGAGGACACTGTCCATTCTGGTATAAGCACAGTAACAGCTGGACTGTTGCTTCTGTCTTCATACGCAACACCATGGCGGCTCATCCAGATTTAGTACTGCCAGCAGAGTTTATTCTGTGCACAAGCAAAGTAGGGCAGCTGCAAAACAGCCGTGGCCTTGCTGCTTACCAACCCGTGCTACGGCCTGGGAAAGACAAATTGCCACTGCCACTGAAGAAGCAGCAGTGCCGTGCGGGATGGCAGTCAGTCCTGTAGGAGAAAAGTGTGTGGCCTTTCTCCTGCCACCACCAGCTGCTGCTCTCATCCCCTCCCCTGCCTGCCCCTTCTGCAAAAGCTTGAGCGACCCCGTGCTTTTTTCTCCTCATTTTGTTCATACAGATGAGAAGCTGTGATCTAGGTCTGGCTTGTGACTGTTATTGAGTAGGAAGGAAGTGAAGCAACCCAGAAGTAGAAATAACAGCTATGACAACAGGGCTGTTTCTTCAAACCATGAAATCTTCTAAAGCAATAGCATAAACGACCACTACATTAGTGATAGTCTTGATGAAATATCTAAGACTGTGAAAGGATAGAAATAGCTGTCAATCCTGATCCATTTTGTTAACCCCTGGAATACATATAAATTTCAGTGTCCACTTAAATATCAAACAAGCATGTGTTTCATGTTTAGCTGGAATGGTACAGATGTGCATCTCCAAATTTATATAGCCATTTGGTAATAGGTGAAAGAACAATCCACTTTAAAAATGGTATTTCTTGTTAAGAAAGGCAAATACTGAGTATGGCAGATTCCTGCCTACTTTCTTTTTGATTGGCAAGTGTCCGTAGAAAGTTCCTGCTGCTATGAATGAAGTCTAGTGGATAAGCCTATGGATTTATCTGATATTGTTTTACAAATCCAAGAGAATTCCCTGCTGGTTTGAAAACAACAGTAACACTTTTTTTTTTTTTTTCCTACAATAAGAATGTCTGTGTCCACAGCTGGTGTTGGAATAACAAGAAGCAATACTGTCCTGAAGTCCGTTTTCCCTGAAGTAAATTCCAGGATTGCTGACAAGCTGCTGTGTGACTATGAGTTATATTTTCTTTGTTGAGATGTTATTCGTACTGTTCAAAACGCGGTAAAGTCCCAATTTATCTTGATTTTGGTTCTGATCCCATGACCAGTCACAGTGGTTTCACCGAATTGTATATTTTACTAACTTCTTCCATGTCCTTATTATAGGTAGTTCTACTGAAATGTTTCCATTCCCATGGAAACTATTCCTGTTAATTCAAAATAATTACTTTAAAAATCTACACAATGCTGATGAAATCAGAAATGTTGGATACAAATTTTGGAATAAAACTCAAAATAGCTATTCATCTGATGTGTTTCCAAAGGTATCACAGTGTTCAAGTGCAGCTGAACTCATATTCCCTTGTAGAGGAGTGTCAAGATTTATTTGCTGGTTATCCTGCTCCACCAGAACTGGATAACCCAGTTGCCTGAGCTGCCAGAGTTAAAACATTAAGTTGTACCATCTAAAATAGGCACAGCAGATACTGCACAGTCACAGTCTGGATGTTGCTGCGTGTCACATTTTCTTAGTGGTTTTTTTCGGGTGGTTTTTTGTTTGGTTGGTTTGTTTTGTTTTTTATTACTACTTGAGGGATTTGGAATCTCAATCAGAAGATACTATTTCTATCGGAGAGTATTCTCTTGAATCAAAAGAATAAATCCTGGAAGTGATCTATGTTCAGCCCCCTGTGTTTCAGTGTACCTTTTCTGAATTTGGGATTGAATAATTTGCATGCTGTTTTGAGGTCAATGATTAATGCAGTCATTAGAGTGACACACAAGATTATGGTATCCGTGTTAATTTATCATTCCACACAAAGTATGAACATGGCACATCTTGCCATAGCATGTGGGAACTTGGAACAAAAATTCAAACGGTAGTAGTAACATCTACTCCGGTGTACCAAAACTCTCTGGAGATGGGGGGGGGGGGGGGGGGGGGAAAGGAAAATGACAAAAAAATGTGGCTGAGAAAACTGTCTTTTGACATGTCCTAATCTCTCCACACACAGAAATTTGAATATTTCACAAAATTTCCTAGATGACCAACTGTCATTTTTTCACCTCATTACAGAGGTGTCTCCTCTGTTAGCTAATGGGGTTGTGGAAGACACGAAAGGCATCCCTGCCAGTCTTCTACCTTGGTGTTTCTGTTTGGTTAGAAGCCCTCTTAAAACATGGATGTACTACTTAAACATTCTTGCTCCTATTCACTTCCTCTTGCTGTATCATGACACCACAAGTTTATGCAACAACATATCACAACCTATAATGAAAAGTAGCAGTGACAGGAAACCACAAAAGCTGCTGAACACTCCTCTGCCCCCTCATCTCTTCAGGGTCACCATTTCCATTTTGTAACTATGAAAGATCGACTTAAATATTTGAACCTTTCTGTGGGCATGATTTGTAAAGCTTCATCCCCTTACAGTTTAGTTTATTGTAACTAAACTATTGTAACTGTGCAAAGTGCTGCAATGTTGAGCTATCCTAATAAATACTCAGTAAGCTCACTTGGGTACCAGAGCAGTAAAAAAAGAAACTACATCTACTAAGAAGCCCTGTCAGACATAGGACTATCATAGATACAGTGTTTCTAATAGTCAGCCGTGCTTGCTTAAAACTACTTCAAGTACCTCTGCGCCAGAATGCATTGTTAAACAGAAAGCATAGCCGTTCTTAAGAAGTAACAGAGTGCAACAAGCTCTCAGCTACTCCATTTGTCTAATTTATGGTCAGTGATGAACGGAGAGTTGTTTTGGGCTTTCAAATTGGCCATAGGAAAGCAACTTTACTTTGCATTGCCTTGTCCCAGCAGCAGCATGTTACGGTTTTTGTCTGCTTCCCTAAATCTTGAAACTAAATGAAAATTAACTGGCCAAGGCTCAATCTTCATGAGACTTGCGTGACAACAGCTGTCAGTGACAAGGCCACAAGGAAATCAGTGTTTGGTTTGGGCCTCTGTAACTACACAGTAAAATGAGACAGGTAGCTGGCTGCATCGGCTACAAGGAGAAATAAGTATTTGGGAGGTTACAGCTGGGGATGCAGTACAAGCCCATGGGAGGTACAGTTTCTGATCTTACTTGACTGTAGGAATTACATTTGTGATTCTTTAACTTTTGCTCAGGCTGCAGAGAGCCTGCCCTTCTGCACAGTCAGACTGATCTGGTTGACATGTTAATGAATAGCACTTCTTTCTACCAAGCTGGAAACGGAGTTACAAACCCAATTCTAACTTCCAGACTGGGATGTGGAAGGTATCGTTGAAACAGAGTTTTGGCATAGCAACACTTATTAGGAGTGTATATTTGAAAGCTTGTCTCAGGACAACTGTTACTGTACAGTCCAGGACATGGTCTCTAGTGAATTTGCATGTTCTTGGGAAATACCAAAATTCAAAACTATGTCCCTAAATAAAAGATTATTGTCTTGCGTTGTAGTTTAAATTTCTTAAATTCTCAAGGAAACAGTGGCTAACTACCTCATGACAGATGATGTCACCTTTAGAAGAGGTAACATCTCTCATTGGTTCAGCAAATGAACTGAACAGAACTGAATCACTTATGAAAGCATAACTGAGAATAATTTCTGAATAGATTTTTCACTCAGAATAGTACTATACACAAACTTGCCAAAGATTGTATATTTTATTTTTATCCTCTTTGTAAAATATATTCAGAAGAGCACAATGCAATTTCAGCTAACTTTAGCAGGAGTGTTCATTATTCAAATTGTGTTTCTCCTGGTATATTCAATGTATACATTTGCTTCTTTGCTGAAGATTTAGAGGCACCAACTCCTTTGCAGAAAGTACATTTTGGACATTATTCATATTCATATGTACTTCAAAAAGGTTTATCTATAGCTTAAAGAAGAGTCTTAACTCTTTGTAAGTTGGAAATTGCTACACTGTTCTTATTCAAAAGAATTGTTTTAGCATGTTATGGAATTCAGAAGATTGTTTTAATAATTTAGTGTGTTCCAATCATTTACATTATCCCAATCCTGCTTATTCAGGTTATCAAATATTTAACACTCAATAAAGCTCCTCTGCTGTGGATTTAACTGTATTTTTTTTTTAAACATATGGCTCTTACTGCAATTCAATCTATAATTAACAGGAAAATTAAGAACAGTTCTCTAGTGCCACTCTAGCTCTTCAGATTTAGAACAGTAAATATACGATACAGTACTTCAATTTCTGTTCAAAACTGAGCAATAATACCCTGTGTGTTGTAGAACATTACATGTAATCTACCAGATGGTTCATATAAAATAATGATGAATGGGCTTCCTGTTACTGTTTCATCAAGAACAACTAGATTTTGATCTTCTGTGAGAATTTCTGCCAGGGTGACACTTTGGGAAAAAAATGTTGACAATTCAGTTTGCCTTTAATATTGCCTTTATTGTTTTTAATGATTGTTGGGGTGTATTTCAATTCCTTAGGAAGCATTCTGGTGCAGTGCAAGTGGTATTATTTTAATGATGTTTGCAATGTCATGTTGTAAGAAGCCAGGATAAACTACCCTGAGGACAGGCAAAGGAGGAACTGTTGATCATCAAGGAGGAGGAAGAATTTGCTACTGGCCAATACCAAAGGCAACTTTCTCCTCTGCATTAATTCAGACCTGCCAGCCAATGCGGGAGCAAGCTGAATCAAGGATCTGCTCATTCCCTGTCACTTTCTGCTCACAATTGCTAATGAGAAGGAGGAATGCATGCATACTGGTTCATGAACTGTGCTCAGATCTCTAAAGTGAATAGCCCATGCAAGGAAGCAAGAGGGTAACACCATCAAATTTCTCACTGTTGTATGGCAATTTAGCAAATCTGAGTGGTTTGCTTCTCTTAATTTCATGCACATTAATGGAACTATTTCCTACTGCACAGTTTGCTGTACCCTCATCATGTGTTTATATTTTGGGACTTTCACCCTTTCTCTGAAGGCGCATTCTCGTTGGTTCAGTCAGCACCAGTGGCTCTTGTATAATGGTTGCCGGATAATTTTTTCCTAAAAGTTCAACCTCCAATTTCTGTCCAACTTTGCTGAGTTCTGTGGGAACATATGCAAAAGCCAGACTCTGCTGAGCACTGTAACTGAAACTTCCCGAAGTGGTGTTGCCAACAACCTGAAAAAAAACCACAAACATTTATCTTTATTTTCAAGATGCAGTGAGGTTTTCTTAAAAAAAAAAAAAAAAAAAAAGGGAAAAAAAACAATACAAAAAACCCCAAACAAACCAAACAAATACATCTCATATACTATTTTTGGTATACACACTTCAGACATCAAGCAAGTTTCAAGTGTGTCGTGCAGTTCATCATATTCTCTTATTGTGGGTGACATTACCTTAAACAGGGAATTTTTTGCTCCGTGAAAAACCAGTCTATTCCTATTGTGTTCAATTAAGTTTTCACTGGAAGAAACACTATACACCTGCATATGTTGTTATATACAATAATTTAACTGCTAGTGAGTGTTTCAACATGTAAGCTGTGTTAAAGTGTGGAGGTCTAAACTTTGCTGTTGTTTTGTTTCTTCTAAGTGAATAGCAAAAGTGTTGTCAGTACAATGGTGAACTTGCAGGAGAAGACAATGGATGAGTTAATACTTTATTCTGTTCCAGATCTAGTGGACTGTGTAATTCTGTGACTTCATGGTATTTCACATTTTTTTTGTAGATATTTAGTTAGTCTTTGTTACCTGCTTGAAGATTAAAAATGGTTATCGTAGCTTCACATTGTTCTGTACCAGTAAAACAAAAATAATGCGTCCACACTTGAACTACAAAATTAGACTCTGTTCACGGAGAACTAATGTTAGTTTCTTGTAACATGGTCTACAGTCCTCACCTTGCCATTATGCCACACACTTTCATTTCCCTCTGGATCAACGTTATCTGTTTCCAGGGTGAGATATACCAGTCGTCGTTTGAGCCCCTTTTCTTTAATCTGCTTCAGTGCTTGCTTTCCTGTAAAGTTTGCTGGCTGAAAGAAAAGAGAAGATAATGATGCTACATGGTTACTTGGGTTCTGCAAAAAGTTTAGAGATACCAGTGTTTAAATTCGTCTTCAGTAGCTTTCCTTCTCACTTCAGTATTCTGTATGAAATACAGGTTAAATTAAATCTTTCACAGATCTTGTATCTCGGTGTTTTTATATTGATACATTATATCTTGGTACCTTTATTGAGTATATTAGTTTTCCTAGATCTCAGTCCCTTAATATCCATAATTCCAAGAAATACGTATGTAGCGACATGTGTGTTATGAGACTGCCCAGTTAAGGTTGTGAGCCAGAAGAGTGTGCTTCATCTCAGTTTCTATTAAAAAAACTGGAATACCAATGCCCAAATCCTAAAGCCCTGGTCTCCCTGTATGGACACACACCCTTTTTGATGCCATCAGCAACCACGATAGTAAGTTGTTACTATTCCACTTTGGTGTCCCTGCCAGTCTGCAGAGTTGGCAGTTTGCTCCATATTCTTGTTTTATGGTATGTATAGTTTTTTTCCCACGCCTACCATTTTATGGGATAATACAGTATGTTAGTTAAAGAATAACACTATCATTTGGAGTTCCCTTTTCTAGCTTGCCTGAAAAGGTCAAGCAGATTCTTCTATTTCTAGAATTAGACTGCATAAATGTGTGACAATTATGGGGCAGATCCATCAGTAAGTCTCTGAATGCTAAAGGGTATATAAAACAGTATTTATTGTATGTTGAGCTGATTCCAATGAGCTAGCCTGATTCCATGGCCAGGTTCACAGATATAAGTTCATTTTGCCTACCAGTAACTGTGAACCTGACTTGTCTTACACTATTATCTCCTAAGTCTTAAACGTAACTCAGACAATTTGCTTATTTAGTTGGGTGAGTAGAGAACAACTGAAAAAAAAAAGCCATAGAAAGAAGATTTGTTGTGAACTTTGTGGTCCTGGGCAGGATGCCTCAAGAACGAAGAGAAATCCTTTTTCAAAGATGGATATCATTATTGCTAATTACTGTGCAGTAAATATTAGGAACGGTGGCTTACAAATTCTGCCTATTCATTTCTTCTTTAAGGGCATAGATCAGAAAGAACAAAAGATTTATATTCAACTAATTTGCCAGATCCACACCAGCCTGCCCCCACAGGCAAGAAACGTGATAGCAGTTACAAGGTCCTGTAGCTTTCCAGCCTTTGCTGGGAAGATGAGAACAGAGAAAGCTGTTTTAAGACACTTGATCTTAGGGCACGGTGACAGGTCTAGTAGGTCTGAAGCAGGAATTATATTAATTTGATGAGTGTTTAAGAGAAGGGAAATATTGTTGAAGTTGTTGAAAAATACTGTTACTGGTAATGTTTAATTTCTGTAGAGAATCATTGCACTGTCAGAATTACAAGCAACAGATATTGTACTGGTACTTGGAACAGATTATTATGCAGATCATTCATGAGTTTCTGTAGTTCTTTTTCAGGATCACATACGTCTATGCATAGGCTCAACTCAAAAGAAATTACTAAAGCGAAGAGGAGTTTTTGAACTTTTAAAGATTAGACTTTGTAAGCAGTTGTGGAAAACAGCTTATGAACCAGTTACGGAGCAGATAGATAGGCTGAAAAATCAAGGTGGACCAACTGAGGATAAGGCAGATATTGCACATAAGTAGTGCTGATGGTCCCCTTTGGGAAAAGACACCATGAAATAGAGCCCAGATTAGAAAAAGAAGGGACTGTGAGGATTGTTTTTGCACTATAACTTTCAAGATGCTGCTGGAAAAGATAAAGCAAAGATCTCAGACCAGACAATAACCAGTTACTGGTAGTTCCTTCTCACTTTTAATGGAATTACATTTCTATTACACAGGAACATTTATGAAAGGAAACAAAATACACAAATCACAGAATCATAGAACAGTTTGGGTTGGAAGAGACCTTTAAAGGTCATCTAGTCCAACTCCCCTGCAATGAGCAAGGCCATCTTCAACTAAGGTCACGTTGCTCAGAGCCCCGTCCAGCCTGACCTTGAATGTCTCCAGGGATGGGGCATCTACCACCCCTCTGGGCAACCTGTTCCCATGTTTCACCACCCTCACTGTAAAAAATTTCTTCCCTATATCTAGTGTGAATCTACCCTTTTTTAGTTTAAAACCATTACCCCTTGTCCTGTCACTCTAGGCCCTACAAAAAGGTCTGTCCAATCTTTCTTATAAGTCCCCTTTAAGTATTGAAAGGCTGCAATAAGATCTCCCCGCAACCTTCTCTTCTCCAGGCCAAACAACCCCAACTCTCTCAGCCTGTCCTCACAGGAGAGGTGTTCCAGCCCTCTGGTCATTTTTGTGGCCCCCCTCTGGACCTGCTCCAACAGGTCCATGGCTTTCCTGTGCTGAGGGCTCCAGAGCTGGACGCAGCACTGCAGGTGGGGTCTCACCAGAGTGGAGTAGAGCGGCAGAGTCATCTCCCTCAACCTGCTGGCCACGCTTCTTTTGATGCAGCCGAGGTTGTTGTTGGCTTTCTGGGCTGTGAGCATGCATTGCCAGCTCATGCCCAGTTTTTCATCCACTAGTACCCCCAAGTCCTTCTCAGCATGGCAGCTCTCAATCCCTTCATCCCCCACCCTGTATTGATATCAGAGGTTGCCCCAATCCAGGTGCAGAACCTTGCACTTGGTCTTGCTGAACCTCATAAGCTTCTCACAGGCCCACTTCTCCAGCTAGTCCAGGTCACTCTGGATGGCATCCTGTCCCTCAGGCATGTCAACCGCACCACTCAGCTTGGTGTCGTCTGAAAATTTGCTGAGTGTGCACACAATCTTGCTATGTTGTTGATGAAGATATTAAACAGTACTGGTCCCAATACAGACCCCCGAGGGACACCACTTATCACTGATCTCCACCTGGACATTGAGCCATTGACCACTATTCTTTGGATGTGACCATCTGGCCAATTTCTTTTCTACCAAACAGTCCATCCATCAAATCCACTTATCTCCAATTTAGAGAGAAGGATGTTGTTGGGGACTGTGTCACAGGCCTTATGGAAGTCCAAATAGATGACATCCATAGCTCTTCCATCGTCCTGGGCAAGTAAGACTGTATACCACAGCATGTCACACAGACTAAAATGCTTTGTATGACAAACAGAAGTAGCAAGGAAGTAAATATTCTACAGGTACACTTAGCACTGAATCAACTCCTTCCTATACATGCTAAGGTAGCATCTGGTATTTAGTCTCAAGGAATATAACTGTGGAACTGAACACAAGTATTCAAATACAATGCCATCTACCCTGGGGCCTTCTGTCTTCCAGCTGCCACTCTGGAAGGGGTTAGGTCTCCCTTCAGTCCTGTGCCATATTTGCCAACCTAATGTGGATATTACTGATACAATAAGGCATCTAAAACAGACTATGAATGCCTGTGAATTCCCATTTTTAGGTCTCTTAGTAATACATGAGTGGCAACAGACAGGACTGTCTCAGAACCAGCTCCTGACAGTATTCTTCTACTGTGCCCTTTTCCTCATCTGAGTCACCATCAAGTTTTCTAGAGGAACGAATTGTAATCGGTAACTTTGGGAAAGCCATGTCACACAGCACTGATGTAGCTACTGCTGTACTGGGAGCACAGTTTCTGTTTTCTGGAGTATTCAGATACTTGTAAGCGCATAGACATAAAGAGAGATGAAAGCCTTATAAAAAGTTATCATTTTCATGTTTGGGGTGGTTGTGGGTTTCTTTTAAATTAAAAATTTCTGGTTAATTTATACCTCTTTGACTTCCTCATTTAGAAATGGAAAAACAGTTTCCATAAAGGTTAATGCAGCAATCATAATCAGAGCCTTGAGTTCAACCTGGTAACAGATGTGTACTGGTTTTATAGGTCACTTCCAGATTAACAGTATAGATGACAGTTAACTCGTGTTAATATACTGATTACTGGAACCTTGAGGTTGACAGCAAAAACAATTTTGACTTCCACTTCTTAATTACCTTTTAGATGTGGAAACCACTAGAGCAAGCAGCTAGCAGGCTTTAGAATCTACGTATCTCTGGATCATTCTTTGCTTATTGGTTACAGATGAAAAATTAAATTTTTACCCAATTAATTCCAACTGGGACAGTCTTTTGGCCACCTGGCATAAATCACTACATAATTCTTATGCTAACTGGAGATGAAATCTGCCAAATCCATGTAATGGGTTTGTTCTTTCTTATTTTATGTTCCTTAAAAGTTAAGAATATTCTTGTCTTTTTAGAATCATGGCCTGGAAAAATAACTAAGAGGGAACCTAGAATTCAAACTCTGCAAAATATATACAAATATATAAAAATATATTTATACACACACACCCCCTCTGCAAAAATGTGTGTATATACATGTATCTGGACATATATAAACACACACATACATACATGTACACTATATGAACATGTATAAAAATGTATGTGAAAAATATGTGTATATATACATTTTTTTAAACATTTAAAGCAATGTCGTAAATTCTAACCATATGAATCTCACTAGGTCAGTCGTCTTATTTTACAGTTCTAGAGTATCCATGTCAGTCGTACACTAAGCAGATTTTCACCACCATTCATTTTTTTATTTATGAGTGTATGCGCATGAGGTTGTTCATTCCTGTCAAAACAGCACTGTCAAAACTGATTTATTCAAACTCAGTACGGCTGTTCTTAGTAACAGCTGCTTCCTGTTTCTAGGAGAAAAGTAGCCATTTTGGGCATGCTTCTGTTTGTTTTAGCTTCTCACACTAAATATAATAATGCAAGAAAAAAATCCCATTCAAACAGTGTAACTGAATAAAAGAATATTAAAAAAAACCAACAAAACAACAACAACAACAAAAAACCCACAAACAAAATTAAAAATCCAACCAAAAACCAAACAAAAACCAGAAAAGAAAGAACAGAAATTAAGGAAAACCCTAAATAATTCCAACCTCAAGCACATATAAAATTTAAAGCTGCCCCTATCGCCTCTTAGTTTAAAAAAAATTATCACTTGACATGTAGTAACAATGTAAAACTTTCACTACTTAGAGTAAGGAGAGTCCTAATAAGCTAAACCTAAAATACAGGAGACTTTCCATTATCTTGGCATGAGCTCCCAAAGCATTAAGCTTAGGCAGATGTAATGTATTTCACATAAAATAAAAACACTTCTTAGATACAAGATAAGGACAGTATCTACTGCTTAGCTTCATATTCTTTAATTTGAGTGCAGTTCATCAGATAAAACCAAAAAAAGATGGGTTGTGCTTTTTACTTCTTTAACCTAGCATACAGATTACAATGGAAAATCATATCACAAAGATAAATCAATTAAGATTTTCAAACAGCATGTAGCTAAAGGGAACCCATTATCTCATCTATTAACATATTGAACATATATATTTGCCTTGCTCTTGTTGTCATCAGGCTTTTACCTTGTATAAGTTACCATGTGTTTGCTAGCATAAGATAAAACCACTTTTTTTTTTAAAGAGTCAGGAGACATAAACCAACGAGGTGATTTTTCAGGCACAGTGATATAGCCTGAAATATTTAACTTACTGTGTTTCAAGTGTGTTTGCCTTTCATGGCATACAGACCCTAATTCTGATCGTCTCTAAAAATCTTTTGTGACTTAAGGGAAGGAAAGGAATAGAAATTCTCTATAAAACTTCCAGATTATTTTGGTTTTGATTGTGCAGTTTAGCAGAATAAAGTCTAGGTATCTGGGAAGAAAAATGTCATATCCATTCAACAATAACTGGCAGCAAAGTTATGCATATCTCTTCATAATGAAATGTTGTCATTTATTTCATATGCTACTTACAACTGTGGGCATTCAGCCAAATTATGTACACAAAGCCACCCAACTGAGTAAGGCAGCACCAACAGCTGCCTGTGATCACATTATAACACACTGGAGACAACATCAATGCAATATGTTGAAATTAATTATTCTTAGTTGGATGGTCTTGAATAATTTCAGGGTAATACTGCAAATGATACCCCTCTTACCAGGGCAAAAACTGAAGATTATTTTCCTCTGCAAGCAACAAATATTTGACAAGTTTCTTTTTTTTGCAGCAAACCAAAGCTACAGTTTACACCACACAAAATGGTTTTCTAAGGGCATTGTGGCCAGTCAGTATGTATGGCACCTGCCTCACTGCACCTTTCATTCAATCTGCCTAAGACCTTCTTGCATGCAAACAGCCATCTTTAAGAAATTTATATGATACAGACAACTGATGAATTATTGAATTATTTTGGCTCAAAATTCCTAGCTCAGTGGGTGCTTTCTCCTTTACATGGTCCAACAAACACACTGGGAGTGACCCAAGTGTTCATTTTCTACAGAGAACAAAATCATAGCAGAATCTTTCTAATGTGCTTCATCCTCTGTATAAATTTATGGAATAAATCCTCTATTTTATGACCCTCTGGACATCAAATGAAGTAACGATAGAATATGGTTCCACTCATAAATTTTAATTTGGATGGGTACAGGATTTAGGTGGAAAAGTACGCTGAATAAATATGTTATCGGCATAATAAATGGGAGTGAAATAAAGAGGGGGGGGAAGTACCCTTCCCCCCTCTTAAATACCTAGTACCTTTCCATCACTCCATCCTTTTTCAGATCCCTCTGCTTTCCCCCAGGCTCCTTATCTCTTCTTCAGTAAAGTCCATGCTCTTTCTTCTCCCTCCTCCACCCTTTCTTTCATGGAGTAGAGATGGCACAAAACACAACCTCACACCAGTTTGTGGAGTGGAGTCAGTGACCACTACTGTAGTAGTTCCTGTCAGAACAGGAGGGATGCAAGCTAGAGAAAGTGAAAGAAGGGCGGACAATAGCAATAAGGGGGAGTTACAGAACCTCTTGTGAGTCAGCCTGTCCAGCATTAAATTGGACTAGTGCTCCCAGCAGACCTGGATAGCAAGTGCCAGGCATTCCACCCACTATGCCTGCCCTATACACCCTAGAATTCAGAAATTATAAGAGAAAAATGAATCACTTGCTATGGTACTGCAAACACAGCTCCCATTTTGAAGTCAGTGATTGCTTAAGAAAAAAACAAAACAAACCAACCAAGGACATCAAAAACAACAAACACCACCCCCCAAAAAAAACAAAACACAAAACACCAAGAAACAAACAAAACAAACACCAAACAATTAAGAAGTGGAAAACATAAGCAAATGGTTACAGGTGGTTGCTTCCATGGTTACCGCTACTCACCGTGACTCTACTGGGGGTGAAAAGTTTTGATTTCATACCGCTGCTTATCAGCACTACAGACCACATCATCAAAGCATAGAGTCACCAGATCAGGACAGGATCGTTTTACACAGATGATGATATAAATGACTACATATGCTACAACGCAGCAGAGATCCAGAGCCAGCATGTACATCTTTCTGCAACTTACCCCTCCCTCTTCACCTAGTGCTCAGTAGTGTTTGTGACTAGAGCCCTAGAGGACTGATAACGCTGCTACTACCCGCTTTTGCAATTAGAATCACAGAATCATTTAGGTTGGACAAGACCCTTAAGATCATCAAGTCCAACTGTTACCCAGCGCTGCCAAGTCCACCACTAAACCATGTCCTGATGTGCCACATCTACACATATTTTAAATACCTCCAGGGATGGTGATTCAACCACTTCCCTGGGCAGCCTGTTCCAATGCTTGACAACACTTTCCATGAGGAAATTTTTCATAATATCCAGTCTAAATCTGCCCTGGCACAGCTTGAAGCTCTTTCCTCTTGTCTTATTGCTTGCTACTTCAGAAAAGAGACCAATACCCACCTCACTACAACCTCCTTTCAGGTAGCTGTAGAGAGCGATAAGGTCTCCCCTCAGCCTCCTTTTCTCCAGGCTAAACAACCCCAGTTCCCTCAGCCGCTCCTCATAAGACCTGCTCTCCAGACCCTTCACCAGCTTTGTTGCCCTTCTCTGGACACAGTCCAGCACCTCAATGGCTGCCTTCTTCTGAGGGGTCCAAAACTGAACACAGTATTTGAGGTGCAGCCTCACCAGTGCCAAGGGGCACAATCACTTCCCTACTCCTGCCGGCCACACCATTCCTGATACAAGCCAGGATGCTGTTGGCCTTCTTGGCCACCTGGGCATGCTGACGGCTCATGTTCAGCCGGCTGTCGACCAGTACCCCCAGGTCCTTTTCCGCTGGACAGCTTTCCAGACACTCTTCCCCAGGTCTGTAATGTTGCACGGGCTGTTGTGACCCAAGTGCAGGACCAGACACTCACCTTTTTTGAACCTCATACAGCTGGCCTTAGCCCATCGATCCACCCTGTCCAGGTCCCTCTGCAGAGCCTTCCTACCCTCAGGCAGATCAACACTCCAGCCCAATTTGGTGTTATCTGCAACCTTACTGTGAGGGTGCATTCAATCATAAAGATATTAAACACGTCAGGTCAAACTTTTTTGGTGCTCTTTCTCCAAAGTGCAAGTGTGAAATGATGGATAAAAGACTTTTCCCTAAAAAGATTTATCACTTTGTGCTTTCATAAATCAGGGCATATCACTTTAGATCATGGTAACACCATAAGTTGGACTGACACAACTGAGGGGCCTTTCTGGCAAAGTGAACAGGAGGGAAATAAATGTTTGGAAGGAGAAGGGCATGAAAATATAAGATAAAACTGCTACCAAAGGAATAAAAGGATGGAGACACAGTCTTACAACTTCTCACCTATTTTCCCATTTATAACTTATGTGTAGTTATGGTGGAGGTTAGGTCAATACACAAGGCTGTATCTTTGATTTACAGTCATACATCCATCTGTGTGAAGTTGCTGGGCATGACACAACCTTTATTCACAATTAATAAGGAAGTCATTAAATGCTTATGTGTCTAATAGGTACAACAGTAAAAGACACTTCAGAAATTCAATGTCAAAGTCAGAAAGTGATGTAGGGCTCGTAGTCTAAAAGGCTTTTTTTTTACATTGAAATACAGGCAGCCACTGAATAGGATTGGTGGAGATAAAACATAAATAGTGAGAAGCAGACAGGGAAAGGAGCAGAAAACAAAACAAGTGCTGGTAGAGTATGCCTAAGAAAAAGTGAAGGAAGAGAGATTCTGGCTATTGTACCACCTGGAAAAAAAGCTTGGAATGGGGAACAAAGAAACTGTCCCAGTAAATAAACAGGGCTGCAACAAAGGAACATTGTTTCTGATAAGGGTATTTTCTCCTAGTGGAAACAAACAGTAAATCTTCGCTATGCACTCAGATCCCACCCTGGAAGAGCGCACTAGAGCAGAGTCCCAAAGGGTTTCCATCATCTACTGCATTCTCTTCCCAGATCGCAGTGAGTTGTTGCTGCAGTGGGAGTGTCCAGGAGATGGCAGTCTTGGACACAGCAAAAGAAGTCAGAAGCCTACAAATTGTTTACAGGATTTTGTAGCTGTATGCTCTTGATGACTGCTGTCACGATTGGGTTCACATGGAAACCCCTTCTGAAAGAGTTAATTTCTGTGAGCTACCCAAATTGTCATGGAGGTGTCTAACGTCGAGTTTTATTGGGACTTATGATCCATTATGCTCAGGAGAAAAATAGGCTGTTTTAAGAATATTGAATTAGCTAAAAACAATCAACCACTTCAGAACACCAAAAAGGCACATTTTAGCAGGTTTTGAAGACACAAGCATCTTCAGAAATAAGGAAATATTTTTTCATATATGTCAGTAGTAAACATGATAATCAGTGATAAATGTGAAGCATAGCAAGAAAACATTTTCTAACATAAGGATAGTGTATCATTAGAATGGACTGCCCAGGGAGACTGTGGGATCTTCAGGACTGAGATGTGTCTGTAATTTCACACATGAAATTTTTATACATATGGTAAGGTAAACACACATGTAGTTGGTTCTGCCATAGAACAACGGTCTGGAGTAAATTCATATCTCGTGATTGCTTATCTTTTTGTATTGTAATATTTGAAAAAACCCTTAAATTTAAACCAGGATTTTGAAAAATAGGAAGCATTCATAGTATATCTTTGTATATACTATATATAGGATATATATACTTTGTATATAGTATATCTTTGACCACTTGAAGCTGAGAAAGTTCAAATATGCAGCAGAACTAAAACAATATTCTGGGATATGGAGAAAAAAGAACTTAGACTTTTTGTTCTTTATTCTGTGAATTTCCTGCCACAAAGACTATTAGAACTCTATTGAATATTTAGCAGCAGAGTGCTTATTCATGAGATGAAAGTATTAGTAAATGAGGCTATCTAACAACTTATCTAACTTACTAAATATAAGACCAACGAACAGAAGAAAGACAACAGGTATTAAAAAACCCTCACCTCTAAACCAGACACATTTTGTTGTGAAATTATGAAGACAATGTATGCTCTAAATTAGAAATTACTTCTGTTACTGTCCCTCCACTTTGGTTTAATCACAGTCCATCCTGCTCGTCTGTGCAACACCAACATTAGAGAAAAAAGGAATATCAGGCAGAGTCTAGAGGAAGCCACCTAAAACAACACCATCTCTTCAGCCCTACTGTAAAACGGAAGTTGCCACAGAAATCCTGACGATTAACTGAACAGTGAGTGCATTTTGGTTTTAACTTAACACAGAAGTCAGCACTTTCCCCAGTTGGGGGCGCACGCTTAAAGGAACAATCCCTGCCAGTAACTACAGACTAAGATGTCAAACAGATTTAAGCATCTGTTGCGTAGTAGTTTGCGTCCTGTTTGCCCTTTTTTTTTGCAGAAAGTTTCCTTAAAAATAAAGTGGATGATATCAGAGTATTTTGCTTGCCTTCAGTCACGGTGACCACTTAGGAATGCTGAGGTCTATGCCATGCCCAACAGACACCAAAAACAGAGGCATGAAATTGGGACTTAGAGCCCCAAGCTGCCAAGAGGCAGAATAAATAATCTCACACCGCACTTCATGCTACAGTGTTTAGACCAATTCCAATATCTGAGTTAGCTCAGGTACTTCTGCAGTGTCAACGTACACTCACAACTGCCCTCATTTGAATAAATAAATAAACATTGATTATTTCCTTTTTCACATTAATTCAGAAAGACTGGCAAATGTTTTAGGCTGACATCCTCCATGTATGCTGGAGATTCATCCATCCATGTACAGTGTGAACATCTGCTCTAGAGAGCTGCTGCAACCCTGCATTTCAACCATGCAGAGAAGTGTGTGGAGCAATAAAGAATCAAGTGCTTCATGCACGTTAGCACCTTTGCGTGTTCTGCATGGGCATCTTGGCAAGCAACAGCTTGCCCTGCTTACGGCTGCTTTCTTGCTAATATTAAAAGAAACACACCCACACACACCCCAGAAAAACAAAAACACACACAAAAAAATAACCAAAAGAAGAAAACAAACAGATCTATCAAACAGAAGTGGAAAGAAAAACTAGTAACAGTAACATTTTTCATTTATTTCTCCCACAATTCTGCTAATGGTATCCTCAAGATGGGAAAGTCCTTGATGAGTAAACCCAATAAAACCCTGTTCCATAAGATTCTGTATTTCCCTTGTATGTGTCATTTTCTCTGAATAGGGCAAAATTACAGTACCCAGTGGAGACAGCTGTAACTCCTCTACATGTAGGAACTGCCATTTGACATCCCTGGGAGCATCTTGCCTTCCAGTGGATGAGCTCCATAGTTGGACAAGAACAAGTTTAGAACTTGTATTTCATGCTAGAGCACACACGGATGTTAGATTAAGACAAAATTGAATGTTTTATCAATCCTGCTCAGGTTGAAGAACTTTAACATCTATAAACGGGCTCATCAGTTGGAGAGGAAAAGCATCTTCCTGGGTTCATCCCTCTTACTGTTTGTGAAATTGTCTCATAGAGATAAAAGCACCTTTTTAGGTTTAACATGCCTCCACAATTCTTGCCTACCCAAAGTTTAAGGTTTGTTGTTTATTTGGAGCTGTAACTTAAAGTTTGGGATTCCTTTTATCAGTTCCATGGTGCCTCCACACAACATGGCAAAAAATATCAAGGGTCATTTATTATCTGATTTATTACCCTTTCAGGTATAAAGGGAGTATAAATAAAAAGGGAATTTGTCCCTGTATCACATTACATCATTGTAAAGATGAAATGTCTCACAAACATTACTTTTTATTCTTGATCTTCCTTATGTAAAATTGTTGGCACTTTCTCAATTTTACAGTTTAAAAACTGAAGCAAAACATTAAGTCATAAATATCCCCTCATTTAGGACACATAACTTGAAATGTATAGGACCTGTTTTTTCACATTAAAAACTTCACATCCGCTGTGCAAGCAACTGCTGTTCCAGTTGATGGGCTAATTGGTAGCAACTGGAGACACTGGAGCTGCACAGGAAAATATTTCACTAGGTTTCATTGAAAGGTCCTCTATTTGAGGAGTTAGGACAGTTGGTTTGGGTTTCATTTGAATGAGAGAAGAGACTGACAAGCAATTTCTGTGTCTATTAGACTGTAACAGAATTTCATTTGCTAAAATATGAATGTGAGAAAATGGGGATAAAAGGAAATAGAATAACATATTTTTATTTTTACTGCATATTTAAATTTAACTAGTCCCATTCTCTAAAATTCAAATCAGGCAGGAATAAGATATGAACAGAGGATCTCTTTAGAAATTGTTTGAACAACTAATTGTTATTATTTTTTAACAAAGATATTAATTTAACTTATATTTGACTCATATCCAAGTTGTCAGTCAGTAATTCTTCTAAAAAAATCTATTGTTTTTTTTCGGTAATTGGTGTACCAGAGCAGTAGCCAGAGAAAATGATCCTACAGACAACTCCATTAACAAAAATAAGCAGGTAAAGTGTTTTCACAATATGAACAGACTTGTTCAGCTTGTATATAGATAATATATGCTTACAAAAGCACACGACTCAAATTTCTTTTGGAAAATAAATCACAAAGAGTTATTTTTCATGTAGACCACACTGAGTATTTGCAAATTCCTGACCTAATTTATAATTTTGTTAGCAAAAACATGGAAAAATATGAAACTTTTTTTAAACAAATCACTACTTATAAAGAAATTATTCATATATACAATGAAAAAAAGTTGCTCAATTGACTTTCTAAATCTATTTTATTTTACAGATAATTACATTTTTCTCTTCAAACAGTTAAAGGAATAATCTTGGGCATAAAAGAACACTTTGAAATTAGTAAGACATACCTTGTTTAGCTTTACAAAGTACTCCAGTCCAGCTTCTAAGGGATTAGTGTCGCAGTTCATCTGTTTAAAAAAACAAACAAACACCATCCATACATGATGGACTATTATAGCTTTTAAGTTGGGGTGTGGTAGGTATTTATTTAGGTACTTCATACAGTTTTCTATTTACTCTAGGGTCGTTGTCTTCCATGTTGCATATGTGCAACTTCCATTTGAATACACTGTATGCTTCCTATATATGATTTCAACAGAGTATCTACTACAAACCTGGTGGCCTTAAATGACAAAGTGACTTGCCTGGTTGACATGGGGCAGGCAGTGGACATTGTCTACCTGGACTTCTCCAAGCCCTTTGATACGGTCCCCCACAGTCTCCTCCTGGAGAAATTGATGCGTTACGGCCTAGACAAGTGGTCTGTGCAGCGGCTGGGAAACTGGCTGACAGGCCGCACCCAAAGGGTGGTGGTAAATAGCTCCTTTTCAAACTGGCAACCTGTCACAAGTGCAGTCCCCCAGGGATCAATATCGGGCCCAACGTTATTCAACGTCTTCATAAGGGATCTGGATACCGGCATCAAGTGTAGCCTGATGAAGTTTGCTGATGACACCAAGTTGAGTGGGGAAATAGACACTCCAGAAGGGAGAGCTGCTCTGCAGGAAGATCTGGATAGGCTGGAAGGGTGGGCCAGCAAGAACCTTATGAAGTTCAACAAGGACAAGTGTAAGGTCATGCACCTGGGAAAACATAACCCGGGAGTGCAGCACAGACTGGGATCCACCTGGCTGGGGAGCAGCTCTGTTGAAAGGGACCTGGGGGTCCTGGTGGACAGGAGGCTCAACATGAGCGAACAGTGTGCTGCTACAGCCAAGAAGGCCAACAGGATGCTGGGTGGCATCAAAAAGGGCATCACCAGCAGAGAGAAAGAAGTCATTATCCCGCTCTGCTCAGTGCTGGTCAGGCCACACCTGGAGTAC
This sequence comes from Phalacrocorax carbo, assembly GCF_963921805.1. Classification (NCBI taxonomy): domain Eukaryota; kingdom Metazoa; phylum Chordata; class Aves; order Suliformes; family Phalacrocoracidae; genus Phalacrocorax; species Phalacrocorax carbo. Next base: position 27,173,044 of record NC_087548.1, on the reverse strand, counting down.
TGTGTACAGTTCTGGTCCCCGCTATACAAAAAGGATGTGGACAGGCTGGAAGGGGTCCAGAGAAGGGCCCCAAGATAATGAAAGGGTTGGGAAGCCTGCCATATGAGGATAGGCTGGGAGAACTGGGTTTGTTCAGCCTTGAGAAAAGGAGGCTCAGAGGGGATCTCATCACCGTGTACCAGTACTTAAGGGGTAGCTACAAAGAAGGTGGAGACTCCCTTTTTACAAGGAGTCACATGGAGAGGACAAGGGGGAATGGACACAAGTTGCTCTTGGGGAGATTCTGATTGGACACCAGAGGGAAATTTTTCACAGTGAGGACAGTCAACCATTGGAATAATCTCCCCAGGGAAGTGGTTGACTCGGCCACATTGGACACCTTCAAGATTTGGCTGGACAGGGTGCTGGGGCATCTTGTCTAGCCTGCACTTTTCCTGGAACAGTTGGGCTAGATGATCCCTGAGGTCCCTTCCAACCTGGGATTCTGTGATTCTGTGTGATTCTGCGATATGACTAATATAAAGTATAGATACATAAATAATTCATCTAATTTCAATATGCAAGGTAAGCACACATTTCAGTACGAGATAAAAGTTTTCATCAAAGTAGAATGGAACCAGCAGCAGACTGAATAACTGAGGCACGCACATTAATTGCAACACAGCAGAATGCCTTAGCTGGAGAGGAAAATAAAACACAGAGCCAATTTTATTCACTACCTTTCCCTTAGGTGGAGGGGGAATGATTTGTTAGGCAGCATTTGAAACAAGAATGAAAATAACTATCACTGGGCAAATGAAAAGGACCCCCAAATGCCCACCATTTCACCTTCCTGAGTTCTTTCCTTTCCAAAGGAATTAGGAAAAATTTCAGGTAAGCAGAAATTATACTGATTTTACCCAAATTCCCTAGGCCCCCCGAATAGTTCTATATTGTGAGTTAGCAAATTCAGCACAAACAACCTAATGGGAAATGAAAAAGTTCCAAATACAGCAAGAATAATTGGCCTCTCATGACACACTTATTACAGAAATAAAACATTTTCAGAATCTATCAACCAAACCTCTGATTTCAAAACACTGGGACTCAGCAAAACCCTCATAATTTTGTTATACACAAGAGGGAAAAACATCAGCAAATCAAAATAAGTGTATCTTTTCCAGCAGTGTAATGGAGTATACTAGTTATTTTTATTTAGTAAAGACACTGTTCAGAATTATAGCAGCTCTTCCTGCTCAAGGTAAATTTTCTTTTCATGCCAAACTGAGAACGGGAACAAACACTCTCCGAGCTGGCTTTGACTAAAAGCTGTATAGTCATAACAAAACAAAGGAAATAAACAGAAAGAATAATAAATAAGTTATATTTCCTGACCTCTGCCCCCCAGGCTCGGAAACCCTTTTCCAGCCGTAAAGCATTCAGAGCATATGTTCCAAAGTTGTCGATTCCCTCTTTTTGGCCAGCTTCCATGATTGCACTGTAAAGGGCTACAGAATCTTCTTTTCTGTGATAGAGTTCCCAGCCCAATTCACCTGTTACACAAACAAGATTAACGGTTAAGAACCACCAGGCGATTTATGCCCTATATCTTAAGCAGTGGTACTATTGCTCTAATTTAAAGTGTTAACTGAAATCTGGGGGCAGAAATGATTGAAATAATTGAAAGAAAAAGTCATGTAGCAAAGTCACGATGACACATGAAGCTTAAGGGCATTATAAACAGATGATGACTTGGCAAGTGAACAACAAATGTAACTGAGTGCAAATAAGCATAAAACAAGTATATTGTATCATATTTAGTACAACAGAAATAGAAGGACTTCAGCTGCTTCAGAGTGATCTGAATTCATTCCATTGCAGTGGAGACAGACGTAAAAATACAAAATAAAAGTAACTGAGAAAAATACTCAGCATTACAGCATTACATGTTCAAGGCACTTGACAAACACTAATATGCAGTAATCAAAAAACAATTCTTGACGTTGGTTTCGCAGCAAATACCACAGAGGTTATCAGAACTGGCCTTTTGTTCTGTAAAATAAATATTTACACTATAGGGTATTCTAGATTAAAAGGTCTTGGAGAACTCAGCACAGACTCTGACCAGATCACATTTGAAAAATCAATGTACTGCATTTCCTCACACATTTATATATAAAATGTGATTAACCTATTGCTTATGAATACATGATGAGATTTATTTTTCAACATAATTTTAGTTACATTTATTTTATTTATTGCCTCTTTCCTTAAGAGTCTGTTTTCTCTATTGCTTACCTGTGTATGATATCCTAATGGCAGTAACAGCAATATCAGAAAGTTTCAAATGTCTAGACTGGAGAAACTTAAACGAATCATCACTCAGATGCTCACTTGTCAACTTCTGGAGGATCTGTCGGGCATATGGACCTGCTATACCGAGTACTCCCATCTCATCTGTCATGTTTTCTATTTTAACTTTATATCCACCTCTCATTACTTCCTCTTCTATCCACCTGCATGTAAAACACAACAGTGATGTTAATTTTTTAATGAAAAGTAACTGACTTAGATAAAGATTAAAAAGGCATAATTTTTGATAGTGTTCAGCTTCCCAGCAGCTCCCAGTCCCACACCTTCTTAAAACCAATGGAAGTATGTGCTACATTAGATAGTCAAATCTGTCACTTATGTTAAACAGTGTTTTTTGGTGAGATACTTGTATACAAGCATGGGCATCTGGGATACAGTCAGGAAAGGAGAGAATTTAAATGGGTGGAACAGTATTTTTAAGATAAGAGAAAGAAGTGATCTCATGGAACTGAACACAGATTTGCCTCTGGATCCAGAATGTGTTAATTAGAAGTCAACATACAAAAGAGTAAGCAATAAACACAATGAGCATAAGAAATCTCAAAATAAATTCCTCTTTCGACTGAAATGTACAACCAGGCTTGTTCCTTCCTGAATACAGTATTAAAGCATTGGCAGGAAGTTCAGTTTTGAGTTTTGATTTAATGAAAAACATCAGCTGGGTATTGTCTTTCAGGAAGCTCATGAAATAAATGAAAGGAATATATCTAAAAATCTTATAAAGTACTACTTTGTTAAGCAGTGCTAAAAGATCTCAGGCATAGGGAAGTACCAAACAGGACTGCTGAAATTCTGTGGAATTAGGTCTGGTTCTGCCATTTGGTTCCTGAATGTGCCAATAGTCCTATTGATTCCCACAGGACTGTTATGAAACAGTACATTATTCATCGTCTGTTGCAGTAGCAAATTTCAGTCTATTATGTGTTGATTCATTTTTAATAACTGATTTGTCAGCAATCTCCAGTAAGAAAAATTCTTTTTCTTAGTATGGGTGTACAGCCCCTTATAGCACTAGAAATGTCACTTCCAATGCTCATCTATGAAAAGCATCTTAATGAAGTCATCCTGCAACTGCTTCTACCTCCTTTATTTCTGTTGTTTCGCTTTGTGACCCCAGAGCCAAAGCAGAAGACATTAGCACAGTATCAGGAAGACTGGGCTACCCATCTGTATTTGCCAGGTCAGTGCCTGTGGGGTCATCCATGTCTAAAGCCAATTTTTTGTGTGTGTGTGTAAAATAAAACACTAGAAAGGAACAACTGTGCTGTGGTCCATCATATCGTGCCAAACACAAAGAAGTTCAACAACAAAACAAGAACTACCTCTGTTAAAGTATATTACATAACTATCAGTAAATTCTCCATCTTTTTACACAACAATAATCCAATATGCAACTGTTTATACTTCAATATTCAACACAGCCAAGTTTCTAAGAAACCAAAATCAGTAAATGAGTAGAATTCTCTTGAACCTAGCAAAAAGTTTGTTAAGTGGTAAAACTGAGTAAAGTTAGTAAAAAGGTTTCTATATTGATCAGACTATATAGCACTGAGTAGTTACTGTATCAGAAATAAGCTCACCTCAGATCATGGAGTTCTGACCCCGAGCCAGTTACAAGCATAAATTCTCCAGGATACAGTTGAGAAACCGTTAGCTCAGCGTAAACTTTTCCTCTTGGCGTTAACATATGGCTTATATTTGTGGAACCCACCTACAAAATAAAACTTGCTATCACTAAGAATGCAAAATAGAGCCTTTGAATTCTTAAGCATTATGAAATATATGGAAATATATCTTTAGTTGAAAGAACATTTTTATGCATGTTTCACTATAGCATAATAGGAGCAGACAGATACACAGTTGGCCAAGCTTAAGATTTACACTGGAAATTTCACATTTTTCTTCATAGAAAATTTTGAAATTTTTGAAATGAGATATATCAAAATCTTTATAAATATCTGTTAACTGTGTATTACACAAGGTGTTCTTAAGCTAAATTTGATTTAAGAATGCATTTTCAATGAAAATCCAATCAATTTTAGTTTGTTCCCTGATCATCAGAATAAAAAATTCTACACATTATTGACATAAATATTCTTTTTCAATCATGTGAATAAGGCTTTCAGATCCCAAAAGGATAATATTACTTTGCCCCTTTAAAGAAAGAAATACCGAGCTGGCTTGTGCTTTTGTGACCCTGATTTATGTATGCTGACTATGAATTTACCTCCGTACATTTGGATCAGGTTCTGTGTAGAAATGATGTTTAGAGGTAAAATTTCAAATGACAGTTACTTAGCTGTGACCATAAAACAGACACATTCATACAGATATCTTCCATAGAAACAGAAATATGAATGTGCCGTAGCTGTTGTGCTGGTCTGATTCCAGAGGCAGAATTTAATGTCTCTTATTTTATTCTGCTTTCATAAGCATCTTGTCAATCACCCAGTCAGTGCCCATATTCCAGACAATTAATGGAAAAAAGGAAAATATTGCAGATATTTACATTCTTATGCAAGGTCATATTATATTAATATAGTTACTGGCATATTACAGGCACATAACTGAATTTTCAGGACCTGATGGTAGCCACACTCAACCTGGTTGTGATACATGTTTATCTCCGGTAACTTCACTGAATTATTTTATGATCCAGACAAGCATGAGTGGTACCAGAAATCAGACATCTTAAATAATCAACTGTTGTGAATGCTGGATTTTTAAGTGGACTCATAAACTGTTCATTTTATTTTGCCATCTGCCTTTCTTTTTCCCCTTAGTGACACTGATTAAACTCCATTGAAATAATTCATTTTGTTCCCATAATTTCCTGTTTAATCTTGCTTTCCTCCCACACCACATATTCAGTAAGTGTTATCTACGGCTGCTGATGACAAAGTTGCCCCACCTCTACCCCAAGATAGAAAGAAGGCAAACTTAATCTATATTGCTATCACAAAATTGATACAGTAAAAACAAATACGACTATGTGGCAATTCAGGTCCTTCTTTCTCCTAAACATATAGGATACCATTCTTGTGTACAGCCTTCCCATTCAGAGTCAGTTGGCTCTGACCTGTGAAAGAAAGTCCTCTACCTTCGTAACTACAGTCTTAGTGTACCTACTGTTTCTCAATACTTCCTCCCTCTGGTGTCTGAAGCACCTAAAACCATCACCTACAGCAAAAACTTAAATTCTGTGCTGAAATGAGCAAACTTCATGGCTGTAGCACTTTGGAAAGGAACAATCTGCTTGCTGGAAGTGCATCTGTGAAGTTGAAAACACTAGAGGAGAGTGGTTGACAAAGCAGAAAGATAAAGGGACTTAAGGAGCACTACCATAAACTGAGAACGATGAATAAGAAACCTGGGGCAGCTTGTCATGGCATGCCATTTTTGAAAACAGGGTTGTGTTCTGAGGATCTGTGAGCAGCCACACTTGTGGAGAAAGGAGAAGTGTGAGCTGAAAGCTGAATATTGTGAATATTTGCAACCCTGCCTGCTTCAGGCAACCAGCTGTAAAACAGAGTCATACGAGGGGTGTGGAACATAAGCATGGGTTACATTTTAAAAAAACCAAACCAACAAACAATAAAAAAAAACCCCAACAAAACTGTTCTCTTGGGCATCCAGGATGAATACTACATCCAGCTATGGTCAGGCAAGAGCACCTTCCACTGCTCTTCTCTGCTGCCTGAAGCTGCCACAGTACAACGCAGTTTTAGGCAGGAAGCTGCCAAGCTCTTCTAGTACTTCTGTAAAAGAATTCCAGGTGAGATCTACTTGGGCTTCTTTAAACAAAGATTTGAAACCCAGAAGGTTCCATGTTTCAAGAAAACACTTTTTTACTGTAAAGATGACTGAGCACAGGAACAGGTTGCCCAGAGAGCTGGTGGAATATCCACCTTTGGAGACATTTAAAAGCCATCTGGACATAGTCCTGGGCAATAAGCTGCAGGTGACCTGTTTGAACAGAGTGTTGGTCAAGGTGACCTCCAGAAGTCCCTTCCAACTTCAGCCATTCTATGATTCAATGATTTGTGCCAAAAGGTATATCTACATGGGGCTACTCTAGTATAAACTCCACTGGCTGTGCTCTTAACTGAGCGAAATACATTTCTTGACACAGCAATTTCTCCAAAGGATCCAAGTATTTGGTATCTGAAAGATATGGCAATAACATTATGCTTCATTTTCCATTTCTGAAACAGATCTTGTTTGTCTAAATCCTACATCAAAACAGTTATCACTGTCCCTTTTACCTTTGGAACAACATTTGCAAAGAGATGATCCAGCAGCTTAACAGAATCTGTGCCTTTTACTTTAAACTTGCCAAATGGTGACAGGTCAATCACACCGACTTTTTCCATAACCTGTTTATACTCACGACCCACAGGGTCAAACCAATTTGTGCGCCGAAAACTGGGTCTGAAACAGAGCATTTACACACATAAAACACAATTTGGAAATTTTGTGCTCTTTTCAGTGAAACATAGCGTTCAGTTTCTTCAGTTTAATACTTATTCAAAACAGAAAGTCTTTCCTAATTGTTTGGTAGCTTACCCAATATTTTCCTTGATCTAACATAGCTTAATTATTACAATTCTTTAATGACAGAGCAAGATATGGGTTGATATTTTATCAGCCATTTTGTATAAGGAACTATGAACTGTTCAAATGTTAGAAGTAGCAGTAATCTGTTGTGTACATTTACAGCATATTTTGTTGCTGAATCATTTATTTGAGCCTGATGTGTCAAAGCCTTTATTTCTGAACAGCAGAGTGTATCTCTTTATTCCTTTATGAGCCTTACTTATATTGGGACTCCAGTATCCCTGTGGAAAACATTTATTTGCCGGATGCTCCCTGATGCAAAGAGGTAACTAGGTAGGCAGGCACACAAAAAAAAAAAACAAACCCCAAAAGGGAGAATTGGGCTTCTCCTTTCCTGAGAATTATACAGAGAGGAATCAGCTTTTTCATTAAAACATTATACTGTGCTGCTGATCAAATAATAAGAAAGTAAGAAAAATACAAATTTATAATGAACAAACTGTTCTCTAATGTTCTCCTTGAGCTAGGCTATTCCCTGACACCCCATGCCTAGACGAGTTACAGGATACTTCGATGTGTGTCTTGAAATGTCTGCATTATCAGAATGAAATGGATTCTAAACTATAGAAAAAACAATGGAAGATATACCTAATAGATACCTCTAGCTGAAATGAATGACAAATGTATGCTTCTTATTAAATTTAACTCAGCTGGCCCTAGTTGTCATGACAATTTATCAGGGGGTGAGGGGGAAGGTAATCTTTTATTTACTTGTATCCAGTCTCATCTCCAGGCTTGTAGAACCAATGAGGTTGCTCCCATCCTGCATGAAAGCCCATTGAACATTTTGATTTCAGCAAATCATACAGACCACTGGTTCTCTCTGTTGGTCTCCCAGCAAATCTTTCTTCTTTAGGGTAGCCAACTAGAGGGGAGAAAAAAAAACAAACCAAAAACCATGGCATACTAAATACTGTACATCACCAAGATAGAATATATATTAATACACATATATAAACAGAGAAATCTAGAGGCAGGCTGCATTGGAATCAATTATCAGGATATAAATGTATTTTTAAAAATACCTTCTTACCAATGTTATTAAAACCGTAAGATTCTCTTGCTTTTGCTGCTGTGTATTCTGTGGTGGTCCACTTTCCATACCGGTTAGGATCTAATTCTATCAGGTCAAATGGTGGTTCCCCCTCAAGGATCCAGTCACTGAGGTACTTTCCTATGCCACCAGCATGTATAATGCCGTACCTTAAAAACAGGAAAAAGTCCTGTAGTGCCAAGCCTTTTTTTTTGTTTGTTTTTAAAAATCACTACTAGCATATACTACTAATACACTCCCTAAAGTAATCTAAAATTTTCTGAGGGTTTTGTTTGTTTGTTTGTTCTATTTTGCCTTGCTTTGCAAGATTACATGATTTATTGACAGATATTTCTACCACCCCACTGTCAGCAGTGAAACTCCATTGCTAACATAGAGCATTTGCAGTATTTGAGATTACAGCAAACTCCTCCTTTCTCTAAAGTTCAGAATTTAACAATCTTTTCCAGGGACATTAGAACTCTTCCACAATTACTACTAAAGAAAGTTCTAAAAATTCTGATACCCATTAAATACATTTTCTAATAATAGAACACCTCTTCTTTTTCAATCAGATTTTATTAAATGAGGCTCAGATTTTAAAATGAGACTGAGACATTGTAGAAGCTACAGTGAATATTTACATTACAGCGACAAGAGCAACAGCAGCAAAAGTCAGGAGACAACACTACCGAGACAGCTTTAAAGAATCAGGAAATGTAGAGGAACTGCAGATGAAACTAGACTTGCTTGCAGTGGTGCTAGAGTTGAAAGCGGCTTTTTCTCACCTGATTTACCTTCTCTATTTGCTACTACAACTACAGAGAGAACTGGTTCCAGAAAGCTTATGCTAACAAAATAAACATGTAAAAATTTTATGCTACCATTCTGTAGCAAAAGCCTGTCCTGTTTCTGCATTAATGAGTGTGTGAAGGATCAGGCTGTAGAGCACATCTTTTGTTAGAAACCTGCGTTAAAGGAACCACACCACACAGCAGAGGTAGATGCTCAAAAGTTATGATGTGGTAGATGTAAGGTTTCCTTACATAAACATTTTGTACATAATTCTAACTTTCAAAATGCTTGAAATCCATAGGGAAAAAGCTGTGTGTGAGATGTGCTCCAGTGAGGTAGTTAAGTGGACAACTAAGGGACAAGGATCTTTGTTCTGCTGCAATATGTGTATGTTGCTACTCAGTCTACATATGACTAAACAGCACTACATAATTCTGAATTACAAGCACCTCAGATTTGACACCAAAACATTTAATGACAATTATTAATATTGATTGATTTAAAACTTTTTTTCCTAATACCTCTGTGAATTAATTTGCCGTATCTAAAATAAAAGTGTCAAAATAGCCTCCCATCTAAGGAAGATGTGAAAATAAATTCTTAGTGAAATGCTCTTATTGAGCACAAAAGAAAAATCCTTGAAGAAACAGTAAACCTGTCCAAAACCAAGTTTAGATTAGCATGCAGCAATTAAAATCACAGACACTTACACTGAATAGTGAAGCTACAACAAAGTTTAATTGCTGTTCATCATGCATTCATGAATTCTACAGCCCCACTTTAGCAGACAAGTATCTTGTGGGGGAAAAAAAGGATGTAATAATTTAATTCTAATGCATATGCATAAGAAGAATGAATTCAGATTACACAGACAACTTAGTTCTGGCACTTCCTAACTGTACAATCCTTGACTTCGTAATATTCATGAGATTACTTTTATATAGTGGGATTTTATCTATAAGTTATTTACTTATTTAAATAAAACAGAAATATCACACAGTTGAGTACATGAAATAATTCTGACAAACACGCTCCTTTAGGGTGTTCAGCATAAATATTGAGATTCTCAGCACAAGCTTGTATCACTACAGACGATGGAGTAAGGATGAGGGCTTGTAAATTTCCACGCTGCAAGTACTACAGAAGAGCTAGTCATTGCTGGAGTTAATTTAATTAAGCAACTCCTAGTTATTCATGGGTATAAGTTTTGTGACCATGGCACCAGTACCTTCAAGAACAGCTCCAGTAGAACTTCTAGACAGCTTAAGTCTCCTTGGACCATTCACTGGAGCCAAAAGCACAGGGGAACACAGCACAGAGACCATTGCATGACTGTGGGTGGCAATAGACCAATTACAATGAAGTTTTTACCCTGGTGGCAAGGTAACCCTGGGGTCAAGACAGCCCTGCGTTGAGGAGTTGCTTCTACAGGTAGAGCACTGCATGTTGGCTGGCTGGTCTTTGCACTGTGTAGAGCTTTGCAGCACTGATTCTGTACAGTCAGTTGATTTTGGTGCTCCTAGCTGGGCCTACCTTATCAGAGGTTTTAAGTTATGCAGGGTGCCCAAATCCCTTATTGCCACAGATAATGGGGAGCTGATCATACTAATATAGCAATGCAGTTCTGCTACACAAGGATGAAACACATACTTTGCAGGGTCTCAGTCTTCCAATGAGGATTTAGAGAAAATTTCCTTAATGAACACAAACTGCCCTTCTCTGTTTTTCTTCGCTCCTTCCAATTCCTGCCAGATTATCTTCCCCATTATCCCTGTCTTATTCTTGTGTCTTACTCATTTATTTGTCCTTGCTCCTCACTGATTTTCCACTAATTCCACTCCTTTTTCCTAGGAAATCTGAGTCCTTGCATACCATGGTCCCTTTTCTAGTGTCTCTATCCCAGGTTTAGGCATTTGTCTATCCCATTTCTACAGGAAAGCTCCTGTTCAGTCTCTGTCTGTGGAATACTACTATAGATAGAATGCAGGAATCTTAGTGCAAGATTTAGTGAGTCTCTGTTAAGTGTTTATGAGCTGTAATATTTATAAAAGCTTGTGAATGGGCCTCATGGATAGATTTTGTGAAGAATGGCAGAAGGGCACATCTTTAGGAGAAAGGTGGCTTCTGCCAAATGTGAAGATTTTCAGAAAATGGGGAAATTACAGGTTTTCAAAAGAAAGACTGCACCCCAAAAACCTTAACACAGCAAAACAACATACCTTCCAAAAATCTCATTCTTTGGAATGGTTACACTGCTTTGATTTAAACTGTTCTAAATAAAATTCTAGTCTAATCTTGTCAACACTTTCAAAGTTATAAGTAACTGAAAACAGTCTTAAATTGGAAGCATTGAGCAACCTTAATAATAAACAGTGCTACAAGCTCTGCTAAATATACTTAACTTCTTTGCACATTAAAGTGCCTAGCAAGCTGCTAATTTTAGATTATAAAAACCCTCTAAACTAACTGCACTAAGTACTCTGTTACAATGTCCCTGCTAGTTGACTATGAGATAAGGATTTGCTAATGCACACAAAAAGTTACAACACTGTTAGAAATACTGCAGTGACCCAGAGGTGTAGAACAGAGAGTCAAAAGTCCCTGAAAAGCAGACAAAGCAATCCAATGACAGCAACACAATTGCGACCTGTGTCTAAATGTTTAGAGATTAATCAAATTCCTGAAATAAGTAAGTTGTTTAAAGGAACTTAAACATGTAACACTGGTCTTCAGTTATTCCTATATGGAACTTTGATTCTGCTCCCAAATGACACCAAAGAAGGAAAACAGGCTCCAAAGTCTGGTAGCACAGTAATGAACTTAAACAGTCTTTTTTGGGAACAAGGACTAGGCAAACCACTTTTGTAACTATAAGTTCTGCAAATGTTACTAAAAGATAACAATATTTTTTTAAAAATCCAAGCGGCAAAGGTGAATACCTTTCACAATGAATCATTGCAAAATTACCAAACCTTTTTATTTTGAGGGACTCGGAAAGCATGTTAGTGGTACTTCTTTATCTTATGATCTAAGGGTTTGTTTGGTTTGGACTGAAAGAAAACTGGAAAAAGCTGAGCTGGATTTTGAACAGCAAGTTAGGCAATTAGAAAAACAATTTAAACAGAACATGTTCAATAACATGTGCCTGGAATTGTATTCATTTAATTCTATCCATTTTTAATCAATGGTCAGACTAAGACAATTAAAGAGAACTCAGTAAGAGTTTTACCACTGACTTCAGTGGGACAAGAGTATATAAGATATAAGTCACATTCCAAAAAAACCCCCCAAAAAACATAATAAGCAGGAGATAATAAATTACACCAGTAAAATATCCATTCCTATTGGGACACTGCCCTCATTTGCTTTTCTCCAACATCCAGCAACATTATTTCTCAGCTCAACCTTCAACACTCAGAACCATTACTATGTTCATAACCCTAGAGCAGTCCATCACCCAGTATGCTGGCAGTACCAGCTGCTTAGTATGCCTTCCACTCTTCACCTGTAAGATAATTCCTCATATTAGAAGTTCTCCCTCTACCAATCATCCTACCTGTAATTTCAGTGACACTGGTTTCTGCATACGCCAAACAATAGTTGAACACAATGTAATTCAAAGTGATACATAAAATGAATCTGAAAGTGTATTGTAAAGCCCAGCACTTCTATGACTTTAACTTGCTGCACAGACAGTACCAAGTACTACCCATTTCTTGCTGCTTCATAAAGTGTCAAAGATATTGACAGAATAAAAGGAGGAAACAAATTGAAAAAATAGTGAGAGTTATGAAGAAGTAAGCAAGAGCTTGCATTATGTAGGTAGTGGTAATTAAGACTATTTCCAATTACATTCTGCATACATACAAAATACATGCAAAACAGCCCCAAACCCATAAAATTTTGCAAAGCTTGAGCTGAGTGTCATTTTAAAATTATGACAGACAAAAGTTGTCATGACGAATTTACTCACCCAAAACCAATAGCTACCCAGTAATTTCTGACACCCTGATGTGGTCCCACCATAGGAAGAATGTCTGGAGAATAGGTGATAGGACCCGCAATTGTGTTTACGATGTCTGCATTTTTCAGAACTGGGACCATTTCCATGGCAGCCTCAATATGCTCCATTATTCTGTCTAAATCAGACTCAAAAAGTTCTTTTCCAAAACCTGCACAAACATTTGACTCTCATTAGATGCTTAATTACACTGAAAATACTTACGTTTTAAATAGAGTTATACAACCTACATATATAAGAGTTATATGGAATTAATCAGTGAGTATGTTCAAGCCTTTGCCACCCAACACACAAAAATGGTGTGCACAAATCCCTAGTAACCTGCAGGATCAAGTTTATTGTCACTGCAGTTACACTGTCCTTTATACATATTTGTTTAACCCTAAGGTCATGCAAATTCAACAATGAAGTAGAAAGGAAGTGGAGAAACACAGAAACTTCCTTCTGTGTTAATAAGACCCACTTATTTTTCTCAATATGCAACAATTTGGGGAGGGGAAGAAAGGTATTGCCTGTGTCAGCCTATGATATCCATGGTGTTTAGTGAATTCCTGGATATACTTCAGCCATCAGTGTGGGCTCTAAGCATTACTGAAGGCCACTCTGAAGAGGGACTTGACATTACTGGAGACAATAAGTTTGGGAAGCTGTCACAGTGCAATCCAAAGGCCAACAATGCTGATTGTTCTTCCTTAGGAAACACGTGTTTTTTTAAAACACCAACCTTATTGACTGAATATAACTTTCTGTCTAGAAGTAAATGGAAATCTGGAACCTAGATATAACAGTAATCTTTTTTTAATAAGCAGCTGTATGCCATTGTCGGGATGTTTTGTACAAAAATTCTATACAAATCTACAGCTCTCTTGCACTTGTATCTGAGTTCAGCATTTTGTCTAAGACATCCCTTTGCTACTCCTGCGTTCCTATTTGACAACCACATTATCTCTGGGAACAGCAAAAATACAAAGCCCCTGTCAGTATGCTGGAAAGAACTGTAGTTTAGAAAGATTCCTATTCTGTTGCACTAGGCTACATAACACAGATTTGGTGACCGCACCTAATCACAACACACAGGCACCTGTTCAGAGAGCAAGATAAGATTATGTTGTAGATGTGTACTGTGTGTCTATTTCAAGTCAGATTTTTTATGTTACATATTTTCCTCTATTCACTCTTATCGTTAGAGTTCCATTCATTGAAAGAAAGTTTCTGCATTACAATCACACATTGCAAATATTTTCTATTTGCCACCCCATAAGGCAGCATGGCATGCTGGGATTTATACACATTAAAACATGTGCTAGTGCTTATCAAGTTTAAAGATTTCATGTTCTTGATTACCTGGTGGGACTCCATTTGTTACCCATGAATCCTGCAGCTTCATCTTCTCCTCACTTTCATAAGGACCAAATAAAAGACCATCCCTTTCTTGCCTTAGATAATATGATCCTTCTAAGTCACGAATCACAGGCAATTCTGCATTTAGGGCTTTTACTTCAGGGATACTTGATGTCACAACATATTGATGATGAACTGGAATGAGAGGGTGCTGCAAGCCAATCATCTTGCCTATTTCACGGGCCCAGAAGCCTAGAGAAGATTAAAAACAAAACAGAAGTATTCAGAGACTAATTTCAATGAATGGAAAATAACAGTAAAGCAATGCACTTTATAGAATTGAATTTTTTTCCATACTTTCATTTTCAAATTATTTTTCATATTATCAAGGATAATTTTCTCTCTATAATTCCATGTCCTTGTTCCTGATTGTACTGCCATATATTATTCTAGTATACAGTTATTAAAAAATAATTGGAAAAATACAAATTAGAATCATAGAATTATTATGATCGGAAAAGACCTCTAAGATCATCAGGTCCAACCATCAACCCAACACCCCCAGGCCTCCACTAAACCATGTTCCGAAGTGCCACACCTACATGTTTTTTGAACACCTCCAGGGATGGTGACTCCACCACTTCCCTGGGCAGCCTGTTCCAATGCTTGACCATCCTTTCCATGAAGAAATTTGTCATAATATCCAGTCTAAATCTGCCCTGGCACAGCTTGAAGCTCTTTCCTCTGTCCTATTGCTACTTGAGAAAAGGGACCAAACCCCACATTGCTACAACCTCCTTTCAGGTAGTTGTAGAGAGCGATAAAGTCTCCCCTCAGCCTCCTTTTCTCCAGGCTAAACAACCTCAGTTCCCTCAGCCGCTCCTCATAACACACATGCTCTAGACCCTTCACCAGCTTCATTGCCCTTGTCTGGACACATGGCATTAACTCAATGTCGTTCTTGTAGTGAGGGGCCCAAAACTGTACACAGCATTTGAGGTGTAGCCTCATCAGTGCCAACTACGGGGCACGATCACTTCCCTAGTGCTGTTGGCCACACTATTCTGGATACAAGCCAGGATGCTGCTGGCCTTCTTGGCTACCTGGGTTTCTAAAAGTTCAGAAGAGAGCTTAACTAACAGTCCTACAAACGCCACAGTTCATTTCAGTAAAGTACAGCTGCAATGCAGTCTTAGCAAAGTCAAAGACACTTATAAATCAGACTAAATTAGCTCACACTACAGGTGTTAACCTAGCCTCTTACTATCAACCAAATGATCTAGTGTTTTCCCAAGACAATAGTCAAGCCCTAACACCCCAAAAGAGCAAAGCAGTACTTCCAGACAGCTAACATAAAGAATTTAAGTTTCTCTCCTCTTTCACGTGCACAACGTGGCTCATACTAATTCTGTCTCTCATGCAGCAATCAGTTCATGATGATGTTCATATTGGTAAGTCATCAGTATGCTCTTCCACCATTGTCCAATTAAAAGTTCTGAAACAGACCATGACCAGAAAAAGCAAACAACAATTCTCCTGCCCTTGAAGCCTATACAGGCTCTTCATGTATACTACTAGGCATAAGTCAAAGAAGACCTAATTATTCTCTGTTAAGGTCTCTCCAGACTAGCTGTTTCCAGCTGGTAAGACATATTCACTTAGTGAGACACATGTGTCAAAGTCAAGGAGTGGAAGCCACCTAACTGCCAAACCTACTAGTTTGGGGTAGGCATCATGGTCACATCCACTGTGAGGCTGGAATACATAGACACAAGAATCAGTCAGATATAATTGACTGGGATAGCAGCTGCTCTGAGAAGCCTGGAATATCCTTCAACCCCACGCTCCTGATTCTTTGGATCAAGGAGTGGAGGTCTCAGAAGTGGGAATGCAGGGGGAAAATCCAACAAAGCAGGAGTTCCAGGGAAGTCTAGGAGTGAGGGCTGGGGGAAGGTGAAATGGAAGAGGAAGACGAGGTAGCAGGGCTTTCCAAATAAAAGGCTACATGTTATATGGCACCCAGGAAAAGAAGGCAGGTCAGCCTGGTTCCTGTGTAACCAGCTGATTCCAAACTGTTTATGAAAAACTACTTCTAGAGAGATTCGCTACCTAACACAGCTGCCCCTTCTCCTGGGACATACACTCAATGATGTCCACCTTAACATACAAGTTTTCTTCCTTTTTGCTGCTTACTTGTTTTACCCAGATGCTCCTACCTCTCTCTTCAATTCCAGTCTCTCCAAGATCTAGCCAAAATTTAGTTCTATGGGCCCTGAGGACACTTTAATGATCCTGAGCAGCCTCACTGGGACTTCTACCCACACCCCTGCCTATGCGCCCAGGAGCTGCATTTCAGGTAAGCTCAGGGCCTTCAGAACCTGTCTGAGCTGGATTGATTGATTGATTGTAGGTGTGCCTGTTTACAGCTCTGTCACAACCATGCCCGTGCCTGGCCATGGACCTCATTGATCCAGACCCTGATCCGTGGACTACTTCCCAGTCTGAGTTCAGCCCAGTCTCGCCTCTATCGTCCTGTCTGTTGATCACTGGGCAGCATCTGACCCTTGTTACTGTCACTGACCTGTTCCTGACCTGTGGATTGAGTTCTTGGCTTGGCCTCAGTCTAGCTTCATCACTATGGCTCTGCCTGTGCCTTTTCCCCACAAACTTGTCTGGATGCCTGGACATCTTGACTGTAGGCTGACCCAGCTGCTGGTCCTGGGCCTGGCCTGCTCTGTCCCTTGTGCCTTCTAAGAGTCAGCCCTTGCTGACTCGGCCGCTGACCTGCCAGCCTTGTTACCATGCTTGGCTCCCTGTCCCACAGGGAGCAGACGGTCTGCACTGCTTGATGACATTAACTTGGGAACACATCCTCTCATCTCTGGCATGGCTTAATGCCAGAGCAATTAGGAAAGTTGAGTTGGGCTGTGCTGGCCTTGTGCCATTCCCCCATGCCAAGACGGCTGTCAATCTCTTATTTAATATTGCAAACCAGCCTCAAAGTCTAACACCCATAGTTTTTAACAATGCAAAGTTTCTGAGGAAAATGTTTTCTGTGGTGACTCACTTGACAATTGCTGACAGGCAGGTAAAGCAAGGGAGTGGGAAATCCAGAATGACAGTAGAGAGGTCTGTTCAGTTAAAAGCCCCTGCCCAGTAAATACTAAAACCAGTGTCTGTTGTTCTGCATTAATCATATGTAAGAATTTTGCTTCTTAATGGCATCCTCACCACTTGGAGGAGACTCACTGACAGAACGCTTGCTAAGTCAGTTAAATTAGCTCACGTCATAGTCATACAGTCATAGCCAAAACACCCTTTAAGGCTACTGAAACCTGGTTTATGCTCCCTTATACAAAAAGAGGAAAAGAAAAAAATCTAATAAATTTTACTTGCAAGGGTTTCCTCTGTTATACATGACAAATACAAATGTGGATTTAAGCAGAGGCTAGCAATCTTCAGGGAACTTCTTTTGATTTGGGCATTGCCATGTCACCTACAAAGAAAACTACTTTAAGGTAAGGGCAGCTAATGATCCATAATGGAGAAAGAAAAGTGAAATAGCAGAAAATTCCATCTCTAGTATGATGCACTGTTTTCCTGCCAAAATTTCTTGGACTTAAAGAGATATTCAAAAAAGAATGCTTTGGGAATATGCCTCTAATAAATTCACTATTTTGCTTACTTGTTAAAACAGAATGAGTGGGAAAATATAGAGAGCAAATATATTCAAGCTCCCCAAAGAAAATAAAAATGGTAGACATGGTAGACTTAATTTTAGGTCTTTTAAACTTTGTTTCTTTCAAAATAATATTAAATTTCTTAGCCATTAAGTTTGCGGAAGTACAAACACAGCTGATTTTAAATTGCTTTTGAATTAAAAGAAAATAGTTTTGGTTTGCTCAAAATAAAATTCTAAATATTGTACTTCTAAAAAAATCACAATTTTGATAAATGCTTATTTAATTGCTTAGAATAACAAGAGCTGACATTTACTAAGTGAAAACTATTACAGTTTTCATTTTTTAATAGCAAAAGCTATTACAAACACAAAAATGGTAAAAGAAATAGTATGTTTTCTGAAATAAAATTCCAACTGGAAGCAGATGTCAGGTCCTATCACACATAGTAGAGATAACGAAGGCATAAATTATGTCTCAAGGACATTTGTGAAGATTAAATTGTAGCGATTGCAAACATCTGATGCTGAAATATTTAGTGGTGGTAGTACTTAGCATATGTGTTGAACTATGTAACTATCTCTTCTTTTTAAAAAAGACAAAATCTTCCATCACTATGTATGTATAAATGGTTGTATATACAATGTCTACATGTCTGCAAATGTGTGCTTATATACATACATGCATACTTTATATAAAAACTAAATTAACTGTTTTTGCAGACTTTAATCAAACATTCCATTATAAATAGGCTGCATACCACTTCAGTAGGCTCAATACCAGTTAGTTCATGTCAGGGATTATTAGGCATCTGCTGTCTTCCAAAATGGAAATCGCACATAAGGAGCAGCTAAATATTGGTTGAAACTAGTTTGTTCCAGTTCCACAGCAGATGTCCACTGGGGGTTGAGAGGGGAGAGAGAATGTAGAGAGCCTTCTGATACATTTTTCTCCGCTGCTGTTGCAACACGAGCCTAAAGTATGAGCTCTGAATTATACCAGTCATGATTGGTAGTGGAATGAGGCAAGGCGGAGAAGAAAAATGAATGTTAGCTAAGAGAACATTTATAAAACATATGTGTTACACAGTATTGATTTCACATTCTTAGCCACAATGTTAAGCAATATGTGCTCCAGATGTTCATTTTCACGGAATAGTTAACTACACAAGAGACTTAACTACATATATTGGTGGTTTAATAACTTATTAAATTAAAAAAAACCCTGAAAATTTCCCAAGGGCGCATTCTGATTTTTGCAAATAAACTTTGAAAAGCATGTACTAGAAAACTCTGCCTAATGTCAACTTGATACATAAGCCAAAGAAAGATAACCATACTACAAAAATATCAGGGAATTACTACATCTGTGATACTTCATCCATATGATGCAGAGCCAATGGTTAGGAATAATGAGTGTGTAGATTTTTGTGGCCTAAATAAGAAGTCTGATTGCCAAAAGAGCTGCTTTTCCATTCCATGATCTTGGATCATTCCCAGACCAATATATCCATACTGTGTAACAAATGACATAAGGATCCTATTAGAAAGAGAGCTTGTGATTTTGTAACTGAATGCTGTCCCATAATTCATACCTGAAAGCCATGAACTGACAGTCCAAAGGCAATCAAATATCGATGCCTCTCATTTTCAAAGTGCTTGACTTTGTGGTCTAAATAAAATTATTTTAATTTGGTTTCCCTGTTTCTGTGGTTCCTTGCTTTCTAAAATGCACATGAACTCTTCCAGCCCTGTTTCTCTCCAAAATGTCATTATGTGGACCACTATGGAGATCATGACAGTTCATCATCATGCTTAGAACCTCAAGGTGAACTTTTTCAGATCCCTGCTATTTTAGCTAGGCTTCTAGCAATAGCAGGTGATCACCTACGTTTGGGAAGCACATGACCAGAAAGCACATTTTACAATGGGGTTTCCAGTTAGCCTTTACTGAAAGCCTGAAATGATCTAACATGGGGCTGTCTACACCCCAGACATTGAAAGAAAGGTCACTCAGTAAAGCTCATCCTCTGAGTTCAGCCCTTTTATTCCATTCTCTCCAAATTTCTCTCTATCCCAATCTTCTCTCTTCCCCATCCCTGCTTGTCCCTTACCTGCTCTTCTTGTCTGCTCAGTCTCATACCCTACTCTTCTTACTCCAGTCCTTACATCCTTCTTCAGCTATTTTGTCTCCCTGTGCAAGGCAGTCTCCCCTGTTAGTCATATCCTGACCCACCTGCCTTCGCTTCCTTCCAGTCTACTCCTATCTACGTCTCTCTTGCTACTCCACCAGTCTTTCATGCTTGGACAGCTCAGGCAGTCTCAATTTTCCAGTGTCAGTTTCACACAAAACCGGTCCTCAAGTATCCTTCCTAATCTTTTTGTCCAAAAACTCCAGCTCCAGTTCCATTAATGAAACAGGTCAGATCCCTTTCTGCTATCTCCCATATTGGTGTCATCCTCACTGTTGCAATCCCCACAGTCCCTCCTGGTTTGAGTTTCCTTATTCAGCAAGTCCTCTAGCACACAAGTGTTCTGCCTGCTGCCAGTGCTCCCAACCACCTCCAGGAACCTTTCCCAAGTATTTCACTCTCCCAGTCTATTCCCTAGTTCAACTCACTCATAATTCCAATTGTCAAACATGTTTATTCTACCCATCAAAAAGAAGAGTCCATGTCTCAGCTTCTTAATTTTATCTGCTTTGCTGTAGAAATAGATGCTTTTTTCTTTCCCATTGCACAGATCTAAAAAGTAATTATAAAGACATATCCTTGCTTGCAGTTCATTTGTCCCATCTGGGCAAGAATTGAAAGTCCTCTTGAGCATCACAGCTTCCTACTGAAGTCTGACTATTCACTGAGATGGGATGTATGAAAGACTCATGCCCTAAAAATGCAGATATTATTCCATTTGAGACAGGGAGAGTCTGCAAAAATTTCATCCAAATGGCAAATATTCCGGATGTTTTCAAACAATTGAAAACAGAAAGTCTTCCCCTAGGAAGTAGAAGGTACATAGGAGGTAGGATGTGCCAATGGTTTCACCAATAACATATTTTTCTCTAACTTGCATAAAGTTTCTGTAACTTCTGAAGTTTAGATTGAATGCAGGTTTTTAGACCTATCAACTTGTTTAGGAAAAAAACCCACAAATCCAAAGGACTGTTGCTGAAAAGCTTTTTGAAGTAGAAACATTAGTTTGGCTTCTGTAACACAATGAAGAATAAAAATTGCAGATGTAAAAACAAGCTCCTTTGTGCTAGGAAATATTTATTACATGAAAAAATGTATTGTTAAGCCAAGTGCATGTTTAAAATACTACTCAAAGGGCAACAGAAATCTCTGTTTCAAAGATAAGTGGATAGAGTTAAATCTTAAAGAGATAATACTGAAATAGACAGGGTTATCTTACTTGCTGCAAATCCTCAGTCTGTGAAAAAACAGTGAAGACATTTCTACTTCACTTGTACATCCCTTTTCCCTTCCAAAGTTGCTTTCATTAGATCTTAGAGGACAATATGCATAGACAGTAGCCTGTCTCTTCTACACAACTTACTGTAGACCAGTAAAGGTCTCTTCTGCTACTAATATCTGAAAAGGCAGTCTTGACGGGTAACTGCTGGAGGCAAACCAGAAGGAAATATTATTAATGTCTAGTCAAGGACAATTAACATAAGAGCTAAATTTTCACAATCCTGTAAAGTAATATGTCCAAAGTACATTTTACCACAAACCTACTGAATAGTCAAAAACATAGATTATTGATTCCTGTAATCCACACAATTCAGTATAGATGCTCTACGCCTGCTAGTTTGTAAATCTGAAGAGTATACAAATGCTGATGTTACCTGCAGTATTCACAATTCTCTTTGCTTGAATTATTCCAAGTGGAGTTTCAACTTCCCATGTCCCATCTGACCGGGCATTCAGATTAGTCACTTGGACAGGGTAATTTAATTGGGCACCATATTTTCTGGCTCCTGCAGCCAAGGCCATAGTGAGAGAATAGGGATCAATATGACCATCTCCAGGGTTATACAGGCCAGCTAAAACCTAAGTAGAGGTAAAATCCCACAAAATGAAAGAAATTAAAATCCATCAAAATTAACTATTTTTTAAAAACCTCTTTGTTTCTTGAATGCAGTAAACCTTAGGGAGTCAAATCAAAACAAATTTTCAAAACATGTAATAGTATCAGGTCTTCAGCTAGCTGACAACAATGGTGTAAGGAAGTAAAATTACTCAGTTCTCCCATGCAATCAAGGGCTACAATGCTTTAATATTATAATATTATATACAGTATAATTAATAGTATACATACTGGCATACAGTATGCACTAAAATGCATGTGAGTCTGGTTTTTGTTTATAATGCATATTTTTTCACTGAAAACCAAGAATTCAGCATACAATTTGTATAAACAGACCCTATATCTATATATCTGATAAACCAATATTTAAGTGCAATGGAAGTTATTTTTCATAAAATTAGGTTCTTTACCATATCCATGTTCAATAAAGGAAATAGCTCTTGTACTTTCTCAGGTGTGATTAGGTACTGCTCTATTGGGTGCCAACCAGAACGAGTCATTTGGTATTTGAATTCATCCACCCTAGTGGGGGTTGAAGCAATTCTGATGCTGCCAGGCTGATGAAACCCCACAGCCTAAAAAAAAGAGCAAAAGTGAATTACTGAAAGAACCTTTACTTGCCTTCATAAATGCATGTTCCTATGCTATGGCAAGTCTACAGGAATTTTGCCACTAACATCACTGAAAAGAGACTCAAAGAAGTTAGGTGCCCTTGAAGCAACAGGACTTAGATGTAAACTCCTAGAGAAAACATTATGTAAATAAAAAGTTATCAAATTAACTTCCTATGTTAATATAAACTATCTTCAAAACAGTTGTAAAAAGCTTTTAGAGATTTGATAAATATTTGAATTTATGGCCTCATACACTTTCAAAAATAGAATCAGGTACATCTCAAATTAAATAGTTTATATTGAAATCTATGATCTGCATAATTTTCTGTTGAGATGCTGCAGAATAAATTTAACTGACTAAGCACCTTTATCAGTAAAATGAATAACCACCTACCTTTTATTGTCTTTTTAACAAAGTAGAAATCTTTATAGAGCTGTACACTGAATGCTCACTTTCTGGTATACACTATTTACTTCACCTTTTCTGTGTTACCTCACAGGACAGTAATATGGCTGAATAAGTCTTTTTGTAGAACTCACAATGATAATTTGCTGTAGTATCTTATCCAGCTGACCAGTAGAACGAAGAAAAAAAGTACTTTACTACAATTATCAAGTTTGCAGACTTGTGCAGTGAGGATCATGACATTTCCGCTGCTGTCTGAAGCAAGCATGAGTTTAGTAAATGAAATCTATACGGCTGAATGATGCCAGATAAAAAAGACAACCCGTGTTTCTCTGTATACCCATTCCTTAAATCACTAAATAAAATAACACATCACTGGAAGGGACGGGAAGAATTGCAGCAATCTTCTCAAGTACAGACAGCATCATATCATATGAATTTTTAAGTGGACATGATTAAAGCAGGAATGTATCATAATCAATCCATTCATTCCAGATCCTTGATGCTATTTTAACTCCTATACCAACCTAAATGTGCAGACTCTCAGTCTGCTGAGCTTCTGAGATGTTTGATGAAAACTGTTTTCTTAAACTTTAGAGGGATCTGGGAAAACATCTGAAATATTTAGTGACTAAGCATGAGACTATATCTAGGCAGGAGAATATATTTCAATAAAATGGGAGCTTTATGATAATAATGAACACACACATAATCAATTTATCTACTTCAAACTTTTTTGTAGGACCATTCATGAGGTTAACACTGATCTGAATTAATAATTTAAAAGGTTAAGGAGATTACCTGTCCAGTCTCCTCTTCCAGCTTTTCATAAAGTTTGATGCTGTAAGAATGGATTTTCTTCAGGTTTATTCCAGGATGAAAGTAAGTAGTTAAACCAGCCTCAAATAAGAAATAGGAACACCATAGAGACATTATTAGAAACACAGTGTTTTCTTTCCCTCCTTCCAACTGTCATTCAAAATGAAACTGACAAGATACTGTAAAGAAAACAACATGTGGATAGAGCCAACTGCTACAAAAGTAAAAATAAAATCCTCTCCCTACTTGTGGCATTCTTGTTCTCTGCACATGTGTTTTTCCACCTGTTTTTTCTCATCAGATTTGTCAACTCACGATACTGTTGCAGTTGTTCTCTCTTATGGTTTTCTTTCTTCCTTAAATTATTCAGTTGTCAGTTTCAAATCTTTTGGAAGAGACATACAACTCTTCCTGATCAGCTAAATAAACTGATTGTCCTGCTATATGTCCTGTAGAAAGATCTTTTCTTTCTTGCAGATGGAGATGGGAGAGAAACCAAACTTTCACAACAACCAGATCTCAACAAAAGTTATTACTTTCCTGGGGTGTGAACAGTGGGGCAGTGGAAGTCAATGTTCTTCTGTTCTCAACAGCTGTCTCGGGGCAGTTGAAGAGCCACATTTCAGAAGTAGCTTAAGAAATTATTATACATATTTTGCACATCATTTTACTAAGTCTGACTTTAGAAAGCTGTCAAGCCTTTTGGGTTCATGAAAAGGTTCAGATCAAGAAGTTACTACAGCCTCTTCTATATTTAAGGAAACTATTCACCTGCCCACAAGAGTCAGATGCATCAATCTAATGACATCTGCAACTGCAGACATTTAGCACTTAAAAAAAGCAGAATTAAAGTGTTACTGAAGTTAAGCATATGTCTTTGTATCTCCTGAATTTGACATCTCACCAAAACCCTTCTTCCAAGTGAGACAAGAGAAAGGCAAAATTACCTTAGGTTTTCAAGCTAAGTAACTAAATCTATTTAAATGCTTTATATATATCTGTAGCGCATATTTTGATAACTAAAATAGAGCTTATTCTTAAATGAAGGTTGCTTCAGTTAAGGGAGCTGGGCACCAGAGTCCACCTTTGAGTTCACTGCCATTCTGAGAAAAAAACAGCAGGAAAACTAACAGTGAAATGTAACACATATAGTAGAGTTTTGATAGTTTCCTTCTAAGTACCCTAATATGGACACACGTTAACTACTCTTGATTTTAGCTTAACAGCTCTGTTCTGTGATACATATTTTAAGGCTTTAACTTTTAAAGCTAGTGGAATAACTGTAGAATTATGAATAACAAAAGCAAGATTTAATGGTCTTTAAAAACATAATTTAAATGAATTTAATTATGCTAGGAACCTATTAAATGTTACACTTCTCTACAATTAACATCAACATATATTGCATGAATTACATCACACATTCTCATTTTCTGAAACCATAGCCTCTTCTGGCACATCTTTATTGGTGCAGCTTCATATTTCAGAAACAATTAGCTTCAAATTGCTCTTAGAAAATGCCTTACACTCAGATACCATGTCCCTCAAAAAACATAAATCATACTCACTGCCTGAGATAGCAGGTACTCAGTCACTTCAGAGCAAGAGTATGACAAGTGTCTGGCATTACTGAACATATGTCTTTACACTAGCCATGGTGTTAAAAGTTTTTCCTACCTTTCTTTGTGAGGATTTTATCTTTCTCATATCTTAAAGTTTATATATGGCATCATAGTGTACTGCATGTGTGAAATGCCAAAATAAACCAATAGAAAAATGTGCAAAATTAATCATCTACCAGTTTTATATTTTTCAGTTGTGCCTGTATTTTATTCATAAATTGGCTCTTGTTCCCTAAGTATGTTTGGTATTGTTCATTTCCTCAACAATCTGAGTTTAAAAAGTGTTCACACAGACCTGTAGGAGGAAGAAAAATCTACTAAGGGCCACATTAAGCACAAAGCAGGCATGTTAGATCAGGAAGTCCCTAGGCTAGACTAATAGTCTAGAAAAATATTACTTGTCTTTTTCTTATTATCATATCGGATCATCATCATACTGGACACTAGGTATTTGACTAAATGCAGTTTTGATCTCATTTTTACAGGTGGTTTTACGTTGTTGTGAACACATCTATTTTAGCTACCTCAGACTAACCTCAGGGTTGTAAGAATTTGTAATTGCAGAATTTGTAATTAAAACTTGCTTGTTTCTTAAAAAATAAGTCCCAAAGCCCTTTTTTTCTGTGTATACAGAATAAATAAAAAAATTAGGCATTGAATTATTTACACTTCATTATCCATTTACAATAAACTATGAGTAATTAATTTACTTGTACCTACGAATTGTGTCATCTCATATTATTTTTACCGTCTTCTTTTATTTATGTAAACATTTTCTGGTCTTCTGTTATTTTTCAAAATGTAGTAATATATTTTCCAGATGTAGGGAAATTCCATTTCAGTGATCATGATTAGTAATTTTGAACCAAATGAACCACAAATCACTGGCAAGTTAGCTATAACTATGTCTAGTCATCTATACATTATATACTTATATTTTATATTTATCTACATGCACATTATATAGATAATATGTATACTTTATACTTAAATTGTAACTCCAACATTTTTAAGTTAATAAAAGAATTTTAAACACATTTTATGCCTTTTGGATTCAGCTAAGGAATGATTCTGATTTCAGGAGTGCAGTTGGGAGACAACTATAACCTGACTAGACTATATAAAAATTAAGATCATAGAGTCATAAAATAATGATAATAAAATAAACATATTGAATAGGACCTCAGGAGGTCTCTGTCCAACCTCCTACTCAAAGCAGGGTCAGCTACGACATCAGACAAGGTTGCCCAAGATTTTTTTCAGCCTGGTCTTGAAAATCTCCAAGGACAGAGACTGCACTACTTCCCTGGCCAAGTACAGGAATTTGCACTTGTCCTTGTTAAATTTCATTAAGTTCCTTCCCTCCAGCCTGTCTAGGTCCGTCAGCATTGTTGCTGTGCCCTTGAGTGCATTGCCTGGTCCCCCCAGTTTGGTGTCAGCTGCAAACTTGATGAGCATGTACTTTGTCACTCTGGATCATTGATAAATATATTAAACAGGATGGGTCCCAGGACAGACCCCTGTGACACTCCACTTGTTTCTGGCCTTTGGGTAGAGTACAACCAATTAATCACTACTCTCTGAGCCCAACCATCCAAATGCTCTTTTAACTATCTAGTTGTCCAACCATACAGAACATAACATCTTCTCTTGAATACATTAACTATGTACATTAATACATGAACACATGACTTATGGGAGAGTGTCTAAAATCTTGCTATAATCCAGATAAGTGACGTGAACTACTCTCCCCTTGTCTACAGATTCAGTCATTTTATCACAGAGGCAATCAGGTCTGGTCAGACCTGATTTATGCTTGGCAAATCTATGCTGCCAGTTCCAAATCACCTTTTTTCTCCTTTATGGGCCCAGAAATATGATCTGAGACTCACTCCATAATTTTCCCAAGAACAAAGTATGGCTAGCTGGCCTTTAGCTCCCTTGCTCGTCCCTTAGACTTTTTGAAAAGATGCATACATATGCCCTTCTCCAAATGTTGGGCACCTCCCCCAGTCTCCACAGTCTTTCAGAGGTGATACATGTCCACCCTTGCAATGCCATCAGCAGCATTCTCACATCCAGCCCATCTGTTCCAATATATGTGCATGAGTCAAGTTCTCCCAGTAATCCTCGTCTTGATCTTCACCTACTGCTAGCAGTTCCTCTTCTCCTCGAACCCTGCTCAGAGCATAGAGGCCTGAAAACCTTGTCAGTGAAAACTCAGGCAAAGAAGGCATTGAGTACTTGAGCCTTATCAGTGTACACTCTGTGACTAAATTACCCACCTCATTCAGCAATGGTCCTGCATTTTTCTTGTTCAGATTTTTACTACTAATGCAGCAGTAGAAGCTCTTCTTGTTGCCTTTAATGTTACTTAAAATTCTCATTAATTCTCACTGAGCTTTGGCTTTCCTAAAGTCCCCTGCACATGCCCAGGCAATTTTTCTAAATCACCCCTTCATATCCTTCTCCTGATTCCCCCTGCTGAACACCACATTTGGCTCCGAAACTCAGTCATGAGCTCCCTGTCTGGCCCAGCTGGCCTCCCAATATATGTTTCAGGATGGACCATTCTTGTATTTGAAGGAGATTTGCTCTAGGTTTTGCTCTATTAACAAAACAGAGATTTTATTATTGTAGGTGAACATGATCTGGGAAAATAATTTTAAGAATGGATACTTTGCTATGAGAATTGACAGAGCAATTTTAAGGCATTTTTACAGATGAAATTTTCTTTGTTGAAATGTTCATTTTTCAGTGTTATTCTATCCTAATCTGTTTCAGATTTTATACTACATTTATTAAATTAGCATTCTGGGGGAAAATGGCATTATCACCTATACTCTCTCTTCTTGCAAGTTTGACCAAGTCATACAAGTTTTTATTTGTCTTGTGCTGTGCTTTGTTAACTCTCAGCAGCAAAATCAATTGCACATTGCAAGAAAAAGTGTCACAGAACGATATGTTAAAACATTTTCTTAGAAAATACCTTTCAAAAAAGTAACAAAAACATTTATTTGGTGAGTTATATATCCCTTGTTCAGTCCTTAGGGCTTCACTGAGATTGCAAATGATCTGACCTGCAGAATAGTACAACTTCAAGAGTTCTTAAAGCCTAAGTCCTGACCTAATTTACACACATATAATTAATTATTAATGACTACTTTGTCATGATTAGATAGGTGTAAAAATGAGCAGCACTTGCTCTGTTATTTATATCTTATTACTGATAATATAAACATGTGAACACTCTCTGTGCTGTTATAATTTAAATAAAATGAAAGTTGGCCAAATTTATCTCAGACCTGAAAAGTGGAAGAAAGTTTTGGCAGCAACACTAGCAGGAATATGATCTCTATGAAATATGATCCTGAGCTCTGGCAGGACCTACTGGACTGTGAAAGAGAGAAAAAGTGGTATAGTACAGCAACATCTGAACCAGACTTTCAACATTTGAGGCTGCAGGCAATATACTATGTGCCACTTCATATGCTGACTGTATGTGTAATTTCATCTGTATCTAGTATCATATTGCTGTGAGGAAACCACTGATACATGCACAGTATGTAGTATAACAAAGAACTCACACTCACAGTTTTCATCTTTGAACGCAGCATTCTACGACTCACTTCAATGAAGAAAGACAGTAGTTTACCTAATTGTAATCCATTTTTAACCTGTCCTATAATTGTTTTACTGCATTAATCACATGAAATTCCGTTGCAGCAGGTGCCACAAAGCAGCCCTCTCAGTAGCCCAGTGCAAGCATTTTCTCTGCTGTGCTCCAGGTCTCTGCCTACTTTTGAAACAGGGTTCCTCACTCGGTGCTCCATCGCTGCATTCACTGAGAAGTGGCAGCAAAAATACTGAAGGAGAGGTGGCTTTTACACAGTTCTGAGCAATAAGCTAGAGTGAGCAAGTATAACAACAAGAACAAAGGGAACATTTAGTAACAGCCCCCCCCTCATTTTGGTTTCTTTTCCAGTGAGGGGATTTATTTTTTACACACTTATTGTTCTGTATATCCATTGGGTAAATAGAATTCAGTCTGTTCCTCACTCATATACTTAAGTCACAGCATTTCTCTGAGCATTTCATAGTTAGGATTCAATACACAAGATGCATGATCTGACACTATTCATGGTGTTGCTCTGTTCACTGGACTGCACCACCTGTGGTATCATTCTTCCTAAAAGAGACGTAATTACTGAATTTTGGTTCTCCTACTTCCATACAGTGTGTTTTATTTTGCTTTGTCTGTTGAAAAGCAAGTAAAATGAAGTATATACCTACTTATACATTTCAGGCAGAGATTTTGTTTTATTTTTATTTTTTACTACTGTTCTCTCATAAGGCTCCATACACACCAAATATCTGCACCAAGATGAAGTATTTCAAACTTCAGACTTCCTCTCCTGGGAGAGTTATGAGAATACAAATCAAATATAATCCATATGAGTCATCCTTCCCAATTTCTTCCGAAGGCATTCTGATACTGTAGTTATAAGTATTGCATAAATGCTCTATTCTATTAATAGAGTAGTTCTAGAGACAGCAAACTATTGGTTTTTTACTCTTTTGTATTGCTACACACAGGGATAACATTCTCCCAGTTTCAGCTGAGCATAGCTGGAAATGAATAGAAAAAGCATCTATTATTGTGGCAAGCTTTATTTCATTTTGTTACACTCCCTACTCCAGACATTGACACAGAAAATATGTAATTACATACATACATGTTGTGCACCAGTACGTCCATGTGATTAGCATTATTATAGGTGTCCCCACCCTGTCATTACATGCATGTCTTTTTAATTCTGTTACTTAGGAGTACAGACAAACATAAAGCCTTAAAAAGACCCCACAGTGTACAGCTGTTAGCTTTGCTCCTCCAAAATTTTGTGTAATGTCAGCAGTGGCAGGATAGAAAGCTCTTATCCCTAACAAGAATCAGTTTCTGGGACAGTGATATTCTCTGAGAACTGGACACTGATGCTGCTTCTTGGTTACTTCTTTCTCTGGGTGGCACATATATAAAAAATAATTACACATACAACAATGCCAAAATTCACATTTCTGGTCTATGCATGACAGTGCAACCACTTCAAATGATAAAGTCTGCAGTATAAATTAGACTACCTTTGAAGTAAAACCTTAAATTTAAAAAAGTCTAAGCTAAACTAAAGTTTAAAGTCTAAATCCAGTGAACTGCTAAAAATTTATACTAACAGTTAACTTCCAGTAATTTCAAAATACAGTATTTGTCCCAGTTTTTACAAATGAGAAAAGTGTACTACAGATAGCTGAACCAACTTTTCAAAACTCATATAGCAAATCTATGAAGAACTCAGTGCTAAATCTGTAGCTATAGAATACCCACAATAGTTAATCTCTGGAAAGCCAGGGAATATAAGGATAATGAAATGTCCACCACCATTAGATACATAAACCATTGTTAATCTGAGAGATTAACAAAATGTTTCTTACTGCATGCCAAGTAGATCCTGCAGTGAGCTCAGATTTTTCTAGCAGAACAACATTCTTCAAGCCAGCCTTAGCCAAGTGATAGGCTAGACTCACACCAACGCAACCACCTCCGATGATGACTGTATCTGCACTATCTTTCCCCAAGGAAGGAGCCTGGGTTTCTTTTCTGGGGAAAAAAAATTACTGACAGTTACAAAAAGACAACTGCATTTTTGTCCATCTCTTTTGTTTACGGCTCCAATCACAATTCACCTTGGTGCCTGCTAGACAGTTTAAGTCACACACCTGACGTCAAACCTAACCTGTTCACTCTTATCTTCTTTTGAAGTAAATGCTCTTAAAGCCTCACCACATACGTAAACAGCAGTAATACAAAATGCGAAGCAAGTTTGCTTCCACTCACAACTTTAAATCTTTATTTGTCAAATATACCCTTACACGTAGACCCTATTTTTCAATGAGAAACTGTACCCCCAAAAAGACAGTGTCAAAATCTGACTTTTCAAAGGTGCTATAGTTTATGCAACATGAAGTCTTTATAAAAAAAGTCTACTTAGTAAACTCCCTAATAAATTTCTAAAGCCAATGTCAGCAGACTACATCAGTGTTTGTGTTTGTGAACAATTAAACTTCATCTTTAATTTCATGTTCTGTCTATTTTGACATGTTCTACTTTGCTGAAGTTAAAACATTATAGAAACAGGTTTTTGTCAATGGCTCCCACCTGCTATTACACCACGCTGCGTTTTCACAACCGCTTTAAGTCAGCAAAAGCCAGAATTGCTCCAACAGGCAGCTCTGTTCTTCTCCGTCTGATCTGATCCTCCTCTCTGCTGCCCTAGACCATCCCTTGCCAAGCAGTAAGCCAGTTCAGGAAACTTATCCAAATTTTAAAATTTTTTAGATGTGACCTTTTAGTGTGGTAGCAGTACAGACTACTGTAAAACCACAGTATCCCTCTCTTCAGGACAGTTAATCAATACTCAGTTTCACCTCCTCCCTCCTTGTACATTAGCTTTTGCAACTTCTTTGGCAAAAGGCTTTCTAATGTGTAACTAGTCTTCCATCCATTCTCCACTCAGACATGAAAGCTATCAGTTGTATGTATTATGAATGGATATCTTATAAAATAATATGGTGTTTAAAACGCAAAGGCCAGAGGAATTTGCACCATGCTTATTCACTATGTGGCAATGAATGAAAAGTAAAATAAATGGGAGCACTGGACACCACAGGTTTTCTGCACTTGGTGCACCACACACTTCCATGTGTTCTTCTTTGAGATTACACATTAATTTTTGCAAGTTAGCAGTAAGCTGTTTAACAGCCAGATGCGAGACACTTACACCATCTCCTCTACTGAATTCTGAGGCACATGGTAATCCAGGTAAAGCATGGAGGCTTCTCTCATGCTTCTTTTACGCCGTGAATTTGGGAATTCCTCACCTGGCTTTCAGCTCTTTTCAGACCTTTTCTCTCAAACCCGGGAACCCGGTAAGAGCCCGGTGGGGTGCCTTCCCTGCGAACCACGCGTTTGCTCTTGCCAGTTAAACCGGGCCGTTGCTCACCCGTCGCAATAGCAGACGACATCCGGAGGGATCTCCCTCTGCCCGGTCAGCCACCCGTCCCGGGCTGGGTCCTGCGCCCTTGCCGCAGAACTGCGAGGCGCAGGGGCACCACCTTCTGCCCGAGGAGGGAGAGGCCTCGGCGGCCCGCTGCCCCGGCCGGCAGCCGCTGGAGCCGCGCGGGCCGCCAGAAGGAGCCCGCTCCCCGTCCCGCCTTCCCCGGCAGCCCCCGCCGGGCAGCTTCACCCTGGGCAGCTGCTCTCAGGCTGACAGCCGCGACCGTTAACGGCTCCTTCGCCCGCGCCTCCCCACCGGCCCGGCCCGCACTCACCGCCCCTGCGCGCCCGCACCGCCGCCGAGGGGCCGCAGGGCCGGGGGGGGTGGCCGTAGCCGCCGCAGGGCTCCCCGCAGCACCGCGCTCATCCCGCACACAGCCCGCCCGCCGGCAGCGGAGATGGAGAGCGCTGGCTCCGCGCCCCGCCGGCGGCGTCCCCTCCTGTCCAAGCTCTCGCTGAGGCCAGCCCTCACTGAGGAGGTCGCCGGACCGCCCCTTGGCTGAGGGGGCAGCACCGGGGGAGCAACCGGGCGGGGGGCGGCAGCGGGAGGGCGCTGGGCTGCCTCGGGGGCTGGCAGGGCGCCCCGCAGGGTGAGGGGCCGGCCCGGCTGGGTGTGTTGCCTGCAGCGCCGCCCGCCTCTTCCGTGGGCTATAAAAGCGCGGGCCGAGGCCGGGGGCTTATCTTGTGCTTGGTGCTGAGCCGCCGGGCAGCCGCGGGCAACCGGCGTCCCTGGGCGAGGAAGATGCTGCCGATCGGGAAGACCGCGAAACAGGGCAAAAGGGTAATTCCCCCCACCTCCCTGCCCCGCTCCCCGCCGGCCCGGCCCGAACCCGCTCTCCGCTGCCCAGCGTGGGGACGGCGGCGGGCGCTGGGAGCGGTGACCCCGCCGCCCTCCCCTGGGCCGCCCGCTGGGCTGCGGGCGCTGCCCCGGCGAGGCCGGGCGGCCGCGGCGCCGTAGCCCCGCACCGGTGCCGCGGGGAGCAGCGGCAGCCCCGCTGCGGCACAGGGCACGGCTCTGCGCCCGCCCCCTCGGGGTCCTGCCCGCGGGTTCCCGAGGGAGCTGCTGCCAACGCGGCGTAGCCCGCGAACGGCACTTCCTAGTCTCCCGGTAAGGGACTCGGCGTCTCTGCAGGTAAGGTCATCTTGTTACAAGCTAAAGTAAAGCCATGATAGTAACCATACCGATTCAGCATTTGGCCATTAAAGGCGTCTGGATGCAGTTACGAGGTAGATAAATTAGATAGAACTTAACGCAGTAACTGCTGATAGAATTTTGACTTCTCTGATGACATAGGTTGGAGCCACCAAAGTCCAAAACCATTTTGCTTTGAATTATTTGATATGCAAACTAAGCAGCACTCGCAACACACTGAAGTTGTAGATATTTTAAGCATAAACAGTCATTGGATGGGATTTCTGTCTCCAGCATCCTGCCACCTCTATTTACAAGCCCCAAATTGCTCTTCCCTTGATTTATATGACTGAATACCAACAGTGTTTGTAATATGAGCACAGCCTCCAATATGTGTGCCCTTTCCACCCTCATTTAGCTGAGGAAATAAGCCAGTATAAAAAGTTACCCAAGCATCAGCCGTTCTGGCCATTAACACAAACATATGAGCAATGTCTAAATCAAACTTTCTGACCTATACCAGTACTGCCACCCTGCACAGCTGCTTGGGCAGGTCAGTGGAATCATGTGTTTTGGCTTCCATTCAGAAAGACAGTATAATCATTAAGAGGACACTTCTTACTCAGAAGTGGGTTTACTAGAGTTTATGTGTAGCATATAAGTCTAGAGTAAGAGAACAGAAGGATATGCGAAGAAGTCTCTGAGCCCTAAGCCTTTCAGGTAGATCAGTTATAAAGGAAGAAGGTGGGAAGGTATGTGTTCTGCTTTTCATTTTTCAGCACATACTCATGCCACCTAACTTCAGACACCTAGCAGAAAGCAATTGCCCTAAGTTCCCTCTGCAGGCAGTGGACAGAGATAAGCTTCTCTCGAGGGCTCACTTAAGATCTGAATAGTTGTTTTGAGGTGCTTTTTTCTCTCCACTGATGGAAAGGTAGGATATAGGTAAAGCAAGCAGGCTTTTCACTTATATGGTTCCATTACATTCCTAAAGGTGATTGAGGGAATATATTCAGACATTTGCACTCTTTCCATGGATAGAGGTATGGACTATGTGGTACAATTTCATTCGTGGTAGCAAAAGTAAAGCAGTGAAAAGATGGCTCAAAAAAGCCTTTTTACAAATACTCTTTCTTGTTATTTAATACCAGATCTGTGTACTGCAGGATCACGTGAAAGTACAATTTTGATCTGGATTGGGCATGACCTTACAGCTGTAGGTCTCTGGGGCAGAACAAAACAATATTGATGATAAACTTATGCTAGCTATATGCTAGCTATATGCTGGTTGAACCAATGGTATTTTACCAAGAATAGGTAAAGTAGAAATGGTGCAAAGAGATTATATCAGACCTGTAATAAAGTTTGCAAAAAAAGTTATTTCCATTTTAATCCAATCTGAACTGAGAAAGTAAGTTTGTATTAAGTACTTTGTGCTTTATAATTATGTCACTTGCTATTAGATGCCCCAGAGCCAGGTTTAATATATCACAGTATATAATGTATTAAGATGCCATGGTCTATTCAGTCATGGCTTATGTTGCTTCTGTGTGTCAAAAGTGAAGATTATTTTAAAAGGCAGTTTAAAAAAAAATCTAGAACTGTGAAGGAAAACTGCTGTTAAATCCTAGAAGTGACTTGTTGAAAGAAAAAAACTTATAGTGCATTTAAATATAATACCTATATATGATGTCAACATGTATCTATTACTTAACATTCAGTTAACAAGTTAAGCAATGACTAAGGCTGCTTGTATGTTAGATTTCTTTCCTCCACACTCCTGTTCTGCATATTAAGCTGCTGAAGCAGGCTCCATCTATAAAAGATTCCTTGTCAGGCAGAGGAAGCAGGGACTCAACCGGTGATCCCTTGGGTGCCTTGCTCTGGCCCCATTTGAGGCATTGTGTTACAACTGCAAATTAGTTAATAGTAAACACAATCTTTACAAAGCCTCCTGACCTTTACACTTAGAACAGAATTGCCGTAATAGACAAGCATGACTGGTAGACTCATTGAAAATTACTGAGTTTTGGAGACTGAGTATTACAGACTGAGTTTGGCCCTGGTCCTGCTGAAACAAAGATGAAAGCTTGCACACTTTATTAATCAGGTCAATATTTTGGCAAGTCTAGAATGTGCAATGGAATGTGATGCAGAGATTTGCAAGCCAACACTCGGCCAAGCTCATGTACAGCAGTGCTGTACACAGAAACCTTGTCACCTTCCTACCATGTCAGTGCCTAAGCCAAAAACGCCCACCCTCTCAGCCAGGCTTTGTAGCCTCCAAGTAGCCTTGGACAGCAATGACTGGTACTGGAACAGGCATAGTTGGCACAGTGCTCCTTCTTGTTGGAAAGGCATACTCCCATCCTGCCTAAAGGGCAATGCTGAGACATCACAAGTGACTTTCCTGGATATAGGGTGTGAGGTAACTGAAGTAATGAAGGAAAAATTATCAATAAAGGTAATCTACTAAAGGTTGGAGACTAATTGTTTAAAAAATGCTTCCTCTTAGCATAAAACCCACACTCAGCTCTGTCCACAAGGCTGTTCTTTTTCCTACTCCCTCAAATTTAATCATCTACTGAAATGCTAGTGTGCCATTGAGAAAGATAACTATGGAGGGAAATTTAAGTCTTACCTTTGACTAATTCTTTTCCTGTACCCACTACCTTTGTTAATGTGATGGGTCTGCATTCATCATCTTTTTAAAGTAAATTGAACTATGGTTGTAATCCAATTGCAGAAATTAGTACTATTTAGTATAATAAGTACTTTTTGGGAAACTTGAACAAGCCAATGAAACAATTAAAGGAATACAAAAAATAATATATATTAGGCGCAACTAATGTATGCTTTTCTCATATTTTTCTACTTCCATTGCATTAGCACGGCGTTCAAGGCAGGAGCAAGGTTAATCACAGGGTGCTGTAAGGTTTGTAAATTGACATCTTAAAACATTTCAGGACTGTGCCAAACAAGCAGGATTTTCTTTCATTTTGTAAGTCTAGGTAAGCAAACCCAGGCTAGTAAAGCGCCTGTCAGAAAAATGGAGGCCAACATTTTGAGACATGTCCTAATTTGGTAAGGAAATGTTACATGCTCACTTTTCTATGATGCCTATTGTGCCATCTTGTGTCACAAGCTACTTGTGCTAAGGCTCTGTCAAGATGGCATTCATAGTTAAAGAGTAAATGAGTTAATAAAAAGGTCAGTGATACTACTGTTTCATTTTAAGAAGTTTCTCCTATATTTTACAGGAGAATTTAAGATGGTGTTTTACTTTCATAGGAATGGAATTGGACCAGTGACTTCTAGTTCTGGGGACTATATCTCTGGACTACAAAAAAACTCACTGATGAAAAGTCTTACATAATATATGCACATATTAAAGCTTTATGTTGCAAAGCAGACCATCTACTATTCTTTAAAGGGAATTTCAAGATGGAAATCAATTACTTTTTACTGTTATGGCAAAGATATTTCTGGTAGCCCACAAATATTTCTGCCTGTTTTGTAAATACAAGAAATGGCAATAGAGACAAAGGGGGCCCACAAAACTGAAGAACTGTAATGTTAACCTTTTCTCCTGGTTTCTTCAGGGTATTCTAGAGCGCTTAAATGCTGGGGAAATTGTGATTGGAGATGGAGGATTTGTCTTTGCTCTTGAAAAGCGGGGATATGTAAAAGCTGGACCTTGGACTCCTGAAGCAACAGTAGAGCACCCAGAAGCAGGTCAGTTTTACTGGGAAATACTAATCCTGTAGTGAATGTAAGCACGATTGGATAAATAAGTATATAGGAACTTGTAGTAGGATTTTAAATAGAAGTGTTCCTTGACACTGTAGAGTTACACTGTTAAAACAGTCTAAGAATCTATAGACCAAATGTTCATCTTACCCCTTTTTCTTGCACTTAACACTGGCCAAAAGCAGATGGCTGAGTAAGAATACAAGTAGTGCAAACATAGTGATACCTCTCCAGAATGCTCTCCCAGTCTTCAATAATTTGTAGCCCAGGGACATTTTGGCCTAGATATGGTATCTTTGCATTTAGTAGCATTCAGTGATTTCTCTCTCATGGATTTGTCCAGTCTGCCCTTGAGCTGATATAAAGCTTGTCATTTAAAACATCTTGTAAAAAAGAATTCTGCAGTTAACTATCTGTTTTGTTGTGTTCTACCCATTCTAGGCCTTTTATATTGTTATAAATTACTATAGGTTTTTTTATTAATTCTTTCAGGAAAATAGCAACTTTTAATAAACAATGGAATGGAAGAGGAGTATTGTATGTATCTGGCTCCACTGTGAAATGGGGAATGATAACCTGAGATTTGTAATAAACATTTAAGGGAGTAACTCTCTTAAAGTGGATGGAGACAAAACGAGCGATCATTCTATGCCTTTCCACATAATGCTTATAATGTTTAACATAAATAGTGTAAAAGCAGATGCTATTATCTATTTATGTATGCTATATTATAAGAAAGCATTTGCCCTAGTAATATGATACGGAGTTAATCCTACAAGCCAATTCAGAATATCCTGGGGAAAAGATTTTTAAGTGTTTGCCCTTCCAAATTAGCCTTCTTCGTCTATACAGGGCAAAGGAGGAAGAAGGAGAGCTATCTTAGCCCTCTCTAGTACATTGCTTTGTACACCTTACCTATCTATCCTAATCCTTCTCAGCCTTCAAGTGTCACCTTACATGTAGCATGCCTAACTTAGGGTCATGGACAGCCTTAGATAATGCAGAGCTCCAGCAAATGTTTGAAGGGTGATGACCTAATTTGCTGAATCTCATGTTTCCAAAAGACATCCCATCACCTCTCTCTATTTCTCTCCATCTCTGTTTTTCTGCCCCTACACATTCCATCTTAAATCATAGCACTTACCCTATGCTCTTTATTTCCCCTTTGCTTACTTATTTTGCACCTCAAAAGCCCTTGACCCTCTCCACATGTCCTTTTGGGAAGTGCACATCTCAGTCCATGGGAAATGCAAGTTTTTTTCTTACACAGAGGCAGCTGCAGATGGCTTAAATTAGCTAAATTGGCACACAGATTTGCTTGACTACCTTGATCAGTAATCATAGGTTAGAATCCAGCATTCTAAGAATTGCTACTGATTTGCTAGAACATATTGTTTATTTCTGTAACATAGTTATATAATTTTTATAAGCCCTTGATAAGCTATTTATAAATACACCCTTCACTGGAAATTAGTTCATTTCTTTTAGTGCAGTGTGCTGCCTCTCCTCCATTCCTGCTTTTTGCTCCTGCGTGCTCAAGGGTCATGTTACTTTGAAAGCAGGTGTAAAGGACAGAAGGAGCAACTGGCTGAGCCAGCTGGTGTAAAAAACATACAACTTCCAGACCATCTTGTCTTTGTAAGGAAGGAGGGAGGTTCTGAGAACGCAGTGAGGAATTGCTGGTGGGGGGAGGGGGTGTGTGTGAGTTCAAGGCCACTATCTCCATTACGAGAGAGGAGAAGTTTTGCCAGGCTGACAAGTTTAGAAATGGGATCTAAATAATTCTTCTAAGCCAGGTCAGGTGTTGCTCTGTAGTGAGCAATATCCATAGGTACTTCCTGCCCCCATCTGCTGTTAGCTTAAGTCTGTCTTTTGTGAAATGTCCAACTCATGGTGGATTGAAATGAAAACTCAGTGTTATACATCTGACTCCTAAAATGTATCAAATTGTTAACAATTGTTTACCCTCATATGTGGCTGTTACCCCATTTCTTAAATAGTGGAGGAAAACACAGCTTCAGTAGCATGTTGGAAGTAGCACAAGAAGTATATTACAGAGTGGTTTGGGTTTTTGATAGTGCAGACTGCTCTGGGCTTGATGATAGTAACAGTATAGTCTGCTGGTAGAAATTATTTGCCTGGGGTTGAATGAGATTCAGGCTGATACCTATAACACTATTCTTTCCCTCAAAATTTAGACCCATTCTAGAGCCTCCTGTGACAGTTTGGGATATGAAGTTCCTTATTCATATGTGTGAGATTGTTTCATTTGCCTACCTATGTGACCATCTTTATTCACACAAATACCAGGCACTCTTCTAGGAACACAAGAACTATATTTAGAGAGTGCTAATCATGGGGGTAAACAAATCTGGTTTATTATGGAAATGTGGAATTTGTGGAAAATATTTCTAGATTCTTTTTTCCTTTTCCCATTTCTAGACTATTTTTTATCAATCAATTCTCATGGGGTAGAATAGGAAAACAAACTACAGAACACTGGAAACGTACAAAGACAGCCCTTTCAGTGGGATTGAGTAGCCTATTTTAATGCTTTGGGAAAAAGAATACTCCCTGCAGTAGGAATGTTTTGACTTTGAATAAAGGTTGTAAGACAGAAATTTGATCCTGGTAGTTAAGGCAGATTCCAGGGTCTTTTTGAACGTAACTCTGCTATATTCCATGTGCCTGGGTCTTTGACTGCTGGGAAAAGAAGCATTGTGTTAAATCACACTGTGGTTATCAGAGACTGTAACTAGAAATTAAATACTGTACTAGTAGAGAAAAACAAGGGACACTACAATGTTTCTTCACTGAAAGCAGACATGCTTGCGTTTATGCAGATTGACTTTCGCGACTCAAACTGCTGTTTGAGCTTCTCTGGCGTAGAAGGCTGTGTTTGTTGCAACTGAAGGGAGTAATTTTGTTCTTGTGACACATCCACACATTTTCCTAATGACAAAATTGTCTGTGGATAATGAGGTCTGATAAACTAGGACTTCAGGAAAACTCTTCCGAGCATCTGCCTCAAACTGCAGTGTTCTTGTGTCTGTGTACAGTATCTAGGGAAATAAACTATTCCTGTATTTGCTATAAACTGTTGAGCATTTTAACTCTGTTTTACATTATCAGTAATGTTTGAGAAATTATTATAATTACTGTTCTGAGGGTACACATATAAAATCAATTGACGACAACTGTTCTGTTCCGGCTGTGGCAATTGCAGTGAATTGCTTACAGTGACGAAGGCAGAACTACTGTTCTGAGTAGACAGACTACATAGAGCCTGCTCCCAAAGTCCTAATGCAGGAAATTTGTCCATTAAAAGTAATGCCAACCTTACTACAAAAGAATTGTTGGCTCTGTAGTAAAATCATCATGTGCTGACTTATGAGAAGAATTAAGTCTGTGTTGCAAGTCACTCTTCTGGAGCAACAAATAATCTCTTAATTAAGGGTGTATGTAGCAAAATAGAGCTTTGGTTTTTGCTGACTAGACTCAGCTAGAGTTTTTTACAGGGAGAAAACTAGAAAATATAAACTAGAGAAGGTAATGGAACAATGTATTCTTCCATATAAATATAATCTTTTCCCTTAATTTGTTGCCACGATACTTTTTCCTGTTTTCTTCTTCATAGTCTAGAAGATAAGAAAATATGGCTGTTTCATTTGATGATCTTTTTGTCTGGTATTCCTTGTTATGCCTTCATGTTCTTTTGTCAGATGTCTGCTTTACCTTCCTAAACCAAAGTGCAGTTCTATAAAGTGAAATTCAGAGGTCTGAAGGACTGCAGAAAGTAGAAGACAGGCAAGGTGGCATGCAAAACTGAATCTACTTAGAAATCTTCAGTCATTCTTAGCAGAGAATAACTAAGGAGAAGCTTTTCTACCTAATGTTCTGAGAGTGAGAAGAAAGGATTTCTATGCAGACTGTAGGTACTGCTTCTAATCTCTCATAATGGCTCTTCCAGTAAACACAGTATCAC
This sequence comes from Phalacrocorax carbo, assembly GCF_963921805.1. NCBI lineage: Eukaryota > Metazoa > Chordata > Aves > Suliformes > Phalacrocoracidae > Phalacrocorax > Phalacrocorax carbo. The sequence continues at coordinate 27,131,681 of NC_087548.1, read as the reverse complement.
TTATTTTACAGTAACATTACTTCAGTAAACATTTAATTTTGGGGTAACAACAGTGACAACTGTACCAAACATATCTTCTTTGTCTCTTTGAATTCCTCGCAGTTCGTCAGCTTCACCGGGAATTCCTCAGAGCTGGATCCAATGTTCTGCAGACATTCACTTTTTATGCCAGCGAGGACAAACTAGAGAACAGGGGCAATTATGTAGCTGAGAAAATAAGTGTGAGTAAAACTCTGTTTTGATGGAGATATGAAATAAATGGATTCATTTCAAAAGGTTTAGTAGAGAGATTATCAAGTATATTCACAGTTTGTCATAACAGTTTTGGCTATATTTGAGGACCTAAGAATGAGATGATACAATTTCAGAGTTTGGAATAGCAAGAAAGACAAGATTAAAAGACAAAAAAAAAAGGCAAAATGGGACCAAGATTAATTGAGGGAAGAGGATACCCACATTGTATTTTTCCCATGTGAGGAGACTAGTTCATTGGAGTTTTGATACAAAGAATATTGGGACTACTAAATGCACAGAGAGTGAAATCAGTTGAAAAAAAGATATTCTTTAACATCTAGAGAAACAGATTGACTGCAAAAATGGTGAGGAATCCTAGAGAATAATGAGTGGCTAATGAGAACGGAATGTTTTTTAGAACCATGCCTTCAATGAAGTAACAGCTGAAAAAATCAAGGTATACACTGTAGTGAATATTCCCGTTCTCATGTGTAAGGGCAATCTGTTACAGCAACAGGAGTATCATGTTGGTGTTTTCTTGCCCCCTGCACAAAAAAGTTATAGGATGTTGGGTGTGTTCACTAGATGCAGGCCCCAGCTCTGCTGGGACTTCTGGCACAAACATTTCTAGATAGTTCCTCTGAGACTAGAAGGTTTGCCATTGAGTGTTTTCTCTGATCCTTTCACCTTTGGTCCTATTGTCTATTTCAACCTCTGCAAAACAGAGAAGATTCTCCAGTGGGCAGGGAGGAGGGAATATCTTTGTATCTGTGAATATAACCTAAGTCAGAAATTAGAGCAGTCTGGACACTAGGGAAACACTTGAGTCTTAAGAGGTCATACCAAAAGGTCATATGACCAAATTCATCTGAAATGCTGTACCTTTACAGTCAATAGATGCAACATCGGAATGTCTGAAGTGATAGCCCCAGAAACACAGTGCCTCTGGAACAAGCCATGCTGCAACTGTTGCTGCCGTGCAAAATTATAAGAAGGGCTGGGAGAGCACCTGGTATTGGGAAAGCACTGCAGCAAAGCTTTTAAGATTGATTTGCTGCCCGTTCTAGAAGCAGGTTCCTCCAGGCTTTAACTGGTTTATGGCTCCACCTCCTGGAGTTCCCAAACATGGACCTGAGCACAAACGCAAATGCAAGACAATCTGTCAGCAACAGCCTTAAAAATCTGCTGGATCTTTTGAGGCAGCCATGGAAAACTTCAGGTGGGAGGAACCTGTGTAGATTCTAAGTAGTCCATGGGCTGCAGAGAAACCTCCTCTAATTGGTATGTGTTATCTCTCCCCAATAATGATTCTTTTCCCATAATCATTCTTTCCCAGCTTAACCTCTTTTTCACAAGCTGTTCTTGTCATCCTGATTTAGGTATAGAGGGAATGCGTCTTTCAGACTAGGTAATAAATTAGTCATATATAGTGATAAGTTTCCCTTTACTATTCTAAAATTGGCAACTTTAACATGAGACTATTAATGATATTTTTTAATGCCTTAAATAAATAAATTGTATCTTAAATTTGAAAATTATCAAAATACTAAAATACATTTTTTAAAAAAGGAAAAATCAATTGAAATTACTACATATTCTGTTTTCCACCCACAAAACATCAGAAGAAAAGCATACACTTAAGTGTAACTAACTCATTTTCTAAGAGGCAAAGAAAATTCCACTTCACACCAAATATTTGCTTTTAGAGACTATTTGTGTAAGATGTATTAAAAGTAATATGCTTTTATAATTTATAATATGATAACATAGAGGTGTCCAGAAATCTGTTTCTTAACATTATTTTTTCAAAGATCCTCGTCTTCCTTATCGTTATTATTTAAAAATCCATTTAATTTCAAAGGGATATGAAGAAACCATTATAGATTTTGACTCTTTTTGTCCTTTTTGTACTCTGAAATTACATGCATATCTCTGAGCAGGTAAAACTGATATAATCGATATTCATACAGTGCCAGAAAGTGAATGAAGCTGCTTGTGACATTGCAAGAGAAGTGGCTAATGAAGGTGATGCTTTAGTGGCTGGAGGAGTCAGTCAAACACCATCATACTTAAGCTGCAAGGACAAAGCAGAGGTTAAAGCAGCCTTTCGAAAGCAACTAGATGTCTTTATGAAGAAGAACGTGGACTTCCTAATTGCTGAGGTAAATGTGTAAAGAAGGTACATGCCTTCACCTGGTACAGTGTTAACTTTAAGATGTCAAGTCTGCTTTAGGGAGTACAAGTATATATTGTTTCCTCCTTCAAAATTTTCTGTTATGCTTTTATTCCAGTAGTATCAGGTATTTTTCTAAATGCACAGCAGCATCTGCAAGCATTCTAGACTAGGACCTTGAAACCTAAATTTCTACCTCATTCAAGCCAAGTTCTGTACTGGTACAAGGAGGATAGATTAATGTGATCTTAACTAGTTCCTATTTCCTCCCATACACCATAAGCAGCCCCACGCACCCACTGGCTGCTTTTCTAGATTAAAATAGTTCTTTGGAGATAAATCCCTGATTAACCTCCCATATAGGAATTCTTACTCTGAAACAAGAGTATCATTATTTTTCATTTAGTTTTACTTACTGACTTTTTAAAATCCTTTTTTAGCTTTGTGGTCAGTGAACTCCATTGAATTCTGTCAGTTTAAATCGGAAAAGAATCAAGTCATTGTATCGCTGGTGAATTTGGGGTCTGGACTAATGTGTTTATGCTTCATCTCCAAGAAAGAAAAGTAGTCCAATTGTATTTTCTTTCAGTATTTTGAACATGTTGAAGAGGCTGTCTGGGCAGTTGAAGTTCTAAAAGAATCTGGGAAGCCAGTTGCAGCTACAATGTGCATTGGTCCGGAAGGAGACATGCATGGCGTGCCCCCTGGACACTGTGCTGTCCAGCTGGTAAAGGCTGGTAAGAATCCATTCTAATATGCCCTTTAGAAGTACGGGACAAAGTAAAGTCCTTAATTATTGAGATAAATGGATGTGTATCCATTATATCTGATGATATATTATATCTTATATCTGATGATCTGATTATATGTGTATCCTCATTATATCTGATAAAAGTTTTGACCCTATAGAAAAGTTTTTGTGTACTTCACTAGAGTACTCTCTTAAAAAACATATGAAAATGCAGCTATGAAATCCTTGTTAACCAGGACAGTATTGGGAGCAATAGCCACAGGCAGCTGATACTGTATAGAGCAAAATCCTAAACCTACTCAAATTTTGTTAAAGCCACCCCCAAATTCTGGGCTTACAATTATGAAGCATATGCAGAATCCAAAGCCACCTTTGATTCTCTGCTCATGTTTTTAGACATGTATGGAGCACAGCTCAAACCCAGGATGAGAGAATAAGAGGATGAAAAAAATAATCTTTCTGCCTATCAAAGGCTGTGTTTTCTGCAGGACAAGGAGAAGGGCAGAAGAAATTAATCAAGGGCATGGAGAATGATGATATAGGGGCTTATTATATCTTTTCTGAACTACTCTTTTCCTTTGGAGTTAGAGTTGAAATCCAAAGGCAGAACCTGTGTTAGGAACCTGCTACCTATTTGCACATGTGGCTGTACATAATCAGTCTTCATTGATTAAGCACTGATAAGAAAAGCAACTCTCTGAGGGTGGGAGATGTGATTCATCATCAGCAAGGCAAAGAGGAGTGCAACTGCCACGTGGATGGAATGATCAACCTCAGGAGAGCTGAGGCTGGCTCTAACCCAACTGCCTTGTTTTCATAATGCTGGTGCAAAGATAGACTGCTGTGCTTCTGGAGTGGTGTGGCTAAGGACTTTCACCTCCCACTTCCTGGGGAGATGTGACCTGAAGTTATTTTCCTCCTCCTAGGTGCTTCTATTGTTGGAGTCAACTGCCATTTTGATCCAGATACTTGCCTGGAAACTGTGAAACTGATGAAAGAGGGCTTGCAGGCTGCTAAACTGAAAGCACACCTGATGTCCCAACCACTTGCTTTCCATACACCTGACTGTGGAAAGCAGGGTTTTATTGATCTTCCAGAATTTCCCTTTGGTAAGACAAGGGTATCTTCCTCCTCCTTTTTTTTTTTTCTTTTTTTTTTTCCTTTTCCCCCATTGTCTCTTCCTTTTTTTTCCCCAGCCTTTAGTAAAGCTGAAGCTGCAATGTGTCCTCCTTTACAACTCCTCTACAATAGGATCAGTCCCAGTCATCCTGTCCGGTATTTTCCACAGAGGGATTGCAATGTAATATTGGATTAAAAATCATCCACATAGTGAGAGTATTTCAGTAGTATCACAGCGTGTGACTGAAAATGAAATAATGAAAACCGCTGAACTGCCACAACCTAAACTCAGTTAAACATAGTTCTTCCTTGTGCTGTAGAACCTTGTTCAGGACAGCTGTAAACGTTCAAAGAAATTAACAAGAACAAATATGCTAAAAATCCCCAGACTTAAATGCTTGGGAGCATTTGAACTTGCATTGGAGCTCCCCAGCATTCTGGATTGCAACATCTATCCCACAAGCCCTGTTGTTTACCTGCATGTACAATGTATATGCAGAACTGGATATAGGTGCATGATTACTGCGTTCATAATGGTTCAGTCTTGCAAGTGTAACTGTAATATAAGTGAGGTTAGAGAGAAACCAGAAGAGGGAATATGTTCTTTGATGTTGCTGACAAATGGATTAGCAGTTTGGAGAAGGTATTAATCACATATATGCTCAGGAGAAATTCTACAAAGACTGTAAGATTCAGCCACTTTGAGTATTAAGGCTTGTGTACTTAGGGCTTATTTCCACCTGGGATGAGAAGACCACACCCATTTAAGATAAGAGGTCAAAATCAGCATAAACATTCTAAAATTTATTAGAAAAATGCTTTCATTTTCAGGTACCATACACTCTTCTTTTCACGATCAGACTATGAAACAGGGCATTAAAACACCTGAAACTTAAATTTTAGCGAAAAATTTGAGGGCTAGATGTGATTTCCAGGAAGTTGGGTTTTTTAATTCCTCCATTTATATAAACAAGTGGAAGAGAATAAAGCATGAGCTTGAGGCATTCATTAAATGATTATAACATGTCTGAGTTCTGACAATATTGTAGTATGTTTAAAAGTGTTAGGAACTCATTTTTCCTATTCATTCCTTCATATAACTCCTCTGATAGCAAGCAAAAAAAGAACAGATGCAGTAACTAATCAAGTGAATTGAAGGTTTCACTCTTTGGTTTGTTACAGTTCTTGGCTTGCATGTTATAAGCAATCCGTATGAGATCTCAGTTTTCAAAAATTCCATTAGTCTATTGGAGAAGGGTGGTTCTATGACTGTTTTCAAGAGCCAAAAGGAGCACCAGATCACTTGACAGCAGATAAGCAGTGTGATAAATCATTGTTAAACTGACCCAGTTAACTCTGGTTTTTGTGGAAGGCAATATGCACAAAGAGGTATTTAGTTATCGGAAGTGTACTTAACCTCTGTGCAGGCCAGCAAGATCTCAGTTTCTAGAAAAGCGCTGGCTGTATTGTATTGGCAAACTCAGCACCTAAATGCCAGCAGTCTTTATTTATCTGTAGAAATTTTCCCAGTTTTCTGTGTTTTCCCTTCTGTGTTACTGCAATTGCTCTGAAATGTCACCAGCTAAGCAAGGACAATGTTTTAGAAAGAAATGTCCCAATCAGTCAAAGCATACCCAATTATCTCAAGGGTAGGTATATTGAGGTGCTGAATCCAGGAGCAGGTTATAATCTTTTCATCAAAACTTGATGAAAATTGCAATCTCTTTTTACTATAAATATTAACTTAAACTTTTAAGCTATAGATATTTAATTCTGAATAAAGCCAAGGGAAGAAATGCATTGACAGGCATGGAAAATAGAATATTAGTCAGTTTTGGGAAGTGGAAGATGCCACAAAATGTGATCTATGTGGCAACTTCTTTTCATAGAATACTGCTTGTTTTCAATCACTATATTTCACCACATGTAGTTTGTTCTTATGGCAGGACCTACCCCTATTTCTTCAGAGATGTAGGTTGTTGCTGCCCTTACACTCCTGAAGCACAAGGACTAATTCATAGAATCACAGAATGGTTTGGAAGGGACCTTAAAGATCTCGCTACAGTCAGAGTAAATAATTCCTTCCTAATATCTGATGTAAATCTACCCTCTTTCAGTTTAAAATTGTTACCCCATATCCTGTCATTACAGTCCCTGATAAAGAGTCCCTCCTCATTTTCCCTGTAGGCCCCCTTGAAGTATTAAAAGGCTGCTGTAAGGTCTTCCTGGAGCTTTCTTTTCTCCAGGCTGAACAACCCCAGCGCTCTCAGCCTGTCCTCATAGCAGAACTGCTCCTTCCCTCTGATCATCTTTGTGGCCCTCCTCTGGACCTGCTCCAACAGGTCCATGGCTTTCTTGTACTGGGACCCCAGAGCTGAACACAGTACTCAGGTGAGGTCTCACAAGAGCTGTGTAGAGGGGAAGAATCATTTCACTTGACCTGCTGGGCACATCTCTTTTGATGCAGCACAGGATGCAGTTGGCTTTCTGGGCTGCAAGTGCACGTTGTCAGCTCATAATCAGTTTTTCATCCACCAGTACCCCAATGTCCTTCTCTGCAGGACTGTTCTCAACCCACCCATCACTGCTCTTGTATGCATGTTTGGGATTGCCCTGACCCAGGTGCAGGACCCTGCACTTGGCCTTGTTGAACTTCATGGGGTTTGCATAGGCCCACCTCTCCAGCCTGTCAAGGTCCCTCTGGATAGCATCCTTTCCCTCTAGAGTGTCAACCACACCACTCAGCTTGGTGTCATCTGCAAAGTTGCTGAGGGTGCACTTGATCCCACTGTCCATGTCCTTGACAAAGAGGTCAAATGATACTGGTCCCAGTATGGACCCCTGAGGGACACCACTCATCACTGGTCTTCACCTGGACGTTGAGCTGTTGACCACAGCTCTTGAGTGCCACCATCCAGCCAATTCCTTATCCACTGAGGGGTCCATCTGTCAAATCCATGTCTCTGCATTTTAGAGGCAAGGATGTTGTGCAGGACAATACCAAATGCTTTGCACAACTCCAGGAAGATGACACCAATTGCTCTTCCCTTATCCACTAGTGCTGTAACCCTGTTAAAGAAGGCCAGAAAACTTGTCAGACACAATTTGCCCTTAGTGAAGCCATGTTTGTTGTCACCAATCACCTCTCTGTTTTCCATGTGCCTTAGCATAGTTTGCAGGAGGATCCCCTCTATGATCTTGCTGGGCGCAGAGTTGAGACTGACCAGCCAGTAGTTCCCCGGGTCTTCCTTTTTTCCCTTTTTAATAATGGGTGTTAAATTTCCCCTTTTCCAGTCACTGGGAACTTCATCAGTTTGCAACAACTTTTCAAATATGATGGATAGTGGCTTAGCAACTTCATCTGCCCATTCCCTCAGAAGCCTTCTATGCATCTCATCAGGTCCCATGGATTGTGACTTTTTGGTGATGGAGAAGACAGGGAAAAACTCTATACTGTTCCCCTGGAGTTTAGTTGCTTATGCACATATAAACTGAGTGCAAGATGCTGCATTCTTACTGTTGATCATTCTGTATCAATTTTGCATTAGCTTTTTAATGATACATGAAAGCCAAGGAAAAAATTAGTTTGTGCTTCTGATACTTTCTCTCACTTTTGCAGTACTGTACACAAGCTTACTTTTATTTAAACAGCTTTCTAAGAGAGTTTCATCTGGTTTTCCTTCTGGTATTAGACCATCTAGTTTTGCTTTGTCCAGTCTTCCCCTCTGAGACCAATAATATTCTGTTTAAGAACACTTCATTTTTTTCCTTCTGCCTTTTATTTTCTGAACCTGTCTCTTAACTACCCTTTGGACTTAGAGTAGCTCTGCTTTGCATCACTTTCTTGCATGTTAGGCATTTCTGGGAAAGGATGTAGGGAGAGGAATCCTACCTCTCTGCTGGGTTGCTGGAGCCTTACTACCTCACCACAGCTTCTTTGCTCAGTGGAGTGTTCAGTGCAGAAACATCATGCTGCATTCACATGATAACCATGCTGGTTCACCTCCTGCAGATGTGAATAAAGTAGTGTTGGATTTTTATTCCTTTATTCCTGTATTTTTATTCCTTAAAAGTTTCTTCTTCAGTCCGTGGTCTCTTCTTTCCAGTTCTGTTACTCTTGTGCCTCCTTCCCTTTAAGGTGTGCTTTTCCTTCTTCTTTTCACTTTCTATTCCTTTCCTTCTACAAGTCTTTCCTCTCAGCTCTGTTACTGCCTCACTCTGCTCACCACAACCTGCAACAGGGTGAAGGGTTCAAAATAAAGATTGCATCCTAACTTACCTACACACAGAAATTTCCACAAGGAATGAAGTGGTTGAATGCAGCAAGCTGTTTATGGCTGGGGTTATAACTAAGGGATGGACAAAGAAATGACTACAGATCCCAGCTGCAGAGAAACAACTGCCTGCTGCTAGCTGATCGTGGAAAAAGGTTTAGTAAGCATTCCTCAGGAATACTGAGCAGTCTTATTCCTGTTGCAGGTAGGTTGATACCTTCTCCTTTCACAGATTAGAGTACTACAATGAGGTTTCCCAGATATTGATCGTTATTTAGGAACTCTCTGGAAATGCAGGCATAACATTGAAAGTATGCCAGTACTCCAGCTAGGAACCCTGGCAGAGCAGCAAGCATGTGACCTAGGGCCTGATCAGTCTCAGAAGATATTAGGTGTTGTTTTGCAAGGCCAAAAAAGCTTACAAGAAGCATAGCTCAGCAGACCATAGCCAAATCTAAGAGATAGACTTCTGAAAGTCCACATCATTAATTCTAGCTCAGTTCAAACATATCTACACCTACAACCAGTTTTGCAAACAATGTGCAAATATGGCAACAGTGTGATTTCTTACCAAAAAATGTGCTGAAATGGAGCATGGTGAAAACTTAAAATACAAATATCTTTGCAGGTCTGGAGCCAAGAATTGTAACCAGATGGGATATTCAAAAATATGCAAGAAAGGCCTATGACTTAGGAATTCGTTACATTGGAGGTTGCTGTGGATTTGAGCCATATCACATCCGAGCAATAGCTGAGGAGCTGGCTCCTGAAAGAGGATTTTTGCCAGAAGCTTCTGAGAAACATGGTAGCTGGGGCGATTGCCTGAGCATGCATACCAAACCCTGGGTCAGAGCAAGGTATGTATATCTGAACTGGAAAGCACACCAGCATACTACTTGCAAAAGCTTATATTTGTCCATGCAGCAGACTGGCTTAACTGATATGGAGGTATAAATATCACTGAATATCCTTTTATGTGTTAATAATTTTGAAGAATTAAATCTGATCTGGGAGCAGGGCAACGGGTGAAGGGGCAGTAGGAGAACTCCAGAAATTCTCATTCCTTTTTAAAATGAAGATTTGTTCTGAATTAATGTGAAGTATTTCATGAAAGTTAAGATCAAAAACTACCAGACTGCTGTAAAACGGCTCCTAATGGTGTGTGGCTTAGTGTTACTTTCAAGAACAAAAAGATACTTTTTAAGCATGTAGCATCTCATCACGTGTTTTCATTCACACTTCTGTATCTAAATACAAAGTCAGTCTGTGCAAATTAGATGACCCTTTGCAATGGTCATTTAAGCCACATTTCCTTTAGTATTGTTGAGGTGCTGGAAAAAACACTAAATTTCCTTTTCTGTCTTTAGGGCAAGAAAAGAATACTGGGAAAATCTGAAGCCTGCTTCAGGCAGGCCATATTGTCCTTCAATGTCAAAGCCAGATGATTGGGGAGTGACCAAAGGAGCCAGGGAGCTGATGCAACAGAAAGAAGCAACAAGTGAACAACAGCTGAAGGAGCTCTTCCAGAAACAGAAGTTCTAATCCACTGCAGTTATGTCAATGTTAGAATGATTTATCAACAGTCCACCTCGTGCTTCCTGAGAAAACCTGTGAAGATGAGTACCCTGATGATTTATCAGTTAACATGAAATGAAAAAGACAAAATGCAGGAAGAATGTGATTATAAATCAAATATGTCAAATTTTGATAATAAAATTTTTCTCTGGGCAAATAGTTTAGAGAATATGCAGTCAGAAGGAGGTTTGGATGCTCACAATGAGTTTCTGTTAGCTAGGTGCCATTAATTGGGTAGATACATGGAAAGTAATAATTGGCTCAAGTCGCCTGTGAAAAGAAAAAAAGCTACCTATAAATACCTTATCAGTGGACTTCCACTCCTGAGTCTGTTTTCAGTTTGGGATTACATAGGAACTTCCTCAGACCTCAAGATTCATTGAGGGTTCCTTCAGGGACACACAACCTGCCAATGCTTCAGATACACAGTTAATCTGTAGTCACTTTCTTGACTTCAAGAGAACACAAGGAAACTGACAAATACATCTTATAACTGGAATCAAAAGATAAGGAGAATGAGATCTAGTAGGAATTTCTTATATGCAGGAGAAAAGATCAGGGAACTTTTAGGAAAGAAAAATGACAGGTAAATAACCCACTGTTTTGTCTCAAGGTACCATGTACACAAGATTTACTCCTCTGGGCACTAAAAGGCTTAAGAGATTATTCAGAAATTTTTTTAAAAAATCAAATAAAGTAATATGATGCAATAGTATTGTATTATTTTCACATCTTAAATCATAAGAGCTCAAACAGACTTGCATACCTCCAATAAACAACTAATTTTCAAATGGTCCAGCGGGTTTCTGGATCTTTGGAAGCACTTGGCTATCTCAAAACAGCATTTAAAAACTGAAGCTTCCTAAAATATAACTCTTGTTTATAAGAGTAGTAGAACACACTGTGGATTTGTTTTAAGCTAATTGATTCAGTCTAGAATTGTAGCTAAGAAGATGTGAAAAACCCTGTTATGAAATAGATCAATACACCTAAGTTACAAAAACCCATGGACATTTGTACACTAAATTTGTTGAGAAGGGTTTTCTTAGGAAGGGTATCACAGCACTTGGAACCCATAAAAGACACATTTCCATAGTTTATTTTTGTGAAATACCACACAACTTAGATTTCTTTCTAGAATCTCATTTCCACCCATTCTACATGAAAACCACTACCTTTATGAAAACATCATTTTCAAAGTTAGTGTTGAAAGCTTTTGTTGGGCTACTTTTTATGTTTAAGCTTATTTCATTATTCTATCCATGTTGATACTCTGCAGTTCAGGAAACATTTAAATATGCAACACTTTAATGGGAAATTTCAGGTATCCTTTCCAGACTGTTACTGCCAGAGAGGTTTTAGAAATAGCTATCTGCCTTCACCAAGCTTACACAGACTGAAATAGTTACTAGCTGGAAATTTTGCCTGAAGCCAAAAGTAGACAAATCAAGAAAGTGGATATTTTAAAATGTAGATTATTTGGAAAGCATCCATGTAAGTATATATGCACTACATTAAACTCCTTTCCTTCCTAAGCCCTTCTGGACGTTCTCCCTGCAGAAAGTGGAATAATGCAAAATCTGTAGAACAAAAAGGCCAGATCTTGGATCACCACCAGAATGCATGCAACATTAAAGACATGTGCATGATAAAGTAGCTTAAAATACAAGCTTCTATTGATAAAGTGTTTTGAACAATCATTAGCAGTTTAGGGAGTTCCTGTAGCAAAGGATACAGCTTGACCATCACACTCTGTATAAGCAGCTGGACTGATGTTTTTGCAACTGTCCAAACATGCAAAATTTCGTATTGAAGTGAATGGCTTCAGTTCGCAACACAGAACATTGAAAAGCCATGGTATTTAAGATGATCAAATATTATTTTAAGCATTTATTTTTAGATACCCAGTTTTAAAGGGTGAATTTTAACAGACACTAACAATTATAAGAAATATTTAAAAGGCTATTTGAAGCCATTCAAAGTGAGAGCTGACCCAAGGGTGAAGCTATACAATCCCTGTTTGATTCATATCACAGGCTGGGCTTAGAAAGGAATTGACAGTGGGATGAAAACAAGTTGGCAGGGTGCTTTATTGATCACTACAGAACCCCAAACTACAAAAAAAAACCCCACCCAAAAAAAACCCCAAAACAATCCCAACACTCCACCCCTCAAAAAAAAAACAAAGAAAACCTGAGCAGCAAAGCCAACAAAGCGTTATTTCTTTCTGTGTAACATCTTACTGAGGGGTAAGTGAACTGCTAGATTTGCTAAAGTTTTCTAATGGTTTATTACATGACTTGTTAAGGAAGTAAGACAGGCTGACAGCACAATCCTAAGATATTTGTTTCCTTAGAAAGCCTGTCTGAAAACTTAGATAGGAAGTGAAAGGTGCTTCAGAAGGTTAACTCCTGTACTTAGTACCCTAAGGCAGGATCAGCTATTGATAGAAGACATTTGTTTAACCTGTTTGGAATGACATCTGATGATGGAGCTTCCATGCCAACCCCAGTCAGTCTGGTTACTTCACTACTCTTAACAAATTTTTCCTAATTTGAATATTCCTTGGTGGAATTTAAATTCATTATTTCTTTCCAGCTCATTACAGACATGAAGAATTTATTCCCTTTGTTTTTGCTGAAGTCTTTTATGTATTATGTACATTCCTTGTTTCTCTCAGTTGACCAGACCCTGTTCATTCATTCTTCCCTGTGGCCTCTGAGTCTGTGATTCATCATAAACCCAGAGATCACCTCCATCAGATCTCTTCCCAGAACTTCCGACCTCAATGGGTTTTTTTACCTGAAAGCAGAAATGAAGTGATCTGAACCTTGGAAGTTCAGATCCAGATGAGAAAATCCAAAGTCTTTGCTTTCTAAAGACCTCTACGAGGTGGAATGTCAGGACAAGAGGGATCTGAACACACCATTAACTTCAGAAACTACAGACTGGCTGTGCTGCAGATGAGATGATGGCTACATTTTTGGTCAGCTCCAAAGTTTTCCAGAACGTAATGGAAAAAAAAGCCTGAAAACCTGCGTTTAATGGTCAGATGTTGGCCTGATGTGCTGGTTTTGGCCAGGGCAGTTAATATTCTTCATAGTAGCTAGTACAGGACTATGTTTTGAATTTGTGCTGAAAATAGTGTTGATAATACAGAGGTGCTGCTGCTGAGCAGGGCTTACACAGATTCAAGGCCTTTTCTGCTCCTCACTGCCCCACCAGTGAGGAGGCTGGGGGGGAGGGGGCCAAGAAGCTGGGAGGGGACACAGCTGTGACAGCTGACATCAATTGATCAAATGGTTATTCCATACCATATGATGTCATGCTCAGCATATAAAGCTGGGGGAAGAAGAAGGAAGGGGGGGGATATTTGGAGGGATGGTGTTTGTTTTCCCAAGTAATTGTTAGGCGTGATGGAGCCCTGCTTTCCTGGAGATGACTGAACACCCGCCTGCCGATGGGAAGTGGTGAATGAATCCCTTGTTTTGCTTTGCTTGCGTGCATGGCTTATGCTTTACCTATTAAACTGTCTTTATTTCAACCCATGAGTTTCTTGCTTTTACTCACCTGATTCTCTCCTCCGTCACACCAGGGGGGAGTAACCGGTGGGATGTGTGGGCCTTAGTTGCCATCTGGGGTTAAACCACAACACCCAGTTTATCTGTAAATCGCAGGAAAGCAAGAAGGGGTTTTTTTGTAAAGAAGGGAATTTTGGAGTAAGGTACAAAATCACAAAACTCAGTTTTTTCCCGTGTTTTTTTGAAAAGAGATTTTTCTAGGAATCCTATAAAATCTGAAATCTCCATGTACCATAAATTTGTTCCTAAAGCAGTTTGTAGCTCATGCCTTCTTTTTCAACTCTTTACACATATGCAGCAGCAGACTTAGTGACTTTTTTTAACCTATGCATTAAAAAAAGTGGATTCATATATCTGTCTTGTTCTACTCCATCAACGTTATATCAAATATGAACTAATCTCATTTCATCCTGCAATATATTAAATTATTTAAAATATAGACACCATTGAAATAGGATGGGCAGAGTATTATAACAAAATATATTATTTCAGCATCTTGCTTTATTACAAAAATTCTTCATTATCTTTTCTTTATGTTCCACTTTATTGAGAGAGATGGTATCTGGTGAAAGTTTTATATGAGATATCAACCTCCACTACATATAATTTAATGGACTTATGATACTAAATTTCATCAACGGTCTATACCTCTGTATATACAAAACTCCTGAGACAGACATCAATCAATTACGTCCCAGCTTTAGGAATCTGGAGATGGACTTTCCATATATTTTGGTCAGCTTCACCTCCGAGCTTCTGTGTCCAGTGAAGTTGTAAATCTGAAAAGAAAAGCAAATTTGGGTAACAAGACTTGCTGGAATCAGAGTGGAGGGTAGCTTCTAGAAATTAATTTCAAAGCAGATGATTGAAGAAATGTATGTTTGGAGTAGGGAGAAGAAGCATAATTCAATCTGACGACTAACAAAGCAACAGCAAATATGCATCGATCAAAAAATGCTTTACAAGCATTACCAGCTATTGATGGTTAGTTCAAGAGTGTTTTGTAGCATTCATCTGCAAGCATTTGCATGCCAACATTTCAGTGCAATTGAAGAAACAGATCAAGTGACAACTGAAACATGGGAAGGAAATAGTCAAAAGCAAATAAGCTCTGCTTTGCAGTTTACCTGTTTGCAAATCAGAAGAGTGCTAGAAAGAGACCAAACTTGTTCAGCTCAGTAGGCAAATCTTTGCCTTCTGGCAGACACGGTAGCAAGTTTTATAGTAGGTGTTATGCAAAATCCCTTGATTAATTTTTATTTCTAATCAAACAAAAAAAGCAGGGCAGTTCCACCCAAGAAAAAAAAAAAAAGACTGAAATATTATTTGGGTCAAGCAGCAATGTTCTTCTGCCACATTTGGAAGGGAAGTCTTTTGCTGTAAAAGGAAAGGCTTGTATGCAGGAAAGTTTGCATGTTCTTTTCAATTATGTCAGCTGGCTTGCTGGAAGGTCCCGCTGGCTCTTCCTACAAACCTTTCTCTAAAAAGGCATTTCTGAGTAGTACCACAGTACTACAGCCTCAAGAAAAATCAAAGATGTGTCTTATTAAGGCAAAAGCTTTTTAAAAAATCTTATTTCTCACTACATAATTTGTGCTCATACTTTTTCTGTATGTTGAAATCCCTTCCAATTGTAAAGACACAGGCTCGTAGCAATCTGTGCAAATACTGCCTCCTGGCGACTCTTTGTATAGCTACAGGGCCGGGGAAGGTGGAACCTCAGATGGCTTCTCAGGTTCGTGTACACAGACAGAAATCAGAAGAGCAATTAGTTTCCATTTAATTTCAAAACAGACTTAATTACACCCGTGTTTGTTACTTAACAAGGAAGTGATTTCTTTACAAGAACTGTCAAAGATAATTAAGTCTCCAGTTGTGCAATGCTTCGGTCTTATTTTACTGCCAGAATGAAAGGACTGGACTGACATTTTCCTTTGAATATGGCCACATCAGCTCTTATTTTAAAAAATCATATGGCTTACAAAGTAGACAAACAGATTTTAAATTAAAAGGCACAGAACAGTGGAGCAAAAAGTTGGAAGGTAGTTAACAACAGTAAAACTTAAAATATATCTAAATGCCACCTTCTCTTTGCCTCCTCTCTAACACTACTCTGAAGCCCTGACATTATTGGAACACAAATTTCCAGTTTAATTCTTTGTAGTTAAGAAATTTAAGCAAACATTCTTAAATCTGCTTCCTTGTGTGCTTGTCCTACACAGTGAGTAATACAGAAGTAAAGAGATGTGTGTAACATTAAATAATGTACAACATTGCACCTATAACATGCAGGGCAGAATTTAGCTGATCTGACAGGCATGCAGTGCTGCATCCACTGTAGCAACTGCTTTCTGTAGGGATAGACCTTGCCAGGTTTCTGCCTGCTATACTGGCAAGACTGCCCCATAACTGAACAGTAAATTCAGGCTATATTCTTTAAACCTTCTACTGCCTTTCCTTATGCCTTTATTCATATGAGAAGTCTTGTCTCAGACAAATCATTGTTATTCCACCATACTTTCATACTGCTACACCTATATTTAATGTAACTGGTTCTGCTGGTTCTGCAAGGAAGACAGGACTCTCAAAAATAATTAGTATTTGCACCATTGACTTGAAAGACAATTTGCCTTTTTTTTTTTTTTTTTTTTTTTGGACCTGAAGCTGCATCTGCTCCATTCCATTCACACTGATACAGCAGCATAAAGGGACAGGAACCAGATTAGCTGTGCTTGCCTGGAAATGAAGCAATCTTTGGGTGGAATAAAGATCAATTGCCTGACTCTAACCCACTGGCTTCTTCCCACAGCTGGGAATACGGAATATTGCAAAGGTGTGAGAGCGTGGCCAGGACAGCTCACACTCCAGTTGCCTTTGGCTAGAAAATTTAAATACTTAATTAGTTGTGTCATGTAAGCCTGTGGAAGGAAGGCTGTACAGGAGTACAAAAGTCAAGAATTACAGTCTGTTCATGCTTTACATTTATGCTGGACAGAATTGTTACAAACTGCTCAAGGTGTAACAGCATAGCAACTCAGACCTTTGATATTTAATTGTAATTTTTACCCGAATATTTAGCTTAGAGTACCCTCAGATGTTACTGAAAAGCTGTGTCAGGAAGCTGTTCTCAGCTGAGGCTAGAAAGGAGATAAGAGTATGTCCAAGTGGTAAATGCCAGCACTTTTCAAACTATATGCAGAAAATCGGCCAAGCAAGGATTTGGATGCTGGTTCAAACCTTCATGTATAAACCACACAGAAGTCCTCTGCAAACCTGATTAGCCCTTCCATTCTCACTAATATACACAGAAAATCATGCATCTAAATCAGTATTCCCTTGGGTTATTAATAGTTGAGCATATCACACAGGTGAGCATTCAATGCTGACAGACCAAAGCGCTTCGCTCCAGACTTCTGGGCTTGTGTGCTTCCCTGTGGCATAGCCAAGTAGCCAGGATCAAGGCAAATTGACAGTCACACGTTGTAGCTAACTACAGCAGAGGCACTAAAAGGATAGACTGCATTCCCTATTAGGTATGTACTGCTCATGGCTTGGTTTAATAATGTGGCTAGAACAGGGTCTGTCTGGTCGTTAACAAACATTTATCTGAAGCACAGTGAGATTTCTGAGTAATATAGCCTACTCCATTACTCAGCTAGCTAGTTGTAGCTACTAAATCAAAGCCCTTCTCATTCTTTTGTCCTAATATCCCATCCTCTTTTCTAAAAGTAGTGCCTAAATGTGTGTCATGCATGTGATAGACTTATTTATGAATCCAATCCTATGTGCACCCTACAGCTATAAAAGGTGTTTTGCAGACATATCTGGTAGGACATTCTTCAGTTTTTTTCTACATATAGGGAACATACACGTCAAGCTTTAATAAACCAGCAAAAATCACATACATTTACAAGAGCACACAGTGACATTTTTGTTATAATCTGCATAGATCTGAAGATTTGAATGAATTGGATTCACTCAAATAATATAATGCATGATACTCACAGCTCAAGATATCCTTATACATGAAAGACAGTAATATTTTCCATGTGAAAACCATCTGCCCCTCAAGGGTTTCTAAAGGAAACAACAGAACAATGCTATTGATCACTCAGAACAATAAGGACCTGATTAGAATCCAGTGCTTTTTGTCGATAACTAAATTAACAGCTAATTGTTACAGTTAATTATTTGGTTAGTAACTAAAGAACAGCATAAAGTCAAGAAATAGTTTGTGAACAGTGAACTGATGATGATGCCAAGTTGGTCTACCTATTTCCTGAGACTACTACATGTACTTCCTTCTGTCCAGACAGTGTTTCTTGTCAGTCCCCACAGGGTCACAACAAACTTTGAGTTAGTAGCTATAGGTAATAGTGGATCCTGGAATGGCAAGGAGGGAGATGGCTACAATGGCTAGAAGCATTTAGTGTTTTGGAGCCAATGTGACCTGCAAGCGGTTTGCATGACCAAAATAAAATTCTTTATCCAATAAAGAAGGTATGACTGGGATTCCTCATCTGAAATATCATCTAGTCTCTGCAGCCACTAATAGTGAGAATAAACAAGGACGTAGCAGGTTACGGTAATGAAAGTGCAATTCATCTGTAGAAGCTTATATAATTGGATTACATTTATATAACCTCCCTTCTTGCAATATCTTATTGCTTCATAGTCTTTTAAAGTGTTTAATTTTACAGGAACCCAGTAAGGTAAATAACTACCGACCATCTATTTTACAGCTGGGAAGACACAGCAAAAGAATGAACAGGGGCTATATTCAGACCAGTTCAAGTTAACTTCACTATCAGAAATACCTCCTCCACTGGTGCCACAGGGAAGCTGGGTCTTCCAGTTGTGCATAAACAGTGCTCTGAATTGCTGAGCAGCACACTTTCAAACCTAGATGCCACAGCAGTTGTGAAACCAAAGGTTTGTACTGAAAGTACGTGGTCTGAATATGGCCCTAAAGAGCTTGTCCATGGTCACGCTGAGTTTGAAGTAGAACAGAAAGTTGACGTTGGAAGCTTCCCAAGTCCTACAAGTCAGGCAGGAAAAATTTGCGGAAAGCAGGATTTCTGAAAGTAATCTTTTTCTGTAATGGCAGCTTTAGCTGAGCCAGAGGAAAGCACAGTCCCCTCACCTGGTTTCATATGGTCCTGCAGGAGCTTCTGGCGGATGTTCACAAACCCACATCGCCCTGGGATTCCTTTCTTCCCAAAAGCCAGTTAAATCCCTCTGCTCTCCATGACTTTTTTTTCCATTTAAGAGACCAAGAGCCTCATTTTCAGTTCAACTGAAGATGATTATAATTGATGTCAATTATGCAAAGCCTTTTGTCACATTTTCCATTCTGGCTTGTTCAAAGCCCTGGTTCTGAAACCCCACTCTTTACTGCTGTTCCAGGTCTGAATCTGTATGGCAATCCCATTTCTAGTTTCAGAAATCTTTGTCTGGTTGGTCATATTAGTAATTATAATTTGTATGAACATAAGTCACTAAATTTAAATTTGAGTTAGTGGATGAATACCATCAGATGAAACTGTCCTTTAGTAAGTCCTTTGCAATCCATAAATAACTCTGCTGAGAGCATAACAAAGGCCCTTTGTGTTATTGCACAGTGGAGCCAAAAATGTTCTTGAAGCAAAGTTTGTTTTCAGTGTAATTACATACAGCTCATAGATAAAACAGCTTGTCGTGCCGCAGTCAAAAATGTAGTCCTCTAGATTCCATTAACATCTTCATCTATCTATATTAACAATAGAAACAAATGTATGGTAAGACGACTTACATTTCTGTGGTTCCCTTCTTTTATTCTATTTGGTATATTACTTCTTGTCTAAGGACACAGTCCTGCAAGAATCTTACTGCTGGCACAAATGTCTGCCTGTGCAAATGGCCTTGCAGCATTGGGAGTTCTGTCAGTGAATCCAGGTCTGTTTTGATGTCTTTTGGGATAGGGCCTGTTGCTGATTGTGTCAGGAGACTTAAAAATCTGCAGAAAATATAGCAAATATATTGTCAAATACTGCAGAAAAGACTGACAACAAAGACTTAGATTATTTTATTTTTTTATACTGGGTGTGCTCAGAACAGGAGGACTTCAAGTTTTCCAGTGAAAGCTTAGATGCCTAAGATTTTGTTTTAGGAAACTGAATACTCAGCCATCTCTATGAGCTGAAGCAGCCTGTCATAATGATCCGTTTGGAGACTTCTCAACAATTAAATAACCATTCTGCCCTTGAAATGATGGAAAGAATTTTGCATCCCCCAGTGTTAGTGAGAGAAACAGACAATATGCCCTACAAGAAAGTACCATCATTCAGCTAGGAAATTTTGTTCCTTATTCATTTGTCCTCACATCCCTGCATCCTTCCATTCCATAGTCTAATGACTGCACAGCCAGATGCCAATAATATCCTAATTCTCCATTGTGTTCTCTCTTGTATTTCAGCATTTAATATTTTTCTTTTTGAGCTCACTAGTGGGAAAGCAAAGATGATAATCCACAGTGCTGTCTCATTCTTCAGTAGCATGTTTCTCTGCCACTACAACATCCGGTTTGCATGATTCCAGGAAAAATCACCACTTACAGAAACAATTTTCCCTGTATAGAAATCTATAGTCAGTAAAGGGCTGATATAGTGACCCAACTCATCCTCATCCTCACTCCTAGTGAAAGGACAGAAGGGATGCAATTGCTATGCCACAGTGAGAGGTGGAACAGACTGACAGACAGCTGGTAGCTGAAATACTCCAGAAATAAATGCTGCCCCTCTCTGTTGGGGACAGGGCAAATCCCTGGATGCCTCAGATTGAAGTAGCCAAGATTTGTACAGAGCACAGTTTACTTTGCTAAGAAAGCATGAACCAGATGCCACCACTGGAAAATCTCTTAGTGTTGGGAAGAGTCCCTTTTCATCTCACTTTCTGATTTTTTTTTCCAAAGAAGCAAAAGACAGCTCTGACCCTGACATAAACCACACAACGGGAGCAGTGTGTAGATATTATTCCCACCAACAGGCTGGGAACCACATCATCACAGTTCAATAGTCCTCTGATTCTTCCCTTTCACTTCCTTGCACTACTCTGGGAAAGAAAAAGTATTCTTGCAAGTATGCCACTTTACATGGTCTGGCATGTAACCAGGGTAGAGCTAACACTCAAGCACTGCCTGGCCCACCTCTGTCAGGAGAAGAGTAGCTTGTAATAGAAAGCAGTGACCTTACAGGAGTTCTCCATAGGTTATAGCAGCAGCTTTGTCCCCTCCGCTACTATCACCTGCATCTGCTTATGCTCCATGCTCTCCTTACTCTACTGGTAGCAACAACTGGGAGCAAGGAAGGCATCCAAACGCCTTTATGCAGTTCCACCACACACAAGTAGGGCAGATCAGTCTTGTCCTAAATCACAATCTATGTAAACAGAGCTGGGAAATCATACAATCATTTAGGTTGGAAAAGACTTTTAAGATCATTGAGTCCACCTGCAAACCTGCCACTGCCAAGTCCACCACTAAACCATGTCCCTAAGTGCCAAATCTACACGTCTTTTAAATACTCCCAGGCATGGTGACTCAACCCCTTCCCTAGGCAGCCTGTTCCAGTCCTTGATAGCCCTTTCAGTGAATAAATTTTTCCTAATATCCAACTTAAACCTCATATTGTCATGTTGTCATATTAACAATGGCAACATATAATTGTGACACCGGGCATAAAACAAATCCTTTACTGGCTCAGAGGCTTCTGGCTTTGATAGCAATAAGCAAAACTCTGGAACACCTTTTTCAGTGGCATTCAGAGACAGAACCTAGCAAGAAACAAGATAAAAAAACATATATTACAAAGGCATATCCAACGTAAAATCTAAAAATTGCCTGTTCATTACTTTGCAGAGAGCTAAAATGTAAATTCTATAAAAATAAGTGAAGGAGTACATACCATGCAAGTTCCCTAACCATGATGGATAATATAATTGCATGGAAAGTATAACTTTGCCTCTTTCATGGTAAGGAACACCACAAGGGAAAAGATGATTTTACAGGTATAAATTAAACAGAGCTTTTCCTCAAAAAGAAGTAAGACTTGCTCCAAGAATCAAAATGCATTTTATATTTATTGCTAATTCTCTGGAAATAAAATCATTTAAATGACTGCTTGTCTAAGCAGTTTCAAGCTAGCTGATAAGCTGCACTGACAAAAATACTTCTTCATCTGAGAGACAGGAAAAAATAAACTCAGCCACGAGGAGTGTTCTGTGCTGGGGGAAGAAAACCCTCTATAAATTTCAAATAGGTGCCACAAATAAAGGCTGGCAGATATGTGATCCAGCAGAGAAGAACCTAGAGGACATCCCTTTTAAATTTAAAATCCCAGCAGAAAACAAAATTTTAAAACTAACAAAGGAATTTTGGACTCTTTAAACAGTGGGAAGAGTCACCCAAGGTAGCAAATATCAATGTAATGCTGCACATCAGTCTCAGCACACCCTAACCATCTGTAAATCTCTGGAAACTACTAACACACTGCCAGTCTGGGCTCTAAATTCTATCTTTAGACACTATCTGCCTGAATTTCAATAAAACCTTCAGACTTAAATAATGAAAATAACTATCAATTTCACTAGACACCCAATGGGAAAAGAGAACTAGAAAAGTTGACCTGCAATTTTTACTTAAAAAGTCATTAAAATATGTGGCATTTAGAAAACTGAGTCCTCACTGAACAGCAATTCCAGAAATAGAACTGAACCCATGTTTTACTGAGTTTCCTATGAGCCATAAAGAATATTCTCTAGTCCTCCATCAGCTAAGTTCACAGTGAATGAGTCTTGATCTGTAAGCAATTGCAGCCCTTCGCCGAAGTTGCTGGTATGATAATTATCTTCCACTCAGCCTATTTCAGGAACCAATTTAGAGGGACCCCTTTGTTCAGCAATGGCTAAAATTGCAGCAAATCACTCACATAAGGACAAAGCCACACTAAGGGTGGAACAACAGCTGAGCTTTAGGGTTCCATGGGTTCTCCCCAAGTGTTGGAAATAGCACAGACTTGTGGGACTGATTTGGATGCAAAACTGTGTGTGTGTGTGTGCATGTAGGCATTCATATGTATACATGTTTTTAACACACAGAGCAGTGAAGAGAAGCTCTGCAGATGCAGAGAAACAACTCAGCAAAAAAGCAAGACACAAGCAGTGAAACAGAGACAGGAACACAACCATGAACAAAACTAAAGCAGATTTTGGGCTGTCTGTGCTGAAAAAGGCTTGGAAGCAAGAACAGAGAAATTTGCTTCTGTTATTTGAGTTCAAATGTACTCAAAGAAATAGGCTCAGCCTTTCTAAACGCACTGGACTGCATTATAAAATACCTAGCTGCATCTTCATTTTCTTCTTGTACTAGACATACCCTGTGATCCCTTCCAAACTGATTAATTATTCATGCCAAAATGGAGAAACAATATTAAGGTAGAAAATTTGGGAAGGTGTACAGAAACTGGAACTAAAATCCAAAATCAGAAGATTATCTGGAATGTATCTGCCACTAGTTTCATTTCTGGGGTTTGGGTATATACTTCTGAAATTTAAATAAGGAATATCTTGCAGTAGTTGATTTATGGAAGTTGCATAATGCTATGTCTGTATGTCTGCATAAAACTGTTGACCAAAGGAAAAAACCTAGGCTGGAACTCAGTTTTTGATGCAAACAGACCTCCTTACTGCCTTCTCCAGTGGCCAAACTCTACCTCCAGAATGCAGACTGCCGTCTTAGTCTCGCCTGCTCCTTCCTCGTCTCGCCTGTCTATCAGGAAGCAAACTAAATGCACATACCGACAGCGTTAGTGAGAACAGCAGAAGCTGTTACTGACTGAAATCACTATATCAAAAAGAAAATATACCACATATATATCATAAATTAATGACACAATTTGCTTTATTTCCTTTCATTAAAAAAAAAAAAGTTAAAAAGAAGAAACAATGCAGTGATTTAAACAAACCCATATATTACATTGTATTTCAGGTATCTGTGCTGCTTCAGACACTTCTTTGGTTGAGGTACAAACCCATGTACTTGCTGAACACTGGAATATACTCCGAATATTATTTTCCTCCCTGTTGCTACTGCAAGAGCTTACAAGAGGTTTTAAAAGATGTACCTTTCATAGAGATGACACATACTATCAAAAAGCTACAGAATATCTCACAGGAACTGGGAGTTGAAGCTAGAAATCAGAGATAATTATGCAACTGGCAATGCCAATTGCAAAATAAAAGAAAATGGAAGTAAAAAACGTGCAGTGAAGAGCTGATCAAAGATGAAGGCACAAAGACTATTGCTTTCATTTAAATTTTAGTGATTCTTTAAGGGAGAACATAAGAAAATAAATTTTCTTTATGTCTATAACGTATATACTCATAAGCAAGGGAGAAAACAACTTGGAACTTTAAAAAATATTATAGGCTCAAAATTTCAATTCAATTTTGTCATACACCAAAAACATTTTAAGTCAAATGACAATGTTGAAGAAAAGTGTAGGAGAGGAAATTCCCTTTTCAATCCAAAAGTGTAGTTAGATTTTAATTGGGGCACCTGAAGAGGGCCAAGCAACAAGAATACAAGTTGTGGAATTAGAGAGGAAAGAGGAAGATAACAAACAAACTTGGAAGAAAACAAAAGCAGGGAAAGTAGAACAGGGGGAAACAGTGAAACAAACAGCTTATCTTTTGCTGCAGTGCTCTGAAAACTCTTCTGTTTCACTCCTCTTTCACATTCAGTTCTCCTCCCCAAGGACCTCAGTGTTTCACAACAGTGGAGATGCATCATCATAAAAATGCATTTGCATCACAGCATAGCCTGCATTTTTTCAACCTTTTTTCTCGACTTGCTTCACACCTCCACCATTGACAACAGTCCATTAAAATTAGAGTTCATTTCTGAGCCATCAGGCAGTCTCCATCAAACTCATCACAGCGATTCCCACCCAGCAGTTTCCTGCCCTTCTACAGCGCACCTTCCATTTCCTTGCAGGCTGCAGCTCCTGTTGTTGACAGAGTTGATAAAATGTATTTATGTGGCTAAATTGGAGAAACTGCTTTTTTCAGGGCAGTGGAAGATCTAATTGCAAAACAGTCCTTAGCCCTTATTCAGGCACCAGTTAATTCCTCCTGGGCCCCCAAATGATTTTGTTTTAAAGGTTGAAGGCACAATAGCTCCCATTGCTTGTCTGCACTTCACAAACCACAGTATTCTAGCAAAATAAATTTGAATCTGCTCAGTATTTTACAAAGAAAATGCTTGTGTTATTTAAAAGATTCCCAAAATTTCATTTTCGTAATGAAATAAAAATGTTTTCCTCTGATCTTTGAGACAGAAAACAAAAAACATAAACCTATTTTGTTGGTATTTCTATCTAATGTCACTGAAACAGCTTTTATTTCCAGACAATGTGAAGAAGATATTTGAATGTAATTGGAAAAAGTCTTTGATTTTATTCAAATCTTTTCATACAACATCAGCTGGTTTTGCCTACAAGCCCAAGCAAGTGAAGGGGCTTGGTCTCCCACCAAAGCCCTGGCCTGAGGGGTAGAAACTAAAGTCCTAAGGTGTCCAAAGTACAAAAGTCCAACTTGGTATGAAGAAGATATGCAGTTAATCCAAAATTGTGTGGTAAATATGGGAACTTCTAAGTAGATTGTAAGATGGGAAATATCATTAAATGTAGATTAAGAGAATGTTTGCTGCTAGCTGAAGAGAAACACAGGGCTTGGGCTCCTGTGCGGAAGCCCAGCCAAACCAACCATTTTGAAAACCAGAGAGTAAAGAAAGGCAGAAAGTTCATTTGGTCCTAAAAGAGTTGCAGCAAAATAAACATGAAAAAAACTTTCATGAAATCTTTTATAACAAGGGTGGAGAGAGACTGGAACAGGTTGACTGGAGAAGTTGTGGATACTACACGGTTGGAAGTGTTCAAAGTGAGGTTGGACAGAGCTTTGAGCAACCTGATCTAATGAAAGACATCTCTGCCGTGGCAGGAGGGTTGGACTAGATGATCTTTAGATGTCCCTTCCAACACAAACCATTCTACAGTTGTCTTATAAAATTAGGTTTTACTCCCAAGGTAAGTAAAAAATGGATAATGAGGGCTAGTTGATGTTTACCCTGTATCCATTCCAGCTCAAATAAAAGCGTATTGGTTCTTTAAAGAAATAAAGGTCAGTAGCATGGTAAATCATATAATTTGAAGAGTTATGCATGGCTCTCAAACTATAATAGCAGCTCAGATTGTCTGATTATCTGGTATTCAAAGGCACATGATGCCCTGACAGAAGCTCAGACAGGGTGCTTAGCTGCCCAGCAGAAAAGGACCTGGGGTGCTTGCTGGCAGCTGGCTGAATATGAGCCAGCAGTGTGCCCAAGTGGCCAAGAAGGCCAACAGCATCCCGGCTTGTGTCAGGAATACTGTGGTCGGCAGCAATAGGCAAGTGATGTGCCCCTGTACTCAGCACTGGTGAAGCCGCACCTCAAATACTGTGTTCAGTTTTGGGCCCCTAAGTACAAGGACATTGAGGTGCTGGAGAGTGTCCAGAGAAGGGTGACAAAGCTGGTGAAGGGTCTGGAGAACAAGTCTTATGAGGAGCAGCTGAGGGA
Organism: Phalacrocorax carbo; assembly: GCF_963921805.1. Taxonomy (NCBI): domain Eukaryota; kingdom Metazoa; phylum Chordata; class Aves; order Suliformes; family Phalacrocoracidae; genus Phalacrocorax; species Phalacrocorax carbo. The sequence continues at coordinate 27,105,325 of NC_087548.1, read as the reverse complement.
ACTGGGGTTCTTTAGTCTGGAGAAGTGGATGCTGAGGGGAAACCTTATCGCTCTCTACAGCTACCTGAAAGGAGGTGGTAGTGAGGTGGGTGTTGGTCCCTGCTCCCAAGTCACTAGTGATAGAACAAGAGGAAACAGCCTCAAGCTGAGTCAGGGGAGGTTTAGATTGGATGTTAGGAAAAATTTCTTCACTGAAAGAGTGGTCAGGCACTGGAACAGGCTGCCCAGAGAGGTGGTTGAGTCATCATCCCTGGAGGTGTTCAAAAAACATGTAGATGTGGTACTTCAGGGCATGGTTTAGGAGGCATGGTGGTAGTGTGTTGATGGTTGGACTTGATGATCTTAGAGGCCTTTTCCAATGGTGGCAGGCTGTAAAACAGTATTATCTGTACAAGTCAGCTAGAGACATCTCCAGGTAGCCACCCAAGGAGCATGAAAAGATTGTGTGGCAAGGTAGAGCCACTGTAACCCCTCTGGGTTTCCTTTCCTCAGTCCTAAGAAGCACTCCGAATACAGCAGTGCCTAGAGGTCTGTATGCATAGTACTACCCCTTCCTCCAGCTTAAGCAAATGCAGCTGTCGGAAGACAACTTGCATTCCTACTGTCACAGCTTTTCACTTGTGCCCCTTTTCTTCCCCGACACCTTTTTTTTTCTGCTCCTCTTCCTATGCCTTCAGCTTATGTCTTAGCCAGCTAGATCACTCTTTTTGGCAGCACTGATGCAAATCTAAAACAGGGAGGCAGAGTAAAGCAAAGCCTTTAAACAGCTCAATGCTTGTAAAAGCCAAATCTTGGAGTCACCATGTGCTATGGTCTCCTTTAGCAACAATACTGTAAATTAAAGTCAGGAGCAGAAACAGGAGATGCATTTTCTAACTTCGTTTTTTTTTTTACTTTCCCCTTTTTGTCTGTGTTTGTCTTTATTTATCATTTAGGAGGCAGATTCAGGCTTTTACCACAACAGTAATAACAGCAGCTTTGGCTCATCATCTTAACTTCTTCTTCATCCAAAAAGAACAATTATTACCATCTTTAATACCACCTAAAAGGCTGCCAAATACAACAGTTTCCCTTATTATAAGATACAAAACCAAACCAACAACAACTACTGCAGCTATGAAGAAAGGAAGTAAGAGATGTGGTTAAAATCTCCTTCAACTGCTTTCCATTTTTTTCTTTTCTTTGTGGCTAATACAGGTTTAAACTTCTGGGTTTTTTTAAGATGTGGGTGTTTGTTGAAGGATGTTTGGGTGTTTCTCAATGGTGAGATTTTGACTATTCAGTATTGTACAGTGGGTCATATAAATAAATACCTTTAACCCTCCTGACTCATTTGTTCCAGTAAAACAGGCTTAAAGCTTCTAATCAATACAGGATGCCACTATCGTCTCTCCATCCCCCCCCAGTTGACTCTATAAACACTGTGCCATTGTTTCTTCATTATTTTCTTCTTCCCAGTGTTCTTCCTCTCACTCCTTAGCTGCCGTTCTTGGGGTACCTCCCCATCCTCACTGACTTAGGAGCCCCAGCCATCTCTGCTCTCCCCAGGAAGGAGCTGCTTTTACTCTGATATCCTTTATTGAAGTAAAAGGCAGTCCTTTATGCTAAAACTCACTTTACATAACCTGGTTACATAAACCTGAGAAAACACAGTTGTTCTAATGACAATGAGATGAAGCCTGAGTGCCTTTTTGTAGTTCAGATCATTCATATTCTTGCCTTCAAGATTCTGGCCTACAACTATGGTATAATTTGTTACCCCATTGCAGCTTACACCTCCTTTCTGGCCTCAGCAGCCACTGCAGCATCTCCATTTCTTCCCACAGCACCATTCTGCGCTGTCTTCTGTGTAGCCACTTTCCTTGGAAAGACTGTCCATGCATGCCAGGTTCATAGGCATCCATCCTCTCCCAATTTATTATTCCCTGCTAATATCACAGATTCTAGCCAATATAGAACCAAAGGACTTCAGCCAGTATGGAAACTGCAGAATGTAAATAAGTTAGACACAAGGAAACATCTTCCCATTGCAAAGAAAACTTGGTGGTATAATAGTTTGCCTACTGAGAAAGACTGAGAAATCTGTGTCATTGGACACATCACAAAAGAGACGGCTGGAACATCTGGCAGGAATGAGTTACCTGCAGTGAATTATGTTCCGGGAGAATGGATGTTCTGCCTGACCTGTTGAGGTCCTTCCCAGATATAGTTCCTGATTCTGTAATAAAAGTAGCAATATCTGACTCCACCTAAACCAGGTAAGCCTACCCGGAGTTCTGTTCAAGTGGCCTCTTAAAAGCTGTGGTCAAATTAGACTAAACCTAGGCTCTTGGTAATTGTTTAACATAAGAAGTACGTTGCCACTACCTATGGCCTCACTGCAGGTTTCCCTTTTTATACCACCTTTTCCCAGATCCCTTCCCTTGCTTCATAGTTAGCCTTAATTAGTCTGAGTTAACAAGGAAACTCTACAGCTTTAAAGTTTCTAGCTTTTTAGCCTGCTCTGACTGCAAACATGTCAAGAGAAATACCTTATGTGAAATATTTGCCTTACTACTTGAAATGGAAGATGTTCCTTTCAAGTCAGTGAGACAATTCAGGGTAGTAAAGTTACACACATAGATGTCTGTAAAATATTAAAGCAGATTTGAGGGACCGTAGAAACTCACATTCAGATAGCTGTAGTAACGAGTTACAAATAAACTACACTGAAGTGACATTTTTGATAACTGAAATGGCATTGAAGCTTTTGCCGTTCTACAAATTAAAAAGAGGGTCCTGCAGTAAAAAATAATTCCCATTGTCATATAAAATACATCTGGTACCACTCAGAATCCTCAGGAAAATTCCAAATGTAATTTCTGAAATTAAAATGAAGGGATGCTAAACAAGGGCACCAGATGGGGAGTCTCCTGTTATTAACAAGGTCACTAGTGAAACCTCTATTTCCAGAAGGAAATGATCCATATCTTACTGGACCAAATATAAACAAGAGAGGAGGTGATAGAAATTTTTGGTTCAAGATGTTGTACTCCTCTGACATATCCAATAATATCCATACCAGAATATATTGGAGCTGACTTGAATTAGCTGCAATAGGAGAACTTCAGTAGATCTCTTTCTGTCAGCAGACATTTTCAAAACTTCAGCTGAAAATGATCAAAAGACAAAATAGGTTAAAGTCCATTAAGTCTTACAGAAAACAGGAAGCCATTAAAAAGAATGCAGTTGTTAATTACAGAAGAATCAGTGATATTTTAAATAAGCAGAAACAGAGTGATTAACGCATAAATGAGTTTTCTGTGTTGATAAACAAACACGGAATTACCAAGGAAAAGAAGCAGGGACATGCTCAACAAATAGAAAATAACATAATCATTACGAAAACAAACCTTATACTACCAAAAAGGATCCTGTAAACAATGAAGGAGACAGAACAGAATTTAACTGATAGTATCAATTAACAATATTTAAAGAGCATGTTTTTCCCCCAGCTGCATTTGTCTAATAAATCTCTCTCTTATTTTAAACTTTGTTAGTCTTATATTTTTTTACAACTATGGTTATGACAACCTGAATATCTCCAAAGGAGTAAACATACTGAACAGAGCTTTGATATAATTAAACAGAAAGGATTTGCCACAGTATGATGACAAGAAATTACCAAGAGGAACTTGAATAACAACTCAGAATTCTTTAGATCTTGCATCAACAGCAAAGGATGTTAACAAGCGTTTACCGTATGATGCAATTCTAGGAATAAAGACTGGCTGGAAAATGTGTCAGCTTTTAATTAACGACAAGCTTATGAGAAATCATTAATAAAAATATTCCTACAGATGTCACACTTCTCTGCAAAAGAAAACACGACTACAGCCTTAAAGCAAGTATACAGTACCATAATAAAAATTGTTTTGTCTTATGTATGCTATATTATGCTAAAACCAAATAGGTGATTGTTAAAATATATGATAATAGCTTATAGTGTAATTAGGTTTCATTTCCATAATGTCAGGTATGGAGCAAATTTGTTGAACAGATGCTGAAAGTAAACCTTGGTAATAGGAGAAGCAGAGCCTGAGCTAGCAACACTGAAGTGCCAGTCTCAGAGCCCACTGCTGGGTATGCTATGCTAGCCTGATCTTCTGAGAAAACAAGCCTTACACAATCACCACCCATCAGTCTGTGTCCCTGCCGCTCCACACCTAATAATATTTGCATGTGCTGGCCAATATTTGCACTGAATTGCAAAATAATTCATGTTGGATGAGTCCAACTGCTGAAGTATCCAAAGGTAATCTAATTTTAACAGGTTGAATCACAACATGATTCCGATTGGATGAGACCCCAAGAAGTCATCTGGTTCAACTGGTAAAGTGCCAAGGGGTAAATGCATTTTTTACAAGTTAAAAAAAAAATCTGCTATTAAAGTACACATATACACACAGCTTATGCTTTGTATCAGCTGACCAACCAAGACACACATACCTGTATTAACATAGCTTTAGATGAGTCATAGCACATGCTGATGCTTACCCAGATGGGGTGGAACCTTGGGGGGGAGGTGCAGGGTGAGTTAGGACATTGAATTGAGGATACAGAACATAAATCTGTAAGAAAATAGTTTGGAATATTCTATTGCTCATAGAATAAATTGTTTGCCTGAGGCATAAATGTAAAAACTGAAAACAGACTCGTTAAATGGGCTTGAAATTAGTACCATAAAATCTGACACGGTTAACCTTGTAATTTCAGTTAAAAAGGCCATGTTTCATTTCTGTCTACAAACAACTTTGTAAAGTAAGGGTGTGGATGTTGTTTCTGTTCTGAAGGGCCCACAATCAGAAGGTGCATTTCCATGTAAAGAGTTGGAAAGTCTACTTGAGAGGAAAAAACATATTTGTCTAAAAATAAAAGCTGTTCTTTTCCCTTTTACAAGCCTGATTTTCTTCCAGCCCAGCTATTCATCAGCTATCACGTGACAGTGATAAAGAATCAGAGAAACAAACACTTTCTACAAATGCTGAACATTATTTGAATACAGAAACTTGTATTATTTCTAACACTATGCCCTCTCCCATCCCACATCCTTGAACTTTGCTGCTTCACTGCAAATACCTACTTAGAGGCATGCCAAACAGCAATGCCCAGTGACATTACAAAAAGAAAGGTAATTCAACTCCCCTTCATCACTCTCGTTTAAGCTACTATTACAGTTCCTTATGATCTCTCTCAGACTTTGCTACTCTTCAAAATCTGACCATCTGGAATTAAGGAGGGATTTTATCCATCTGCTGGAAAGCACAGAGGCTCCTCAGCAGAAGATCTGGACTTCTTTTAACAAGGACTGTTTCCCTTCCTCAGTGCTGGCAGTGGGATCACATGGCAATTCAGCTGAAGATGGAACCAGATGAAGATACCATCTGTTTCTCCTGTACTGAATAACTGGATCAGACTCAAGTATGTAGCAGCTTCGGGTGTAGCTATGTCTATAGACAGCAGCTGATGCTATCCAGCATTTCTCCAGAACAGTTTAATCAGGATGAGAACCTCTTTCGTAAGTGAAGCTAAATGTCAGACCTTCTACTGATGTGTAGAGGAGAATACCTCAGATCTCCTAGATGTAAGGGTCTTGTCCTGACATGCTTTGATATGAACACTTAGGATGAAGGCTTGCATGTACATCAGCAGCATTACTGTGACCTTTCACTCCATAAGCTGAGTTTGTGCTGTTGTATTGAGTGTTTCCATAGCGCTCTGGAGATTTTTGTTGCAAAACTTTCTCACTAGTGTGCGTTTCTTTATCCAGCAGGCTGTCCTCTGTCTTGAACTGTCTCCAATCTCATTGGATCCCAAAATGCTGGAACACATATCTGCCAAACTATCACTGCTATCAGTAGTTATTTATGCTCAAAAGCTGGTAAGACTTCAAACTTCGCTCTAGCCTGCTGATTCACGTTTTACTAGGAGGCAGAATTTCTAAACACCTAGGAAAATACTCTGTGCTTAGTAAATATCATACTAGTCTAATAATTTTTATTATTTTTTATGTCCATTAATACTGGTGTTAGTCTGCCTTGTGTTTTAGCTTCTACCCCAGCTCTGCCTCTGTCTTAGCATACTCTGTTGCTGTTGTGCCAACCAAAAATAAATTTTCTAAGATGTCGCTCTTCAAAAGCTTTAAGTACGTCTATACTGCAGCCAGCACTGTGACTGAATCCTACACAAATGTACACAAGGCAGCTTTAACAAAAACAGGTTGGCTATTTAGAATAGTACAGCTGAAATAGCAGGGAGATTACATACAGGCTGGAGATACACTAGTTTCTGTGGTGGGGCTAGCAAGTGACTCAAAATACACTGGGCAGTCTTAAGACAGTGAGAGAATAATAAAGAAAATCAGCAAGCGTCCTTGGGCTTGGCTTTCCTGACCTGTATGAATGAGGGGCAGAATGATAAACATCAGAATACTTTGGTGAAAAAAAATTATGACAGTGCTCTCATGATTTCATAAATCACAGATACTTAATTTGATAATTGATCACACTTAGAATCTTAAGCCATACAGAGAAAGCAATAAGGATTAACTAGACAGCAAAAGACAAATTTCCTGTCACTCCCTGAAGGTGGTGCCTCGATTGGAGATCAAATTCCATATCTGGTAAGACAGCATTGAAAGTCACAAACATGCAAACAAATCCTGATGCTTTCTTGGCTGAGTACAGATTTTTGTCACTTTAATAGATTATATTTATCAGATTCGAGCTAAGACCTCTTGAGTAATGGCTAGAAATGGCACACTTAACTCTTTATCATGTAATTGAGTAATTTAGGTCCATTACTCAAACTATTCTTAGCCTTTTAGAGAACACATTTAGAAATTTTACCATCCAAATTGTGACCCAAGGACAGCATTGGCTGTGCTTACAATAGTCCGCTATGCTCATCTCAGCAAGCATATAATGCAGTGACATAAGCCCTGCAGAATCTTGCAGGGGTCAGATGGTCTGGAAATGTACTGGATATACAAACGACTCATCCAGCATTCAAAGTCTTCCTCCCTCAGACCAAAAGAACAACAGCTTACATGCTTATGGGAGATGCCAGGATCGCACACTAAAAAGATAAGTGGTTGCAGTGGGTTGGCCTTGGCTGCCAGGTGTCCACCAAGCTGCTCTATTACTCCCCTTCCTCAGCTGAACAAGGGCGGAAGAAAATATGACAAAAGGCTCTGGGGTTGAGATAAGGACAAGGACAGCAATTACCATCACAGACAAAAGAGTCTCAGCTTGGGGAAATTAATTTAATTTATTGCCAATCAAATCAGGGTAGGATAACGAGAAATACGAACAAATCTAAAGGCACCTTCCCCCCCACCCCTCCCTTCTTCCCAGGCTCAACCTCACTCCCAATTTCTCTACCTCCTCCTCCTGAGCAGTGCAGGGGGACAGGGAATGCGGGGTGCAGTCAGCCCATCATGCATTGTCTGTGCTGCTCCCTCCTCCTCATGCACTTCCCCTGCTCCAATGTGGGGTCCCACCCATGGGAGACAGACCTCCATGAAATTCTCCAACATGGGTCTTTTCCACAGGCTACAGTCTTTCACAAACTGCTCCAGCATGGGTCCTTTCCATAAGGGGCAGTCCTTCAGGAACAGACTGCTCCAGCATGGGTTCCTTGAAGAGTCACAAGTCCTGCCAGCAAACCTGCTCCAGTGTGGGCTCCTTTCCACAGGGCTGAAGGTCCTGCCAGAAGCCTGCTCCAGCATGGGCTTCCACAGGGTCACAGACTCCTTCGGGCACATCCACCTTCTCTGGCATAGGGGCTCCCCACCATTAACCTCCATGGGCTGCAGGGGGACAGCCTGCCTCACTATGGTCTTCACCACAGCCTGCGGGGCAATCTCTGCTCCAGCACCTCCTCCCCTCCTTCTTCACTGACCTTGGGGTCTGCAAGGTTGTTCCTCTCACATATTCTCACTATTGTCTTCCAGCTGCTGTTGTGCAGCAGTTTTTACCCTTTTATAAACATGTTATCCCAGAGGCACTACCTCTGCTGCTGATGGGCTCAGCCTTGGCCAGCGGTGGGTCCCTCTTGGAGCCGGCTGGTGTTGGCTCTATGGGACATGGGGGAAAGCTTCTGGCATCTTGTCAGAAAAGCCACCCCTTCAGACCCCCTCCCCCTACCAAAAGCGGTCAAAAGCTGAGTGGTATTCAACCCATTCTTTTCACCCAAAAGGCTATCCAGATTTCTTCAGATAAATATTTTTCCATACATTCAAACTACTTTAGTACAGGCCTGCTGTGATCTTGCAGACACACGAGGTTTGTCAGGCTATTAATCTCCCCATCACTGTATCAAGGAGAGAGAAGATGGAACCTCTAAGACTACTTAAAAACATCTAAACTGTTTTCTTGTTCCACTGATTAATGAGAAGGCAGACTGTATTCACTACCACAGGAACAATAATTTCCTTTTTTTTAGATTCATGTAGGTATTTCGTCTGTTATAAACTGATGCTTGTTCTGTGGTTTGTGGCTTCCCCGCCTAGTTACAAATGTTCTTGATTGAGTTGAATTGTGGATGTGGCTAAACATATTGCTTCCTCTTTCCTTGATTAATAGCTTCCAATGCCCCACTACAGTCTTGATGTTGCTGCACAGCTCAGTACTCTGTATTCAGAGCCAAGTAGGCATCTTCTTTGTAGATCAATATTTTTAGGAATCTCAAAATATTATGACTGGAGTTTTTCCCTCTTGTCTTCAAAGAAAATATTACTTTTTGGGGAACTGTTTGATAAAATTTTCTTCATTTTATCATGAGATCTTAAGCATGCCAAAAAGTATTTTTCTTTAAGTTCAAAATATTTCTTGCATTTTTGCACTTAAGACAAAAAATCAAGTATTTTTAAAAAACTTTGTAATTCTCAAAGCTACAAAGTGTTCCTTCTGTCATCAGGATCATTTCCCCTGTTGCCATGTACTTGGGTGGAGCACCTAAGAATATCGTTTCTGTAAACAAACAAGTTTATGAATTGCTTTGTAAACCACTAAAAAGAGCTGCAAGCACTGTCGCTCCCAACTCATCCAGCCTGCAAGACAGGACTGCTCCAATTGTCTCTCTTGTTGCAAAGTGGTTTTTGTCTACCACAGAGGCGCCCAGCAATCACTAATCTACCCCACACATGTGCAAGTAAGTACATATGTGCAATTCCACAGGGCTTCATCCCACCACCAGCCCAGTTCTGTATGTATTATGTACACATCTGCCCAGGCAGGCTACCTTTTGTGCTGAATTTGGATTCTGTAGTTTCCTTATTTTCCCAGCACCAACGGGACCAGAGATCATGTCTGAGAACCAGCAGATGCAGGCTCAGGGAACTGATACTGCAAGGCAGAAAAAGCACAGAGTAAGTCCTGGAAGTTTGCAAACCTACTCTTCACTGGCTTACTAATTCAAGATCTTATTAAATATCGCTGCTTGGAGACTGCCCAGGGATAGCAATTACTCAGAGTACTCCCTGCCTTGAAAGTTCTGGCTCTTGACCCAGTTCTTATGAAGAAAATAGGACATCAATTGAATTCCTAACCTTACATTTCAGCTCACTAGCGACAGGATGCTTGTGGCTCTCAAAAAGCCTTGGCTCTATAAAATATAACAATCCACCTTGTTGGCTGAGTAACTGCTAGTTCTGACAGCCCTGTTGGTAAGGTTAACTAGGGATCTCTCATGTGCGCAGTTTCCATGATGGTGATGGGATCCTCATGTGCTGAAACGCCATAGTCTTGGCAGCAGCATGGCAGTAGTTCCCTTTTCTCCAGACAGCTTGGGTTTTCTTCAGAGACAAGCCCCAGTAGTTCTTTCAGTTGCTGCAATCTTGGCACCACTTAAAAGTGTGGGAATCAACTGCACGTCAGGCTGGTTAAGTTCTGCCTCACTCACTTCTGCTTAGTGATGAAGAGTACACCCCACCACAAGCCCGGTTCAGAAAGCAATTTAGGCCTTTAAGAATGTACTTTTAATTTTTTGCTTGTTTATTTGGGAGAAATCAGTGATGTGTTTCCTTTAACCACCCCTACGAACAATTCACCAACATCCACAAAGCCTGCCTTAATATGTTTTTGAATGACAAGTTATGCATGTCCCCCAGTACAGAAGTTACTATGAACGCTACTCAGGGCTCCTTGGTAACGTGATTTTGAAAAATTGCTATGTTCTTCCAGGTTTTTCTGTAAGCATACAATTTTGGCAAAATCAATGGCTCTTGATAGCTGATGGGACAGCTTTTCTGCTGCATGAAGAGAGGCCTGTCAGAAACTTGATTGTAGCCAAGTGATTGTCAGAATTTTTTCAGCCAGTGCCCAGATGTTACATTTACCCAATATCTGCTTTAATCATACTGGCTTGCCCCTCTGCTGAGAACAGCCAGGCTAAAACTGCTTTGAAGACCTCAGCCTCCACAGTAACATACCTGAAATGCTAAGACTCTGATCCTTTGGCTGATGAGCAATTTTGAATCCATGCGTAATTCTCTTAAGCCTGGAAATATAGACATACCTATATGGTTGCATCTTCATTGTTTTAATTTTTCTTTCATGCATTACTAAGACAAAGTTGGATTGCTGCTTACATTCATCTACTGAAAATTTGTTTCTGAATACTTAACAAAAAGAGACTGTACTTCCTCCACCAATATGTTCTTTGCTTGCTTGCTTGGCCACTTCACGTGGGGCATAATCCAATCTTCCAGATCATTTCACAGGTGCTTTGATCTGGTGCCTAAATTTATGGTAGCAGAAAGAATGCTGCTCTCCAAGACGTACAGCACACATCATTCTTAGCTTTAGAACGCACATACGGTCCTTCCTCTGCCTGCTGCGCCGTAATTTCCTCTTTTCTAACTGCTGTGACTGAGTAATGTAACCCAAAGACGTAACCTTGATTCTCCTGCATATATGAGGCTGCTTTGTTAATGACCAGAGAATCTTCGGCCTGCCAGAGGCCCTCCTCAAATACTTTGGCCTCCAAGGACAGGATGCTAGTCAACACAGTAACCTTACAAAAAAGCTGTGACTCACTCTTGATTCTCTGGCAAACTCAGTTGAGAATATCTTATTTCCCCAGTGCTTCCTCTAATTTGGAGGAGGACAGTATCATAGATAGGCCAATCAATATTGCCTACTGATCTTATTTTTGATGCAAGTATTTTGGGATTGTTATAGTAAGAAATAGTCTTTTTTTTTCATTTATACAAGAGGAGGAATGGAATACCCCACAGGGCACCAGGAAACCAGCCCTTGGCCTTGGAATCACAGGTGATTCATCATTCCTTTCAGACATGCTTATGAGAGTTGACTGTGTTGGCTTACTGTAACCTACGTGCTCTGCAATACACTTTGAAACCTCAGAGAGCACTGCAGGCACTGCCAATTCTTAAGCAGGACTGGCCAACACGAGCACAAAAAGCTGTGTCTCAGCACATTTACTTCAGATATAGAAGTATGCAATTGCCCATGACAGCTATTTCAGAGCACTGCCTTGTCTCCAGGTCTCACACAGATGCTGCACTCTTCTGCAGCCCAACCACACGCGCAAAATTCTGCTGCACTGCATACCGTTAGGCACTCTTTATAATGGGATCTTTGCAGTATTTCAGTTCAACCTCTAATCGGAATGAAGTCATACAATTAAAACGAGCTGCTGAAACACCACATCCTTTCCTGTGCCCACTCAGAAAGCCACTTTACAGGAAAAGCAGAAACAAACCCTCCACAGACACCATTCCCCGCGGGAGGGCCCGGATGGGCCCCCACACTTAGAAGCCTAGTAGCAGCTTGGGGGCGGAGGCCGCGGCATGGAGCACTGGCTGCAGTCCGGCGCAGGGCCGCCGCGTCCCGCCGGGCTGGCAGGGGTTAACAGCCATGCCGGAGCCGCAGCGAAAAAAGCCAGCGCTGCCTCGGAAGCTGCCCGCCGGCGGCAGCCAGCCTCACCCCAAACCGACCGCTCCTCCCGGGGCGGAACCCCCCGCCCCAACGGCCCCGCCGCGGCCCAGCGCGCGCCCTTCCCAGCGGGCAGCGCGCGGCGCCCCCACGGCCGCGCTGTCCACCCGATGGGGAGGCGGGACACAGCCCCACCCCGCCCTCCGCGGGAGCGCCAGGAGGGAGGACGGGAGGTGCGGCGGGCGTGGCCGGCGGAGAAAGGGGCGGCACCCGCCGGGGTAACTATGGCGATAGCCAATGGGAAAGGCGTTCTGCGGGGCGGGAGGCGGGGCTTAAAGGGGGCGGGGCCGGCGCTGAGTTGCCGCAGCGCCGCCGCCGCTTGTAAACAGATCCGGCCCCACGTGACGTGTGCGAGTACCTGTGCGGGGGCACCGGGCATTGTCCGCCGCGGCGGCGGGTCGATGACCAGAGGTGGCGGCGGTCCCAGGGGCAGGAGGAGGAGGAGGAGGCTTTCTCAGCGACGGGCTGCGAGCGGAGAGGAGGGGACTCCTCTCTGTACCCCCACCCCGTTCCCCCACCTCCCTCGCCGCTCCGGCGGGGACCCGGCGCATCCTCCCGCCGCAGCGCCTTCCCCGTCCCGCCGCTGCTAAGATGGCTGGTGGCGGGCGGTGAGGCGGGGCTGCGGGCAGCCGTTACTGTCCGGCGCGCGGCGCGGCGGGGAGAGCGGGGGGGCTGAGGGGACGGGAGCGTCGAGGGTGGGGGCGGCGTGCGTGCGTGGGAAGCCGCGCAGCGCCATGTCCGCCTTCGCCCTGGAGGAAACGCTGGAGGCCGACTGGGTGGCCGTGAGGCCTCACGCCTTCCAGGAGCGGGAGAAGCAGAAGTTTGTCTTCATCGTGGCCTGGAACGAGATCGAGGGCAAGTTCGCCATCACCTGCCATAACCGCACGGCGCAGCGCCAGCGCAGCGGCTCGCGGGAGCTCCGCCGCGGCGGCCCCGCCGAGGCCAGAGCCGCCCCCAAGGCTGGCAGCCCCTCAGCACGCAGGGGCCCGGCCTCGGGCTCGGACTCGGGCCCGCCGCGGGGCGCGGCGGCCGAGGCGCTGCCGAAGAGCCCGCTGTGCGGCAGGAGCGGCCCGGCCCGGCGGCCGCGGCGAAGCCTGGGGGCGGCAGGTGCCGCCGAAGATATCGAAGTGCTGGAGCTGGGGAAGGAGGAGGCGGCCGGCGCCGTGTCGCTGCCGCCCGCGCTGCTGCCGGCGGCTGAGCCGGCCGCTGCCGACGCCGAGCCCGCGGGGGAGGAGTGCAGCTGGGCCGGCCTCTTCTCGTTCCAGGACCTGCGGGCTGTGCACCAGCAGCTGTGCTCGGTGAACTCGGAGCTGGAGCCCTACCTGCCTTCCTTCCCCGAGGAGCCGTCGGGCATGTGGACGGTGCTGTTCGGAGCCCCGGAGCTCTCCGAGCAGGAGATGGACGCTCTCTGCTACAAACTGCAAGTGTACCTGGTCCACAGCTTGGATACCTGCGGCTGGAAGATCCTTTCGCAGGTCCTCTTCACTGAGACTGACGACCCCGAGGAGTATTACGAGAGCCTGAGCGAGCTGCGACAGAAGGGGTACGAGGAGGTGCTGCAGCGGGCGCGCAGGCGAATCCAGGAGGTGAGGCTGCCCCATGGTCCACATATCTCCACCTTAGCGTTACCTTTTCCTTACTCTGTTACATCTTCTTTAGTGGTTCTCTCCAGCTGTCCCGCCTCTACCTTTGCGAAATCGGTTGAACGGGCCAAAAAAAAGTACAGGACAACCTGCTAGTTAAAAAAAAAAAAAAAAGAAAGAAAGCTTTGAAAAATCTAAGTAAGAAAATTACGCTTAACCTTTCCAGGGTCTCTAAGGCCAGGATTTAAGAAGGTGCAGATTTCCCTTGTCATCTAAGTGTGTCTCAGTACTTTGTTCTGTGCATTCGAGCGTAGATATTTGTGTTCACAAAGGATCTGATGGGTTTGGCAAGGTCTTGCTCCCATATTTTCATTCTTGCGTTGCTTTGCACCAGGGTGTGTTGGAGGCTGAATTTTCCTGTTTAATGGGAGCAGCAACGTGTTTATTTTGACAGTACAAGTTAGGCACTTGAGGCCAAAAAATTTTGGGTTCCTATGGGCTTTGGGTGCTGAATGTGATATTTCAAGTAAGATGATACGTTCCAGTGGAATTGGAGTAACTACAGCTTTTGTTCTGGTAAGTTCTTGAAGTTGGGATTTTAAAAAGTGGGCTGGTGGGACCTAGCAGTATTTACTATGTTGCTGTTGTTAGTGTCTGACAAGACTTGGATGTTTCAACAGGGCTCTCCGCTTCTCTTTCTCCTACCATACTGTTTAGACAAAAGGAGTTGAGGAGGTTCTGTGAACTTGTAGCATCAGTGTGTGAGACTTTTTTCATGTCTTTGGAGTGACATATATGAATATCCAGATTTTTCCAATGAAGAATGAGAATTGTACAGTTATTTCTATGTTTTGGTGGCCTTGATCCAGAATGTACCTGGATCTATCTAGGTGCGACTGCAAATGAATCAGGTTATGGAAGTTTTTATTTTTGCAAACACCATCTAAAATCTATTGTATGGCTATAGGTCAAGTTTGGGTGCTTCGGCTGCCGGCATATATCCTACCAATGTTATGCATTCAAAAATGTGTGGTGGTGAATGTTCCTTGATGGAGTCTGAGCATATCTGCTTGTGGTCTGTTTTGATGGTGTAATTCTGAGTTTTTGTAGGATTTGGGCCAAGCTTTTTCCTAATGACTGGACTTACAGAGTGTGAGAAAATGGATTTATCAATGATGAAATCACAATAAGAGCATCCAAGTGTAGTAGTGTCAGGTACAAGTTTAGGTCCAAACTGTTGTGTTAGGATGTATCATTGTGATTTCTTCCCCCCCCATCCCCCCCCCAGCTATTTAAAGGGCTGAACTAATCCTCCTTAATTTTGATATACAACTGGTAATCAGTCTAACAGTCTTCTGCAGTAGTTTTAGTTCAGAATACGTGAAAGCATATTGTCTTCTGCATTTCTCTCTTTGACCGCATGAATGTTTGGGAGCGTGTGCTCAGATTCACTTAGCCTTCACCCCTGCAGTTTTTATAGGTAGCTGAGTAGGACAAGAGAAGTTCCTGTGAACATGGGGAGTTGGGCTCTGGGTTCGTAACTCAAAGCATGTGGTGTTTTTGAGGAAACACTAATTTGGAATTACTGTGCAAGAACTCTCTGTTTCATGGAGAGTCTCTACTTTGTTAGCACCAGTAGTGTCAGCAGAAAATAAATTGGTTATGAGTAGCCAATGCAAGCTTTTACCCATCAGGATCTCTGAACTACAACATCTTATTCACTGTTAGTGTTTGGAACTTGGTGCAGACAAAATGGCAGAGCTTGTTTGTGATTTGACTACTCTACAACCTTCCTTTCCCATGGTAACCAATCCAATAGGGTACCTAAAGTCAGTGCAGCTGTACTTCTGTTGGTGTCAGCTGTGGAAATTGGTACCTCTTTAGTTAAAGGTAGTTCATGTTTGAGAAAAGAAATAGAATGACGTGCTCTTTCCCTTTTGGCTCTCAGGTTTCTATTTTCCTTACCTGTTAGTGGTTTATTTGGTCCACAGGAAATGTCTTTCTTTTAAGCAAATACTGGTATTGTTTGTCATTGCAATTCTAAGCAAATGAAGCACTGGATGATGTGTGCTGCTTGGCATTCCTGAAGTAAAGGGTTTTCATACTTTCAAGCAGACCTACTGAATCAATGTTTCATCTCTCACTTTAATTTACTTTTTCATCTGTGCTTGAAATCTGCCTGTTAGCTTTTTAACAATTTTACCTCTCGAAATAACTTTTGGGGAGAAGGGGGAGGGGTTGAGCAGCATTGGTAACCAAAATGGTATCAAGGAGCATAATGAATGTGGAGCATCTTCATTAAAGTAAAATTATGCAAAAAACCCAAGTTTAGAACTCCAAGACTTCGGCTTAACATTTTAAAATATGCCTCCACGGTTTATCATTATTTCACATCTCTCTTATTCCAGGCCAAATTCCTCTGTGCAGTAACATATTACTTGAGAAATGCTTGCAGTTTCCCTTGATTATATTCTCCGGGGTGGAAAAGCAAAGTGAGCAACAAAAACTCTCGTAGTTGTTGTTTCAGCATCTCCTACCTGGCCATCTGTTGCTTTCCATAAGTTACACACAAGCCAGTTTATTTTCACAGCAGTTAATAATAATTGTTGCTCTTTGTAATAGGCGTTTTTATCTCTGCCTCAATTATAAACCTATAATAAGCCTCAAGAATGTTGCAAGTAGAAACAGATCCAAGATGAGGAAGAAAAATAGTTGTAGAGGAACTGTAAGACATGGAATTATTTTCTTCTGCATGATCTGCTGTTTTGAAATAGCACATATTGTATTTTTTCAAATAAAGCTATTAATTCTGGAATTTATGTTAAAGTAAAACCTTTTATCTAAAGGAAATATTGACCTGCCTCATTTGTGAAAACAAATGCTTGTTTGGAGCCCTTGTTCATTATGCTTATGCCTGTTTAGCTGAGTACCTGAGGAATTTTTCAAAGGTCTGAGCTCCCAGATGGAGGCATGATACAGAATTAGTTAACGAACAGATAAAAGGTGGTATTGTTTTAATGGAGAGGATGACACTGAATCTTTATTTGAGATTTCAGCTTCTTGGCCAGTATTTCCAACAGCTTAAAGTTTGCACCTAGAAGGCAGAAGTTGTTCTGTGTACTCTTGTTTCTGCCAGTTTCCTGCCTATGTTCCTCCCCATATAACATGGGAGGAGTTTTTCTAGGCTAAGTGTACATGCGTCTAAGTTTTTGTGAGTATAGTAATGTCAAAGATGGTGTCATACCTCTTTGTCAATGCCATGTTGGCAAAAGGTTGAACGTAGTCACAGGTTTGCTGAGTAAAAAGTGGTGCTAGTATAAACTATGATTAAAAGGGTTTGGTGGCTTAGTCACAACAACAAACGTTCTATTGTGTGCTTATCCTTTTACTTGTTCTCGCATGGCAAGTTGTGAGTTTGGGAAGCCTGTCTTTACATTATGTGCCTGCTTCAGCATCTTTAAATTAATGGTACCTATGAATCTCTTTGTTCCTTAGAGCTCTTAATTGCTATGGCAGTCTGAAATTTGGTGGATAATAGCCTACAGGATCTTTTAATGCTGGTTATAAAACTAGCCAGAAACTTGCTTTCATTTTATTGTTGCTCTATGAGTTCCAGTATCTGCAGGCAGACTGTAAAGACCATTTTAGATCTCTGTTCTGTGTGTGTTCTTCTGAATTGCTTTAGTAGAAGAGTTCAGAAACACTCTTTAGTGATGATTAAATTATGAAGAAATTCCAAGAGCATCTTATTTTCTGTGGCTAATCTAAGACTGCCATGGGAGTGGGGACCTGGTGTTTTTAACCTCCTTCCCCTATATAGTGAAATATTTTAGCAAGCACTAGAATAGGCCTGTGAACTTTTATACTTACATCGGTTGGCTTAATTTTCTTTTGATTCAAAGGGCTAGAAGGGTTGAGAAAAAAATGATATAAAAAGCTTTTGTCTATTTTGTTACAGTAACAAGTTGTATGAGAAGAAAATGTAGGGTTTTGGACAAAAATCTGTGCTGTCACTACTTAAGTCAGTATGTATACAATTTTTTTTTTAAATTACTTGCACAGCTTTAGTAGGGAAGTATTTTTTGTTTTCAGTGAATGAAATATGATTATAAATCATGCAAATTAATAAGTAATTGATTTGGTTATAGATCATGGACTTTCACATTTGTGTCCAAGGGTGCTGTCACATATTCCTGTTTATATCAAAAAAGCTAAATAATATCCATAGGTTATTCTTTGTTTTGTTAAACCTGTTCTAATACTTTAGAGAAAATTAATATTCAGGATTGTCTCGGTAACTAGGAGATTTTTATTTCTTTGCCTATGTGCATTCAGTTCTGAAGTAAATGTGTATATGGTAGGTGGTGGAGCACTGTACCAAAAATGCAAGTTTTCCAGAAGTAAGGTGACCTGTTTCTATTCAGTGATCTACTGCTAGGCACAGTGTGATTTAAAGAGAGATTTCAACATCAAACTCGTAAATAATGGAAAAGTAAATGGTATTAAACACTACAAAAAAGTATTCAGTGTTTCAGTCATACAAAACATAAATGCTAGCAGTAGTGTTTCCATCAAAACCAATGTAGTTTCAGTCTGTGCAAGAAGCAAAGAAAACTGGATCCTGTATGTTAACTGCAAAATCTAGATTTAGAAGATATAAAAAGCGTCTCAGGAGAGAACACTGGTTCAGGTTTAACTTTGGGAGCAGAGAGGATTAAAATAAGATATACCATGGATTTTTTTCCTCTATTGACCTGAATAGAGCAGAGTTAAGGCTAATGCTGAGCATTCTGGGAATCTGTTGTGGTTTAGCCCCAGTCAGCAACCAAGCACAACGCAGCCGCTTGCTCACTCCTCCCTGGTGGGACAGGGGAGAGAATTGGAAGAGTAAAAGTGAGGCAACTCATGGTTTGAGATAAAGACAGTTTAACAGGTAAAGCAAAAGCTGGGTGCAGAAGCAAAGCAAAACAAGGAATTCATTCACCGCTTCCCATCGGCAGGCGGGTGTTCAGTCATCTCCAGGAAAGCAGGGCTCCATCACGCCTAACAATTACTTGGGAAAACAAACACCGTCCCTCCAAACGTCCCCCCTTCCTTCTTCTTCCCCAGCTTTATATACTGAGCATGACATCATATGGTATGGAACATCCTGTTGGTCAGTTGATGTCAGCTGTCCCGGCTGTGCCCCCTCCCAGCTTCTTGTGCACCCGGCAGAGCACGGGGAGCTGAAAAAGTCCTTGACCAGTGTAAGTGCTACTTAGCAACAACTAAAACATCTCCACATTATCACCGCTGTTTCCAGCAAAAATCCAAAACATAGTCACATACTAGCTGCTATGAAGAAATTTAACTCTATCCCAGCTGAAACCAGGACAAAATCCAACTTATTTTTGTTTGAAAGCTTATTTTTACATACTCATTATTTGCAGTATTAACACTTGTTTCCAGTAAAACTGTTCTGATTCACTTCTGAATACTTTGTAAATAGGCTATTTAAGTACCGTACCAGTACTGTAAGTTAGTACTAACCAAAATGTAATATGTCAGCAGCTGTAGGGCATGCTCTGTAGAACATGTAAGTAGACTCCAAGTTCTTAGGAGACATGTGATAATAGTACTCTGGGTAGTTCGTATGTTGCTGTCCAACCAAGGATTTTCTTCCTTGTCAGCCATCATCTTTTTATTTATCCAATTTGCAGCTGGAATAATTAGCAGTTATTTCTGGTTGTAACAAAGTAGTCTTAGGTTAATATTTTAAAGGCTCAGTATTTTAGGTGTTGGAAGTTCACACCTGATTCATTCTGTAAGCATCAGATCCAATAGCAAGGATACTGTAATACATTTTCAGATAAGAAGAATTAAATGTGGAGTAGTTCCCCCCCTTCCCCTTTTCTGCAAATAATAGTCTAAGTCACACAGATATTAGGTAATTTATTTTCAGTGTTTCAGTGAGTTTCTGTAATGTGTTCTATATATATAAATCCATGTTACAAGGTAAACACTTGATGATGGCATCTGATACTACTTGAATGTGCAGAAGTAAGGTAGAGAAGGCTGTATCACTTGAGGTTCTTGGACCCTTATAGTAGCAAGGACAATTAAATACCCTACAGCTTAATCATATGGTGGACTCAGAGTTGCTGAAAGCCTAAGATGTGATTAAATACCATTTTAAAATACATGCTTTAAAATGGCTTCTAGGCATCCCATATCTAAAGGACATTAGACCATATTACCATACTACTTGCTTCTCCTTTAGTCTCTGCATTAAAACTTCCTAAGTCCTAAGCAAAATAACAATTTACCTTTTAACTGAAAATGTTATCTTTTATCCTTCCTCCATTTGATATCTTCCTGAGTAAATGTTGGCCGTTTTTTTCTACTACTATTCCCTTTTACTTACATTTTATAGGTAACAGCAAATTATTTCAAAGATTTATAGACTAGTGATCATAGGTTAGAGATTTTTTTTCATTTTTGTCAATCTTTGTGTTGTCTCTTTTCCAGTCCCAGTGTGATACTTGTTCTAGATTAGAAGTTTGGTTTGGGGTTTTTGAGTTTGGTTGGTGGTGTTTTTTTTTTTCCCTACAGTGTACTTACAGCATATATATGTAGATAGACTTCATACATTGTTTTATTAATGCCTTATTAAGTTAGACAAGAGCTCTCTGAAGACGATGAATACTACTGCTGTATCTGAAAACAGCAGAATGCTTAAAATAATGTACACTTCTTCAAAACATGTCTCAATGATATGTACACAGAGAAGGACATTTGCCTGAAAAATGAGGTCTTCCTTGACAGACCTTAAGTCTTACATGAAAAATTAGTACATTCTGCAGAATATACAATACTGTTCAGTATCATTCTTAGTCAGTAAGCTTAGACTTAATTTTTAGAAACTGAAGACAGCAACCTGCCAGTCTTATAGTTAATTTCCATATCCAGGTCCCTGGGATTAAAAAAAAAAAAGGAAATCAAATGCAATATATCCTCCTCTTAACTGTCTGAACTGGGGTTGGGGAGCCATTTATGTCTTGTATTCTTCCGATCAGATTATTTTATTTGATATTCCCCTCCAAAATTTGAATTGTTTTTTTCCCCTAGATGTAGACTTTCCTCTGTTTTTTTTGTTTAAAGTTTTTCTACTTGATATCCAATTGCAGCATTTTCATATGCCAGAATATTTTGAAGAGGTGTATCACCTGTGTAATAAATACTCTGTAGTCCATTTTGCTCCTCAGCGTTCTCATCTCACTTAATTTCTTAGCTTTTAGAGGTGGTGTTGGTTTGTCTTTTCTTTGTGTTTACCTTGGTCTTGCATATTTTTCTCAATTTTTACCAGCATTATCTTCTTTCTCTTCAACGGAATGTCCTTCAAGTCAATGCCTTTCTCAATCCAGTAACTTTTTTTTCCTCTCCATTTCTGGCTAGATAGTATTACACAGGCAGGTTTAGAATCTGAAGCAGATTGTTTCTAATTATTTCATCTTCTACATTTCTTGTTGTAATATGACAAGACACTGCTTACAGATGATCAGTGAAGAGTATGTTCTTCTTTACATATGTAGATATTGCTACCACAGACCTGAAGAAGGCATTGAAAAGCAGATTTTTTTCAGAAATGGCTGCACCTACCATTTTTCCTCTTTGGGGAAGTGCTTTTAAAGATCCCTTTTTTGATAGTAGTAGAAACATACCATTGCAGTCCACCAGGAAATTGCTATTACTGGCAAGAACTTCAGTCGAAGTGGGGACTCAGTCCAACTAAAGATACACGTGCAAAACTTTTTTATCTTTTCAAGAGATAAAAACTTACCCATAAGGAAGATAGGATAGGAGGAGAGGGAAAGAGAATGATGGTATTCAACATAATTGAGTTAGGCAATATGAATCTTGTGTGTATATCCGAGCTGTTGCTCAGACCCTATCTGCTAATTAGTGGTTGGCAGTGGAATAAGGTGGGATTGTGGAATGTTGAGCCTGTTTCTTTAGTGGTTGAGAGTATCTTCTGAATAGGCTCAATCCCCTTCCTCCTTTGTTTTCTTCAGAGAAGAATCAACTATTAACATTTGGTGATACTGTAACTCCACTGTGGGTGAGTCTGTAATGCCACATTTTTTTGTACCATACAAAAGCAAGAGAAGCAAATGAATGTGAACAGAGGTCTGTAGAAGAAGCTGCACCTAAAAAGTATTTTGCGGTTTTGGGCAGCTGGAGTACTGGGGAGTTGCCAGTAATGTAACAGTTACGTTGTTTCTTCTCTCTTCCCTGGAAAACAAAGAAACAAACCCCCCCAGTTAAGATAAAATTACTTTAAAATATGCCACAAGTTATTGTTAATTTACTATGTAGTAAAAGCTTGTAAATAAGATATTCTGCTGTTGTAAGCATTTTCCTGTGTTAAAAATTGGATGTCCTGTGACTGGTATTCAGCATGATAGTGCTTTGGGGGAGGGGCCTGTGAGGCTAACAAACTGTAGGTTAAACCATGTAGTCTATACTATTAGAAGATTGAGAGTTCTTGAGGAAGGGAGCCAAAGTTAATATACAGTGGAACGATTCATTTGAATTATTCATACATCTTGCATAGTACTAGCATCACTGTAACCATTTAGAACAATGATCTTGGATAGTTCACTGAAAATCACTACTTTAAGTGCAGCACTGTTTAAGAGCAAACATGCAAGAATGTTTTAAGAACAGTGAGAAAAGAATTTTTCTCCCTTACAGGAAGTAATAGTATGACCTCATCAGAAATCTGGTACTGCTACTTGCTAGAATACAGGTTAGTCTTTAAGAATAATTGTTGAAGCCCCTGCATAACTTGAAACAGTATTAAAAAACTAAAGAAAATAGTTGAAATTTGTTGGGCAGTAGATTGGATGAACTCATAGTATCTGCCAATCATAAGCTGTATAAATTAATAAGGGAAGTGTGTTTTTGTTTTAATTAGTTTGTTGTTGAAGCTTGCCCAGTTTCCATTTTTCTGAAGAATTTGGGCCTGAATATAAACCAAACCATTATTAGTTGGTCTGAGAACTTCATAAAGAATTTTAGCACACAGTGGTAGACATTAAGTTGAAATGTCTCTGCAAATGTCTCCTTGTTACTAGCTCTTGCTTGTCAACTGTGCCCATTATTATTAGTAACCTTATTAGAGGCTCATTTGTTCAATTTGGATTTTACTTTTGAATGAACTCTTCTGGTCGTAGGCAGAAAGGTGTTTTGATGTGCAGAGAACTTCCCTGGCAAGCTAGTTTTTGAAAATCATTATCTGGAGCTGCTCATAGTAGATATAAATAGAATGCTAGTGGTATATCTGCCTATGACTCCGCTCACCAGTTGCAAACATTATGGCAGAGGTTGTGTTCTGTTAGAAACCGTTTAATGGTAAGACCCTTTGTCTAGGTTTCCTTTCTATTATTTTATGTTTGTAGTTTATATAGTAAAAGTTATTAAATGTATGCCTTTTTTTTTATTATCACATATGGGGCAGACTAACATTACCCATTCAGAAAAATGTGAATGCTTAGTAGATTTTTTTGTCAATGAGTTGCTCCTGGAAAAGTGTTATAAAGCACTTCCAGTCATTCAGCAACCTTTTTTTTTTTTTCTGAAAGTAATTTGAGTACCTCTGCTCTCTTAAATGGTAATGGAAATTTTTGTTTGTTTTATGCTAGTGTTATAGTACTTTCCAAAATGCATTTGTAGGCAAATGTTTATATGACCTTCTTTTGGAAAAAAATGCTATGATATTCAGGTGAGGGAGCAGGATGTGTTCTTTTTCCTTTGAAAATGTTGTTTAAATAATAAATTATCATTTGCTTATGATGACTTGTAGACAATTTAAGTGGGTCATCTAAAATTAGTATTAGCACAACTTTTCGCATAACAGCATTGCATCGTGAGTTGTTTTGAACTTCTTCAGGGAGAGAGTATTGTAAAAGACTTTCAAATAACTTAGAATCATAGATTACTATGTTAGAAGAAACCACTCTGCGTTTTCTAGTTGAACCCCATGCTTTAAATAGAACTGATTTTGATTAGGGTGGTGGTGTTTTTTTTTTTTTTTTAAGAAAAAAACAACTTTAAGTTACTGTGCTTTATATCTGTTTCAAGGAAATTTAAAAAAAGAAAAAGAAACAAATGTATTCAGTTGTGAAGCCTTTGAGGGAGTAAGTCTGTAGGTCAGTTTTAGAAGTTTCTGAAAGTTAAAATTTTTCTATAAATAGCACTGTGGCTTCAGAGCCCAAGTTCTTCATCCTTCAGTAATGTGTTATTTGTTTATAATCATCAGATGTCAAATTAAAATTCTGACATTTTGTCACTTCAGAGTAGTATAATTCAGCAAAAGTCCATATGGGGAGGTGCTTAAAAAATCTCAAACTACTTGCAATATTGGAGCTGTTCTGGGAGAGTTGAATTAATAGGTAAATGGTATGTGTTACTTCAGTTGTGTTTTATCTATGCATGACAAAGCTGCATGATTTTATTTCTCTGCAACATTTAAACTGTGTAACCTTTCCCCATCATTTCTCCATGAAAACAGGTACAAAACCAACCCAAATGGGTAACATCAGAGAATAGAAGCTGTGTTCACCTGATATTAATATAAATTGCTTTTGTCTGAAATGTTGTGCTCTTACAAAAGCTATTTAATAGCTTGTTATTTACATGATATTTGCTGTTAGAGTAAGAGGAAAAATAGTGCACATGCTATGGGATTACAGGAGTTTCCTGGTATCTTATTTAGCCTTTTGCTACTATTAGTGGGCTGTAAATGTGTTCTTCCTATTAGGCTTTCTTTGATATTGTATTGAATCTTCCAATAGAAAAAGCCATTATTTTAGCTTAGAAACTTTAAAACTGCATTTAGTCATGCATAATGGTGTTTCCTTCTTAGACGTGCCTTTCCATGATTTCACCATTGTATAAGGTGCTGTAAATGTTGAAACAGTGCTGAACTGTACTAGCCTTGAGAAATCATACAAAGGGCCATTTGAGTTAACTGTCAGCTGTCATCCAGGGTTTAAAGGTGGCTCATCAGCCCTGTTGAAGGGAGCTGAAGAACTGGATCATCAGCTTGCTAGTGCTGAAAGGGGGGGGGGGGGGGAATCCTATTGATTTCTGTCCACCCTCCTTCAGCTTTGTGTTCCTTCCTGTTGTGCTGTTCTGTCCTTGTAGTGTGCTGATTCAACTCAGTAAATTAATTGAAGAGAAACTACAGAAAAATAGCTTTCTGCCACATGCTCAGTTAGTTTGCTGAAGGGTATGAGAAATAGCAAAGTCAGTGCAGTGGAGTCACCTGAGAGGAGAAGGAACAAAGAACTGGGGTGGAACTGGAAGAGAGGGAAGAGGGGATTGGAAGCGGGATCCCTTTCATAGGAGCAAGCTACCTCAGCTTTAAAAAGCAAATTCACCCATACCAGTGCTTTGAATCTGGTATCATCACAAAACTTCACCCTCTTGGAACTAGGTATTTAAAAGTCTAACATAAGTTTTATCAGACATTTGAGAATACCCGCTACCATGCCAAATGCATTGTAAAACTGTTAAGAGTACTAGTTAAGTGCTGCCAATATAATCCCCATAAGCTCACTTCAGAGTGATTTTGATTATACGTCTTAATTTCCTGCCCCCCACCCCCCAGTCAAATTTTCACCTTTGTTTTCATAAAAGAACACTTGCTCTTTAGTGGAGTGGGTATTTGACTCGGCCTGCATCCTGACATTGTAAACCATACACAAGAGTTTTAAGAGTAGCATTGTAATACCTGCTAAGTAAATTTATTCATTGCATGCAAATATTAGTTTTAGCCAGTTGTCAGTTTTGAGGCTCTTGAATATCTTTTCCTGACTAATAGCATAGTTCAGAAGCACAGAAGAAGAGGGTCTATAAACCAAAAGTCAATGTATTTTATGGCACAGCATGAACACTTACATAATGCATGTTCTCAGTCTTCTGGTTTTGGCCTTTTTTTTTTTTTAATCATACTCCTAGAGAAGAAAAATGCCTTACAACTCATTAGGACATGCGTAAAATAAGCTCTTCGCCAAGCCTTCAGGGTGAGGTGTTGCCTAGAAGTCTTTGTGTTCAGAGTTACCATGTTCCAACTGATCAGTCATTCATTAGTGACTTTATATTTTATTTTGCCTCTTTCCAAAGGGAAGGGGTTCTAGAGTGCCATAACAACTTTGAAATACAATGAACAGATCTATTTTATTCATCAAAATGCATTACAATATAAATACTTACTTCTGTGTTACAAAAAGCTGAAGAAAGCCTAGCACTCCTGTACAATGAGCGCTCCTATGTGATTGGCCCTTGTTTGCTACAATTTTTGTTGTGTGTTGGTTTTTTTTTTTGTGGTGGTGCTATTCTAAGTAATATGCTAAATTCAGACAAATAACTGGTTTTTATAGTTACTCATTTGGCATGACAGGGTAACTCAGGAGTGGCACAGCCATGTCACACAGTACGGTAAGGTGATCTGACAAGTACCATCTTAAAATAAAAACAACTTTACCATGATGTTACACATATGTTTATCTTGTTTACAGAAAAGGAGATGCAATGTTTCTAATTGTTGACATCTCCCTCTTGAGCTTTCAGAAGAGGTCTGGCATGCTATACATTGTTAGAGTTGGCAGCTTTAAGCCTGAGCCTTGTGATATTCCAACAAGTTATGTATATACATACAGTTCTGCTGAGAGTTCTATTTAGAATTTTGGGTGGGAGGAGAGAAGTTACATTGTTCAGTAATGATGCATACATGGAAATAATGTTTTGGCTGCCTTGGCTATGTTAAAATACTGCTTCAATTTTTCTTACCCAGTTCAGTTCTTTTCTATGGGCTTGTATTACAGGTAGTGTATTGAAATGAGGTGCATTTTGGTAGGCAGTGTAAATGAACTTGGCAGAAGTAATTGTTGCTGTCCTAGGAGCTATTAATCTAAGCCTAAGTTAAGATAACTCATATGAGTGAAGAGAGGCCAGGCAATCTGCAGCGTGCTGGTCTGATGTGCTGTCTTGTAGTGGATTGACCGTGGCCACCATGTGCCCACCAAGCTGCTGTATTGCTCCCCTTCCTCAGCTGGGCAAGGTCAGAAAATATGACAAAAGGCTTATGGGTTGAGATAAGGACCGGGAGATCACTCAGCAACTACCAGCACAGACAAAAGAGGCTCGACTTGGGGAAATCAGTTTAATTTACTGCTAATCAAGTCAGAGTAGGATAATGAGAAATAAAACCAAATCTTAAAAACACCTTCCCTCCACCCCTCCCTTCTTCCCAGGTTCAACTTCACTCCTGATTTCTTTACCTCCTCCCTGCCCCCGAGCAGCACAGGAGGATGGGGAGTGGGGGTTGTGGTCAGTCCATCATACACTGTCTGCGCCACTCTCTCCTCCTCATGGTGTTCCGCTGCTCCAGTGTGGGATCCCACCCACAGGCGACAGTCCTCCACAAACTTATCCATCATGGGCCCTTTCCATGGCCTGCAGTCCTTCAGGAATGGACTGCTTCAGTGTGAGTCCTTTCTATGGGGTGCAGGCCTTCAGGAAAAGACTGCTCCAGTGTGGCGTCCCCCATGCTGTGGGCTCCCACAGCTTCTCGCACAGTGTGGGCTCTTTTTCACGGGGGCTGCAGGTCCTGCCAGGAGCCTGCTCCAGCATGGGCTCTCTGTTGGGTCACAGCCTCCTTTGGGCACATCCACCTGGTCTGGTGTGGCTACTTCCAGGGGCTGCAGGTAGATATCTGCTCCACTGTGGACCTCCATGGGCTTCAGGGGGACAACTTGCGTCACCATGGTCTTCACCATGGGTTGCGGGGGAATCTCTGCTCTGACACTTGGGAGCACCTCCTCCCCTTCCTCCTTCACCAACCTTGGGGTCTGCAGAGTTGTTCCCCTCATATACTCTCACTATTCTTTTTGGCTGCAGTTGTGCAGCAGGCTTTTTCCCCTTCTGAAATATGTTATCCCAGAGGCTCTACTACCATCGCTGATGGGCTCATACTTGGCCAGCAGTGGGTCCTTCTTGGAGCCAGTTGGCATGGGCTTTATCAGACATGGGGGAAAGCTTCTGGCATCTTCTCACAGAATGCACCCATGCAGACTCCTACTGTAAAACCTTGTCACATACACCCAATACATATCTGCACACGTGTACTGAGGTACATAGGCTTTCTGCACACAGGTAAAAGACTGTTTTTTAAACAGGGTTTAAGGAGGAATAATGTGGCTCACTTGATATGAGCAGCTCTTGAGAGGCCTAGAAGACACAGCTTTTGGAAGGCTTGATCTTTTTAACCACAACAGGTGACATTTAAATACAGGACCATGCATGTAAGAGAGAGAAAAATGGTTTGCCTGTGGTGGGGATTTCATGTAGTTGAGATTCCTGCTCATTACCAGGATGCGTGGGAGTGTGTTTGTTTTTAACAATAAGGTTTTTTTGTTTGTTTAAATATAGGTTAAAAAGAGACACAATAGAAACAATTTAAAGCATGTTCTGATACGAGTTATTGCAGTCTAAGTTCAGTTGTTAAAATTTTGCATCCAAATTTTATGTACTCTGGAGCTTTACTTCTTTGGAAGTCATTGTCCGCAACTCATTGCGGACTACTGCAAGTGTATTGGCAGGAGGATTTGGTATTTTAGTCTTAGGACTTCAGTGGAAAGGATGGAGTATCTAAAAACTACTGAATCTGCAGTACTGTACTTCTCTCTGAAAACAACTATCCTTAGTTTTACCTGTGACCTTAAATATGCTGGTTCAATTAAAAATCTTTAAAATTCATCCCGGAAATGGCAAGTAATACTATCAGGCTTCAGAGAATCTAAATACAGAGGAAAATGGGGTATTCTGTAGTTACTATTATACTAAAAATATGAAGCAGCTTAGGAAGAGCGTGAAAAATGGCCTGTTTTAGCTAAAAATGAATATGTGTCATATTCCAATGTTTTTATAAAATACGCAAAATAAAATAGGAATAACGGGGAAAGTTTTGGGAATAATAGCAAAGGAAATGTGAGACTTGACTCTTCACTGATTAAATCAGGGTTTGGATTACACTGCCAGCTGAGGTCAACCAGCACATAATTGCACTGTTTGCTGTAATGCTTTTAGAGTTTAATGGACAAAAAATTTTTTGGAAAATACTGAAGACAGAAACAGTTTGTTATATGGTTCAAATATATGTGCTGTTAAATTGGAAAAAACGTGTTTCCTGCTGGTTAGAGTCTTATCTGCATAATAGTTGCCTAAAATATATGGATTCATTTAATTGTGAACAATGTAACATCTGTGAAACATGACTCTCAAAATAAATGCAGTATTCAATGGGTATAGGGCTAGTCAGGCCTGCACAGGATATTACTCTGCCCTCCTCCACCCACTGCTTTAAATAATATAATTAAAAATTGTGAAAGTAAAAAATTCATACCGAGACTGTTGAAGTAAATGAACAGTAACACTGAATGTCTGTGCTGACAATTAATCGTGAGTGGGGCATAAAACATGCCACAAAAATTGGTCATGTATTTTATGCTAACACCTTGAAAAATGCATTGCTGTAAGGTACCAGGTTGGTTTAGGCATTCAGCCAGCTTAACCAATGTCTTCATCTTACTAAAAGCTGAATTTACATGTTTCTAATGTAGGGTATCGTCTAAGTTCTGACTGTGTTAAAATTGGAACATACACAGTTAAACTACCTGTGAGTCTGTGGAGGGCCTGGTTTGCCTTATGACATTATTAATTCAGTGGATTCTGTGTTAGACCGGTGTTATTGTTATCCAATAGTCTGAATACTGTCTGGATGGCAGCCAGCTAAAATAATGCTTCAGCTGACTTTTGATCTAAAGCAGGAAAACTTCCACTGCACTGCTTTATAGAGGAAAGTGGGAGAGGTCATCTACACGGCCAGTTTAGCACTGTCTCCTCTCCCATATGTCAGTGCCTCTTTAGGGCTGGTGGCAATAAAGCTGCTTTGACTTTTCATCAGGCTTACAAGGATCTGTCTAGAAGCAGAATCAAAGCTAACAGTCTTCTGTTCATACCACACTGTGTTGGTGAAGGCCAATATGGTGATTATGTGATTACCAGTAGGGTGAGAGAGAATAGTCTGACCCTTCTGTATTCCTTTAAACCATGTATATAGAATCATAGAATTAATTAGGTTAGAAAAGACCCTTAAGATCATTGAGTCCAACTGTAAACCTGTCACTGCCAGGTCCACCACTAAACCACGGCCCTGAGTACCACATCTACACATCTTTTATTGAAATACCTCCAGGGATGGTGACTCAACTCCTTCCCTGGGCAGCCTGTTCAAGTGCTTGACTACTCCTTCAGTGAATAAATTTTTCCTAACATCCAATCTGAACCTCCCCTGGCACAGCTTGAGGCCATTTCCTCTTGACCTATAGCTAGTTACTAGGAAGAAGAGACCAACACCCGCCTCACTACAACCTCCTTTCAGGTAGTTGTAGAGAGCGGTAAGGTCTCCTCTCAGCCTCCTTTTTTCCAGGCTAAACAACCCCAGTTCCCTCAGCCACTCCTCATAAGACTTGTTCTCCAGACCCTTCACCAGCTTCTTTGCCCTTCTCTGGACACGCTCCACCACTTCAGTGTCTGTCTTGTTTTGAGGGGCCCAAAACTGAACACAGTATTTGAGGTGCAGCTTCACCAGTGCCGAGTACAGGGGCACGATCACTTGCCTACTGCTGCTGACCATAGTATTCCTGATACAAGCCGGGATGCTGTTGGCCTTCTTGGCCACCTGGGCAGATATCATAATTATAATTTCAAATGCACGTTGTAATTTCTCTGTGTTGTTTTTCAGAACTGTTATTTCTTTTCACAGTTCTTTGGTTTCTTCTTTCTCCGATGTAACTTTCAACTGCAGTGAAGTTTGAGGCAGCAATTTTATGGTGCTGATCTGACAGGGCAAAATACTTTCAATGTGCTTTTGAGCTGGTTTACAACCTTTGTAGAAAAGGTTAATGTTTGGAAGTTTTTCCCAAAAATGCTGTCTGGCTGAGCCTGTAGAAGAACATGTTAATAGACTGATGAGTGTAATGAGTCTGTATGTAACCAGTGCT
This sequence comes from Phalacrocorax carbo, assembly GCF_963921805.1. Taxonomy (NCBI): domain Eukaryota; kingdom Metazoa; phylum Chordata; class Aves; order Suliformes; family Phalacrocoracidae; genus Phalacrocorax; species Phalacrocorax carbo. Next base: position 27,074,635 of record NC_087548.1, on the reverse strand, counting down.
TACAGGTTGGTAACCTTACTACCTGTCTTGAAGAATATCCCTATTCAGTAGCTCTTTGGTCTTTGCTCCAAACCAAATAAAGTAGTACTCTGGCTTCCAAATCAGTTTTCATATTTTGTTACATCTTCTCTGGCAACTGTAGTTTTAAATGAAATTTCATCACCATTTTCATTCAGAAGGTCTTCATTAGGCACAGGAAATAGACTCTAAGCATCATTGCCTTAGGAACGAAGAATGGTTGCTTACCTTCTGTTAATAATTTAAGAATCATATATTCTGTATGACTAGCTTGCCCTCTCTTGTATAGTTTTATTGGGGGCTTGGTATTTCTGAGGGAGTTGATGGTTCGGCTTAGGACTGGGGTAACCCTAACAGCAGACCAAATAGAACTGGACATGGACAAGACCTTGAAACAATGCCTATTTACATATCTTCTGTATGTGCCGGAATGTAGTGATAATTCATTACTTTATCCATACTGTTTCCAGTGGTGGACATGATTTTCACTGAACAACCAATTATAAGTAGGTACTTGCTTTTAGTGTCCTTAAAATGTCTTTTTACTATGCTATGGTCATAAAATTGAAGTGGTCCTTCATTTCCTGGTACTTTAACTTCTGCAAAGTTGTGACTGTCTTCCAGCATATCAGAACTATTAAATAGTCCTTAAGAATGATCTGTAAAGGGGAAAATAAACCAAACCCCAAACCAAAAAATACCAAACCAAAGCCCTGCATTGTATTTGTTCTGCTCCTGGAATGAGATTACTTAAGATTCTTCTCTACATGGCGATAAGTTTTCTCTAATTTTTGTTATTTTTTTATTGCCCTCTAGGATTTTTATTCTAGTAGGGTTTCACAATGAAACAATGTGTAAATTTATTTAATAAGAAGATACTAATAGCCTAAGCAGCTAAAAGGAAATTAACATTACAGTGTGCTGTTGAGTTGCTGCTAATAAGAGATCCTTCTTGCAATGGGTGGCTTGAGAAGAAAGGTTTGTTTTTTCAGTACCTTGACTGAGGGATAATTACAGCTTTGGGACTGCAAGAGGGTTTTCTGATAGTGCCAGGGTGAGCTAGGCAAAGGCTTGAAAATGGCAACTCTGTTTTTAGGCACTAGCAACAAGAAAGAGGAGCTGACGAAGAAGGTGGCTTAATATCCCAGATGGTTAAAACAGCTAGTGGGCTGAAATAATGCATGAAATCCATAGGGACTTAGGACTGAAACCCAAGAGCATCTTGGCATGACTTCTGTCCCTATAGTTGCAGGTTAGGTTATGCATGTCTAACGCTGAAATTTTGTAAAATGTCAGTTTTACAGACTGCAAGCCACAAACCACTACCAAGTACTCTAGTGAGAACTCAAATGCCAAAAATACTACGTGCTGCAGGAAGACAGCAGAAGGGCATAGCAAATGACCTTGCAATAGAAACAATTTCCTAGGTGAAACAGTTCAGGTAATGCAACAAATTGCCTCATGCTGCTGAGGAATGTCTCATCTGCTCTACACCATCTCCCCACACCTTTCATCTTTGCTAAGCCTTGCTGAGGAAAAGCTTTTCCTGGCTTGTCATGTGGCTATCATTTTAGTGCTGGACATGTAAATAAAGCTGCTATGATCCTCTCTGCATTCTGGTCTGTATCCTCTCTTTAATCTTTGTCTACCTTTAGTGCTTCAAAGAAAGCCCAGGTGGGGTTAGGGGGATCTTCAGAAGCGAAGTTTACATTATGAAGAAGAGACAATTTTTCTTGTCTGGTCAGGTAACTGAAACACTATAGTAATATAAATGTAATGGAGCAAACTGAGTAGACAGTATGGTAATCAAGACTTCTCTTGACTGTTCTGGCATATAAATGAACCAGACAGCAAAGGTCTGTTGACCAAAGCTTCAATTTCTAATCTGCAGTTCCCTGGTTTTTGTTTTCCAATTATAATACTTGATGCAGTTGAGCATCCTGAGAATATTTCATGTAGGCTTGTCATCCAACTTGAATGAACAGGTAGAAGATACCAATGTGCTTATTCCATAGTGTTCCTAAACTCTGTTAGGTTTAAATAAACCTGTACTGTTAATATATGCTTTTGAGATGATAATATAAAGGACAAGAGAATTTGACTTAAAAGTACATAAGAGGGGAATTAATTTCAGATAATCTTGTCTTTGTAAGTACATCAAATACTCCTTGTCTGTATGAGATTAGTTTTAGTTAAACAGTTGAATATTTTTTTTAGAAATAGTGAAAGATTTCCAGCAGCATGTGAGGCCTGCCCAGGCAAATGCCCAAAATACATGCAAAACAAGCATATAAATTAAAACTATACATTCTAGCTAATTTGTACAAACAGATGAATTTTTGGCTTCATAAGAACTAAAGCCTGTGCTTTGTGGTCTTTTATATGAAATAATATAAATTGTTTTATTTAAAGTATTTTTTTTAAGCTTATAATACTTAGATAATTTCCTTTTTAAAGAAATCTAACAGAGACTTCGTGCATTTTAAATTTCATGCCTGAACTGTCCAGGCTAAAATCATAAACCAGAAGGCAAAATCACCAGAAATGCATATCATTGTGTTGTTTCATACAGATTCTTGTCTGTGTCTGGAGCTGCACTGATGTAATGGGGCTGTGTGGGTCCAAAGTACAGGCAAAAAAAAAAAACCAAAACAAACTCAAACACCAAAAAACCTAGAAAGATCAAAAAGTCACTTCCCTTTTGTCTCCTTTCCTATCACTCCTTCCCCACTGACACCTGAAAGTGGGAAATGTGTGAAGTAGCATATCTGATTACTGCATTATAGATTATTGTAAGAAGTGCCTTTTTGTGCTGCGTTTTTACTTATATTCATTACCTTCCAGAGATTTTTGGAAAGAAGTAGTTAACCCAAAATGTGCAGCTCTCCTATTAAGGTTATCAGAGACATGCTCATACTTGACTGGCTAAAATCAAGACGTAGGTGGGGTTTAAGAGTTTGTTTGTTTGTCCGAGTGCTGATTTCATGGGAGAGGAAAGATAGGCTAAAAAATGTTTTTTAAATGACTGTCACATTTAGCATGCCGTTTGAACATGTTCATTGAAATTGGCACTTTTTCTACAGCTTCTGGAAAAACATAGGAACACAGAAAGCATGGTAGAGCTACTTGAACTCTATCAAATGGAAGATGAAGCCTACAGTAGTCTTGCAGAAGCTACCACGGAGCTCTACCAGTACTTACTACAGCCATTCCGAGATATGAGGGAGCTTGCAATGCTTAGAAGACAGCAGATAAAGGTATGGTAATGGGGAAATAATGCTTTTTTGTTACTATTTATTACTTTTATTATTCATTGTGTGCAGTGATGGTTTCTCCACTAGAAGTTGACCCAATTTTTCTGGTTCCTCCACTCAAAGGAGTGCTTTTGAATAGTGAGAATGTCTCTGGCTTATGTAGCTAACCATCAGCTCTTTAACTTACTGTGTTTGACTGTTCAAATTAATTGCTGAAATTTAATTGGTGAAATCTAACAGTTTTATGATTACTGGGAATAGACTAATATATAAAAAAGAAAGCGACATAGGCACAGTATCAATGCTGTTGTTAATTCTTTTAAAAGATAATACAGGAAGTTCCTTTTACTTATTTGAGATAATTTGATAAACGATGAGAATTCAGTAGCTTCTCATCTAATGTTGTGAAACACTTAAACATGGAAGCGTATTAGAAGTATATGTTTTATATATATAAAAGTATATTAGAAGTATATGATTTGTTGTAACACTTTAACAGTATATTTTCCTAAGAGCTAAAAAAGTATAGCCAGCTGAAGAATACTATATTTTGTTAAACTGTTTATAATGATATGTTTTTTATTTAAAAATAATTCTAATTTAAACACTTAACAAACACGGTCACCTTCTGATTCTTCTAATATATGTGTTGTAACATAGAAGTTGAAATGGGTTTGTTTCAATTAATCTGTATTGCAAACGTCGATTTATCTCAGTGTGGTACATTGTTCAATTAGCCAACATTGTGTTTACTGGTTTGAGTTTAAAAAAACAGTGTTTTTATATGGTTTTGATTATAGAATGAGGGAGGCAGGCAAGAGGATTTATGATTCCAAAATCAGTTTTATTTTGAGCTATTGCTATGTCCGTAAAGTAATTTTTCAGGAAGTTCAGCAATCTGGAACTAACTCAGTGAGATAATGTGATGATATTTGAACGAAAAATGCTTTTTTCCCCTGAGTGATAAATGTTGCTGCATAGAGAATTAGGATGAATATTTTTTCTCAGATGTGTTACATGGTAAAGATTACGAACACTACATTTAATAAAAAAACGTCTTCAAAACATGATGAAATAGTTCCATTTTATTTGAATTTGTAGCTGAGGAAAATGTGGGGGTTTTTTTGTCCTTTTGTCAAACAAAAGATAAATTATGATGAGTAGGGAGTGTGAATTAAGAGTTGGGTTTGGGGTTTTTTTTAAAGAAAAGTTTTTAAATACCTCACTTTCTATTTTTTCTGAAAGAATAACTGTGCTAAACGTGCTGGTTTTGGCTGGAATAGAGCTGATTTTCTTTGTAGTAGACAGTATGGGGCTACACTTTGAATTTGTGCTGAAAATAGTGTTGATAATACAGAGGTGCTGCTGCTGAGCAGGGCTTACACAGATTCAAGGCCTTTTCTGCTCCTCACTGCCCCACCAGTGAGGAGGCTGGGGGGGAGGGGGCCAAGAAGCTGGGAGGGGACACAGCTGTGACTGCTGACATCAACTGATCAAATGGTTATTCCATACCATATGATGTCATGCTCAGCATATAAAGCTGGGGGAAGAAGAAGGAAGGGGGGGGACATTTGGAGTGATGGCGTTTGTTTTCCCAAGTAATTGTTAGGCGTGATGGAGCCCTGCTTTCCTGGAGACAGCTGAACGCCTGCCTGCCCATGGGAAGCAGTGAATGAATCCCTTGTTTTGCTTTGCTTGCGTGCATGGCTTATGCTTTACCTATTAAACTGTCTTTATTTCAACCCACGAGTTTCTTGCTTTTACTCACCTGATTCTCTCCCCGGTCACACCAGGCGGGGAGTGACCAAGCAGCCAGTGGGGCTCAGCTGCCTGTTGGGTTAAACCATGACAGTGAGCTTCAGATGCATGTTCTGTGGTTGATTATTCTAGTGGTACATAGTTGCATCTAATGTACATTAAGTTCTCTTCCTAACTTGGCAATTCTTGAGTTACAAAACTTGGTCATCTGTATTATGTGGTAGAGAAAGATGACATCTCTTGTTTTTCATTTCATTGTTTGAGGGAAAGCAGTACTTGTATCTATGATGACAAAATATATATTACATTGGATAGCTAGGGTAGAAGAATTGCTTTATAAATAGAACTTGTGCATGAAGTGGTTTGTGTTAAGTTGCTGCATATGTTTTTCTGGCAGGCTTAATAATGGAACAAAGGTCCTTAGGTTTCTATAAACTTTTATGGCTGGCATTAGTTCCATTTTCATGCCTAACAAGTATTTCTGATGCTCACTGCCTCAGTGAAATGGGAGCTGTGAACATGTAATACTGTTTGCATATAAAGAGTGACACAGAGAAAGGTAAAGTTTGAATGTAGGGCAGGTTAAGGAAGGAGGAACCAGCAGATTGTGTTATTGAAATGAAAAAATAAGTTACAAGGATAATAAAGCTTGAATACAAATATCAGTATTTAGTCAAGATTGCATATGCCTTATGTAATTAACATTTTTAGATCTCGTATCTGTTAGGTATCCGGTTTTGATCTCTGGGGAAGTTATTTTAGGTTTCTTTTTAAGAATTTGGGGTTTTTAATAAGTATTGTAATCAGTTTCATTTTGTCAGTTTTCAAAATGAATGTAGGAGGAAATTAATTCTTTGCCTATAATCTTTGAGAAGAGTGTACAGTGTCATCTTCTTTTGGACCAAGATGTAAAAATTGGGAGATAGTATCATGGGTGTTAAATTTCTGCTGTTGCTGTGAAATGTTTAGCAAGAGACAAGCCTACAGGAGGAAAGGGAGAAACAAACATGAAATTCCTTCCGCTCAGCGAAGGCTTATTAGAGTGGGACATCTGTATTCTTGCAGATTCCTTTTTTCTTTGGGGTGGGGTGGGACATCCCAAAAATCCAAACAGAACAACCCAGAACAAAAGTTTATAACAAAATTAAAGCATTTAGAAACTTGAAGATGCAGATTAGTCATGTCCATGACAGACATGATAGAAGTATTTTTTTTGTCTTTGTATTTTAACTTGATTGTATGCTGGTTTTTCAGGTGTATTTTGCCTCATTTAGTGTGAAGGGTGGTTCATTTAGTATGGGTGAGGAATCAAAGCTGTATTGTGAAACACATATTGCTGAATTCGGAAAACATAATGAAGAAGGTAGAAGATTGTGGAAGGCAAAAAGGATGGTTTATTATGAAATGAAATGTTATTCTGGAAAACTGACTATTTGATTTTCTATTTGATTATGGACTAGTCATCTGACCCTAGAACAATCCATTCAGTAACGATATGCTTCTCATTTTTGGGGCACCCAGCTTCAAAAACCTAGTTTTATTTGTATAAATGCTTAATATTTGTAAATGCTGCTCAAATCCATGGGGACCTCCCTCTGAGCATGGCAAAACGCTTACCAGATACCATGCATTCTTGAAAAGAATTGAACACTGTAAATACAGCAGTGTTTGGGCCTTAGATTTTTTTTTTTAGTATATATGATATGTGAATAATCCTGCTTGCCCCAAGGCCTTTATGGCAGACACAAATAATAGCTGATTTGTGATGAATGGTATTATCAAATCGAATAACGCTCATCAAAGAAGGTAGTAATATGCTTACTAGACATATTCTGTGCTGTGTGTCTACTATGACGATATTTTGTAAGTGTGAAAAGTTTTATTGATAAGCCAGCTAAACTGAACTGTAATTATGTTCAATAAATGCTGGAGAAGGTATAATAAAGGAATTGAAGACAGTATTACAATTTATATACATATAAAAGCTGTACTGAATTTATACAGGCATTTTTGTTTCAGTATTTCTGGACTGTTGTTGATTTAGTTGTAATACTATGTAAAGACATTGTGGACCCTGATGGGATGCACCACGAGTGCTGAGGGAGCTGGTGGATGCTGTCACTAAATCACTCTCCCTCATCTTTGAAAGGCCATGGAGGACAGGAGAGGTGCCCAAGGACTGGAGGGTAGCCAGTGTCACTCCAGTCTTCAAAAAGGGCAAGAAGGAAGACCTGGGAAACCATAGGCTGATCAGCCTCACCTCTATCCCCAGAAAGGTGATGGAACAGCTCACCCTGGAGGGTATCTCCAGGCATGTAGAGGACAAGAAGGTTATCAGAAGTAGTCAGCATGGATTCACCAAGGGAAGATCATGCTTGGCCAACCTGACAGCCTTCTGTGATGGCATGACTGGCTGGGTAGGTGAAGGGAGAGAAGGTGATGCTGTTTATCTCAACTTCAACAAGGCTTTTGACACGGTTTCCCATCACACCCTCATAGGTAAGCTTAGGAAGCGTGGGTTAGGTGAGAGGATGGTGAGGTGGACAGAGAACTGGCTCAACAATAGAACTCAGAGGGTCGTGATCAATGGAGCAGAGTCTGGTTGGAGGCCTGTAACTAGCGGTGTTCCCCAGGGGTCTGTGCTGGATCCAGTCCTGTTCGTGTTCATCAAGGACCTGGACGATGGGATAGAGTGTACCCTCAGCGAGTTTGCTGATGATACAAAACTGGGAGGAGTGGCTGATACACCAGCAGGCTGCGCTGCCATTCAGCGAGACTGGACAGGTGGGAGAGCTGGGCCAACGGGAACCTCATGAAAAACAGAAGTGAGTGTAAGGTCCGGCACCTGGGGAGGAACAACCCCATGCACCAGTACAGGCTGGGGGTTGACCTGCTGGAAAGTGGCTCTGTTGAGAAGGCCCTGGGAGTGCTGGTGGACAGCAAGTTGACCATGCCTAGCAGCGTGCCTTTGTGGCCAGGAATGCCAACATCATCCCGGGGTGCATTAAGAGGACTGTGGCCAGCAGGTTGAGGGAGGTTATCTTCACCCTCTACTCCACCCTAGTGAGATCACATCCGGAGTACTGTGTTCAGTTCTGGGCTCCCCAGCTCAAGAAGGACAGGGAACAGCTTGAGCCAGTGCAGTGGAAAGCTACGAGGATGATCAGGGGGCTGGAGCATCTCTCTTATGAGGAAAGGCTGAGAGACTTCGGTTTGTTCAGCCTGGAGAAGAGAAGACTGAGGAGGGATCTTATCAATGCTTATAAATATCTAAAGGGTGGGTGTCAAGAGGATGAGGCCAGGCTCTTTTCAGTGGTGCCCAACAACAGGACAAGGGGCAATGGGACAAAATGGAACACAGGAAGTTCCACCTGAATATAAGGAAAAACTTCTTTCCTGTGAGGGTGACAGAGCAGTGGAACAGGCTGCCCAGAGAGTCTGTGGAGTTTCCTCTGGATGTATTCAAAACCTGCCTGGACATGGTCCTGTGCCCCCTGCTCTAGGTGTGCCTGCTCAAGCGTGGGGTCTGGCAAGATGATCTCCAGAGGTTCCTTTCAATCCCTACCATTCTGTGATGCTGTGAACCAGTGAGTTTTAGTGTGTTAATTTCATTTGGGTTATTTGTCTTTTTTTTTTTTCTGATTTCAGACTCTCAGATGTAGCATAGGCATCAGGCAAGGGAACCTTGATATTTAAATGCTCTATTATATGTTTTGGGCTATCTGTATGTTTTTCCAAAATTCTGGAAGACGAGTATGAGCTTAAAACTACAGAGCAAACTATTCATGGATTATTTTATCTGGCATGAATTTCAAATTCTAAATGGATTTTAATATGTTCTTTTTGCTAGACATAAAACTTCTAATGAATGACAAAAAGCTATGCTTTTTTTGATCCTAAAAATGTTTCATATTTATATGCACAAATCTTTTATTTACCAAAATGGATGATTTCCCTGGGAAGATTTATCAAATTTTTGTACATTAAGAATACACATTTCTGTAGCGGAAAAGTGGGAAGTAGTAGGCATCAGTAGCTGGAAACCTGAAGGAGAAATACTTCTGAAATTTGGAAGGAGCAAAGTAGGTATATATGCACTCTGGTGCTTTTTATTTCAGATAGTTAAATCTTAATTTTGTCAGATCCTCCATATATAGTGCAGTCTTATTCTGAAAGGGGACGGACCAGTGGGTGGTTGATATTTGGCTATTGAACTTACTGACAGGTTAATATGATCAAGCTTTAAGCCTGTTAAGACTAAGATATAAAGTGCTCTTTGATACAGGGTACCAAATGTGGTTATTAAAACCAAATTTTCAAAAGAATAACTTAATGGGCAAAAACCCAAAGCCTTTTATGTATGTACAGTTGTTTTCACTGGCCTTCATAGAGAAAATGAAACTGCCTTGCTACTTTGAAATTCTGTGGTCTTGTAACTGTGGACAGTACTTCACAGCTATGTTGAGTAGGCTGTGTTTGATCAAACACCAGGTGAAATCAGTGTGAAGCTTTCTTTTTTAATTCTTTTTTTTTCTTTTTTAAATATGCTTGGTATTAGACTAAAGATAAAATGTAAGATAAATTATTTCATAACCTACATGTAGATGCCAGCAAAACTTTGACACAAGAATTCTGTAAAGAAGGTCTGAGTTGGACTGGATTTGCTTGACTGAGACCTTGATACCTTGATACAGGTGAGAGCCTACAGTCATCATTACCTCACAATGCATCTTCAGGAAACAACATTAAAATAAAATTATATATTAAATATACCTAAAAGCACTCATAGTTTCATTGCATACCTATTAATTATTTTTACTGACATATTAATTCCCTTGAATGTGATGGGTTTCTAAGGACTTTAAATACACTAATGTTGAGGTCTAGCACTGGAAATAAAAAATTAGAGCAGCTTGATAATTTATCAAATTCAGTTGTTTTTTTTTAAATTGTGGAACACTATGAGTCTGTATTGTACTTCCCTTTAAAGCTCCTATAAGCAGATATTTGTGTAGTTGAAAATACAGCTCTGGTTCAAATGTGTGTGGATTTATTTGTTGGTTTAATACTTGATGGTGAACTGCAGTGGTGAACCTTATAACTAATTCAGCTTTGATTTGTGTAAAATGAAATATTTAGAAATAAATTATTGCATTGAATGGTTTAACTTTTGGTTAAAAAATTTTCAAAGTATGAAACAAGTTCAAGGGAGAAGATATGTTTAATGATGAGGATAGCCAGCAAAATACAATTACTTTAAAAAATACTCTAAAATAAGTCTCACAGCCAACTGAAGATGTTCTGTGGAAGGGAGCAGGTGTCAGTGCTTCATACTCTCATTTTGTAGTGTTGCTCCCATACATCAAATGGATGATTTCTGTATTACTAAATCCATATTTTTATCATTGGCCCTTGAATAATTGATGTCTTAGCTGGTTTTTTAACTGTGCGGGGTTTTTTTAAGCCTCATGATATTTTTGAATGCATGGTGGTCTTGCAGTGAAAAACATGAATACAAAGGTGCAGTAGGCACACTGGAGGACACTAAAGCAGCACTGATTAAAAGGTACGATTACTTGTATGGCAGTCAGCTCAATGTCATTCCTCTCAATTTGGGAACCACACCCTCCAGTAGTTATAGACTAGTGACTTGCTGACAAGAAGTTGATGAAAAACATCTGGTAAAAAAGCCTAAGGTAGTAGTCACTGGAGAGATTGAAACACTTTAAATAAATCTTAAGTCTCTTTTATTATATCTGTAGTTGAAGATGTGTCCTCACATCATGAGAAACCATAGGTAAATAAACTTGGCTATTGAAAAACCTGTAGAGTAGGGAAGAAACGGTAATCTAACTTTATGCAGAAGGGATGGATTTGCAGATGAAGGCCATAAACTTTGTAGAAAATATTGCTTTCTTGTTTGAGAAACTGGTGTAATATGCTCAATTATGCTGTGATAGTCTTTGATATTCTCAAAGTCTGTTTCAGAAGGGTTATATGCCAGTCTTTGTTTACATTCTGAAGTATAAGTCCTCCAGATTTATTATATGAACTCACAGCAAAATATTTTGCTGACTTAAAATCAGGGGTTTATGGGCTTTCTGGAAAAATAGTGCTCTCCACAGGTGATCTGTTGGAAGGCAGACTGGTAGTCTGAATCAGTGAGGAAACTGAACTCTTGGTATGAGGTTGCTGACTGCAAAACTGTGGCACGTATTTGATCACTTAAATCTGCCTGTCTGCAAGGTGAATAGAGTACAGAACTGCTTTTGATGTTCAACTGTAGAACTGCAAAATAAGATTTGTAGGCAAATCTGGTTATGTTTGAATGCCAAAAGGTTTGGGTTTGCTATTTTTTATTTTCTTAAAAAGTTTCCTTACAAAAAGCTGGTCTGGAGAATAAAGCAGTAGGTGAAGTTGTCAATAAATAAAAAGCAGTGCATGTGCAGAAGGGTGATGGCAACCTCCAAAAGTATATGTGCACATTTGTATGCACTTAATTAACTTCTCTCCTGAGGAAGAAGGTATGAGAATTAATTATCTTGAGCTCTCTGAAATGAGCTTCGTTCAGCAGTTTGAAAGAGGAAAGTAAGTTTTGAATTATTAGGGGAAACAAAAGCAAACCAAAACAAAATAGAGGACAACTTCACACCTTTGTATATATCCATGGTATACTTGCATCTTGAATGTTGCAGTTTTAGTTTCTCCCTCTCAGAAACTTTCTGTAGGGTCAGTAGTGACACAGGATGGCAGCACGGGTAGTAAGGGTATTTCCCTGCAAGCAGCCTCAGTGCAAGGACAGAGTAAACAAATCAGATTGCATCAGTTTGGAAAGCATGTGATTCATGTATGATAAGAAAGGGATTTATAAATCATGAATGATAAGGGGAAGAAAATATTGAATGATTTTTTTCAGTCTTTCTCATACTAAAAAAAAAAAAAAAAAGGGACCCCTCAATTAACTCATGGTGCTTTAAAAGAGCCTGCAAATAAAGGGAAAACAATTAAACTCTTATTAAACACACCTTTCATGTTCTGTGGGAATAATTTCCACAGTTTAGCTATGGACACTAAGTATGTATGTGTTCCAGAAAGAGACAGACCCATCAGTGGCTGTAACAGTGATTCAGATTAGCCCTCAGCTCAGGAAGCTTCTAAGCCATTTAGTAACAGAAGTTGGGAGTTATCAATATGTCTACACCTCATGGCTTAATTTTTTTTCTCAATGTGCTAGTAGTAGTTATAGCAACGTCCAGGAATAAGGGAAGCGAGAGCCAGGACAGCCTTGGATCTGACCTAAGGTTAGGTGTGAGGGGAAATGGTGCAGAAAGATACTGAAGCAGAGTGTCCATTCAAAAAGACATCTAGATGAAACTCTGAAAGGATGTTAAACATGCAGAGCATGCTAAATTGTGTGTCCCTGCAAGGGTTAGAGAAAAGGAGGGTGAAATCTGGAGATGTGTGATTTTTAGTTTTGGAGTGATGGAGATAGGGAAGGAGAAAGAAAGAAGAGACATCAGTGTAATGTTATGCAGGCTGTGGAGGGCAAGGAAAAGGGCTTAAGGACTTCAAGGACAGAAACCTTCATCATGAGAGTGTAAATTTTTCGAGTCCATGTTTACCTAAATCTGTAAATAGATGAAATCAAGTACTTCTTTTTTCAGTACCACTCTGAAAAAATAATTTTTGTAAGCTTTCATGATATTTGCTGGGTATACTGGATCTTGTAAGGCTTTATTTGCAGTTGCTACAATTATTTTCAGTATCCCTATTAAGGAGGTTTGATATGTGTTTAATCTGATTTTTTTGTCTAATTGTGTCATTATTTTCCATTTTTCAGTATATCTGTAAATAAAAACAGTCAACCATATTTTGATGAATTCTTGATAGACATGCTTAACATTTTGTCTATTATATATATTAAGCTTCTAAAAAAAGCTTATAAAACCTTAAGATTTTAAAATCCATTCAATCTTTTTCATCCATAAATGGAATCTAGAACATCCGGAAACATTCAAGATCACTTGCTTTACCACTTGAGCTTGCTTAAACAAAGTTTTCAGGTAACTAGTAGAATGTCTTACTAAAAATGTGGTGGTTTTTTTTTAAAAAAAGTAAACCTTTCTTTTTGAAGGTGAACTTTTTTTTTAGCATGGAGTTCAGTCAATGAAGCTGAAATGTAAATAAAGGTTTTATGATATACATGTGGATAAACAAGGAAGGCATAACTCATGATGCACAGTTTAGCCTTAATTCTGTCATTTGCCAATACAAAATACTTTAACTTAGCAGTTTTAATGCTCCTCTGTATATACTCTGTGTCTGGGGGAAAAAAACAGTTGAATAACGCCAGTCATTCCTCTTACTCTTGCTGTAACCTTAGTCTTCTGTGATTTCTCTCTTCTGAATACTTCTTCATTTTTCCACATTTACCATAGTTCTAGAAAAAAACACTCACCACTGCACTTTGCAGTACAATGACATTATTTTTGAGTGTTCTTACATGTTTGCTTTTTGGTTTGTTACTTGTTTACAGTCTTTCTTTCCTGAATTGTGTATGTTGTTCTCCTGTATCTTGATTAATATAATCAAAACCCCTGTAGTCTGTATTGCTAGTCCCAGGCTCCAGCTATTTTAAGGAATCTAGACCATCCAGTCTTAAGTTAGTTTGCATGTGTTAACATTAAAGTCTATGTCAGGATTCATTAGTATAAACCCAGTAAAACTGTAAAGCCCTTTTTACAGCTGAGTGCGTTCACTTGATATATTTGGGGTTGTGCATATGGAATTATAACGAACTTTGGGAAATAGTGCTGCATTTGTGTTACCAGCTGGGAGCATGTTAAATGAAGTTAACTTTGAGAAGTCCCTGAATGGATGATGAAGCTGAAATGCATGCACTGTTGTTAATATATCCAGCCAGCTGTGATTGCAATTGGTTGTTTGGCCTCCTGGAATGTGTCAAAGGACGGTAGCTGAGTGTTTGAGATGAAACACTCCTTTATGTATGAAGCTGTTTCTTTTTTGTATATTGCCTCTGCTATCTGCAGTGCTCCCTCAACTTATTTTTTGTGTTCTTATATTTCATCTACCTGTTGTTGTTACATCTCGTGTTTTTCTCCTTTTCTCCTGCCTATTACAAGTTGTCTAGGAGAAAGATACAAAAGGGAGCTGGAGATGCATGGCAGATCCCTGCCTAAGCTATAGCATGACCTGGCCTAAGTCTTGTTTCTGTCAGTCTTGTCCCAGCTGTCTTCAGAAAGAACCTGGGAAGTATTAAAGATCCTTGAGGACTATTTCTTTATTTTAGAGATGTATACTATATAAAACTTACAAAATCCTACAGTTGCAACTGTAATATGAACTGTTTCTCATATCTTCTCAGAATAAGCTTACTTTACTCTTCAAAACTCTGTGTAACAACACTCTGAACTTTTCCAGAGAAGAATGTTTCCAGTAGGAAGAGTCATGCCTCTCTGATTCGTTCTCATTGGCTCACAAGCTAGATTAGGTATCTCCTTTCAGTTTGTTTCCTCTGAGGAACAAATTTGTTTTCTTTCAGAAGCATATCCATACAGTGTAGAAATGCATTCTTTTATGTTCTGTTACCTGAAGCAATAGCTGATGGAAATAGATGTTTACATGTGTTGAAGGTAATGGCTTCTGCTGGTCTGTCCTCTTTGTGTGTGCTTTCTGACAACCACTTTGTGAAAGCTGTCATAATTTTCTTAGTTTCAAAGCATAATCTGAAGTAAAGCTTGCAAGATCTAAAAGTCTTCAAAACCGAGTTCCATCAGGGGCAAAAAAAAAATTCTTAGCCAGTTTTACCATGAGGCTTGCATTATTCTTGCAGAGAATTATTCTAGGAAGAATAGCTGGAATGTTTTTTTTTTTTGAGAAAGTGATTACTAAAAAAGAAACTGTAGATTTGGCTGTGTGATCTAGTTGAGAGATGAGAAGTTTTTCTCTTAGACCAGACTTTCTCCAGAACTTTAGCTCCAAATGAGGAACGTCCAGACCAAAAAGTGAGTTTGAGAAGGCATTAGAATGGAAGTCATGGTGATTTGCTGATAGTTTCTCTCCTTTGTTTTTTTATTCTTTCTTAGCTACCCTGAAATTCGTTGCTGTTAGCAAAATAGCAACAATTAATCGTGTTGTTAATTTTGATCTGATTTGTTTTCAGATCTCAATAGAGAATGACTACCTAGGCCCCAGAAGAATTGAGAGTCTGCAAAAAGAAGATGCTGATTGGCAGAGAAAAGCCCACATGGCGGTGCTTTCTATTCAAGATCTTACAGTTAAATACTTTGAAATAACAGCTAAAACACAGAAAGGTAGTTATTTTCTACTATCCTGTCCGTCAAATAAAAGATCTTTAAAAATTTATTTAATGTTTACCATATTCTGTATTGTACTGTGATTTATTTATTTTTTTGATCAAGACTCCATGAGGAAAATGCAGTTGTCATTCCCATTTGTTTCTTTCTGTGCCTATTTGAATCTCTCACCAAGAACCCTTTTCAGAACATCATCAGAAGTTAGCAGAATAGAAATTTTAGATAACAGTTTCACAAACACTTTCTGAGTGTGATTGTATTAGCTGCACTGTTACATTTGCAAAGACTTCAGGGAGCATATTGTCCCTGATGGATTCTGTATTCTGTACTGGATATGGCAGACCACCATAGTTTATTACCTTTCAATTAATTTCCTTTTCCTGTCTCCCCTGCCTTTCAGTGATTTTTTTCATAGCTCTAAATATTAAGCAACAGCTCAATTTAACTACTCAGTGAAAGCTGCTCTATTGTTCAGAAATCTGATTTAACCTTGACATTTCTATGCTTGAAGAATGTGGCAGTTTTAGTAAAGAGGTGATGCTGTAAAACCAGGTCATGTAACTTATGTACATCTGTGCTCTCATCCTTGTACCTTTTTAACTTAAATAATCAGTTTATTACGGCAAACACACCTTGAGGATGTGGTTTGATATCACCTCTTTTAGTTTGACTGTGGGCTACCTACCATTGACAGGTTTTATGTCCCACTGTCTCCCCTACCTGTCTGTGGGTTCCTGTTTCTTTCTTTGCCTTGGTGATAGTGATTGTGCAACCAGATAAATGAGCTGTAGCCCTGGGAGAAAACCTTTTTTGGTGGGTAGCTTTCCTGTCATCTCCCTACATGACTGCTAGATCTGTCTCAAGAGAAGCAGTCACTGCAAAATTATTCCTTTCGGTGACAACTCAAGTGAAATGTAACATGAAATTCCACCTTATTTTGAAAAAGTGACTAAACCAGTTCAAGCATTTTGGAATGGATTTAATTATGGCAAATTCTGTATGTACTTAATCAGTTTGGTTCCTTTTCTAGTATGGCAAAGGCAGCATATAAAATACCCCATTAGTTGATAAAGAATGTATTTACTTTCTGTTTAGTTCTCATGCTTTTTTATATACAGCAGTCAGGATTGTGGGGAAAATCACTAGGAAATGAAATGCCTGGAGGCCATTTACAGCTGTAGACCTTTGGTGTACAGGTTGCTTTTCTGTTTTGTTACGTTCTGGGTTTTTTTGGCCTTGCTGATGACAGGGTGGTCTTGCATACCAAAATACTAACAGATGGCAGAGGAAAAACACATGAGAACATAAAGGTGTTCATTACCTAACAAGAGCATGTAATATCTACTAGCAACTAGGGACTGAATGTTATCCCTTTGGTTGTGTGACTTTCATGGCTTTTGGTTTACAAAGCTAAGTGTACAATATCGTGGTTGTTCTATATATTGAAAATGGTGAAAATCTCACATGTGTTAGCCTAGATGTTGTCTGGGGCTCAAGAATAGAAAATCTGAATCAGGCAAGGGACTCCTGTTCCTCTGAAGTCTTCCTGAAAAGATTCTTATTCATCCCTGCATATTAAGAACCAGTTAAAATTCGTTTAGTCAATCTGAATTAATTTTGTGAAGCAACCTGACAATTGAGTTAAAAGATAGATGTTTAAATTTAATGCAGTATTCTTACAGAATTGTACTTGAGGTCAAGCTGAAATTTTTGTTTCAAATTGTAATTTTTTTTTCACTCAGCAGATCTGTTTAAACTTAAGACTGCACCATGTAAGTTATCAAGGGAAACTGGAGACTTCAGTAGCTGATAATTAGGGCTTTCAGAAGCAGGGAAAATTTGGGATGCAGTTAAAAACCACTTGATATCATTAATGATATATTTTTTTTAAGTCAAGAATTTTGAAGCAGTGGTTCAGGTGTTCAGGTACTGTGTATTAACAATGGTCCCTCTGGATAACAAAAATTGGAATTATGATGATAAAATTGTCAACAAATAGCCAATTGAATATTTACATGAATCCTAAGAGTAATTACATCTGGATTTGAAAGTTAGTACTCCATAGAATGACTGTTTTCTACTAAGAGAGCCTTGTATGCTTTGGATACAAACGTGTGCATTGTCTCTGCAGTAGAATCACTAGTGATCTGAAGAGTAGACTAGTAAGCTGTCTGCCTTTTCTTCCCTTCTGTAGCTGTGTACGATCGAATGCGAGCAGACCAGAAAAAATTTGGTAAGGCAGCATGGGCAGCAGCTGTGGAACGTATGGAAAAACTTCAGTATGCAGTTTCTAAGGAGACGCTGCAGTTGATGCGTGCTAAAGAAATCTGTTTGGAGCAGAAGAAACATGCACTGAAAGAGGAGGTAATTTTTCACACCAATAAATAGGAAAATAAGACATTCAGAAAAACCCCAAACCTTAAGCAGTGTCGGTGTACATAAAAAAACACCAAAACAAAACAAAACAAAAAAAACCACCAGACTGACAGTCATTATTTTTCTGCTTGAAATAATAAATACTTGTATGTAAACTTTGACTACATTCTACCATGTTAGACAAATGGAGTTGTAAAATAGGTGCAGTGGGTTTAGTGCCACTTATTTGTGTTTTCTGTTCATCTTTTCATGGTTAGTCAACCAGGAAGACAATTTTTACTGTTAATGTTTACCGTTATCCACTGAGATGAATAAAATGAAGAGAAGGCTTAGGACAGAAAGCTACTGCTATGTAATCTCCACACTTTAGCTCACAGAGGCATGACCACCTTTTTGGAATAGTTCTGACATTCCAGATAGAAAGTGTCTGAATGTTAATAAATATACAGATGACTAGCCTGTTGTACTGCACTCTCTTTGTCTCTGCTTTACCCTAATTATTAAGGCAGTCTTCCAGATGGGGTTGTGCTAGCTACAGTTTTCCTGAGAGAAGAGTGCATGCATTAAACAGTGTTTAAATGTCTGAGTAGAAACAAGCCCACACTTATTGGGTTTTGTGACACCTCCTCAAAAGCAAAAATGCTACAAATCCACTTTTAAAATTAGCTACCATACAGATATTTGGTGGTAAGAACACTCCTTCATATTAATGTTAATTTACACTCTATCCAATCCGTTCCTTGTTTTTACAGCACTTTTCAAGTGTTTCAGCAAAGTTCTACTAAACCAATGACTGTTACAGAAAGGTTATCCAGAGAACTCACAACTTTAGTGCTGCATAGATTGGTAGGTTTGTAAGCCTGACAGACTATGTGCCTATTTTAGGCGCTTCTGTAGAAGACAGCTTGATCTGCAAGGAGAGAGAGTACATGCCAGACTCAGAGCATGAAAATAAAAAGTTTGCTCCATTTCAACACTCTTTATATTTAGAAAGCTAAGAGTTGTCTGGAAACCTGAGTTTATCAGGCTGTGGCATCCTTAGCTAAGAGCTGATGAGAGAATCCAGCAGTACTAATTGGAAATATTATATTTAGTATGTTCACATATTTAGGTCAGCCGTCCATCATCTTTTCTGTAGCTCATCTTATTTTTCTCCCAGTGGAGACCTTCCATGAATTTTTGTTGAATGAGATGTCACTCTTTTAAATGAGTGATTGTTTTGATGTGCCAAAGCATTAGAGGCTGTACAATAAAGTTTGTTGCAATACACTTGGGGGTGAAGGGCCCTGAACTGAGAGATTGGGTCTTTTGGGTACAGAAAAATAAGGAATATCTGATGGGCATGGGTGGGCATGGTGCCTTTGTTGTCCCAAAAATTTGGGGTTCTTTTCACCTGCTGTGCAATAAGCCAATCTTACACATAGAGCTGAGATTTGTTTATTCCATGTTTGCGCAAAGATGGGTGCTAGGTGGTAACTCCATGAAACTAGCATGCCTGGTCAAAATCACAGTAGGTATTTATACAATTAAATGTGTTAGTAACATCTAGTACTCACACCCCCCAGCTAGTTGTTGGTTAGTTTATTTCTCGCTTCATCTTAAAGGTACAGATGATTTTAAATTCACTATGCACGCTCAGAGAGTAAAGGGCTTATTTGGATAGGGGGCTTTTTCTAGTTAGGAGGTGTGGTTTCCATATTATGAGATGGTACAACCTCAGGGCATCAGTTTAGGACATTTTGCTGATTTTGCTGAGCTGGAATGTAAACAATGTTGATCCTCAAGGATGTATGTCAATTGTTTTGAATTTATGTTCTTCCTCCCTTTCTTGAGGTTCCTCTAGAGTTAATTATCTCTGTACACTTTAAGTTAAAGGTCAAAATAACCTTAAAAATCAGTCATCAATTTGGGATACTGTATTACAAGGTATGGAGAGCTCTGGGTCAAAACGTGGTGATGGGGAGATATGAAGACCAAATTCTTTTCTCAAACACCTTTTTATGCTTTGAGAATGTAATAGCCCTAAGTACGCAAAGTTGGATGTGACAGGCATGACTGGGAATCCAGTATTGGAGAAAAAGGGCTGCAGTCTTGTCATAAAGAAAATATTGGGTGATTATGTTAGCTAGTGTATTTGGAAGAGCTGACAGAAAAAAAACCAACAAAACAACAAATGCAACTAAAAACACCACCAAAAATCCCGCAACAAACACAAAAACTGAAAACATGATGCATTTTCTCCTTTTAGTTTAACATGTTAAGACCTTGCTGCTGTGCTTAGATATATACATTTGCTCTCACTGAGTAGGAAAAGAAGACATATGGGAAATAATTTACTCGTTTCTCTTGCATTTAATTACCTCTTCTCCAAATCTAAACCAACCCTTCTGACTGATTTTTAAGAGGGACAGTAAAAATGTCCTTGTTTCTGTAGTTTTCATTTAGTATAAATCAAGTGCTTTTATGTTTCCTAAAATGTGTTGACACTGTAAATATCTAGAAAGCTACCACATTTTCCAAGTTATCCCCATATGAAAATCACCTGGTTATGTGATTAGGTTAGTTTATAATTTTTTTGTTTGACAGATTAAAATGTTAGCCCTATGATTATCTGTATTGAAAATGAAACAATAACTCTATGCAAATCACATATTGTGATTTTTTTAGCTTCCTGATTTGTACCTCTTAAGTTCTATCTCTTGTTCTAAACTTTGTGTGAGGGGAATGATGAAAACTTTATTTTTGAGGTAGGCCAGAGTCTGCTTGCACGGCCTGGTTGCCAAGTCCTGTCCTCATGACAGTAAACAGAAACATAAAATCAGAGTGAGAATCCTTTGTCATTCTCTAAGTATGCAAAATAGCTTGGAGAAATGGAAGCAAGTGACTGGAGACTTAAATTCCAACAAGCCCGATCCTGCTTATATAGGATTCAGTAACTAGTTTTCTCTTTTTTACTTTTAGAAGCATATGGTTCAGTTCTAAAGATACACTTCAAAAACCATTTTTAATTTACATAATACATGTTCTGTGATATTTTCCTAAACAAAAATCATATTCCAACA
This sequence comes from Phalacrocorax carbo, assembly GCF_963921805.1. Lineage (NCBI taxonomy): Eukaryota > Metazoa > Chordata > Aves > Suliformes > Phalacrocoracidae > Phalacrocorax > Phalacrocorax carbo. Next base: position 27,053,830 of record NC_087548.1, on the reverse strand, counting down.
CAGTACTGCTTGGGTTTTTAAAGAATGTTTTTCATAGTTTCATAATTTTAAGAGTACTTTCCTTTCCTGTACACTGAGCCTGGATCAAAGACATATTTGCTTCCAATGACTGTGAGTGTTTAAGCATATCTTGCATTTCATGACTATCATTTTACTTTTGCCTGAGTTGGACACATCAGCAAAAATACAGATTTTATTAAGGATTTTATTCAAGAAGGGATGAATAACTATTTCTGGAAAATTATCCGTTTTTCTGTAGGAAATGGGCAGTGATTTTGGTACAGATGCAACATAATATTTTTCAGAAAAGTATGTTTCACCTTGGTCACTTTCACTGTATCTTTTTTAAAACTTTTTTTTTTTTCCGTGACAGCTTTTTGGAAAGGCTAAGTAACAAGCTAAAGTCAGGAGATCTTTGAAGATTTATTTAAACATATTTTAACTATTTTTTTAAATAACAGGCTAGGAATGCTTTTGTTTTCTTCACTTTCAGTGTTCAAATTGGCAAACTAAAATCGATCGTAAAAATGACATTAAATTGTAATATTCTTCAGTTCAATCAAAGGTTCAAAAAGACTTAGAAGTAAAAAACTGATTTAAGTGGTTATTGTGTTTAAAGAAAATTGAAAGCAGAAATCTTTAAGCACCCCAGGTGAAGTAATGGGGTGCTTTCTATAGGCAAAACTTGGAGTCATAGTTAGTCTTTTAATAATTCAGTGAGACTTTATTAGAAAATTACTCATTAACAATGATAACCTACTTTGGACTTAATAGTTACAAAAGCCCACATAAGTTCTTTTGAAATAATGTTATTAGAACATAAATTTTTTATACTTTCTTTTCGCCAAAAATGACAGGGTAATCTACTTTAAAGAGTATTAAAAAGGGCAATGCCAGCAATTGAAGAGACCATTTTTGTTTGAAGGATTTTGTGCATCACTGACATTTAGTTCCCATTTGCTGAGAGAAAGAAAAAGCTAAGGCATTTATGGTCACTTAAACTCACTGCAGTTTTAGAAAATCACTACTCAAATACCTTCTTCGGCAAACTATTTAGCTACTGTTCTCTAGGCATAAAAAATAAAACCAGGATATTCATTTTAAAAGGTGAAAATGCTTGAGAAACTAATTTAGCAGGGTTTAAGTTGAAGATTGAGACAGAAAGAATGGTAATTCAGAGCAAAGACCTGATCTCACTGAGGACACTGGTGGTGGTTAGCAGATTGTCTGTGGATTTTTGAACATTTAGTCTTCGTAAAGAAACAAGTTTATAAAAACAGTGATAAACCTTTTTAATGGGGAGATGATGTTTCTTTTAGTGTCTGCGATTTTTCTGATTGACCAAGATACTAATTGTGAGTGATCATCTTAACCTTATTTTTTTTTAATAATATTGTATCCTGTAGTATCATGGCCTGACTAAAGTTGACTCCTAATACTTAATTGGTTGAAGGAATACTTCTGTTTCACAAGTTGCTAGGTATGAGTGAGAGTCTGCCTTTTACCAGCAGTGAGAGTGCTCTGTGTTTCTGTTAAAATAATTTAGAAATTCTCTAAAATGATTTTCTGTTGGTTTTGAGGATGAGCTTCCATATTCACACTTATAGACCTGAGATTTTTTCTGAATTTTACTGCCTTCTGAGATGTCTCAGACAGCAACAGTGATGAGTTAAAATGAATACTTGAACTGGAGAACAGTCAGGATTCACATGGAGTGCATTGAAACATGACTTCGTATTCTCAGTGAACAGTAACAGATTACTTAAAAGGCTGGATAATAGAAAATTTAATAATAGTGTATTGATATGTATTGCTAGGGAAAAATAATATAAATTTTTACTGTGAACTGCAGGTTCATTGCTTCCTAAGTGACAGCAGTGAGAATCACTACAGTGTTTTATAACCTGGTTGCAACGCAATTGAGCCACCAATGTAACACGGTGGTACAGCAGCCGATGCTCTCCAGTCTGTCAAATTGGGTATTTCCAGCAAAGGGAGAAGTGTTAGTGTCACTGCACATGGACTTGTGAGGTTTCTTCTACACCTTCCACATGTTTATGATCATCCAAGAAAGATTTGTTCTAACAGGGGCTGTTGCAGGGAGGGCTACCACAACGATGCCAGAAACAGTGAGTCTGTTTTACAAGATGAGTTGAAGTTGTTTTGACAAATAAAATGAAGACTGAGATGATACAAAATTGCTCTTCACAAAAATAAGGGAGTTGGGCCTCGTAGCCCAACTGTAGACCCTGTTGCAGTAGGAAAAGGAGTAATGGTTTTAAACTAAAAGAGAGTAGATTCAGACTAGCTATAAGGAAGAAATTTTTTATGAGGGTGGTGAAACACTGGAACCAGGTGACCAGGAGGGGTGGTCGATGCCCCATCCCTAGAAACATTCAAGGTCAGGTTGGATAGGCTCTGAGCGACCTGATGTAGTTGAAGATGTTCCTGCTCATTGCAAGGTGGTTGGACTAGATGGCTTTTAAAGGACCCTTCCAACCCAAACTATTCTATGATTCTACAAAAAAATATTAATGGGAGTAAATATTAGTCAGAAACAATGCGTGTTGCTGTTCATTACTGGTGTAAGAACAAATGGTATTGTCTAATTGTGAATATATTGGAAATACGGAAGAAATTTTCTGGCAGTTAGGGAGGGAGCATCTGGAACAGACTTCCAGTGGGAGTAACAAACACAGAGTTTTGTGGAAGCTTTTTGTTTTGTTTGTGCTTTTACAAAAGCAGAATAAGAACAACAATAACAACATGGAAATTATTTTAAGAACTCATTTTATGAAAGCAGTTAATTTTATGTCTGAAAGCATTCCATGGTGGTGGAAAGATATATTGGATGGCCCCTTACTTCTGTATTCCATGTTTGGCTATTTTTCTATTAATTTTGTCATCTATCCATTTACTATATGTGTTCATAGCTCTTGTCAGAGGCTTTCTGTTTTAACCCATTATATCTTACTACCAATGTGTGTGTGTATAGATCATGTATTTCTGCCCTAGAACTACTGGGAAACCTAAGTTCGTGCTCAAGTTCTTTACTTAGTATGAATGAGACAACAAAGACCATATATGTTGTTACTTGATTTAGGGCCTGAGAGATTAAACTATTTGCTTGAGTTAATGCAGGGAGTTGTCGCATAGCAGGAAATTGGACTTGGATCTCCTTGGTTCTAGTTCTTCGTCCAACTGCAAAATGTTTATTTCCTCTAACATTGTCATATTAAAGTATTCTGTGTTTCCTTCACTGTGCTGATCAGCCTGACACCTACCAAGGATGCAGCAGGTTACTAGTACAGGTTGGACAGCAATTTGTTCCATTGAGAATTGAACTACTCTTAATGTTTTAAGAAAAAATGCTGAAACTTTCCCAAAAGTGATGATATTGTTCTGAATTATCACTCATATATAGTATCTCACATAAAGTTTTAACGTAAGTTAAAGGTCCCCTTTTTCTTTTTCATGAGGGGCTATTATATAGCTAGGATATCTGCCTGAGCACCACATGACGATATTAACTTCTCATTGCTGTTGCACCTGGAAACTGAGTATAGTGGTGTTATACCCCTAAAACAGACCAGGTAGCTGGCATCTATAATGTGTTATTGTAGGGCTAAGATTTGATTGTCAGATGGATCCTTTATCAGGCAGACACCACTGCAGCTGAATAAAACACTGAGTTGCCATAACTTGATTAGCTGGCACTTTCGAAGATGGCCCATTTCTGTCTGTCTGCAGTCTTTATACAAAGTCTGTAGACTTAAACTTGGGAACATATTTTTTTAAAAGAAAAAAATGTATAAGTTTGAGTGAATTTCACAGTTTACTGTCAAAGTAGTTGTTCTTAGTTGTGGTGGAAGTTTGAATGAGATTGCTTTAATGTGGAAGAAAAAACCCAAAACCAACACGCACCCACCCACCCCCACCCCCCCACCCTTCCACCCCCCCCCCAAAAAAAACCCCCAACCACAAACCCAAACAAACAAACAAAAACACCACCACATTTTGTTGTTATGACATATTTTTTTACTATGAGAAAATCCTCTGAAAATGCTAAAACCCAGGATGCCCTGCCTGGCCAAAGAACATTATCCTGCTTAAATGGAAAAAATGGGAAGGTTCAAGAAAATCAGTCCTTTTGTCTTGAAAACTAGCCTCTAATTCACTCCAAATATGCCATCATTGTGTCATTTACTGTTCTGGTCACAGTTAGTAATTTAATATGGAAGCAGAGTGGTAGAATGGTGTAACAAGATGTTCTGGTGTCACACTGGACTGAAACATATAAATTACACATTACTGATTGTAAGATGTATGATATTCAGTTCAGGACTTACTGAGCCTTTCAGGCTAGTAGTTGATACCAAAAAGTGCATTCAGTAAATATACAATACAGTAGAAGAAATGTTTAAAATAGACATTGCAAGAATTCATTCACGGGTGTGCTGTCTATCTGATACGGAAGGAGGCGTAATATACAGAACTGTTTCCTTACTGTTTAATTGAGCTGTGAAATCCCTATCAATGGATAATGATGCAGGTGCTAAAAGCATACATGCTCTAAAAAAAGATATAGGACAAATTTATGAAGTAAAATCCAGTAAGTCTGTTTTGTATAAAAGGCAGCACTGTGGCTTAAGCTGTGCTGCAAGCTGTGCTAGAGGATGGTGAGACATTTCAGGGAGGTATTGCTGCACTTTGTACTGCTTCATCTTCCTGGATATTTGTGGTTAACTTTTGCCTGAAAGAGGGTATTGAGTAAGATGGATTTTTGATTTAATTCAGTCCAGATATCTTTCTGTTTTAGTACAGTTATATTTAAACATGTGTGATAAAACTGAGGAAGCCCATTTCTGGCTATTAATTACAGATACAGTTTTTACACCTTGAAGAAGCCATTATAATGTAAAAACATACTAGTAAATGTTTTTCAAAATGTGTAGTGTGCTAGGTCCTGTATTTTTGCTTGGTAGATATCCCTTTTTAAAGATGGAGTGTCTGTAATACAGAAACTGGACCATGTTTTGTCAGAATGGTAAGGTAGATAGATCACAGATTTTGAGTAAAATTCACAATTACTTTTGTCCATTATCTGGTAGAAACTGTCAGAGATACGTTTTTTTGAGCAGGTAGAGAACTTGGATGTGGCCCTAACTCTACTGCATGTAGGTTGTATTGCTGCATGGCTTTAAATTCCCTCCAGAGTAAGACAGAACGTAAGATTCCCTTGCCTGTTGCAATTTCTTAAATACGGTCTGAATGGCTAACTGTATTGAGCAGGTAAATCTTGTTTGGCTGAATGAAAGAGGATGGTTTGAGTTCACTTTGGTTCTGTCTTTTGTCACATTTCTGTGTCCAACATATGACACAAATAAGAGCTAAAATAGATACAAATATTTCAATCTAGATATTTTTTTCTCCTGTGAAAGACTCCAGAAACAACGAATCCTCAGTGAAGTTTTCATTACAAGAGGATCAGTGTATGTAATTTTCCCTGTTTCTACCACCTTTTTATGGTTTTTTCCTCAGTTCAGCTTTAATGACAATTTTAACTATAGTTTTCTGGATACCGTCAGCAAAACAACTTTTAGACTTTTTGGACTGAAGTAAAGAAAATACTGATTTCATTATATATCTTCAGAGAATCAAGTAGTAGAGTAAAAGAGTGGTATGGATGCTTCACACCGCACTCTAAGACTTTCCACTTTGACAGTGACAAACAGTAGTCCAATGCCATGGCTTTTTTTATTGCCATATAGAAAAAATGCCAGATATTAAAGACGTCTTGAAGTGTGTGGCTGATCAAACCTATCTTCGCCTCCTGATGTGTTCAGTTTTAACATGTTACATTTAGTGTACCAGACCGTATGTAGATGTAATTGTAAAGTCTGTGGTTTTGTTCTCATTATCCTGGAGTTGTGTGTGTTTTATTTTTTTTTTCCTCTTTCCATTTAGATGCAGAGCCTGAAAGGTGGTACAGAAGCCATAGCTCATTTGGACCAGTTAGAAGCTGATTATTATGATCTACAGCTTCAATTATATGAAGTACAGTTTGAGATCTTGAAATGTGAAGAGCTGCTGCTAACAGCACAACTTGAAAGCATCAGAAGACTGATGTCAGGTGCTTTATGCATTTTAATTAAGACGTAATCAGTAAAAGATAATTCTCTTCCTAAGAGTCTAGTAAATCCTGTGGGAATGAAATGAGAACAGATTATTTACCTTGTTAAGAGCTGGAACTTCTAACATCAGTATTATTAAATTAAAATTTACATCTGTTCATAAGGCATATACATACACATACAGAAGTTTTGGTCTGGTTCTCATTGTTGGTGTTTGGAAATAAGCATGTAAGATACTACATAAGTTTTGGAAAACTAAATTCGGGGAGGAGGAAGTGTCTTAATTACTGGACTTGTCTCATTAAAATTTTGCATTGGTATTATTAATTTCTTTGAAGTCATTGCTTTTCAAAAGGTGTTCTGGCAAATGAAAGAGTCCTTCAGCTAAACTTTGAAGCTTGTTGTATTGCCATCTCACAGATTAGGGCAGTGATACAAACCTTATGTTTCCAGAACCTACTATACCTTGTGTACTTACAAACTATGGAAATGGCACAGGTAAACGATGCAGTGGTTTGTGTTGTTTTTTTTTTAATCCAGTTCTGTCCTTTGGATCTTTCCATAGTTAATGTTTTCATTCATGCAAGCTCTGTTATGTTGTTCAGCGCACAGGGCTTGGATAGCAAATTTTGTTATGGATAGAAAAGTCACTTGAGAAATTTGAGGCTGGATTGTATTTTAAGTTGCTTCTAGAAAAAGAGAAAACACAGGTATCACATTATTTCCACTGTTACGTGATTCTCCTCCTTTTAGGCTTGTGATGGCAACAACTGTAACTGCATGTATGGAAGCTGAGGATTGAAAACTCTGCAAATGACTTAAAGAAATGTGGCAGCTTTGACCGTGTGCCTCTATGGACAGCTAGTTAGTGCTCTAGAGGTAGATAGTTTTTGTACTTGGGAAATCAGACATTTAATTTTGGTACTGAAGACACAGTATGGTTTGCTTACCTACAGACTGAAGGAAATTCCTTGAACAGGAGGCTGAGAAGGAGCATGGATCAGAATCCTTTCTGTTTGACCTAGTGATAGTAAAACCTAATGGCCCTCAGAGATTAAGCCTGCTGTAAAAACATTGTAGGTCATTATGACTTGTCATTAACGTTTTCTCCAGAAGTCTCAAAAAAATCCCAACTCCACAACCTGACCCAAAATAAAACAAAATCCCCAGGCAGCTAAACAACCAGCCCTCTCCTTCCCCCAGGGCAACAAAATAGTTCACTGTTCTGGCTTCCTTTGCTGTTTTAAATTTGTAAAGTATTCCTTAATACAAAATCCAAATTAGTTACTTTTTCTTTTCTATTAAAGACAACTGTCTATGTTAGAAGGAATTATTGTTTTTTTAACAACTCTCAGTTGTGAAAACTGACGTATGACAGAAAATGAAAAATACAGATGTTAAATGTGTGGGAATTTTGTTCAAAGGATGAAATTACCTCTTCAGACTTCACTTAGGTGGGGGGGATAGAAGAATTAATGTGAAGAATGTGATACATAAGTGGCTACATCTCTTGAAGACTGTTCAGCACCTAATCTGAATGGAAGCATCGAAAACATATAGTGGTGTTTTAATATGTGTTGTTTCATATGCAGTCAAAAAGAATGGTCTGTTGCATCTTATTTTATACTTTTTTTGGAAGTGTACTTACAGTCAGTAAAGTAATTGCCTTTTACTTGTGCACATCTGTATGATTTGAAATACCTGTGCCTTTGTGACTGGTAGAGGCTGTTGCTATTTTACTTTTTGACTGTATTGGCTTTGCAGAGGCATTTCAGAGAGTTTTGGATTATGTTTTGATTTGAGGAACATCAGCAGAACTGCTGATGAAGTTCCAACAGAATTTTTAGAGAGCATGATTTGATTTGACTGCCAGTTGGTTGTAAGCTAGAAGAAAAACATTTTAATTTGCAAATACAGCGCAGTGGATCTGTAAAGTATCAAATAATAATGGATTGTCATATTACAAACAAGAGCAGTAGTTTTTCACTGTCATTAACCAAATGCCTGCACTGAAATTCACAAAACGTGAATTTATTAGGTTAGAATGTTAAAGGGTCTTATCCTTTCCATATAAACTATTCAATAAAAACTGTTCATACATCCTTGTAAGATGGTTTTGTTTTGGATGCATTGCTGTCAACAGAGAATGAGATAGTAGGTTGGAGGGTGGTTTGAACAAGTGCAAATGGTATGGATCATATCTAAAAAGGAATATTTCTAATTGTTTTATTGTAGATGGTTAAGTTGTTAGAAGCTTAAGCACTTACCAAATTTATAGGCATTTCAGGGCTCAGCTGTATGTAGAAAACTCTTGGAATGCTTGATGGAGGTTGCAGTAGAGTTGCCAAGGTTGCTTTTTTTTTTAGCAGTGAAATTTAACATTATGTTTTAGAACTGGTAGTTTACAGTGGTTTGCAGCTGAGCTATTGGGGTTTCACCTATAAATTCCTGTCTTCAACTCTGCATGAAAGTGTTCTAAAATAAAATTTGCATGCAACTTCTGTTTTAGAAGTGCATGGCAAAATAGAATTGTTAGCCAGAGTGTGTAATGTCTTAGAATGCGTTCTAGTGACTTGGCAGTTTTATGTATGGATGAAACTTAGTGGTTTTGTGACTGGTTTTCTTTTTGGTGGTTGTTGTTTGGTGGTTGTTGTTTTTAATGAGCACTATAGTAAAGAATCTAGTAGGTCTGGTTTTATTAGGTTTTATTTTAAGGTTAATACAGTGCTGTGCTTTCTTTTCTGGTCCTGCCATGTCTTCTGTTGAGCTGGAATTAGCATGACAATCAGAATTTGGGTTGCAACCAAAGCACAACAGCTTTTTGAAATGGATAGTGTACTGAAGAAAACCCCGCCCCACTCCCCAGATAATCTAGTAGTGGAAGTAGGAGAATTTATGGTCTTGCTGAAAGTAGTTGATGAAGATGAAATGAGGTTTGGTGGTGCTGCAGAGTAGATACTGGACAGTCATGCCAGCTGTATCTTCCTGTTTCAGCCAGCAGTAATGGATATCCCTCTTGGTGTATTACAAAAATATCCTCATTGGTATGCCAGTGAAATAAGGAACAAGAGGCCTTTGCTGCTTCTTCATCCCAGCATTCTGCAGTGATCTATAATCATCACTCTTGGCAAGAGATGAGAAGGCAGTATTCAGAGATGAGCTCAATGTCATACTGAATGCTTCACTCAGGAGTCTAAAAATCATGAGAGTTGATAAAACTATTAGTAACGACCTCCTTTTCAGGCCTGTTATGCTTTGAAGGATTGCCTTGAAGTTACCCTCCCTCTGCTGCCTCTGAGCAGAAGCAGTGACTGGGAGGTCAAAAACCTCCTAAGAGATGATTTTTGGTGTTTTGTTGTCTGATTTCCCCTTTCATGAAATTAATAGCATGTTGTGGCAGAAGAACGTCATGCCAAAGAGTCAGAAAGAGTCTGTATACCTGAACTTCATAGTGAAGAAGAGAGTCTATTGCTGCACATTGTGGGTCCCTCTTACTAGATGAGTTCCAAAGACATGCATAGACATTGTGATCAAGTGAAGCTACAGACAGAAGTGTACATTTACAGTTGCGTTCAGTTTTTAATGCTCTGAGCTTACCTGAATACCAGGTAACCCTTCATTGGTATTGATTTCTGTTCTTCATATAAACTTTAAAGCCCTACAGTGCTTTGCTGTTTAGTGCTTTTCCACTGATCTTTTAATTTTTGATAGTCCCCTGAAAGGACTGTAGGATTCTTCTACATTAAACCTTGCAACTCAGTGGGGGGGGGTTGTTGTTGAACAAAAAAAGTGTTAATCAAATATATACTATTGATTTGACTTTTTCGTTGCTGACATTTTAAAACAGAGAAGAGAGATGAAGTGGTATATTATGACACTTACGAAAGTATGGAAGCTATGCTTGAAAAAGAGGATATGGCAACTTCTATACACTTGCAAAAAGAGGAGCTGCAAAAGTTACAACAGAAAATTCGCCAGCTGGAAGCAAGGCGTGGACGTATTTCAGCCAAGAAAGCCTACCTCAGAAACAAGAAGGTATTATTAAGTTGCAAATGTCTAGCATAATTAGCAAATTTCATAAAACTTCAAAAGGTTTCATTTCAGATACAACTTCCAAGTCTCCCGGAATTTTTGTGGATTATATTTACTACTTAATAAAAGTTGTTTTACAAAGTACCAATTAAAATAGCATGTATTATTAAATTGATATATTTAAGATTCAGTTTACCTTTTAGCTGTAAAGGAATCTTTAACTACTTTGAAGCCAGCAAATAAACTTGTTTCTATTAACTAATCAGAATACTTCATGTGAAAAATACATGCTAGAATGCATGTTTTCACAGAGAGTAGTTTTATATATGTTTGCAGAAGAGAATTTTGAAGGGTGTTCACGCACCAATGAGTTTGATTTTTATTCTCTTTCCTCATCCTTTTAAACTTATGTGTCACGGATACTCTGTATTCAGCAGTTATATACGAAATCCGGTATGTGTTCTTAATTTGTAAAACTAGGTGTGCTACTTAGGGCCCCTGTTTCCTATGTGACATGATTGGGATTTTTTGCAGAAAATAATGTAGCTAATGTTTTGAAATCGTTTATCAACTCTATATATGTTAATTCCGTTTTCCCAGGATATCTTGTTTGTTGTTCCCTAGGAGTTTGTGGTTACATGGATATGCATTATTAATGAGCGAGATAGCTTAATTAGTAGAATAGATCAAAGTTTTCAGAGAGCATTGTAATACTTGTTATAAAAGAGGTTTCACACCATACTATATACTATAAGGCTATGCGGAAGCCCCAGCTGAGACCCCGTTCTAGATTGGGATCAGGGTTTGGTGTGGTTATATGTTCGCAGTCATGTCCCTTGATGTCGGAGATGACCCCTTTTTATAACAGTTCTAGTAGATTGACAGTAAAGCCTTCAGGTCTTGCCTCCCCTTCATAACTAATATATCTAGTTCTGTACCTGAATCTGAAACGTAACAGAGCAAACAAATACATATTATATTTTTGATTTTTATATTTCTTCAGTCACCGTCCGGTTTCTGATCAATACAATATGGAGAAGACTGCAAATAGATTATAAAAGAAATGTCTCTTGTTAGCCGGTTATGGGAGGTAGCTTGCTCAAAGTAATTTTATTTGCTTTATGCAAATGTAAAAAGAGAAAGTACCAAGAAGCTGTGCTTTTTAGTACTTCAAGGAATAGATACTACCTGTCACATAATGCTAATTAATGTAGGCTACAGTACAGTTGTTATTCTCTTTTCTCCTGAATGTGAAAAGACACTGCTGGCATCTTGCAAAGTATGCAAACCTGTTTAAAAGCAATAGCCTGGTGCTGTTCCTTAACTTAATGGGAGTTAAGAAATTGAGAAACAACCCTGAAGCAGGAGTAGGTATTTTTTAGCATGCTATCTTATCTGTATAATGAACTAATCACCTTCAGTTCGCTCATTGTTTCAAGGTTATGCTATGACAAAATACCTTGTTTAAGCTGAATGAATTAGTTGTAGGCTCTAACAGTTGCTGCAGCATGCCTGCTTGTGCACTGAGACGTAATGCAGAGCTGTTACAGTAGTATTGCTTGTCTGGGTCTGCACGCAGGAGTAATATAGTCGTGTCTGCTCAGCACTGTTCTGGAGGAATGTGTCTATACTGCTTTCAGGGCCTGAGGTGATGTCTCCATGTGGAACATCACCGCTGGACATGACAGCATTGACATCACAGTGCTCTCAGAACTGGTTCCAGCACTCTGCTGATTTCATTGCCCAGTGTCAAGTTATCTGCAGTTGAGTGCTGCAGTGAGATACTTAGCTTTCAGTTTCTAAAAAAGTCACAGATTAGAATAACATGTATTTAAACTTGCAGGGAGAAATCAAAGATTTTTATTCAAGCAAAAAGAATAGGCAGAATCAGTTGTTAGCCATTTTGTAGCACCTGCTAGGCAGAAAAGAAGATAGTCATTTTGATGGATATTTATGTTAGAGGCATCTACTGTAGCTGCCCAAACTACTGTTGAATAACGCAGGTCCCTGCTAAGCTTAATAGTAATGACTTGAAAGTTAAGACTCCTGTGGCTTTGATTGAAACATAAACAAGCTTTGTTTCTTGAGTGACCATTCTAGTGATATCGCAAAACACTGTTAATGAAAACTATAGCGTGTGATGTGTGTAGTTGTACTTTACAAAACTGTGAGGAAAAAAGGATTCTTGCTCTGAAGAGTTAACAGTTTAAGCATGCAGAACAAAAATACAGATGGGGTACAAAAGCTGACTGTAGATCGTGAGAATGAGCACAGTGATGACTGAAAGCTAAGTGGAGAAAAGAGTGAGGTTTTGAGGGTGCATTTGGAAAGTACATAGTATGTGGTAAGTCTCTTTCTCAAAGTCTGTCTGACTCTTTCAGTTAAGAAACATTTACTCTTGAACTGAGTCTGCTTTAATGCTTTTCAGATTGTGTTCCTGACCATGCTTGTTTCACTAAAGTATCTTAGAACTGTAAACAAGTGTTCTGTTTGGATTGGGTTGGTGAGGTGGTTTTGGTGGGGTTTTTTCTTTTTTTTTTTAAAGCATGTAAGTTCTGTAGTTGAAAAAAAAAAAGCAAGCTGTGCATTAAGTGATGTATATCACAGTCTTGTGATATATTTAGAAATTACAGTCCTTGCTCATTATTAGGTTTTTGGCAACTGAAGATTCCCTTAGGAGAACGCTTCCTTTTGAGCAGCAGGTATCATGATTAAGAAAACGATAGGATATGATTCTCTATCATCTCTTTTTATTTCTCCGAGGAGGTTGTTTCATCAACCAGCTATTTTAAAATGTTTTCTGTTGAGGAGGTAACACAGGGAAAGGGAATCAATTACTCTGCATAGAATATAAATATATAATATAAACTTCTGTGACTATAGTCTATATTAATTTTGTTTTTCAGAAATTCCTTCCCTGTTCTTGTAGTTGGTGGTTTAATTTTTTAAATGATGTTTTCAGATAATTGTACCAAACCTTTATTGATAAACTTTTACTAAAGGTTTGTTAGAAGCCTCATACAGTTGTGAATCTGAATAACTGAGCCAGCATTTTTTAAATTTATGGTTTTACAGAGGTTTATGTTCTTTCACTGTACAACCATGACTATAGCCTCTTTATTTTCGTATTTTTTATAAACAAACCTATTTGCATTTGTTGAACAATCATTTCCTGATGTTTCTTTGTGTGGATGACAGTGAGTCAGTTATTGAAAAATAAGATTTCAATAGCAGTCTCATTTTTCTTATTTTTTTTAAAGTTAGTTATGGATATTTCATGCAGGATATTGCTATTGTTATGCCAGTCTACCCCCTGCTGGCTGCACAGTAGTATTAGGTTATCATGGGGAACAAGCAGCCGTTTTATTAGGGAGATAGATTTATAGCAAAGACTCAAGGTAAAAAAGATGGTGTAAAAGATGTCTAGAAAAATATCTTTGGAAAAGTACAGTTGTAAAGAAATTGAATTATTTTACATCCAGGAAGAGTATTCCTCATCATGAGCAAACTGGGAGAAGCTGTCCTGGGGTATGTTCATAATGTGTGCTTTGACCTAGGAAGCCTCCTCACATGCTGTTCTGTCCATTTAATAGTAAGATACCTTTAATACTTTGGAAGCCCACAGTTTAAAGCATAGCCCATGCCAAAACAGATGTTAGGCAGAAGCAGTGACAGCTGGCATAGGGTTATGTGCTATGCTTTCTGCTGCTGCTTCTATTTTTTTATTATTATTATTATCATTATTATTATTATTATTACATAAAGACATAACTGCACAGAACACTTGTAGTAAAATAATGTTTCTGCACATATTGAACTTACTGAATAAGAAGCTAACCTTTTAATTGGGATGCTTTTCAATCTGAAAGCAAAGGCTCACTGGAACTAGTTAAATATAATACTAATACAGATCTCTTTAAGTATATTACATGTTACTAGTCTTAAACATGGTAGTTTATCCAGTGGTGAGGGTTGAAACTGTTCCTCAGCTCTCCTTTTTTGTCTCTAACAGAAGTACAATTTGATACTGTGAAATCAGTCAGGCGATTAAAAGGGAAATGAACATTACTTCTTGATGCTCTCTCAGTTCCTTACTGTTAGTCAACATCTTCCTTCAAGTGTGGCTTTCACCGGGGCGTAATGCTCCTGCTTTCCCAGGGCTGAGAAGGAATCAGATAATTTTCTTTAATGCTGCCACCTGTCTGGGTTTATTCCCTTCATCCTTTGTTTGCAGTCATTTAATCCTGCCTACAAGTAGAACCCTGCATTTGTCCCTATGAAATTGCAACCTTCTTTTTTTTTTTATTTATTTTAAGACTATGTCTGTAATTAGTTGATTCAGATTTCTAATACTGCACTGCAACGTGTTTTCGCCCGCTCCTAGTCTTTTTTATTATTTCAAGTCATAGAGAACTAATTACATTAAAGTAGATTGTTTATTAGTACAAAGTCACCATCAAATACGTTTTGGTCAGGTTTATCCTCTTTACAGGCTTAAAATATCTCTCATTATTGCTCTTACTCAGGAATATTTAAATACTGATGCTAAAGAGAAAATGTTTCATGAAAGTGTGCCGCCCCAAGTATTTGAGACATATCAAAAAACGCAAACCAAGCCTAATACAGGTTTTCTTATTATTTTGTATTACTTTCTTATATCTCATAACATACATTCCTTATCATTTTACAAGACTTTTAATGGAACTTAACACATAACTACAGAATAAACTATAAAGTAAATCAGTAGTGGCATTACAAAAAGGTTTTCAGATTCTCTAATAATATTATGAAGCTATTGCTGTGTCTTTGAAATGCAGAAATGAAGTGGTTTGAACTTTTGCAGCTGCAAATTAAATGGATTCTTTTCTAGCTGTAATAATTAAACTCTTTTCATCAAGGAAAAAAATTCCACAAACAAGCATAAACCCCAGCAGTGTTTAGCTATATATATATATACACACCTCTGATGAAGCTGGGACAGTATTTTCACAGAAACTTACGCTCTTGTTAGAGTGTTACTTGTATACCATAGCAAGATTGATGGTCTCCTGTCGTATAGAGGAACACCGGCTACCTTTTCATGTGATCACAGTATGTCCCAGGCCAGCTGTAGGAGAATATAGCTTTTTCTGCATTTCCAAGTGTTGAAAATTGTGGACTTCTTTTATCCCTCCCCTCCTTGTTTTTGTCTTTCTGCCATTACTGTAGTATCTTGCTTAATGGCTGATAACTCCATCAGCTGCCCCAAGCAATGCTTTCAATGGCAAAGCTCCTGTCTGGCTCCACCCAGTAAGTCAAGATGACTGATGTCTGGGAAGCCCATCACCTTGGTGGTGTTCTAGCTGCAGTCACGCTCCAAATTGCTTCCAAACACTGTCTCCTCTTACACAGCGAAGAGATATGTTTCTAACTACACATCCGACTTCGTTGTAGTTCTGTGTGGTGCTTATACTGGGCCTGACTTCATTGCCCGTACTGTATGAGGTCCTGGTCCTCAGTGTTGTCCTGTGAACTTGTCGGTCTTGTTGCGACGCTAAATGCCTGCACGTGACTGTTCCTTTGTAACTGATACTTAATTCAGTTCTTTTTGTTATCTGCCTGAAATTTGAGTGTCACCTTGTTTCTTGTCATCTAGTGTAACTTTTTTTTTTTCCTTAACCTGTACTTATTTGCAGGCAATGTAATAAATGCTTGTTTTTAAACCAGACGTTACCAATGTGAACTCGGGATAATAAGTGAACTTGCTGTGCATACATAAAATTTTAACAATTTTATTAATGTTTGTGCTTGCAGATTATACGTGCAAAAGATGAACTGACACTTGTAAATGGGAAGCTGCCTAGCTGCGTAAACAGAAGTGTGTAGTATATCTCAGAGTTAGTTATTATCCATGTACACAAATACATGGAGTTACACAAGGGTTTTGTGAAGTATTTGACAAAGCGGTGTGTGTTGACAGTTTTTTACTGGGATCATGGAGCAGACTTCTCAAGCAGCTAATACTTTTGTGTGTTCTTTTGACAGTTAAAAAGTAATAGGTGTGGGTATGTCTGTCTTGGTTTTGTTGCCATTTTATGGTTATATTGCACGTTAAATTAGCTTATCTGAGATAGGCTTTGTAATTCTTATTTTTCTAGTTTTTAGTGCTATTTGCTAAATATGACATTATACCCTGGAAATAATATTTGAAGTTCATATTTTGTAGATAACTTTTCATGTCCTTACAGGAGATCTGTATTGCAAAGCATAATGAAAAGATCCAGCAGCATCACCAGAGTGAGGAGGAATACAAAACTCACCATACTGTTCAGCTAGTAAGTTTGTTTTCTGCTGTTGAGTTTAGCCTTTAGTTAATAGCTTGCATTCCTCATTATATATTCATTAGAAGAGTATTCAGAGTGATAAGTGTTTTAAAAATGTAGTGTATATCCCTGACCGTTGCACCATGGATTTCGGTATCAAATTATGCTGGTAAGGGCGAGTATATAGCTGTGTTAGGATGACATTGAACCCAAGCGAATAAAACAGTTCTTAAATGCTAGGTTCACAGCCTAAGTGATTACTTATAGGGTTAGTCTACATGCAGTTTGCTATCATGTGCACATAGATGATTCCAGACATCTCTGAGTACAGTGTCAGATATGCTGAAATGAGTAAGGAAACCCATACACATTTATTCTTGAATCTTAGTAAGCTCGTTTATTAATTTTCTTGTTTCTACAAAAGAAATCACTTGAATTGTGTTGCATAAAGATATAGCTCCAGTTGTATGCTCCACAATTCTCTACACAGTCTCATCACAGAGAATAAGCTAGATAGTCTGACTCATGTGCTGAACAAAATAGACTTCATGTTAAAGAATATTCACATTCCGGACTAGGTCTTGGGAGCTGATATACTATCAATATCTAATAAAGATCATTGACAAAGATGCATTAAAATCCAAGTCTCTCTAATTTAGGCTTCAGTTAGATTAGTGAAAGTGATTCTATTTCATCCTTATACATTTTTAACATTGATACCTTTATCCAGGAAGTCAGCTGCATAATTTATTTTATTAAAAGGCTACTTGGAAAGACACTACATATTGGCATACTCTTTCAGGACACTGGAAAAATATTTTTTGTTTGTTTTTACAATAAAGCAAACGAATTTACTGTGTGGATTGTAGTCCATTTATCACTTCTAAAAAAAATACTTGACAAAGCTGAAAGGCTTTGTTATCTCTCAAACACTACAGGGGTTTTTCGTTATTTACTTTATGGAGTTGCCTGCTTGCATTATATAAAGAACCTCATGCTAAATTTTTTTGTCTTGTGCTAATAATGTGACTGAAAAATTCTGCTGTTACTGTAAAATAGGTTTTCAGCTACTGGTTTTCATGAAGAATTCTGAAAAGATAACTTCAAGCGTGTCCAAGCCTGAAACCAAATAAGAATTGCAATTTCACTATTCTTAATTAAAAACAAACAAACAAAAATGCAAACCAAACCTAACAAAAAACACCTTGACTTTGTGACTGCTTCAGGAGAAGTGTGATCTGACTGCGTATGCAATATGCAGGTGTGGTGGTAGAACTATCCTTTCTTCATGCTATAATCTTTTCCTCATGCTTCTGTTTTAACTTCTTTGCTCCATTGCTCTGTTATTTTCTTTCACTACATGCTTCTATTCTCTTTCCCTTTTCCTGTATCCTGTCCTTACTATTTTTCAGGCATGTTCTCCTTTTCCTCTCCCTAATGCATCTCTATTTACCTCCTTCCAAATCATGGGAGTTGACCCTTTATGAAGGACACCAGGCCACTAGCTGACTTCTGAAAATGGCAGGCAGATACTACTTTTGTGTTGACTTAATGACAATAAAAGTTCACATAAGGGATAAGAATGTTTAACTATGATAATGAAGACAGGCTTTTAAAAGTAATGCTTAATCCTGTGAGTCTTTTAATAATTAAAGCTGCTGTTTCTGCTCAGGACTTTTTCTTTATATTCCCCTATTCTATCACTTTCCTGATAACTTCTGATCTTGCATACAATGACTTTATCCATCTGATAACTAGCATTCACTTTCAATCAAACTGACTGAAGTGTAGTGTTTTGCTGAACTTTCGTGAAAATGGTTGGCTAGTTAAAGAAGGTGGATCCAAATGTGTATTTTTATGGAGGTAAGTTCCTCAAACAAGAAAAAAATACAACTCTTTTAGGTGCAAGGATGAGCTTCAATCCTTTATTGAAGTAAGAGTATAGAAAATCAAGCCATATTAAATAATTAAAACTGAAGTAAATACAAAACTTTCATTTACTGTAGTAAATTATAATGGAAATGTTTACTTAATTTGCTCAGTATTGGATTCAAAAGTTGGTGGCACTGAATTCTGTGATGTCTTGCACTGTGAAAATACTAATATGACTTGTTTTAAATGGGCAACCTTGTAATTTGGACTGTCATTTTGTTCTTGGAATGAGAGAAGATTTAATATGGGTTTGCTGCCTGGCTAATTTTTATCATTTTTAATGTAAAAGGCTTTTTCAGTATAATATTCTGTCACATCTCTAGGTAATTCTCATCTTTCAAAGTAACAAGTCTTCAAGTGTTCCAATTCCAGATTAAAATTTTTTTTACTGAGCTTTGCTTTTCTTTGAGATTATGAAAAATGAAATGCATAATATTTTTTAAGGGGAAGACGAAGGCCAAGTGTTGAAGTTCAGAAATGTGTTTATTTGAGAATTAGATTGTTATACTAACAATTAATAGAAGAGTTATTCAGTTTTTTAATGATGATACACATAGCATTGAATGTAATATTTACATGTTTTCCATATACTTTCTCAGAAGCGAAATCAGTTACAAGATGAGGAAGAAAGAAAGAGCTCCTGGGTTAGTCAGGAACGACAGAAAACTCTGGACAGACTTCGCACATTTAAACAGGTAACAGAAGAAGAGTTGCTATTTTCCAGCACTTTATTCTGCAAAAGAAATTTTCACTCATTCTAGGACTATACTATGCTGTTAGCCATTCTTTCTCATTGTGTAGTTCACTGTTCTTCAGAAAATTTACAACAAAACATGGTATTGGTAGTAACAAATTCCTCTGGCCATTACATTCCCAGTGCCGTACTAAGCTTCTCTTAAATCTACATCTTGTGACAAGACACTTAGCAAATATTCCTAAAAAAAGTATAACCTAAATGGTATTTCCCACAAAGAGCATTTCCATCTGACATACCCCCACTACCACTGATTGCTAGAACACCTGCCAATACCTGCCCTCTACTATTATAATGGAAATATTAGAAAACAGATGGGAGATGGAATAAAGGGGAAGGAATAAGGAAAGGGGTGAAAGTGCAGGAAAAGAGAGGCTATTAATTGGTGAAGACTTTTTCATATAGGTATGAGAAGTCTCTTTACTGGAGAAGCTGTCTGGCTCAGCAGTACACTGTTCATATCTTTTAATAACAAAGCCTTATTGTTTGCAAGGCTCTTGAATAGCATAGCTTCTGTAAATTAGAGCAGGCTTACTTATTTTTACCAGCAACTGTTAATGAACTGACTTTATGTATGAGCATGTTTATATTGTTATGATCTCTATTGCTTTAGGCCTACCACAACTGTGTAAAATGTTTTAGACCTGTCTTTCAGAAGCAGTTTAAATTTTTGCATAAAAATGGCTATGGATTGAACTAATACGAAAAGGCAGATATTGAGGCAACAGATTAAAGAACTAAATTAAAAACGCTTTGAAAAGTCTCAAAATGTTTGATGTTTTCAAGAGATATCCTTTCAAGCAGTATGATTCACATGTAAGGCCAGTGTACTAGGTCAGGGAAGACTATGTTGCAGAGGGAGCCATTGACCAGTTTTAGAAAAGGAAAGCAAGAGGGAATTTTGATTTTTAGTTTTCAGAAAAAACCAGTTTTGAATATACAGTCTGGTTCTTAGTGAAATCCTAATTCTCACCCACGTATATCCCTGACTAGACCAATCACATGTAAATTGTGGCTTAACCAAGAATAAAAGTTAAGAAAATTGATCATTTTTTGCATAAAGGTAAGGATGTATTTGCTTTGTTTTTACATCCAGAGCAGATGAATACTACTTGTCAGAAAGGCAAACCCTAATGACAGGTACTTAGTATCTAGAATAGTGCATAGTATGTATTTATCTAATTGTCTATAACTTACTCACTTTAGCGGTACCCTGGGCAAGTAATACTTAAATCAACCAGACTACGGCTGGCGCATGCAAGAAGAAAATGTGCAGCCAGCTCAGTGTCCTGTGTCGATCAGCCTCAGTCTTTGCCGGCAACCATACAAATCCAAGAGAAAAGTGAAGAGGTGGAATTGGAAAATGCCGTTCAGCCTTTGCAAGTGCAGGAATCCATAAGCTTAGAACAACTTCAGGATATCTCATTACCTCCCAGTGGTGTTACCTCTGAACTGCCTCATGTTAGTACTTCTCCACTCACCAGTGATGAGCTTCAACCAGAAACTGTTACTGTAGTACCACTTCCACCCCCTTTGCCTCCTCCACCTCCGCCGCCACCTTTGCCCTCCAAGGAAGACACCACCAAATCCTTAGAGAAAAATGACAGCTTTGTTAAACGTCAGAGTGAGGAGAAGGGAGTCCAGCACTCTTCTGGTGTCCCACCAGCATATCTGTTTGACAGCAGTCAGCTAGTCAGTGCCAAGAAGAAGCTTAAGAAGACTGGTGATCTAGAGGGTTTACAGAGGAGGAGAGGTAATGTTTTCATTTCTGTGTATTTAAGTGTAATGTACATCAGTTCCCCTTTTGGAATTGCTCTGTAGAAAAGTGTATGCTGTGATTAATTTATAATTATTAATGGGAAAGTTGTTAAATCAATTTCAGTTGACAGATACCAGCAACTCAAAGAAATGCTAGGGCCTTTACGACACTGTGCAGTATACTTGTTCTGTTAGACAGAAAACATTTGTGAAACTGATTCTATGATATACCACGTTAGACTAGCTAGAAGATGGAGCTAAAACGAACATTTGTGAAACTGATTCTATGATATACCACGTTAGACTAGCTAGAAGATGGAGCTAAAACGTTGCCTAAAAGAATCTTTTCCTATCTAGTTTACAGCCAGCACTGCAGATATTATATGCTTCACCTGAGGGTGCAGTGGTTTTTTTAATAACAGAATTTTACACAATTTATAACCTAGTAAAATGAATACTTGTCTTGGGACGTAGGAAACCTTGAGAACACTATCTTCAAGGTTTCTTCAAATTTTCATATAAAAATCCACAAACCCTCAAGTACCCTTGAGAGCTGAGTAAGAATATGTATTTTTAACTACAACTGGAAATTAAATCTGTAATCATTCAGCAAAGCATGTTAATAAACAGTTAAAATATCAAAAAGTTCTTAGGAAACTGAGGAGAATGAATAGAGCACAGAGCTGAGCTGGGAGATCTATTACAACTTGTTGCTTCTGTGCTACTTGTTTTTAACTGTTTATCCTTTATCCCATATGTAAAATGGGGAGAATAGCAGCTATGTTCGAACAAAATAATCCTGGCGTTCGGGTGAAACATGCTATATTGGAGCTAAGTTTTTGTTTGAAAATCGGGGATGGGATTTTCAAAAATGCTCCGCTGACCTACTTTACTGGAAGTCACTGAGAAGTACCTCAAGTGGGCCGCAATTCACACTGCTGTAATACGGCTGTAATAACATTTTATAAAAAATTCTATCTGGCTCTGTCAATTAAAGCTAGATAAAACATCCCTCCATCAACATTTTTCCCTCATCCAGATAAAATCAAAATTATAACTGTGTTCATCAATCAGAAACAAGAGTGTTTCCTTTAGAATTTTCCTTAAATGACTGAAAACCCTTGAAGCAACTGCTTAGAGAATTCTTAAGCTCTTAGGAGTCTTGCAGGTCACAAGTACAGTGTCTTAAGTTCATTTTCAATTTTGATGCTGCTGTGCTTCATCTTCCTCTTTGTATAGTCCTATTGTTTATTTTTCTGGTACCCATTTTAACTAGCAATTTTATATAAGGCATGTGTTGTGTGTGCAATTTGATACACATCATAAAATGACAATTACAGAATCAAACTATATCCTCCCCCTTAAAAGTATTGTTAACATCTGCAGCAGCACTCTACCTGCTGCTCTGTATTCCCTGAGATGTTAGAAGTTTCCAAGTGGCCTCAGAAATTTGTCTCTGTATGACAGACCTGTGTTTTACAATCCTTCCTCCTTCAAATGTGCAGTCCTGTGTTGTTGTTATTGTTTTTTCTCTTTTCCTTGTGTCTATTCCAACTGTCTGGGCCATTAGTCTGATGGACAAAGCCCACTCATAAATGAAAAACAGGTTTTTAGAGTGTACTCTACAATATACAAAAAAGAACTGTAGGTGGATATTAATCTATTAATTGATACATACTGCACATTGTATGTGCTAGTGTATGCAAGTTATTTCAGACTGTTCTACTTTTATTATAGTGCATCCTCTGGAATGGAGATTTTACCTACTTGTAGCTTTTCAAAAGAGCCAAAGCCTGATTTTTATTTCTGCAGGATTTGTCATGAAGTCTTAACTCTTACTTCTCTATTTTCATTAATTATAAAGGAAGGGAATTTATATAGGTACACTGTGCCTAGGTGCTAATACATACATGAATCCAGAGAAGCAGGAAAATACATGCTGTTGGCAGTTGACTATGCTGCTGCTTCTCTTCCTGGCATGTAGTAACAGTTATACAGTAGGTGAAGTCAGCCACAAAATGCAAGTGCTGAGAATGGACTGCACAGTCCGATATTTATGATACAAACTCATTACCCGAGTTTCAATCTCAAGAAAGATAATGTAATAAACACTTTCATTGCATTGGTTTCATTGCAGCTATTTTGATTTTCCTGACTGGAAGCAGGAAAGCTGTCTTGTTCAACAAGTTTTACTACCTGCCTGACAGGACGTTAAGTGGTTTCAGATATTATAATTGTCTGTATAAACCAGTTTTGACCTGGTAATAGGGAAGGTAAATTTAGAGGCTAAAACAATAGTGGAGCTACCATTATACTTATGGTATGGGACTATCACGTTACATGGCTACTTTTTGGACTGTAGGAAATATAAATGAAGACTGATAAAATTCAGTAAAAATAATACTGAAGGTTTTTTGGTTTACTGCAGTGAGTTCCCCGATGGATGAAGTGCTGGCTTCCTTGAAACGTGGCAGCTTTCACTTAAGAAAAGTTGAGCAGAGAAGTCTCCCTCCTTTTCCTGGGGAAGATGATAGCAATAACATCTTGGCACAGATAAGGAAAGGGGTGAAACTGAAGAAAGTGCAGAAAGATGTTTTGAGAGAATCCTTTACAATTCTGCCTGATACTGATCCTCTGACAAGGAGCATCCATGAAGCACTGCGACGAATTAAGGAAGCCTCACCTGAATCAGAGGATGAAGAGGAGAGTTTGCCTTGCACAGACTGGGAAAATTAACCTGTAATTAACCTACATTTAAAAAAAAATATTTCTTCAATACTTTTTGTATAACAATAGCAGCTAAGCCTCAGGTTGTGCGTTCTAGGAAACTTAGTATGAACGTGACTAAACTGTCTGGCGTCCAACATGGTAAAACATGCACATATGAGTTTAGTATCACTGACTTTTCAAAGAATTTAAGGTTTATAGTAAGGAAAACTTTTTTTAGGCAACATCTTAGCCTTTTATTGTTTGAATACTTTTGCTGAATATTCGACAGGACTGCTTCTATAAAAAGCTCTATTCTATTTAGTAAATTTGAAGGGACTGTTTGCAGCTTACCAGAAAGCTTTAAAAAGCTTTTAAGTAATGAAGCAGCACAATCACTCTTGGACACACCTTGTACTTATTTTCTAATTGCATCTTGCCTTGTAAAAATTTAGCATGTTTATCACTTCAGACTGAATAGGTCAAAGTGAAGGATGATTAGACTTGGCTGCTGAACACACTGAAATCTCATTGGTTACTCTGTGTGACTGATTCTTTGATAGCTTGGTTTCAATTTGTAAACTGTCTGACTTAATTGACTTTCCAGACTATAAACAATAAATATACAAATATAAATTATTACTTCTGCTACTCATATGAATCCCTTGAACTTGCATTATCCTAAGCTGCAGTGCCTGAAAGTATAGATATTAGATTTCAGCAAATGAAGTTAATGATTTTGGAACAAAACAGAAATTGCCAAGAGATGAGTTTTCAAAATTATGGCTGCATCAGTAGCGCAAAGAGGTTCTTGATTACAACAGCACACAGCACTTTTTCTGTGGTGGTTCTTCTCTGCTACTGGCATGTGGATGAACTTAAGTCTCAATGAAAGCTCCCATTAAACTTAAAATTTGGAGAAACGAGAGGTATGACAATCCGTAAAGAATTTAAAAATCTGGTTCAAATTCAAATACTATTTCAAGATAGCGTATGGAAGACAAGTATTTATAATCCTTGCAACACAGGTACCAGTAGGAAAAGATAACCTTTTCAGATGTTTACAATCAGGCATTTCTACTCTGGTTAGTTATTAACATAGCTGGAGAGTGACTTGACAAAGTGCTACAGCTGTTGAAGAGGTGGTGGTGACTTAGCACATATCTGCTGAATGTTGTTGTGATTATGAAATGCTATGTCTCAAATCGTTCCTTTGGTATGCTACTTCAAAATAATAATGTTTAAAATTCTTAAAAGGAAAATAAATGCTGCCTTTATTTCCTCATGAACTAGCAATTGCCACAGTAATGATTTAATACTGTTATAATTATGGTATGCTCCTTCTATTCCATACCAAATGTACTGCAAGCTTTGGAATTGAAAATCCAGGAGTGGAGGTGTACTTGACTCTTGCTGAATCTCAAATTGAAAATAATCTTGCTTGGGTGTAACTTTTTTTCTAGTAACTTGCATACTGAAAACCCCCACTACCACAGCCCTTCAGGAATGAAGTGACAGCTGTAAGAAAAGACATCCCATGGAATTGACTTGGCTTTCTAAGTGCAATTATTCTCTTTTCATTTCCTAGATAACTAAGCAGATTTAACATTGAGATTGGACTTTATGATTTTAGTTAATCTAACTTTCTTTGGGATCTCGTTTGCATTTTTTAGCAAGAATACTCTTTAGTACTATGGCTCATTTGAGGGGAAAAAAAAAAAAAGGAAGGAATTTATGCAAGAGTGACTGTAGTTGGTGGACCTCCTAAACATTTTCCATTGGAAGTGTATCTTAAAAGTCTTATGTGTATGTTGCCATACAATATAAATACACGTTTTCCTCTGCTATCTTTTGTACCCCGTAGAAGTAGTTCAGAGTGCAAGTTGAAAATCGCTGCCGTGCAGTACCTCTAGTGCACTGGTTGTTGTCTGGCTTTTACCAGTCTACAGTTATGGTATCTTCCCCTTTTAAGGATGCTAAGGATGCACTCCTGTCACATGCTGAGGTCCCATGAAATCACGTGGACCTAAAGCAGGATGCAGTGTCAGAATTCCGGGTCTGTGCTTCTTGGAGGTCTTCATATATCTTGGACCTGCTTTCTCATACCAGTATCATATTTCATTTTGAAAACAATCCTGTTTTCATGGGATGAGACTCTTTAACAGATAGTACAGATTTCATTGAAAGTGGTTGTACAAAATAGCTAACAGCTCAGAAAGGAAAAACGGGCCCCTGCTATGGAAGCATGTGAAATAATCTGGGAGAACAGAGACTGAGACAAAGCCCATGTGAAATTCAGCTGAATAAATACTTTTCACATAGATGAGTGTGCTTTCTTGAACATATTGACTGGTTACCCAGAGTTTATTACACAACAGTAAAATCTAATGAAAGTGTGTTGTAGAAACAGCAGATCAGTATTTTGTACTATGAGGTTATCCATTTAATACCATGCTTAAGGATGACCTGCTGATTTTCAACTGTAAGCTCTGCACATACAAATAAACAGCTGTGCAGAGGTTTTAGGTTGAAAACAGTTATACAAAAGTGTATTGGCACATATGGTACAAGCTATGCTTAAGACACATAGATGCTGGTAGGCTAAATGTAATGCAGTTATTTGCCTTAGAAATGAAGGCTATATCTCATTTAATGATGCATGTTCAGCAAGTGCCCAAAAGTGTCTTAATGTATGTGCAAGGAGTATGAATAATGCCCACTGCAGTGGTTTCATTAGTAACTGAAGTTTGAAGACAAAGTAATAGTAATTAATTCCTGCAGGTTATCTAGTCAGCTCTTGTACTATCTGCTTTATGAGTCAAGTTCTACATAAAGTTATGACTAACTTTTTTTAAGAGCAATTCCTTCCTTACTCTAAACCATGTACAAAAATGTTGAGGCATTCTGTGTGTTGGAAGTACAGCTGAACAAGCAGTATAAAGATGCAGTAGCTTCTGTATGAAAAAGCAAAGGATTACTGGTTATCAAAAGTATCCCAAGCCTACCTCTATGTACACACACACACAATGTTACACATAAATGACTGTAGTACATTAAGAGTACTGTAAGTAATGCGAAAGCTGGGTTCCTGGGAGTGATGGATAAGAAGTGAGCTTCTGTTCTCCATAGTCTTCTAATCCAGTATTTTGGGTCTCTTCAAACTCTCTTCTGCATTCACTCCCGATAATACCAGAAGGCAAAAAAGATCTGGTCATATTCTGTGTGTCCTGGCTCTAGAGTTAGTGTGTCATTACCCTGGGAGCAAAGAGAATCCAGGCTTTTGAAGAGACCACTCAGTATTGCATGTTGGAGTTGTCTAATACGTTTATCAGAGAGTATCTGTACAACCGTCTAGCTTTTCAGATGTTCCTCCTTTTTTTTTTTTTTTCCCCCAAACAGGTGATTAACAGCCACTGACGTGAGAAAAGAAACCCCAGTTGAAGATTACTTTTCTTCTTCATATCTGAAAATTCAGAGCCAGCAGTTATGACCATCAATTCCACATGAGGCTTTCTTTGGCAAAGAAATGCTCTTTCTTTGGCAAATGATTCAGTATATGGAAAAAAAAAATGCCTGAAATGTTAATTTTTGGGTCACTTTTTTCTTTAATTTGTTCCAAAATTCTGGTTTGGGCAGAAAGCTAAGTTGTTAGGTGCACATTTTATATAATCAGGAATGCCTGATTCTTAAGCACTTCTTATATTTGCACTAGTAATGTGTGGCCAGTTAAGTGAGGGGGGCATTCCGAGTTGGGAGAATACTTGCTTTTAGAGGAACTTTGGGGTTCGGTCGAGACATCAAACCAGTTATAAAACCTCCCCTTCACTGCACTGAATACATCGTCTGCTTGAAAATCCAATTAAATAGCTCCTTGCAGAGAAGCTTGCCATGTAGCAGTGTGATATTCCAGAAAGAGCAGACTTCCTAGTTGCACTAGTAGCTGAAATTCAGTAATGGGCAACTTAAGACTTTTCTTCTTCTTAGTCTGAAGAAATGTATGTCAGTGTGAAAAGTTACAAGTTACCACAGCACAAGAGTTGAATTCAGTACATATTCAAGAATGTGTTTTGTCTCCAGCATGGTACATTTAGCAAGACATACTGCAGCACCTTTTTAAAAGGTCATTTGTAGTCTTACACCTTTTTAAAGTAGATATTTTCATGCTTTTTAAAAATATTTAGCTATGCTGAACCAAGTTAATTATACTTTTATCATTTGTTACAAGAAGCAATATTTTGTAATTGCATACTTAAAATTATTTTTCTCTTTTGATTACTCTAAATAGCCTTCTTTAAAAGAGATCAAAGCACTTACACATACTGATAAGTCAGTTGTGAAAATGATTCTTCTCTTGCTGGTTTTTATTACTCCCTTTAGTGGCTGCAAAAGTGTTTGTATTTCATGACCAAAAGCCTACTGGCTGAAAAAAGAAGTTCCCTTTTGATCCTGATGATTTTTTTTTTAAAGGAGATTTAGAACTTCCTCTGTGGTGAACACAGGAAGTTCCACCTGAATATGCGGAAAATCTTTTCCTGTGAGGGTGACAGAGCAGCGGCACAGGCTGCCCAGGGAGGCTGTGGAGTCTCCTTCCCTGGAGGCATTCAAACCCTGCCTGGACACGGTCCTGTGCCCCCTGCTCTAGGTGTCCCTGCTCAAGGAGGGGGGTTGGACAAGGTGATCTCCAGAGGTCCCTTCCAACCCCTGCCATTCTGCGATGCTGTGGATACTTAGAAGTAATCCTAAGTTTCATGACTAATGGCTGCAGGTAGCTACTGTTATGATAGCACTGTACAAAGAGGTATGTCAGTACAGAGATACAAGTAGGCTTGTACCGTCTAGAAACTCCATGTGATATTGAAGTCAGCTTGTTACAATTCTTAGAAAACTGAATTTTCACTAGCATTTTATTTTTACTGGCATGACATACACTGTCTTTGAAAAATACGCAGTCCCTGTCCTTTGTGTAGTGTGTTCCATTCGCTGTTCCTTTCGTGACAGACACACCGTGGTTTGTTTTTCTTTTTTTTAAGTGGAGCTGTGCATTGCTGCTGTCATGTAATGGAAAAAGTACTGTGTTAACATTTATAACAGGAGATTTCACGTCTTGCCATTTACTTATATAAGGAGGAACAGAACTTACCTTAGCAACAGGCTATGTAACCTAAACTATGGAACCTCAGCTGTGGGACCATTCATCCCTTCATTGTTTTGCTGTGGCTGTGCTGAAATTAAAGCCTGTCAAAAGGATGTCACTTCACCCTTGCTATCGACAGGCATTTTCTTAACCTTGTTGCCTTATTTATAAAGTTAGTGGACGTTAATTTCAAAGCACCTGTGAGCTGCATTACTGTAGAGTTGTATCGATTTTGCTGTACTAGCTGTCAGGTCTGCATTCTTCTATCCTGAGATCAGCTCTGTGACACACTTGATACTGGCTTCCCAAGGACCTAAAACTGCACCATGTTTTTTTCTTAAATTGCTTCTGTTAATCCTGATTTACATGGTGAGATTGTCCAATACTGTGTTCATGCAGCAACAACAGCAGTTTTTCAGAGTTCATCATAATCATTTGACATTGCTTGTACCGTAAGCTGTGGCGTATTCTTGCTCTATGTTTCTCTGTAGTCCCAGTCACGCCACATGTTAAAACCAAGGTAATCAAATGAGTTGTTGCCTGTAGCACAAAGCAGAACTATGATGTAGAACAGTAATTCAGATTATACAGTTCATCTTAAACTTAATGCGAAATTAATAGTGGTGATTGATCAGATTTTATGTCCATTTTTTCCTATTTACTATCCTGCAGTTTTATTCCTTAGATTATGCATATGGGACAGTAGCAAAATTCCAAGCTGAGGAAAAATAGTGTCATTTTACAGTATGGGTGCAGTGGTCCCCTTGTACACCATTTGTGTTGACAGTTTACCACTGTGTTGCAATAAATAGCTCCATGCTGTACTGTACTATGGTTTTCAGATTTGCTTGCCATGTGATCTGTCCTCTTTGCCTTGAAAAAATATGTGCATGATTGAGAAAAATTACTGTCCTTAATCTGTTTTGTATTTAGCTGAAATATTAGATTCCTGTAATACCTTAGTTTATAGAAATGGAGTTCTTATACAAACATGTATTTTATGTGCACATAAAAAGTAGTTATGCTGAGCATAGCAGTTTGTCGGTTCAAAACTGCCGTTTTCAATGTGGAAAATGAATATATTTTTTTTCCACATACTGCTGCTAAAAAAATTCTGGATTTTAATCCTCCGTAAATCACTAGATGAAATTGTGACTAGAAATTGTCACTAGAAATTGTGTTCTTCCCTTTGATATAAAAATTGTGCATATGTAATGCACAGGGTAAGACATAAAACTGCCCATCTTCTGTAATGTGGAATTTTGCACATGGCTACAGCAGCAAACGGGGAGGGTATAAGTATATTCACAAGAAACTTCTGGAAATTGTGGTAGTCCTGCATTGAAATTGGTTCCTCCATAGCTGAGAAAAACTCTAATAACTGTGTTGGTCTTTGAGAAATCTTAGCAAGTATCACTACAGAAAAAAACACACAAAGAAAGAGAGCCTACATAAAAATACTTTTCTACCTGTTATTGGTATTTTTCATCTGTGGCTGGACTTCCCTTTTTGTGGCTGTGTTGTCCTCTTGCTAGTCACTTATCTTAAGCAGTTTGCCAGTTTTCAGGCTTTTTCTATTTTTAGAAACTTCTTTGTTCACATGAAAACTCTTATAGTCTAGTGTAACTGATCCAGTGAGGTAAAGAGTTGGGATACATAATGTTTAATGTTCAAATGCTTATGTGAGGACTGAAAACTCTTTTATGAGTGGAAACCAGAAACAAAATATTCCATTTCTACTAAAATAACCAAAATGTAAACAGCAACAGTGTTTTGATCAGAAATGGAATTTGCATCAACATGGATTTCATGCTCTCATTCACAGAGATTCCAGATCCTTTACAAATAGGCTTATTTTATTCACTTTACTGTGTTTTCATATCTTAGTTAAAATACATGTCTAGGGTAGATGAAGGCTTTTTTTTATTTTTCTTAAACATCACCTTTAAGCTTTTTTATAAAACAAATCTGACTGTCTGCATCCTACACCAGACACTTGTAAAATAAATTAGCATAATTACATACTGTGTTCTTTTGTGGCTGCATCAGGGATAGAACTCAACATAGTTCACTACATTATTTGTAAACAATCATTCTGAGTACAAACACTATGTAATGTTTAATATTAAAGTAATGACAGGTGCATTATTGAAGATGCAACTTATTGAGGAAGCAGAAGCTTTTATTGGTTAATGCTACCCTTATTCCGTTTGTTGCACTGAATTTCAGGAGTGTAATTTGTAAATCAAGTTTTCTCACGTGTGTAATCAGATTTTATTTTCATTTTCATTCTTATGTAATTAAATTACCTAGATATATTTCTGGTAACGATTCCATAAGCATGGACAATATGTTGTTATGTTTAGCACTACAGAATTATTGTTAAGAACAAGTGAAGCTTCTTGTAAAAAAAAGGAGTAAATAGAAGCACCTTACTGAGAGAGCATGTTGCATGATTTCAGTGCTCCTGGAGCTGACAGACAGTAGGTCATCCTCAACTTGACTGCATATTGCTCTTTGGTGTAATAAGCACATTGACATTCTGCTACCAATGCTGTGAAAAGTACAGCAATGGCTATTTTTAACCTATAAATACACTGTAATTTAAATTTTTCCTACAAAATGAATTTATATTTAATTGCTGTCTAATACATAAATACTTAAAATTAGAATTTTTAAGAGGATCGGGTGGGTGGGCATGCCAGTATATTTTTGGGAGGGGCTGTTGTATATATGGTTCCTTGCAATTCCCATTCAGTTTGATGATTAACCCAGAACTCCCAGCTCTGACTGGTGAATCTGCAACCTGACATTTATGTATTTTTATTGTGATTCAGGTCTCCTATATTCTGTGGCCCAGAGCTTCAGAATTTGATAGAAAATGTCTTCTTTCCATTCTCAAATGTGAATGCTCTGATGTGGAAAATGACCATGCAACAAATTTTGCTCTGCTGAGTTTCTAGTATTAATGTAGAGTACTACTTAAACTGATATCTAAGGCTATTAACCAGTAGTGTGTCCCTTTGGAACAAGTAAAAGAGATGGTGGCCGTTTTGGTGAGTATAGTCCAAACTCTGCAGAGATTTATTCCAGAGACTGCTAACCTATTTGGTAATTAGTTTTGCCGTAGACTGGCTTGATTTTCAGATCCAGGAACATATTTTTGATTTCTTAATCGGGAAATAGGTCTTGGGGATTAGGGAAGCTTACTTAACATTTCCCAATGCATTACTGTGGTTGAAATATGTTTTGAATTTCATCTTAAATATGTACAAATACATCATCATAAGATGGAATCTTAAAGAATACAGATGGCTGCAGGATGTCTTACATGAATTAAGCCAGTCAAGTTTAATGAAACTAACTTCTTTGTTAAGCCTGTTGAATAAATAAGGAATAATCAGAAGGAAACCAATTTGCCATTCGCTAGCTTTGTGCAATATTATCTGTAGACTCAAACACTACTAGCACATTGTGCTTGGCTTTAAGGAAGTTCTTTAACTCCATTATATTCAAAAGGACATATTAAATTCATATTTTATTATAAACGATTGCAAATTTACTATGCCTAAAAGTGCTCAAGGTTGTAAAGTATTAAGCGATGAGTATGTTTAAAAAAAAAAAGGTAAACATTTCTAGCAATACCTAAAAACTAAAAAGATTTTAACTGTCTGCATTTTGCTCTTTTTTCCTTTAGTGCAGCTTTTCTGCAATGCGAGTTTATTGCTGTGTATTTCATGTTTTTTACTATCATGACTCAGAAATTTAAACCTCTACACAAAGTACTGCACTCACCTTCTTGTACGTGCGATGTAACATCATACTCACAGTTTTGGTGCTTTAAAATGGTTCTTTTTTTCTTTATTAAAGCATATTTATTTGACCACTGTCTGGTTGTAACTTTGAATATGTACCAAGATTAAAAAAATATTCTTAGTTGTTTGGTTCCCACGAAAAAAAATTCCCTATCTAGTTTCCTTTTTTTTTTTTTTTTTTTACCTCTTCAAGCTTCCTGTCACTGTTTAAGGGCAGATGGTTGTGCCTCAGCTATGTTGTGGTAGGGAGTAATTATATTTAGGTAACATCGTTGTAAACTAAGTCAGATAAACAATTGGGGTATTATAGAAGAACCTTGCTCTTTAATAATGCAGGATAGTTGTGCTTCAATAGAAATCACACATACTTTTAATCTCTTATCCACAAGCCAAAAACCCTGTGAAGAAGGGTACCCAGACTTATGAAGAGCTTGGCTCCCTTCTTACAGTCTTCTGCCTTTAGAGCTAGCTAGTGGCAATGCCATCACAGGGAGAGAGCAAGCCTCCACTTCAAAAACATACGATTTCTCCATTATTTGCTTTTTTGGTATATGTACAATAAAATATTTCAGAAGCACACTAGATTGTATATGAAGAACTTGGACACTTCAGAAGTACCTTTATGAGTGTTTTGAAGAGTTTAACTTTTTTGCCAAAATATATTTATGCCAAAATATACGACCAATAATGTCCCAGAGTAGAGTTGTCAGCTGTTTGGGTTTTGGGTTGATTTTCCGCCCCCATAGCCATTCTGTATTATTATTTATCTAGACATAAGTACTACAAAAATATCTGTGGTCTGCAGAGATATGTTTGTATTGTGTATCTTTTTCCTTTCCAGCTCAGGTTTTCTAGCATTGTTTTTCACTTCTCATGATGATGGCATATGCCATTAATTTTGGGTTGTGGCAGAACATGTAGAACAAGAAGGAAATGTGTTTTGAAATAAGCAAGTTCTGTGATCGTCACTGACTTCTCTTACAAAAGAAGAGGGTTGTATTTGTAGCTGAGGTCTGCTCCTAATGCTTCTTTCACTGTGCCCACAGCAGTGTGCCTGACCCTGGTGTGGGTGCCTTCACACATCCTGCTCTGCAGGACAAACTTCTATTTAAGAGTATTTGCTACCATCAGCTGGTGTCTACTTTAGCACTGGATTCAGAAGATAAGTAGCTGCTTTTTTATGAATCTTATGGG
This sequence comes from Phalacrocorax carbo, assembly GCF_963921805.1. Classification (NCBI taxonomy): domain Eukaryota; kingdom Metazoa; phylum Chordata; class Aves; order Suliformes; family Phalacrocoracidae; genus Phalacrocorax; species Phalacrocorax carbo. The sequence goes on along the minus strand of NC_087548.1, from coordinate 27,020,069 downwards.
TATTCCTACTGGTTGGAAGTATATTTAATGCATGCATCAGAATTGCAAATTAGTGAATATATCTGTAGGCACACTTGGAAGGCAGTGGTATGCTACTTGGAATAAGGCCTAAATGTTTATACAACACATAGGAGATGGGTAGAACCACCGTTTATTTTTTTCATGTTCGTTACATGTCAGATGTAAAGGAAAGGTACATAGTAAATAAATATTCACTGGGCCACAGTCCTCAAACTTGTAGAAATAAAACACCACCCACCTCTTTCTCACAGAAACCATAGGTATATGTAGAGGTTTTTTTCTGTCACACCACTTAATCCTCAGCAGAGGGGCTGAGGAGAAGGGAGAGAAGTAAAAATGGAAAGTGAGTTTGTCAGATCTGTTTCCAAAACCTACGAACTGTTCCTTTTCTCAGCAGTTCTTACTGCTGCTCCCCATCGTAAGGAGAAGCCCATTTTACAAGCTTTATTGTTCCTGCTCTAGGAGGGAGCTTACATGAATCCTGGACTTCTGCTCTGGATTACAGTGATTCAGTATCTCTGAATCGCCAAACCACCAGCACATCACCGCCACCAGATCTTGAGCTTTATATTTATGTCACAGATCGCATGTCTAACTCTGGTCCTATAGAGTGCTGCCACTGTGCTTTTTACCTTTTAGGAGGGAGGGGTGTAATTAACCTAACAATAAAATAGGCCTCTGTAAACTTCAGCTGTAACATGTTGACCATTTAACTGCTATGAACATCACCTTGCTGACACAAACTGCACTACAGCAGAAAATGATTCCACAGGTTTTACCAGGAAGCTATAACAGCATCGTCACAAAACCTGCCTTGTTCATGAAGTTCTCCAAGTTTCTGGCCAACTCTCCATCCTGCAGAACTGCAGACCTGACTTGTTCCCACAGATACGCCTTTCCTGCCCTTCCCCTTTGCACTGAGACGCTCCATCTCCCTTCCTCTAAACTCTGTGCAGATCCTCACTGCTGTCATGCTATGCCTGACATGGTCAGACTTCCATCAGCTCAGAGACTTCCCTCTCCCCTGAAACCTTGCCTCAACAAGAAGGGCTGGTGGATAAAAACAGGCAGAGATTCTTAGCTGTGCTGTTACATCTGCTGCCTGTCTGCATTAGTGCTGGGGTTCACTCATTAACCAACCAAAACGCCAGGTGAAAAAACCCAACCCAAACCAAAAATTATATTCAGTAGCACTCCCTTTATCTGCTGCCTTATCCCTTTGTTCCTACTGTATCTATGCACTGTGTTTGGGATGTTTGCTGGAGATGCTTGTGCCACAGACAAATCACCTGCATTACCTTTCTACTCTTTCGCCTCACCATGGAAGGCAGCAGACTCAACTTCTCTGAGACATCTCACTATGCCCCATATTGCTTATATAAGGCCAAGCACATTCATGGTCATTCAAACAAAATTCACTGTTTACTTGATTCTGTTATCGGAAACAAATGCTCTAATTTGCATCACACGTCCTCTGTATATTACTGTTTAAAAGTCAGAGGGATAAGAAAAATGGAAGACTCATGCAATTCATAAAACAACTATATTAACTGTACGTTTTCTTCCTTGGTATTTTATTTTACTCCCATTAAAATTTAGTAGGAATGTAACTGAGCTCTTAGCATACAAAATCATCAATGCATGCTCAAACTGCCATGCATGGTAACTGCACAATTTAAACAACACAACAACTGGTTTATGAATCAACTTCATATGAAGCATCATATAGTGAGGGCCCCTCCGCTCTAAGTAAAATGACTTTTGGACTAGACAGGGTCCTGCAAAAGCAATATGACAAAGAAGCCATTACACATTGCTCTTGGTTTCTAATGATGTGTTAAAAAAGATAAAGTCTTAAATTCGCATTAAAAATAATATTAAAAAAAAAAAAACACACCACACATCCTATCCTTTTGTTGGTGGAGCACATATACCTTTGTCACTCCGTAATAGTTTTCTGAAGGTTTCTACTGATGGAAGATCACAACCTCTCCAAGTGATCCATTGCAGTGCCTACCGGTTGAAGGCTTCTCTGAGTAGTTAAATAAGCTGAAACATAAGGTCATTACTTGTGCCCACTGCCACTGAACGAACAAATTGCTTCCACACACTCTGCAACAGCATTTTGTGTGTCCCATCAGCCCCGCCCCCCCCCCCCCCCCCCCCCCCGCTTTGTCACCCAGCTTTACATTAAACCATGCTCGGTGGGCCAGTCTGGCACAGGCCACACTGTGCTGTGCTGTGCTACTGGAGCAGCCTTTGTGAGGTCTGGCCATTCATGGCCATCATTTAATCTATTCTGGGAAAAGATGTGAGGAGTGCAGGATTTGTCCTCAGTCAAAGGTAGCATTAGTTAACGATGCTTGATTGATAGAGCCAGTCTCTGTTCAAGAGATGACGTTTGTCACTTTTCTTAAAAGGAAAAAAAAAAAAAAAGGTGGCAACTCAGGCTATGTTTTCAGGGAGAACATGAGCCACAGGTTGCCCACCAGGACATGTGTTGCTTAGACTGGTACACAAACTGACATATATTACATCTAAAACACATTTAAATACTCCAAAGCACTTACAGTTCCAAGTCAATACTATGTCCCATTTCACAGAAAAAACCAAAACCTTCAAGTCTTCAGCTTTTAATGACACTTTGCAATAAGAAACTTTAAAAAGTGTCCCAACTAGCACTGGGACTGCACTATCAGCCATCTTGGATAAACCTGGGTTCTGCTCCCAGCCAGCAGCTGCTGAACAGCTCTGAAGTCTTCCTGCTTTTTGAGGTCCAGACACACGAATTTGCTGAAGTCCTTAGTGGATACTCAAGGTGTCAGCGATGCTTCTGAATAAGAAAGCTTTTGATACTGCAGCACCAGCTTGGCTAAAAGTGACTGAATGCAAAATTTAGCTTCTGCTCCATTTGGAGCTCACGGTGGGAAAAGCCTAAGTGTTTCCCAAGAGGACACTATGATGTTTTCTGTTAGCCCATCAACAGGTCATTGCAATAGCAAGTCATGGGATTTCCTTAAAAAAAGGCCAATACGCTGAAATATAGTAAATTACAATTTCTTCACTTCCATCTGTCAAGACCTTCCAGCTGATGAAGGCCTGATCCTTTGACCCACCACTGGCACCAGTTAACTATCTTCCAAGCAGCTACACCTTAGGTTTTATCCAATATAAGACACAGAACTATGCTTATGGGGGGGGGGTTCATGGAGGCCAGCATACAACTGCCTCAAACAGCAGCTCCCTCTTTTGGTGCAGCCTGTTGAAAGAGAGACCTAAGATGTCACAGCGCATTCCATAGCCACCTACTAGCTACTCCCAAGCTGTAAAACCAGCCTCAATGGCTGGTTAATCTGTTTGCTTTTATCCTGTAAGCCTACCCTCCTCTGCCAGGGTTACAGAGGTGATTGCATGTTTGGACATACCAAGAGTCTCTGTTGTGGCTGCTTGCTCAGCCATGGGCCTGACTGCCGCTGCGCTCTGTGAGGCCTTAACTCCTTCTGGATTTTATTTTTAGATATGTCATTGTTACAGCTTCAGTACTGCAATTTGGCCAAAAAGTGTCACAATTCCCTTAAATACCTTTGAACCTACAGCACAGTTTGCTACCTGTCCATCCTGCCAGCCCAGACTGTAAGTCTTGTAGCTAGAATTCCCAACCTGACTTGGGCACATTGCAGCTGCTGCACCGAGATCTGCTCTCTTTGTACCGGTTCTGTCAGGGAAGTTTCCAAATGTTGTTTTAATTCCTTTACAAAAGATCTGTCTCCTATCCCAGCTGATGACAGAAATCCTCTGCCTTGATGGGAATTTTTGCTGCTTCATATATGATCCCTTTGTTTTAGCAAGAAAATGAGCTTAGTTTCTTCTGAAAACAGCCTGCCAGTCCCAACACATTACTGTATCTTTACTTGAGGAGTCAATTGCCTTACAGGAATTTTCTATTTCTGCAATGCAGTCATCATCAATAAAAAGCATACAAACTCCTGACTTCTGAAGATACTTGCATTGCTCACTGTTTTAGCCAGCTTTGATTCAAAATACTTCCTCCTGGCAAGCATTCAGTAATGCTTGTTTAGAACACTCCTGATGCTTCTTCACTGCCTCTTGCCTTGGCTTCTTTGGCTGTCTGACTCCTTTGCAGGGGCTAAGAGATGTCCATGTACCCCTTATCTACAGGTATCTTCTATGTAGGCTTTTTTGTTTGGGTTGCTGGTGTGCCTGCCTGGTGAGCAGTTTGGGACTTTCTCACATCTATTGTAAACATGTGCTTGGCTGCTCCATGTTACACAGAAGAAAAGCATGACGACAAGAAATACAGGATAAAAAGGTTTTGACTTGTAGGTTCAAATGATAACAATAACCTCCCCAAATAAAGCTCTAATAATTTCTTTTCCTTTCGAAGAGGTGGGGAAAAGGTTCCTACGTGAAAGCAGCACATTACTCTGCTTCTTTCAGATCTGCAGAATGACATTTCCCCCCCTCCCCGTTCTCTCACTCTGCAAGCAAATCTCCACATGTTCAGAATGCTCTGGAGCAAAAGGGCTCAGTTCAAACCAGCAGCTTCTGAGCAAAGGACAACAAAATCTCCGGGGTTGCTTCCGAGACAGGCAGCGAGTGCAGCAAGCGCAGCCACGTTTGGGCCAGCTTCCACACAGCCAGCAGGGTGTAGCAGTGCGGCTGAGCAGCAGGGACTCGGTGGAGGATGCTCAGACTAGGTAGTACTACAGTCGCTCAGCTACACATCACTATCCTGGCTGCTCTCACTAAATGAAAGCGGAAGCCAGAGCTGTGCCTTCCACTGCCAGATTTCTGGTTCCCACTGCTGCAGACTCCTGTAAAACAACGCTGCTGGAATTACAAAAATAACACTATATTCAGATGCACAGGAAGTAGATTTAATTTTTAAATTTCCATCCACAGGTAAGGGCCGTAATGTCTCTCTTGCAGGGAGATGCAAGATCATTTTGCTTCCCATTTCTATTGTTTTGTTTAGATGAAATTCCCATCATCATTTAACAAAATACAATCCAGGATGAGATAGTTTCAAAGGTCTTCTTGTTCCCTCTCTGAAAATCCTAAGCTTGCAAGTATCAGCATGACCATATTTAACTCAGAAGGCAAGATCCATACATACAGATTATATTTAAACATACCTTGTCAGTGTCGCTCTTCCTCTCCCCTTAATACCTGGATGCATGTATTGTTTGTGAAGGTCCTGGGCTCTGCCTCCTCCCTGATGGACTGGGAAAAAATTCTTCCTCTTCAGTGATTACCAGAGTCACAGAAATGCAAGTTCTCTTCCAAGAAAAATTCTAGGTTTCTGTTCTCAATCTAGTGGAAGCAAAAGTGGCTGACACACTGCTGGATCCATGCAGTGCGATCAGACTCGGATGAAAGCATATGAGAATCCCCAGAGCAGGGATGGACAAGGTCTGAAACTACTTCAAAGTTAAAAGACAGAAAAACCCCCAAGCCCAGCTCAGAACTTTGTTACACAAACACCACGGGTGATAGGAACTGACTGCAGGAAAAAATAGGGTGTGCCATCAGCCACTACCAATGACTAATAACCACCACAGTTGTGAAGATAAGAGTCCGAAAGGACATGGGGTTTGCAGACTGTTCGCACTTCGGCTGTGTTCACGAAACACACATCTGATGCTGACCCTGAGAAGCCTACAGCAATCAGAGCAGAGTTCTGGCGCAAGCCAAGTGTGCTCACCGTTAGCATGATGTGAACACCTAAGGAAAGCAAGATCCTTTCTAACAAACGTTTTGTCACTGCTGTGCAGTTCGGGTGGTCTGTCCTTTGCTATGCAAACCATTCTTGCCTATTTTACAGCTACTGCTTCCATGTAAGGGAATCTTTTGACAACTCTGGATTCCCCCCCATCCCCTGCCCCAAATATAAAACATCTTTTGATGGTTACTCCTCCTTCCCATGCCTGTATCTGAAAATTACACAAACTGCCAGATGTATGGTTGCAGCTGAGCTTTGCTTGTGCAAGACCTGGCAATGAGGGAGAAAGTGGGTATAAATTACGCTTGTGTTTCTTTGGTCCTAGGATGAGCTGCCAGCAGGGCAGAGGCAGTACTGGCAGCTACAGGTCCCTGAGAGGTTGTGGCAGGCAAGCTACAAGACCCCATACGATGTGAAAACCCACTTCTATCTATAGTATCTAAAGGTATTGCATGTATTGTGATATAAACAGTTGCACCTGCTTTCTGGCTACGTCGCACAGCCAGAACAGTGGACATGAGCTGAACTGACGCCAGGATCTAGCACAAAACTCTATTCAGTGTTCCCAGACATTTAATATAATGGGGAAAATTAATCCTACTTGTCTGAAGTAAGCCGAGGAAAACAAGGAACTAATGCTACTAAGCAAAAATAGAGATTTTTAAAAAATATCTGTTATTCCATGATACATTCTCTGCTTAGCACCATTCAGAGGTAGTGCACATATGCAGCATTACTAAGAAAATGTAAACACGACAATGTGAACATTGCTTTGCAGAGTCAGGTCCATCTCCTGATAAAACCCAGGGTGTAGCTGTGCACTTAACTGTCATGTTCAGTTGGATGGAGTTTCTTGATGGTCCTTTTTTTAATTGTCTGTTGACATCTGGACCTAATCTCTAATCAGACCTATCTTTGGCCTCAAGATCCAAGATTTCTGCAATCAATCAAAGTAAGTGCTTTTAATGACATCCCCAGTTCTGCAGAGAATTAAGGTCTGCAACAGGTTTCCATGCAGCACTTACGAAAAAGGTTTTGATTCTGACTTTTGAATGCAGTGTTCAGAGAGCACTGTTCAGTAGCCACTTCAGTATGGAATACAGGAGAAAACAGAACTAATTGAGGTTTAGCCTCTTATTGAAGGCGAACCTGAAGTTAATCCCTAACTGGTATAGAAAATGAGCAGAAATCAGAAACCTTTCACAACTGACAACTGAAAAGACACATCCCAAAATATTCATCTTTAATTGACGCATTGTTCATTCTTGCAGGGTTTTCTTTAAAGGAATTATCCTGGGAATGCCACCGATATCATTAAATAATACTTATTTGTGTTACATCTGGTTTAGCCCTTTATTTATTTATATTTTACCTGAAAATGTATTTTCTTAGAGACCTTATAACAGCATTTCTGCATTATCAGTTCATTCTGTTCTCCTCTTTCCTGGATATATTAGCCAGGAAAAGGAACTCCCAGTCTGTAACAGACAGATCAGTTCACACGATTTACTTTGTCCACATAGAAAAATGCAATTTCTGGATCATTGAGGCATATGGATTATGAACAAGACACTCCAAAAACTAACTATCTGGACGGGGATATACTTACAAAAATCTTTTATGTCAAAGTCAGGATTTCACAACATAACACACTAATGCAAAATCCAGTAGCACCTGAAAGATTAAGGTAGCTGCTGCTATCACTTGCACATACTCGAAAAAGATTTAAGAAAAAAATAAAGAGTAAAAGTACATTCTCCAGAGAACAGCAAGTGTATTTCAAAATAAAAAACTGGTGGGTTTTTTTTGTTTTTGTTATTGGGTATTTCTGTTAGGTGTTTTGGTAGTTCTTTTTGCCTTTTTTTTTTTCCCCCATGACTGTAGTTGCCATGTAACAAGTTACACACGATGTGACTGATCTCCCCTCCAGTGCAAGTTCATGGTCATGTTTTCAAGCTATAGTACTCAACAATCTTTTCTTATATACATATTCCCACAGTTTCATCAAAGATAGATGCAATGTATAATATGTGTCTCTGGGAAAGTAATGGTGCAAACAGGCAAACTTTTATCTTAAAACAGAAGAGGAGAGGCTACAGTAGGTATAGCCACCTAAGTATGAACTTTAGGTCACAATTTCTCAACACTCACCTACTGTACATAAACATCAAAAATAGTCTTAGCAATAGGCTTTTATTTATATGTGCACGTATGTCCACCTTATCCCATATTTACGTTTGGCAACTACTTGGGAATTCAAAGGTGCAGCACTCAGTAATTGTATTATTTTAAAAAAAAGAAAAGAAATGAAGCATATCTACTCTATGAGAAAAGAAATTCTCAAATATCAATTTCCAATTTTAAATTTAATTTCAATAGGAAAATATTAAAAATGTGCACATCTAAATTTTTCCATGTTCTGTATATACATATGTGTGTGTACGTATACATAGAAATACTCATGTACCACACATATTCACAAAATTTTAGTGGAATTATTCTGTCCACTATTTTCCCACATGTAAATGACATCATATCTTTAAAAATGTCAATAATAATATCATTAAAAATAATATTACATTTATACCATCATCAACTTTCTGTGTTTTTATTCTTTCTTCATCCTTATTATGTCCACTGAGCATTAACAGGCCGGATTCTCCTTGCACTTCCACAGATGTTGTGCCAGCTGAATGTTGCTGACATCACATGATACATCTGGTTTACAGCAGCTCAAGTGACAGGAGAATCAGGCAAAAACATCCCCAGGTAAATTAAAAATTGGTTGTATCTGCTCATCTGGACCTGATGAAGATAACACACACCACCATCTAAAATCTGTTGAATGAAAAACATGTAGTTCACCACAAAGTTTTCAACCAGCATCACGCTGAACCAAGCTCCCCCCACCCCTTCAATAAACAAAATAAGTGAGAAAACACCCTAAAAATATGGAGAAAACTTAAACATTGTGTACATTACATACCATATAATACATGACGGTTTAGCATTTGACCTAAACCATTTTCCTGACTAGTCAGAGGAGACCTGATAAATCACTGGTAAAGAAAAAAAATGGTATCCTAGAAATAAAGCATGTATTTCTAATATAAATTAGAACCTGTGTGTATTATATGGTATATACACACATGAAAACAAACTTATCTTTTCTAGTTTTCAATAGCAGTCTCTAAGTGGAGAAAATTGTGTGGTACAAATTTAATAAGCAGCTAAATTTCAAGTTTAACATTCAAATTAATTTGGGGAGCAAACAAAAGGTCCGTGCATCTTTTGACTCTGAAGTCTGACACTCATTCATACATTTTAAAAATGCCCTCTTCAACATTACAAGCAATTTATGGCAAGAATGTACTTTGATGCAAGACACATGACACTTGGCTTACCTTTCAAAGAGTTTTTTTTTAAATAAATCTATTATATAAAGAAATGTGTGTTTGCCAAAAGTCTGTTAAAATTACATCAAAACAACTTTAAAACCTGCTCACTGAGGATAACTGAACTAAATTTCCTGTTTTTAAACATTTAGTTAACAGTTCAGAATATTGCCTGGTGTAGTTTCAATAAAGATGTGTTATGAAGACCCATAAAAGAGTAAACATGTCTCCATTTCAATTTGCTATGACAACAAAACTTATAGAAACAGCCTTCTTGGCTGGACAAGTTCAGTATACGAGTAATCCCTTGCAATTGCTCTATGCCCTTAATGCAATCTGTAATAAAAGAGTGCTTCCCATAAGCCATTATTCACAAAACCTGAAAGTCATGTGACATTCTGAAAAAGTGTCCTGCAGAACAGGTTAACAGTTAATTGAACATACAAATTTGATATATCCATCAAGGCCAGAAAACAAACGACTGGCTATTCCTTGTTATCTGTGCCTGTCAAATTTTACATTTAAAGTTCTCAGGGTGTTTTTGGCTTTTTTTTTTTTTTTCCTTTTTCCTGGGGGACTCACCTTCCATCATTGGTTGGCTTCAAAATATAATTAAGTGGAAGATAGTATCTCACTGTAATTACAAGGAATCCATATGAAAAAGTAAACCTTACATTGGACAATATTGTAGAACACCAGAGTAAGCTCCATAAAGAAATACGTTATCTTCCAGTGTGTGTATATATATATATATATTAAAAAAAAAAACCTAAACCAAAAAACAACCAACCAACCAACCCAAAAAAAACCCCCAAAGGAAGAACTTTATACAAGCAGGTATAGTAACTTTGTTTCAATTAAAGATGCAACTCTCTCTCACTCCTGGCAAGAATAAATTGGTAATGGCACTGCTTCTCCACAGTGCAAAGTATCCTGAGAAATTATTAAGAACAACAAAATACAGGGCTGTCATCACTAAGCTCTTGCACAAAACACAGCAATTAAATATCTTAAATAAATAAAACAGCAGATAACCTATATTGTGTTTATCACAAAACGGGGATGTGACCTGGGACACTGCTAATTCTTCCATCGCTGATAATTAGAAAAGGATTGCATTCAATTACTGTTAATATCTTTCAAGTTATCTATGGCCAATAATGTACAAGGAGGTAATTTGTAATTCAAGTTTTTTTGTTTGTTATTTTTCTCTTCAACTAGCGACAAGTTGAGTTCTAAATTTTACATTGAAATAAGACTCAAATTTAAAAGAAGCCCTCTCAGAGGAGCGTTTTCTAATTTTGTGCAACTTTGATGCAGAGCCCAACACAGTCCTACGAAGAGAGACAGTGCATCTTTAAGCTGATTGGCACTGAAATCCCATTTTCTTTAGCTGCATTCTATTAGCTTGGCCAAGTTATCTCGTAACTCTGTTAGTTCAAATATTTTTCCATCAAGAATTTCTAAAAGTGTCTTCAAGTTATTGCGAAAAGCTTCTTGCTCATTCTGACTTTTCTCCAGACGTTGCTCTAGATCAGACAGCTGGCCTTCCAGGTCTTTGTTTCGAATTTCTACTTCCTTCAGAGAAAATACATAACATGTTAATGTGTCGTCTGCAAACAGAAAGCAGTCTAACCTACTGCTTGTATTCGTGTGCTATTTTTGTCAACTGGTTTTCAAAACGATTTGTTACCCTTTACAGTTTCCACCAAGCCCAAACTAGAACCCAAGTTTTTGTTATGATTGTGCGTGTACTTCCTCCATTTTTTCAGTAATTCATCTGAAGGACAGAAACTTTTGGAGAAGGATAAAATTTAGTCAATGAACAATGGATGTAATATACTTATTCAGGTAAGTTATTGCTTCTATCATTCAGAAATGTGCCGCCCACTGAAAACAGCTTCTCAAAGGTTTACTTAAGTTCAAGTATTCCCTGATTTAGACTACATGAATTGCTCAAGGGCGTAGTCCCCATTCCATGGTCTCATACAGAAACTCATACAGAAATTGCTTTACGGATGGAGGAGTACTACCTTACTCCTGTCCTACATTATAGGCCTTTTCACCCTGAAAACTGAACTAACAAGAACTAGCAGAATTGAACTAGCAGAATTGAACTAGCAGAACTTGAACTAGCAGAATCAAACAAGCAGAAACATGGACTAGCAAGACCGATGTTAAGGTGACATTTATTGTAACAGATTTAAACCAGCAAGTCCAAGTTGAATGTGTTGTCTCGCTGCACCGTGCCCCAAAGCACCCACGTGCAAAGCCCCACAAGCACAGCTGTGGGGTAGCGCGCGAGCCACCAGTGCCACATGGACACTATGTTCCTATGCAGTGGGTGGAAAGACGAAGCAGCAGCATGTTACACACAGCTGAGGGGATCTGACCCCGAGCAAGCTCCACTGTCATTCATGAGGAAGACAAGCCTCCCAGGTGCCAGCCTGCTGGGACCCCTCACAGCTCTGTCTTGCACCTGACAGGGGAGGGAGGTCATGGCTGCTCTGCTGTGTGCAACCTGGGTGCTGTCTCTTCTATCAAATTATGAATGTAGCAATCACATGGGTCTGGAATAGTATATTATTATTTGTCCCATTCATTACACATCTTGTAAATTCATGCTAAATTTCCTGATTTCGGTTATGAAAACCACTTTCAAAGGCAGCACAGGGACAGCATACTTAGCACACCCTACACCCCGTGCAGCCATTCTCTGGGAAAGCGCATAGTGAATTTGCATTCACATACACTAGCATTTTTTCAACGCTGCTTCCCTTTACAGCAGCTTTGTGTCACAAAGCTTTAATGGGCCTGCTCTGAGTTTTTACAACTAGTTTCACATAGCCATAGGGAGGGAGATTTGGCAGCAGTCACTGCTCCCAGCACGAGGAACTCCTCTTTTTGCCCTCCCACTCTCCCACTGTTTTTGTTACAACTCTTCTGTCTCCCTCAAAGCTACCAAATATATACATGTTTACATTGGAGAGATCTCAGCGAACTGTAAGAAACAACCTGACCCATACAGAATATGTATTTGGGCGGTCGAAGCATAACAGGTACAAATGGCACCCTTGTGTCAAAGTCCATGACCCAAGACACATTTCCACCTGTGAGGGGTCTGATGGCAGTGTCAGTCGGCTGCTGCATTGCTGGCTGGAGGAGGGATGGGGTGATGCAGCCAGTGCTCAGTTTCGGCTCCAGGCCTCTGCAGCAGCGGAGAGCTCTGGGACGCCCAGCAGTGGTATAGGTGGAGAAGGCAGAGCCTTGGGAACCTGATCTCCTCAAAATTGTGGCTGCTTGTGCAGCCAAGGGTTACATCCAAGCTGAACTGGAATACCTCCCTTATTTCTTGTTTGTAAATGAGCAAGTTAAAAATAACAGAGTTTTGGTCACTGGTCTTGAACAGCACAGCTGAGAGCAGGAATTACCCCTAGCTGCCAGGATCAAGAGAAGAATTAGTTCAATCGGTTTAACACCAAACAATATAGTTGCCAAAGCACTGAAGGAAGGTAAATGAAGAGTGTTTGTAGAAACAATATAAACTAAAATACATACATGCTTATGTAGTGATTAGCTACCCCACCACTCCTATAAACAAACAAGCTAACTGATTATAACCCAGCAATACCCTCTGAGGGCTCTCCTTCATTGAGGCTACTCCTGACCTCCAAACTGAGCACTGACAAGTACTACCTGGTGTAGTGCCTGCACCGGTTCAAGACCATCTGAGGCCCAGTTACTGCAGTACAGGACAAAAAAGGAAACTTCAAGGTCCTCTCAGCTCTGCAGGAATGACACAGTCCCTTCTCTAGCTCACACAAAACCACCTGCTGTTTTCCCATGTTTGCTCACATCAGGATTCTCCTGTCACTGCTGCTCTTCTACTCACCAAATGCATGTGCTTTAGGAAGTCTCCTTGCCACTGCTCTTACTCCAGAGATGATTCATTTCTATCAGCAGGCAAGCCAGTGTACCATGTTGGTACAAATCCATGGATACATACCTGGTTTTATTTTGAGATATCTGGGCCTGAAGAGCATCCCACTGGCCTGTATCTAGCACTGAAGATCATCTTTCAGCCCCTCCCCAGACACTCTTAAACCGAGGAACTGTGAACTGTTAGGGTGGGAACACCCAGGTAGAACCGAAAGCTTTACATTAGATGTAGGAAATTCAATCCACCTTCAGCAAAAGGCTAACTCTCTGCTGCTAGTCCTTGCCCTGTGCCTCTTCAAATCAAAAGAGCTCCCTTCTTTTGTTTACATTTCCAGTTTGCATATTTTCTTTATATTCCATTGACATCTCTTTCCTAATCCATATACATTTAGTTTCCCAAACATTTTCTCAAGTACACTTTCTCTCACATTTCCTCCTTTTATATTTTCCCTAATTTAGGCTTAACATATTTAATAACATATGGGAAGTAGAACTAACTGAAATATGCCAGGAGCTGTCACTTTTAACTTCTGGAAAAGGCTGCTTCTCCAATTTTACATTTGATACTTACACATATTTACCCTAGAGTAGTATTGATGTTTTTTGCAATAGTATTGCATTACAAGTTCATGATCAGCTTATGTGCAGTTTCCTATTACAAATCAGTCTACCTCAAAACTGTTGAGTCTTGATTGGAAGAAGTGGAGAGGTGTCCACATAATGTAATCTGTTCTCCTAATTGTGTAATTTCACTTTATTTGCAGTTAATCTAATCTAACAATAAACTGACTCTTCCAATACATTCAGGCCCCTTGCAAGCTGTATTTTACACTGTCTTTTCAAGTACTTCTTACAGGAAATCCAGTCATTTCTCATACCTTGTTTCTTTTAGGAAATAAATAAATTATTAACAAGTTATGTTTGTTGTTTGCACTGTAATAATCTTCTGTGGAATTCAGTGCAAGGACCTGAATAAAATATTCAAACCATGAACAACAGCTATATTTAGGAATCAGTCACAGTAATAAAGATATCCTGACTTACTGTGAGAGTCACACTGATCATGACTCATTGATATGTCTTCTCTACACTGCTAATGAAATTGTTAAGTAACAAGGGCCTGAATACTTACCCTTCACAGTGATAACATATTGCTCTTCACTGGAATTTGCCAATAACGGATTTCTAATTTATTCCCTGATAGGAGTGTGCAGAAATGCAATACACCTTGAACGAGTAATTTCTTTGTATGGCAATTTTCATACAGGCTATATTCCAAAATATTTTAGAGTTACATAATCCATTTGCAAGCCCAAGAGGGAAAAATAAAGTGGAAGAAACAAAGAATGAGACAAATAAATAGATACGGACCAAGGAGACAATCACCCTGAAAACAGGTGATAAGTTAACTGAGTGAATGGATGTGAGGCAGTTAGTCTGGAGCTACAGAAGAAAACACCATTTCACTGGTGTCAAAGATGTAGGGTGAAGTGGCTCAGGGAAGGCCAGTACAATCAAAGCAGGATGATTATAGCAAAGCAAAGACTCAAGATCTTTTAGATGGCTGTGTCAGATCAGTAATAAGCTTTAAGCTTAAGAAAGGCAACTTTTAACTCAGATCCTAAGCGAGCTTTAAACTTACTTGAATAGAACCATATAGAACTATTTTCAGAAACTGACTGCCTACAACATGACGTATGGACATATATACACACAATATATCCATTTGGTTACTACAGATATAAATATACCAAAAGGAATCTACTGACATTACAAATTTTAATAAAAACTTAGCATTTTCTAATCTTTCATCTCTTACTAGACTCTCATAGTACTGTTTGCCCAGGGTAGCTAATTCCTGGCTGACTATTACTTTTCATACGATCTTACACTGAAATTATTGCATATGCTACTGCCAGAACAATTTCCAACTTCTATTATAATCTCCCTTTTGAGTCTCTCAGATAAACGCCTTTTCGGCTGGAAACTCCCATTTTCAGCGTAAAGCAGCAAGAATTTTTTGAACAGTGGAAGAGCTAAGCTCAGGTGTATCCAAAACAATCTTTAAAGACAGTTTAAAGTAATAGCACACTTTTCCCAAATAATTTGACTTAAGAATGGGGAAAAATTAATAAACTCATCTTGTTCTTATGTGGTTCATTCTGCACGTTAAAATGAGGTTCAAGGAAGTTCCAATTCATGTAATGCATTTCAAAGAATACCTTCTTAATGATTTTTAAGCTGTGGCTTACCTGATGGGGCTTGCTTTCAGCATGATTTAGGTCAAGCCACAGAACAGTGAGGGTCACCTTTCAGCACTTTGGATTTGGCGCTATTTAATGCTTGAGTTTCCAGTCCTATCAAAACTCTTAAGTCTGAATTCAGACCTTAACCCACCTAAGCTTTGGGTCACCCTCACTCTGAAGACGGGTTTGATAAGGGAGGTGGGTATGCGTTGGCTGGTCAGCCCAGTGACAGACAGACAGGAGCTCATATGTAGCAAGGGAGGGTATACTGAGGGTACACTGATTCCAGTAGGCTGAGGTATCTGGCTTTACACACAGTAAAGAAACAACCAAGAAAAAAACTATAAAACCACAATGATTCTAAATAATTCCAAGAAAATGTCAAAGTGTGTTTTTAAAGTCTATACTACACAAAAACACTTTAACCTTTACTTTCTCAGGGCATGTTTGAAATTGAATACAAACCTGATGATGCAGACTGACAATCTCAGTGGCGTACAAGACATATGGGAAGACACAGCAGTGAAAATGAGACCACAACTGTGCAGGGCATGTACTGATGAAGGACATCTGCTAGCCTGAGAGTACTCTGGACTTGTAAATGAAATTTGGGTCTGTTCCCTCAGGTAAAAATAGCAACTTATAAGAGGTGGAAATTTTTATTTAAATTCCTAAGGATCGTCCCAACCCTCCACTTTGCAGTCTAACATGTATTGATCTGGCACCTTCAGTGAATATAGCGCAAGTTGCTGATGTGAACTGCTCACTTGACGATCGTTTTTCCCTTGTCCCTAAATTAAGATGATGCACTATAGCTTACCTGTAGCTTCTGGGTCAGAGAATCCCTCTGTGCCTGGAGCTCTCTGGCATTGTCAATTTCTTGTTTCAATCCTTCTATTTCCTACGGGAGAAGAAACAACCTTGCTAGCAACACATTACCTGGCTTGGCCTCAGTGCAGGTAAGCAGGCTACTGCTTCTTCTCCTGAGCAAGCCATTCCAATGATACCAAAACTGGCAGTTGGCTGCTGCCAATCACTGCACATGAAATTTAAGCCCTGCTCTCAATACTATGAATCACAGTTCTAAACCAGCAATTCCATTCTGAACAAACAACAATACAGATAAACATTTTCTTTTATAAAAGTCTAAGTTTTATTCTCCCACACAAAGGATCTGAAATAATTTTTTCCTGGAAAATTAAGGGTCCTTGTAATTAGAGAAAAAAATTATACTTTAAATTCTATTAAAATCTATCATTCTCCCTTTTTTCAAGAGAAAAATCAAATTTTCGTCTGTGAGTGGCTTATTATGTGTCACTAGCAGCAGGGCTGAGCATCAAAAAATTGTCTGACTTGACCATTGATTTCTCTAAAAAGGCAGTCTAAACGAAATGGTATCTCTAATTTAGCAAGAAGAAAGTAATAAGGTATAAAAATAATAAATACACGTAAAATAAAGAACAGAAGAGAAACCTTTTCTCAGCTTACTTTCAGGAGACAAGAAAAGAAACAGTTAATGGAACTAAAAGGTGTCAAACTTAAAACTATTAAGTACTTGTCCCCAGAACCACATACTCACCTCCCAGAACTCCTTTCAGAAAAATCTCTTTGCAGCCAAAACTCAGCATAATTCAAAAGTGAATGGGCACCAAAACGGGAAACATTACCAACATGAGACTAATCTCTTAAGCATGAGGGAGTTTGGAAAAGGTTTTGTTCCATTTTGGGATGATATTCTGTAACTACTGTGCCTCTTCTGCACCCTCCTGGGAAACACCTAACAACTGCCCTGCTGGAGGCAAGACCCTGCAGGACACACTGCCCCTATGAACACGTACACCAGTGCCCACTACGTCTGCCACAGAAGGCTCAAGGGCTCTGCTCTTACATGGGGCAAATAATCATTCATACACGGCTCCTTCCACCTTTTTTTTTCCCATCCATAAAGAAGCGATCCTCAATCATTCTGTGGCACAAACCTGCTTTCCTCTAGGACTCGTGCCAGTGCAAGCATTACTGCCGTTCCTGTTATTTTCTTGCTGCTGGTCCAGGCCGAGGCAGGTGGCACAATAAATACATCAAGTTTCAGGATGGGGGCTTAGCATGCATTTAAGGAAAGGCTGATCTTAGGGATCATAAAAGCCAGCTATATTAACATAGCCTAAAAAAAAGATTGACCTGAAAAATGCATTGATCTAGTATTTGTTTCAAACCCTACTCCCTAGAAAAAGGAAAGTGTGCTTATGAAAACTTCCCTTCTTAGTGAATTTGGACTGCATCAGTGTGATGACTGCTCTGTGGAAACCACGTATGAGTTACTTTTGCAAACAGAGATGCTTGGTAAAAGCAAACAGGAAAACATGATACCTTTTTTTGTTGTTCAGATACCCAGCTCTATATTGGACTGTTGTAATTGTATACACAGGAAAATATTAATAATTTCAAAGAAGCTGAAAAAATTTTACTTCATAACATCTATATGAAATAATACAGTATTTACCAGCCATCAGACGCTTAATATTAAAAGCCTTTAGAAATGACATAACAGAAGAGCCAAGAATAAATCTTAGCAAATACCTCTTCTTTTTTCTTCAGTGTAGACTCTAACTCCTGTATTGTCTGGTTTAATTCTGTTTTATGTGTGTGGACTGCATTGGCTTGACTGCTCACACACTCTAGCTCAGTCACCTGTTGAAATAAGTAGAAGCAACATATACAGAATTAATTTCAACAAATTCAAGGTACTATTACTTCTTTGCAGCAATAGCTGCATTGGAAAAGTAGTCTTAGTTCTGGGTAACTCATGTTGATTAAAATGGTGAAGGTGTTCTTACGAAGCTAGCATAAAATTCCTTAACATATTGTTAAATTTAATTTAATTAAACAGTAAAATGGTTGCTATGCCTTCTTGAAAACAATAAATTTAATATGTTGCAGGCTGAAAAGAATATTAATTAAAATTTACACTAAATAATTATTGTAAACTTTATGAAAGAAGCTGACTTACCATTTCAGAAACAGTAATGGCTAGACAATTAAACACAGAGCTGTCTAGCTAACCTCTCCATCTGACACTTTTTAATGCTGTACCATCTTAATCAACTAAGCCACAATGCTCACCCACTTCCTAGCAAGCCAATTAACATTTCACAGTCTCAATTTCTAACTCAGCATCAACAGTGTAATAGCAGATACTCAGCCACCAATGTACAGTTGCCAGCTTCTTACTTCCTCTTGTTTCAGATCTCATCTCTCAGTCACAAAGCCAACAGCTAATGGCATGATTTGGATTTGCACAGTACCTCTTTATTAGCAGACAGCAAACACTCTCCACCTGCCCTTGGATAAGTTAAGATACCTGGCAGTAGTATGGCCTTTTTATTTTATTCTTTAATCAAAGTGATGTTAATATCCTGCCATTCACAGGTAAACAGTTGTCAAAAAAATAGCTTCTGCACCAAATAAATAAAATCCATACAACTAGAGTCTATGCAGAAAAGTTTTTGTTCAGGTACATCTCAAATTACAGATCAAAATATTAAAGAACACTCACACTGCATGTCTGCGTGGATGTGTGCACTAAAATATTTTTGTTTAATAACAAACTGTTAAAATATTAAAAATACTATTTAAAACCAAATAACTCTTTTTTTTTTTTCCAGAAGGTATGAGCCTGTCAATCTTAGTATACAGTCTTCAACAGAGGTGCACCATCTACCTACAGTAACTAACAAATCTGGTCTAAAAACTCCTTTGAACAAAGTGCTACCCAATTCTGCAACAAAAACCTTTCGGTCTCCATTTAAGTTTCCTGGAGAAGTAGCCCTTAGACAGAGGGCAGGCATTCTCCAGGATAATTTTATTTCTTAGATAAAAGAACACCTTGAGGAAACCAGCTTGGTGTCTTCCAGCACCAATGTAGTCTAGCTGGTGAAGTCACTGTGATGTCAGTAATTTCAGACTCTAAACTATTTCTAGGCTTAAAAGGTAGACTACTGAGTGCAGAGAGAAGTCAAAGGAAAGCCAAGATGAAATACAAGAAAATTAATACAAAATCCCTACCAACTTCTCCCTTCAGAGTCACATGGCGTGAACTTCCTCTCTGTAACAGCCATGATGAGCCTAGTTTCTTCTACTGGAAAACTGTGATTAGATGTTTTTGCACATCAGTTTATAAATGGAGAGAACTGAGATCACAGCAAATTCTTGGGAGGGGTATGGGAAATGAGGGATGAGGATACAGCTTGGTGACATAATACCCTACCCCCCACCCCAAAGAACTCTTTTTTTCTGGAATCGTCCCAAAAGAAATATCAATGCTTATGGCAAAAAGTAATAGCAGTTTGCTCAGTTTTATATGCCACGAAGCATTACAAGTGAAGTCTTAGATAATTTTCTTAATTTGCTTCCATTACACAAAAATATATCTATTTAGGTTCCTTGTGACTGCTACCAATTGTGACTATTACAGTATTCACCACTACAATTACACAAACACAAACAAGCAGAATTGGAACACACCAACTGGGATAAAACTATGTCTACACAGTATCTGAACTAACATCCAGATCCAGCAAAAATCACAAAGGCACAGAGTAATTTAGGCTGGAAGGAGACCCTGGTGGTCATCTGGTCGAGGCCAGTTTTGAAGTCACATTGGTTGCTCAGGGTCTTGCCCAGTCAAGAACCCTTTGCTGTCTAGTAGAACTGCCAGAGTTTTATGCAGATTCCTGTATTTCTGACACTGCAGGTTTACGCAGAGCTCTAGCTCATTCCTAAGTTTTGCTAGAACTGTCAAACTCACTTGCCTCACTCACCTTCACCCCTTCTGATGTTTAACTTCTCAAATATTTCCAAGGTTTTCTGCTGAACTGAGTCTTGAATTGGAGGTGGAAGCCTCTGTGAACCCAGGGCTAGGGTTGTTAGGAGAACCCAGGGTCAGGCCCTGTCTTGCCCATTGTGAAAGACTGGAACATTGAATGGCAACCTCCAAGAAGGCCAATCTCTCTTTTAAAGCTGTTGCACACAGCAACACCCACTGGCACTTATTAAGCACTGGCCCAGTGAATACTTATTTACACAAAGTGTAAGAGCCTCAACCGGAGAGACAGAAGAAAACACAGTCCCCAAACCACCTCTGTCCTAGCACCTAGTGCCTTGGAAGCAAGTCTGCAGAGGTGTCTCAACCTGTGACTGAGGAAGCCCTTGGACACTCGCTGTTCTCCACATGGCTTCCTCTGGGCTGGTACACACAGAGGGGATGCATGTGTTGGTGCAAGCTCGGAATCCAAGGAGGCTGGTGGATTGAACTGCAGTGGATGAAATGTTACTGCTCTCAGCTGCGTGTATGGTTGCTGGCTGAAAACACCTTCTGCAACACCCCCGCCAGCTCACGTGAACGTTTCCCAGTATGCTCCGGTCCATACTAACTCAAAACATCTGTTGAAATTGCTTAAGCAAACACAGCTAATTTTGCCTGAGCAGAGCAGGTTGTCCTGTCACAAACCTTCTTGCCAACAGAGGCAACTGCTGTCAGAAGGGCAATTAATTATCAACACTAGAAGGGCTGTGATGTCTTACTTTGGTACAGCTTTTCTCTGGGCAAACATTCATCTCTTACTGCTTATGCAAAAAAAAATAACGCATTGCTCAACTTTGTTTACTGTTTGTTGAAAAATCAGTAAGTTGGAAAAAAAGAACAAATTCAAAAAATTCAAAAAATGCCATTATTTAATTGCAGTCTTAGTTAAATGCTCATTCCTACAGAGATCTGAAAAGATGTCAAATACCTTCATGATGTTATCTTCCTGAACGTACCTATAAAAAAGAAAATCATATTGTGACCCTTTCAAAAATATCTATAGAGTAAGATGGGCTGGAAAATGATGTGATATAAAGAATATGCAGTTGAAAATAGAAATAACAAAAGATAAAGCTCTAGGCAAAAATCTGGACAGCATTTACTTGCTCTATTTCCTTGTTTCAAATTGAATTTATTTTTCTCATGACCAATGGTCCAAAAATCATTAAAAATAACTGTTTGTGCATTATGCACAGAAGGGGGCATAAAATGAAGCTAAAATGCTTTAGTCTGACCCTCCCATGTGCTATTTTCAGGGACATTTCCTCATTCAGTGTTTCATGTTTAAGAGCAAGCTTCAATCAATCATTTGCACAGCAACACTGCGCAATGTACCTATGATTAAGCCTTGTTTCCAGTACAGAATTCAGACTGAAAGAACAGTCTTTGAACAGTAACTGATTAAAGAAGGTCTCTTCTATTATGCTATTGTAAGACTGTACTGACTTGCATATCTGAAAAAAGTCAATACTGTGGCTTCATATTTGAGATTAAAAAAGTATGGTTGTTAGCCTCTGCTTCTTTATTTTGCATTTATCATCCAGGTAAGGATTGCACGTAGGGAAAAAAATTCTGAAAGGGCTTTTTAGTGACTAATGAGCTAACTCCTCTAGTATATGGCTGGTATTATACTTAACTGCACACTTCTGTGAGAAATACGTCAGCTGAAATAAGACAGCAAGGCGACTTGTTCTGTCAGAGCCTAGACCTTCCTTCTCAGCAGAGGCCTTTCTAGAGTTTTCTGGAAATTTTAATCTAGGGTCAAAAGCCTATAAATAGAGGAGGATGCCAGGCAGAAATTTTCATTGCAGCAGACAGCTAGCACATAGTAGGCTGCAGGGAAGACTGGAAGAGTGAGGCTTTGGGCCACATAACACAAGGACTAGCAGCCTTGATATGAGCTTTAGACAGTAAGTAAAGACTTCAGTTAGACAGAGGCAAAGAAGGTGGAATGACAGAAATATTTCAAGTGGTCACCTTCCCCAAGCAATTATTGAATCAGTGCTATGTTTGCTGCAGGTTGATTCATTTTTTTCAAATCACTTTCTTGAGATAAATTTGTACACTTCTGATCTCAAACAACAACAGTTTTTGTTCAGCATCTTAAATTCAGCACCAATAGATCATGAAATTCCTTCTAAACTTCATACAGAAATTACTTCAACTGCTACAGAAATGTAAAGGAAGACAGATTAGAACACATTTTCAGTGTAGCTGTAGCCTGTTTTGTTGACGCTATTAACATGTTGTTTCCTAAAGGTATTTTTATCCCTTCTATTTAGCGTGGAATGCAATATACAAGGCCTACTTGCCCAGGCTATGGTGCAGAACAGGCAGAGTGCTCACATGCAAGACTGAACTTAAGTATTAATTATGTATTTTTAGCTGGTTGAGTTACATCCCTAAAGGGATGATAACTGTGACTGTGACAATATTATTCCATCAATAATTCAAGATGAACCTCCTACAAAGAAAAAAGAGCCCTTCGCTTTCCACAAGAAGAGAAATGATGTTACCTGGGTCAGCAAAACTAGGAATAACTCTATAAAGTTTCGTATGATTTATGCAGAAGAAGCCTCTCAGTTCTTAATGGTGGACAGTAAGATGCAAGACAGCATACAACAAGCCGATCATAAAAATAATTCCAGTATAGCTTTCAAGAATAAAAAACTTTGGAAAGGTTTTTGATGCTAAGAAATGTGAAAATGCAGAAAAAAAGGAGAATTGCTTTTCAAGGTTGTTGCTGAAAGAACAAAACCCACACCATAGTATTATTCATGTACATCACTTCTGACAGCAAATTAATTATTGAGGTTTTCCAAGATTTACCCGTAGATAAAATGATAACCTGGGGGCAGGGGGAGTTTTGTGCATTACCAACAAGATATTACTTTTTCTACACAGAAAACAATTAAAGATTTTGCTGAAAAGGACACATTTTCCTCTGTGGGCACTGATGCCACAAGCCATGGAAGCATCAAAATGTTTTCCATAGTTATTCATTTCTACAGAGATGGAAGAAGAATAATCCGTCATCTGCTTGATTTTTGTGAAGAAAGTAATGAAACTGCAATAGGAATATTTGAAAATATAAGTTGTTTACTAAAGTCAATGCTTTGATCTTTAGCCATGATTATTTGCAACTGATAATGCTAATACGAACTTCAGGGGACATCCCTTTCTCTGCAATCTAATCAGCAGATATTCTTTTCCAGCTATCTGGCCAGCTCATGGAATACATGCAATAGCAAACACAGTACAGATATGTCACCCTTTAATGCTGAGGATTTAAATCCAGTAATTTCCTCATCCTCCAGCGAGTTTTGGAATTACAGGATGTATTTCAGTCTACAAACCTTTGACTACATAAAAATTTTGTGGCATGCCTCCACAAAGTATGCTTTTTGTAACTTGCAGATAAATGGGTCTTAACATTTTTCTTAGGTTTTCTAGAAAGATGAAGATGGGGATAAGAGACCCTTCTCTGAAAACTTTTTTTTTCCTTCCTCAGAGTGGCAGTTGTTTGATTGGTGGTTTGGGTTTTTTTCAAATTATAATCTTGTATATGACACATTCAGTGAAAGTGAATTCCCAGAAAAGAAACCCCTAATGAAATAGTCTTGGGTCCTAAATGCAATTCTACTCTAAAAACAAATCAAAGCAAGGAAAAAGACAGAAAAAACTTGCCTTCAATTCACCACACATTAAAAAAAGACTAATTCATATTTTGATTTCAGGAACACAATCTGATTCACCTGCTCTGTTTGAAGAGAAACTGTCTTTTTAGTAAGCTGTAATTATGAAACAAGGGTTGAACGTTGAAAAAGGCTAGATATGGATTATTTGTATTACGAATCACACACAGAAAGTATGCTAAGAATATGTGCTGGGTTTCAGAAATCCTGTCCTAGGAAATGCTCTGATACTCCAATGTCAAGACTGACAATACATACCATTTCAAAAATAATATGGTACTTATGATAGGTGAAATGGACATTGGAGGAGCAAAAATGTACACCTGAGAAAAAAAAACATATCCCTGAAATAAAATGCTTTTATTTTTCCTTTGGTATCCCCTCATGCCATGCAAAGAAGGTGGTCAGCCTCTGCAATGCTTTCTCAAGGATTTTTGAAATATTACCCTGGATTTCTTTTTATTAGAAACTAGTTCCACTGCAAGAAGGATAACCAACCTTACGCAGATAATTACAGCCTTCTCTGAAATATGAGCTTTTTTTTTTTAAGGCAAGATTGTAATTTCAAGAATAATAAAGTCACTATATTCCCATATGTCCTCTAAAAACTCAACCATCGAAGTTAGAACAGTTATCCCTTCCGGATCTTACTGTGCCATAGAAAAATCTAATACTCCCCAGAGCATCTCTCTTGACATTTGGTCAATATTTAACGTTATGATCTCACTTAGGCAAGAGCTGCCATTTCTTTTTGCCTTTTCAGGAGTCTCTAGTGCAACAAGAGTTTGCTTGCAATTCTGGATGAAAGGACTGCATATGTAAATATATGGACTTAGGTCATCCATTTTCTATGCACTCAGAATAGGTCCATCTCCATACATATTTTTTTCAAATAAATGCATAGACCAATATTAACAAAATTATAATCCCACTGTTTTGACTAAATTGCCAAGCTACCCATATCTACCCTGCAAAATGCTCATCTATTTTTATTATAAACAAATGGCACCAAGCTGCTATCTAGCCACATACTAACTACAGTATCTTAAGCAGGAAGTTATACTTGGATAACTTTTTTCTTTTAACAATCAAACAAAATTTAAATACAATATAAATTTGGATTATTCAGTGGAGGTAGCAGGGACACAGTCTTAAAAGAAGGATGACAAGAGACAGGCATCACAATAAAAAGGTGCATTGCCAATAAATTTCTGGATCAAAACTCCATTAATAAATTTCTTGTTACCACACTTTCTGTCACCTTCTTTTGTATTTCCCCTTTTAGCTAATGTCCTTCCTCGGCCACATAAAACCAAACAGTTATTCATGGCAATCCCACAGTGGTGCCAGTAAGACTTCTCAGCAAGTATGAAGCCCACAATATGGGCTCTGATTCAGCAAGCAACTTTATCACATCTGCATATTTGAAATTTAGTTTTGGTTGTTCAAGTATTAATGCAGATGGTGGAAACATGGAGGTGACTGCTAAAGGGTCTGCGAAGATTTTCTATAGATAATCTGAGCAGATGTCTTATATAGCACTCCATACTTTTTATAGACTTTAATAACTGCATTTATATATTGTTGTTTTCTTTAAGTAGCACAGAAATAGCCCAATAAAATGACCAGTTTTATTTCTATGTGCTTACATATTTTTTTAATATTCCCTTTAAAATGTCTTTTAGCAGTAGTGAAATCAGGGTCCATTATTTGTCAGGTGATTTTGATGACTACATAAGATGTCCTCATACTTATTTCATTCATTGAATGAAAGAACAGTCATAATAGGCTAATTTTACCTTATTTCCTAGGAAATCCTGGTAAAATAACAAGCTAGAATGCAAGAGTTTACCCCTCTGCTCTTTCAGGAATACCCAAGAGCTTTATCACTTCCCTTTACCTTTTTTTCTCTTAGTATTCTTTTCCTGCAGATGAATGATCTTCAAGGACTGCAGATTTTATTATTATGCACTGGTGTTATTACTCTGTGCTATTGCCCAGTGTCATAGGATGATTTACTTTAGCAGTTAGCATGGAAGACAAAAATTTATCATTTTCATTTTTACATGACAAAGACAGAACTTCGGGTTACTTTCCATAATTCATATCAGCATTCAATCCTTTCGTTTTTGTGGCATCAGGATTAATACTAGTTCCAGTGCTATTCTGTTTGTCTGAAGTAGCTCACTTCTGGATTTTTCTTCATGTTACTGAGCTGTTCTAAACTCATTAATCCCGTTTGACTTCAAAAAGCTATGCAAGGTGTGTAGGAGTGCTCCCCAACCCTGTTTAAGAGAAATCCTTGCTATTAAGTTGCTTCTGAGCAGATTAGAGGACAGAAGGCTGAGAGCTCCAAGTTAAGCTCTTCACTGGGGATCACATCTTCCCAGAATTATCTCTTTCTATTTGAGAGGGAAAAAACATATACTCATTTAACAAACTTCTGAAAAACATAATGTCTGACAAAATGTCAAAGTACAGTATTTCTGACTTAAGCTCACAATATATCAGAAGAGAGTAAAATAATTTATTGAGAACTTTGCTCTCAGCCACACTGCATCTGTATTGCTTCTTCTCAGCATCAGGCATTATTAATGCAGAGAACAAATGGAAGAAGAAAGATAAAGGCCTCAGAGAAAGCAAATAAATGTAGGTTAATAAGAAAAGCTGAACTGATAGATATGTAAATCTTATACTTCAACAGAAATGGCAAATAATAAATGAAAATAATTTTTTAAAATGCAATCAAAATCAAAGAAAGGGGTATTTTAGCTTTGTTTCTGTATTTGAAAAAGTATAAACAATGTGATACACAGAAAAACTATTTCAGTGCAATTTGAAAACAATTATAGAATAAAACAGTTTGGGCTTAAAGTATTTTACAACAACTTAAAAATAAAAGTTTACAGCAAATACTGCATGAGACAAAAGACCCAGTTTACCACAATGAATGAAAAAAATAGAAAAGAATGAGATATAATGTAAAATTGAAGGATGTTTATAAATACACATAACAAGGTTCAAACTGTGGAAAAAGGTACCGTAAGAAGTCAAATAAGAAGACAGTATTAGCAATTATTTTTTTTTTAATATAAAGATGAAACTGTTTAGGTAAAGAAGGCTATTTATAAGGCTCTGTATATAAAGAAGAAACTAAAGATGGAAATAATAATGCCAAGTTTACTAATCAATATGCATCACTTCTCCACACACACCATACTTGACAGAGTATATGAGCCTGCTGTAACGTGCGAACAGATGACTCAGGCATCAAAACTTGTATATAAACCTAAAACACATAAGGAGTGAATACTCCTTTGGAGACTGGTCTATTTTATACAAGACTATGATCTTGTAAGCGAGCGTATCCTTTCAATGCATTCATATGTACACACATTCTTCTTCTCCAAGAGTGTGGGCAAGATGCTGTGACAGCCAACTTTTCCATATAAAAAAACAACTAAATCACAACTGAACATGCAAACTAACTTCCAAATTTTTATTTCTCCTTGAAACCATTTTTTCTATGAGTATTTCTAAAAATCCAGTCTATTCAACTTTTCTTGCCAGTGTCTTTTGGATCAAACCCCATTTTTCTTCTGAACTGGCAACAGATGTGAGTTGCAGCATGGCAAATTTCCATTAGTTAAGATATTAAGAAAAATAATTGGACAAGGGTGGTCAAATATTTGAAAAAGCTGCCCAGAGAGGCTGTGGGATCTCCATTTTTTGAGACTTGATTCACAGACCTG
The DNA here is from genome assembly GCF_963921805.1 of Phalacrocorax carbo. Lineage (NCBI taxonomy): Eukaryota > Metazoa > Chordata > Aves > Suliformes > Phalacrocoracidae > Phalacrocorax > Phalacrocorax carbo. The sequence goes on along the minus strand of NC_087548.1, from coordinate 26,992,417 downwards.
AGTAACCTGATCCAGCCCTGGAGTTGGACCTAACTTCAAATCTGGCTCTGCTTTCAGTGGAGAATTGGAACAGATAACGTCCCAGGTTCTCCTCCATGCTAAATTATTCTGTGATTCTATGAACTAAGGATGGAGTTCATTTCATCTGACTAAAAGCACATATCTAGGACTATCTAGATGATTATCCTATGAAGAAAGACAAACACTTACAGAAGCAAACTCAACACCTTAGTCATCCTTCTTAAGACTGGGACACTTACTCTTCATGTTTTTGTGTCTCCAAGCATTACAAGAAAAAAAGATTACCAGCCTAGACTCGATATATAACTTCTACATAATCTCAGGTGTGATGGATTCCAGTTTGAGGAACATTTTTTGATCAACTGCAGCTATGTGTTTATACTGAGCTGAACAGATAAACTCAACAGAAAGATAACATAATACAGTGACTTAACACCACTTGCTGCCACATGAACCATAACCAACAGTCTCCAGATCTGCCAATTCAACAGCATGTTTTCGATCTCTGTAGGGGAGAAGCAATGTCTTTTTGAAATGGAACACAATTTCAATTTGAAAGATCAGTCTCCAGCATGAAGGTCAGAAGAGCTCTTGTATCACACCATGTAGGTAACAGATTATTTTTTTTGTTCTGCAAACTTTTGCCTAGTGAGTTCAATCTATTGGGTTAGCCAAGTCTATATTTTATTAAAGGCAATTCCAACAGAGGGCAGTACTCTTGATGAATCATTCTGTCATAATTTACAGGCATGTCCAGAGAGACATAGGCACAGAACATTCCTATTTCTACATGACGTATCAACAAGCCCCAAGGTCACAGATTACAGAAACATTTAATAAAGGCATGTAAACAGTCATCAAAAGAGCATAGTGTAGACAATCCTGTGTTATAAGATTTTGCTTGCCCTCAAAAATACAAAATAACTGCAGGAAATTTGCTGGGGAAAGGTTATGAAAAATCATCAGCTATTAATCAATGTAGCTACTAAGACTTGGTTACTACTTCTGTTAACAGTAGTATCATATAAAAGCAAAATGACTTGCTAAAAGTTCCTGTGTTCATTAACTGTATTTTCCAATAACGGATTTTAAATAAGATTTGACTAAGAGTGAGATTATAATCAAGAAAAAAGGAACTTTGCCCATCTTGCCTAGCTAGGTCTCCCCACATCAAAAGCAGATGCTGTTGTTGTGCGTTACTTTTCGTTCTTAGGCAAGGACTGCATTGTCTCAGCTTTGCAACAGGAGGTTTTAATTCATTTTATTAGGAAGAATACTACATCATTCTGCCCACTTTTTTGTAATGAGTTCTTCACTGTAAAGCCTATCTGGTAGTCAAATACACTCAAGCATCTGTACTATAGTAATTTTAATACAAGGTTGTAACTGAAATAATTTTATCAACAGTGACTATTATCATCTATTCACAAACCTGGAGCACAGGTTAGATCTCCACCCTGCCAAAGGGGAAGCCTAAGTGAGATGTCAGACAAAGCAGAAGTCTCCCTCTGTACAAACACACGATAAGCTTGTTCCTGACTCGAAAATTTCTGAGGCAAAGCAGTTTTGTCATCAACTGCCAAGTTCTTGAACTGAAAGCACTTTGCAAAAAGCACTGGTTTTAATTACACTTCATGCATTTTGCCCAGCCAGTTATGGCACACACTGTTACAGTCCATCGGAAATTATCACTCTTCTCTATCAAATAATTTGGCTGGGACTTCAGGAACCTTGCATGCAAGTCAGTCTAGCTATAGGACTGCCTCAACAACCTGCCATTTCCCCACATTTCTCAAGCTTAAGGGAATTCTTGCTACCCTTCCATATCCCCAGGTTCAATGCAGCCTGCTGAATTTCTCCACCCTCAGATGAATATGAGCTGTCTTCTTAGAACTACTAACAGCCACAAGCTGGACAGGTCAAGAGCAGGTCTGAAAGAACCCTTTGCAATTTGCAGGATTTGGCTAACTGTAACTGCCATACCTTATTTCATATGGGTGACTACAGCATACAAAACCAAACTAAAAGGTCTGTGATGTTTGCTACTTGACCCTTCCCTTCTTGTCAGCATATTCATGAAACCTGTTTTCATGCAAAAAAGCCGTGCTTTGGTTTGGTTTTATTTTCTTAACTCAGTACTACTCCTTGATATTTAAGTTAACTGATATATAAAAAAAGCAATACAGCTTCACGAAAGACATCTTGCCTCCATATATGTGCTAAACCTGCCTTCAATTTGCACAAAAATGTGTCCTAAGCTATGATGACAAATTCATATGGATAAAGGTGAATAGATTATACAATATATAGTTACATGTGAAAATAAAAGAGAAATGAGAATATTATCTACTTGCTTTTATAATGCAGCCTTCAACCTTGCATGCTTTTTCCTCCCCCAAACACTGTCACTTTTTCCCCCCCGTGCACTGATTTCTGGTTTGCCAAATGACCTCTGCAAAATTTACAGCGAAGGGAACTGGACCCAGCCCCTCCTGTATGAAAGTGAGAGCAGATCTCTAATTACATATAATGATCTTGAATCTATGTTCAGTTTTCTTTAGGTGCAAGGATCAGAGGGAGCTGTCACCTTTGTTATATGTGGAAACTACATCAGGGTTACTTTAAGTTACAGATTTGATGTCAGGTGTCTGTGGGCTTAATTGCAAGAAGGACTGAAGTGTAACGCTATGGAAAAGATCCTGAAACAGATGTGATGGCATCAAATGAAGAGTGAAAGCTGGCAAAGATGTCATAAGGTCAGATAACTCTCCCTGCAACAATACCCTATGCAGAAAAGGAACTGCTACAAGGGAAAATTTTTCCCAACAGAGAACCCCTGCGTACTTTAAAGTAATCATTAATTTCTGTCTCAAAGATTAACCTAAAGCCCCAACAATAAACTTACTTGCTTTACTTGAACATGAGCGAATACAGTCACCAGTACTTCCACCACAAGGATCCTGGCTGTTTGTATCGACTTACCCGCTTATGAAGACGTTCTGCTTCCTCCTGATACGCAGCAAGTTGTTGTTTCCATTGTTTTACATTGGCAGTGGACTCCAGCAGGGCTGCTGTGAGCTTAGCATTATTACCCTTGAGCGTGGCCAGTTCTGCCTCCCAGTGCTTGCTGATTGTCGAACTGCACATACAGAATGAGAATAGTCAGAGCCCCCAGATCGCTTCCCCCGGTTTTTTTTCTTAAAATGTCGTACAATTTTTTTTTTTTCAAAATATCCAGGAGAAATAGTATTATGCAAAAATCCTATAACTGAATGTCCAAATGAGAACCCAAATGCTCAAATCATCAAAACTGTAATTTCAGAAATGTAGATATATCATTATTGGAAAACAACCTCTGCTGTCCCTGTTCAACAGGGTATGTTTTTTTAATAAAATGTTAAGAATGATGAAATCCACATCAGCTTCCCAAAAGCAACAGCACGTAATTCTAGAATATGTAAATCATTAGTCACTATATTAATATATATGTATGAAGTGAAAGTGCTTTTTTAATCTACTACTTTATGAAACATATTGTAGAAAAAGATTTGTCACGAGCTTGAGTAAAGAGAACTGATGTAGTGCTTTGGAACTACAGCTTAGTTGTCTTAATTCAAGCCTTCTATCCCAGAAAGATACTTTCTTTATTAAATACCATGTTTAATTGTACTTGCAAACTCAAAGATCTTGAATTTCAACACCATAATATTATGAATACGCCTCTCCTCAATAATATCAGCAAAGAGACTAAAGGTCAAGGAGCACAGAGATATTATTACTTCATTACAAAGAGGAAGCCAATGTTGGCTTTTACTGATGCAGTCTATGGAGGAACAATCCTTGCCTGTGGTTTAGTTATTCTCTGAGCAAACATAGGGCTTTAATTTTCACAGGTAACTAGTTTGCCATCATCCAGAGATCCTATCTTAGCACTCAGTATGCAAGGGAAAAACATCTCAGGCACATCAGGTGAATATATTAGTATGCCAATAGCACATTCATGTTTACTTGTATAATTCTATCAGCATATGAGATGCACATCTACATGGAAAATACATACAGAAAATAATTCATTTTGTCTAGTTGGCTTACTATTAAAGGCAACATTGAAAACCAAAGATCAAACATATGCACATATGAACAATGAAACATTCTGCCACCGTTTTGTCCACTGAATTTTCTTCTTCCACTTCAGGCATATGCACAGCCCATCTTACCAAAGCATATTTCAAAAACATTATGACTCCTATAAATGCTCGTTAGGTGTTCAAAATCAACAGCCAACAAGGAACACTAATTACCAATTCAAAACACATCTACTGTTTCACTAAAAAAACATGTCTGATTCTTCCATGCTCCAGCATTTCCTTCCAAAAATGCTGCTTCATGCCCTTGAACAGGAGTATAAGTTCCTTCAGAAGCAGAATACAGGTTCTTTCAAACTGCTTTAGCATTTCATGATGTATTCAACTAATTAGAAGTTCACCACTGAAAATTTTAAATCTTAAATGACTAAACTAAAATAAGGATAATCCTACTTCATCAGGGAATGCTGTCTCACATATTAAAGAAGATGAGAACAAATTTCTGTAACAACGTCTACTCTTCTGTTTCTCTAATCAGATTTACTTTTCACTTACAGTAGCACAGCTGATCAACAAATTCTGTAAAAACATGTCAAAAAAATCTAGTTCATTATCACATTCATAACTCCTCCTTGATGTTCTGATCAGGCAAACAAATATCCATTCCAGACATTTCATGCAATTGAGTAGTTCTATTTTGTAGTCCTGCTATGGCAGGACTAGTAGTAAATTTTTTGTGTATGACACCTATACATAGAATCATAGAATTATTAAGGTTGGAAAAGACCTCTAAGATCATCAAGTCCAACCATCAACCCAACACTACTATGACTTTCTAAACCACGTCCTGAAGTGCTGCGTCGATGTGTCTTTTAAACACCTCCAGGGATGGTGACTCCACCACCTCTCTGGGCAGCCTGTTCCAATGCCTGACCACTCTTCCAGTGAATAAATTTTTCCTAACATCCAGTCTAAACCTCCTCTGACTCAGCTTGAAGCCGTTTCCTCTTGTTCTACCGCTAGTGACCTGGGAGAAGAGACCAACACCCACCTCACTACAACCTCCTTCCAGGTAGCAGTAGAAAGCAATAAGGTCTCCCCTCAGCCTCCTCCAGACTAAACAACACCAGCTCTGCCAGTTGCTCATGAGACCTACTCTCAGGACCCTTCACCAGCTTCACTGCCCTTCTCTGGACACACTCCAGCACCTCAATATCCTGGTAGTGATGGCCCCAAAATGAACACAGTATTTGAGGTGTGGCCTCACCAGTGCCGAGTACAGGGGCACAATCACTTCCCTGCTCCTGCTGGCCACACTATTCCTGATACAAGCCAGGATGCTGTTGGCCTTCTTGGCCGCCAGGGCACACTGCTGGCTCATGTTCAGTTGGCTGTCAACCAACACCCCCAGGTCCTTTTCCGCTGGGCAGCTTTCCAGCCACTTTTCCACAAGCCTGTAATGTTGCATGGGGTTGTTGTGACCCAAGTGCAGGACCCGATACTTGGCCTTTTTAAACCTCATACAATTGGCCTCGGCCCCTCGATCCAGCCTGTCCAGGTTCCTCAAGTAGATCAACACTACTTGGTGTCATCTGCAAACCTACTGAGGGTGCACTCGATCGCCTCATCCAGATCATTAATAAAGACATTAAATAAGACTGGCCCCAAAAATGAGCCCTGGGGATCCCCGCTCGTGACTGGCAACCAACTGATTTAGCTCCGTTCCCCACAAGGCTCTGGGCTCGGCCACCCAGCCAGTTTTTTACCCAGCCAAGAGTACACCTGTCCAAGACATTAGCTGCCAGCTTCTCTAAGAGGACTCTGTCGGAGACAGTGTCAAAGGCTTGGTGCCTATATCTGTCAAGCTACATTGGTTCAAATTTATCAACAGTTCCCAAGGAAATGTTGAGAAACATTCAGTGCAGACACAATGAGAATTATCCCTCAGAAGAGAAGATCCTGGTGCTAACACCCAGGAGAGGGAACAAACAGATGCAGAAGCTGAAGGACACGTGTGGAAAATTCAGAGGGCTCCCAACAACTGTTAAAGCCCATGTCCAGAATTTTGATGACAGTACCTCAGGAGAGGTATGGGAGAGCTGCACAAACTCCTTCTCTCTAAAACCTTTTACTTAGTTTCCATTTGAAAGGCTTTTTACTAAAAGCAAACTAATTTTGCTCTCAGTGCATTAGATTCTATCATAAGAAATACACACACAGCTCTATCAGGTTGTCTTAACAACCACGAATATCTAAACCAAACCAAACTGTTCCTCATGTGTTCTGAAATTGTTTGCTCTAGGAAGCACATGAAATATGAACACTTACTCAGTGACCAAAGTGATCCAAAATGCAGTGCAACTTCGACCAAAACACCCTTCAGTTTTACTCTGCAGTGCAAAGAGCGAGACTGTATGTATACATTGTGGTACACAGGCACACACATTTGCAGTCCTGTACTGCAAGAATTCAATCTGCATACATATTTTGTTTTGTTCTAAAAGCCTTCCATTCCTTTGCAGGCAGTGTCAGAATTTTAACAGTGTTTTCTTCAGACCCGTCCAAATTAACATCACTGAGCACCTGGCACACTCACAAGTTTCAAAACGATCCTTCAAAAAGAGAGACATCCTTTACACTCCTGCTTCTCAGTGTGAAAAGCTCCACCAAACTTTTAAAATATCATAACAGAGAATAAAGGTGGGTCATTTCCCTTGTGAAACTTCTGAACATATGAAAATAAGAGAAAACGCTGTTTTGCACACATCACTATATTAGTACCAAATACAAGAGGCAGAATGGGCCTTTAATGGATAACAGCAAAGTATGAGTTTTATTGGCTCAACAGATCGTACTATACAAAAAAGTGCTTTCATAACAGAGGTTTAGGTCTGATTGTACAGAAAATTATCTTTACAATGTCAACTGTTGACGGGATTGTAAGCACTTGTTGGTGAGCAAAAGGTCAAAACTCTCCTGAATCTCCAATCCTTGGTGCTGACCATGGTATCTGGTATGTGTGTAACATTAGATGTGTCCACAGACAGAACACTGCACGGTACTCCACCATGAAGGCAGAGAATTCAAAGTTAGATATTTAACATCTATGGCATCCAGTAGTTTGATCACTACCACAAAACACTCCTAAAATAACTGCTGGCTGGTATCATACAGCCTAATTCTGACACTCCCTGAAAATTAAGGTAGGAGCCAATGATCTTCCAAACTTCTGGGCATTCTGACCAATTAATATCAGACTGATCTCCTTTCTCATTGGAGATTAGTTACAACCCCAGTAAGTCACTGAGGAATAGCTTTGCTATCTGTCCATCTGTGACCTGAATAGAGTGCCAGCGGCTATAAATGCATGATTATCTTTCTCTGCAAAGTAGGTCACTTAAGGAAAATTAATCCGAAAAGCTCCAGTCACCAGGTTTAGCCAGTTGGAGAAGGCTTACAAAGGCAGGGGGTAGGGAGCACACATTATTGAGTCACATTCAGAATGAAGTTATTTTGAGAGATGCCTTCATGAAAGAAAAACAAAAGCTGGGATCCATCATGTGTAACGGTTACTTGGGAAGACAAACCAACACTCCAAACGTGCCCCCCTTCCTTCTTCTTCCCCCAGCTTTATATGCTGAGCATGACATCCCATGGTATGGAATATCCCATTGGTCAGTTTGGGTCAGCTGTCCCAGCTGTGTCCCCTCCCAGCTTCTTGTGCACCCCCAGCCTCCCCGCTTGTGGGGTGGTTTGAGGAGCAGAAAAGGCTTTGACTCCATGTAAGCAGTGCTCGGAGATAACTAAAACATCCCTGTGTTATCAACACTGTTTTCAGCACAAATCCAAAACATAGCCCCATACTGGCTACTATGAAGAAAATGAACTCTATTGTAGCCAAAGCCAGCACAGACAGTTAAAATCAAGAGATGTTTTCTACTTTTTTCATCAGTATTGCTTATTAATTGTTTGCTGAGTTGTGTGCAGTACCAACACTATAATACATGGTTTAAGCTTTATTTCAGATTTATAGAAATAAAATGCGTGCAGAATTCTGCTTTATTAATATTTTATGGGTTTTAATATTGGATTCATTGCATAATATGAATTAATTTAAAAACTGGATTTCTTACTATAGCGTAGTCATGGTTTCAGAGAACTACAGTTACTCAAGAGCATGTAAATTCTTCAGATGTCACTGTGATCTGCGCTTCAGGTGTATGGTGAGCAGTGATGTCTTGGGATAGAAGAAAGGAGGAGGAATTCAGCTGAGTAGAGATTGGAGTGCTTTCACTACAAAATTTGGCAACTGGTATAGTAACTAAATCCATAAGACTTGACAAATATGAACAGAGCAGATTATAAATAGTGGCATGAGTTGGACGCAGCCCAACAGTCTGGTGGAGTGAGCATTACCGATCAGCGGGAGAGGTATGTCAACCAGCTGGTAACAACGCATTAGCTGTGCTGGCAGCAAGGAGTGATCCTTTCTGACAGCCTTGCTGGTGAGCCTTACGGAGCAGCAATTCACGCTTAAGGAAGCAAAGGGGGACTATGAATGATTTGGTTCTGTTACAGTAGTATCCGAGAGCAATAGTGAACTCAAGTAGGGTAGCTTCTTCTCTTTGGAAGTGTAAGGCAAGTGTTTGGGTTTATCTAAAATTCCCTGGTGCATTTGGGAAGAAATTCTACACAAGGTCCTTAAGAAATCCTCCATATCAAATAAGCTTCAGATAATGCTGAGGTCCCAGGCTGGAAGGGTGAGATCTCTGCAACAGGCTACACTTGCTCTTGCCTACATTGTAATGATGAGACTGTCCTATTAGATAGAGACGTTGACTCTGCTGGCACAGAGGATGAGTGCAGGATCTCTCAAAGTATTAGTAAAAGCTCACAACAACCTTCCTCTCATTCATGCTGAGAATGAGTGTCCAGCTCCTCACTTCATGTCCTGATTTAGAATAAATTTTACACAGGTATTTTGGCAATTTCACCCCTTTTCAGAGATTTCAAAAGGCACCTTCTGTGGCCATCTTTTAAATGAGTAAGATTACTTCGTGATAGAAAGAATTTAAACATGACGGTTTTAGAGTTTGTCCTGCTGCTAGTCCAAAGTACCATATGCCCTTGGTAATGATATGGAAATTTCTATCTCTTTTGAACATTGAAAGCAAAATTGGAAACAGAAAGGGGTTTTGTGATTTATTTAATTATACCTGATTAGGAGTCCAAGAATGAAAGAGAAGCTGAAGAAAGAGCAGTGGAGCAGATCATGTCCTATCTCACCATTCCAGGAAGAGGCAAAAAAGAAAATTTTGAGTTGTTCTGACATTTTAGTCTTCATACAAAGCTCTCTGCTTGCACAGGCCCAGTAGATTCAGCCACTCAAAAGACTCTGAACTTAGGTGCATGAGGAACAGTTATCTACAGTATAGCAAAAGATCAGCAAAAGAGGGAAAGCTACTGTAAGAATGGCAGCTTTTGTAAGAAGAAAACTTAGGAAACAAAACAAAATTGCCTCTTTATAGCTACCGCTTATTGTCGTATCTGTAGTTGGGATTAACTGGACACATACAAAAGGAAGTCTTACTTGATAAACTGGAATTTATTAAAAAAGGGTAAATCCTCTCAAAGTTATAATCAAGAGATAATTACAAGGAAATTGCTTTGAGTTAAATATTTTGAGTGAGGCCAATGAAAAACTAATTAATATTCAAAGAGCTCCTTATCTTAATTAGAGTATTCCAAAGAATTTTTAGCAAAGGAGGATAGCTCCCCTGGGGAGAGAAGTAGGAACATTAACAGAGCATGAAAGATCTGTTCTTCCCTTTGGGATAAGGAATATCTACATAATCTCAGTGGAGTTACATCAGCACAAAACCAGGGATGCATAGTTGTGAATCAGCTCTTTTGACTGGTTAAATGACATATTTGATGACAGCAAAAAGGATGAAGGAGGCTCTGGAAGCACATCATACTTCAAGTGAGGTGACTAATCGCAAAGCCACACATACCTACTGGAAAGTGAGAAAGGCAGATGAATGGCTGAAATCAGCAGGTGAGAGCATGACTTTTCTGAGAGCCTATCATTCTCTGCAAATGTTGAAGGGTTATGCCCCTCCAGGATACATTGTTTTGTTTTGCACACCCTTTTGCTCAACTCAGAGCTACAGTATGCTTGAATCCCAATTTCTGTGTCAGTGTAGAAGACAGATACACAGAAACTTTTTCTGCTAATTTGGGCAGAGGGGTGCTTATGGAGCTATTACAGATGTCTCTTTCAAGGTGTTATATATATGATCTTTCACTTTTGTTTAGCCTTCCAGTTTGACCATGTTCTTGGATTCAGAATCGTCCAAAGTACCTGTGCAGGCCATGGACAGATGAAGAGTTGCCTTTCCAGTTCTGTTAGAGGCAGTTCTGTTCTTAGGCATCTCTTGCCCTATGCTCCGTCAGCTCACTTGGAATGGTCAAGATCTTTGCAGATTTGATGAATGAAGATGAACCAAAGAGGTTGAGTAATGGTACAGACTCTTTCCACTATATAGCAGGCCACTATGCAATGCAAATTGGTGGGTATACCATATCTAGATCCACTGCCTAAATCCATGTTCTGCATTTTGTAATACAGCCTTCCTTCGTCACAGGGCCCACAGAAACCACAACAACACAGACCGCCTTTCGATATGGAAGCTTATCACTGAGGAATAGACTCGATATTAAGTTCCTTTTAAGGAAGGAAAATTTCACACAAATATTCTCTATGGTAACCCAGCACAGTATTCCTGCAGAAGACAACACAGCCAGAGAAAAAAATCCCCAAGTATGATGGTGTTCACTGCTTATTGAAACACTAAGAGTCAATAGCAACAGAAGAGCTCCTGAAGGGCACACCATGGGGTGCAGAGGACTGGGTGTTAACACAAAATTAATGCTTCAGCTATTATCCTTATAAATCAGGGACTGAGATCCCAGTCCTGACCCAAGTTAAAGTGGAGGACAAAGAGAAGAGTCACTCTTCTCCACAAGAAATAATGAAGTTTCCAAGCTTCTATTGTCTGCTAGTGGATGCTGGATGTGTTTACATAGATGACATTTAAACTCTGTTTCTCCTTAAACTTACACTGTTAAGAACAGTTATATGCATGTCTTTTGTACACTGTATCACAATGCGGAAGACTTGTACTTAACCCGAATCAACACAGTAGCACTAAGAAAATCCCTGATTTCTATGAGGAGGCTCAACTTTTATTTTAATTTTATTCTTTTAAATAGATCTCATTTTTGTCTTAGCCATTTAATTTTATATAGTAAAGAGATACTAGATTATCGGTTCATGAAGGCCATAGAGCATTAACCAAAATCAGCAACTCTGTCTTATAACTTTTAGCCCTGTGCAAGAGCAAGCATAGCTAATTAATTTCTAGCTATTTTTGCACTAAACATTAAAACCTTGTAGACCTAACATTTATCACATACTCTGAAAAATTAAAAAATATTTGCCCTTGCTCCCTTACTGAAATTGCTTAGTCGTATCACTGGAAGTAGTTTATTCTTGTGCCTGTAATGTATCTCATATTTTTCACAGCTGATACCCAGTAAGATTTTTTTAGTGCATTAAACACTAGGCCTAATTCCTTGCTGTTGCTATGGTGCTGAATACTTCAAATATTCAAACAAAACCACATTTTTCAAAAGTAACCTAAGTTATTTAGGAACTTATGTCCCATTTTCTAAAATGACTGTGAAGTAAGTCAAATTGACTTGGGCTTTTATGGCACTTAATCACTTTATAAAAGGAATTAGATGATGTAGTTATCAGCAAGTCAGATACCGGGACACGGTGGCCCTGACACTAAAATGAGCTGAATTATGACCACTTTCATTCTGGAATTCATTTGTACACACAGAATGTAAAGCAATTTAACTGTAAATCCACACTTTGAATTAGTACAGATTAGTTTTGCTGAGGCCCCTGGCTAGAAAAAACTCTGTTTCTTTCAAAAATCCTACCTATAACAACAATTTGTGTGGGCACTGAACCAATCCGCACTCTGTCAGCAACATAACACAAGAGGAGAGAGCATTCAGCTGCCCTACACTTCTCTCACCTTGGCTCTCATTTATCAAGTGATATTTTGATTTTAAGAGTTTCACTGAACTGTGCTCTCAATACATCTCAGTGAGTTTGAGAAACTTCCCTAGCTTCACCACAAAAACGCTGTGGTAGTAAGGACAAGGAACAACTCTCTTCCCAGTGACCACACCTCTGCCACTAAGTAAAATGGCCAAAAAGCCTCGAGCTTCTCAAGGCCATATGGACTGGGGAGTTCACACTCTCTGCAAACGGCCCTGGTCCGTGTCAGCTGGCTAGACAGATCCCAAGCATAGTTTGCACATAGTCAGGCTTAGTGCCCTTCCATCTCTACAGTCTTCCAAGGCTTCATGTGATCTGCAAGCCTCCCGTGCCCACCTGAAACATTTCTGGGCATGCAATGCACGTCTGTGCTTTTGTGAAAGGAGAATACCACTCTGGTAGGTGGTAATGCAGCCCTCAAATCACTGCAGGTATGTGGAATTGGAAAAGGACTCCATACAAAATGGTAACTGTGTCTTACAGCTGCAAGGACACTGTGTGGGCGCAGAAGAGGTACAGTGTCATTGCTGTAACATGGAAATGGTTCAGCCCTCAGCCCAAAGCCCATTTTATTTAGCTATATAGATGTGGCCCATGAGGCTGTTGCAGCTACAGGTCAATTCTATGGAGCTCAGCAGAGATTCTCAGCTTTGTAACAACAGAATGAAGACAGTAAAAGCTACACTCTGAGCAACTGCAGCCACATGTAGAGCAGTGAGATGGCTAAAGGGACCTCTCCAACCCTGTAAATCTGACATATACCACAAGCAAGGGGTGGAGATCCTCAGTACAATTCTCTGCCTGCATTTCTAGGTACTGTCACAGGCTTAACTGGAGTGCATTGTGCCTCTGCTGAAGACAGCAGCTCTTATAAGCAGCTGAATGCCAAAGATTTGCACATGCCTGTTTTAGATCTTAGTTGAACCTTCTGTTAGTGATATCACAGGATAGCTCAGCCTCTAAGACCCCTTAATGCTGGTTCCTGTCTTATTTCACAGCAAAAACTGAACTCAGAACAATCATTACAGCTGCAGGGCCTCACAACTCCACTACCAGCAACAGAAAGCAATTCTGTAGAATGACCTACAAAATACTCATATGCAATCAGGCAGTTGCACAAAGATTCTGAATTATGACTCTTTGGCCCTCACCCAGCTAGTATCTTATGTTATCTTATAATGACAAATAATAACTACTGGTGCAATTGATTTTTGCATTACAACTGCCAGTTTGCTTATCCCAGTAAATACAACAACATGCATTAATTGCAGAAGTTTATCTCCCTTATTGTAAAAAAATCCAAGTTTCAAAGAAAAAACCTAACATGGGACCTTCCTTAATTCACTGGTAGTTGCTAGTTGTTATTTGCTCAGTCTAGACTAAGTGATCTTAGGTTTCCTTCAGTTTAGCTTCAGAGTAATGCATAGGTCAGATGATTTGGCTCAAAAACTCAGCTGGAAGTCAAAAATATAATAATTTCTAGATCCATTCTTCCCAATTCAACACTCAATTGATGCAACAGTTTCAAAGACAAATATAAAGCTTGGCTCCTCACTTCTCCCCCCGCCTTATCTTACTTAACTTGTCACAAACCCAGCAGGTATGCCAAGAGTATGAAGTTGCACAAAAGTTGCTAGTTGTGAGTTCACAGGCAGAAGAACAGATGCTGAGCTCCCATTCTTTTGCGAGGCTATGCCTCTGTGCTATGGTACTGTTTCAGCATGTTTGTTTTCTAATATTGTGAGCTCTATTACACTTCCCCTGACAAGGCACCTGGACTAGGAAAAGGATAGAGCAAACAGCATGATGTGAAGACATTTAAAAGCCAGCTTTCCTGAGCCTCCCACTATGCTGAACGTAAGCCCAACATGAATGATCCCTAAAGTGCTAAAGTAGAATTAAACAAGAATACTAAAATCTCTGGAGAGTGTAGGAAGAAGGTGCTACACAATCAGTGCTGCCATCTAATTACCTTAGTTTTAAATTTCAGAGTACTTCCTAAATAAAGTAAGTCATAATAAAGCAAGTCGCAGTCATACACGGTGATCAGTTAGATCAGTTAGATCACACATGTAGGAAACTATTTAGCTATCCTCTTCAAATTCAGGCCAGCTTAATCTGAATGTATTGCCTACATGAAAAAGCATTTGGCTTCAGACCACAAACCCCTATCTTATTTCTATACCTATTTTCACTACAGTGAAGGAAAAAAAACTTTTATTTTTCTTCCTTTGGCAAATTACCGAGATAGATAACTTACTATCATTCAGTGAATTCACCTTCAGTGTTTTGGTTTGGCTTGGTTTTTTTGTCTGAGCCATGTTGTTCAAACAAAATTACTTCTTAATTTCCTATGTGGTTGCAGTCTCCCAGCAGAATGGTTTCCCCTGTTCTAACTTTAATTTTGAAACCAAACCTTTTGCATTTCATGACAGGAAGACAACACATCATTGCACCACAGTGCCACAGAGTAAGATCTGCAAACCAACAAACCTACAATTAAAGTTCATCATCACAAATGGACCACATGTAGTGTTTTATTTTTGTGTACCTGAGAAAACAAGAGTCCTAGACATACCAGACGTTTTATTCCAGCACTTTCACCCAGCTTCAGATGCCTTCATTTGCCAAATGGCTTAAGAGCCGATTAAAAAAAAATGCCTTCTATATTCTAGTTCATTGCTGATTTGTGCCAACCCAATTCATTACAGACAAAACTAGATGGCTGGTGCCACTCTGAAATACTTTGATGATGCTTATGAATTGCAGTTATCCACATCTCACCAAAGTGCTGTTCAATAACTTAAATTCATCTCAGCAGAGCCCCATTATATGATCTAAACACTGATCAACACAAACAACTTTCTGCCTGTACTACAAAATGTCACTGGCATCTACAGCAATACTGAAGAAACCCAAAAGATGTGGCTCTTTAAGCACAGAAAGTTTCCATAAAGCATAAAGCTGATGGAAATCTACGGGAAATGTTGATCTCCATTTAGCTGTATTCCCCATTTTATTCTTCATGCTAACTCTTACCTCAAGAATAGAATATATTCAAGTGCTTCGTATTTCTGACAGACAAAATATTCCATTTCTGTGTTTATGTGTGCCTGCCACTAACCTCTACCCATGTCTGCAGGAAGTACGTTGATGGTATCAAAGTTCCACTGCAAGGGGTCTGCCTACTACAATGCAACAGAAATAATCAACATGAGACAATTATGTTGAATAATGGAACTTGTTCAGGTGGAGTTGGAATACTGTTTGCACATTCAGATACATTCTGAAATGGCTTACAATAAAGCGACTTTGGACTTTTACTTGATCAACAAGCTTTTACTCTAGTCTTATAGGGGCTTCCACTGTCTGGACAAGAACCATGACCTGGAGAGTATGGAGAGTGAATGATAATGGCATTTTCACCATGCCGAGCTATGGCAGGATGACAGCAATGCTGGGTAACGTGACACTGTGTTGCCTCCAGAAAAAATGAGGAAGCAAAGCTCTGGATCATAATGGTGGCAGGAGGTTCAGTTTAAGGCTGGACCCAGTAAAGAGGGCTTAGCAGATGAAACCCATCTTCCCCAGGTTAGATTTGAAAAAGAGGGATTAAGTATCCTGAGATGGCACTTCATCTGACTGGTCTTAGGTGCCTGTCTAGGAGGAAATGCATCAGGCACTATGGAAGCCCCTCCAGTGTAATTTTTCAAACTCATTGTCACATAGACATGGCAAAATTTGCTCGTTCCCCCCCAGAGGACCCAGACCACAGCATTCTCCAAAGGAATTTCCACCTTAACTAGGTTTAATTGTAAAGCCTACCGCTAATAAGGGAGAAACCTTTAGCAATCTTAATTAATCTCATAAAAACAACACACTCTAAAGGGTATCATAGTAGTAAAACAGCATGAATCTTTTAGATTAGACTTGAAAGCAAGCTTTTTACTTCATGTGAAAATCAAGAGCTCCTGGTCCTTGGTCCTACATCCCTTGCAGGGATGCAAAATGATCCCTCAAAGAATATACAGCTATACAGCTTTTAAATTTCGGTCAGCTCTATTCCAGATAAATTCTAGAAAAAAATAAGTTTTATGAAAACTACTTTTTGTATAAGTGATTCATTTAAATGTGAAACAATTCTTTTAAAAACTAAACTTAGTACTCATGTTATATATTTTTAATATAGAGAGTTTTCTAAACTGCTTTTCTCTGCTTTGTGAAACTTTAGTTTATTAAATATGCATTCTTTCAAGAAGCAGGCAGAGGTAATCTATTTGGCTGAATCCTAGCAATAAACGCCTAAGACCAGCACACGGCTTCATTAAGCTCACCGTAATTTCTTTGCACCATGCAGGCAACTGTATGTTGGCTCTGAACTGGAGAAGTCAACAGACACAACACAGTTCTTCCTAAGCCACATGTGCCTGGGAGTGAAAAATATTCCAGGGGACAGAAGCGGTCACACAGTTCTATCCAATCTCCCTTTCTGTGTGATTCCTGGAAGAGCATGTACCAGCTGGTCAAGGTACAGTTGCTTATTACAGTTGCTAATTCTGAAACTTTAACTACGTCAGAGAGGTAGCGAAGGAATAGGAGCTGCAGCCACCTCCTAAACTCATGTTCCACCTCTGCTTCCTATTAACCCAAGCAGAATTTGGCACTGCAGCACATCTATCTCATAACTTCAACAGGAAAAAAATCCTTAACTTAAGTATTTGCTGCCAGCTATCGTTGGCTCCGACTTTCATGGTCAATCCCCTAGGAGAAAGTTATCTAACTGATTAAAAATTAGCTAATTTTGAAGTCCATATGGGCTTCATTAACACCATCTAAGCAGTTTATCCATGGCGTGCACTATAGGGGAATACACAATTAATAATTCACCAAGACTTAAAGTGGAAACACTCCATGACTTGAGGTGCTTGGCATCTTGTAACTCAGGTCAGATACAACATAAATCCCCCTATCCCACATCTAATAGTATCCTTATAAATTACAGTATGGAATCAAATGAATGTCAGGCTCTTAAACATCTGCAGAAGATGGTGCTAGCCAGACTGATTTCTGTTTCCAGAGTGTACCTCTTCTCAAAAGAGAGGGGGCAGTTAAGAAGGGAGTAATACAGAAAGGACTAAAAAGAATATAAAAATCCATAAAGTAAATTGATCATTTAATCTCCAGTAAGTTGTTCAAGGAGGAAGGTACGTTTATTTATATTATGCTTGGAAGTTTGAGAAAAATGAGTTCTAAACTGTATCAATAGTAATTGTTTAGTCATTAACATTGTCATCATAGTTATATGTTTATCATCAGGCCTTCCAGACTGTAGTGAAACCATAACCCCACAGCATATGTAAGATTTCAGAAGTGGGTTTCTGTCTATATATATGTGCAGCTTCTCATATGAGAAGACCATCTATCTCATGATTCACCATTACCACAGAGGTAACACAGAAGGCAGAGTAACTTGTTGGTACCAGTATGAGAAAGACTAAACTGGCATCAATCAGATGCATTCAGTGGAGCTTCACTTTCACTAAAATGTACTATGTTACAGACTTTTTTTTTTCCCCTTTTTAAAAATGCTTCCCTCAAATATTCCACTGGGTCTGGTCCTGCTGCCTAAAATATTCAACATATATCCTTTCTGTTAGAACAAAGCAGACAGATGAGGTACAGCAACACAGAGATCTTTCAGAAGAGCAGAGGAGTAGCCAAAACAGACCCTATACCTGGTGCAGGGTAGAGGGGCCAAGTGACTTGGAAACACAAAGAGCCTACATTTGAAAAGAGCCACTAACTGAAAGGTTTGGGTTGGGTTTTTTTGTTGTTATTTTGCTTCGGGTTTTTTTTGTTTGGGGTTATTTATTTATTTATTTTTATTGCAGGTGACTTAATTTTAGCTCCTGTCTTCTCAGTGAAGCAGGAAACTAATTCCTGCTACAGAATCACAGAATGGTTTGGGTTGGAAGGAACCTTTAAAGGAACCTTAAATATCAGCTAGTCCAACCTCCCTGCCATAGGCTGGGACATCTTTCACCACAAGAGGCTGCTCAAAGCCCCATCCAACCCTACCCTGAACACTTCCAATGATGGGGCACCCACAACTTCTCTGAGCAACACGGTCTGCTGTCTCATCACCCTCATCATAAAAAAATTTGGGTGAAGATATTCCAGCACTTGAGCAACTGAACAACTGGATATGTTTCTTCATTAAAAACACACACTTCAGAAATACTTAAGAAAGTATGGCTTTGGGCGGCACGTTTACATGATCTTTAAGAGAGTATGGCTGTATTTTGAGAGTATGTTGTTGCCATGAGTTATAACATATTTTAATATACCAAAACTGACAAAAAGCCAAGTTTTCTCTTGCTTTCTAAGGTTTTTCTAAACCTGTTTTTCAGCCTGGGGACTTTGAACTCAAAACTGTTCAGCAACACTCCAATTTCCCTTACTTCTAAGAATATGACAGAGCCATTGTACCATGACTACAAGTCACACAAGTTCATCCATGTTCTGTACACTGATTTTACAAAATAATTGGAAGTTGACAATAGGTGACCATTGAAATGAGTAAGATACACAAGAATCGAAACAAGATAGTGACGAAGATTGTTCTGCAGCATACTTAAAAGTGATCTGAAGGCCACAAATCTTCAGTTTTATTTAATTTCCTTTCTCTAAAATTGTGTAACCTTTTCAGTAATTCCTGTGTGGGTGGGAATATGTACCCTGAAACCCAAGTCTAGACTATTCCCCAGTTTCATAGAACCAGACTACAACCACAGAGTCCATTTAGAGACAGGAAAGAGTAAATGAACAAGTCTGGAAAAGTTTATTTAGCATTTGTCTACCCATATAGATGGTTGTATAAGTGTATTTTGCATTGGTAAAGATAAGTTGACTAAGTCTTGCACTTGAAATAAAGCAGCAACACACCAGCTACAGGGAGCCTTTATCTTCTAACATATACTTTTCAGTGGCTCTTGGGGCATAATTTGAAGAGGTCTCTTTGGAGAAGCATAGCATGTGTGTGTGCAGACAGGTGCAAACAGTGTGACACTCTTACCTGCAGAACAGACTGCCATAGGAAAGGCTCTGAAGAAAGCCCCCCACCTCCTCATCAAGAATTAATCCCATGCTAGAGGTATGGGCCTGCATGGTTTATGTTATCTTGGTCATGAACTGCTTTCATGCATAAACTCTCCTAACCAACGAGGACTGATTTGAGCAATCAGACTTTGTGAAAAATATTTGTCCTGCAAAACATCGCCTCTGCCTTTGTTTTTCACAAAAGGCTTCTCTTTCCAAAGGCCATGACTGTTAGAAAAATCATTTGAGATTCAGGATCAATAGCTATGTGGGTTTTTTTCTCCTGCTAACCTCAGGTGTTACTGGCTTTCTGTTTCTTTAATGGGTGGCTGAAAAATGGTAAGTATGCACTGAGGCTTCCAATCCAATGAAGGCACGACATTTGTAGTTTCAAAGTACTAAGTGTTTCTACAGATTATTTTTTTTAAATAAAAAGCAATTCTCCAAAGTGGCTAATTCCTCTCTGAAGTTTTAATCGTGTTTTTTTTCTGGAAAATAGTGCACTGAGACCTGGGCATTTCTTTGGTGTCTGTTCTCTTTGATACTAATGACACTTCTTAGTTTTGAAGAAAAAAATGTTGGAAAAGACACTGATTATAGTTGGAAATGCTGACCTAACTTCAGCAAAATTTACCCAGAGAGATCTCTGATATTTTGAAGATAACACCTTGGACTCCTTCATCGTTCCTGGGGAAAGTTGAGTTTGCAGCTTATCCCTACTTACTGGTTGAATGGTTTCCTATGATGACACTGAACAATATCAAAAACACTGATGGGAGTATGAGTAAAGAAAGCATGAGTTATCTACTGTCTGCATAATAAGATCTAACTATCATTTTAATTCTTCTTGAAAAGATGATTGCATGTTTGAGCATGTAACTCACGAAACAGCAGATTCTAAATAATATATGTACAAATCATACCATAAAACAAACCTCACAGACACTGCTCACAAATTTAAACAAGCATACACACTGGTATCAAAATACATAATAGAAGATCATTATTCAAGCAGATCACTAGGAAAATCTAGAATAGAGAGAATAGCTCCTCAACCAATGTCTAAAAATGACAAAAAAGTCACTGTGTGTTAAGGGTAGACTCCTAAAATGAGTAACACATTTCAGAAAACTGTATTCTTGAAAATACCTAACAAAATTAATCATTGTGAACTAATGGATGCAACCAAGAAAAACCCCAAACCACTCACCCTACAGAATCTGATTTAGTGTTAAGCAGCACATATCCCAAATCACAAAGCCAATGTTTCAGTTGCTTAAGTATTAACAGACAATCTTTTAATATCATATATACTTTGGACAGGTTGAACACAACGGATGTATTTTAGAAAACAAAAGTTCATTCCTTAAGCAAGATAGTTCCTTCTTTCTTCTCTTAATTTTTATTGGGCTTTTTTTCTTATGTATGTAATTAAAGGGGGGAAATTACACAGTATAAGTAGTATGGTTTTGGTTTGGTTTGGTTTTTTTTTAATATAGATTGCATAAGGATTATATTCTTCTTCTAAGAACGTACTTGATAGATATGTTTCAAGAGCGCTCACTTGTCCCTGAGGACAGCATTTATATAATCTAATTTCAAACACCCTGCTCACATCACCTGAATCACCCCTTGGAGTTCTCAATAAATAAACCGCAGGTAATTCACATGCTCCAACTAGAAAGTGCTTAGGTGCACAAGGGATATGGTGAAATTACTCTTTTAAGTGTTAGGCTATTTTTAGTTCTGGCTCTCATCCATTCCTCCAGTCACTGAAGTTAGCTCTATTAGTTGCAGAGTTTCTTCATTTTGAAGAGCTTAGCAACACATAGACCATGACCATTCTTCCAATACCAGATACAAGTCCTCTCCACCTCTCCTTCCCTTAATAGAGATATCTCATGGAAATGTTACAGGATGAGCTATATTATGCTGTGTTCAACATGTTACTGGATTAAAACTATGTAATGGTTTACTATGTAATCCAAAGATACTTCAAAGAATTTTTAGAAATTGTCACAATCAGGGAAGTCAGAGACATGAAAAATTACACAAACACAAGACAAGATTTTCCTTTAAAATTAATAATTTTCCAGCAAGAACTTTTATTTTGAAGGATAGCCTACTTGAGCTAGATCCCAGCAGCTTAGGTGGAAGTGCAGGAGTGCAGGAAGCAGCAGGAATTGGGTTGGGGGGGAGAGAAGAGCTATCCCTCCCTGTGTACTTCTTCCAGAGACCACTAGGCTCTTGCTGGTGGAGCACAAGAGGCTACAACTTTCTCAACATCAGACAAATGTTGCTTGAGGTGAAGTCAAGATCTACGTCTAAGCTGCTATATTAACCAGTTCTTAGCTTACACTGACAGCAGGAACATATCACCTTTGAGTTTCTGTTCTGTGTGTGCCTCAAGAAATAATAATCTTTTCTCAACACAGTAATTGAATTTACCAGAGTTCCTCCAGTGTGCCCTAAAATGTCACAGTCCATTACAGTACTGTGCAATGTGAAGATAGTTACTGCCTTTTATGTTACAGAGAAACCTTTTTTAAGAAGCCTGGCTTTATGAGTCTCCATTCTAGAATAAGGTTTTCAAAACCCAACTGGATGAAGCTTAGAGCAGCCTGGTTCTGATCCCATAGCTGATCCTCCTTGAGCAGTAGCTTGGATTAGAGAGCTCCTGAGCTTCCTCACAACAAGAAATTATCCTGTGATCAGGTTAAATAACATTCAAAACCAAAAATTAAAAAAAAAAAAAGTAACACACCCCCTCAGGACTACTTGGTAAGGAAGCTATGAATAACCCTATAAAGAACATCCAAACACTAGGATTTGAGTATAAATTCAAATTACAAAACACAAAAATTATTACTCAAAACTTTTCCTTAAAGCCAACTTAACTGTTCAGCACAATCCACAAAGTACCTTTACTGTAACATAACTAAAATATTTAAGCTTGTGGAAGTGAGTAGTTTTCATATACAGTGAAAAATCTACTAAACAGATTTCTGCATACAACTTTTAATGAACATATGAAGGAACATGAGCTAGCAGCAAGAGTTTTGTTTTTTCTTTGTTGTACAGCATTGGATTTACATGCAGCATTATTAAATGGTAAGCTATCTAGACAATAACATATCTAAGATATAAACATCATTCAGAATAAGTCCATTTTCACTAAGGCAATGAGTCAAAATTCCCTATTAAAAACTTATCTGAATACAAAAATAGGAATTTTAACAAACAAGCAACAAACACACATATATATTGTCTGATCAAAACATTATGTAATGGAAATTCCAAATTTAAGTATTACAAGAAAAAAAATGAGGTAACAGGTTCAAGTCATGGTTGACAGAAAATTCAAGACTTTCAAGATTTGTCCCAGAAGAATCCTCTTACATTTTGTTCCAGAAAGTGTGTATATCAGCTTCACAAGGTGCCAAAATGGAATAAAGCTTGTTATAAATAAATGTATTCTCTTCAAGGGTGAAAGAGCAAGTTCACCAAACAATTACCAAAAGCCCCAAGCAGCAAGTAGCAGAGTTTTCCAGATGCACTATCCAGTTTTAATATTTGAATTAGATTGTAAGGCTGAATAAGCTTAGAATAGTATTTCTTTGGGCTCATTCAGATGACCAGGAATTGTATACTATGCACCAGCAGGATTAAAACTTTTACTTAAAAGCCAGTCACATCAGAAGTAGTTAAAATTTTTAGCAACTTTCTTCTCTCCAAACCCCATTTTAAGATCAATAGTTTTCAGCTGGGGGTCAAAAAAATCACAACCTAAAGAACTTGAAAAATATTTTTTAAACACAGAAGATGTCTGAGGAAACTAAGATTTACTTAAGAACGAAAATACATTCTTATTTTAGTCTTAATTATTTTAAATATTAGATTTTATTAACTAGCTTCTGTTAGAAAAAAAAAAGCCTTTCTGGGCTAGCTATCATTCAGAAAAGGATTGATCAGTGTCTCACCCAAAATTCTTAAAAATTCTAATGCCAGGCTTAGGCTACATTTTACTTTCATTTATCCTGGCAACATTTACTCATGAAAGAAGCACTCAGGCTATAGTATATTATAGTCTGTGGCAGTTCCCATGTAATATTATTTCATAATTCAACATTAACCATCATAGTTTAAAAAAAGGCAAGATGCTTAATTACAAGAGTTCATCTTCTGTGCAAGGCTCGTAACTGTTTAATAACCTTATCTCTCAAGCAGTTGCCCAGAGTTACACTGCTTGTAACAGCATTAGGACTTTCCAGATGAGGATAAATTGAAGCAACTAGATTTCTGCACTATTATGGTCATGGGATACGAATGGGGTTTTAGACATATAATGGAAAATGTTCATTTCAATACTTATAATTATTTACTGAAATAATAAGACTCTTGAGTTTAATAATAAAACTCTGGTGATTTAAGTAATGCTGTTTTTCAGCTTTTGGGTATAAGTGGTCAGAAAATAACTAGTCTACACTTACGCTGCTGAAATAACAGGCCCCAACTACTTATACTAAGACACAGAAAGCACAAAGAAGAATGCTTGCAGGAGAGGACATATCTGGCCAGCGAGGACATGTCATAACAAAATAAAATATAACCTTTTTCAGGTGTGCAGATTAAAAATGACAAGTAATAAGATATAGACTAAAGCATGACCTCCACACCTGTGATTTCTGACCTTGTTAACTCCTGTCAGACCCTTCCAGTTCACACACAGACATGAAGACCCCTTACCTATTTCACTGGTTTGACAGCAGCCTCCTTCAAACATTTACCCCGTCCTCTGCCACAGAGACACCTGCACTTGGCTGAGCTTGCCAACCCTCTCGGCAGCAGCACAGTTCCCACCTCACCAGCCACCTTTGCTGTGCAGTGCCACAGCACCTCATCCTTCCCATGAAGCTTCAACATTTGCCCCATGGCTGCCTGGGTCCCTGGCATGCAGCCCCACATGTGCCTTCCCTATGCTCCAGCCTACACTGAGGACCACTCCTTTCGGTTCTTCACAGGATAAGTATGTGCTGTCAATGCCAGAGCAGAATTATACAGCTTCCCTGTTTTTGGAAGAAATGAACTTGCTACAGTAGTGTTCTTTCAGTGAAGCACAGTCAGCCTCAGTGACTCTCATATCCCCTACAGAAGAGCTCATTGGAGGGAAGACTAAAATGCCTTTTCTTTTAAAAAGCACCTAGTGATTGATCAACAGCTGCTGGAGTAAAGGCAAGTATGTAAAAAGCATTGCCTTGCACAAGACAACACTCAAATGCCCTTCCAGCACTACCCTCCTCGCCCAGAGGCACTGGCTAAATTTTACCTTTGATGAAATACAGAGTGCAGGAGAAAGAGGGTCAGTGATCATCAGGAGTTACTAGGGTGCACAAGGAAAGGGCTCAGTTCAGCAACTCCGCTCTGTCACGCATGGATTGCCACCAACACACAGCACTGTCAGAAGGGCAGGGTTCTAGGAGAATCCCTGACACATGAAAACCCAGGGAGTCGCTGATGGTCGGGGTGTAATGTTTTAAATTTAATTCACTTTTTTTTCTCTTTTAAATCAGGGCAAACAGACTGCCTGCAGAAAGCACCCTTTCAGCCAGTACAAGCAGCTAGGTATGTCTACTTAGTTGCCAATTCAGTATTATGAAATGCCTCTACAAAAACATGATATTTAACCAGGACTAACACAACCCTGGAGGCTTCACTTCCCATCCCTTTCATGCATGTGTTTCATGCATCTTTATTTATTTATAATAAATAAATAAATAAATAATCTTTACTTATTTGTAACAAAAACTTTATCTAGTCCAAAATTCAATTTATTTCAAAGTGTTTTTAAAATTTGCATTTTTTTCAGTAATAGCTTGCTAACAAACCTGAAGTTACTGTTAGCAGGCCAAAACCCTGATCTTTTATGTATCATCATGAGAAATGTCCCTCAAAATGCAGAAGACCAATGTTAGAAGACCAATTCTAGCTAGTGGCATTTAGCAGGACAAAAAACCACCACCAGGCACTCACACTGCACACATGAAGTAGATAGGAAAACGCAAAGCACATAGAATTTTTGTAACCTCTATTCTACACCATCAAAAATTACAGCTGGGTAGTTTCACAACATGTCTTCAGTCACGCTCAATGCAGAGCAAAGCGTAGTTGCTATATTGGCATACCAGAAAACATATTTACATATGCAGAATGACAGGGGAGATCTTGCAGCTATAATTTAAAAAAAAAAAGACCACTACTCATGTGTGGACTTTATCACAACTCGCTCTTCACAGAAATACTGATAGAGAATTCCAACACACAAACGGTTTCAATGAACTCATTACAGAACATTGATAGAAGTGCAACATTTGTAATACTCCTTCAACATGCACCCAGCACTCTTACAAAGCACCATTTCTTCTAAAACATATAATCGATGCACAGATGACAGCTGAAGTATAAAAATAAACACAATCACTCTGTTAAAAAATTAGTGCAAAAGTATAATTTTTTTTTCTTGTTTGAAAATGTATGCTATTTTTTCCAGATGCATTTAATAGTATTTATTATCTTCTTACAAAAACCAAGAAGTCCTTCTCAATTCCAATTCCATCTTTGCTCATTCTGAATTGCAGGACATATCTGACGTCCTAATATTCCCCAACCTTTGATCAAGAGCTCTTAAACTCTGTTTAAACTGAATTACACAATGTTTAAAAAAATAAATCTAGTATTTCTAGCTCTGTCCTAAGTTTAATAAATGTTTCAGTTACCGTCCACGGTCTCAGTACGTTAAGTGTTTTACTGAGAGTGGCCCATTTACAATCCTTTCTAATAGGCAAGAATATCCATCTTAACTCATTATTTGGATCATTAAATAAAAAGTCTTCGCTTTTTTAAAGAACAACAGAGCACAGCATTCCTAGTGCAACTAATTATAATTCAGTCTGGAGCAGAACTACACTTCTCTCATATTTTGAAAAAAAGTTGAAAAATGTTTTCAACTGTCAGAGAACTGTTCGATTAAAGACTGCTTTAAAATTCATAATCCAGAAGTGTTGTAAGAGTCGCTTTTCTTCCAACAACTCATCAATGAAAGGCTGACATCCAGTCCTATCAGTCATTTAAAGAATATGTGCAAAAAAAAAAAAGTTAATTGGAATTGTCTGTGAAGCAGTTAATTTTACTAAGATGTCAGATATTGAAGTAATGCTTCCTGTTAAAGGGACACCTGCACTAACCAATGTTCAAGGGCTCATGTTAAGCTAATTAAACTATGAAGTTATGTTCCCCAAATCTTATTCCAAGAGATTTTCTCATACATGTTTTTTTCTTTAAGGATTATATTGCAAAGCTGAAAGCCAGTCCAGTTTTTGGGTCGAATTTGGGTTTGTTGTTTTTTTTTCCACACAACATGGGTGAAGGTCCCTTTAACAAGGAAGGAGACAGGTATCACTTAATCAGGATGTGGGAATGGAATCTGTACCTATGGGTAAACGGCAATGCGTTCTGGGTTGGTTCAGCCCTTGGTTCTGAGTTCTGCGTCACTTCTGGCGTCGCTCTCTCGTCATCCGTCCCGTTAATACTTTCTGGCGTTAAAGGAGACTGAATATCTCCTCCAGCTGATTCCTTAAATAAAACAAACAACAGATTAAATTACAAACTGGCCTGCTAAGAAAGGCTATGTGTGTACAAGCATCAACACTAATTCTTAAATTATACAAAAATTTTAGGTAGTATTAATGTGAGGCTCAGATTTCCTGCAACCCTCATGGCCATATTCCATCCCATGAATTTAATTTAGAAGTATATTACCGTAAGATTCATATTATCTTGTACAACTGACCTATGAATTATTTGCAAGTATCCAGCCTCCTGCTTATTACAGACTTCTCTCTCTTTCCTGGTTTTACATTCAGCCCTCATTCCTGCTACACAATGGGTGACTATTGACAACCAGGATTCTTGTCCCTTACTTTAAAACAGTGGAACAAATAACTCTGATATTTGTTTCAAAATCTAGCTTTCATATTGTTTATTGACCATAGTGAGTAGTGGAAGAGCCATTGGTGGTGCATACACCGTTTGGCCTATTGGACATCTATGAAGAACACTTGGTCAGCAGAGTCCTTGCGAAACTTCCACAGGCACATTAGCCCGGCTTAGCTCTTGCTGGTCATGGTATCATCTGGGAAGGAGAATACTCCAGCTACGCCCAGGCAGCTTCTGTTACTGCTATGTAACTGGACAGCTGAAAACCTAATGGCTGCCTCCCAGTAGAAGGCACTGGTGCAGTTTTAATCACCCTTCATCATGCCAACATGTACATTTCTGTTTTGGCCAGCAAACACCATTTGCTAATTTCTAGTCACTGAAAAGTACTTCTTTTCTATAAAAACAAAGTACACCCTTGGAGCCCACATCCTAAACTAGAACATTATAGGATTTTCCCTACAAGCCCCCGCCCCTGTATGTGGTTTAATTTTAGTGTTTTCTTTCTTATTATATTCTTTTTCAAGTAATGATTTTTGCAGGAGATAAGCAAGTCATATAAACTAAGTAGCTCATCTTGATTTTAAAACGTGTTAGTGGGCTTTCAGTAGTCAAGTGGTAACATTTAATTCTAAGATAGTTTCATGAACAGAGTTCAATGGATGTCATGGAAGGGTACCCATACAGCAGAGGATTAGCTGAATTACAGTATTTCCAAAAGCAAAGCATCTCCTATGACCACACAGCCTTCTAGCATCTGCATAGGGAACACATAAAACCACTATTTAATGTTATTAAACTGAAGCACAAGCACAGTCTCTGGAAGGCCAGCAGCTCTTCTTCCAAGCTGTCAAACACTCTGCATAGGAAGCTGAAGAACAGCAATCTCAGAAGTAATTGCAAAGTATCTGAAGATGGTCATGATCTTATATAAGATCAGGGTTTAATTTTGAACCTCCACTTGTAGCCTTCAACTAGTTTAAAAGGATAAGGCTTTTTGAAAGCCAATACTGAATCTTATCCTCCATCCATAGAAATGTCCTTGACTTTGAGACTTAACTAGATGCAAAAAAAATGAATTCTTTAAAAGAAAGTAAGATCTGGCTGTTATCATTGCTGTCCATATCTTTCTGGTGTCCCTTAACCAAAAATATTGTTGTTCAATGTTTTCATTGCACTTTAAATTATATTAAGCATTTGCAGAACAACAATTGCCAAAATTTTGCTTTTATTCTGCCGTATTTCTCACATAGTGAAAGATACGCATCTCACTCTATAACCTGAATTAGTGGGTGATACACTTTTTAATACTGACTTCAAGCTCTATTATATTTAGCAATTATGAAGCTATACAATGCACACGCACCAGTGTCTCCATTTTGCACCTTATTAAATTCCTACTGATTAAAAAGCAGAAATAATTAGCTTTCACTGACTTAATTCCACAGATATAAATTGTTGTTTACAATATAAATGTAATTTTTAAAGTATATAAATGCAAATTGTTACCTACTTTCAGGAAGAACGTTATTTTATACTCAAAATTATTATCTTAAGTGTTAATACTTTAAAAGTCAAAATTAAATCTTGATTTTTACATAACAATTTGCTGAACTGAAAATGAATTGAAATTAAGTGTGAAAGGAGAGCAGAGTTGGCAAGATAATCAGGCACATGAATTATTTTATACAAATTATATGGTTTTGTCTATTATTATCCTCTGATTTGATAAAAAGTTTCCACTGACATTAAATGAAAGCCTTTACGGACCCAAGAGTTTCTCTTTTATTTCCTCCCCTTACCAAATTACACTACATATTCTAAAAAATACATACCACACCCTACAATATCTGCATGGCTTCTATCTTTAAGCTAGAATTCCTACACCACTATTATTAGATACATAAAGCCACAGCCTACTTATGAAAATGTTTTAAGTGTGAATGCATAATAATTGTTTCAGTAGAAGAAAAACAAATGTGCAAGTCCCACCTAGGCTTATTTTTCAGTAAAGCACTTTCACAGACTTCTAATGTGAATGAAATTCAAGTGACAAAAATCAATGCAGACAAACATCAGTCTTTGTAATACCTAAAGGTCCACTGCCTGCAAATTCACGAGGGCCTGATTTTGTATGTAGAAGAGAAGCATCAGATTCTAGTACGTATTTCTTCCACCAATAATACAGGTTAAACAGTGCTCTCACACACTGACAACTATCCCTGCCTGATAAATAATTTATTTGCAGCCAACTGTAATGAAGCTGGCTAAGAATAAAGCACCAAAGACAACAGAAAAAGCCATTTACACTGAACACAATTTTTACAAACGTTTACAAATAATTTGTTCCCATTTTATATTAATTAGAAAGAGTAGAAGAATTTTAGAAACATTTTTGTGAGATGTTCATATTTAATGAAGTCTTTATTCCATACCATTGTAGCTTCACATATCCATTCCTGACTTTACAGAGTTGGGGAAGAAATTGCAGTCAGCTTAAAAAAAGATTTTCATCCTTCCCCTCTAGCTGGGAGAGCAGGTTAATCTAGCTCTAACATTCAACTGTGTAGACACCATATGGAAAAAAACGGTGCTTAAATTGAAAATGACAAGTCTTCCTGTAAATCCGTGACGTGCTTTAAGGCCTGATATTTCTCACTCATGTCAGCTACAGACGGTTATTTCATGTATTTCAGAAGAAAGGATTAACAGCTCTCCCGTGGTATAAATCCACTATTGTATCATATATAGGTTTCTGGAGGATATTGAACTTTAAGTCACTCACCAGTCCTGGACTTATACATGGACCGAGTATTAGTATTTTTCTACATGACAAGTAAATGTGAGAGTCTGACTTGGGCATATTTTGCTCTTTAAGAGTTTGTCAGAGATCTGCACTGTCTAAAGGAGCCCTGGCTCTACTGAGTATGCGGGACTCCAGTGATGCTAAGCAGTATAAAATGACAGTGCCTAGAGTATATAAACTAAACATCACAGAGGGGTATTCATCAAAAGATGTCTTAAATTTCAAAATCTTATGAACTAAAAGCACTCAGTCACAAAAGAGTCTTTAAAGTAAAACCAGCAGGCTTTACATCACAGGTCAAGTCACCTTATAATGGTGACTAGATATGGAACAGAAGGGAAGGAGGAGTAGATGGTTCTAAAATCATGAACAAACCAAAACAATTCCAGCTTGTTTTGTTATTAAGTATCATACTGTTTTTTCATTAAGTATTCCATATACTCCCCTGGCATTGCTGTTCTTCAAAGTGGTTCTCTGTTTAGTACTGACTGGCAATGACGTAAGTCTGCAGGCTGCTGATTCAGATACTGGAACCCATGTGAAGTATTTGTTCCAGTATAGAAATTCACATAACATCCCAGAAAGTTACTTTTTCCACAAGCTTTGTAAGTAAATTTTGTACTTCTACAAAGAAAAAGCCCACAGGTGATAAACCATGACCATTTTGCCAAAACCAACCCACTCCTTGCACTAAAAAATGTGAATCTAAAACTTTTCAGGCAATTGCTGTTCCTAATAGTCTGCATAGGAGGGGTTCAGAATCACAGACAAGTATTTTGCATAAACTACTCACCACACAAGTTCAGAAATTATCAGAGGTCTTAATCTGAAATGATGGGGGTGAAAAGGAATACTGAGGACAGATTGTTTAGAGACGAAGAACTGAGGTTCAGAATCCAGTTGGTTTTAAAACTGATAGGGTGAGACTGCAAACTGCACAAACTGCTCTGTTTGGTTCTGTACTTGAACCTAATTAAGGTTAGTTTAAAAAAAAAAGGAGGGAGAGACAGCTTTCAGGCTATTGCATCCTGCAGCTCAGTGAACTCTAGATCTAAGTGTTGCTCTTCCAGTACACAGGCAAGCTTGTAACTGAAAATAGACCACAGGTAGCTTGTCACTCTAAGATCTATGAGTTTATGACATGAAGAAAAATAATAACCTATATTAAAAGATGGACGTGAGAAACAGGAGGTGGCTTAGTTTTACATAAACAAGATAAGAGCATTGCAAAGCTTTATTACCTAAGGCGGAGTTAAAGGGATACCACATGGGGTACCTATGTGTATCATTGGTCTTAGAAGTACCAAAATAGGCAACTGCTTTCTAGACTGAAGCATCCAGACATACCAGATATAGATAAAGTATGTATTCTTATATCAATCCATTTTAATACAATGGGTAAAAAGCACAAGTTGTCTGACACAGAAACGCTTTCCTCTTCATTTCAAGAAAGTGCCGTGCTCTCAATGGGACTTACACATAAGAAAGCAGCACCCCTCTTGTAATTGGCTGATCCAGGGCACTGTCTTTCTCTGGTAGAAGGACATGCACACATGCATGCACACACACACAGGCACCCCCACCTTACAGAAGCACCCTAATTTCAGTGGATTTTAGATAAGATTGTTCTTAAGTTTTATCATGGCTAACGCTAGTAAGTACTTGAACTACAAATACATATTCTATTTCTGAGGTATTTTTGTTGTTACCTCTTTTTTCTGTTTCTCCTTAATTTCACACCAAGTTTTTGCAGGACATTCATAAATGAAACTCACACATACCAGTAGCACTTGCAGGGCTACACCAAACAACAGTCAACAGCAAATACCTTCTGAAGTGTTTTGTTACACTAGTTGTAGAGATACGATAAAGATTCAATCTGTAGCAACAACACTGAATGCAGAAAAAAGCACATGCGCTTTTTATCTTTTAGAATGGTGTAGCAGAGAAGGTGGGCAACATACCATATCTGGCACTTTAAATAACTGGTAAATAATGGCATTTTTTAAAGCAGTACCAAGAGAAATACAGTATTTTATTTAAATCTGACATGTATATTTTCTGATTTTGTTAAGCCATATCCTACCAATTATTAATTCAATGCAGAAAGATATCTGCAAGTCCAAGACTGCAGAGGGATTGACACTTGTAGTTAACTGGGTTACTGTTACAGAGCTCACTACTCTCATGCTACCTCCCAGTGCCTTTCTGTCAATGCCTCCTAAAAAAGCCAGGTTCCTGCGAAGTATTGACTGGCCACTGAAAAAGATCTCTTTCCTCTTTTACTCTCCCTTTCTGCAAAGAATCACTATGCAAAAGGGAAAGATGAGCCGTAAAATGACTGAGAAAGGCAACACTTGCATTATTTGCATTGCAGGTACACTTTTTGGCAGATGATTAAAATGACAGCAAGTGCTCCTTCAGACGTCTCAAGGGTCCTATCTTCCCTCTCCACTACCAAGCACCCGTCTTTCCCCCAGACACAGATCTCTTTGAATGAGTCCCAGCACCATGGAAGTGCTGCAGTTTGCCATGGAGACATTGCTTCTCATCTGCTCCAAACTCCAAAGTTCCAGATTCAATTCCGTTCTCTCTGGGGAACTAATGAGAAGCATTAAGTATGTGAAGACTATTATGCTGATGTGTCAGCACTTGCACTAACTGCATCTTTCAGATTAATATTCTAACTTATCAACACAGCAAAAAGCTGTGAGATGAAAAGTAAGGCCTGAATACGAAATTATTTCTAAGTGCGCAGTAATTAAATTGCAGCTCTCACCGTGCATTACAGAATCGCTCAAGGTAAGATTTCTGTAGCTGCCTACAGTATAAAGTGTTAGGTTCCAAGTATAAAAGGAAATCTATACAGGAAAATTAACAATATAAATAGCTTATATAGTTTAAGAGAAAGCTTTAACCCATGGCAGCTGCTAGACGAAAGCATCTTGTCTCTGAGAGAGTAGTTCCAATTTATGTCCACACCAAATAGTAAGTCACTCCATTCAACACTGCGAGATTTAAATTCTGAGTCCAGACTATTAATCAACATGTCAAAAGAGAAGCAGAGTAATTGTTTTGCTTATAATAGCGAGTAACTAGAGGCCTGGCTGAAGCACTACACTGTTCCTAAAGCCAAGTATATATTAGGTTATAATATTGAAATACCTACTTCCATTATCTCTGTGTTTAGTTATGGAATTTATCAGAAATTTAGAGACAGTCAAGAAAACTAATAAAAGACTGCCTTATTTTTCTCCTGTTACTGTAGAGCAAGCAGTTTCCCATTAAGAGCAAAAGCCAACCTAGCATGTGGGCAAAATGCTTACTGGGAAGACAACATGAGATTGGTTCATTATGTATATTCTTGTGGTTTCTACTGAATTCTCTTGGAAGGACATCAACTGTAGCTTTCTGGTGGCAATAAAACTATTCATACAGCATGTTGCAAACTGCCTGCCATCCTTCTTCCATCGAAGATCAGGAGCATATTACAGTGCAAAGCACCCAACAGATACACTGATTCAATGAATGAAGACTCCCCAGAAAACAGAATCAGTTGCATTAATCCTAGTCAGCTAAGGAACACCTGCTTTAGTTTTAAAGCTGCTTCATCCTCCAAGGGAAGGAATTACGTTTGTCTTTACTATTGCTTAAAACTAAGCAAATAGCTACACACAGAGACAGAAACACAGCGGTAGGGGGTGAGCAGGAGCGTGGGGGTATAAAAGCATTATGAAATTTATTTTCTCAAAGCAAATTCCAAGTATTAGTTTTCAATTAAATTAATTTAAGCACGACTAGTGTAAATGTGACTATATTAATTTATCTTCCTATTAGGCCTATATTAACCCAGTTCATGTCTGGAGATACCTTTTACAAACTCTTACTTTACATCATGGCTAACTCCAGGACCAGCATGTGAATCTGTCCTCTTCCTTCAACACAAGTGAATACTACACAGTAGGAAATAAGTAAAAATAGTTTGCAGTTTTAACTTTGATTTTTGTTGCAATGGTTCTTCTATAAGAGTTCTTTACAGTGCGCCACCTGAAGTTTGACAGATAAAATAATAAAGAAACACAGAACATGTTTACTATAGACCTACTTACATAACTGCTCACCATATTTACTCATTTTCTGGGGAAAGCTCAAAGAAAGGAAAGGGAATAAACGAAAGGCCAAATTTCTTTTAAAGTAAGTCCCTTTGATGCCTCTGGAGTGTATGTTAAATGTATTTTTAGACTGCTTGACACTTCTGGCTGACTGTTAAGAGGAATCAGGGTAACTGGAAGTACCCCACTCATTCTTAATACAAGATGTGTGTTTAAGATACAACACAGGAAGTAGCATAGATATAAAGTACTAGGCTTGAATCAGGCAATAAGACTCACTTGAGAGGGTGTACTTGTTAGCTCCATCTTTTCTTGGGATTTTTCCTTTGCTAGTCGTGCAGCTTCTTTGAATTCCTGAAATTTTTCAGCAAACTGAAGGTACATATGTTTAAAAAAAAGGAAAAAGAGAAAGAGTAGGCATGAAGTAGTACATTACATGCAGAACAGAATGCCGTACTTAATGTTTTACAAAGTCAAATTCTGTCAGTAGAATTTTTAAATTTTTCTCCTATTAGATACTCATTTAAGTCAGTTACACAGTGATATACTTTTCAATACCTTTCAGACATAATGTACACTGTTTATATGTCAGGAAATTTACAATGCAACCAAGTTTGATCTGCTGATGATAGTGTTAAAAAAACCTCATATCAGAGATGGCTAATAATCGTGATAAGCTGCCTTACACAGCTGTTTTCAGATTCAGGTTTTACTCTCCTCCCGACAACAAATGATCTTGTTCTGAAGCCTACTGTGGCCACTATCAGCCTAGAGTTTTCAATGGGCTTCATTCTTTCATGAATGAAACTATACTGATTTCTTCCCAAATTTTAACAGCAATTATAATTTCAATAGCTAATTAGGAAAGCAGCAGTGGGAATATTGAGTCAAGTTCATTGTTGATTGTTCATTGTTGATTGTTCATTGGCGTCAATCAAGTTAAAAGAACAAATTAATTGAACTAAACACTTGCATATACTGAACACTAAATCCAAGAAATGCACATTGAACTGCCCCTATGAAGCTTGATTTCTATGCTACACGTACCTCTTCCAGAAAATAGCTAAAGCAGCAATTTAGAAATACATGCAGCTTTTAACTTGAGAGATTAAACCAATTTATTAAGAATAGGGCCTGGTTTCTCCGGCTAGAGAAAAATTTGGCTTCATAGATCTCAGCTTGACACTACACTAATTGCTATAGTAGCCAAGCATTTGTTTTTGTTTCCTACTGCTTTTATAGAGAACATTATCGTATTATGATCAGCCTAAGAATGAAACACTTCTGCAGAAACACTGGAAGCTTCACCAGCAGCTTCTAAACCTCTCCAGCAGAAGCATACAAAGAAACTGTTTTGCACTGCATGTGTTTAGAAGGGATCAAGGCTACCTTTTGTGTGACACAATCTCCTCAGCTGTTTTCTATCAGAACTTCACTTGCTATGCGAGACCTACAAAACCTTATTGTCTTTAAACTTCTCCTCCTGGTAGGCTATTAGTATTTGAATATCACTTCTCTCTGCTTGTAATCTATATTTCACCTGCCAGGTTATATAAAAGCATACGTTTTCTGAATACAGGAGACAAAGATACCACCCTGAAACTCTAACCCAGCATCAAAAAACACCTCAGAACAAATGATAAAATTGGTAACAGATCACCAGAACTAGACGATACTTATTCCAGACTTATACATAGACGTCAAAATCTGATGAGTAACCTATTATTTAAATCAGCTTTAAGACCAGAGGATTGGTAAATGGAAACCATGGTGCTGAGTTTTAGGATAAATGGCTGAAGATGTACAAGGCAGTAAATATGATCTTCTGTATCACTGCAGTAGAAACTGTAAAAAAAATTATACTAGATAAACAGATAACATTCTAAGAAAGCAGCAATGAGGCTAATGTAGTGACAATTCTCACAAATTTACTAGAATTCCTTGAGACAGTCAGGGGATGGATAATGGTAATCTCTTGATAAAATCCCTGAATAACAAAGATGAGAACTCATGGTATGAAAGGAAAGGTTCTCTGGAGGATCAATATTTTAAGGAAAAGATGAAAAATTGTGCAGGGAGACTACAAGAGCCTCTTACAGGTATCTGTGGTGGCATTTTTGCCATATGGCATACTCTTAAATTACATGGAATAAATCAGGTCAACTAATTCAAAGGGGTAAGACATCAGCAAACCTGAAAAGGAGTATTTCTTCTCATACATCAGGATGCTATCAAAAGCACAGACTTAGATTCTGGATGAGAAAATCATCTCAGGCTTTGGTTTTTTTTCTCTAAATCATGGGATATTCTGTTGCTCCTACTGCAGCAGCAAGAGGGACTCTGCTAGTAAATCCCGATCCTGTGAAAGGAATATTCTTCAACATAGGAATCATCTTTCAGGTATCACTGACTTCTGGTGGAACAATCTTGAGCCGAATTTGTGGTGTAACATATTGAGAAAAGGGCTAATGAATATAAATAAATGTTTAATTTTTTTCTGTTCTGTTTGTATGTGAAGTTGATCATAGTGCCATGATTTTTCGATCAGATATTCTCACCCCACTAATTCTCAGTCACAATAATTGTACAGAAGGAGGTTACTGATGCTGTAGTAGTTAGTTTAGGGGGACAAAGGCACATAAACCAAAAACAAATAGTCCAAAAATCGAATGTTTAGTATAAACTAAGCAGACAATATTCTGAGAATAAACAGTTTATTCTTATCTGCTCTGATTATGTGCTTCATTAACATGCTGAAATCTGTCACAGGCTAGACTAAGTTTTTTGTGGCTGCAGGCTGTCTTTTGCTCTCTGGAACCTGAAATATTTCACTGGGGCCCAGAGACATTACTGCAAATCAAATTACATACAGCAGGGCTGTTCACTTAAGGACTTTGATAAATCAAACTACAGAAAAGAAGTTCCAGAATCAATTTTTAAGGCAACTTCTAGAAGCAACCTGCTTCTGAACAAATCCATTAATACAGCTTATTTCTTAGCCCTATTACTAATACCCAGTAGTACCTTGAACCCTAAATTAGATTTTATATTCTACAGTGCTAGGTGTACCGAAGAGTGCCCTGGTAATCTGGACTACAATGCCAGTGCACAGAAGTGAGAGCTAGTAATCTGAGCAGAAAGACAAGACAAGAAGAATATAGATGTATGTCTCTAAAGCTACACAGCAGATCCACAGTTTCTAATTCACCTTTTCTGATTCCAAGACCAACATATCTACCAATTCCAGTGACTGAATTGTCCGTAATCTGAAGAAAATTTTCCTTTTCCCCACCAAATATATTTGTTAATTTTAAAGTCACAAAAGAAGTTTTACCTTTATGAATTTTAGTAGCAACGATCAGCAATTTCAACTCACATAAGTACCAGTTTGATAATTAAGATATACTACAACAGGAGCAGTTTGCTGAAAGGGTCCTGAAGGTTCATCACCATAAATTGCAGAAAAGGTCTGTGACTTGGTATTTTTCCCAACAGATTTTTGTATTCTTTGTAAAACACGGCAATCTGAGAAAATGCTAATCAAACATCTACTTAAGACAAAATATCTACTGTAGATTTTCAGATTATTTTTTCAACAGTAATATAAAGTTTTAAGCCAAGGGCATGCTTAAAACTCTCAGACATCTGTTTGAGGTCAATGAAAGAATGGGACTGAAACAACTGTAATTAAGAAAGCAGTAAGTACCACATGGGGAGAGCAAGAAAAAAGCCAAGGATAGAACAGATAAAAAACCTGAAGTATTTTCACTGGCAAGATTAACCTAGTGTTTAAAGTCAGGCAAACACAGAGTGTGGATGACTACAGCATACTTTGCCTCCAAAGAAGCATTATCTGATTAAGGAAAACTAGTTAGTATATGAAAGAGATAAGCCTAATTAGCATTTATGCTAAAGCTATTTAAATATTAAGAAAAGTTATTACCATGTTGGTAAGCAAGTGCCTCTAGGACATACACACCATTTTAAGTAAGTGTCAAAGCTTCAAAGTTCACTGAAGCAATGATAGGTGCACAAACGTATATGCAATATGAGTATCATTCAGAATTTCCTGCATTTGTGTCACTTTGTGGAAGTGAAAGCTATCTGATTATGAAAGGAAGAAATCTTACAAGAGTAACACTTGTCCAAATAAAGCAGATGTACTGGTTCTCATTTTAATGGATTTCTAACAGGTCCATGCTTATCCTTGGATAGTGACAATTACTTTCTCAAAAGGGCCAGTATTATTTTCTTCTTTAAAAAACAAGCCAATCATTAATCCTTACTTCAGCATGAACTATACACTCCTTTTATTGCGCTTGGGTTTCCAGATCTTTTGTATCCTTCAAAGATTAAAATTGTCTTCCTAATAGAGAGACATGTTCTTAAACTGAACTGAAATTCCTCACCTGGAGAAAAATGTCACTGGCTTGTACAGGTTCCTGGATTTACCTACCATAGTATCAATAGTAATTGGTATTGTAGAAAGGGTACTCAGAGGAACTATACCATCACTTTGAGAAACAGGGGCTACTGCTTTCCTTGGAATGAGGTGTACTTTACTCCTGCACAAGTAGACTGGAAAAACCCCTCACGTAGGGCACAGTTTCTTTAGTAAACATTTCAACTTCTGTATTCCAACAAGAAAATTTATTTTACACTGAATATATTTACCACTAGCTTTACTGTAAGTCCGCAGACATTGAAATACCTGTAATTTGATGTACTACATAGTAGAAAAGTGAACGTAGGTTAAAAGACAAAAATGCATCTGAAGACTAACAACACGTTTTTTTCTAGGAGATATAAACACAGAAGAAACACTATATTTACTCCTTTGAATTATATCATGAAACACTGTAATGGAAAAACAACTCTAAAAGAAGACTAACCTAACAAATTAATAATTAGAAACCATTAACAACATACACTGTGATAGCTTAAATCTCCCTCTTTTCCTCCATCAGTAAAATTTGCAGGCACCACACTTTATCTTGTCTTTTTACATTATAAGGATCAACACAGAGCATTTTATTGTAAATTATTTTAAAATAACAATAGTTGTGAACCCTGACTCAAGATACAATGAGCAGGAATCAAGCATTCTTGACTAGCTGAATAGTTGCCATTAGGTCATACTTACTTTTGAAAGGTGATGTTCAGATGAAAATCCCAAACCATAGACTGTATTTGCCCTGCTGTCTGCCCACTGGCCAAACTTCTGGGATGTTTTAGTAAATGTCATGTTGGGGGTGATAGTGCTATTTATTATTGCCTGAAAAAAAGTAATAGTTGTAAAAAAGGGGGGTTGTGGTTTTAATTTTTTTTAAAGACCATCTATAATTGAAAATGCCAACATTGTAGTCAAGCATCTGTGTACACTGAATGAGACACACAGTAGGAACTAGGGAACAGTTTTCTACCTCAATCATAGCTAAAATTACAAAAGCATATTTTTGCATACATTCTGTAAAAGGAGCAAAAGCTGGGGGGGACACCTGTTTGAAATTGCAAGCAGTCATTCAATAGTTAGCAAGTATAAAAAACATCCTTTAAAGCATTGCATAGGCTAATGAGATCAGAACAGAAGAACTAGAAGCATCCTTTTTTGTCTCACAAATGTATTTCTTTGTCCCCTAAGGCAATGCCTCTCAAGCTCCACTATAAGCTTCACCCTTGCATTCCCCCCACCCCCGGTTGCATATGCGATTCTGACTGGAAAACATGCAATCAAACAAGAAGCATAATTTCTTTTTCAGCTTCTGTATTACAAGAATCTCTTTTTCCCTTTATACACACACAAGCATGCCTAACAGTGACAGGATCATACACCAACTACAGAAGAAGAGCTACTCAGAATAATTTTTTTTCTTTAGTTCTTGTTATATACAGGATGGAAGAAGGACGTTTTCCAGCATACAACTTCTGCTAATGTAAACAAAAAATCAACTATTAGATGATATGCTGGCTCCACTAAAAGCAACTGAAGTTTTACCATGGATTTCAACAGTATTTTCATCACATTAAAGTTCTAACATATTCTAAATCTGTGATGTAGGACTGCGCAGCTGACAAAGTATGTCCGGATAAAGTCTTACAGTGACACCAATGGGTTCCATTTAACTAAAAAAGTTTTGCATAGTACAGTTTATAACCAGCCGACATGAACAAGAAAGACTAACTGTAAACCCAAAGGTATGCGTATCTGAAGTGAAATGCAGGCATGCTTTCTAATCTGTCTGGTGCTACTAAGAGTTTCAGCCACATTTGTTAAATAATTCACAGCCCTTTTCATGAACCACTGGTGCTCTGTAACACCCGGGTGAAAGAGAACATCCTTAAAACTCCTCAGAAAATCCACACACTGTAAGGATAACAATTCAACAAGAATCTTTCTTACATGCCAGCTACTGTGCTCAAAGGTTATTGTCAGTATGTGTCCTACTGCAGTTGTCTTACAGTATCGAGTTGGGAACCTTTTGAATGTCAGTGTGCCTGTTTCCTGCTTCCACAAAACCATAACCCCTGCCTTACCCCTGGCAGATTAAAGCCAGTGATTGCTGAAGAATCCTAGAGCAGCAACAAACTCCACAGAGTCCAAACCATCTTCTCTGTTGTAAATAACAATTTTTTTCTTTTATTCTTTGAATAGCAGGAACTCTACAGATGTGTAGAGAATAAGAGTATTTTCTCAGGTGACAGTGAGAACCTTCAACATCTGACAGACCAAGTACTGCTCTCCCAAGCCTGATATCTTCTGCAAGTCAAAATCAGTCTGCGTTACTTGTGTGAGATGGCCTTCTGGATGAATATTAAAATGAGTAGTTATGGAGTTTACTTAGCACCCTTTGCTTTTGCTGAGATTTAGGTAGCACTGGAACACAGCAACCATCAACATAAAATTTCCTCTGAATTTTACAGGGCAAGCCTGAAAAATTTACTGCTGAGGGGCCAGCTAAGTCCACAAACGGCTCCCATGTGTGTATGGTGATTCTCAGGTGAAGTGGCAAAAAGATGTAGTGCAAGAAAGTTCAGAAGAACACACTGTATTTCAACATATAGAAAGACAAGGAAAGATACTGCAGCACAGATGAATTTAACAAAATTTGCATCTTCTGCAGTATCTTTGGCAGCTCCACTATACTCACATTAAATTAGAAGAGCAAATCTGTATGTAGCTGAGGGTGTCAAACAGGTTATCTCTGATAACCTTTGCCTCAAAATGCAAGTTTTGGCTACCATTGTGAACAACTCCTGGAAAATTTTGGAATGTCTGAAAGCTTGCATTTGAATCAGCAAGCCTCATCAAGTCAACGACAGGATTTACTGTGTGATCAGAGACTGGAGAACCATCTCCAGCATTAATTGTCTGCAAAACATCTCCTCAGATTTTCATAGAGGAGAAGCTAGACACTGAAGGCACTGGTAACTCAAACATGATTCTTCTTTCTTTACACATAAGGTTCAGAGCCCAAACAAAGCCAGCAGTCTTGGACTTGCACTACGGCCTCCAACTGACCTCACAGAAAATGGCTGTCTGTGCCACAGGACAGAAGAGAGAAGGCGAAATAGGCAGACGGATTTCTTGGAAAGGAGGTGTTCTGGAACTCTTTTTTTCTTTTATGCTTCTTGTCTTCCTGTGCAGTGTTAGTGCTTGGAAGCCCACTTTTGAAATAACCTGGTGGAAGCCCACAACAGAGCTGTGCAAATTCACTTAATGCTAAATCTCTCTTCCTGTGGAAGCTGTCAACAGTAACATGTTTGAAGTTAAATATCCTGGGGACAGTGCAGAAAAGTCTTCCTCCCAACTCAAGCTCTATTTATGCTGTCTAGCTTGCTTAAGACCTAGTTCCATCCATCGCTTAATTTGGCCTTACATCACAGATTTGAGAGTGTGCATGTTATGCCATGGATGTAACTTCCTAAATGCAGAAGACAACTCTGAGGACAGGGACTTATGACCTCCAAACAACAGGCAGGTTTAAAGCCTGCAGGACTGGTGTTTGCTGCACTAGCAGTGGCACATCTGGTTGCAAATTAACCCAGCAAAAAGCCTTGGAGAAAACAAACATTTTTCAGTCCAGGCTGCTCACTGCTTCAGCTGAGCACATTGTGGGCTGCACAAGAGAGAACCCAGAACACGCTGCCTGGACTAGAATGGGGTATCTGTTTTGACAGCAGTCTGCATTTAGGCTGGATTACAGTGACTGTCAAATTGCTTCCTTGCAAGGCAGAAATGTAGGAAGAAAACTTAAAAAAATAATTGTATGAGAGAGAGTTGCTTTTATTCTTCCCTTTACTTTCCAGCAGAGAAAAATCAGGCAGTTCCACTCCAGTAGACAGCATTAGTCCAAAGACAGCAAGTTTCTCACTGGGTAGAGCACATTCAGATCCCAGTGATGAAAAAAAAAAAAGTCCTTTCATTAGATTTACCAATTTTACAAGGAAATCAAGGCTTTCAATCCTCTCTGAATTAAAAGCTTTAGAATGCTAGATCTCTCATGTGCTAAACTAATTATTGCTTTTTAGAAATGCAGTGCTAAGGCATACGACAGATATAGTCAGTATCAGCCACTGGAAAATACTAAATATGAATCCTTCATAACTTTAGCTTAAAAAAAATTTTTATTTTTTGAATTAGAATTTATAGTTAAGCCCGTCCTGCCAACTCAAATAGGGACTGCTTTAATTGCTCTCCTCTACACCAAATCTCACTGTAGAGCTACCAATATAACAGGTGTCAAATATTACATCAACTTTTAAGAATGTTGTTAGTATAAATGTACAAGGATATCTTAACAACAGAACTGAGTCAATCTGACAGTCAGGCATTTAGCTTTTGAAGAAAAATTACTTTGTTATCTTTAGATTTTGTTGAAATAATAAAATAGCTTTCATGTTTTCCTTTCGTATTAGT
This sequence comes from Phalacrocorax carbo, assembly GCF_963921805.1. NCBI lineage: Eukaryota > Metazoa > Chordata > Aves > Suliformes > Phalacrocoracidae > Phalacrocorax > Phalacrocorax carbo. Next base: position 26,949,249 of record NC_087548.1, on the reverse strand, counting down.
CTAGCTATAAGAAAATAGGGCATGTGTCTCAGCTCTTCATTTTACTGACTGCAAACCCAACAGCTACAAGATATACAGCAGTGGCCAAATATGATTTTATCTAGTGCTAAAATTGATGGCAATAATAATTGAGACACACGGTATTTTTTAACTTCTTCAAAGGAAGATCACTGAAGCCCTGTGCTTACACACCTTACTTGAAACCTGTATTTAGCATTAAACAGGTTATCACTTTAATTGTGACAAGTTTATTTTACAACAGTCATTAAAATGCAAAGATCATCTATTGCAGTAACACTGATGGGAAACTTGACTCAGAAATAATACATAGGCTCATGGAACCTACAGACTGGAAAACCACTCTTTTCCAGAGTCTTCCCTTGTCTTAACTGAGCTCAAATTATTAGGGTTTTTTTCCTATCTTGCATCTGTGAAAAAATTATCAGAGAGTTAACTAGTAGTGCAGGAACCACATTACTTTATGGCCTTTCTCTTCTCAGTGATTGACAGAGATTGAAGGAAAAAGTCAGCAGGATTCTGGGAATAAACCTAGTGTCTGTCTACACTATTACTGGAGAAATAATGGAGACTTCCTGTCATCACCTAGGAGAAAGAAGTACTAAAACATGTTTTTCCAAGGAGCTATGAAATGACTATAAAATTAACGAGAAACGAAAGCCTTAGCAACAACTGCTCATGTTGTCATGTCGTATTGCCTACAAAATTTTACTTTTCAGGCTCTCTCGATTCCTAGAGTGGTAGAAGAAAAAGGTCACATTAAAGGTATTTACTCAGGAGGTCACAGAAACCAGCCTCGAGTACTATCAGATTATTTACATCAGGATCTCCCTGCTGTCCTGCTGTGAGCAACAGGGATCCAGACACTGTACATGACTACAAAAATGGCCTGTACACTTAAAACCTTATGGTCCTAGAACATTTTCTGGAGTCAAGTTAGAGGGAGATGCATCATTTCTTGTGTAAGGTATTTTAACAGCACACTATAGCTTCAGAAAACAACATTACACAGAGTGCATTAAAAATAAGCAGAACTTGCTTCTGCAGGACCTGTCTCAGCTGAATCTGGCTCATGGACCCAGAGATGGAATAAGGAAAAAAAACTCTCCCAAAATACACCAAGGACCTCCACAAGCAAATTCAAGTGGGAATCTCCAAGGTACAATAGCATCACTCAGAGGTGAGTGAAGAGTACATCTTAAAAATGTCCTTTTATTTTCAGGAAGAAAGATTTAAAGACTTTCAGACAACCCATACAGAAGTTAAATTTTATCCAGGAAACCTACTGAAACCCACTGACCTGAAGAGAGGGAAGGGTGTGGGACAGAAATAGGATTATCATTCAAATCTGAAGTATCTCTCTCTCAAACTTACCTTACAGCAGTCTAAGTGAATATACATGTGAGTTGCTATCACTTACTGACTTATTGCTCAGCACTGCTGAGCTACTGTAACCAAGTGGCCACGTGCATGCCATCCTCTCCACCATACAAACCCACAGGGTGCTGTAAATCCCACCAGTACCAAGGTATACAATAAAACTGGTTGGATCTATTTCATCTGAGGGAGGGGCATGACAGCTTCAAAACCAGTATGGTTTGACAAGTGCTTTTGGCCGCTGGCAACATGTATATTTCAGACATCTTCAATGTAAAATTTGGTTTAAAAAAAAAAAAAATCTACTTTATTCAGTTTCATTTCAAAACTTAAAATGGGAGATTTAAATTGCATAGCAGCTTCTCCTTTGCAAATTTAACGCTTCTGTCTGACCAATTAACAATAAAAGATATTGCAAGCTCAGATGCCAGTAGTGTTACTGACACCCAGCTGCACGCCAGACAGCGGAGACACTATCAGGATGCACTCCAAACTTAAGAATGCTTTATATTTACATGTATCCCTTGTACATGCTATATTGCATATGTGCAGACATGTTAAAAAAGGAGGGGCTTTAATTAAAAATAAAAAATTTATCTAGGAATTATGCTGAAAACCTGCTTAAAATTCTTCCATGGGTGCCCCTGCTATTCACCTGTGTATGTTTCAGAGCAGTATGGTAATGATTAAAACATGGGTCTTTCTTAATCATGACTGGGATCCTATATCTTTGTCAGACATCTAACACTTGGATGAAAACATTACTAGGATTACAGCAATCACAGAGTAAATGAAAGTGATAGATTGCATTATCAATATACCCTGCCAATAGTACTGCAAATGTAAAGAAAATGCTGCAGTAGACAAAAGAACAAATAAATAGATAAACAACAGCTTAACAGTTTAACTCGGTGGTCACTTTGCAGGAGTTGCAGCTTTGGACAAAGGCAGAGAAACCCCAGTGGATACCAGAATAAGGATTTTGTAAACTGTGCAGGTCACTGAAGGTGCTACAGACTATAACTGATAGTCTTAATTTCACACAGCATCTAGTTGCAGTCCCAAAGTCTTTATTTATAAGCAGTCACACAAAAGGTATTTTAATTATTTGACAGAATAATAAGAAACATTTGAAGGAAGCCTGCGAAGGGAAGAAACAAAGTAAGACTTCAACTTGGAAAAATTCTGGTAGACTTTGATACCAGAGTCTCAATCAATTATAGTAGTATCATATCGTGATCTCTGACTATGAGATATATTTCTATATACTTCTTTATTATAGAAATTCTCCTTCCTCACTTAACATAGCCATATTCTGGATATTTAAAAATAAATATTTTTCAACTTTCAATAAATAGCCACAAAATCTCTCTGCATACGGCTATGCTCTAACAGAGTACTTCAGTTCCAACCATCATGAACAGATGCATCTTCAGAAGTTGCACATGAAAGTCTCTTGAATCTTTCTATTACGCTTGGTATATCCTTGATGTCTCTCTTGCAGAGTTTTCTGATATGCTGTTTGTAAAGTTATTGTTTTTATACACACTTGGGGTAGAATCTACAAAACAGCCAAGTATTTTCTCCATGTCAAATTAATTTCTCAGACAAGGTTTCTTAAACAGTAGCTCAAGACATTATCCTTCCCAATTACAAAAAAAATCGAAAACAACAACAACAACAAAACCCACCTCCAAGAAACCCCAACCCCAAATCAACTGAGTTTTGATAAAAGCTTATCATGGAGAGCTTTATTAGGAGGGCATCCTCACATTCTCTACAGCAAAAATTGGAAGATTACATAACACAGGATTTACTAAGTGATTATGGGGACTGAACAGATGTCCTTCATAAAGTTGAGGCCAATGATATTGACAGATCCCTGACTGCAGAGATGAAAACAGGTTATTGTAACACTATTTGTACTTTTTAGTGCATCTCACAGGGAATGTCTTTTTAGCCCGCTCATAGTATTAACAGGTCACCACTGAAATTCAGTAACAGATTTATCAAAGTAAATATGAACACATGAAAAATAGCAGTTCCGAATAAACACTTAAAAACATGTAATGAAGTTTTTAAGACATGTAATGAAGAAATATTACTATTCTCACATGTCAGTAACCTGTTACTCAGGTAATGACAAAAGCATCTGAGAAGATACATGAAGGACATCAAACTGGAAAATAAATACACGTATTGATGAACCAAGTAAGTTTTCTGAAATAAAACTTACCTTTGCGCCATCCAAACTGATTATCCTGTAGACATTTCTTGTGCTGTCATAGAAGTAGGACACAGTAACAGCATGCTTGCTGGTGGGAACCCAGTTCTTCTTAGTGTTTGGGTCAATCTGGAAGACGTGAGCTCGGGTGCTGAAGATGGGTTGTTCCCTGAAGGGCAGAGAGTAAAAGTAATGAATCTAAGCTGTACATGATATCATTTCACAGAAGTTATCTGGCAGTAGTGCCCACTGGGATGCATGCATTTGACGTTGCATGATATATTTTTCCTAAGAACTTTTCTGTGTGTTGCTGCATAGAACAGGTAAGTGCGTTAATATACATATGCAAGCAAAATGCAAGACTTTTAACACCAAAACCAGCACCGAGTTGTAGTGTCAGATAAAGACAGACATCTCTAATACAGATTCAGCCCCGACCCATCATCTCCCCAGCCCTCATCCTCCATCTATCCCTTTAAACTAACTGGCATTAATACATGTGTAACTTCGTCTCATTACACTGCACACTGCAGAATACGTATTACTTCAAACCCCCATCTTTTAAAAAAATCTTTTAAAATTCTCATTATTTTAAAGAATTTTAGGCCATAACCTGAAACTGAACTGGCTGATTCAATCCAATTACTCTAAAACTAACATTCATTAGGGCCAGAAACATGTGCTGTGAAACCCTCACCCTTTGGAGCTTCACACCTGAACACTTTCATAGCAACACTAAATATGTGTAAAATACATGGTTCAAAGTTAACTTCTTAGCAAATAAAATTATATAAGGTTAAAAAACCTACTGTACTTTAGAATTTACAACTTATTTTGCTCGTTATTGTTACCAGGACATATAGTATTGCACAGAAATCTAAAAATATTTTCACATCACTAAGATAGTTGTCAGTTTAAATCTAGCTGTATTTTAGTGATAAATAGATTGCTTTATTCTTCAGGGAATGTTGCCATCATACCACAAAGATATTAAGTACCAGAAATTTAAGTTGGATTTAACTTTTTAGGTTTTTGGACTCTATTGTTTTCTCCCATTTCCAGGGCATGAAGAAACATCTCCTTTGTCCCTGCCTCATTTCCCTTTAAGAGGTAAGTTTTTAATACAGTTTTATGCCTAAACTAAAGGCAAAATAAAGATATTAGGATCTTGAGTACTCATAGTCAAAGGGTTTTAATCTGGCCTTATTACAAGGGGTACATGTGAACTCTCAGAAATACCTCTCCCAGTTGGCAGTAACAGTAGCTGAGACCAGCCGCTTTCAGCAGCAGAATCATATTACTTGGGCTTCTGGAAGCTCATCTGCCAGAAGATGTGTTCTCCTATGTTGGGTGTTGGAGGAAGTGACAGAAAGGATACAGAACAGACCAAAGACAGTGAAACAGAGAGTTTCAGTGAAAGCTGAAGGAGAAGGAAAGCAGGCAAGGGGAATCAATTCACATGCTGGTCCTCCATACAAATGTTACTTGTCCCCTCAGCACCAACTCACCTTCTCCTCCTAAATCACCAAGCTACAGGATGTTGCATCGCCATTTTCCTGAACCCAATCCCTTGCACACAAACAAAGGTTATGCAAAGGTGACTTTTATAACCCTCTTGTTTAACAGAATCTTTATGCTAATTCTTATTGCTGTTTCAAATATCTGCAACTACTTCTTCAATCATACTTAAACTTTAGCTCTTGTCTTCAATATTAGACACATTTTGCATCTACCTCCCAGTTAAGCATATCCAAATATAATATGATGCACATTACCATAATGTAACCAGTTCTTTAACTCTGGACATTAAAGAGCCCATCAAAATAAAAATTCTTAGATGCCTGATAATTATTTGGATTAGGACTGACATTAAAAGGAGAAAATAAAGGCTCTGACCACATTAACTAAAAAGAAGAGCTGAATCCAAATTGTAGAGGTGTGGTTAATGAACACACATTTGACCAGCACTGATACTCAGTTCTGTCACAGTGCAATATATCACACAAGTGGGACTTTCAACATACCACAGGTTAGGATTTTAATATATAAAAGGTAGGCAAAACTATATGACTAAAGCAAGTGGGAGTGTCAGTAAAAGTCTGATTGTTCAGCCCTGAGTTGCTGCTTTCCTGCACTGTCAGCACAAAAATATTCCACAGCCCCAGCTAAATATCCTCAATTGGTTTGACAAGGTGGCCTGCATGTTCCTGCTGATCGCTCAGCAGTGTTGCTCAGAGACAAACCAGAGCACTTTGCAGGGCATGTGTGTGAGTCCAGCATAGACATTACCGTTAGGTATGGAAGAGCATAATGAAGCTTCCTTGCACTTTTTTAATTGCTTCTGAGAAAAGTAGAGTTACAGTCTTTTCTTTCTATGTTTTAACTGAAACTACAGCTTTCCTGAATGATGAGCTGTCTACACCCTGTGGAAAAAGCATAGCTCCCTTCATTAAACTAGTGGGACAAATAATGATTTTGCCAGATTACTGGGGTAATTAGGATTTTTGTCTGACAAAGACACTAAAATTCAGGTGTCTCTAGAATTAGACCAACGCTTTGACAATTAATATTTATAAAGATTATTTCTTCAAACAAATAGAAGTTATGCATCTATGTCTACAGGACTAAATGTGCTACAGAATCAGTCACTGATGTGCCACTGAAGTCCACTGCAGCTGCTGTACAATTAGGTCATCTGTACTTTTCTGTAGCAACATACTATAGAGCTACTTAAATTTTAGATTTGCTAAAACATTCAGAAACAAACAAAAGGTAATGTATAAAAACATATAGAAGATTTGTAACTTCAGCTAATCAATCTTTACTCAAACTTTTTGTTCTTCCATTATCCATACAGGACACGATGCTCTCCCAGTCTGAAAGTTTCAATTAATTCAGTTGACGTAATACTAGTTATAGGAGTATTAGTGTAATTAATTAGCGTTGGAAAAAGGAAACAATTCTCCTAAGTCCTGCTGTTCCTAATTGCTTTAGACTCCAACACTACCATGGTCAAACACAGACTAAAAAGGAGCACTAAGTGCTCCTGGACTTGGGTGGCAATGTGAGAACTAAAGAAGCATGAGAAGTACCACTTAAGCAGGTAGAGTCACACCAGTTTTCATCACTGATACCGAAATCCATTCATTGACATGTGCCCAGTTTCAGGCTAGGCTTAGGGGAAAAGCCTGTGTTCTAACAGTTGAATGAACAGTGTTTTCAAAAAATCTTTCCATTCTGACATCTTAACACATCCTTTTCAAAACAATGCAGACTAATGAATATAAGAACCAAAGGTTTCATTTTCCATATGTTAGACTAATCAAAGCTTTCACAAAAGAAGCTTAAGTTAGTACAGAAGGTCAGAAAGAACTTTCCTTGCTAATCCATATCTTAAAAAAAAATATCTGTTCTTTGATGTGCCTGGTACTTCCAGACTGTGCCAACACTAGTGCTGAAGACTTCTTTCCTCAGACTGTTGTTTACCATGACTCCAAAATTATTTTCATTGCCATAATATCTACAGCTTCTCAAGGCCGGCATTCTGTTGTCTTAGTTACTGTAAAAACAACTCTTCAGAAGGTATGAACTTCTACAGCTTTAGCTGATGTGCTACTTGCCTCCCCTTGTGGAGTGTTAATGATGCTAAAAATTCTTAAAATTACACATCCCGTCCCCTCCCCCTACATTCTGGGATAAATTGACAGGGTTTTGGGTGCCGCATCGTTTGGGATGAGGTCAGGGACTGCCCTATGCAGACACAAGAACAGACCAGGATTGGGGCTGGAGGAAAAAAACAGACACAGGAGATGACACCTGAGCAGGGGCTGGAGCTGCCCAAGCAGCAGACAGAAGACGCGGGAGCAGGTATAACAGTGAGGGGACTGTGCCCATGAAGGAATTGAGTAACAAAAGAAAAAGGAGCCACCACAAGCACTGACCCCCATCTTCTGAGTGCCACCTGTCAATGAGGGGATGGGACACCAGGAAGGAATGGAGAGGTGTCCGCAGGGAGCATGTGGAATAATCGCTGGAGGTGACTTAAAAATTAAATTTATGTTTTTAGAAAAAGTACAGCATTGAAGAAGCTTTCAGGGTGAAGTGCAGCTGGTATGTGAGAAATCCATTCCACAGAAGTTCCCTAGTAACCTTACATGTCAGCAATGCCAGGAGAACTTGGCATACTGACTCTAAGAACAGTTGTCTGGAGGGTGGAGTGGTGTGGAGGCACTGCGGCCAGGTTCTGTGATAAATGGGAACTTGAGGTACCATGGAGCTGGTACGCTGCATATTTGCCACCCTTGGCCAACAGTCCGTCATACTTTTGACAAAATGCTATCCTTTTAGTGAACTTTGCTCATTTTAATATCATTATAATACCAAAACACGCCTCCATCGCAAAAGCTACCTGCCTCTAGAGTGCGACCACCCCGCACTGAGCACATGCTTTGAATTTCTTCCAGTCTACACTTTTAAAAGCAAAGCGAGGAAATTTTACACCAATCATAATAGAGGTATGTATGACTAGAGTCACTCAAGCTCCATCTGAAAGATAAAAAAAGTAAAATGTGTGAAGAGAAAGAGGGTGGTAGGGAAGATACCATTGTGTACCACTCTGACTTCTGGGACCAGTCAACGACCTAAGCCTCTCTTCCCCCCCCCACTGGGATGCCTTTGGGTAAGATTGGAAACCTCTGTAGAGTCACTTTAAATCCCTAACGTATTAGAGTTGCTTTGCTTCATATTAGAGTCGCTTCATATTTGTTTTGCATACTTGTAGCCTAGCAGTGTGCTCACATCTTTGGCATTTATTTGTGTCTTGTAATCAGCAATCTTATCACTGGTAATCCAAAGAACCTGTGTATCTGCTGCTTTAATAAATTGTGCTATTCATTAACCTAGCTGTGATCATTCTCATTGAACACAACCGGCCTGGGCATCTGCCAAATTAGTTACTAACAACAAATACCCTGATGAGTGGTTACTTCTACAGCCCTTAGAAAATAAACCGTTGACCAAGTCTGAGACTAAGACTGGACTTAGCTGCACCTGGACTATTCTCGAAGAAAGAGTTTAGAAAGGAAGTCCTGTCTGAACCTTGTGACTCAACAGTAGGGTCTCTCCCTCGCCACTCCTCAGACTCCTACCATTAATGCAACAGAAGATGAGGTATGTTTTCTGTGCTTATTTGTTTGTCTTTATCTTCACTGGCAATAAATAAAATTGAATTAAATTTCCTGAATAAAAATGTGGTTTTTGTGCATGACATTCCCTCCCTGCCACAAACACACACAAAAAAACCCTTATATAACAGCCTCTTTGATCCCCAAAGCATTCAAATACACTAGAAGTTTTAAATCTCTAAGCAGAGCTATTTTTCCCCAACCAGTAGGACAAAAAGGGATAAATAAGCAGGTCCAGTGTGATGGGGTCCTCCTACTCCACTCAGCTTTCATAGCTCTAAATTGGGTAATGAAAAGTCCATGAGAATGAACATTTATGTCAATCACTTCAGCAATTTCTATTTCCCTGATGCAGATCTTAAAAACTCTGAAGTGTATCATCCAGACTTACTGTTTTCTATGCACATGGTGTACACATACAAGACAAGTCCAACAAAATGTGCCTTGGAAGTTCTTTTCATCACATTTGCAAGTTGCAAACAGTGCAAGATCCCACCCTTCAGATTTCAGTCTCAGAGTTTCAGAGTAAGATGACGCTCTGTGCATCCAAAAGCAGGACAACATCCCTGTGCTCACAACCAGAGTGCAACTACACTTCAAGTTCCCTATCCACCGCGGAGACTGCTCAAAAAGTGTCCTGCCCTCAGTCCATTGCAGCCGTGGGCACAGAAGACCCTGCCACATGGCAGCCTGTGTGCTCAGCACACACGCTCTGGCAGTCCTAAGGACTGCAAATGCTCTCAGTAGGCATCACGTGTTTTTGAAGGTGGGAATTTTGCACAGTGAGTTCTAAGCCTCTGTAGTATCTGTCATCCAAGGTAATTTCTCCCCATAGCAGACAACATGAATCCCCTGCATGATCTCTCAGGCATTTGCTGATTATCCTCAGATTTAGGATATGACAAAGACGTTTTTGGTTTTTTCAAAATGACAGCATACCAAGACTACAGCTTTCTCCCAATGCCCTGCTAAGGTCTTAAAAAATACCGTCCCTAGCTTGTTTTTAAAGCTGTAGCAAGTTTTTATTACTCTAAGCAGCTTGAGGAGAGAGCCCCAAAAAGAAATGAGGAGAGTAATTATAAGTGCAGCTGTAGTCAAAATTAATTTTTCAACTATGGTATCCAAACACAACCAATGGTTTCTCAGGAGTCTGAGTCAACAAGCCCTGCAAACACAATTCAACGCAACAGAAGAACACAGAATTTTCCTTATTCCTAAAAATGCTCTTTAGTCCAATAAATACTGTACACAGTAGCTTGTGGGACAGTATTGCATAACACTAGCTTTTTGTTGTACAGAAACTGTTCTGAAATAAAAACTTTTTCTGGACAGAAACTGACTGACAACTACCATCTTGAAATAAAAACTAAAATTATGAAGTACTTGAACAAAACATACTGATTATACTTGTGAAATGAGTACCTCTTAAAATTTTGCTTTTTATATTACGTACATACAATAACAACTTTAATGTCTCAAAACAAGCTGTGAGATAGTAAAAAAGTGGAAGTTAAAATCAAGCAACCACATTGAAATCTCTCCCATACCACTAGCAGTTTATCTAGTTTTACACTTACATTTTTAGACCTGCTTTTGCTGTTATGTTTTGGGTTTGAGTCAGGTTTACTCAAGGTCAGCAAAAGCTCAGGAAGTTGTTCCTCAAAAGCTTGTAAGTTTTCTGTATCCATTTACAAGTTAATACATACATGCATTTATTTACCTATAAAGTTCAATGGCTCACTTTATAGAATATGTTCTATAGCTACATAATACAACACAGAGCTCTGCCTTCAAGCTTTTTTCTAAACTGTTTTCTTCCCATTTAAAAATCAGCTTTTGGTATTAGACCTTTAACCACTTCTGAGTTAGCATACCACCACAAATAATACCAGCAATTTTTCAGGATGTGAGGGAGAAAAATTATCTAGCACCTTTCATTAAATCTATAAGGGTAAGTAAAAAATACATTCACCTTTACCAGAAACATCATTACATACTACACGTTCAATTTTCAAGGATCTGAAGGTTTGACCAACTAAGGTGTTTCAGCGTGAAATCAGTTATCGCACAGTACTTAACTGGCATAAGATACTGGAAGTCAGAAGAAAATCATTCAGTGATCTGCTCATATTTACATTTCTGTGAAATTCGTATTTTGTCATAGGTGATCAGGAGACAAGGCCTTGCCGATATGCCACAAGGCAGCCACCAGGCCTGCTGCCTTTATCAGTCTGGCCAGCTCCAACACTTTCCTTTTTCAAAGGTAAGTTGTAACCTATGTTTTTAACATTTATTTTAATAAATCTACAATAGACATTTTATGGCACAGTATGGCCTATTTTTCAGAAGGAAAAGTTCAAACCCCAGCCCATAAACTCCACCCCTTCCCTTCCACCTTTACCAACACTACAGCATTGATGCTTCTTCATCCATGTTCTTTGCTCATTAGCTCTAGTCTTATACATGAACACAGAAGTTTCAAAGTTGGCAGAAACAGAGAACATGGTTTTAAGTAATTCCAGTCCTATGAAATTACAGATCAGACTTTGAAAACACTGAAAAATTTTTCAAACATTAGATTTTTAAAGCTCCTTAGATGTCAAATAACTTTAGAAGATAATGGCAACCCCCCACTCAACCAATGAAACAGCTTCTAACATTAAAGGGTATATAACTAAGCAAATACATTGCTGTACTCCCCTCTTAAACTGCACTGCACAATGGTGACACTAATGTTAAACGGACTGAGTCATAGCTGGTCTTAGAATTCAGACTGACTTAGTAGCTTTAGTCCGTGAATGGGAAATCACAACCTGCTCTAAGATACTGTCCAAGTTGTAAAAGCTTTTTACTACTGGAAATGATTCTGTGATGGGTTCATAAAAAGGTCCCAGAAAACAGCCTTCAGGAAAAGACTCCAGAGCACTGGTATTTCTTACAGTGAAGGCAGAAATTAGACATTATAGAAATACCACGGTACCCATTCCAGTGGAAACATGACAGAAAACTTAATCCCATTTTACACCTGTATCATTTTGTATCATCCTGAAGAGACAGCATGTTACACAGTCCCATACTCCATTCAATAAGGAGCTGTTGGTGATGATGGTGCAACCCCTTTTCCTCTTCTTTACCAAGTTGTTTTTAAGTGTTTGTATATATAGCAGAATTAATAAAAATTGGACTAGAACAAAAGGAAACTGTCTTGCAAAAGGAAACTTCCACATGAAATCTTCCTGCATTTTGGAGCAGAACATCTTACCCAAGAGGTTCCTCTGTGACTATCAGGAGTTAAACTCTTGCTCTCAGCAAGTACTCTTTTCGACCTATCTCTTTATTTTCATAAAATTCATAGATATCTATGATATTTGAAATGCCAATGTCCCTATAAAGACTAGTTGAAAACTTAGAGCTATTCAGGCAGGAAGGGTAACAACCGCATTATATTTGCATACATTAAAACCCTAGACTTTAAAAAAAAGTAATGTAACAAACTCACAAAATTTTACTGTCAGCTAAGAAGTATATGCAAAACATATGTATACAGCTAGGTACAAAGAATATAATTTTATACAAGCTAGGCTAAATTTGACACCTACCAGTAGAGAGAACTCTAATGAAGTCTGCAATTATAGACTTTTATTAGTAGAAAAACTGTCTACTTCTGATTATTTGTATTAGTGAACCAAAGTTTCTGTATGACACAGGAGCAAGTCAGGAAAGCAGGTAATTTCAAAATGTAGGGCAGAAAACACTTCTGAAATTGATTTCTTCTGGTAACATTTTGGCATATCCACTGATGTGGATGGCATCTTTATGAGCATATAATCCTATAGTCCATTCAGAGAAAAAAATTAACCACCCTCTATGTGCTAATCTCAACTAAATGCTCAGCAAGCCCATATATGAGACCTGCTTTTAAAAAAACAAACAAAAAACCCCAAACGAACAAAAAAACCAAAACAAACAAAACCAAACCCATAAAATGTAATTATGAAGAGCAATGAGAAAGTTCATTTGAGCTCAATCCTCTTCTGACTGAGCTTCCCATTCATAAAAGACCACTGAAGGATAGTAGCTACTGGTAAACTTTAGAAAAATAAAGAGCTTCTTCCACAGCACAGATTTAAAATTAACTGTAGCACAGCACTGAGATTATGGTCTCACAAATTTAGTAACATCCACAGCATGGAAGCTGTCAGAGTTGCAAAGCACAGGACAAATCAATGCCCAGGCTCCTAGTCTCCACAGAGGACAAGAAAAGCCAGGCACAAACAGTTTATTGTCGGGACAGTGTGGTGGCAGGACAGGACACTGCCTGTGCTGGCAGACCCAGGCACTGGAGAATGGAGAGGGTATTAGACCAGGACCCAAGTGACCTGGCTTTAATCTGTCCCTCAGACCTACCTTCTTGCCTTATGGCTAGTCATTCATTTGGCCTGACCAACTCTTCTTTGGCACCCTCCCTCTTAGAAAATATACTTTTCCAATATATTTCACTGGCACTTCTGTTCAGGCATATCACTTACCGTGAAAACCTACAAAACATCAGTAACAAGGGTCCCTTAAACAGCTGTCCCCTAAATACTTCTCCAATACTCTTTGTCCTGCTTGCCTTCAGGGCCTTAAAGTCATATTCATTTTGCAATAATCTGATGAGTGTTTTTACATACACACACACATATCCACCTCAAATCTATTACAGACTGTGTTAATAATAAAGTTGGTCACTAATTCACTAAGCATACTTCGAGCATACCAAGCAGATTCTTGCATTGGGAACAACTCCCTCACATGCCTCCTTAGCCCTCCCCAGATCACAAGGCACAGAAAATGCAAAAGCACTCAGAAGCCAAGAATTGTCTTTTGTATCATCCCATCTTCAGATGCTTGGCATCAGGTGGGGAAGGTTTTAATGTATTAACTTAAGATGGAATAGATTATTTTGGTCGGTCAGTGTTGACTTCACTGTATAACCGATATTTTCCACTTTTTCCTTCCTTTTCCAGAGCAAGTTTGTATCAGTAGAGAAAACATGGATCATATTCATCCATGATACAGTGAGATCAGATGGGTCTTACTAATTATCCAATATCCAGATCAACAGCAAAAACTCGTGTTGCTTTCTCACAAATTTGAGAAAGTGAAAACTGAAACATGAAAATGTATGCACATTCTTCAGAGAAACAACAGGACATCTTACACAGGATTCTGCAGTAAAATTCATATTAACTCAGATGTGAGACACAATTACACCTGTAGCTCAGGCATTTTATCCTGCTGTCTAGGTAGTAGCTCACTAGTTGCTTGTCCTCACCACACTGAAGTCTGCCTCCTAACTGCACAGAACAACTAGCAGTCCAGCACTGCTGTCTCCTGGGGCTCCCAAGATGGTAAAGGGACTCAGCTCTAACAAGCAGAGTCAACATACCCTCAAACTCCTGATCAAAACAGAACACATGGAATTACATTTGCCAGTTAAGATGCAAACCCATATATTCAGAATAAAATAGACACTACTTAAAATTAAGGCTGATATTCTAAAGCAAGAGAAAAACCCAACAAAACTCTTAAAATTTTTGTATAATTTCAGTGAACATGGAGCTGCTTGTGCTAAAGAATAAAAAAGTTACCTGGAGGACATGTACAGTGTAATGTTAACCTGATATAAAAAAGGAAGAAAAATAAATATATTGGATTTGCTTGCACTTATATAATTCTGTGGGTTTTCAATGCCTGCTTTCCAATGCACCCAGCTATCACATGCTGCTCCAGTTCCACAGACAGGCAACCAGCTGAAGTGTTACAGGAAACATCCACTCCAAGAATTTCTCACTGACTATGAAAGCTCCTCCAATGGCTGCATGAAGGTCCATCTCTCTAAGGTTTTCCTTTTTTGTCCTTTCACCCAACCTTCAAAAGCTCATTTTCGTACAATGACTCAAGTGAGAGCTTTGGGAGCCAGATGAGACAACAAAAAGCATATTACCAAGGACAAGTACTGAGCTTTATCTTCACACTTTTCACTTCAGTTTATTAAGTTATTCCAGGGATATTGGCATCTTCAGAATTTTTCTAGGTACCTAAGTGATCATTCCTCTAAATTGTGCAAGTGGGCAAAGGTACCTTTGAATTAACTTTTACCTTAAATTTGTTTTAAAATTACAAGTTTGGGGAGAACTAATCATCAGCTTTTAATGACTTATGAGCAGCTAAACTATGTTAGGTTGAATTTTAGGATAGATTTTTACCTATAGTGAAAATACTAAGTAATTACAATAGCAAAAATTGGTCCAAAGTTGCATTTTATTCCTGGATTTTGCTCTGTCCAAAAATTCTTGTCAAGGAAGTCAAGCGAGGAGTTCTTCTACCTTTACAACTAGACAATTAAGATGTATAGCTATTTTCTATACCTATTTCACTGAAAATTACAAGACCTACAGTTTTAAGCAAAAAAAAAAAAAAAAGGAAGAGAAAAGAAAGAAAGAAAGAAAACCCCTATACCTGCAAAACAAGCACAACCCTCCAAATATCGAAGCAGAGAAGGTGAGAGCTCAAAGTTGCTTTGGGATCCAGAGACGCTGTGGGTGAGCCAGGACTCTATATTCTGCTTTACAAGCAGGCCCAGTAGCGCTCTCCCTTCCAGGGGCATAGAGGAGGATGACAAGGAGGAAAGCTCCAGATGGGACATAATTTTCAATGCACTGCAACCTCCAGAATGCAGGCCTATTCCCATCCAGCACACTTTTCCTTGTCACGTTTCACACCCTCAAATTAGTTTGTGGACTCTAAGATCTAAAGTTCAGTAGTTTCCTTTGCAAAACAATTTTCAGTTTGTGAGAAGCACTGTTAGTGCCACTTACCAATACTAATTAGACCGACTGAAGCTGACTAAACAAGGTCTGAATTACACCAAAGCAGAAGGGGCCACTTAGATGCTGTTGCTGAGGCACAGATGGGGAAAAACAGCACTCTGCAAGTGCACGAAGACACTCTGATGTTAGTCATACTGTTTGGTGGGATGTAAGGGCCATAAGACAGCAGCGGTAGAAATGCCACCCAGAGTACCACATTCAAACAACTGATAGACTGAAATGCCTTGCTTTGTCCCGACAGGAAAGCACTAGACTGTCCAAAAATCAACACCCTCTGTTCTAAAGTTTGGTTAGACCAGTTTAGTTGCTGAAATGAAATCCTTCAGCAGCATTGACAAGTATCACTGTGCACCGCTAGCACACCAAGAAGGAACCCAGAATAGAAGGTTGGCTCTAGGACATGCAGTCATGCAGAGCACTGAAGTAAGAAAGCGGCAATCCTGCATTAGCTTAAGTTCCACAAAACACAGGATCACACAGAACCACAGAATGGTAGGGGTTGGAAGGGGCCTCTGGAGATCATCTTGTCCAACCCCTCCTGCTTAAGCAGGTAGCCCTAGAGCAGGGGGCACAGGAAAGTGTCCAAGCGGATTTTGAATGTCTCCAGGGAAGGAGACACTGCAGAGTCCAGTAAGCAATGTAATCACAGTATTTTCTGATTTGACTTCCAGTGTGATTTTGTGCACTCCATCAAGTCTCTTCATTGCCTATGACAAGAATTTCTATTCTGACGGCTGTATGTCACAGGTATGAGGCAACAAAGTTGGGGCATTTGACAATAGAGACAGAGGAGGATTTTGGAACCTAAAAAGGAATCAAAGGAAAACAAAATCACAGAATGAATTAATCATGTGTTTCCACCAAGATAATTAGCAATTCTACGATAAACAGTGATAGTGTTTAAAAATTAGTATTTTTAGATGATGTTAACTTTAACTGCCAGTTTTTCAATCATCTTTGACTTTGAGAGACAACACTCAACTAATACTAGTCACAATTTTGCTATTCTAAAGACTAGATCTCTCAGCAACTTTTCACAACAGAAAAACTGAGGAATCTTCCCTGTTTATTATGACACGCTTGGAGTTCGCCTCATATTTCTGTAGCAAGATGAGGTCTCCTCACTTGGCACCTCAAGCTTTAGCAACCCCTCCCTGTAATCCTTCTTACCAGTTTTGTTTCATTAACCTCCTTAGTGACTTTAAACTTCTATTTTGCTTCCTTGTAGGCCTTCATACAGAAATGATCACATCTCCTTACCACTTCTTTCCCATCAACCAAGTTCACCTCACCTTTTTCCACATCTCAAAGTTACTAATTTTAACAGACCTTCCACACGTGAAAGTGCTTTTTATTTTAGTGGCCTGGCACTTGTCATTTCTTTCATTTCCAGCTTAAAATCCATAAACCCCTTATTTAACTTAAGAAGTTGTCAGTTAACAGTCAGTTTTGAGAGCTTTTACACTTAACTCTCAGAAATAAACACCCTGAAATAAATCATCAGCACAACCTGCACATTGACCGCAGACACCTCAAAGTTGAAGTCATGCCTCCTCCAGGGCAAGTATCAGAATTTGTGGTGATGATATGATGACCATATGGAACCAGCAGAATGAACCAGGCTGAACAGACATGCATTTCATCACTTTCACCATCAACTGATCTTCAAACAATCTGCAATCCCATCCAGACCGCTACAGCTGCATGTTAAGTTTCAAAAAGAATCACTGGTCCACATCACAAGACTAGAATTCAATTATTTCGTTTGTATCAAGGAACAGAATTAGACCCCTAGAAAGGTAAACAAATTAATTTTATATTCATAAGTAACAAATCAATTTGAATCATCCCACAGAGCACTGCAGGAACTATAAAGTCTCTTTAGTTCACTTTGAGCATACCATTACCACACCAGCAGTCCCTCCCTTCTGGTAAGTTACAGCCTAGTAAACACTATCAAATTTTGGAAGCAGTGGTTGCATCTATATTGAGCTGTAACTGGAAGTGACAGATCTATTTCCCTGATTGTTCACACCTCACATAGACCAAAGATGCTCTGAGACTCCTCCTAAGGCAGAACACCCAAATACTGTTCCTGAGGGCCCCGCAGAGCAGTTTGCTTGTCAGATCACTGAAGGCATTCCTAGGATGGCTCCAAATCCTGTTTCCCCCGACGACATACCTTGCGCTGTCGGGCAATTTCCCACTGTGATGGTGGTGAGATTCACAACAAGCATACAGGGCACAACCTGCTTTTAAATATACCAGTATGACCACAGTCATGGAGCAAAAGGTGCCCACTACAGAGGCCAACATGGGAAGAGGTACACAGGTCTGCACAGTGAATGTCAGCCAAGGGATTGTGCCAAGTGCTGTGTGATGGGGATGGGCCCCAACAGCCAGAGAGGAATGGCCATACCTGGACTAGGCTGTCTTACTGAGGAGCAGCTCATAGGGAAGACGACTGTGCTGGAAACACAATGACTGCATCAGTACAACCCTTGAGTATTCCTATCCAAATAACATAAAGAAACATTTCTTCACTGATGGCTCATGCGCTTGCTTTGGTTACGCTGGTGGAGGCTGGTAAAGACAAAGCATTATGTGTTAGCTGTACTACACTAGATTATCAACCACTTTGCAAAGCATACTTCAGAATATACTTCAGAAAGACACCTACAATGACTGTAGTTCTAACCCCAAGATAGCAGGTAGGTATCAGGGCTTTACCCAGGTGGAAGTTACTTTACCTGTTGGAAGTGTAATCACAGGAAAAAAACCCCAGATCTCAGGAAACTGCTCAGCATTTTGACAAACTGAGCAACAAAATGCACACCATCCAGTTTGTGCAGAAGTGTTGTCTCAGATGCCTGCATGACAGATAAAATTGGAATTTTCTTACCAATTTCATGTGGAATTGGAACTGCCTACATTAGTGGCCTACAATAAAAATACTCAAGCAATAAATACATGCTACTACAGGTAGAAAGTGCCTGATCAAAGACCAGGAACCAATGCTTGTTAAGAGGTAGTTATTTCAGTATGACCATTTTTATGAACATGAACGATTCTCGTTACATGGTACCTGAATGGACCAGTAGGGTTCAATGCATTCAATGAAACAAGAACTAGAAAAGCCTCCCTCACCCACTCCTTTGCATAAATACCAGAAAAGATATTAAATGTAAGAAGCCAAGCCCTAGTGTTTCTGTTTCCATGAAATAAATAGTGGCCAGAAACAAGCAAGTAAACTTAGCTACTTAAAGAATGCTTGCATTGCAAAGTCAGTTTTAAAGAAAGCTGTATTTAAAAACATTTTACTCATATATCCTAAACATGGAATAGTCTTCCCAAACTGGAGCACTTAGGTGCTCATATGTTTACTTCCACAGGAGGCTTAACTGAAGCATCACATACAAGTCCATGCAGCAGAAACTGCCATTTCCTACTGTCTAAGAGCTTTTATCTTTAGAAACAGAATACATACTACAACATATGACTGCTTGAACTAGTAAACAGAAGGCCACGAGTAGGAAGTACTAATACCATAGTTAATTGCAAAAAAAATCTCAGTGTTCTTCAGGAAGATGAACAACATACATGTAAGACAAGGTATCAGTTAAAGTATCATTTTTAATCATTAAGTAATGATTAAAACCTTCACCAAGCTGATCTTCCCTTCACCAAGGGGCCAAGGGGAACTTCATGAAATTCAACAGAAGTGAGTGTAAGGTCCGGCACCTGGGGAGGAACAAGACCATGCACCAGTACAGGCTGGGGGTTGACCGGCTGGAAAGTGGCTCTGTTGAGAAGGCCCTGGGAGTGCTGGTGGACAGCAAGTTGACCATGCCTAGCAGCGTGCCTTTGTGGCCAGGAATGCCAACATCATACTGGGGTGCATTAAGAGGACCGTGGGCAGCAGGTTGAGGGAAGTTATCTTCACCCTCTACTCTACCCTAGTGAGATCACATCCGGAGTACTGTGTTCAGTTCTGGGCTCCCCAGCTCAAGAAGGACAGGGAACAGCTTGAGCCAGTGCAGTGGAAAGCTACAAGGATGATCAGAGGGCTGAAGCATCTCTCTTATGAGGAAAGGCTGAGAGACTCCGGTTTGTTCAGCCTGGAGAAGAGAAGACTGAGGAGGGATCTTACCAATGCTTATAAATACCCAAAGGGCGGGTGTCAAGAGGATGGGGCCAGACTCTTTTCAGTGGTGCCCAACAACAGGACAAGGGGCAATGGGACAAAATGGAACACAGGAAGTTCCACCTGAATATGAGGAAAAACTTCTTTCCTGTGAGGGTGACAGAGCAGTGGAACAGGCTGCCCAGAGAGTCTGTGGAGTCTCCTTCTCTGGATGTATTAAAAACCCACCTGGACACAGTCCTGTGCCCCCTGCTCTAGGTGTGCCTGCTCAAGCGTGGGGTCTGGACAAGATGATCTCCAGAGGTCCCTTCCAACCCCTACCATTCTGTGACTCTAATCATCTCTGTGTGAAGTTTGATCACGACCACTAATTTCCCAAACCTCTGGCACACAGCATATTAATTTATAAGCATAATGGTATCTGAAACCAGAATCCTTGCCTTTTTTTTTTCTAATGGCCTTCATTAAGGTGTCAGGTCACCATGACCGTCAAGTTTCAATGAAGAAGGTTAACTGCTATTTTGCTGCGCTGGTTAGGAATATTTCTTGTTCAATACAAGCTTCTCATAGAAGAATACTAGTTGCATTTTTCAAATGGTGAAAGATGAAGTTTCACTTTGTGATCCTAACCTGCAATGCTAATCGTAAACTGCGTTATCATCACATCTTAATAGCAGCACACAGTCATGTACTCAGCTACAGGACTGGTATTCATGTGAGGTAGCATTCAATGATTTAGTTTTCCAAAAATCACTTAACGTACCCACATTCTATCCCTCCCAATATTCCCCCTCTACAATGAGAAAGCTAGCAGGACTTGTACAGGGTAAATACAAGTCTGTATCTTAATAACTGGGTAAATTCCACCTATATTCTTCCTGATGGACTTCAGAAAAGTATTGTCGTATGCAAGCTGCAGGATCATCAAGTCAGCAACTTTTAGGGTCTAAATAGGCTGGTTAGGATTCGTCCAGAGTCATACAGGACATCAAATCAAACCTTTGTTCCAGGTTCCCACTACATAAATAGCATTTTCCAAGGCTGCAGAACTCTTTGGATGGTTGGATTTTGTAAACCCACTTTGAACTTGAACATAGCCGTGAGAGTTAATACACTTCCCTGATAGCATCCTCCTGGTGTTCAACTATTCTTTTCCAGATTATTCTAGCAATATATGCAACATCCTATACATGTTGCTCTAAGTGACAACAAAGTCCTCCGAATCAGTAAAGTCTTGAGTTTTACAAAAACAATATCCAGTAGCAGAAGTAGCAAGACAACAACACCATCAAGAAGGTGGAAGAGAAGGTAACCTTTACAAGATCTAGACTTGGGTCCTATCTGTTAAGGCTGAGTTAGTGCAAGTGATTTGAGAATTATTATGTACACCTCTGAGCATTCAAGAGCAGCAGTATTGTTTAAATCTAAGGTTTAATGTTGTTACTAAGGAGCAGAAGAGAAGGACTCTTTAAATATATTTTCATGCTAAGTAAAATTGTTCTTTGTAAGAGCAATTGGGAAAGTTGCAGATTCTTTTCCTTTGTCTAAGAACTTAGCTCCAGAATAATATTATTTCTCAAATCCTACTAACAATAAAAGTTGCAGATGTTACAGAAAAGGCCCCTATGATGCCCTTCAATCCATCCCAGTAATAGAACTATTCTAGCTTTTGTTCCAACTTTATTTTAAAAATTCATAATTAATGTGGACAAAAAGGGAGGATTTTTTTGAAAGATGTAGCTTGCATTTAAGGTCACCAAATATACAGTTATCAGTAAAAAATCTCAGATCTTCAGTGGCCCATTAAGATCTGTTTTGAGAGACATGGGCAGCATTTGCATTCAGATGTGAAGTAACTTAGGGAATCTAGAGTTTAGTGCTCACATTTCACTGAAATCCCATCAAAATGGATCATTACTTAACCATGTGCTTCAGCGCCTGTGCCTTTTTTCCAGAAAACTTCCCAAAGGTCCTGGAATTTTTACTCTTGAGCATAGCCAGACATGCTGCCATTTAAGCTGTGCAGTTCTGCTGAAGAACCAAGCCCACCTAGGACTCGTATCAGCAGGACATCACCTATTACCAAGTATTGCCAATCGTTTCCTGGTAGGAAACCAGTTTCTGCATATGTCTAGATGCAGAGAACTCTGGGTGCCTGGGTAGCAGGCTTGCTAAAACTGACACAGGAAATCCTTCTGTTTTGTTCAAGAACAAGAATAAATATTGACATGGGGCGACATATATTCAGATGTCAAAAAGGCACTTGGAAATCAGACTCCAGAAGCTGAAAGAAATTGCTCCTGTCTAATTGCAGGTTAAGTCTTTTAGTCACACACAAGTCAGGGAAAAGTACAGCTAGTGCAAAGCATAGGTATTAACAGCTTCAAAGTCTACGGGCCAAACAGCTGCTTAGGACCTCAGTTACTGCATGCAATGATTTGACAACAGCATATATTTTTCCATTTGCTTAGTTTTGCTGGCATGAAAAACACTTCATACCCTAAGAATCCCTGACACGGCTGCACACTCCACAGTAAGTCATGTGTTGGAGAAAACACTGGTTTCTCCAATATCACACAGTACATTCTTTCAGATTTTTGTTCAGACAAGCCAAGGCTAGCTGACTATTGGAAATGAACAGTCACAAGTAGTAGGAATTGTGAGAATACCTGTCAAAGATTATTTATTTCACCAACACTTCACTGTAAAGTGTTGACCATTTAAAGCTCATTCTTCAGTTTTCAAAACTCAAGGAAGATCTCATTATATGTCCTGTTACAAGAACAGCTTCAAGATTAACTATGGATTCAAGATTATAGCATACTATTTACAGAATAAGTCATTTAAAAAGCATTTTAAAAACCCAAATTCTAAACCCTAGCAATATTACCTACTATGTTTTTTTACTCTGAAAGGTACTATTGAAAGGGGAATTAATGCCATTTCTCAACAAGCTGAGTCTCAACCTAGTAGACAGTCTCAAAAAAATCTTTCCAGACTTGAGCTTCAAAACTGAGGAGCAAATTTGGACAGGGATAGCTCTGACTGGATCTTTTTAAAGACTTCCTGCCAGAATAAACAGACACTGCAGCAGCAAAAGGCAGGTCTATCCCACCTGTAATGACACTTCCCCTGTGCCAACCCCTGTATTTGTAGAGCCATGCAGTTAGCTAGGTTAATGTTTGTGTGCAGCAGACAAAAGGAAAAAGCAGCCCTCATCTTCTGTTGTTCCCACTTTTTGGCAGCAAGTTCAGTGAAAACTTAATGATCAAGATGTTAACAAAGAATAGGCATAAAGATGGACAAGCAGTGTCTGTGAATCATTTGCATGTATATTTCAAGTTCTTCCCTCTTTATTCAGGTAAAAGCCATCAGTCAAAATGAGTGATGCGGACTGCTTAAGTTAGCTAACTTGATATCTGTAGCTTAAATAAAATCATTACTAGATATTGGAAATGTCAATATATGCTTGTATCTGGCAATCCAGCATCATCTATTGCATGTGAAAACATTGTCTCCCCAGACTGATTTTTTTAGTGATGACTGGCATTCACCACTTCTTGCCACCGGAGAAGCGTGTCAAAATGCTCTGTGTTGCCAGAAGCATATTTGTGATGCAGCTCCACAAAATCAATACAGTATTCAAACATAGTTCCATTTACTTTGCAGAACAGAGCAGACAACATTAATACCACTACCAGGGTTCTGTGTAGATACAAGAGCCAAACACTGCATGGTAAAAGGCCCAGGTGGAATAAAACTACAGCTCCCTCTAGCCTCCTTTCTCCCTGTCCTGAGCACAATACTAATTTTGGTGACTCTCACACAGCCCAGCCTTGGAAAAAATAAAACCTAAAATAACTCTCAATAGAATGAGGAACAGAAACCTATTATCAAAATTCAATCTAAAAGTGGATTTTTCATAGTGCAATGCTTCCACACCCACTGCACCCTACCTTTAAGACTAAATACATCTGAAAAAGCCTTGCAGGGAGAACAGCACAAAACCCAGAACTAGAAAGCGTGCTCTTGCAAAGTCATTTTTAGAAAAGGCTTTCACCTAAGGAACGCTTTCAGATACACATTTCAATCTCACATGTTACCTTAAAAACAAAAAAAAAAAGATGGACTGAGTATTCTGATTTTTGTTTTTACTTTAAATAATACAGAACACTTTGTCCCCTTGTTCATTATTACATTTTCTTGTTACTAAGACTATAACCACACACATGGGGAAGCCTGAGATTTTTCTCGAATGCAGGACTGTCTCAGAGACAAGGGGCACACTGTTAAAACACAAGCACACTTAATTTCTGTGTGCATATATATATACACACACATATACTCATGTGAGTTCAGTTCCAGATCTGGTCTCAGCCTCATTGGGTACCTATACACCACACCTGCTCCCTTCATAAGCGCCTCTTAAACTACAACTTCTGGACTAGAAGAGGCATCAGCTCTTGGTAACTACTTTAGGCCTCAACAGCTTCAAAATTAATCATATCTAAAAGAGTTGTACAAAGCGTTTGCATTGTTTAGATGGCCACTGATCCAGAATACACTGGAAATCATAGGCTCAGCTAAAATGATGTCCCAGGCACCTATATTAATGAGAAACTACTAGTAAATTAGTGTTACATCATGAAATAATGCTCTTCTCTTTGTAGTACACTAATGCATAGACATGGATTTGGAAAGCTGTGATTTAAAGAGTGATCAGCTAAGAGCTTTAAATCAAATTAGTCTTAAGAGACAATCATAAAGAATAAATGTTTTCCAACAAAATTCCTATAATAGTGATATCTGAATTCTACTTATTACTTTTACTACCTAGCAGGTAGAAAAACTCTAATGCCAGTTAGGTGTCATTGATTCCCCCACTTAGAAGTGCGGGCCTGTTACAGTATTTCAAGCTATGGCAATCTCAATGGCTTCTACGACTTCACATTTCTTCAAGTATTGGCTCAACATCTGGTTATGAGTCCTGCAAAGACAACAGGAGTTGTGGTAGGGCAAGCATGCTTCAGGAGAGAGAAAACACAAGAACACACACGCAAAGCATTCATCTGATGTTTGCCTTGAGACACCGAGAATAAAAATAATCTCAATATGATGAATGTAAAGGACTGAAATGCTTTTTTTTTTCAGCAGAACTAGGATTTTACCCAAAGAACAGGTCTACTAGTCTTTATAAAGTATGACAATACTGAAACAAATCAATTGCAACCTTAAGGTATTACAAATACCTTGCCTACATCAGCATGGAAGCCATCCCCCATGGTATTCAGGACACTTGTTTATGTGTCGCCAGGCCAGAAGAGCTGGTTTAGATTTCTCATGCTCATTTCATGGTCACAAAACTACTGTGACAGAAGATAATTTGAGCATGGTAGAGGTCTCCACACGTTGCTGCCTGACAAAGTAGTTCATTAACTATCTCAAGCTGATTTACATACAGTCCATCTGTCTAGGTATCTATACCTTACTGATTTTTTTCAGATAACCAAGTTTTGTTGATTTTGTCAAAAATGCCAGGTTTGTTGTCTATAGTGAGTAATGTTGACCTGTTTTTGTTATACTCTCCACACTGTTACAGAAGACAGCATAAACTACTTTGCTGCCATTGCTCTCACACAATAAGCATCTCATTTTAGCCGTCAGATAGCAAGGTGGCCAAGAATAGCAGTAACACTGAACTACTGCCAAGAAGCTGTACCTTGTGCTCTACTATGTGCAATATTTCTGTGTCAGAGGAGCACAGCTGATGGAACTATTGCTCAGACAAAGTTTTGGGAGAGCTATTGTTAAGCCTTGTGGGAGCAGAAAAAGACAGGTTAAAGAACCTGAGTCAGGTCAAATTCAACAGTCAACAATGCTTCTGGCTCCTAACAGCTTTATAGTGTTAATGTCTTGTTACCCAGCTA
Organism: Phalacrocorax carbo; assembly: GCF_963921805.1. Lineage (NCBI taxonomy): Eukaryota > Metazoa > Chordata > Aves > Suliformes > Phalacrocoracidae > Phalacrocorax > Phalacrocorax carbo. The sequence continues at coordinate 26,923,501 of NC_087548.1, read as the reverse complement.
GAGAAAGGAAACTGAGAAGTTTAAAGGACAAGACTGTAGTTTGGAAACACCTAAGAAAGCAAGTCAACAGGCAGCAAACCAAAACCAATTTCCACAGCAAGATTTATCTCATACGTTCAAACACTACTCTTTCACATATTTTAAAACTTCAGACTGGCTTTGTAAAAATTATTGCATCCTACAGTTTAGAATAAGCATGATTTGTCAATTTCCCTACAACTGTAGTATCCTCTCTTCAAAATGGGTGCCTGCTTCCAGAGTGCTTTGTAAAAATGCATTGGACTAACTTCCCATCCCTCAAAGAGCATATGAGCTAAGAATGGATCAACCAGCAACAGACATTTTCTGACAGCCAAAAATTCAAATAAAATACTTATTTCTAGGCAACTACAATGCTAATAAGTACATCTTAAAATAGTCATCTTCCACAATATGCTCCAGCCAACTTAAGAACCCTAGTATTCTAGTTCTGCCATCTCAAACTGACACATATCATAACCACCTTTACAAAGATAATGTACTAAATATAGTCCCAATAAAAGTGAAGAGAAGCTTAAGTCTTTATAAAGACACTTGATTAACATGACATGACAGAGACAAGCACATCTTACAGAAGCTTTTATCTTGTAATTCCTTATCATTCAGCATGAGAGAAGGGAAAAGCTAATAAGATAAATTTGGATAATTGTCCACAGCACAGAAGGCCATAAAGGAAAGTAGTTATGGAGAGACTACCCATTAATAAACAAGGAATTAAACCAAGAGATTAAGATCAACAGGACACCAACTTCCCACCCCTACCAGAATTCATGGCTGTGTAACTTCCATGCTGTGTCTAACATGAAGTGTATTCATGTCAGCCTAAGCAATGACTGCATCACAGTCTGCAAATACAAACTTCTGCCTCCTCTGCCTCCAGCTAAAAGTAAAAGGGGTACCAATGACCAGTGAAATATGGTGATGTTTTGCAGCTTTGACATGGAATTTACTTGGTCAATATAGTCAATGATCTAGGCTACCAGTATACATCCTGAGGATGTCTACAAAAGATCTGTTTCTTGAGGATTTTTAATGTAATCCAATCTCTGCTCAAAGAAGACTGATTGCACAATACTGACAAATTTTGTGTTTGTGAATACTGGGAATACAAGACAGACATGCTATGAACTAGGACAGAACATACTGAGGTCATCTTATTTACACAAAAATCCATATTTTCCTATTAAAGAACTCTATATTCTGTGTAGCCGAACAAACAGGAGAGCCTGCACAAATAAATGGTTAGATTACCCAACAGTGACTATTGATAAGAACTTGTCTTTATGCAACAAGGATGAGGAACTAGGAGAGGAGAGACAGACTGGCAGGTAGAAAAGCAAGAGTGGTCATCCTATGTGCCTGGCCTGTACAATCCCCAGAGCTTCACTCGTTTACCTTCTCCAGTGAGATGAAAGACATGCACAGACATATGGGATACAGCACTAAGAAGAGTGCCTCCTGAACTACTGCACCCTATAGACCATTCTCTAGTTTCATGTTTCTCAAAACAAATATTTAATAGCAGCACACTTCCAGAGACCAGTCACCCACAGCTTCGTAACCACCACACACAGAGCACATGACTACCTGGCTTGCCTGATGGTATTCAATGCGCTGCACGGGGTGAACTACACTTGCAGAGGAGTGCATTCTTCACTGTAACAAATGAGAGTAAGAAAGTCGCTGCTGCTTTGTCAAGCCAATTCCTTTCCACCATCCCAAGGTTTCTGTGTTCTGGCCATTAGAATAGGCAAACTCTCTACCAGCCAGGTACTACAAGCTCACTGTACAAGCTTACAGAGGATAGCAGTACCCATTAAATACTGACTATAGTAAGGTGTAATATAGTAAGGATCCATGGCCAAGTACACAGATCATCAACCATTTTGCAACTTGCTTCTAGAGCACTCAGCTTTAAGTCGTTAGTATAGTATCAGAAGACTATTTTTACAACTGCAATGTTAAAAGAGTCCAGTACACCTTGGTCTAGAAATACTCCAAAATCCATTGGCATCTGCATTTAGATGCTAATAGAAAATAGCTACTGAATCAAGACCTCTGCTCTGAACACTAGTAAATGCCTGATACCTAACATCAGATCCCCAGAGCCGGTGCTGGCCCTGGATCGGATGTGCTCCCTCACATTTAGAGAGCAGGGAGATTATCAATAACACACACCTACACTTCTGGGTTTGTCCACCTTTTTAGAAGATGGTCTGCAAAAGAACTCCATATTGCAGTACATCAATGTGTACTGTCTAAAGAGTCTTCAAAATCTGTGCTAGCAAGTTTTGTCTTCTTGACCTCAGTGTGCCAACATACCACTCAAGTGATCACAATTTCAGTATTTAAGATTATTTCACCTCCCTCTACAGATACGGATTTGTCCTGTTTGTCAAGAAGCTATGATATTAAACCATCAGCAGTGTTGGAGTTGATAAAATGGGGGAGTCCTTTTTTTTTTTTTTTCAGAAATGCTCAATTTAGTTCTGCCAAAAGAACTTTTACTCCTCTTCAACAGTTCTCTGTATTCGTAATATGATACATTTAACTGACATATCCACAAACACAATACTGATTTTAAATAAGTAAGAGGTTTTCTATTTTAAGTATGTGATTCTGTGTCTGCTTAACAGTTCTAGGAATTTATCCCAAAAGCATTGTAATATCATTTCACTTTTTGGGAGTTTTTTGAAACACATTGTCACTTTCTTGAATACATAGAAAGCTGTGAGGTTGGGTTTATTCTGTTTGGTTGGTGTGGTTTTTTTTAAACTTGGAAAGGAATACATCAGGAAACTAAAAGCTAGCCTAGAAGTTCTTTCCTTCCTACATCTTGTAGAGTGAACCCCAGTGCCTAGGACTGCACAGCTGTTATCACCCCACATGCAAGGAAGTTAACAAATTCGAGAATTCCAAGTGTCCTTAACGGCTTGAGGAAAGAGACACTTTTAACCTCCATATTAATATACCGATTTCACATTCAAATTCCTGAATGACCAAAATACAAAGGACATGATTTGTCACTTTTATGCTTTGAACTATTCCATAAAGTCATAGAAAAACAGCATCTTGTTAATGCATTGGAAGTCTGCCTCCACCTTGCAGTTAGCCAAATCATACCAGGTTTCTGTTGCTTTTGAACATGGATGAGTTTCCATCCCATTCGGAGGCTATCAGTCAAACCTGGTAGTAGGGTTTATTCTTCCACCTCACTATACAAATTACTAAGGATACAACTGCAGAAAGTTTTCACAGGTATCTATGCCACTTTTTTTTTTTTTTATCTACCAATTTAGATGAGAAGGAATACAATCTTGATAATCTGATCACATGTCCTTAAAATCTCAGGTGGATGCCCCAATTTACTAGGGGACCTGCTGTAAAGCAAATTTCCTTATAGCCTTCTTCACATTACTGGGAAATTCACACGTTGTTTGACATCCTCTGAAGACTCCAGAAGAGTTAAAATGAGCCTTCGTTTCACCTTGTCACACTGGGCTTAAAGCAGCCGTTTTCAGGACTGAGCACCCCTTACGGACCCGGGGAAGGTCCTCACGGCGGGGATCTGGAAGCCAAGCGGGCTCTTCCAGGGCTCCGATGTGGCTACGGCGGAAGCAAACCTCTGCAGATCGTGGCGCGCCCCTCACGGAGCGCACTGCCGTTCTTTCATCGGGCTGATGCACAGCATCTATCGCAGCATGATTCCTGCTGCTTGTGTACCCCGCCAGGAAAACCACTCGCCTCCGTGCGCATTCGGCAGCGCCCGCCTGCAGCAGCAGCGGCAGCCGCCCGCGGAGGCAGCTGCTCCCACCCCCCCGCCCCAGCTCCAGCCCGGCGGTCCCCCCCGCGATCCTTACCCCATGGCGGCCGGCGGCGCCGGGCACCGGCGGTGCCGCGTCCCCGTGGCGCTCCTTGCCGCGCCGGCAGCTCCGCCGCAGCCCCGTGGCGGCGGGCCGCTGCGCTGGGCTCGCCGCGCAGGCCCGGGGGGCCGCGCCGCCGGCTGGCAGCCGCCGGGCCGAGCGGGGCCGCCCGCGCCCTAGGGAGCGCCCCCCGCGGGCCGGGCTCCCATGGCCGCCGGCCCCGCCGGGCGCCCGCAGGCAGCGGCTCCGGCCCCCGGGGGGGGGGCGGTGGCGGCGGCTCCTCCGGGCGCAGACGGGTCCCCTCCTGCGGGCGGACGGGGAGGCGCTCGCCTTCTCCGCGAGAGGCTGGCGGCGGCTGCGGCGGCGCTTCTCGCCGGGACGTGAGCGGCCGCCGAGGGCTCCGTGCACCTCAGAAGCGGAGCGGGATGGGGCAGGCAGTGCGCGCAGGGCTCCACGCCGCCGCTCCCCCTAGCACACCCGCCGGCAGCGCCGCGGACACCCAGGCATTTTCCCGAGGAGGCAGGGCTAGCCGCGGCACCGGCGCTGGCATCGGGCTCCAGGAGCGAGGCGGCTGGCGACGGGCTGCGGCCGCGCGGGCACCGGGGCCCCGCGCTCCCGCGATGCGATCCGCTCGCCCGCCCACCCCCGGCTGCGGAGATACGGGGCGCCGCTCCTCCTTCCCGCGGCGGCGGGTCCGCTCCGCGCTGTCACGCCTTCTTCTGCAGCGAGCAGGCGGGCATCGTCCTGGGGCGCGGCGGGTCCGTCGCCGCCAGCGGGCGGCGGGAGGAGCTGCCGCCACCGAGCCCCCGCTCCTCTGCGACGGGGCCGCGGGCTCAGCCCCGCCGGTGGGACGGAGGGAGGGATGGAGGGAAGGAGGGAGGGAGCGCCGCGTCAAGCGGGGCCCGGCTGCTTCGGCGCCCCCGAACCGCTGTCCGCTCGCATCCCCCGCCTCCGCCTCACACCTCCGCCAGCGCCCGCCCGTCCCCTCGCGGTGGGCAGGCGCAGCCGCTGCCCGCAGCCCCCGCCTCCGTCCCGCTCCTCCCGGGGGAAAGGACGGGAACGGAAGGGCGAGAAGGGAACGGAACGGAAGGCAAGCGCCGCGCCGAGCTAAGCCAAGCCGAGCCGAGCCGAGCCGAGCCGAGCCGAGCCGAGCCGAGCCGAGCCGAGCCGAGCCGAGCCGAGCCGAGCCGAGCCGAGCCGAGCCGAGCCGAGCCGAGCCGAGCCGAGCCGCGTTGAGTCCTACACGCCGCTCCTGCTGGCGGCGGTACCCGCTCGCTCTGCCTCCATCCTCCGCCCGGGGAGCTTTAAATAGCACACGTCACCGCTCTACACCCCTACGCACTGACGTCACGCACCGCTCCCGGCGCTGACGTCACCGGGGTGCGGGGGATGATGTCAGAGTGGTCTACGCCGCCGGAAGCTCTTCTATAATAGGGCATGGCGGCGGGAGGAGGGCGGCGGGAGGAGGGCGGGGGGAGAGGGCTCCGGGCCCGCCGCGCCACCGCCTCCTCCCCCCCTCGCGGCGCCGTCTCCACGGTAACGCCGCGCCTCGCGGCTGGGGGAGGAGCCGGGTGGCGGCGCCCCGGGGGTAACGGAACGGGGCGCCGAGGCCGGCGCGGGGTGCTGTTGCGGCAGCCCTCTGTCCCTCTGCCCCGCGGATGGCGGCGGCAGCGGGCTCCGCTCCGGAGGAACTCGTGCCTGAATCCCCTGGCCTCGCCAGTGCTTCAAACCCAGCAGCGTCACTCAGGGAACGCGAAGGCAACCCAACAGCTGTTCCGAAACTGGCCCGAAAACCCGTCGATTCCAGCACATCCATGCTAGTAGTGTTGCAACGGAACAGCCAGCATTATGCGCTTGCCAGATCCTACTATTTTTGGCTAGTTTTCCAATGGTACCGTGCAAATAGATTGCATGTGTTGCTGCTTCTAATCCAACAGAGTACCAGCCCAAGCTCTAGCACCACCATTACCTTTCAGGGCACCTACCTCATCTTAAGTTCAGCAAATGCATCCATTAACTCTCCAAGTTTTCTAGAATTTATAAAAGTTACATGTATCTGCTCCTAGACAATGCCAACGGCACAGGGATGCTCAGGTGGATCACACATCCCTGCTCCTTGCTACTTCTAGGGCCACTTTCAATATTTTCATGGCATTTTCCTGCTTAAGTGATGTTGTAGCCACCAGAAGCATATCAACCTGTAACGAACATAAGAGGGAGAGATCAGTAAGATACTAGATGTCAATCTCTACACCAAAATGAAGACCCAAGTTTTACCAGTGGATGTTATGGCGTTGCAAAACACAACAAAACCAACAATGGTATGTTGGCTGCCATTGTAATTTCTTGGTTGGGTTTCATGTGCTAACTCTGAAACATATGCAACTCTATGTATTTTCCACTAAAAATCAAATTAGATATAGAGACTTCTATCAGTAAAACTGTTCAAGGCAGTCCCCAGTGTTGGTGGGGTAGAGATGAAGATCCACAACAGTTCTTTTTTTCTGTATGAAAAGGGTGATAAGAGTGAGAGAGACTATGATCAAAAATAATTCAGACTAGGCAAGTGTAAACAACACATGGCATATAAATATGTTGCTTGATGTCAAGTAGCTAGGAGTCTAGATTCATTAGCTTCTAAAAGTCCCATGTGACAGTTTGTATGCAGTAACGGCAGGTCAAGTGCAAAGACACTAAGGCTCTAATGCTCATCTGCGTAACCCTGTTGCATCATTTTTGTTATTTCAGCTCCAGCTCACACACTAATGCAAATGATTTAGTATTTGATTATGTCCAAAGCATTTTGTTTAGGTATCACAGAGATGGCTCCATCTGTCTCTGCCTTTCAACTTGTTCACATATTTGGCTTGCATGAAGTATGTTTTCCCACCGTATGGGTGCAAAACCAGAAATCCCTGAGCCTGAAGATAAAAGAAAAAATAAAGAAATTATACACTGAGCCCTGGGGGAAAGAATTGCATGTTCACTTGAGAATGAGAGGTGTGAACAGATTCAGGGGCAAAGAAACACTGCCATCTCCAGAGCAACCCCATGTGGGATACCAAGAGTGTCTTTACTGACTTGTGAAATGCCCTCTATATTTCATGCTCCTCTGTAACAAAATAAGAGTACAGATAAGATCCTCGGTGGGGAAACAGAGCTGTAGGGACAAAGAAAGCATCACTCCAAGTAAATCTGATAGTTCACCTTTATTTCCTCTTAATTCTTCACTTAAACAGCGTAAATTGATTATTACAGTTAAGTGTAGAAGCTCCACGTAATTGATTATTTCACTTCTGTGTTTATTGCTACTGTTCCTCCAGGTCTGACTGAGATTTCTCTAAGCCTTAAGCTTTGTCTCAGTTACAATTCTGATCAGTTTCAGGTTGATTTGGTTGAGTTAACCTTATTTGTCTTGTGGAAAAAGCCTTTGTTGATGTTTGCCAAGCTTACTGAAATCACTCCTCTGTCTTGCCATTCCCCAAATTAATATATGATACAAAAACACAGTGACATCCATCAGCTAAGGCTGAACTGTATGTGCAGATTCAAAGAAAGCAAGATAGGTGATTAAATCACAGACATTAACAGGAGAAACAATAAACAATCACCTCGAAGACTGAAGTAATGTAACATGGAGAAATTTAGTAGTGAGACAAGAGGCTCAGCTCTAAGCTGGTTGTTTTGACTTTTTCCCCTGCTATTTTAGAATACCTCTTTGTCTAGAGCACTCCCATGGAGGCAGTCTTGAGCTGCGGAGCATGCCGCGTGATGGAAACTGTCAGCAGGTCAGTGGCTGTTGCTCCACAAAGATACCAAGTAATGCCACAATCAAACAAGAGGTGGATGGCTTCAGGCAGGGCAAAGAACAGGATGGTGGAGGAGAAAGACTGGTTTTTTGCTGCTCTGAAGTAGCATGTTCCTGGTATGCATATTCATCACCGACAACCAAGCTGCCAAACCCTGTTCTGACACCCTTGCCCTGAAGGCCAGCCAGCTGGGGCAACACCTGTGAACCTGGCAGAAGTACTGATACCTCTGAAAGGAGTGCTGTGTTGAACCTCCCAGTGGGATACCTGTAGATGGGTAAAAAAACCAGATGGCTCTGCTGTCTCAGGCCTGCTGAGTATCAACATGGCCACTGGCCTGGCCAAAGTCCTGGAAGAGAGCAGAACATAGCTGGAAAAGCAAGAAAAGCACCACAAGGGTCTGCATTTTGCCTGACCTTCCACAGTACCTCTGTTTTCTCCATGCAAAACGAGCCCTGCACTGGTCAGTCACACATTGGTTAGGAGATACCATGCCCACGGAAAAGACAAACATTCTTGTAAGAGACAGGGAAATCCCATTTCACTGGATAAAGCACTGAAAATATTTTAACTGCAATTCCTTGTTCAGCTGTAGCCAGCATATTAAAATAAAAAATAAATAAATAAAAAAGAATTCTAGCTGCACCAAAACCAGAGAGAAATTCTAAGGATGTTTAGGGAACATCAGCGATGTTGAGGGTAGAAAAATAAAAATTGGCTTGTTTGGTTTACCAAACTAAAATCCAATACATCACACTATTATGTTCTCCAAATATTTTGGATGAGGTTAACAGAAGCAAGAGAGCAAAAAGGGCTATTAAAGGGCAAAAGAATAAATGAGCATAAACTTGCTGTAAATAGTTTTTACTCATACTCCAAAGGTTGTTGATCTTCAAGAAGACGGTAGCTTCCAGAGCAGCCTCACAGAATAAGGACTTGGTGCAAAAGAAAGAATGACTGAAAAGTAATCACAGATGGCAGCCATCACTGCCTCCACATGGGAGGAGGTGAAGGTAGCTGGAATCATAGAGATATCCTTCCTCCTGTGACCCACAGCCTGCAGACACCACTTCCTCTGGGGCTCTGGGCTGGGGTACTACTGCTGCCCCCTTATATCAGCTGCTGTTTGGTTTAATACCAGATGAGTGTAAGTTCCAAAATCCTAAGGAAACTGGGGATGTTTATTCCCTTTGAAGATGAGAGAGCCAGCACCTCACACTTCCCTCACTTCTCATGCATTGATGCTATTTTGTGTCTCTTCCTTCCTCCTACTCCTTTATGCCTTTTCCTTGCCCTCCTTTCTCCTGTCTAATCACAAATCTCCCTCCCCACACACATGCTTCTTTCAGTGAGTGGGTTCTCTTCTCCATCATTTTCCCTTGCAGGATCTGCCTTTAATTTATAAATGAAGTCGAGAAAAGAGGGGAAAAGAGTAAATGGCATCCTCTTCCCTGAGCCCAAGGTTTCTGTCTGCATTTCCATCACTCTAGAAGAATCTTCACTGCCATATTAGGTGGGCCTGGAGGTATTCTGGAGGAATACGCATTCACCATTTCTTCTCCTGGCATAGATGAAGAAACCTAAGTGTCGCCTTATGTTCAAGTAAATGTGGTACTCTCAAACTAAGACTAGATTTGCTTTTGAAAGCAACTGTATGACATAATTCCCTGAGATGCCTTATGGTCCAACATTTCTAACTCTGTCCTGTTGCCAGTGAACGTTAGTTTTCTGGCACCTACTTCCAACGTTTCATTGTCTTACCACCAGAAATAGATCGCACATCTCCTACACAACTCTGTGGCACTACACCCCTACAGGAATTTTTTAAAGATACTAAGCCCTGAGTAATGCTTTCATTTCTTAGTCAGGTTTATCAGTGACTGTTATTTCCTCCAGTGTTTTTTCTGACCATACAGAAAGCACAGTTTATGCCAGTAGACTGATTATGTCAGCTTGTCATTTCTGTCTAATTACTCCAAGTTTATCTAGATACATCACTCAGCTTTGTTACCCAAAATCCTTGCAGATATTTTTGCAGTTTCAGCTGAAGATGCTGAAAATATTGGGGGGGGGGGGGGGGGGGACGGACGGGACACGGACACCAAAACAACAAACCAAGAGAGTGTATTTTTTTTATTTATGAGTTCTGAAATGTAGCAATCATGACATTGTGGATCTGAAACCTCTCCAAAAGCATTCCTTTCCTGGCAAAACTATACTTGCCCACAATGAGTCTTCTTTTCTAGTGTGTCCTCTTTGCATCCCATTTGAGAAACCACATACTGATACAGAATTTTTTTCAGCCATATTTACATTATAGGCGATACGGTCTGTGATTTCAGAAACAGTAAGTTGTAGCAATCATACAGCATTTTTCTTTCTGAACACTCCTGCCAAACCAGACCAAGTTATTTCTAGCAGAACTAACAAATTCCAAACATCACCCATGATTTCTGTATCCATGCTTCCTATATTTGAAGTAATAGGTTAATATTTTTATTTCTCAGGGTCTGAAAACTTGTAGTGTATGAAGTACTCATTCACTAGTGAATATGAGATTGCTTTAGAATAATTAGCTTCTGTTTTTAGCAGTTCTTCTTTCCTACTTATTTTTTAAACGTTCTGGTACATGTTCTAACAATAGCATCTGTGGATATTTGAGGAAACAGCTTAATTTTCTGCCTGAGTGTTCCTTCCTAGAGGTGAGTTTTTCTGAGACTTTGAAAAAGTTGTATTTGGAGAAAATTATGCTGTATTTCTGTAAATCTTCCCATGAAGAACACCTGGAATTTCCAGCTATTTCCACAAAGTTTCCATGCAGCTGGATTTCAGATGCTGCTGAGAATTAAGTCCTAGTATATACAATTTTTTTTCTCCATGTGAGAAAATTTTGACCTAGCTTTGAGGAGCACTAACATCTTCATGCTGTGAAGCAGAAAAATGGAATTTGGCCATAAACATTTTTCTTTCACTTTTTATCTTCTTCCCTTCCTCTGGCAGGTTGGTTCAATTTACAACAGCCTAAAGTTTGAAAAAAAAATTCTTGTCACATGTACTTGGTAATTTACCTACACATCTCTACAGATGGCTCCAGTGCCATTCTGCAGCTCAGGCTTAAAGAGAGAAGACAATTTAGAGTCTGGAACGAGCTTGATAAAAAGTCAGACCTATATTTCATATTATGGGAAAACAGTCAAAAGTCCAAGTGGAAACTATGACTAAGACTAGATATAGAAATGGCAGGCAAAGGGGTGGGAACCAATGAACCAACGACAGAGATCAGATAAAGACCCAGGGCTAAAATCCAGTGAGAGAAGCTTGAAAAAGGTTAACAGGCAGGGAAGCAGAATAGAAACAAAGATGGGGAAAATCTAAGCTGGAGGACAGAAGGGAGACTTCAGACCGGTAGGGAAGTGAATAGAGAAGTCCGACATTAAGAGGAACAGGCAAATCAAATATAATAGAGACCTGAGGAGTCGAAGGAGGAGAGAGTGACATGGGGAGTGATAGAGGGGACAGAACTGTTCAAATCTGATGGGTGAACCTGGATGGGCGCTGTGCTCAGCAGGGCAGGCGTTTCCTCCAGAAGCAGGTAAAGGGCCCGGCACGTCACTCCTCTGCTGTCAGATCACAGCCGTGAAACCCAAAGGCTCCATCCGCACGTCATCCCTGTCCAGTGCTGTCTGTGTAACGGTGGTAAACTGCAAACCGTACTAGTTATTCTCAACAGTCGAGTGACTCCAACTTAGCCCAAACCTGCCTGCAGCAAAAGGCTTGCTCTATAAAGGCTCTAAGAAGAGCTGCAGAAGTAGGTTTGAAGTGGAAGAGGAAGAGAAACAAAATGAAAGAGAGGATGATTTTATGGTTACAGCAACTGGATTCTGTTCAGGGGAACCTAACTCCTCCTTGCTACAATACCTGTGTAATCAATCCTACCTGAGGGACAGCTTTAAAGTTGGCACGAGCGCTCTCCATCTTCTGGGAGACTTGCAATTTTGGGAATCCTAGCCCTTAGGATCGTTAATAGGATCTCTGTTTCAGCAGACTGAAGGATAGATAAGGTGAACATAACGCGTACGAGCAAAGCAGCTGAATTAAAATTACACAAGCAGCCTCGCTCCTGTCATTTCCTAACCCTGAATCCTTGGCTCTACATTTGAATTCTGTTGGCATAGTTTGGCATAGTTTCTCCTATGTCTAAGATTTATGGAAAGGCGTGGAGGTTTTCCCTCTCACAAATCAGTGAAATACAGAAATCAGACTGGGCTGTTACCTTTCTCCTCCATCTCTCTCCCCATTTTCTTCTGTGCTTTATGATTCCCTATGTCTTTTCTGTGTACTTTTACACTCTTGAAAAATCCTGCTCATCAAATGACCTAAACAAGCTCTGCAACAGCCCCGGGTCAGGGCGCGCTGCCCTGCCCCGCCTGCAGCCAGGACACTGCCACCCTCACCTTGCTTTGAAACAGCCCAAGGAAGAACCCATTTCCCCTGTCCTCCTGACGGGGCCAAACACCTCCTCCAGCCCTTGCGGCTACTCTGCCTCCGTCTTCTGTCGGTCAGGCTCACAGCGCACGGGCTGAGTAGGGCAGCCAATGCAGTGTTCGGTGCTGTCCCGTCCAACCGCCCCCTCCTCTGGCCGTGGCTCCTGGCAGGACAGGACAGGGCAGGGCAGGGCATCGCTGCTCAGAGGCCGCAGAACAGAACAGAACAGGACAGGACAGACAGGACAAAACAGGACTGAGTATTCAGTTGGAAGGGACCTACAATGATCACCTAGCCCAACTGCCTGACCACTTCAGGGCTCACCTGAAAAGTTAAGGCATGTTATTTAGGGCATTGTCCAAACGCCTCTTCATCACTGAGAGGCTTGGGGCATCGACCACCTCTCTCGGAAGCCTGTTGCAGTGTTTGACCACCCTCTCAGTAAAGAAGTGCTTCCTCGTGTCCAGCCTAAACCTCCCCGGCGCAGCTCTGAACCCTTCCCATGCATCCTGCCACTGGGGATCAGGGAGGAGAGCTCACCACCTCCCTCTCCACGTCCCCTCCTCAGGAAGCTGTGGACAGCGATTAGGTCGCCCCTCAGCCTCCTTCTCTGCAGAACAGGCTGCAGCACCCGGAGAGATGCCATAGGGAGGAACCATCCCCCCGTCCCGTCGCGTCCCGCCGCGCCCTGTCCCCACCCCCACCCCCCCCCACGGCCGCCCGCCCCCCGCCCCGCAGGTCGGGCAGCCCCGTGCCCTTCCCTAAATACCCCCTCACACAGGCGGCACCGGCTCCTCCGATGGGCTTAGCGCTTCCCCGGGCTGGGTCCCTTGGACTCGGCTGGAACCGGCCGTGTCCAGCGCGGGGCAGCCCCGGCCTCTCCTCACAGAGGCCGCCCCCGCAGCCCGCCCTTGCGGGCTTCAGTACTGCCAACGGGCATGACGGACCAAGCCAGGAAATCTAGCGTTTTAAAAGAGGGGTGGGAGCACGGCTGAGCCCTGGGTCGCTGCTGTCAGCAGATGAGTTGTGCCACGGTGCCACGGGCAAAGCCGTGGCCTGCCTGCGCGTGGCTGCCGGGTCCTGCTGGTGAGCCCGCCGGCAGAGGGCTCGCAGGGGCGACCACCCCTGCCGTCAGGAGGCTGCGAGGTGCTCTCTGTCCACGGCTGTGCTCGCACTCGGAGCAGCAAGCGATTCTTCAGCACTGGGCGAGGCAGCAGCTCTGCAGGAGTTCATCAAGGAGCTGTGTCAGTCCTTCAGGAATTTATGCCAATGCAGTGGCAAAAGACGCATATCCGGAAGGCTGCAGTAGTTGCGTTCCAGCTACCTGTATTTAGGGTAGTGTTAGATCTCGAGTGTGAAATCAGTTACGAGTATAAAACAGTGCTCAAATGAGGAAGGAAATGCATGATGTGTCCTTTCAAGAAGGACCAGTCTAATACCTTTTTGCCACTATGGTTCTTCAAAAACCCAAAAAACATACCCTCAGCAAGTGATGAGAAATCGAGGAGCCAGCACATTTGCTCACGCCCTAATGCCCTCAGAATAAGGAATAAGGGGTGGATACTGTCATGGTTTTAGCTGGGATAGAGTTAATTTTCTTCACTGTAGCTGGCATAGTCCTGTGCTTTGGACTTCGTGTGAAAATAATGTTGATAACACACCGATGTTTTAGTTGTTGCTAGGTAGGGCTTATGCTAGTCAAGGACTTTTTTAGCTTCCCATGCTCTGACGGGTGCACAAATTTGAACTTCATCTCTTGGCTACGAACTTTGAATACAGACAGGCATAAGCAGCTGCCACAGAAATTTTCAGAAATCGCTGAACAGTGTGACCACCCTCACCACGAAAATGTTTCTTCCTCTCTTTAAATAGAATTTCCTGCATTTCAGTTTGTGCCCATTGCCTCTAGTTTAGTCACTGAACACCGCTGGGGAAGGCTGTCCTCTTTAATCCCTCCCATCAGGTTTTTATACACATTGATGGGACCCTGAACGCAAGGTTGGAGACGATGACCTCCAGAGGTCGCCTCCAGCCTCATACTGTGGTTGTGTGATTCTGTGATGTGGATAAAGGGACTCAGGAAGAAGTCCCAGCTCTCTCAGACTTTCCTCTGTGAGCAGGTGTTTTCCTGGGGGTGCCCAAAAGTTGGGATGAACTTCTGGGGCTTGTGCAGGGGGCTGGGGCTCCGTCTCGGGGCTCCCTCTGTCTCCAGTTTCCCTCCAGACATTTGCACATCTTAATGAGATCCTTCCCGACCCTTCTCTTCCCCAGGCTGAGCAGCCCCAGCTCTCTCAGCCTTTAGTCCTATGGGAGCACCTATGGGAGGGGCTGCAATCCCTTCACCCCCTTCGTGGCCCTTCGCTGGTCTCTCTGCAACGTGACCATGCCTCTCTTGCACTGGAGAGCCGAGAACGGCAGAGGGGACTCCAGCTGTGGCCTCAGCAGTTCTGAGGAGAGGGCAAGGATCGCCTGCCTCCACCTGCTGGCCACACTCTCCTAATGCAGCCCAGGAGCCTGTTGGCCGCCTTGGCCGCCAGAGCACATCGCTGACTAGTTTTCGGTTTGGCGTCCAGCAGGACACGCAGGTCCTTTTCTGCACAGCTGGCAGGGATCACCTGCAGAAACGCAGCGCAGGGGCCTTGCAGGCTGCAGGGAGGGGGTCACTGGCTGCAGGGGTGGGGAGTTTTGTGGGATTGGGGGTAAGAGCGCTTAGGGGTGCCCAAACCTTACGAGGGAGTGTTCAGGGGCTTGTGGGATCGTGCAAGGCTCATGCCGGGGTTTCTAGGGGAAGGCGCAAGGGCAGGAGGCTGGATGTGGATCCCACTGGATGCGGGGGGAAGCAGTGCCTTTCAGGCCATGGCACAGGTGTGCTTTGCTCAGACGGCAGCCTGCCTCTGGGTGGCTGCCGAAATCCCAGGATGCTTGGGGTTTGGAGCTTTGCCTTCCTGACCGAGACCCACAGCCGGGCCTCGTTAACCTGCAGTGGCTTTCGGGAAGCAGGCAGCCTGTCCCCAGGAGAGAAGAGCGACCCCCTCCTGCCTCCCAGCCACGGCCGCGGGGCCTGCGGCTGGAGGAGTTGGGCTGCTGTGGTAGAGGAGTGTCAGAGAAAGGCCCAGAGGCTGTGACTGGAGGGTGACAGGGGCCGTCTGGGTGCAGAGGTGCCGGCAGGAGGGCCCAGCAGGGAGAGGGCTGTCAGCATGGCCTCTGTCCACGGCACCCTGCTTCGCAGGTCTCCAGGACAGGCGGCCTGGCTGATGGCTGAGGGGCTTGGGCAGCCCTGCCCTGGTGGTTGGAAGGGGGAGCTGGGGAGGCTGGAAAGCATGCCCTGCAATGGCTTGTGCTTTAGTTTTGAAAGACACAGGCCACAGAAATTTTCTGGATCTTTATTCCATTTCCATGAAATGCATCAGCCGTGCTCTCAGCACCTGCAGGCTGTTGCGGGGGTCTTGTCCACCCTCCTGCCTGGCCGGGTGCTCCCCTGCGGCCTGCCGGGCAGAGGTGCTGGAGGACCCCGCACCTGCGACACCCCGCACCCGTTGGGGCCTCCCCCCAGATCCCCTTCTGGCAGCTGCGGGCTCGCTGCTGGTGGGCCTTGGGCGCAGGTGGTAGCGCCGCTGCGGGGACCTGCTGCGCACCCGCTCCCTGGCTGTGGTCGTCTGCTGGAGGACGGATGAGCCGACCACGCGCTCCTGGTTGTCGTCATCAGCCATCACTGCGTGCCGGATGCGGCTGATAGGGTGCCTGCAGAGTGGGCACGCAGCTTTCGTGGCAGCCCACCGCCGGATGCAACGAAAGCAAAAGGTGTGGAAGCATCCGTCGACGTAGGCGGCGTTGTCGATCTTGCCCAGGCAGATGGAGCATGGTTTGTCTGCCGCTGCCTCTCGCTTTCCTGCCTGCTGCAGCTGGCTGGTTGAGGCTGTCACAGCAGAGCTGCTCTGCTCCAGAGCCTCCTCAGCACCCGATGCCATGCCCTGCCATGAGAGATGTTCAGAGATTTCCCAGGGCAAGGAAGGGAAAAATAAGAAAGGACCAGAAAGCGGTGAGAGAGGGGAGGCAAGGGCCTCCTGAAGGGTCTCCTTGCGGGCTGAAAAGTGGCAGCAGAAGCAGCCCTGTGGGACAGCCAACCCCAAGGGCTGCCCTCCCCACCTGCCTGTCCCCCTCGGCTGCCTGCAGGGACACTGCCCACAGTCCAAGACCCCTCACCCCCTCTGCTCCCCCCAGACAGCCAGCACAGCTCGAGCTAGAACAGGGTACCTGACGCAGGCCGTCAGAGGAGGCAGAGGAACTGGCTGGGAGTCTCCAGTGGTGCCCACAGCTGCCGTGCCAGTGGAGGCTCTGCACAAAGGCAGCGCTCCAGGTGTAGGTCCGCAGTCCTGATGGAGCCTGCAAGGTGCACGTGCGCGCTCGCAGGAGCCTGGGACCAAGGGTGCCGGGACAGAGCCTGCGGCTGCTAAAGAGCAGTGAGGCTGGGGCCGACACAAATGCCCCACAGTGACCTCACAGGGGTCTCGGGGGCTGCCCCCCAGCCCACAATGGGCAGCCCAGCAATGCAGGCAGGGAACTCCGGGGACCTCCGCCGTGCCAAAGGAGTGCCCGGACTGGGCTCCTCCAAGGGAAGAAGGATGTGCTCTGTGCCTGCCATGGGAAAGCCCCATGTTGCGGTTTAGCCCCAGCCGGCAACTCAGCCCCACACAGCCGCTCGCTCACTCCCCCACCAGTGGGATGGGGCAGACAATCAGAAGGGTAAAAGTGAGAAAGCTCGGGGGTTGAGGTAAGAACAGTTTAACATCAAAATAAAACAATAATGACAACACTAATCATGTAATGAAAAGGAAAATTACGAGAGAGAGGTGAAAGCCGGGGCGTGGGGCAAGGGGGGAATTAACAAGCAAAACGAACAAGTGCTGCACCCGCTCACTGCCTGCCAACCCAACACCACCAGTCCCTGAGCCACCACCGCCCTGCCCCACACCAAGTCCTACCGTTAATATACTGGTGTGCTTCTTTTCTCCGAGAAAGAGTTAATTCTGTTCATAGTAGTGTCTGGTAGTAGTCAGGGACCTTTCCAGCTTCCCGTGCTCTGGCACTTGTGCTGGAGGCTGGGAGGGGCAGGGCCACTGCCAAGACAACTGACCCTGACTGGCCAACGGGATGTTCATTCCATGCCATGTGATAACATGACCAGTATTAACTTGGGCAGTTGGTGCACGGGGGGGTGGTTGCAGCTGGGTGGCTGGTGGCGTCAAGTACAGTTTGTTTTGGTTGTTCATTCCCCCACACTGTCCTTGGGTTTCATGCCTCTGTCTTTATTTTCCTTTTCATTGCAGTATTGCTGCTGTTGGTGGTGTTATTGTTTTTTTTTTTGTTAAACTGTTCTTATCTCAACCCTGGCGCTTTCTCACTTTTAGGCTTCTGATTCTCTGCCCCATCCTGCAGGTGGGGGTGTGAGCAAGCTGCTGTGTGGAGCTGAGTTGCCAGCTAAACCACAACAGTCTCTTTTAGGACCCAATGTAGGGCTCAGAGTTTTAAGGTAATAACAGCTAATGGTCACAGCACCGTGTTCTGCAGTTCGTGTTAAAGATTGCTGTTGGTTTGTTTAGTCTGCTGTGTTCTGCCATGATTAGTGATGCTTTGCCTAGAAGATTTTTTATGCAAACACTGGTTTTCATCTTTGTCTGCTATTTGAGGTTTTTGCTGGAACTGTTTACTGTGTTTTCCATACCACCTTACTGAGGCAATTAGCAATTATACCTCCTCCTCTGAGAGATTTTATGTGGAGGAAATACAGAATGGTATCTTTGCTACTTTCTTCTGTGATGTCTCCACCTTTATTGCAGCAACCTTTTTGTATCTTGAACATCCTTGGGTAGTTGAGATATACTTATTTTTAGGTTTTGGGCATGTTGTTCTGGTTTTGACTAAGGTTAGAAGGCAACTTAAGAATATCATCCAGAGGTCTGCTGCAAGGCTTGATAGTTATGAGTGGCAGGGCATGTGGGATAGTATGGGCAAACACCTAGGGCAGTGAGCACCCACAATGTTTTGGAACTTCACTCCTGAATAAGTGAGGAATTCTGAAAAACTAGTAGAATATTTGGAGAAAGTATGTTGTTACCCTGGAAACTCTAGAAAGACACAGATCACTGCAACGTGCTGGGGCTTCGCCCATGCATACCGAGCCCTGTTCAACAGTATTCAGTGCTCCCAAGGGGAAGAGAAGGTCTCTGGATTGAAACACAAAGTGACAGTGTCACTCTAACCCCGACAACAGGCACTGCAGCCACTCCAACCCCCAGGACAAGCACTGTGGCCACTCAAACCCCCATGACAAGTACTGGACCTGAATCAGAGAATCAACCATGCCAGTATCAGTTGCCCCCATACACAAGAATCCTTGGAAGTGGAAGTCAACTTGTTTAGAAAGGGATGATGAAGAAGCAGGGCCATCACAAGGAGGAGAGGAGGAAGAAGTTATAAATGAAACAGAGACCACCCGATCCCTGTCCTTGAGTGAGTTGCGAGATATGTGAAAAGATTTTGGCTGTCGTCTAGGTGAGCAAATTGCCACCTGGCTGCTCTGATGCTGGGATAATGGGGCCAGTAGACTGGAATTAGAGGGGAAAGAAGCCAAGCAACTGGGATCCCTTTCTGGGGAAGGGGGAATTGACAAAGAAATTGGAAAAGGGACACAAGCCCTCAGCCTCTGGAGGCAACTCCTGTCCAGAGTGAAGGAAAGGTATCCCTTCAAGGAAGATGTTACATATCGCCTAGGAAAATGGACAACCATGGAGAAAGGTATCCAGTATCTAAGGGAATTAGCTGTGCTTGGGGTGATTTATGGTGACCTGGATGATCAACAGTCATCCAAAGATCCAGATGAAGCCCAGTGCACACAACCCATGTGGCAGAAGTTTGTACGGAGTGCACCATCCTCATATGCAAACTCATTGGCAGTAATGTCCTGGAGAGATGATGAGGCACCAGCAGTGGTGGACATCATTGATAGACTACAGGATTACAAAGCAAATATTTCCTCCTTCCTCATTTGTGCTGTGGAGAAACTATCCCAAGAGGTCCAGCAACTCAAAGAAGATATGTCCTACTCCCCACCTCTATAGAGTAGTGTCTCAGCTGTTAGGAATAAGTGTCCTTTTGCTCAAAGGGGCAGATGCACACCATGGGCCACCCTGTGGTTCTACCTGCATGACCACGGAGAGGACATGAGGAGGTGAGATGGCAAGCCTACCTCGACCCTAGAGGCATGGGTACATGAGTTGCAAGGAAGAGCAATCACTCAGGGAGGTTCTTCCAGGAAAGCTGCTGCTCCAGTTTCCAGTGAGCAGGTCCCCAGACAGAGGAGTAGAAGTGCTGATTTTATTTCTAAGTGTAATAGAGGGGCTCCTGATTCACATTTACAGGAAGTGAGTTGTGAATGCCATGATCAGGACTAGAGGGGCCCTGCCTCCAGCCAGGTGGAGGAAAGAGACAACCGGGTTTACTGGACTGCGTGGATCCAATGGCCTGGCAAATCCGACCCACAGGAGTATAAAGCTTTAGTGGACACCAGTGCACAGTGCACCTTAATGCCATCAAACTATATAGGGGCAGAACCCACCAGCATCGCTGGAGTGACAGGGGGATCCCAAGAGCTAACTGTATTGGAGGCCGAAGTGAGCCTAACTGGGAATGAGTGGCAAAAGCACCCCATTGTGACTGGCCCAGAGGCTCCGTGCATCCTTGGCATAGACTACCTCAGGAGAGGGTATTTCAAGGACCCAAAAGGGTTCAGGTGGACTTCTGGTGTAGCTGCTTTGGAGATGGAGGAAGTTAAACAGCTGTCTACCTTGCCTGGTCTCTCAAAGGACCCTTCTGTTGGGGGGTTGCTGACGGTCAAAGAACAACAGGTGCTGACTGCCACCACAACAGTGCAGTGGTGGCAATATCCCACCAACCGAGACTCCCTGGTTCCCATCCATGAGCTCATTCACTGACTGGAGAGCCAGGGAGGCATCAGTAAGACCCACTCACCCTTTACCAGTCCCATATGGCCAGTGCAGACAATGGAGAGTGGAGACTAACAGCAGACTATCGTGGCCTTAATGAGGTCACTCCGCCATTGAGTGCTGCTGTGCCAGACATGCTAGAACTTCAATATGAACTGGAGTCAAAGGCAGCTAAGAGGTATGGCACAACTGATATCGCTAATGCATTCTTCTCAATCCCTCTGGCAGCAGAGTGCAGGCCACAGTTTGCTTTGACTTGGGAGCATCCAGTACACCTGGAGTCGGCTGCCCCAGACCATTTGTCATGGACTGATTAAGACTGCACTGGAACAGGGAGAAGCTCCCGAGCACCTACAATACATTGACGACATCATCGTGAGGGCATCATTGTGTGGACAACACAGCAGAAGAAGTTTTTGAGAAAGGAAAGGAAAGGAAATAGCCCAAATCTTTCTGAAAGCTGGTTTTGCCATAAAACAAAGTAAGGTCAAGGGACCTGCACAGGAGATCCAGTTCTTAGGAATCAAATGGCAAGATGGATGTCATCAGATCCCAATGGAAGTGATCAACAAAATAGCAGCCATGTCTCCACCAACTAGCAGAAAGGAAACACAAGCTTTTTTAGGTGTTGTGGGTACAGTCTGATTGTGAGCCCTCTCTGTCAAGCGACCCAGAAAAAGGATTATTTCAAATGGGCCCTGAGCAACAACAAGTCTTTGAATAAATTAAACAGGAGATAGTTCATGCAGTAGCACTTGGGCCAGTCTGGGCAGGACAAGATGTGAAGAATGTGCTCTACACTGCAGCCGGGGAGAGTGGTCCTACCTGGAGCCTCTGGCAAAAAGCACCAGGGGAGACCTGAGGTTGACCCCTACAGTGTTGGAGCCATGGATACAGAGGGTCCGAAGCCCGCTATACTCCAACTGAAAAAGAGATATTGGCAGCATATGAAGGGGTTCGAGCTGCTCCAGAAGTGGTTGGTACTGAGGCACAGCTGATCCTGGCACCCCAACCGCCAGTGCTGGGCTGGATGTTCAAAGGGAAGGTCCCCTCTACACACCATGCAACTGATGCTACATGGAGTAAATGGGTTGCACTGATCACCCAGCGGGCTCGAATAGGAAACCCCAGTCGCCCAGGAATCTTGGAAGTGATCATGGACTAGCCAGAGGCAAAGACTTTGGAATATCACCAGAGGAGGAGGTGACACATGCTGAAGAAGCCCCACTGTATAACAAATTGCCAGAAAATGAGAAGCAATATGGCCTGTTCACTGATGGGTCCTGTCTTCTTGTGGGAAAGCATCAGAGATGGAAGGCTGCTGTATGGAATCCTATACGACAAGTCAGAGAAACTGCGAAACTGCTGAAGGAGAAGGTGAATCGAGCCAGTTTGCAGAGGTGAAGGCCATCCAGCTGGCCTTAGGCATCACTGAACAGGAAAAGTAGCCAGTGCTTTATCTCTGTACTGACTCCTGGATGGTGGCAAACGCCCTGTAGGGGTGGTTGCAGCAATGGAAGCAGAGCAACTGGCAGCGCAGAGGAAAATCCATCTGGGCTGCCACATTGTGGCAAGATATTGCTGCCCTGGTAGAGAACCTGGTTGTGAAAGTACGTCATGTGGATGCTCACGTCCCCAAGAGTTGGACCACTGAAGAACATCGAAACAACCAGCAGGCAGATCAGGCTGCCAAGGTTGAAGTGGCTGAGGTGGATCTGGACTGGCAACATAAAGGTGAACTCTTTCTTGCTCAGTGGGCCCATGACACCTCAGGCCATCAAGGGAGAGATTCAACATACAGGTGGGCTTGTGATCGAGGGGTGGCCTTGACCATTGACGCTATTGCACAGGCTATCCATGAATGTGAAACGTGCGCTGCAATCACGTAAGCCAAGTGGGTAAAGCCTCTGTGGTATGGGGGATGATGGCTGAAACATAAATATGAGGAGGCTTGGCAGATTGACTATATTACACTCCCACAAACCCGCTAAGGCAAGCACCATGTGCTGACAATGGTAGAAGCAACCACTGGATGGCTGGAAACATACCCTGTCCCCCATGTCACTGCCTTGGACATTATCCTGGACCTGGCAAAACAAGACCTATGGTGAAATGGCACCCCAGAGAGAACTGAGTCAGAGAACAGGGCTCACCTCCCAAAAAACCTCATAGACACCTGAGCCAAAGAGTATGGTGTTGAGTGGGTGTATCACATCCCCTATCATGCACAAGCCCCTGGGAAAATCGAAACATACAGTGGACTGTTAAACACTAGACTGAGAGCAAAGCGGGTGGAGGTGGGACATTTAAACAATCGGATACGCATTTAGCAAAAGCCACCTGGTTAGTCAACACTAGGGGATCTGCCAATCAAGCTGGCCCTGCCCAGTCAGAACTCTTATGTACTGTGGAAGGGGATAAAGTCCCTTTAGTGCATGCAAAAAGTATGCTGGGCAAAACAGTCTGGGTTATTCCTGCCTCAGGCAAAGGCAAACACTTTTGTGGGATTGCTTTTGCTCAAGGACCTGGATGCACCTGGTGGGTGATGTGGGAGGATGGAGGAGTCTGATGTGTGCCTCAAGGGGATTTGATTTTGGGTAAAAACATCCAATGAACTGAATAGCATGCTGTTAATTGCTATATAATGTTGTAAGTCATCACAATTAAGATTGCTATATGTCATATCAACGGTATCATGGTGGGAATCTCCCAAACTATATTAAAAAAAACAGAACTTTAATTGAACCAAGCAAAATGCAGCGGCAATGGAACAAGGACTGACTTCTGCGTGCAACAATCCAACACCACACACACCATCTCTCCAACTCTGAAGACTTGTGCAAAAGATGGGTTCGAAAGTCAAGGATTAAATGAACTCAATGGACATTTGTGGATATTTCACAGACATTTTACAGTGGTGGTCCATAGAATAAGGGAATGATAACCAAACTCTGTATATTCTATTAAAAAATGAGAAGGTGGGTAGGGGTTATTAAAGTTATATTGGATAGTACGAGACCTGAGCATGATGTAAGTAGTATGGAATACGGGGTGTTCCCATTAGTGCCCATTGCCTCTTGCCACTTGACACGCAGGTCCTTTTCTGCACAGCTGGCAGGGATCACCTGCAGAAACGCAGCGCAGGGGCCTTGCAGGCTGCAGGGAGGGGGTCACTGGCTGCAGGGGTGGGGAGTTTTGTGGGATTGGGGGTAAGAGCGCTTAGGGGTGCCCAAACCTTACGAGGGAGTGTTGTTCAGGGGCTTGTGGGATCGTGCAAGGCTCATGCCGGGGTTTCTAGGGGAAGGCGCAAGGGCAGGAGGCTGGATGTGGATCCCACTGGATGCGGGGGGAAGCAGTGCCTTTCAGGCCATGGCACAGGTGTGCTTTGCTCAGACGGCAGCCTGCCTCTGGGTGGCTGCCGAAATCCCAGGATGCTTGGGGTTTGGAGCTTTGCCTTCCTGACCGAGACCCACAGCCGGGCCTCGTTAACCTGCAGTGGCTTTCGGGAAGCAGGCAGCCTGTCCCCAGGAGAGAAGAGCGACCCCCTCCTGCCTCCCAGCCACGGCCGCGGGGCCTGCGGCTGGAGGAGTTGGGCTGCTGTGGTAGAGGAGTGTCAGAGAAAGGCCCAGAGGCTGTGACTGGAGGGTGACAGGGGCCGTCTGGGTGCAGAGGTGCCGGCAGGAGGGCCCAGCAGGGAGAGGGCTGTCAGCATGGCCTCTGTCCACGGCACCCTGCTTCGCAGGTCTCCAGGACAGGCGGCCTGGCTGATGGCTGAGGGGCTTGGGCAGCCCTGCCCTGGTGGTTGGAAGGGGGAGCTGGGGAGGCTGGAAAGCATGCCCTGCAATGGCTTGTGCTTTAGTTTTGAAAGACACAGGCCACAGAAATTTTCTGGATCTTTATTCCATTTCCATGAAATGCATCAGCCGTGCTCTCAGCACCTGCAGGCTGTTGCGGGGGTCTTGTCCACCCTCCTGCCTGGCTGGGTGCTCCCCTGCGGCCTGCCGGGCAGAGGTGCTGGAGGACCCCGCACCTGCGACACCCCGCACCCGTTGGGGCCTCCCCCCAGATCCCCTTCTGGCAGCTGCGGGCTCGCTGCTGGTGGGCCTTGGGCGCAGGTGGTAGCGCCGCTGCGGGGACCTGCTGCGCACCCGCTCCCTGGCTGTGGTCGTCTGCTGGAGGACGGATGAGCCGACCACGTGCTCCTGGTTGTCGTCATCAGCCATCACTGCGTGCCGGATGCGGCTGATAGGGTGCCTGCAGAGTGGGCACGCAGCTTTCGTGGCAGCCCACCGCCGGATGCAACGAAAGCAAAAGGTGTGGAAGCATCCGTCGACGTAGGCGGCGTTGTCGATCTTGCCCAGGCAGATGGAGCATGGTTTGTCTGCCGCTGCCTCTCGCTTTCCTGCCTGCTGCAGCTGGCTGGTTGAGGCTGTCACAGCAGAGCTGCTCTGCTCCAGAGCCTCCTCAGCACCCGATGCCATGCCCTGCCATGAGAGATGTTCAGAGATTTCCCAGGGCAAGGAAGGGAAAAATAAGAAAGGACCAGAAAGCGGTGAGAGAGGGGAGGCAAGGGCCTCCTGAAGGGTCTCCTTGCGGGCTGAAAAGTGGCAGCAGAAGCAGCCCTGTGGGACAGCCAACCCCAAGGGCTGCCCTCCCCACCTGCCTGTCCCCCTCGGCTGCCTGCAGGGACACTGCCCACAGTCCAAGACCCCTCACCCCCTCTGCTCCCCCCAGACAGCCAGCACAGCTCGAGCTAGAACAGGGTACCTGACGCAGGCCGTCAGAGGAGGCAGAGGAACTGGCTGGGAGTCTCCAGTGGTGCCCACAGCTGCCGTGCCAGTGGAGGCTCTGCACAAAGGCAGCGCTCCAGGTGTAGGTCCACAGTCCTGATGGAGCCTGCAAGGTGCATGTGCGTGCTCGCAGGAGCCTGGGACCAAGGGTGCCGGGACAGAGCCTGCGGCTGCTAAAGAGCAGTGAGGCTGGGGCCGACACAAATGCCCCACAGTGACCTCACAGGGGTCTCGGGGGCTGCCCCCCAGCCCACAATGGGCAGCCCAGCAATGCAGGCAGGGAACTCCGGGGACCTCCACCGTGCCAAAGGAGCGCCCGGACTGGGCTCCTCCAAGGGAAGAAGGATGTGCTCTGTGCCTGCCATGGGAAAGCCCCATGTTGCGGTTTAGCCCCAGCCGGCAACTCAGCCCCACACAGCCGCTCGCTCACTCCCCCACCAGTGGGATGGGGCAGACAATCAGAAGGGTAAAAGTGAGAAAGCTCGGGGGTTGAGGTAAGAACAGTTTAACATCAAAATAAAACAATAATGACAACACTAATCATGTAATGAAAAGGAAAATTACGAGAGAGAGGTGAAAGCCGGGGCGTGGGGCAAGGGGGGAATTAACAAGCAAAACGAACAACAAGTGCTGCAGCCGCTCACCGCCTGCCAACCCAACACCACCAGTCCCTGAGCCGCAACTGCCCTGCCCCACGCCAGCTCCTCCTGTTAATATACTGGTCATGGCATCACACGGCATCGAATATCCCATTGGCCAGTTTGCGTCAGCTGACTTGGCTGTGGCCCTCCTCTCCTGGCTTCTTGTGCACGTGGCAGAGCACGGGAAGCTGGAAAGGTCCCTAACCAGCACTACTTAGCGACACTTAGCCATGACTTAACAGCAACTAAAACATCAACGTGCCATCGGCACTATACCAGCTACAGAGAAGAAAATTGACTCTATCCCAGCGAAAACCAGCACACCCCAGGGCGGGGAAGGGACCTCTGGAAGTCATCTTGTCCAAGCCCCCTGCTCAAGCAGTCCCTCCTACAGCCAGCTGCCCAGGACCACATCCAAGTGGCTTTAGAAGATCTCCAAGGATGGAGACCCCACCAGCTCTCTGGGCAGCCTGTGCCATTGCTCCATCACCCTCAGGGTAAAAAAGTGTTTCCTGATATTCAGCAGGAACGTCCTGTGTTCCCGTTTGTGCCCATCGCCTCCTGTCGTCACTTGGCACCATGGAAAGAGCCGGACTCCGCCTTATTGACACTCTCCCTCCAGACACTTGTACAGCTTGATGAGATCCCTCCTGAGCATTCTCTTCCCCAGGCTGAGCAGCCCCAGCTCTCTCCTCCCTCCACCTGCTGCCAACACGCTTCCTAATGCAGCCCAGGAGCCTGTTGGCTTTCTTGGCCAGCAAGGCACTTTGCCGGCTTGTTTTCTGTCTGGTGTCCATCAGGATTGCAGATCCTTTTCTGCAAAGCTGCTTTCCAGCCAGCCAGCCCCTGGCGTAACTGGTGCATGGGCTTGTTCATCCCCGGGTGCGGGACTTTTCACTTCACAGAACCTCAGAATCACGGAGTGGTAGGGGTTGGAAGGGTCCTCTGGAGATCAAGGACAGGCTGGCCGTTCCTCATAAGGAAGAAAAGAGCCACCTCCACTGTCCACTGCCAAAAGAAAGAGAAGAAAAGAATTAAAAGAAAGAAACTAGATACCTGTCTGCTCAGCTGGTTATTCAGTGTGTGGGAATGGAAAAAGCAGCTCACAGATGACTACAAAGTTGTAAGCATCCTAGCATTGGCTGATATCACGGAGCAGGGAAGGACACAAAAGAACCTCTGATACATGCTTCAGTACTCAGCAGGTGGGCCACAAAATAACTGCGGCACTACGCTGCAGGAGGAGAACACCAGTTAGTTGCAGTTAGTTGCAATTTCTCCTCACCTTGAAGTATCACTTAAACATGGTTTCTCCTCTTCCAACCCCATTTTTCCCACCACCCTCAAGCCTTTCCGCAGGAGATGAGGAACTTCCAAACGCAAACCATGACATTACTCAGTTGCATTTTCCCATCATAGTGCCACAGGTGTGGCTCTTAGGTCAGAGGTTAAGGCATTTCAGATGTTTAGATTAAGTATCACTATCCCATGAACAGACAATCGGGGGAAAAAAATCACAGAATGAATAACGCTGTCCAAGGCCATCAGAAACCAGAAGGTCTACTAATATGGCCCTGGTGTTCTAATGGCCTGTCAACTCAGCCACGATACTTCTCTTTATATGTTTTTCCTCGCTGATGCGTGCACTGCCGGTATTATTTCTTTGCTGTTCTTTGCTGTTCTTTTTAGATTTTGTTACTACAATAAGCCATCTGGATCGTGTCCAAGTTTAGATCCGTTTAATCTCACCAGAAAGAAACAAATCTCTTATGGTACAAGGAAGTCGGTGTCAAAAGGTGTACAGAGCAACCGCTTTATTTTAGTTCATCCTTTGTGCCGAGTGTGAAAATTTGTGGATACAGACTCAGGAGGAGAAGGATGCACATCACCACCGGGCAAGTGGTGCGTGCATTACCAGCACAAAAGGCAGTACGTTACAGGATGTGCATTCACTCTCTCGTTTAGTTACGCTGCATAGCCCAGCACACCTGCGACAGCTTAGGTGCACTTACACGGAATATTTTGAAGGGCCCGTTTTATTAGCTTGAGATATCATCTCTGGGATATCTGACTGAATGTAAGAGCAAACCAGGCAAAGGTTAGTGCAGGCTTCTAGGGCACTTGCAGTAACAAACCTTTCTGAGTACTTTCTAGAGTCTGGCAAGGTAACATGAGTATAGGTTGGTTCCTTGTCGTTAGCTTTTGTGAACGCTTCTGTGAGTTTACATACGCCCAGGGAAGTTTACTTCTCTGGATTCCCACTCACGCTTACGGACAAAAGGTACCCCTGTCATGGATGAGGTTCACATCACAGAGCTAAGTTAGCCTTCTGCTCTACAGAAACATAACTTTAACTGCAGAGGCAGTATGGGGAAAGTAGTCCTTCTGAAATAGTTTTTCTTTGAGAGGCTCCATGGAGGTGCTTCCTGTTGCCATTGGACATTTCTAAACCGGGGGATGTGAGAGAACTTCCCAGATCTCACTAGGAGGCAGACGTTGTGTCCCCTGGCTACAGCCCACATACGTGCTGGGAAGCAACACTCCCCTCTTTCCCCCAGCTGCTCTGGTTTTCTGTAGGAAACCTGGCTGTGCAGACAGGGAGGGAGCAATGGTGTATTCCAACAGCATCTCTGCAGGGGCGGGACCGGGCACAGGAGAGTGCACTTGGTCCCCTGAAGGAATATGGCTGGGTGCTCAACCAGGGAGACCGTGTAGACACTGAGAAGCAGCAGCATGTCTGCACGGTGCTGTCAACGTCTGCCCTAAAGTCTCACCCAGAGGATCCCTGTACTCGGTCTCTGGTGACCACAGATAACAGCAGTCTTCTCCCTTGTTCTGCTCACGTGCTGGCTGTCAGGTGCCTCGCCAACCTGAAGGGCCCCGGAAGCAGGCGTCAGTCTCAGCCGCTGCTTCAATGGTCCTTGTGCCAGCCGACAGCTGTGCACCGCCTTGCTACCTCAAGAGCTCCATGAAGGCTGCTCAGATCCAGTTTCAGATTTGTAATTTTAACACATTAAGAAGAACCCTTAAGAGATGAAGCTTTCTCTGAGCCTGTTACCTTGATAGCCGGAAACAAAGTCTTAATAACTGGATCTGCCTTTTCAGCCATTTTCAAATCGTTCACTACTAGCAAATTACAAGCAAATCCTCACTCACACAGGCTGAAATTGTTTGCTCCATGTTAAATAACAACATTTCTCCCCTGCCAATATATTAGTTTAGTTCATCAAGACATTTAAAGCCTGATTTGTGGCTGCATACCTGAACCTGGATGGGCGCTGTGCTCAGCAGGGCAGGCGTTTCTTCCAGAAGCAGGTAAAGGGCCCGGCACGTCACTCCTCTGCTGTCAGATCACAGCCGTGAAACCCAAAGGCTCCATCCGCACGTCATCCCTGTCCAGTGCTGTCTGTGTAACGGTGGTAAACTGCAAACCGTACTAGTTATTCTCAACAGTCGAGTGACTCCAACTTAGCCCAAACCTGCCTGCAACAAAAGGCTTGCTCTATAAAGGCTCTAAGAAGAGCTGCAGAAGTAGGTTTGAAGTGGAAGAGGAAGAGAAACAAAATGAAAGAGAGGATGATTTTATGGTTACAGCAACTGGATTCTGTTCAGGGGAACCTAACTCCTCCTTGCTACAATACCTGTGTAATCAATCCTACCTGAGGGACAGCTTTAAAGTTGGCACGAGCGCTCTCCATCTTCTGGGAGACTTGCAATTTTGGGAATCCTAGCCCTTAGGATCGTTAATAGGATCTCTGTTTCAGCAGACTGAAGGATAGATAAGGTGAACATAACGCGTACGAGCAAAGCAGCTGAATTAAAATTACACAAGCAGCCTCGCTCCTGTCATTTCCTAACCCTGAATCCTTGGCTCTACATTTGAATTCTGTTGGCATAGTTTGGCATAGTTTCTCCTATGTCTAAGATTTATGGAAAGGCGTGGAGGTTTTCCCTCTCACAAATCAGTGAAATACAGAAATCAGACTGGGCTGTTACCTTTCTCCTCCATCTCTCTCCCCATTTTCTTCTGTGCTTTATGATTCCCTATGTCTTTTCTGTGTACTTTTACACTCTTGAAAAATCCTGCTCATCAAATGACCTAAACAAGCTCTGCAAACAGCCCCGGGTCAGGGCGCGCTGCCCTGCCCCGCCTGCAGCCAGGACACTGCCACCCTCACCTTGCTTTGAAACAGCCCAAGGAAGAACCCATTTCCCCTGTCCTCCTGACGGGGCCAAACACCTCCTCCAGCCCTTGCGGCTACTCTGCAATGTTAGATCTTGAGTGTGAAATTAGTTACGTGTATAAAACAGTGCTCAAATGAGGAAGGAAATGAGGATGTGTCCTTTCAAGAAGGACCAGTCTAATACCGTTTTGCCACTATGGTTCTTCAAAAATCTAAAAAACATACCCTCAGCAAGTGATGAGAAATCGAGGAGCCAGCACATTTGCTCGCGCTCTAATGCCCTCAGACTTTAAATAGTTATGTACAGGAATTGTCCAGTATATGTGATAGGAAAGTATGTTCTCACCTCTCTGTAGTATTTAGGTGTGCGTTATTTCTGAGGCCGAGCAGGTAGGTATTTCATTACTTCAGTTGTAAGAGCAAGTATGTCATGGACAGATGCTTTTGCCATCGAAAGTTATGGTTTATGATAGACCTGGCAGCATATAAGTATTCACAGAAGAAATACTGCCCCCACCAGTACTCCTCTACCGTCATCTTGCAAACAGTACATTAGGATGTTCTTTCCTACATGTCTTCACCTGTCTGACCATGGGTGACATTTGGAAGTTATATGCAAAGCACATAATTGCCATTTACATTATTTTACCTTTTGTTTATTAGAAGTATAGTTTCATTACTTTTTGCTGTCCAAAGCCTCCAACTGTAGTTTTGATTTCCCTTTGTGTAAGCAAAACATACCAGCTTCCCTCATGCCCCCAAATTTAGGAGCAACTTCTCATAAAAGCAGCATTCATATGTAAGTTACAGCATGAGTAAGGAAGAATACAGGCATCAGATTTGAATTCTTTGTAGAAACTGACATGGAAGGAATGGGATTTACTGTTTGGTAAATTTTAGCCCAAAAGTCCTGGCTCGTTCAATAGCTTTCAGGAAGCCCCTACCCCTGAGTTCCTTGAACCTTCTGGTGTCAGGAGCAACAGGGCACCAAACTCTACAGCCCTCTTTCATTGCCCTCTCCTGTATTGTGGAAGGCCCGAGATCTTCCTGGGCAGCAAGCAAGGGGATACTGAGGGAAATACAGGTAAACTTTGCTCAGTGAGAGAGAGAGAAAAAAAATTACCTTAATTTGTACCAGAAGGCTTCTAAACAGAATTTTATGAAAACAAGCTACCTGTCCATCCGTCTGTCTTTCTGTCTACCTTCCTATACTTTCTGAAAGGCATTTGGCTTGCTTAGAACTGTGGATTTTGTGATATGATTCCTACCATGAGTGATACCCATATGGTACATCCCTTACACTAACTTACCTCTTAACTTCACCTAGGCAAGTGCAGAAAGCTACTTAATCTACAACATTTAGGTAACTAACTTAGAAACATCAACCTTTTCCTTACCCACTGCATGCAATTCTAGTGTCAGGTACATGGCAGAGGGAAGGACACAACTGCAATCAGGGAAACATAAGACCTTGCTAGACTGCACACATTGCCTCATTGCTATGCAGTGCTGTAGCTTTACTCAGTATTAAAAGAAAGCAGAAAAAAAAAGAGACTGGGCAAACTGTGGGCCCGCTGCTGAGGGAGGTGGGTGCCTGGTGAGGCAGCATGCAGAGAAGGCAGAGTTACTGAATACCATTTTGCTTCAGTCTTTACTGCTAAGGCTGGCCCTCAGGTGTCCCACCACCAGAGAAGAGAGGACAAATCAGGAGAAAGGAGGTCTTCCCCTTGGTTGAGAAGTGTTGGATTACAGATCATTTAGGCAAACTGGATCCTCACAAATCCATGGGCCCCGATGGGATGCACCATGAGTGCTGAGGGAGCTGGTGGATGCTGTCACTAAATCACTCTCCCTCATCTTTGAAAGGCCATGGAGGACAGGAGAGGTGCCCAAGGACTGGAGGGTAGCCAGTGTCACTCCAGTCTTCAAAAAGGGCAAGAAGGAAGACCTGGGAAACTATAGGCTGGTCAGCCTCAGCTCCATCCCAGAAAAGGTGATGGAGCAGTTCATCCTAGAGGTCATCTCCAGGCATGCAGAGGACAAAAAGGTTATCAGAAGTAGTCAGCATGGATTCACCAAGGGAAGATCATGCTTGGCCAACCTGACAGACTTCTGTGATGGCATGACTGGCTGGGTAGGTGAAGGGAGAGAAGGTGATGCTGTTTATCTCAACTTCAACAAGGCTTTTGACACGGTTTCCCATCACACCCTCATAGGTAAGCTTAGGAAGCGTGGGTTAGATGAGAGGATGGTGAGGTGGACAGAGAACTGGCTCAACAATAGAACTCAGAGGGTCGTGATCAATGGAGCAGAGTCTGGTTGGAGGCCCGTAACTAGCGGTGTTCCCCAGGGGTCTGTGCTGGGTCCAGTCCTGTTCAACATGTTCATCAAGGACCTGGACAAAGGGACAGAGTGTACCCTCAGCAAGTTTGCTGATGATACAAAACTGGGAGGAGTGGCTGATGCACCGGAAGGCTGTGCTGCCATTCAGTGAGACCTGGACAGGCTGGAGAGCTGGGCCGAGGGGAGCCTGATGAAATTCAACAGAAGTGAGTGTAAGGCCCTGCACCTGGGGAGGAACAAGACCATGCACCAGTACAGGTTGGGGGTTGGCCTTCTCTGTGGAGAAGGCCCTGGGAGTGCTGGTGGACAGCAAGCCGACCATGAGCCAGCAATGTGCCCTTGTGGCCAGGAAGGCTAACGCCATCCTGGGGTGCATTAAGAGGACTGTGGCCAGCAGGTTGAGGGAGGTTATCCTCACCCTCTACTCCATCCTAGTGAGACCACAGCTAGAGTACTGTGCTCAGTTCTGGGCTCCCCAGTTCAAGAAAGACAGGGAACTAGTGCAGAGAGTCCAGCGGAGAGCTACGAGGCTGAACCTTCTGGTATCAGGAGTAACAGAGCACCAAACCCTGCAGCTCTCTTTCATTGCCCTCTCCTGTATTGTGGAAGGCCCAAGATCTTCTTGGGCGGGAAGCAAGTTGGCAGAGGGTTCGCAGGGGCAGCCATCACGAGGCAGCGAGGTGCTCACTTTCACATTTAAAGCCTTTTTTTTTTTGGCTTTCTAATAAGTCATTGGCAATGAAAACCGTAGAAATAAATATTTTACTTTACCTGAACATCATGCTCACCTTAATATTTATATCTTCTGTAAATACTTACAGTACTGCCTAAAGTGCAACCAGCAGTTTGAGAAACAAAAATTAATGACGCTCCTTTTACATCTTTCTCACAGAGCATTCCTTTTATTTATACTGTTTTAATTAGTCTTCCAGACTTTATGCACCAGCAACTTTAGATGCAAATGTGCCCTCTCTCCAAAAAACCCAGATTATCCCAGACATATGGATTGCTTGCATGGACAGAGGACTTCTTTCTGGGCAATATACCATGCAATTTGCCACACCTTTCAAAATACCATACTAAAGATGTTAGCTTGCTGCCAGGTCTCTCGACTTGAGGTTCCTCATGTTCAACATCTGGACATTCCTTGCATATCAGTTGAGAAGACAAAACGTCATATAAATCTGCCCCTTTGGCAGGCAGATACAGGAACCCTGAATTGAGCCAGAGAATTTTCAGGTTTGTAGTCTAATGCAAACTTTGCAGAGGCTTCATACTGCTCACCAAGCTGCTGTATTTTCACGCTTTGCTGAAGAACTGTACCATCATCCTGGTTAAACGTCCATAAAGCACCATTTTCACTTTACCTCCTGTAAACTGCCTCCATTTTCTAAGATCTTTCTCTTCTTGTCATGATACTTTGTAATATGATGGCCATATTGTGCAATTTTAACTCAGAAAAAGCACTTTTTAATACCTTGGCCGAGAAGTTAGCCATAATATTCTTTTCTAAGTACACATCATACAGTCACCTTGATATTAGAGTGTAAGATAGAGTCAGCCACAGCTAATGCCTGATTTCTAATATTTGCTGAGTAGCCAGTGCAATTAATATGTATTATAAATAGCAGTCAATATAATTAGAATTCACATAATAAAGGAACACCTATAGAGTTGTATAAAGAGGAAGTAATTCAAACCATAGCCTAGTACCTACATAAAGGTGTAGAGTTACGGTTTCCATGGCAACCTTAACTCTGCATTTCCTGCCTTTTGTAATTTCAAAAGCTCAGCTTCACTGTTGCTTTAATATAGTATTTTACACTGAATCCTTTTATCAATAGAAGGATCATTTTTGAAACCTGACATTTCTAGGGCTTCTAATACTAACCAAGTTTGCACAGCAACATTATAAATTAGTCAGAAGAGAGTGTACTAATACATAGCTCACAACAAAGACTGAACTTGCCTCAAGCTGGTGTAATGTATTATGGATGTATGATAGCCTCTTCATAGATAAAGTGCTGGGCAGCTTCTCTTTGCAGCCCTGCTTCATTTCCTCTATGACACTGGCTGTAAAACTCTGGCAAAAAATGCCAGATTAAAAGTGAAGGCAAGAAGGAACATGCCTGCAAATGTAAAATGGGAAAAATTACTTTATTTGAATTACAAGTCATTAAAGAACGTATACCAAGTGCACCTGGAAAAATGCTGGCTGTGAATAAAAGCAACACTGTGGATTACTGCTGCATTAGACAGAATTGTTCCAATTTTTAACCTATAACTTTTGATTAGCCTTCTGTAACTGACTTGTGCAAGAGTGTGTATGGGCACACAGATATGTGTACCTCTCTGGGCTGCCTGCATCTTAAAATGAAAATCACTTTTATAGCTTACTAGTAACATAAATGCTAGCAATTTGAGAGAGAGGGACCTGGGTTTTCAGAGCCAAAATACATAGGTCCAACTCTTTACAGGCTTTAGTTAAATGCCAAGTAAAAACTATGTTTTAGTTATTCCTATTGTAAGGCTTTGTAGAAAAGCCCTGAAGAAAACACATTTACGCATATTGTAAAGTTTAATGCAATCTTTAAACCTGTTAACAACGTCCTGACTTCTTGAGTAAAAACTCTTAAACGCTAGTACATT
Organism: Phalacrocorax carbo; assembly: GCF_963921805.1. Taxonomy (NCBI): domain Eukaryota; kingdom Metazoa; phylum Chordata; class Aves; order Suliformes; family Phalacrocoracidae; genus Phalacrocorax; species Phalacrocorax carbo. The sequence continues at coordinate 26,888,695 of NC_087548.1, read as the reverse complement.
TTATTTCAGAGTTTTTCTGGTAGATGAAAACGTTCCTCATTCTGCCAAATATATTTTAAATTTGGCAAACCTTACAATAGCTTTTGTGTAAGGAGACTTGTAATACCCAGCATAGTAGTATTTTCAATAATCTACTCTGGGGGAATAAGATTAAGGAATTTCTCAGTCGTTAGGCACCCATCTCTGCCAGCAAAGCAACTACATAAAGTTTTTTTTCCATATAATACTGCCATCATTTATCTTAAACTGACAAAATTTAGTTCTGAAGCATGGGAAAACTTCTGAATGAAATAAACAAGTATGCAATCAAAACCAGTCATAAAAACCTGAAGACAGTGAAGAAATGTAATACAACAGAATTTAAGTTAACCACCAACAGCTAGCTCTTGCACCCTACTCAACCTTTGGCAGTTCACATAGGAAATGCTAGAAAATGAGACAGCAGGTAGCAAGTCATATTTTATTTATTAACTCACAGCAGGACCTTCCCAACTTGTTCAAATCTCAATATTCTTGTTGAGACCTCATAACTTCTAAGTGCATGCTCAATGTAGTAAAGGCAAGTATAAAATAGAGGTAATACTTACTGTCTGTATAAAATGCTTAGTTCAAGATAGAAATAAGTTTGCATCTGTCTGTCCCCCAGTCTGGGAATGTTAATATATGCACAAAGTTAAGTTAATGAGTAGGTATTGCCTCCAGATCCATTAACCCTAAATAATTTTTTCTCAGCCACTGATAAGAACTGGGCCACAGTGAAATATCTACTAGACCTTTGTAACAATAATCAAATTCTTTCTTAAATACCCAACCCTCAGGAACTGACTTACCAGGCAAACCCTTCAAAAACTTTAGTGACTAGTTCAGGGCTTGAGGAACATGAATATCCTCCCAAGAGTACAATGGATTAAAACAAAACTAAGTGAAAAAAAACCAGTTTTGTAGAGCTGTGCAGAATTAATAGGCATCATCCACTGTTTTCAATCAAAATTCATGACCCTCTTTACTTATTTTAAAACTTGTCTTTTTTCACACAAAAGAGAAAATAAAAAAAATTAGGAAAACCTACAACTTAGGCCTTTCTTTAAAAACCCTGTCTTTAAAGGAGTTTAATTACAAAATTTACAAAACCAAAGGACTGAAGTAATGAAATTATAATAGCAAATATATTCATTAATTTAACCAGTGCACAGCATTAACCATTTATCATAATAGCCTTAATTCTCATCAAAACCAGTGTATTTTCAACAGTAATCTAAAATGGAGCAATGCAAACAATTCATCTGAAGAAGATACAGAGATTATTCATATGCAGACACATTTTTAACTATAACTGTAAACACATATTTTTAAAAAAATACATATTTTGCTATAATTCAGCACAGCAGATTTATAAAATTTGGATTTTATAAGTTGGAATTCATAGATACAACATACACGTTTGCAGAGTTGCTTAACATTTTTATATCACTGCCTATGATACACTAATTACATTTCATAAACACTGTACTTAATAAATAGATCAACATATCTTTCACTTAAAAAGCACTAAAGAAAGCATATAAAGGCATACATGAACATCACTGAACCTGTCCAAATGTTGAATATAAGAACTAGGATGCTACGTAGTGGGAAAAAAATATGGCATTTGTTTAGTTAAGAAAATGATTGATTTTTCCTTCAGTATTCACTTGCTAAACTTTTGAATCTTGCTTTTCATGAGGTGGATGTTTACATGGATGCCAGCCAACCTTCAGCAATTTATTTGTGCCTTTTAAATATTGTTTCTTAATGTACATCTAATTTAAGTTCTTTGTATCATTATTAAAATCATGTATTGTTTTCCTGATGAAAGCTGATTTTTGCCTGGTAAATAAAATTTATTTTAGACCTAAGCCTCTGGTTTGGCTTCAATCCCAGAATATCCTGATTCCTAAACAAACTGCAAAACATATCATATGGGTATCATGATTAAAAAGTCTTCATGTGGATGCTGCACCATACTAATCCCTGTTATAGTTCCATTTATTTCACTGGAGTTACATTTCTTATTTTAATATACTTGCCATGTTTGGTCTCAGTATAAAATATTAAAATGGCACACTTAAAATGAAGCAGTGTACTGACACAAGTTTCATTATTTCAGACCTGGTCCTGGAGGCTAATAACATCATAAATTATTGTATATTACAGCTGGTTTTGAAACAAAGATGTTTCAAGACAGTTGAGTAATTTCCCAGTAGGGAAAGGATGAGTACATGAGTACATGTTTTTAATCACCCTTAATCAGGTAACCCATTTAAAAGCAGTATTATCAAATGCTCTTTCATAAGGCTCTTTGCTAAGGTAAAGCACATTCTAAACATACACCTGTCTCAGTTCCCATAGGCCTTCTCGGGTGCCAAGACAGAGAAAAAAGCTTGCAGATTTTTTAAGCTTAAACAAAGGTTTCAATAGAGGAGGAGTAGGGGGCTTTGCCTTCATTTTTCTCCTTGAACTATTTAACATTGAGCTGCTTTGACCAAACCTTCCAGCACTATTTACCTTCAGACAGCAACTATACCTGGAGGCCTTCAGCTCTAAAAGTTTCAGGAAATTGCAAATAGCACCAAACTGGAACTTCAATGTTGCATAATTGTTTCCATTCTATGAGAGAGATTGCAGCTGGTTTATCAGAGACATCTCTGCTAATGAATTCTGGAAACCACTCTCTTTTCTATCCATCAGAACTCAATATTGTTTAGAGATTTTAGAGGCTGAATTCACCCTCTGTTTCTATTATAGATCATGAATTTCTTTCACTGGTCTTTCAGTTTCTTTGTTGTTGTTCCAATAGCTATTTTGACAAGTGGATGCAGGTAAGACATGGAGAAAAATCCTTAAGAGTGAACAGTCTGTGCCAAAAAAAAAAAAAAAAAAAAAAAGTTAGATTTAGTATCTAGATTAAGGCAAACACAAAATATCAGGGTGCCTTGTACCAAGGACCTGAGGAAAACGAGACAAGGGAAAACTGCAACACAAGTTACTTTACCTGGGTTAATACATTTCTAAATAGTTTTTTTTTTCCTGTTCCCTGTACAAAAAATGTTGATGCTATAAATGTCATCTGTTACCAAGCATATTTAAACAGGTTATATTTATTGTAGGCCCCATGGCAAACATGAGAAGCTTTGAAGAATGGGATGTTATTGGTTAATGAATAGATTATGGTGAGAAGAGTGGTCAAATGGTCTGGAGAACACTGTCTGAATGGGCCAAATGCGTAACTCTAGCTGTTGGGAGTCACATCACTGACTTCAACAGTTAAGACATGAAGCTTGTGCCTTGAGCAGAAACTCAAAAGTTAAGTTTTGATTCTGAACAAATAGCATACAAAGAGGGCCAAGTTCCAGATGAAAATCAGAGTCCTGCATAACTGGGGACCGGCAGGATTCTCATGAAACTAAAGATCTATTACACTACTCATCCTCTGTTTAAGATTTCTCAGGACTGAATTCCTTCATAGGGGAGAACTCTTTCTTCATCCCAATACTTCCCATTTCAAATCCTTACCAATACCCACCTCCAAAACAATTCACACAGGGACTTTGTAACATTTATAAACCATATCCCTTACCCTAGCCCTAATCTTAACTGTGGGCTGACCTTAGCCAAAGACACCAAACCACGGCCAAAATGGAAAAGTTCTCAGGGGAGAGTTCTTTGTCATGCACAAACCTGCCCTTGGTAGCCCTTTTGCAGCCCCACCACAACAGGTCCCTTCAGCTTTGTCTCTCTTCTAATCCTAACCCTAAAAGCGGCCAGGTAGCCCTGAAGCCTAGAAGACCCAGACCGTGGCACAGATGAAAAAATTGTCAGGAGATAACTGGTTTGACAGCCCACACTTTACCTTGGCAGCCTGTCTGCAGCCTGCTTCATCTAAATTGCTAGGCTTTGTCTCCCTTCAAACCTTAATGCTAGAAGGGCACAGAGCTTTAACACCAGACAGACCCAAACATGGCCTCTGCAGCCCAAACCTTCCCTCAGCAGCCCCACTCCAGCTAGACCCCTAGGACCTGTCTTTCTCCTCACCCTAAAAGTGCCCAGGGCCTTAACCCCAGGTAAACTCAAACATTACCTTGATCAAAGTCTTTGAGGGTAATTCTTTTGCAAACCAAATGGTCCCCTAGGTAGCCCCTTTGCAAATCCACCACAACTAGACCCCTAGGAACTGTCTTCCAACCCTAAAATTGGCTGGAACCCACCTTCTGCAGCCAAAACCTTCCCTTGGCAGCTTCTCTGCAGTCCCACTCCAACCTAGAACCTGAGGCTTTTGTCTCTCTCTGAACTCAAACCCTAGCCTTAAACTAAGGCATGTGCTGAGCCTTACCCTAAGACCTCAAATAAATAACAAATATTATTAGTAATAATAGTATTAAAATGGCCAAAATAAAAAATTGTTAAGGGAAATGTCCTTGTGGCTAAACTTCCCGTTGCAGCTTCACTCCATATATGCCATTAGGGTGTGTGTCATGAATGTAATGCTAGCCATAGCCATGGGCTGACCCTTATACAAGGACCCCAAGCCATGACCAAGATGAAAAAGTCCTGATGGAAGGATTCTTTCTGCAGCCCAAACCTTCCCTTGCAAGTCCATTTGCAGCGTCATTACACCTGGGCCCATGCGCTGTGTCTTTCTTACCCATTAAGCCTACCTGTGCATGGCTTAAGCCATGACAACCCCACCTGTGGCCTGCTCTCAGCTGAGCAAGCCCTCAGCTTACCCCTTCCCTCTCAAAGACAGAAGCCTCAGTGGTGTCTCTGTGTTTCAGTGCCTACTTGATGCTAAGAGCTGTCTTACAGTAATTGTCCTTCTCCAGAGGAAGGGATCCAATCTTGACATGGCTCGTACCATCTGAACTTTTCATCCTTCAGAGTGCAAGGATTTTAGCCCTTTCTTGACTTTGGATTTATGCTAGCACACCTACAACCTCTGGTGGCCAAATCCTAACTTATTTATTCAAATATTATCTTTTTGACACGCTTCTGAATGGTAGTTCAGCTACAATCAGTCAATAACTTTAGAAAGCAAAATACCCACACAGCTGTTTCCATCTTCCAGCCTCGGCCAGAGCCCACTGTCAGCAGAGCCCCGTGAGCTGCACCCCCTGCCCCTCGTTCCTTCGGCTCAACGGAACGGCCGTCGGGTGTCTGCCGGGCCGGCCACTCGCGACTCAAGGCAGCTTGAGACGGAGAAGACAGGCCGTGAGACCGGACCTTGACTTCCGCCACCACAGGGACACGATGCCTCAGCCGCCGCCGCCGCCTAAGGCCCGAGCCGCTGCCTCCCCACCTGACAGACCTGCGGAGCACCAGGGCGTCCGCGGAGCACCACGCACCCCCCCCGCCCCGCCTGTGCCTCTTCGCATCCCCAGCGCCTCGGCGGGCGAGGAGCGGCCCCGGCCCCCCGCCGGCGCGCCGGTGAGGGCCCCCGCGCCCGCCGGTGGTAATGTCCCCCTCCTGCCGCCAGGGGGAGACGGTCCCGCTGCCGCGGCGCCAGCGCCGGGCGGAGCGGCCACTTCCTGTCGGCGTCGGTACGTCCGGGTAAGAGGGCAGCGCTCAGCTGGGGCAGCCACTGTCGGTTTCCGCCCTGTGCTACCGCCAGGAGGCCGTGGGCGAGGGGGCTGCACTCACTTGGTGCCACTTGCGGGTCCGCCCCGCCTGCCTCCGCACAGGTCCGGCCTGGGTCGCTCGGCGGGGCGCGGGGGTCCCCCCTTGCTGCGGGGGAGGGAGGATAGGGGGGCTCAGCGGCGGAGGGCGGCCTCTTCCGCCTCCCGCGGGGCCGCCGGGCGCCGAGGCGGCGGCAGCGGGGCTCCGGCGGCGGCGGGAGCGGCGTGTGCGCTTGGGCTTGCTGGCAGGGGAAGCGTAGCGGCGTTTACTTGTCTGCTTCTTCCAAAAGCACACGTTTGCTTGGAAAAAGTGGCCGCTGGGGCAAGCGTACCTGAGTTGTAGGGATTATGAGGCTGTTTTTGGAGAGCCGGGCAACTCCGCTTACCTGGAAGTCACGGTCAATGCCGTTACAGCCACTGCGAGACAGCGGTGCCGCTGCGCTGTTCTGGCTTAGTTTTGGGAAGGCAACCCTTTCCTTGCTTTTCTTTCTGCTGTTGATAACATCTCTTTCTGGTATTACAACTCTAAAGACAAAAAAAAAAAAAAAAAAACCGCGTTACTTTTGCAACTCAGTCTCGAATTCGGCTGCATGGTTCTGTTACTGATGAATTATATCTATAAACCGCTTCAATTTAACAGTAACTTAATTTGTTTGCTAACCGCTTACACGTGTGCTGTGTGCGACGCTGAGAGCGCCTGGTCTGCTCAGAGACCGGTGAGGTGCGTTAGCAGTTGTTACGTTGCCCGTCTCTGCTAGAAATGGAAACGTTTAGACTGCACATAAATATCGTTCAGATTAAATGCAAATGTCGGGTAACTTTCTTGTCGTGCAATTCCGTTGTGTTCCTTTAGCAGAACTGAAAGTGAACATGCTAATCAAAACTTCCACTGATAGGTAATACTCCCTTCTCCCCACCCCCCCTTAAAAAAAAAAAAAAAGAGGGGGAAAAAAAACCTATGAGAGCATTAATCTTGACAGCTTTTTCTTGGAGCTAGTACAACAGTGTTCATGAAGGTAGTAGTGGGTTTTCACTGGTGTGGGTTGTCACCACAGGAAATAAGGAATGAACAAACGAAATCCTTGTGTTTATTTGCCGGTGTTCCATGCTAGTACTGCCTGTGACAGAGCTGTCTGAGGAGGTTAAAGCATGACAACAGTTCCTAGGGGTAGGCGAAAGAAGACTTCAAGGCTATGGTAACAGTGAGACCTTGCTACAGTAACATTAGGAATAACTGATTTTATTTCAGTGTATGAGACTACCTATTAATGTAACTGTTAATGCAATTAATACTTTTTTTTTTTAGTTTGGTAATTGAGGGAACCTAAAAGTGACACTTTAATTTTATTCCTAACTTAGACTACTGTATTGTGATAGGATTTCTATGCTGAGGTATGGATCAGCACTTTCTCCAGTTGTTTTACTGAAGCGTTGGGTTGTTAAAAAGGATTTTATGTAATAATAAGGGAAACACTGCCATTGCTCTAATGACTTCTAAGTGTTCCAGTTAAGTAGTTCAGAAAAACTTCTTCCTCTTGTGTTTTAATCCCCGTATTGTGCTAACTGGATAAATATTCATATGCAGAGTACTGAGATCAATCATGTACAACTGTGTTTGTCAGTGACATGTCTTTTTAGTTCACAGGATTCTTATTTGAGACTGAAGTAAAAAACAAATGAAGAAATGTGAAAATAATGTCAGGTTTTCACTGCAGCTAAGAGATATCTACAGTACTGATATAAGAATATTTTTAAAACCAGTTAGGGTTTTTCCAGTATAAACCCTGAACTTTTATTGTTTCCAGCATATAAGTTGACTTAAGGTAGAATACTGATGATTTGCAGAATGGATGCAATACACAGTGTAACCTATTGTAGAGGCAAAGATTGTTCTTTCTCATCCAACCTTTACACTAATGTGTAATGCATATAATAGTACAACCCCAGTCAAACAAACCCCAGTCAGTTGTGCCAGAATCAGTTTTAAATTTAAAAGGTAGTAAACATACACTTTTCTATCACAAACCATTTAGTAAGCACAGACGTAAAATAGCACTGTATATATGATATTCTTAAAGCATTGGTAGATTACTTTCCAATTGCTCTCATCATTTGGTTGCTTCTTTGCATATCATGTCGTGAAAAAAATGAATTTTACTTATCGTTCATGGTTAGCTACTTCATGATCTATGACTATGATGTAGTCAAATGTTTCTTCCCACATATTGTGAACCTTGTTGTGGAATCTTTGAAATAAGAAGCATATTCCACTGTAACGTGCTGCTTTTCCTTGAGATGAAAACTCTGTAATCTTTCTAAAATTAAACTTAAAATGGAGGGGAGCAAATAAAAATTCACTCTTACACATAAATAACAGAAGTAGTAATTGTGAAACTTAAAAGTATGTAGTTTTTTTATTTAGTGTTTTCTCCTGAAAGGAGATAAAACTAGCCCACAATCACAATTCTTTTAAGCAATTTCTGGAAATATATTCTAGATTATTTGATTTTTTTAAACCAAGAGTTTAAAAGGTAACTAGTATTCTTGTTGCCGAATTTCAATTTCTGTCTTTTTCCCTCTTTTTTTTTTTTTTTTTTTAATGCAGGTAGAAGGATACATGTTCAAGTAGAAAGGAATATGTACTCAAATTCCTCCAGCTTGGGTCATCCACCCTTCACTCCAAAACATCAACAGACTAATTTCTTCAATAAGCGTCCTCTAAATATGCCACCTACTCGTCGCTATCGGCACCAAATTACTGATACTCAGTTTAATTTTCAGAATGCAGAGTAAGTACAGTAAGATTTGATAGCGGGGAATGGGTAGAAAAAGAAAGTTAATGGTTTTCTGAAAAAGTATTTTTGTTTATGGAGGATGTTCTTCACTGTTTTTAACACTAAATTGCATCAAACTTTAAAAAATAGGAAGGTGTCACGTGTAAAACAGCCGTATGATTTCTGATGGTGACCTGCAAGTATGAATGCTCTCCTGCATTGTGTATAATGCATGAGATGCCATTGCACCGATTAGAATTAATAAATCACACTTCACTTTTAAAGGTCTTCAACTGTACTTGTTTACTGGCGAAAGCAGGGAGGAGATAAGAAGGGGAAGAAACATTTATTCTTGGGGCTAAATTTGAAGACACCATAGTGTTCTTTAGGCTCTTAAATTTAACAGTACCTTAAGTTAATTTGTTCGCTAACTTCTTACATTCTGTGAAGAATGACAATCTATCTTTTAATGAAAAATATATACTGAAATACCTCTTCATTTTGGCTAGAAAAGACAGATCTATTTCTTCTAAGGAAAAAATGGCAGAGCTTATGGAGTTTCATATTCACATGGTAGAAAAACTATCAATCCATAAAAAGCATCTTAGTTATTGTATGAGTAACAGTTATGGACTGTAGTCTTTCCAGGGTTCTTCTGAGTGGGAACATTGCAGCTATTCCAGCTCTTATGCTGCAGCCAATGCCTTATATAAATGGCAGTCCAGTGCATACGTCTGATGCGCCCAGGGTATTCCGAGGGAGAAAGTAAGTTCTGTGTGTCTGTGTGTGTGACTAATTCTGGTTGTAATCTACCCATGGTGAAGCTTGCCTAACATAAATTTCTTATGCAACTCGAATTTTGTTAGAAATTGCAAGAATGCTGAATAAAATGTTTTTTTGATGACAGAGGCCATGTCATGGCTCTTCAAAGCTTTTACGTAACCACTTCTGAGAACTTCAGTGGCTTAGTATGTGTAGTTTTTCTCTTCCAACAGCTGAACCTTGCAGAACTGTGACTTACATGTTTTATTTTAATAGTATAATAGACTGTGGTCTGTGTGTACTTGACTCTAAGAGGGTTCATGTCAATAAATTGAGTGTTCCCCTCCTGCTAATTTGTCCAGTGTAAGAGTAAGACTGCAACCTCGATGTTTTATGGGAATTGTAATGTTTTTCTAAGGACGCACTAGATGTTTCTCCTGATTTTCTTAATTATGTGATGCTTTATTTTTCAAATACAAAGTGCTGAATTCAAGCATATATAAGTGTTTTTTTCAAGAGGAATTTTATGGAAGCATAGTTTTTCTTTTAAAAAAACTAACCTTACTTGAATTTATATAACTTCCTTTGTTGCTTTAGTTGCAACAGAAAGAGGAATTTCAGATGAATGTATGATTTTATTTTCTTTTAACATTCTAGAAAAATAACTTCTCCATATCAGTTCAGAAATAGTATTTAATACATGTTTGTAATAATTCTATGAATCAGCTGATAGGACGCTTTATATAATCTGTCTTCAGAACTATTTCCTGTATGCTATTTCTCTTCCAGATTTAACAGATGAAAAAATAAGTACCATTAAATATATGGTATTAAGTTATAGTTGAGTATATAACTATCACATGAACTAAGGAAGTTCCCAGTTTCATGCTGCATGCATTTTTTCCTATTGACCAGTCTGGTGTATGGAAAGCTATGCTGTGTTAGGAGGTTTGCAGTCAGCTAGTTGATCCTTAGATCTTGAGTCAACTCTTCTGAAGGTATTTTTGCTGTATTTTTGTTCATGAGAGTTCTTCTCAGTCAAAATAGGCTGAAACAGCATTATGGTTTGATTTAACATTACAAGTTCCTTTAAGACTGCTGGTAGATAATATTATCAGAACTTCTCTGACTTGAAAACTGAAATAATGACTTGAGGCCTCTTCAGTTAAATTTTTATTATTAGTAATACTATCTCTCCAGGTCCCCAAACTATTTTGATGCCAGCTTTTCTGACTACAAGAAATGACCGTAGTTTTATTAACAGTTAATTCATTGACACATAGTCACATTTTTTTAATTAAAAAGCATGAAATCAAATGTTCATATCTCCATACTGCAACTGTGCGTGATATTTGATGTATAAACAAAAGATGAATGTCCTCTCTTATTCTTTACTGTGGGTGGACCACAGTATTCAACCACTGGTCAGCTTTCAGTACAACTTTTTCTTAATGAGCAGTTTGGATGCCAAGGGGCTGTCTGTAAGACCACTATATGTCTTCAGATATATTTGAATTCCTGTGACAAATGACTTAATAAGGAGATACAGACTAGTGTTTGAAAATGAGACATTAGGTTTATGACCTGTGTAGATTAAACAATTAGTTTGATTTGTCAAATGAATAGTGTGTGTTCTTTTGCCCAGCTTACACAGTTTACTGTCTGTACAATCTGAGACACAGATAAATACTATATTTTGACTGGCTACTGTAATAAGTTTCTTTTTTTCCCCTCACCACTACCAAATTTATTTTATTCATCACTGGGTATTCAGAACTCACCAGTCTTCTCACTGCACTTATGTTGATTTGAAAGAAATCATAGACTGTAAGTATCTTAAAAAAAACAAAAAAAAACCACGAAAAACCCACCAACAAACAAAAAACCCCAATGTATGCTGTCACTACAATAGTATGACCAGTGTTCCAAGCTGTCCTGTTTAACTGAACTTGCTCTTTAGGTTTCAGCTGGTTAATACAGAGACTCTTGTAAAGCAATTGCATAAATTCACTTCAAGGGTAGCTGCACTTCTGCAGTTAGGTGTTCTCTTTTCCCATTCCAGGTTTATTTCGCCTAATATCTAGGATAGACACACCTTTTGTTCTGTAAAACGCTTGTAGTGAAATAGTCACATAATTAGGCATTGGTATTTGTACTTTGTAGCAACTGTCTTTTAATCAGGTTGGAGCTTGCAAACTAGAGGAATCACTCTCCCTCCCTCTCTCCCTCTCTCCCCCTCTTCCCTCCCTCTCTCCCCCTCTTCCCTCCCTCTCTCCCCCAGAAGACTAAGTAATCAATGTGTTTCACATGACATCAAACGGCAGCGGTTTCACTCACCTCGTTCTGAAACATCTGTAGTTAACGAATCAGTGCCTTCACCAGAAGAACGTAGATACTCCATCCTAGGATCAGTGCGTTCTCGACCGTTCCATGCACATTACTTACCAGATTTAACCGGATATGTCCCTCCATTGCACAATACTTTGTTTCCAGACCCTATAGAAACCACGCTCCCAGTGGTCGAAGATCAGGTAATATATTTCTATGCCTGTGTTTTACATACCCCTTCTGAGTAGGGCAGGTCCAATGGTGCTCTAGGAGACCACTAAAATTTTTTCAGCGTTTATTGACAGTATCATGGGTCTCTGTCATTGAGCTGTCATTAGAAGGTATATCAATAAATGTAGCTGCTACTGTGGTCCTATATAGCCTTCTTGTGTATGTGTGGGTTTGGAGCATTTTTAGGGGGTTGGGGTAGTTCTGCTTGTGTTGTTTGGTTTCCATATTGGGAAACCTACATGTCTGCTTCAGCAAGTAGAAGTTGGAGGGGTGGTCCGTTCGTCACATGATTTGGAGCTGGGGATACTCCTGATGAAAAAATTTAAAAAAAAAAACAACAAAACCCCACCACCCTAGTAATGAGAGAGAAGTCCTTTCTGAATAAATAGTTCTGGGCCTGTAAAGATGTCTGCTGCCTCCCTTCAGAAGGAGCTAAAAGTTATTGTCCTAGCTGTTCTCGAATATAGAAGAGGAGGTTATCTTTAGGTGAACAGGAAAGCTGGAACTGTGCTTAATCAAAAAAAAAAAGGCATGTGGCTAATCAGTCTTCATACTTTATCTGCACCAACATGAGAGAAGGTTTTTTGTACAAATAATGCCTGTTGGTTATAGCATATAACAGTGTTGTGAAAGTGAAACAGTTAATACCTGTTCAACCAAAGATCTGACAACTTCTTTAATAGTTTTTGTGGGATAAAAAAAGAAAGCTAACTTAAATCAGGTTTACTATTGATTTTTCTCCCTATTACTGGTAGGCAAACTGTTGGCGTTAGAGATGTCAGCAGAAGATATCTCTGATCCTTTCACTGCTTATTCCCCGAAAGGCTGCAGATACTGATGAGGCAAAAACTATTTTCTGTGGATAGACATAACAGATGAAACAAATTTAAGTTTGAAAACTTTGCAGAAGTTTTTTCCAGGGAGTTGCTCAATATGAATTTAAGTGGGGTAAAACTCTAGACAATGGAATAGGTCAGGTGAAATGATGCTGTATTTCTTTTTTTAATGCAATCTTCTGTGATTCATGTAATTGCATCTCTGACAGGAAAGAATGCTCAGTTCTCTGTATCTTTATTTTTTCAATGTCTGTGTCAAGTTAAGTCAGCAGGTTCTGGAGTTGTTTCAAGCATGTCAGCAACAGACCTGTGATTTGAACAGAAAAGAGCTTTGCAGAACGGAACTCCAGAGAGAGATTCAGCGACTTTTTCCACGTATGTTTTGAATTTGGTTACTTAATGTCAGTTTGAATGTTCTTCAGGTTTGCAGTTCTTCCTTCCTCTTAAACTATGATATGTCACATCGGTTTTTATTCTGTGATTCTTCTGTTGCAGAGAGTAGACTCTTTTTGGTTGGGTCCTCACTAAACGGATTTGGCACTCGTAGCAGTGATTGTGACTTGTGCCTGGTGGTTAAAGAAGAACCAGTAAGTGATTTAAAACATACATACTTAAAACAAATCCTGTTTTTAAAATATATGTGCTTTTATAAGGCTGGATTCATAGAGTCATAGAATCATCAAGGTTAGAAAGGAACTCTAGGGTCATCAAGTCCAACTGTCAGCCTAACACGACCAGGCCTCCTAAACCATGTCCCGAAGTGCCACACGTACACATTTTTTGAACACCTCCACGGATGGTGACTCCACCACCCCTTTGGGCAGCCTGTTCCAGTGCCTGACCACTCTTGAAGTAAAGACATTTTTCCTAATATCTAACCTAAATGTTTCCTGATGCAGCTTGAGGCCATTTCCTCTTGTCCTATCACTAGTGACTTGGGAGCAGAGACCAACACCCACCTCGCTACCACCTCCTTCCAGGTAGTTGTAGAGAGCAAATTCTAGAGGATTCTAGAATAAGATACAAATGGTCAAATCTGTTTGATTTAATAACATCTTTTTGCACTCATAATAGCTATGAAATGTGGGCCCAATAATGTTATGAATCTGAGTTTAATGCTATAAACCCTTTAACCCAACAAAATATTTAAAAAATAATTATTACTTTCACTCTGTAAATGAAAAAAGCACAGCAAAACAAGGAAGTAAATTGCCTAGAATAATGAACAAAATTGTTTAGAGAACTGTAACTCATTTTAGATGCAGGAACAACTTTTAATAAGTACAATTTTAAAAATTTCATTATTTATATTCATAGCTACTAATTTTAGTGAGCAGGCATAAGAAGGAATTTGATATGCAAAATATCTTTGTAGATTTGCAAAATCTTTCTGGTGAGAAAATGTTTGTGAGTAGAATTTAGGTTGAGAGAAAAGATGTAACAAAAAAGAAGTCTAAATAGAGCATAATTTTGAAAGAATTGAAGCATCATTGCAGAGGAAGGAGAGGACACCTTTGTATAAGTGGGGTTAGGGTTTCGTCATGTTCTATGATTTCTGAATGTCTGATATTTCATTTGCATATTGAGTATGAATTGTTCTGACTTTTGCTGCACTAAATATGTATGTAGGCTGTGAAATATGTTGGTATAGACGTCCATGTCTTATTCTGAGAGTTAATTTTATTTGAAAAATAAAGCATGCTTACTTGGAATATCTATATGAGAGATACCAACTTTTTTCTTTAATTTTGATATCATATTTCAGGTAAATCAGAAGACTGAAGCAAGGCATATACTCAGCATAATCCAAAAACTCTTCAGTACCAAACTTTGTAAGTTCCCAAGTACAGTGAGGTGGTAAGATTATTGGCAATTCTGGAAGAAGTATTGATGCACAGTTGCAACTAATTCATCTACTTGTGTCTTGTCTAGCTTCTACTCACAGTATAGTTTGGGAAAAAAGCTATAAATATTTAGTAATGTTACTTTTCTTGGTGCTGATGGGTAGTAATTAGAAAAACATAACAGTTGCCTTGCAAACTAGTGGACTTCTAGAACAGGTAGCATCTAAAAATGACTTAAGAATTGTGGCCCACAATTGGGCAGGTGCGGGGAAAGATTTCTATTTCGGAAACGTGTGTTAGTGAAGTCTTACTACTCTCTTAGATTGCAGTGCTTTCCTGGGGACAATAAGAGTTTGTAAATGTCACTTCACAGTAGACTGTGTAGAACTGATTTTTTTTTTTTTTTTGGGGGGGGGGGAGGGGTTGGGCCTTGATACCAGTGAAATAATTAACTTCAGTGCCTAGTGAAGAAGATATTAGAAGTTGACAGTACCAGCACATATAGGTGAAACAGGTCAAGTCATAATACTTTTAAGTAATTGTTTAGAGTTCCTTCAGATGAAGAATTCACATGGGCATTTCTTGACTTAAACATGAAAGCCTTCTACTTCAAAGAGGCTTTTCTACCATCCTTTGAATTATAAAAGACCCTGTCATTTATTGATATTGATGACTGTGTCCCCTTATTTCTCAGACTTGTGATATGTTCTTTGCTACTCTTTATATTGGTGTTCTGAACAATCCTGCAATGGTAAAAGCAGAAAACTTCAAAATTTCTTCATTGCCAAGTGTGCATACCCAGATTCCAACAGCTGACTTGGAGAGACTTGATAGATCCATTGCATATAGGCATCTGATATTTAATGGCTTATTACTATTGTAAATTGATGTTTGCGTAAGGAGTCTAGAACTTGGTCTGGGTTTGTGTAGGATGCAGATTGTTCCAGCACTTTCTGAGAAGCACAGTGGTAAAATTTTTTCAGGGATCAGAAAGGGAACATCTAAATAAACTTATCTCACTGTTCTTTTTTCCAGGAGGTTGTGTTCTGTGACAGAGCTTTAGACATAATGAAGTTTGTTTGCCAGGGAATAAGAGTATCAGAAAGACACAATGGTTATGTGGGAGTGATCCCTGAAGGTTTTTGTTTGTGCCATTGCTCATTTTTGATGCTTTTCTAGTTCTCTGTTACCTTGCAAGTGCCTTTGATCAGCTTCATTTAATCAAAATGTTCTTTGGAAGGTGAGGCAAGACAAAACACTGCTCATATTACAGCTCCTGTCAGACTCTTAGTTGTGGTATGTAGACCTCTTACATCATCTCTTCATAATCTTAACATCACTGTGGGCATGAATTCCTATACCTAGCCATCTGTTCTTGTGCCTGTGAATGGACGTTCTGTGGATAGAACTGATAAGTTGTTTGAAAATGTTCTCCCAATTCAAAATGAAAAGGCTTTGCCATGTGGGTCTTTCAATTTGGATTTAGGTAATTTACAAATTGTAGCTCAACTATGCTAAGGTTCAGTACTTCTGAAGCAAGGGGGTTGTCCAGTTTTTTGACTAAAGCTTATTTAGGCAAACATAATTGCTGTCATCTGTAATTTCAAAACAGCTTGTGGGTTGTGTGCAGCAGGGAGGTGGTTTCTCCAGACTAGATTTCAGAAGCTAATAGATTAATATGCTTTTTCTTCCCCTCTGGGGAAACGATTTAGCAACCTGCTTCGGTGGAGTCCCGTTGGCACTCCTGCAGGTTTGTGAAGTCAGGTTTACATACTTAGAAATGGCTGTTCATTGTCAGTTCCAGATTGGCTGCTAAATTCTTTTTTAACAGAACTGCAGGGTTTTTAAAGTGATTTCCTACCTTCTACTGTCTTCAGAAATCAGCTGCTGCTTAATCATCAAGGATGGGATCTACAAGTACATACATTTAAAGACAAAGCCTGGAGAAATTGTAATTCTTTTGAGACATTACTTCAACTTGAACCACCATTCTAGATTTGGAACTTTCAAAGGGTTAGCAGTGCATGTATACTGCTGCTGTGGACAAGCAAGTTTAAGATTTGTCTGTACCAAGCTTCTTTAAGAATTGCAATTTCATTCCAGCAATATTCTGTATTTCATTGCGTGTGGTTTTTAACAACCTGAAAGGTATGAACCTTCTTCAGATCAGTATTTTTAAGTTTTGTGCTGTCTAGTTAATATGTATGATGCTATCCTGTAATCTTAAGGTAATGGCTCTTGGACAATACTAGTTAAATATTTCCTTCTTTCTTCTGTAGAAGAAAGACTGCAGCATGTTTTCAACAAATGTGTGAGCTGTCGTTAAACTTATTCCTTGCTTCACACGAAAGAATGCAAATAAACATAGTTTGGGCCAAACATGACAGCGAATGAGGTATGTGCCAAGACGTAGGAGAAACAAGAAGGGGGATGAAAGAGAAGTTGTTATTTAAGAGGGAATTCTTGGGCTGGTTTTATGAAGGAGTTACAGGACAAAAGAAATAAGGAGGAGATTTTTGGTATAGGTAGCGTTCTAGAGCTTTTTAAACCTTTTTCCAGATCATTTCACTTCAGAAACTTGGGAGAAGTTTTTTCTAGCTGCGCCTCTCCTAACATCATCTTCTTGGTTCCTGCACTCTGTGGTGCTCCTGTACATTCCAAAATAAAGGCTATAAGAAGACTGTGATTCTCTGCTCATTTGACCTTAATTCCATGATCAGTTGATAAATTAGGAAGTATTCGAAGCGCAGATTAGATCAGTCTCTTTTAGGTAAATAATCTTCAGAACTTTCAGTGCCATGTCTTGTATACTGTATATACAGTTAACTGTGATTGTTAGATTAATGTTTCATTCTAGGAGGTTTGGGAAGTAGATTAGAAATTTATCTAAGCTCCAGTTTATTTCAGTTTCAGGCTTGCAAAAGGTAACAAGTGTGAGCAAAGAATTTGAGCCCATCAGATCTAAAGTCTTAAAGCAGAGGCTTTTCTGTGTTGTCATTCTGCATCTAGACTACTGACTGAAATGAAGATATGTTGGTTTTTTGAATAATCTAGTCACAGAATAAAGTAGGAAGAACTTCTGATACTTATTCACTGTTTTATGGGGCATTTTATTCTTAAAGGTATGTATTATATTCCTCCTAGAGTAGAGAGATGTGGGGATAGCAGTAATAATCTATAGCAGAAACTACATATTCTGCTAGTCTTTGAAAGTAGATATAACTTTCCCAGTTATTTGTTCAGATACCTGCACATATCTGTTTTTACAACGCTAGCTGACATTCCCAGAACTGTACGCTAAAGCCAGTGTCTTTTAGAAATGTGAAATGTGAATTTGGGGTGATAACTGTTATGAGGTATTGAAGAGAGCATAATCCAAACCACTGAGAGTAGATGTCAAACTGATTACTCTCTTCAGATTCCTGTAGGCAGGATTAATTTGAAAAACAGCTTAGCAGTACTGGGTTGACTGGTGTTCACTATTGTAATAAATAACAGAGATAATTTTCTTAGTTATACAAACTTGAGACTAGGATAGTCTAGCCTAGCGTTGAGACTAGGATATCAGAGTGGAGTCCACCTAATGGTTGTCTATCAGGGAATGTGCAACAGCTAGGACAAGCATGGGAACTTGAACTTGAATGACCTTGAAGGACTATGCAGGTGGGTGAGTAATTTCCAAACATCAACGATTAATTCATCCTGTGCTGGGTTGTACGTTCCTAGATTCCTCATGACTCTGGATTCAGACTTCCGTGGTGCCCAGCTTCTCTTTCTGTAGTATAACCCTATCAATGAGAGCAGGCTACATGTGGAGGATGCTAAATATATTTTTGGCATACGCCATATTTGGGATTAAGATTTTGTACAGTTGCTTAATCTTTTATTCTGTAAAAGTAAAGAGAGACTTAAACTGTACTTAATCAGAAACTCTGCATAAGTAACTTATTTATGAAAAAGTGCTTAGTTTTCTTTGAAGTGGTTGTATTCTTTTTCATTACAGTTGAAATGGCATTTGTGACTTTCATAGACATGCCCAAACTGGAGCATCCGTGTGGAGTTCTTTATGTGTATTTTGGTGTAGCCCCTCTGGTCATAGCTTCAAGGTCACAGAGTCAGTTTACTAAGGCATTTACTCAACCTGTATATATCTCAGAATTCCATATCCTGTGTTTGTGACTGTTTCTTCCCTTCTGTGGATGGTAACCTAATGTACAACAGATTCTGCTAATAGTGTCATCAGTATGAGCCAAGAAAGAGGGTACTAACAGCAAGTTACTACCTTCTAACATCCTCTTTGCTTTGTTTCACCCTGGGAAACATATTGGGAATATGTTTTGGGATTTACTACTAATACTATCAATTTTGCACAAGCATCCCATCAAATGTTGGGAGGCATTTGCTGACAAGGATGCGTTTGAAAGTAGACTGCCACTAGGATGAGTTTGGTTAATGTCTGACCTTCTCACCTGAAAGGCCACAGTAAGGAGAGGTGATTTGCTGTGGCATGAAGATAGATAACCACTGTCGCCTCCCATGTGCTAATGCATTGGCCATCTTTGTCTTAAATTTGATAGTGAAAGGAAAGGGGGCAGAGAGCTTTACATGCTTTATAGCTTCACTTTAAGAGCGTTCTTGGATGTTTCAGGAGGGATGCTTGGATGTGTTGGAAGGTGCAGCTAGAAAGAGGGGACACTTGTGAGGTTGTTCTAGACTGTGCATTCAGGGAATGTGGACTGGAGTTTTAAAGGAAGAATCTTATAAAATTAGTAAATAACTAAGATTATATGTTGTTTTGAGTGCTAGTCTGTGTGTTGCTTAGGATCATAGAATGCATTCAAATCCAGATAAAGGATTACCTCAGATCAAATCTGTCTAAATGTGTATATCCATAAAAGACTTTCAGGAAGTCTCAAAAGAAAAGTAATATTTGTTTTAATTTAATATTGCACAGTAGGATTTTACCAAACCTGAAGTTGTCATCCCAGTGAAATGGAGATGACACTGTTTAATCAAGGTTGCTATTCAAACTGACAGAAAAACCTCTCCCTACCCCCCAAAAAATGTGAAGATCAGCTTTTATTTAAGGTTATTTTTAGCCTGTATTACTTTTAGCTTTGTCACAGATATTTATGCGAATTTCAGGTTAATTTATAGAAGCAAGGGGAAAATGTATGGTGTTAAATATGGGCAAACCAAGTGCTCCTAGATTTTGGAACAGAAGAAATTACTAAAATCATGCTTGTTGCCCACATTTATATCAGGTAACCTATGGGCTCTGCTTTTCCTTGTCTGTTCCATTACTTTCTCATTCAAGATTATGGACAACTACTAAGTATAGACTGAGGTATCATCAAGAACAGGGAAACTGCAGATAATATGGCTGATGCGACACTTTTGGGGAGCTGACTGCAAAGGTGCATTTGGTGGCACTGTACGAGTCTGGCAGAACTTAGTATGTTTGGGTTTCGATGGTCTGCTATTGAGCTTGTGTGTCTATCTATACTGTGTGGATAATCATCTGAGGTGCAGTCCTGTGACTGTATATTTATTGCATGACCTATCATCATTAAAGCAAAAGGCAAATAAAGCTTACCCCATCTTTGATGGAAAGTGTTTTCAGTAACAATTTTGTAGGAAATGTATTTCTTGGTATGTATTTTATCAGTCAAATAGAGTTTTTAAAGGTGTTTTAAGCACAATCAGTGCATAGTGAAGACACAGTTATGTTAATATGTTTTGATCATTAACATGCATAATTTCAACCGTAAGCAAGCTATACATGATGAAAAGGTATGCAGCTCATCATGTGCCTGTTGCTACAATGTAGTGCTGTGCTGAAGTGTCTGGCCACCCTGGATGGATGTGTTCTTGCTCCCTTCTTTTTGAACCTTAGTTACAACTCTGCAGGATTTCTCTTACAAGTACTGCTCAGTGAAAGCACTGTAAAATTGCATTTCTTATGTTTAAATTTCTTATATATACTTCCCACAGAAAAATATTCCATTACTGTTTTTCTCTAATGTTTAGTGCATTTTTCCCATGTGCTTTCCTAGATTGTATTTTTGCTGCAGTTGCTAAAGGTTAGATAGATTAGCACAACCCTTCTGACAGTATTTTTGCGAAGTTTAATAAGCTACTATTTGCTATAAATCAGTCAGTATGACTCCACTTTAGGATCTTATTTTAAGATCAGCATCTTACATGAAACTTAATTGTGTATTTTTCTCCCTTCAGCAAGTTACATTGAGCGACCTCAGCTGATTCGAGCAAAAGTGCCAATAGTGAAGTTCAGGGATAAAGTCAGGCAAGTATTCTGTTCAACATCATTTTTTAGACTCTGACATGGGGGAAGTACTCCATATGTGTACTGTCCATGTGAGTAGTCCAACTGAAGTCATGCTTGGTTTGTGTTGTACTATAGTTGTCTTGCAGATTTGTACAGCTAGTGTGCAGAGGCCGTCAGCTTACTTCCTTGATGGCCTGAAACACCTCTTGTGATTGAGATGCTGTTTAGTTTCTGTGATGTGAATTACTAGCAGTACATCATGTATTTCTGTGGGTTATTTGTACATAGTGGACTCCAGTTGATGAATGGTTTGTGACAGAAAAACAACAGTGGTAAGAAAACTTGTGGAAGATTATTTTGGTTGTTGTGCAAACATAACTATTGAGCTGCTTAAGGACTAATTCACAGCATTTACACTATACAAACAACACTAAAACAAACTTTAGTTTCTTACGATGATGTGTTCTTAATTAAAAAGTCTTTGTTCATTTTAGAGTATATTCTGATGTCTTCTAGGGAGGTATTCTAATGAAGTAGTATTACATGTTCTATTCACAGTGTTGGTACTAATTTAATGACCTTTTTTAGAAGGGGGAAGTAACTGGAGAGAAATGGATGTGTTGTGTATTATTGTAGTCATTGTAACACATGAAAATGAATAATCAAGGGATGTACTAGGACAGAGAACAACGTATTTCTTATTGTGCTTGATAAAAGTATTTGACAAAGGAAAAAACTCTGCAAAGCACTCAGGTTGGTTGGGAGTCGGAGTAATGTTCAAATCTTCCTATATTTATGGGTTTAGATTTTGTAAGACTTGTGTGTCACCTTCATATAATAACATAGCTTGACTATTCTTTGCAAATAGGACTTTGAACAACTCTTACCCTGCCTATACACTTCTAAAATTTTGCAACCCTGTCTCTGTCTTTCAAAAACAAACAAGTCCACTTCTCTGGCCTCTCTTTATAAACGCGTATCACAACGTGTTGTCACAATATACCTTTATCAGGGCAGAAACCCTGCTGTTCCAAAACTGAATCTGTCATGTTTACAATTTGAACTAATAAATATCATCCATTTAAGCTTTTCTTGCATCTGAGATTACACTTGTTAGGGTTTTTGCTTTATACTTTATTCATTTACACCTAATCCCATATTCACTTCTGTACACTTGCCTACTTTTTAAAAAATGGAATCATTTTTATCTAGTAACTTTCTCCTCTAAGTACGGAAGGTTGTTCCTCCCTTGCTTTCTGCAAGTATTAGCTTGTCAAGCTAAAATTTGGGTTATCTTTTTTTTATAGTCTTTCTCAGGAAATAATTCCAATGCTGGCTCTGCTACCAGACAAGCCTGTGTTTAATAAGATTTCTGTACTACAAGGATGCAAAAGCTTCCTCTTCTGCTACATTTGAAGTGCAATTGGCTCTTTTCCACTCCTTTTAGTGCTTTTGGTAGAAATTGAGTCCCAACAATACAAAACCTTTTTCACTTGCCATAATCGAAGCATCTATTAAATGTGCCTATTAAAGTACAAAGTAACTGCAATAGAACTTGCTTAACCAGCGTCTGGTAAATAGTAATCTTGTCAATTGGAATTACACATGCAGCCTGACATAGTTCTTTATATTTGCATATACAACTAATACTCTTATTGTTGTTCATGCTTATTTTTCCTACTGTCAAGCAGTAGCTCAAGCTTGTTTATTTCCCATACTATTATGTACTATGCTCCTAAAACATCTAAGTCATGCTTGATATTAAAGGTTTAAAATTATGTAATATTTTTGATGCAAAGAATGTTTTAAAGTAGTTAGTGATGTCAGAGTTCTATAGGCATCAAATTAATGTGTTTTATCCAGTTTAATAAGTTCCAGGCCCATGTTCCCCTTCAAATAATTCAAGAAAATCTAAAGGAATATTTAGGCAAACAAATGCTATGTGAATGAGACTTTGTTATGTAAAATGGAAGTAGCTGTACGTTGTAGATAGCTACTTCTTCGCCAGTAATAGGCTTTTGTGAGTTGCAGTGTTGCTATAGCTTATTAACTTGAATATCACTTCTTGAGTACTGTGAGTAGATAAGCTCTATATGCAGTATGAAATTCAAACTTTGGGCAGGGTGTGGTATAAGTAAACCATGTAGTACTTGTTTACCTTGTTCTTATTTGTTGTTAACTGTTTTGTGCTATTATTAAAACTGTTTTAGCACAAAACATGCAATATTTCCTAATAAACAGTTTTCATTTCAAAGTGCTTGCTGATTCCCCCTGACCGTCATTGCAGAAAAGAGATTCTTGCATTTTGACCTCTTCGAATTCTCCTTCTCAGTTCATTGGCATGATTTCCTAAACTGATACCTCAGGGAATCCTTCCTGGCATCAAAAATTGTGCATAGTAAATCATGCAATACAAGTTTAGTTGGGAGAAAGATTTGTTAAAAATCCAAAACATACTCAATATATTAAGTTGTCCTAAGTTCTAAATTTGGATCTACACATGTTCTTTATTTAAAACAACAATTACATTTTTATAACAAGGGAATTCAAGTCTATTAGCAATTCAAGTACTATAAACAAAAGTAGAGTAGAAATCACAGTATCAAAACTGTTTGAAAAAAATTCCTAGGGTGTTATCTTGAAGTTATATTTCTCCACCTCTGTCACTAAGTAGGTAATAAATATTCTGAAACTGAGTACCATGATGCTTGATTTATTTTGTTCTTTCCTCCCCAATAGCTGTGTGGAGTTTGACTTGAATGTAAACAATGTTGTAGGAATAAGAAATACATTCCTTTTGAGAGCCTACGCATACAGTAAGTTTTTAATGTATTTTCTTATTTCTATAAACGCTAGTGTTTAAACTTTGTATTTTGGTATTGATAGACTATTAGAGTTCTGTTGAATATAGTAGGTTACTATATATAGTTACCTAATGAGCTGCATTAGATAGCTTTAAGATAACTTCTTGTTGCTCACTCTAAATATATGGAGAAAACTGGTATATAGGCTAAGTATTTTTTTAATTGTTATCTTCTGAATATTATTATATTAAAAGATTCTTCATATTAAGGTCCACATATCTGCTACAGGGGCATCTTCAGTATTCTGCAGATAACGAGAACATTATACTAATGATTATCTAGTGGTATATCTCCAGTTTCTTTTATTTCCTTACAGCCACTGGTAGGTATGTGTGGCCGATAGCTGGCTGTGTCCATATGCTGTTACAGAGTCTTTCCCTGGAAACTCCAAAATGCTGCTCAGTTTTTATACTAACCCCAGAACAAAACTGGTTTGTGTCTCCTCAGGAGTTTGCATTTTAGGGAGAGATTGTGAAACTGACTTCTGAAGGTGAAATAATAATAGCAGCAACCTTGGTGCTAAAGGAAGGTTTTCTTATTTAGCATCATAATGTCATTTGCAGTTAAATACAGGAGTGGACCTCAGGCTAATTCTTCTAGGCCATTTGTGGTTCTTCCTTTACCAACTTCTTCGGTTCTTGTATACAGGAATTCCTTTCTATTTAGGGTAGGAAGTTATCAGTAGAAGTTAGCTTCAGTAGTTTTACTAATATTTCAGTCAGAGTAGTTTCAGTGTTTGACACGCATGTTACTAAGAGAGTCTACAACTTGTCCTGGATCAGCCGTTAACTGTAATTTCATCGTACGTCCAGGAATGTGTATTCCTGGAGAAAGATCCCCTTTCAAGCTATAAAAAGGTTAGGGAAATAATCTTTGTAATTCACGGCTGTAGGTGAGGGGTCACTTCCCCAAGTCTGATATTGATATAGTTGTTCCTAACTTCTGCCACGGATTTCC
Organism: Phalacrocorax carbo; assembly: GCF_963921805.1. NCBI lineage: Eukaryota > Metazoa > Chordata > Aves > Suliformes > Phalacrocoracidae > Phalacrocorax > Phalacrocorax carbo. The sequence continues at coordinate 26,864,162 of NC_087548.1, read as the reverse complement.
CGTATTCCTCTCAGCAAATCACTGTAGGGCAGACAAGTCCAGATACAAGAAGAGCAGTGGGAGGGGTCCTAGTGTCCCACCTTTTCTTCCATTCTGCCTTGGTGTCAACTTCTATAAGGTCAGCAAAATTAACTTCATATCTCCTGATTAAGGATAAATACTGTTGTTTTCTTGAGATCAAGGAGTCAGTAGCTAAAAGAACCTTTTCAATCACAAGCCTATCTTCTCAGTGTGCTAGACCTATTCAATAAGCAAGCTATATCAAGCATAGTCAGTCTTGTCATCTTTGGCCCAGAAAACTCTCGGGTGACTTGGGGCAAGCAAAATTATCAGACAGTCTGTTTACGTACTTTTAGAAGTCATATCAACCAGGGTGAACAGCATTAAAAGTATTAGCCTGCCCAGTTAAATTTGTGGCTGAAGGGCTTCACCGTGTGTGGGAGAAGAAAAGGTCAAATTATCTCTCCTGTGGAAGATGTATGGGTCTCTGTGTTGTCTCTGTTCAGAACAAATTCGATGCTCAAGGAAACAAGGCTGGTTATCTTAGTGAGCATGATAAAATGAGAAATATTTCTGTGGATACGCTTGTGTCTTTTTTTGAAATCAGCCCTTCTATGTTGGTGCATAGATGCTGTAGAAGACATCAAAGATGATACGGCAAAGTGAAGCAGAATGTCCACAGAAAATTTAGGTAGATTAAGGAGAGCTAGAAACTGAAGTCTATGCTGTTGTGTTATCAATTGTTTGCTTAAGGAGGCATGTCTGCAATTAAAGCAGCAATTGATGGTAGGTGTTTTTCAATTAGTGGAAGCTCGACCTTTGAGCAAATGACACTACTGACGATTTTCTTGAGGGGTTGCTCAGAACATATAAGGCATTGCAAGGCCATCATAAGGCACTTGACTGAGCTGATGGTCTGCTTCCACGTATCTGCAAATAATAAATTAAGAAAGCTGCAAGGTCCCTAGGAGGTGGTGGTAAGTGACGTCTCCCTACAACACATTACTACCTTAATTACAAGGCTGTCTATATTCCCCAGACATTCAGATGAACCTACCTGGAATATAACTGTATTTATATCTTTCCTCATGAAAAGCATATGTCTTGATTTAATGAGTACTGTATCCCACATCTCATCACCATAAAAAGCTATTGAGGACAAGGCAAATTTAAAATTAATATTTGTATACAGGGCTTACTGCTTTCATGGATCCTGGGGAAAACTTAAGAATGTGCTCTGTGTCCTCCAACCAGGAGAATTATTTTCCCTGTCATCAAAGTTTATATAACCTAAATAATTAAAAAAAATTAGGTGTGGTCTGTTCTGACAGCAATGTTAATTCAGGGAAAATTAGTACAATGAACTGGACTAACCTAACAATAGAATGTTAACTACTACATTTACTGTGTCTACTTGAAGGTAGAATGTGACACTGCTACATTGACTGATGCATGCAGTTTTGCCTTATCTGCAAATTACCTGGCATACCCCTTGTAATGTGTCTGTGGATCTTACTGTTAACAGTATCTTACTTATCTTTCTCTCAAAAGACTGCTTCCAAATGCAAATAATTTTTTCTGACTTTTGTAAGATAGATGGTAGTTGTAGAATGACTAAGCAAATTCTGTAAAATGATTGCAAAAAGTAACCTTAGAATACAAGAGTATCACATTGATCAAATAGAAACAAATGTTAGTTGATTGCTGTCTGGTTAAATATGCTTTTTTTGAGATGTGTTTATTTTGCTTGCAGTTGAGAATCGAGTTCGTCCATTAGCAGTTGTTGTTAAGAAGTGGGCAAGTTTTCATGACATAAATGATGCCAGTCGTGGTACTTTAAGCAGCTATACCCTTATATTGATGGTTTTGCACTATTTACAGAGTAAGTATTTTTTTAACATGTTGAAATTGTCCCTTTTGAGTTCATATTTGTGTAGTTTTCCTCTTTAATAAAATTAAACACCATGAGGAGTCATCTTCCACACAGAAATATCTGAAAATAAAGTGGGTTTATTCCACTTAATGCTACATTTTTCTTTAAGAAGTGGACCTCTTCTCTGGAGGCTGAGTTCCCAGCCTTTTATGTTTAAAAGGTAAAAAAAGCTTACTTTTAAAAGGTAAAAAAAAATGTACCTGCAGGACGTTATGTAACTATAAAATAAACTCAAGCACTAGTTAACAGAAATCCACCTTTAGCAAAGGGGAAAACCTAAACATAACAATTTCAGTGGTTTTTTTTCCGTTTACCCTTTATTTTTTGGTTTACCCTTTTTGTTTTGGTTGGTTTACGCTTCCAAGAAAATTCAAAGGGACAACAAATGCTGTGGGGTCATTTTTCTGTCTTCTGGTGAGCAAAGGACTGAACATGGAGGACATCTATATGCAAGAATGCAGTACCACGTGGTTAGGTTTTTTCTACTGATTACTGGTCTAAGGTGACAGATGTCAAAGATGATTAGAAGATGGGATATGTGATTGACAGTGGTAGCATCTTTTCTTGTGACTTCACTATATTGAAACGTTGTACATCTGTATGGAGCTGGAGAGCTTTACATGAGAAACTAAGGATCCCTGTTGAGAATTCAAGAAATCCATGCAGTCCAGAAATGTTTGAGGTATAGGTTGAAATGAGCTTATTCTTCTAGTTCTTTCTTTCCTTATAGGAAGTCCGTGTCTGCGATTTTTGTAGTTTGCAGTTCATGCTTAAGACTTGAGGATTATAATTTAAGATACCATTTAGCTCAGTATGAGTTTCTTGGTTCTTTATTGGGAGATAAGTGGCTTCAGAAAGGAAGGCAAGGAACCCCTGAAGTGTACATCTTGTGGAGTAACATGCCTGTAGAAATATTTTCTTAATTCCTGTCAATTCATGTACAGACTGTATTTTGCTGCTTGCTTTCATTCTACACCTTTGTACTAATATTTTTGTAACACCCTGATTATTCTTGTTCATGTTATTTTAATGACAACTGATTCTTGACATTTTATAGAGAAGTAATTCTATCCCAGCCAAAACCAGCACAATCGTATCTGTGGAGAAATTGTGTAGGCTCTCATTTTAGATTTTTCCCCTTTGTCAGTTTGTGTAGGTTTTAACTTTTTTTTTAAATCAGGTAGAAATATTGTTTAGCTCCTCTGACAGCTTGCTTAGCCTGGAGTACTTGCTGTAGAGTGGGTAGCTATACAAACTCTGTACTAGGGTGGAAAGTTTTTTATGATAGTTGACTCAAGCTGGTAGCTGGCTTTCAGCTGAACAGTATCTATTGTAGAGGACCTGGGAGGCCATTTGAGTATTTGGGATCCAGTTGGCTGGGTTACTTCTGAATTCTTTGACTGTGTGCTTGTTAATGTACCAGTCATGAGGGCAGTAGGACATAAGTTAGTGTATTCAGTGCCTGTGTTTTTTTAATCTATAACTACTGTGGTGGAATTCCATAGATTTCTTTGTTTCCTGTGGAAAGAAATGAAAATGTGGCCAAGGCTGTTGTCACAGCTTTGAAACCATACTGTAGGTGACTGCTTCAGTGTAGATCCTTAATACACACGTGGGAAAAAAAATCATTCAAACAAAAATGTTGATTTGGAGGAAATGAAATGACAATGAACTTAAAAATGGCAAAGTGCTTATTAGATACAAGACTGAAAATGTTGGGAACTACTGGATGTGAAGATTGCTATGCAAAGGTGAAGCAGAAGCAGGAGAGGATAAAAAGTATTTTTACATGGTCTAGCAATTAGTGACCACCTTAACTGTGACTTGATAAGTGTTTGATAGTGTAACACTTTTAATGGAAACAGGCCTTTTCATTTGGAGATTTATTCTCCAAATCTATTTTGACTGTATTGCAGTTACTCTAGAGACTGTAATGGGTGCTGTGTGCAGTCATGGATAGCCAATTACTGATCTGTGTATAAAAGTAACGTACAAAAGGAAGGAGAGTAGGAGTTACAAGGAAGTTCTAATATGTAGGCTGGCCAGCATGTTAACCGTGCGAGCATGAGGGCATTTGCTGTAGTCTCTTGTGGCAGCTACCACATCTGTCTAGGGAAGGGGAAAAAAAGTTCAAATCCTTTTCACACAAAACTGGGATCAGTCAACTGCCTGGGAAGGATCAGCAGTCTACAGAGCAAAGAGGAGCCTTTCACCTTTGCTTCATCAGCCTTTTCTACTAGAAAACTGGAAATTCTCCAAGATGTTGCAGAAATAAGATGCTCTTGCATATTTCTAAACACCCACAAATAAAATGAAAACATTATTAAAGCAGCAGTGATCATATTCTTAGCAGTCCTGCTAGTTAATGTAGTATACTCTCTGAAGGTGTCCCAAGCATGTTCTGAGAATCCTGCTGTTCTGATTCTTAGTCCCTCTGGAAAAAGGATTCTGTAACATCTCATCCCCTGTGAGACCTTGTCTGAAGGCTGAATGAAGTCCCAAGTGAAAGTCCTGTGTACTGAATTTATCATTCTCCCTAGTGAATGGTGTAAGCTAATTGTTTAAAAAAAATTGCTGAAGACATGACGTTAAAGCTTTAGTATGAGTGCTCTAACAGTTCTGTCGCTGCTCTAAGGCTTGAGTAGGATGTGAATTCTTTGGAATTTTTTTTCAGTCTCTCTGTCGGACTGCCTAACCTGGGAGATAAGTTTTTTTCCTGTTATTTGTATTGTGCAATAGATGCTCTCCCCATCCATGACTTTCATGAAAGTTACAATTTTGTTCACTTTGTGTTTTTATTATGCTAATGTCTGCATAATCTTTATAACCTGTTTGCTGTTTAGTAGACCAGCTAACAGCATTAGACTGTATTTATGTATTTTATGGGGATTTTGCGAACAATGCCAACTAAGTGTGTTGGGCATTTTATCTTTAGGTTACTTTTGGAGGCTCAGTATGTAGTACTTCGCAGCTGAGGAATGTGTACTTTTGCAGTATGTGGAGACTTCCTATGCTGTGATAGAATCATATTGTATTAGACGTAGGAAAAAAGAGTGACACACTGATTTTTTCCTTTAGGGGATCTAGATGAGTTTTTTGTAGCTATGAATTAATATGAAGTTTAAAAGTGAAGTCGTACCCAGCTGCTATAGAATTTTTATGTCTCGTACAAGTAGTAGTACCTTAGTAACGGTTGCCCTTAGCTGAATTAACTCCTTGTATTACCATATACAAAACAGAGTAAGAAAGATCTGGTGAATAACTTTTATTTTTACAAAATGTATGAAAGTGAAGTTCTTGATAGATGATTTTAAGATGGAATTTCAGTCCAACCCTTTGGTGTAGTTAATATGATATTTTTTCCAGTGACTTACATGAATCACAGAAACTTTAAATTTATTTTGCAGCCCTACCTGAGCCCATTCTTCCATCTCTTCAAAAAAATTATCCAGTAAGTGTTTCTTAAGATTTACTACGTCACATATGTGTATGAATCTGCTTATCTAAAATATATGAATTCTTAGATATTTTTAATGCATTAAATTAAACACAGTCTGTTACCCTGGTCATTGATACACTAAACATAAGTGTGAAAAAGGTTATTTACTGCTTGTGATAATTTCTTTAGTGGAAACAGTCTGTTATATATAAGATTTCACACACAGTTGGAAATGAGTACTAATGAGAGCTGTTGACTTAATGCTCTTTATGCTGGTCTGAAAATGTCCCTATGTCATCTGTAACTTTCTGATTCTTATTTCTTAATACGCTAAGTAGTGTTTTTTGCATCCATTTCTGTACCTTCCCACAGCTGCTGAGCTGCCTGATATTTCTGGGTGCAGAGAGTGAATGATATGTTTACTAAGGAAGCTTTTGAGATCACTCAAAAATTGGCTTCAGTCCAACAAGAAGACAGCTTTTGGGGACTTTGCTATTATGTCCAGATCATACTCTGTTGATTTCCAGAGAACTCTGTGAATCGGCGTGCTTTGAGCCTCTGCAGCATTAATTATTGAGACTTAATCTAAAGATTACCTAGAAATAAGAGCTACCCTCCTAAATACTTGTCTGGGGACAAAAGAGCTATTGCTGAATAGTTCTATGCTATAATTTACAGAAGTTCCTCAGTTCCTTCCTCCTTACCTTTCCTCTCACATGTCACTTTTTAAATTTTTCTTTATTCATAGTTGCCATAGTTTATGCCCCAGTCTACATATGGTTTTTACTGTTGCTGATAATTGTGCTGAGGTAGTATCAGAAAGCCATTCTTTTGCATATATTTCCTGTAATGCTGAAATGGGAGTATTTGATGGCACTATATCTCAGGGAGGAAATACTGTGGTGTCAGCCATTTTTGGTAATTAGAATAATTGACATGCAGAAGAAAGCTTTGAGCTACAGTACACTGCAGTTTTATTTCTATTTTGTAAACGTGCTTAGGGATACCTGTGCTAAATTTTTATGGTCTCTATTTTTTCTTCTCATTTTTTACTGTGCTATATACCTTCTAATTTCTTCATTATTAGTGCTCAAAAACATTTGAAGCTGTTTTTCATTTCTTGTAGACTTAGCTTTGTCTGGTAGGGTTCTTGAGTTGCTATATTTGCTGATTATGTTTACTTAAAGCTCATATGCTGTAGTATTTTCTGTTTGGTGTATGTGTAGCATGTAGTTTAAAAAAACAACTAAGAATTGGTAACTTTTGACTTTTCTGTAATAATGCATACATTTATATTGGTAGTGTATGAACTGTAAAAAGGCCTTCAGAGCAGTGTTACAAATATTAACAGCTTAAATGATTAAAGCAAAAGTATACAATACCATAAGCTGGAAAATCTGATGAATTGATACTAAATGCAAGGTTTTATCTTGTGTCGTGTAAAAGTGGTAAATCACTTGCAGGTTCCTGTCTTTCTAGAACACTGCTGTAAGAATAGCGTTTTTTTACCCTGATTCAGTGTAGATTGTAGTGGTGGTGGTGTTCTTAGTTACCCTGCCTTTGGAGAATGGACTAAATATTCTAGGAGTGCTAATAAAATAAAAAGAATATTTTATACATGCTTAGTATAAAACCAAATCAAAACTATGGATTAAGATTTTTTTTTTAATTATGCTAGAAATTTGAAAACACATTTTTGGTCTACTGTCTCCATTAAGAATATGATTAAGTATTTAAAAATTGTGAATGTTATAATTTCTAAATATTGATATTGCAAAGAAATTTAAAATGAAAATGTGAAATTTGCCAAAACAATTCTGGTCTTGTAGCTTGCAGTAATAATTACAAAGCACTGGCAAATGTCAGTATCCAAAGAAACCAAAGAAACCTTGTGCTTGTAGCTTGTCAAAGCTCTGTCTTCCATCCTAATACTACACGTATATCTGCAGCTCTTTCTGCAGCCTGAAATACTTACACACTGTGGAGGAAACTGCTTGTTTTGAATTGTAGGTGCCATGTAAAAGAGAGATGTTTACCTTGAGTGAGAAACAAAAGGCAGATTCGGTGACTCAGTATATCCCCGTGTCGCTTTCCTCATGAGCTGTTACACTGCTAATGCTAAATTCATTTGTTGTGACTCTTCTACAGCTTTCTGTAGGAATGGGCATGGATTGACTTTCACTCTAGTATCTGTCTGATTACCTTTGGGCTTAAAACTATGTTATATACTGTATAACACAGGAACAAATGTTCCACCTTTAGATCTTTATATGATGTGTATATGCTTTTTATGTTTGTCTCCATGTTTTTGGTGTGTTCTGCTGGATTGTAAGCTGTAAAATTCTGAGCTCTGCTAACTATTATAATAATTTATATGCAGTGTTGTATCACGTGAGAGCAAGACTTAAAATTTTCCATAGCTGAAGAATGGCCTTTTTTTTGCAGAAGGTGTTGCACAAGGTTCCAGGAAGTTTTGCTAGGATTGGCAAAAGGGGGCAGGAGTCCCAAACTTTCCAGTCCTCCTGGTTTGATTGCTAACCATATTTTTCTCAGAGGAAGCACTGTGGGCTGTGAACGTGCAAACAATATTACAGTGTATTGTGCTTCCAGTGATACTCTAGTACTATAAAGTTTGAGTCATGCCTGATACTACTCTTTAAAATAAAAAGGACTGGGAGGGGAGATACAGTAATGACTGAATAGGTTCCCTAACTTACCTAGATGTATTTCTTTATTTGAATGTAAAGCTTGCTCTTGTGTGTTTTGGATTAATTTCCTTAAAATACACAACACTGATGTGAAATGTAGTATCCTGGTTTTAAAAATTGTTTCTCTGGCAAGAGAACATATGCTTTCCGCCATGTACCCCTGTCTCTCAGAAGAACCTAAAGGATGCAATGGGCACCAAGCAGTATAGCACATCTAAAACCATGTTAATTTAGTCCTGTGTAGATTCCTTTTTAAGCTGCCAATAGTGACTTTTGTTTATAGCGAACCTGGCTTTTTCTTTTATTCCCCTCACCCCCACACCCCATCAGCCTGCTGAAGAAAGGCATACTTCAGCTTCAACACTGTATGTGTGTATTCAGCGTTTTTGGATAACTCCTTTGTTTTTTTAAATTTTTTTCTTTCAGATAGGTTGGCTAGAGGGGGTGCTGCTGCAATCTTTGAACTCATTATGTGGGAGGATGCAGGTTCATATTAGAGCCAGTGGGTTTCGTATGCAATTTTAACTCTGTGCTGTGGGAAAAATAAATTGGCCCTTCCTTCTGGATCGTTTCTGTACCACAGTTACGGGAACTTGGCAATAAATGCATTAGCTTCACAACCCTATCTCAGTTCAACTGCAGCCAGCTCAGTGCAGGCTACCTTACTGAGCTTCTGCTCATTTGGTTTACTAGCATGTAAACGCAAGCCTGGTTCAGAGATTCTCCCATGTTAAAATTCTACAGTAAACAGAAGGCAAGAAATGATCTGGGACGCTCCTGGTCAAGATTATTCTACCTGAGTTCAGGGGGAGTAACTAGTATCTAACAGAGAAGCACAAGAGAAAGAGTACTTTTCTAAGGGTGTAAGTTGTCCTTGAACTTCTAATAAGCAAACGATAGGCAGCTTTTTTTCTGTGAAAAATATACACACCTAGATTAAGGCAGTGTGTGTGCGTGTGCATGTGTATACATACTCTCTGATTTTATTTTGACAGGAATCTTTTGATCCTGCTACGCAGTTGCACCTTGTTCATCAAGTTCCATGTACCATTCCTCCTTACCTCTCGAAAAACGGATCAAGCCTTGGAGATTTGTTAATAGGCTTCTTCAAATACTATGCCACAGAATTCGAGTAAGTAATAAGCTCATCTTAGTGTTCTAGAATATGCAAAACTTTGATTTCTTCTATTCAATATATCAACACTTTATAACCCTTGAAGAGAAAGAATAGTAGCAATGCTGGAGTGGTAACTGGTGGAGAGGGAATGGGTGAAAAGGCTAAAGGGCCACAGGAATGCTGATAAAGAGTGTCTGACATCTTTAGCTTAGTCAAGCATCCTATCCTGTAAAACAGCTGCCAGAAGTTAGAGAGGTTTGTCCTTTAAAAATAGCTGGGTTTAGTTATATTACACTACTATAAAACTGGTTATACATGTGTGAGAAAAATCCGTTCTTAGTTGTAGTTCAAGGTATTGATTGCGATATTAATTATTTGGACCTTAATAGCTGTGCTTGTCCTCTGTCACCCTGAGTCAATGGAAGTGACTGACCAGGTTGCTCCTTACTTTGACTATAATATACATCAATATAGGCCACAGCTAATGAAGAATTCTCCCGGATATAATTGGTTCACTAACAGTGTTGGTTTGCTGGAATCTGAGTTTAATTTTGGCATCTGGACTTTCTTGTAGAAGAGAGGGAGAAGCTAAAGTTTTGAGGGCATCTGAAAGCTGTAGATTACAAATACTTTGCTGTATAAAATATCAAAAGCTTGTATTTCAACAAGCTTAAATATCTTCTGAAGGACTTGTTTCTCAGGCAGTTGGTTCATACATGTTGCTGTCCTGTGTATGTGCATCCTATCCATTTCCTCGAGGAAGAGTAAAATGTAACTGCTGGATACTCATAACTTTTGAAGTGTTCATATTTTACTACGACGTAAGAAGTGAACAATCATTAAATCTTCGTAAGAAAACATCACTGGGGTTGAGCAGATGAATCAATGCTGTCACCAGCAACTGTTATTATCTCAAACCCTTCAAGCCCCGCGTTGGGCGCCAAAAATAGACTGGGGTTTTTTTGCCTCAGCTGACAACTGAACACCACGCAGCCGCTCGCTCACTGCCTCCCCACCCCTGTGGGATGGGGAAGAGAATTGGACGAGCAAAAGAACTTGTGGGTTGAGATAAGCACAGTTTAATTATTACAATAAAATAATAATAATAATGATTATGATAATAATGACAATGTTAATATAATAAAATGGAAAAGGAAGGGAAAGGGGAAAAAAAGGGGGAAAAACCACAGAAACACGAACGATACAACCTCTCACCACCCGCCGACTGATGCTGCCCGTCCCTGAGCCGCAATTGCTGCCTGCCTCCCCCAGCCAGCTCCTCCCAGGTAACATACTGGGCATGACATTACATGATATGCAATATCGCTTTGGTCAGTTTGAATCAGCTCCCTTAGCTGTGCCCCCTCCCTCCCGGCTTCTTGCGCACCCGGCAGAGCACGGGAAGCTAGACATGTCCTTGACCAGTACAAGCGCTACCCAGCAGCAGCCCAAAACATCTGTGTGTTATCTCAACATTTTTTTTCCATGCTAAGTTCAAAGCACAGCACTATACCAGCTAGAGTGGAGAAAATTAACTCTATCCCAGCTAAAACCATGACACTGTGCAAACTAGCAGAGATTTTGTCCAAATGCAGGAAAAATACTTAACTTTCTGGTTTGGGTGCTTGTGAAACATAGTCAAGAGCAGATTTCTGCATGAATCAGTAGCTGGTCCAGGAAGACTTTTTTCTACTTGCTGTTAAGACATGCAGGATACACTAAGGGGTATGAAGACTAAAAATGCTGCAATATCAGTACCTGAACTGATGTTAATCCCTGAGTATTTTCTTCATTTTCATCAATAAGGAAAAAAATGTTACCTAAATTTTATCACAGAGGCACAGGGGAGCTTCTGGTTAAAACAAAGCTTGAAAGAGTGGACAGTGAAGATAGGAAGGGAAGAAAAGATATTTAAAAAACAGTGAACCAAATAAAAAATAATCTGACTTGATTTTCCACTGTTATGTACCTGTTAAGCGTTTAAACATTTGACTGGTGATATTCTGTTTAAAAAACAAACAAGAAAAAAGCCCCCACCCAAACCTCTGAAAAATAGCCATTAGAATTCCTGTGTTGAAAATGTTACATAGCTGAGACATCATATCAAGAAATGACACACGTAATGCAACAACTGATATTATTTTTAACTCTTTCTGCTACAGAAATAAAACTTAGTCAGGTGTACTGTTTACTTGACTATCTGTGTATCCCTGACAGCTATAAATCGTGTTTGAAAGGAGCACAGGAGGTATGTCTCAAAGATACTAAAATTCCATATAGTTTCATAATAACTGGTAATTGGCTGGAGAAAAGAAAACCCAAATTAATGCTCCTGCTGGGGAGAAGGCAGGCAGACACAGTGCTTAAATATTTTTGTGTGTGATAGCCAGCTGGTGAGAACAAGTGCAGTGTCATACTATCCACAGTATCTTGTTATCTTTGCTTTGAGTTTACTGGTGGAAACGATGTTATCAGTGGGAATGAGGATAGGAGTTAAATACAACACAAGGCTCTGTTCTGCCTTTCATGGAATAACTAGTATTTTACTCTTGAATGTGTTGAATATTTTCATTGCTGTGATAAATATTTTTTCTCAGCATTTGCTTTCCCTGTAAAATAGATTATATTTCAGATACTGTGACTACTAAGTTGGGTCACATTTAAATGACCTGTACTGTGCCAGTGAATTTTCGCTTCTAAACTGTAATGTATTTGATGAAAAGATTACTAAAGAGGATGCTACTTCAATTTTCATAAAAGTGACTTTTGTAGATTCCTGTCTATGGAGTAGGACTCAACACTACCAGGTTTGATACACAAGATCTGTTTTGCTGGAAGAACAGCATGCAGTCAAGAATGATCAGATCATGTGTGAAGATCATAATTTTGGACAGAATGAGTCATTGACACCACCTGCCTGGAATGCATAACTGATCAAGTATTTTACATGTATTGCCCAGGAAGATGAAGGGAAGATGGAAATACATTGTTTTAAACTTCCCCCTCAGTCTAGCAAAGGCTAGTAGGTATTTCAGTTAAAAATCTACACTTTTTTTTTGATGTAGTGAATAATATTTGAGGTCAGGATTGGCCCAAAGAGTAGGGCACAAAGGAAGAAATGGGAGTGGCACAAAGGAAGAAGCAGGAACCTTGCATGCTGTGCAGCCATGAATAAGTTTTTGTCCTTGTGTTGTATTTTTCTCCCTTATGCTTTTAATCTGCTTTCTTTGCTTAGACTATAAGGTCTTTCAGAAAATTACTGATTACCATGTATTTATCCAGTGCACATTCCACAGTCCTACTCTGGGATTTTCTGTGTTTTCATAAAAAGTATTTTATCCACCTTAATAAGTTACGAGAAATATGATTTGGAAATTGCTGCATATATTGGACTTAGACCCTATGTATGACAAAGCATGATTTGCCGACATGGCTGTATAATTAGCTTGCCCTAAGAGTCTACGTAATGTTTTGCATGATGCAGCTGGATAAAAGAATGCTTATAACTCCATTTTAACTTTAAGTATTTCAAACTATCAAAGGTACGCTGATCACATAGTGAATGTGACTGAGAAGTGTATGGAGGTGTTCTCAAAAGAAGGTATTTGGAAACTGGTCCATGTTTACCAGGCCCTCTGGAGAGAGTGTCTGGTTTCATTTCTGCAGCTGTGAGTGAAGGCAGCAGGTTTTCACTTGGATGTCTCTTTACAAAGACAGACCTTGATGCAAGGCCTTACTCCCTTGAAGTTAACTGCTAGGGAACTTGGAGATTGTACTTTGGGGCGACACTTCTCTTAAATTTGTTTCCAGTGAGGTAGCAGTTGTTTAAGTTCATTCACTGATTAAGTTGTATTTGTTGAACATGATAAAAGATTGGTTTCATTACCATGACAAAATATAAAATACAGTTGCTCATGGCTCTTTTCAAGGTAGAATTTGTCAGGTAATAAAGGGATCATTTTTCATAGTGTATTGAATTAAATATGCTTGCACCTTGTACCCATCTTAGTGTGTTTATGCAAGTGGCTTTGGCTTATAAGAGCACTCTGGAAAAGATATCCTTTTTAATCGGTTTGTAGTGTACTCATACACACTTACACCTGGAAATGCATGGTCTTTTTCTTTCAAATTCTTGCCTTCTCCATGAGGAGCACATACCTAATATGGGCAGTGACACCAGAAATAACTGATAATTGAAATAGTTGTTCAAATGGTTATTGTTAACTTATGGATTGAAAGTGTGTACGCAGAGAATATTTGCTTTGTATTGGCAATAATGAAGTTATCATGTGCAAGCCAAAACAGTTAAAATAGATACACTATTGGTATTAATTTCTAATTCAGGCTGACTTTGGTATCAAGGCAGGGTTAGTGAAGGCTTAATGAGACTATTGGATAAAGTAGTTGGTTTCAGGTTTAAATAAAAAGCTGTTTAAATAGCTAGAAATGTCACTTTTGTTGCTTTTCGCTAAACCAGTGTATTATAAATGCATTTATTTTTTTGCTGAGGAATCAAGCCAAGTATAACCTAGAGAAAAAAGAAGTTGAGAGAATTAAGTTTGAAATGAAACAATACCACCTGTCTTTTTTGTGTTTGGGTGGTTTTTTGAGCAATTCATCTGAATTTCTTGTTAAGCTTGTGTTGATGGTAGTTTATTAAATAAAGACATGATAGGAAAGTATTTGGTGCTTCACAATATTTCTAATGCTTGCAAAATTAGTCTACTATGGGAATTCAGGAGAGGGAGATTGATGGTTAGAGTGAAAGCTTTAGTTTGCATTGAATGCTAGAAATGATCATCACCTGTACCAATTTTCTAAAGAATACATTAAAAGAAATCTAAATATACACAGCAGTAGGTGAATAAGTAATCTGAGGTATCCTAAACTGCTTCATATGCTGTGTCCTGCACCTTTTTTGAAATAGGCCCTATTCATATCCTTAAATAGAAGAATAATGTACATGTTCTGTGGAAGTATAGTTATTCAAACAGCTCACTTTTGTAAGTAGTTTTAATCATGAGTTGTATCCAAGATAATTTGTAGAATTACAGGCATGGATTTTTAGCTGGTATAAAACTGTCTTATCACCACTGACTTAATGGAGTTATGACAGCTGACCTGTAGCATAGGGAGCACAGAGTTCTTAAAAATTTAACTGATTAATTATAAACTGTATTTTGATTTACAATTGATACTTACAGATTTACTGCAGGTGGTTGATGCATCTAGCCAAGCGCCTCTCTTCCTGCATTATGTCAAAAGATTGATTCAGTCAGGAGATCATGTCAGATGTACATAACAGCAGTACAGGTAGCAGCACGCTACCCAGCTATTTCTAAGACCCATTTAGTCAGGGCATATGGTGATGCATTGCTGGTGATCCAGGCAGCTTGCTGGTATGGTAGTTCCCTGTTTTAGTTAAGAGCAGCTGAAAACTGGGTAGATAAGAACATAAAACTGCAAGTGACTGCTTTGGCTTGCAATATATTTGGCATATCATTGTGCCAAGCATCATAAAGATGCTTGGCACATTGTAAAGATTGCCCTGTAAACTGCATGCTGTTCCTGTTTCAGTGTGATCATTTCCTATGGTTTTGTTGTTGTACCATTGCGTGCAGAATGAAGTAGAATATCTTCAAATGCGTATTTGAGTTGTTGCTTTGCTGTTACACTTTTAGGACATCTAAAATTCAGAATATACAAAGTGTTAGTGCTTTCTAATAATAGGTTCCTTGCACCAGGAATGCTGGCCTCTAAGCAAGCTATCATTATATATATACTGTTGAATATTTTTTTAAATGGAATGCAGTATTTGAGTTCATGTGCAGGTAAACTCCTTACATTCTTGTTCTTCCCACAGAAAACTCTGAAAGATAGATCTGAGTCTGTAATTTCTTTTGAACTTAAATGTAGGGGACCACATTCAGGTTGACGCTGTTTTTTGAAAAAAATAATCTGTTGTGAATATGTTACTCATGGATACCTATGATGGTCTGTTTTGTGGATGTTTTCATAACTACAATTCTGCTTGTGAAAAATTTTTCTCATTTCCTACCCATCATTCCTTACTCCTACATTGTAAATTATGAAGATTAGACTGTTACACAAAATTACTCATTTTTATAAAGTACTCTGTTATCCTGGCTTACGACATAGCAACTAAACAATTTTTAATGTAAACTGATGTTATTAATTTAGTATCAAGTGTTAAAAGTTCTGCAAATTTTTTTCCTTTTTCCTAGTTGGAACCATCAAATGATTTCAGTTCGTGAGGCCAAAGCTGTTCCAAGACCTGATGGTATTGAATGGAGAAACAAGTTTATTTGTGTAGAAGGTAAAATGTAAAGCTGCGTTATAATTTTTAACCATTAAGACACTAAATATATACATCTGTTAGACTTTACCTTGGTTGTGTTTTAATAATGTATGTGTAATGCATTTATGTTGAAAATGAAGTTTATCAAATGTAAATAGTTTTGGAAGCAGTCCTGCCAAAAACATTTGAGAAGGAAGCTTTAAGTTCTATGGTGTCTAAAAATAGTTCTCCTGACCTTCTTCAAGAACACTTACTGCGTTGTTACTTTTGGAACATGGATTAGGACTTTGACAAGGAATGACCTTTACGAGAGTAGTGTGTATTTTTCTGCTCTGCAGAAATAGTCCTAAGTTTTGCCAAGATTGAGCTTCTGAAAAAACACAGCAGCCACACGTTCAGATTCCTCTCTAAGAACATTCTTTGTTCTGGAAATGCTCTGGCATCCCAAGTCCTAGCAGTGACTAGATTACGTGTATGTCAGTCCCCTTGTGGCTACTATTTTTGGCTGGCTTGTGAATGTACAGTTTCTGCAGAGACTGTTAGGATGCCCTCCAGAACTGGAGGGTAAACCCAGGCTACCTTTGGAGCTGCAGGTCTCAGCCTTCTTAGTGCAGGCTGAACTGGGCAGTAGCACTGCAGGGAACCTGCTTCATGTGTTCTTGATGCCTTTCAACTGCCATGGGGAATCTAAACGGAGAAGATGAACAGGTAGCATGCACAGGAGATGAAGCTTGGACCAAGGAAAGAGAAGATAATAGACTGAGAGTAGGATTGGCATGTTAGGAAAAGTGACCGAGAGGTGTTGTGTAACTGGAAACAGTGAACAGAAGGAGATAAAGAGGAGTGAGAATCAGAATGCAGCGGCTGAAGGGGAATTGGTTGTATAAGGAACTGTGGAAAAGGAACCAAGGTGGAACTGGAGCAGAATTAGAAGTAGGTGGTTTAGGACACAGGGGTGAAGAGGGCAGGTTTGAAATGGGAGAGGTGGCCTGGGCCCTGGCTGTAGATAAATGGAGGCTGTTAGAGTCAGGGTATCAAGGCTACAAGTTTTAGGATAAAACAGGAATAGAACTTGGGCACGAGCCAAACTATATGGAGAGAGTTTAGTTAGAGAGTGGAAAAACTTTCCTGGGGGAGGAGAGGGATAAGGCAGAAGTCCTGTGGCTGGAGAGACGTTCCTCAAGACTACTGGGCATGGGAGTGCACCCATGTGTGTGCATGTAGTTTCCTGCATGTGAGCTAGCTACTCTGAGCAGAGAATAATTACCTAATGGTGAAGTTAGTTATTCTGTGGCCCAGAGCTCACCAGCTTGGCTGTAATCATATGGATGGCAGTGTGAAGCCACATGATGGAATTCCTGTTCTTTTTTTTACTTCTGGGGAGAAAAATCAACTACCAGTCAGGGAGGAAAAAATACACTGAGAGATGACTGCACGCTTGGCTCTACAGTCCCAGAGTTGAGAAATGTGAGAATTAGAGTATTCTGCACAGCTAAAATGATTTGAGATAATGCAGTACAGGCATTGCCAAGGCTCTGGTCTGAATGTGGGAGGTGGGAATGCTGGGCAGCTGTGTCTGCTGCTGTCACATGATACTGATCTGCTGTGTTGCTGAGGTCTGTTTCAAGTTCTCAATTTTATTTTTTTAATGACATTACAAAGTGGTTGAATAACTAGGTTTTCTTTCTGACAGGTTGGAAAATAGAATATCAACATACAAAATAGCCATTTTAGAATGGTATTAAGTGGGCTTAATTACATACAACCTTTCCTTAAGAGTATATCTTGCATTTGCACTATCAAAAAAGCAAAATTATCTATATGTGGCACATCTGATTCCTTCCTGTTACAACATGCTTCAAGACTTTAGTGAGAGTGGGGTTTAGCCTCACATATCAATTTTTTACTTCTAAATTGGAAGGGAAAAATTAGATTTCCTATTTCAACCCAAAGTAGGCTTCATGTTTATAATAGCTGTTAAGCAGAGCTAGTTTGACAAAGTACGTAGATAAACTTCTGTGTACTTTGAGAAGCTTTTAAAAGCTAGCTAAACATGTCAGCATGTTATGGTTTCCAAGTCTTTGTCAGATTTTCCAGTTAGCAGACTAAAATTTCAGTAACTGGTATCATTGCATATATTTTTTTAGTATTTTAAATATATTTGTCGATAGACTACACAAGTCTATGCCTGCAAGTTGCCATAATTGTGTCTAGCACTATATTAGGCTTGCTCAAAGAAAAAAATTTGTTCTGTTTCAATTTTTATTGGCTGTAAGTCTGATATTTACTTGTGTTGCTGCTGTTAGAGAAACAGATACAGTAAAGATACTCTTTTCAGACGGTTTAAAATCTGGCAGGCTATTATCATTTTGGGGATACAGAGAACACTGCTTTAAGCTAATGTTTGTGAACATTCCTTGTCAGAAGCGCTAAATTGCTAGCAACTATTCTGGTTTCAGTTTAAATCTTGTCTATATCAAATAATATCATGCACTCTCCTGTTGAAAAAGACAGTCTGAAAAAGCTAGAAACATCAATTTTGAGACAATTAAACTGATTAAACTGACAGTCACCTAGGGAAACTGGGTCAGAATGTCTAAGCTGCACCTGATTCATGCTTGTACTTTTAAATCTTTCAGATCCACATGTTAAAAATGATTCTAAAAATGATTGTTCAGAGCTTGGCTTGCAGTAGTTCTGAAGTTTTATTTTTGTTTGAAAGGATGATCCCCTTTAGCCTTTCCCTCAAGCAACAGCATTGAAGTTGTATTCCTTTTTTTCTTTTAATATTGTCATCTGTGTAGGAACAAAATAACTTATGATGGACTCTCACTGTCTTGACGGCTAGAAAATGTAGTGTTGTAAATAGTAGGTGATTGCAAAATTACTCTTGCTGCGTTCCAGGGAATGAGTTTGTCTTTTGACAGTCAGTAAATATGCAGGAAGAATAAAGGGAAGATGTGAGTCAGCTTCTGTGAGTAGACTACCTTTTTTCCCCACTGATGGTTTCAGAAGACTGAAGAGTTTTGTTCTTGTTGCTTTAAAAAAAATATATATCTTGAACATGAGGCACATAAAGGTCCTACCATTAAAGAAACAGTTAACATTACATTTAAGACACACAGAAGAAATGCAGTGCTGCTTCACATGGTAAAGGACATGGAATTCTTAGTGACAGTAGGTAACTGTCAAATTATGTGACTAACTTCAGAGGAGTGTGTACCTTTTTTATTTGATTGCCAGTATTTTGTTCCAATCTAAATGTATGATGCATTCTAAAGTAAAATAAATCTGCCTGTAAACATGAATATATATTGCAGAATAGGTATGATTTGATAAAATATATTTTTACAGCAGTTGATACATCTTATATAAAAAGTTATAGTAAAGATTTTACTCTACTCTTTGTATTTCACTGAGAAGCTGTTGAATGAGGTTAATCTAAAGGGAACAGTTCCAAGAGGCACATGTGTAGTAAGTTGCAGACCACTTTAATATGCAAAATCGTTTTCTGCTTAATAGTCTGTGATGACATATCAGTAACAAATAATTACTGATGCATAAATTCAGCACAATCATAGTGTGCTTCAATAGATGTAATAACCTGACTTTGTTGTGTATTACAAACCATTAGATCATTTAGGGTTTGGGGCTTTTTTTGGATGGATGTTATGTAGAAATAAAGATTGAGAAGCAAAGTAGAATCAGCCGCTCAAAGCACTCTTGGGAAGCAATGATATGTTGACTCTTCTGGGTTTTTTTTAACACGTTAATGTTTGTGTTTGATCTTGCAGAGCCCTTTGATGGGACAAACACTGCTAGAGCTGTACATGAAAAACAGAAGTTTGATACTATCAGAGCTGAATTTCTGCAGGTAAAAAGTACATCTCATTTAATTTTTCTGGTCACTTTGGTTTTCAGGATTTAATTTATGCAAATGCTAGTCATGATCCTTCCTGTTTCTGATGTTTGTGTTATGAATATTTTTATGCTTTGTACTATATAAATAATAGAAACATATTTTTAAAAATTGTCATGGGTAATTATTTAGTAAGAGTATTTATTAATGTCTGCCATGAAGCATTCAGGCTTAAGTTGAAATGGGTACTTGAAATAGTAAATCTTTTGTCTTAGATTTTCTTGTGTGTATGAAATTGTAACAATAGTTAATAGCTGTAGAATTACAACTTCATCTTCATTCATTATCTCTTCCTACATGAATTTGACTGGTAATAATATGTTATACTCTTACTATCCCTTTTTTATAAATATCACCACCAATGGTTTTCTGCTGTTTTTTGACAACCAAATTAAACTGGTACTTTTCTTCTGGGTGGCCACACTCATAATTTTAGAACATAAGTAGTTCAAACTGGAGCTTTTGAGCCAGGGGAGGATGCAAGGAAGTGCTTGAAGCGAGCAAAGACTTAGACCTTGGTTAAACATCCTTCTTTTCCCTAAAAATCCTAGCTACCAACTCTCTTTTGTGCTTGCCTCCTATCATAGGCATTGCATTCGTAATTGCAGCTCAAATTCTAGTTTTCTGAGATCTCTGACTATTCATAATGTAGTTGTGACTAGGGATTAGTGCACAAAATTGCTTCCAATTTTAACCAAGTTAGACTCCCCTAACTCCCCCCATCATTGGAGACTCCTCTTTACTCTAGTTAATCAAGTGCTTAAACATCTTGAGGGCTTCTCTGGCAAAAAGGAAATCAATGCCAGATACTTGTAATAAAACAAAGGCTATAAGGTGTTGCCTTAGTCAGAAAAGGATTACTTTTTTGCTTTGTAATTCTCGTCAGAAATACCAGTTTCCTTCTGTTTAACCATGTTAGCATACAAAGTGCTGAACCATTCTCATAAAATATTTTATTTACATAAATGGTTTTGTGAATCTGCTAAAGCAGTGGTTTTCAAAGTAGTTTGGGCTCTCTCACTGTTCTGTGAAATCAGAGTGAACTTGTCTTTTCAGAGTTTTCAGTTGAAAAATTATTTTCAAACCTGTGTGGGTTTCTGAAATATGTAAAAGCAGTTGTTAGATCCTACGTGTCTGGAAGCCTATATACTAGAGTGTATGGCCCTGAAAAAATTTTCTCTTCAGTAGGAACTGTAAAGAATCACAGTTGCCTAAAACTGCAGGTATTCACTAATATCTTGCACTTTTTTTAGCCTAAGGAATCTGTTTGTCTCATTGTCCTTGAGTGATTACTCTTCCTGTGGTTTTCTTGTCATATTTTGGTTTAAACGAATTCTGCATAAAGACAGGAGGGTCTCTGCAGTTGTTTGCACATTCATGGCCTAACAGGTGGGACAGATGTGTCCTGGAATTCACACTAGAATACAGATGAAAAATTGAAATGTATTTCAAAGACACAAATAAGTTCCGGAAATGTCAGAATATAATATCTTGTATCAGGAACTTTGACACGTGTGAACTTGAGATGATTTTGCAGTCAGAATATCAATGTAATGCTTAAATAACATTAACATCTCAGTCTCCACAAATCCACTCTCTTCTTGAAAGACTGTACCTTCCTCAGTAGGTCATTGTGTTGTGTTAACCTTTTGGATTTTTTCTTCCCTTAAAAAAAAAAAGAAAACAAAAAACCCAAACAACCCCACCCTCACCCCCCACCCCAAACAACCAAACAAAAAAACACAACCCCATACAAAACCAAACCTCTTTTCTAGAATGGGAAAAATATCAACCATATTTTTGTGAATCTGTGAGGCTTAATGCTTACAATGGTATTTAAGTATTAATGGAAAAGATATTTAGTCTATAAAACCTTGTACTTTTTTACCCAGTCTTGGCAGGTACTACGAGACAAGAAGGACCTGAACTGTATATTACCTTTAAGAATGGCCATTCAGAAAAGATAAGTGGAAGAAGTTCGTTTCTTCTTATTGGATCCTGCTGAAAAAAAGAACAGTATCAAAATCAAGAGGCAATTTCCCCGTGTTTTTTCTATGACATGTTTTTCTCTGTAAACTTTTGTTAAGGAAATGTTTATAACAAAGATAGCATATTTTATTACCCACATTTCTTAATACAGCTGTTAATTCAAAGATAGGTTTTCTGGAAATGCTTGTGGTGTTGACTTCTAGAAGAAAATAAAACACCAAATCACAAGAATGGATCGGTTGTAAGGAAAGTATGGGGATACACTGACTTGTTTTCACAATCTGTATAATCATTAACTCAGACACATATAAGCCGCAAAATAAAGACATTCAGCACGGAACAGTGTGAAAGTGTGACTATATCGCAGAATAGTAGGGGTTGGAAGGGTCCTCTGGAGCTCATCTTGTCCAACCCCCCTGCTTGAGCAGGCACACCTAGAGCAGGGGGCACAGGACCGTGTCCAGGAGAGTTTTGAGTGTCTCCAGAGAAGAAGACTCCACAACTGCCCTGGGCAGCCTGTGCCGCTGCTCTGGCACCCTCACAGCGAAGAATTTTTTTTTCTCATATTGAGGTGGAACTTCCTGTGTTCCAGCTTGTGCCCATTCCCCCTTGTCCTGTCATTTGGCACTAATGAGAAGACCCTAGTCCCATCATCCTGACACCCACCCTTTAGATATTTATAGGCATTGATAAGATCCCCCCTCAGTTTTCTCTTCTCCAGGCTAAACAAACCCAGGTCTCTCAACCTTTCCTCATACAGGAGATGCTCCAGCCCCCTGATCATCTTGGTAGCTCTCCACTGAACTTGCTCAAGCAGTTCCACATCCTTCTGAAACTGGGGGGCCCAAAACTGGACACAGGACTCCAAATGTGGTCTCACCAGGGCAGAGTAGAGGGGGAGGATAACCTCCCTTGATCTGCTGGCCACACTCCTTTGAATGCATCCCAGGATACCATTGGCCGCCTTGGCCACAAGGGCACGTTGTTGGCTCATGGTCAACTTGTTGCCCACCAGCACGGTCAGGTCCTTCTCAGCAGAGCTGCTTTCCAGCAGCTCAACCCCCAGCCTGTACTGGTGCATGGGGTTGTTCCTCCCCAGGTGCAGGACCTTGCACTTGCTTTTGTTGAATTTCATCAGGTTCCCCTCAGCCCAGCTCTCCAGCCTGTCCAGGTCTCGTTGGATGGCAGCACAGCCTTCTGGTGTATCAGCCACTCCTCCCAGCTTGGTATCATCAGCAAACTTGCTGAGGGTACACTCTATCCCATCGTCCAGGTCCTTGATGAACATGTTGAACAGGACTGGACCCAGCACAGACCCCTGGGGAACACCGCTAGTTACGGGCCTCCAACCAGACTCTGCTCCATTGATCACGACCCTCTGAGTTCTGTTGTTGAGCCAGTTACCAATCCAACTCACCATCCTCTCATTCAACCCACACTTCCTTAGCTTGCCTGTGAGGATGCTGTGGGAGACAGTGTCAGATGCCTTACTGAAGTCAAGATAGACAATGTCCACTGCTCTCTATTCATCAACGCAGCCAGTCATGCCATTGTAGAAGGCTTATCAGGTTGGTCAAGCATGATCTTGGTGAATCCATGTTGACTACTTCCGATAACCTTCTTGTCCTCTGCATACCTGGAGATGACCTCTAGGATGAACTGCTCCATCACCTTTTCTGGGATGGAGCTGAGGCTGACTGGCCTATAGTTCCCCAGGTCCTCCTTCTTGCCCTTATTGAAGATTGGAGTGACATTTGCTTTCCTCCAGTCCTCAGGCACCTCTCCTGTCCTCCACAACCTTTCAAAGATGATGGAGAGTGGCTCAGCAGAATATCTGCCAGCTCCCTCAGCATTCACGGGTGCATCCCATCAGTGCCCATGGGTTTGTGAGGATCCAGTTTGCATAGGTCGTCTCTGACCCAATCCTTCTCAACTGATGGTAAGGCTTCCTTTCTCCTGATTTGTCCTCTCTTCTGTAGGGGCTGAGATGCCTGAGGGCCAGCTTTAGCAGTAAAGACTGAGGCAAAGAAGGCATTCAGTAACTCTGCCTTCTCTGTATCCTGTGTCACCAGGGCCCCTTCCTCGTTCAGCATTCAGCCCACTGTATCCCCAGTCTTCCTTTTACTGCTGATGTATTTAAAGAAGCCCTTGTTGTTATCTTTGACATGCCTTGCCAGATTTAATTCCAAGTGGGCCTTGGCCTCCTCATCGAATCTCTGCACACCCTGACAACATTCCTGTGTTCCTCCCAAGTGGCCAGTCACTTTTTCCACATACTGTGAACCTCCTTTTTCTGTTTGAGTTTCTCTAGAAGCTCTTTGCTCATCCATGTAGGTGTCCTGGTTCCTCTGCCTGACTTCTTCCTCCTGGGGATGCACCAATCTTGAGCTTGGAGGAAGTGGTCCTTGAATACCGTCCAGCTTACTTGGACCTCCCTGCCTTCCAAAGCCCTAGCCCATGGGATTCCTCCTAGCAGGTCTTTGAAGAGGCCAAAGTTGGCCCTCTTGAAGTCCAAGGTTGTAACCTAACTCATGGCCCTGCTTCTACCTCGCGGTATCCTAAAGTCAACCATCGTCTAAAGTCAATCATGGTCACTACAGCCAAGGCTACCCCAGCTCTCACATCCTCAACCGGACCTTCCTTTTTTGTTAGGATAAGGTCCAGCAGCACATCTTGCCTTGTTGGATCCCCCACATGGATCAGGGCCTGCGATTGCAAGGCTGCTTTCAGCTGTCTGTAGAAGGCTTCATCAACTTCCTCATCTTGGTCAGGTGGCCTGTAGCAAACACCCACAACAGTGTTGCCCATATTTAGCTGTCCCTTAATTTGTACCCACAAGCTCTCAACTTACTCTCCTTCCCCTCCAAGGCAGCACTCGATGCATTCCAGTTGCTCCCTCAGATAAAGAGTGTCTTCTACACCTCACCTTGCTGGTCTGTCTTTCCTGAAAACCCTGTAGCCATCCATGGCAGCACTGCAGTCATGCGAGCTATCCCACCATGTCTCTGTGACTGCAATGAGATCATGGCCCTGCAACTGCACACAGGTCTCTAGTTCCTCCTGTTTATTCCCCACACTCCTTGCATTGGTGTGCAGGCATTTCAGAAAGGTGCTTGAGTGCACAGGTTTCCCCAGATGGGTGTACAAGGACCCACTACAGCTATGCAAATCCTTGAGGTGGTTGGTCTCCTGGTTGCCATCGCATGAGGCCGCCACAGCACCTTTATCACTGCTTCAGTTGTCCTGTCTTATTCCCCTATTGTGTGTGATGGCATTAGCATTGCCAGTTTGTCCCCCTCCCCCCGAGTTCCTCAGTTTAAAGCCCTCCTCACCAAGTTTGCCAGCCTGCTGCCGAAGATTCCCTTGCCCCTTCCAGACAGGAGGAGTCCTCCACCTGTCCCTAGGCTGCTGTCCCTAGCAGCCTGTTTGTTGAAAAACGTCGTGTTGTCATAAAAGCTAAAACCCTCATGTTGACTCCACCCACATAGCCAGGAGCTGATTTGCATTATTTACCTATTTCTAGTCACCCATTTTTGTCCAACAGGTAGTACGGAGGAGAAGATAACTTGGGCACCAATATTTTTCACTTGCTTTCCCAGAGCTTTATAGTCTTGGTTAGTTCTACCCAGACTCTGGCTTGCAGCATCATTTGTGCCCACATGGAAGAGTAACAGAGGAAAATAATCAGTGGTTTTGACAAGTTGTGGCACCCGCTCAGTGGTGTCTCGGATCTTAGCTCCTGGAAGACAGCAAACCTCTCGTGAATCCCTGTCACAATATCCTTGAGGCATTGCACACAGTACTCACTTCTTGATGAACAGACAGCCCATGTTTTACATCTGCTTAAGTGATGATGCTTAACTTGGCACTTTCCAGTTTTATTTCCCTTTTACATGGAACACAGGCAATAATTTATTAAAATTAAGTTAGATTATGGTTGGTAGTGTTCTGGATATCAAGAACTGTAAACTGGAATTTTCAAGCAACAGTTCTACAAAGAAGTTGAAATAAAACAGGACAAATCAATATACATAAATGCTTCATATTCACACAGAGTAGGCAAGGTAATTTTTAGTGCTTCCTTTTACATATCTGAAGTAGCGATGTCTGCTTTGAAAAAACAAAACAAACCAAAATACCCCACAACACCACCACTGCTACAGTAAGCTGGGCTTCTGTTTTGATTTTGGATACATATTTTAAATTGGTCAGCTACTATAAATTGATTTTAAATAAGTAATACTGAAAATTTTAGCTTTTCCAAAAAGTTGTGAAGCCTCTTTTAGACCTGCTGTAGCACAATTTGTGCCTCTCATATATTTTTTTATTGAAGACCAGTTCATTTTTTAAACTACTTACCATTGATGTCAAATTCGTATTTTAAAGTTTTTAAGTTTAATATTTTGTATGTTGTCTAGTGGAATAAAGTTTATATATGGAAGATGCAGCTTATTTTTCCAGTTTATATTTCTTTGTACTGCATATTTAAAGTAATTCCTATAACAAAGTAGAAAAGGAAAAGCCCTGTAAAGGCAAAGCCCCTGTCCCAAATCATAAACTTATATATGGCTGTTCTGCACTGTATCTATGTACAGTAAAAGTTTCATCTATAGCCGTCTGTAATGAGACTGTGAAAATCCTCACAACTGTTTAAAATAACAAGCATTATTTCTTCTTGTGCAGACTTTTAAGTTCTAATTTATGTCAAGTTTTTCAATTTAGAAGTTCTAGCAACTGTAAACTATTTGCCTGCTGTGAGATTACTTCCTACACACTTCATGATGATCTGGTCGATGTAAGATTTTTGGCTTGCTTCTTAAAACAGCTTCCTTCTGCAATTTAAGCAGTCTTTTAGTTTTAAGCCAATGCTAGCAATCCACTAAAATGTTCTCCTTTCACGCACGTTTCCCCTCACTGCCCTTCCTCTTTATAAGATGGCATACTTGGTCTCAGTGAAACATCCACTTTGACCTGCTTTATGTAAAATGGAAGCACAAGTTTTTAGTAGAGGATGATCTCTGGATTCAAAGATGCTCTACAAGCCCTAGATAGATTCTGGGGACAGGGGAAGGCTGCTTCTTTTTCAGAAAAAGTGCTGGCTGTCTCCTTCTGTAGATAATGTAAAACTCTCCCACTGTAGGATAACTGAGAAGGGACATGCATGTTCAAACTTGGCAAAAAGTGAGCTGGATGTGAGGCACAAAACTTTATGCGTGTCTATCTCTTACAAGTTTGCATTGCATTACATAAGGTGTCACCATATCTCACAAATTACTGCTTTATGTTTGAAACCACGTCTTCCTAACTGTTTTAAAATAGTGAGTTAAAAAAACTGTGGTACCTCCATGCAACTCTGTAAAACTTGACCTGTCAACTCCGTGATCTTTTTAATACAAGCCAAGACCTATAACCGCAATGGCCTGGCGTTCTTTTCTCAAATTATGTACACTGATAAGCTACATTTATAGTCAGAAATATAAAGTCTGGATGGTAGTTTTCCCCAACTCTCTGGGGACAAGCCTGCTTGTTGCATCCTCTGTAAGAATGCAGAACTCCCCACTAATTTACTGTATTAACTAAGCAAGATGCAAGGTGTTGTAGGCTGGTTTAGCTTATAGCAAATGAAGCTAGTGGGTAACCTGGAAAGAGCATGGAAAGTGGCAGCGTTCTTGCATATTAAAAAATAGTCTGAGAGGTTTGGAAAACAACTTTCACCAGACGTCATGTTATGTTATTCTGCTGTCAAGGCAAAGAAGAGCAGCACCACTTTCCGTGGAAGTGCCAGACAACTGGAATGACAGTGAGTGAACATAATGATGTTTGTTAAATGGTGGGTTGCAACCTTCATCAGAAAACTTCAGATAAAATACCACAAAATAAAAGGTTTGGGGGCAGTGAGTAAACTTTAACTTTAACTTTGGTTTCAATTCTGCATAGTCTGACGTTGTTCAGAGGTTTAACGACCTGGATTTTCATCCACTCTAGGCAGGTATCCAGACTGAGACATTCACTAATGGCTATCATAAATCTTGGTGTTAGCATGAAGTTTTCCCTTCTCCTCAACTCCAAAATAAAAACCTTCACACACCTATGCCTTGGAGTACACCCTAGCAGGAAATTTTTCTGAGAGACCTTTGGTAAAAAGTGTTTTTTGCAGCTGACCAAGGCTTCAGCATGTGTGCAAGATGCTAACTTCTCTGAGGCTTCTTACTACCTGGAAATAATAATGCTTTAGTTCAGCTCTGTGCCTTATTTTAGGACCAATTTGACTACTCATTTTGGCATTGGGTTTGCCTGTCATTTCTCACCATACGTAATGTCAGAAACTAGTAATGTCTTGTCTAGGATTTTAGGAACTCTCTCTAGTCTTCTAGTAGTGCTTTCAATTAACAGGCTCAGAGGTGTACGGGAGGACCAAATGTTAGCAAGAGTTTCCCATTCTGTAACAGTAGTGCCAGAACTAGCACAGGTTGTATACCATGAAACTTGAAGTTTCTCTTATAGCTCTCTTACTCTCACTACTCCTGAAGTGTCATTGTGTAAGTGTAGCCTCTGTATCTGAAGGTGCTTTGACAGTATGAGGGGTTATTTTTAAGAAATCTCTTCTAAAGAATTCAATATAAACTGATTCTAAGCCTCCAGTTGAAGGATGACATGGTTAATTGGGGAAAATGGGCAGCCATGATAAAAGGATGTTAGGTGATTTGTAGATAACCTGAAGTTAGTGCTTGTGAATAGCGTCCCAAATGCTCATTTGAAACCAGTGCTTTACTTAAACTTGAGTCACTGGACTCAATTCACAGTATATTTGGTGTTAAATTTAAGTCCATCAGATAACGTTGCTCTTGATTTAATAGACTCTATGTGCTCAGGGTTATCTCACAGTATTGTGTAGCATTTGTTTTTGTTATGTTTGTCTTGTTTTCTCTAATCCTTGTGTGTTTTGATATAAATCTTTCCCTCATTAATTTTACAAAGCATGATGCTTGTAGGCAGAACATGAAAGAATATGCTATTTTGGTCAACTTACAGGTCAAATTAAGTTGTCAGAAGTATGGAAAGGAGAGCACTAGATCTGGAAATAATTTCAAGGGGTTCTGGTAAAAGGGTACTCATCTTCCTGTTGCTGTGTGGAAGACTGGATTAAGACTTGGATAATATATGTATGCTGAATATGAGCATTTCTAGAAGATTGTAATGCTCTCCTCTTCCATGTGTAAAGAATGTGAAGTCCTCTACCTTAAATTTCATGGTGCTCTGTATATTACCTCTGTGCTCATGATAAGGTCTGTAGTTTAATTTAGTACCTGTTTCAAGTACACTTCTTTGAGAAATTATGTTCTGACCTTGTAAATTGTGTACATCAGTGGGTAGGTCAAGAGAGCAGACAGGTTTTATCTGTTCGTACTGTTTAGGAAATATTTTACTTCAAGTGAATCAGTCAATAGAATTTTAGTTTAGCATTGCAGAGAGAGCTTGTACTCAGAAATAGCTGCTTGAGTGTTTCTGTACTTATAACACAAGGAAGAGTTCACTGATTGATTTATAACCAGCTATTTATTTGAAGAAAAACAACAAAAAACCTGATTAGTTTTATACTGTATATACAATGTTTTATACCTGGAATAACTCGGAATTTCTTTATTTTGGATCAGAGTTTTGGTACTTCTCCCCCTCTTCTAGAAAATAACAACAACAACAAAAAAAGTCATTACTTTGGCTAGTACAGGTTGGAAATATTTCCATTTTGGCTGTGAAATGCAGAATAAGAACAAGAAAATATGGCTTAACCTAAACCCTACATGGTAATGTAGCCTGTCTTTGCTTTAAATGAAAATTTGCTCAAGTCCACTCAAAGAGGAAGTTTGATGTGTTCTGTGATATAACACTGTGACAAATTTGGGGGTTCAAATACATTCCCTGTGTGCTGTTAAAAATGACAGGGCATCTGATACCTGTTATGGTACTGTATTAATTACTAAAGGTGTGTGTCCTAAGCTCATCCCCTGATTATTGTATTTGACCTCCCTAGCTGAAATTTGAGGCATTCTGCATGCCTCAGTGTGCCCAGGGGTGGACTTGCTTTTGAACATGCTAAATGAACTTTTCTGGAAGAAAACTCCCTCCGATTCACCTGTGCCATCCACCCCAAATTTGCTAGTCTTGTTTTGGGAAGATCTGCTGGAACCCCAGCCCCTTCCTCCCTGATGCTGCCCAGCTGCTGCATCTCCGTTGTAAAAGCACCTCGTCGGCAGCGGCAGCAAGGCCCAGGGGGCAAGCAGCCATATAAGATGGCCATCAGGTTTTACCACGTGTCCTCGCACCCGGTTGGTGCTAGGACCCAGGGTAGGACCAGCAGCGACTTGGCACTGTAACTTTGCTGCCTTCTATTTAAAGACTGCCCTGAGTTAGGAGAAACGAGAGCTGCTGGGGATGACAGTTGCTTCAGGCAACCCTGGGGAGGACAGGGTCGAGGGTAAAAATCACTGGCGAGGGCCTGAGCTGTGAAGGGCATGGAGGGGTACTGTGGCACCGAGGGCGACCAGGCATCTGAGACCTCATCCTTTGTAGAGGATGAGGAAGAAGAGGAAGAGGAGGAGGAGGAAGAGGAAGAAGAGGAGGAGGCGGCGGCGGCTGTGGACCTGGAGGAAGCAGAGGAGCTGACTAACAGGTACTGCCTCTGGAGGGGCTCACAGCCTTGTGGGGAGCTGGCAGCTTCTTCCCAAAGCACAAGCCAGGGGGAATGCCAGGACTGGGGCCTGCTGCTGGTTTTAGTGCCTTTACCCCTTCTCTTCCTCAACTGCTGCAAATAAAAAATGGGGGTGAGTTGTTAATTGGGGGTGTTTTGAATGGGTATGGCTGTAATTAAGTGTTTTGCAGTAAGTGCCTGCCCTGAGTTCCCTGAAGGCTTTTCCATTTAAAGATCCTCTGGTGTGCCAGCTCAAGCGGCATCCCCCTCTGCTCCTCCCTCTCTGGCTGACTCTTTGTCACACATCTTAAGTGCTCTGCAGATTTGTTTGCCAGGGAGAAAATGGTTGAAGAGTATAATAGTGCACTAAAGTCTGTTCCTTCTTACAGTCCTTCCTCCCTTCCCGCTTGTCCCTCCCTTTCAGTCTCTTCTTCCCCAAAAAAGGAAAAATTAGTTGTATATGCTCGCAATCTCCCATCATGATTTGTGTGGCTGATTTTTGGGGTGCAATGAGGAATATTTTATCACTTTGATTCCCCCCTCCCTTAATAACTCTTGCACAGAAACAGTTTGTTGTCTTAATATTGCACTTCTACCATCACGAAAATAAGGAGTGAGACAGTGGCGCGGTGCCCAGTGCATGGCCCTGGTCATGCTCAGGATGTGGAGGAGTCTGCAACCTGATCCATGCAGACAGACTCCTCCAGCTGTGCCAGCACTGGTGGTGTCAAAAAGAGAGCGAGGCCTGACACTCCCACAGCACGTATAGGGTCACAAGATTTCTTATTTGTCTTGAGTAAAGCTTATCAGTTTTGGGTGGATACTGTAGGAAGAACCAGAGACGTTAATGTTGACAGTTGTGAGGTATTTCCAGAAATAAGTTTTTTAAGAAATTTGGATCATACAGTTCCTAAAACCTCACTGCGGTGCAGCCATCCTGCATTGACAAACCACTCTGTGTGTATCGCAGTTCAAAGCGCTTTCTCGCGTTGCTGATGGTCACTGGGAGAGAAAAAGATGGCAGAAGAGAGGTGGGGAGGCCCTGTGCAGCCTATGCCACCCTGAGTACTGTGGGAATGAAAGTCGAACAAGGAAACATAACCCAGGACAGTAGGAAAACCTCCTTGCAGGGGGAATAGAGAGCTGGGTTTCCAAAGCGGTGGAACACCTCCGTTATGCAATGCTGCTTTTCTCCCAAGGGACATATTGACTCTTCAGTCCTGTACAGGCAGAGAGAGGGGTTACATGCTGATAAATGCTGCTTGCACACGGGTGCAACCCTGTGAGAAAACCAGCTGAAGTCAGTGGAGTGGTGCTACTCACTGCAGACAGCTAACCATCACAACTGATTTGATATTTTTAATGCAATCTGCAATTAAATGGGTAATAATAAAACTGAAATTGTAAAAGATAAGTGGGAATGGCAAACTTTTCCCTTAAATGGAGGGAAATCTATGTAGCCTTGCAGTTATTTATGGCTCATGCTCAGAGGATAGCTTCCCTGTGGGTGCCTGTTAGTAGCTCCCTGCAGCTGGGTCTTGCTTCTGGCTGGCAGCCTCTGCAATCCAAACTCAGGTATTGCATCTCACTGCTTAATTAAATCACAGCAACCATTCCCTTTAGCTCTCAGTTATATTAAGAATTGCAGAGTTCATCTCTATCCTTAACCATCTTATTAATAGGAGAGGTCAGAGTCTACCAGAGAGGTTTTTAACAGCTGTGCTCAGTGGTAACTGAGTATATTTAAATCCATTTGATTAGTTTAATTAGTGTAAAGGAGATGTTAAATTTGGGGTTTGGCACAGACATGGTAACTGCACCAAGCGCTCAGCAATAGCTTAGTAAAGTTAAATAAAATTGATTCTTCAACTGCTTAAATTTTGTTGTTGCAAATGTCAGTGTGGTTGTTGAGCTTACGACCTTCTCCTGTGCTGAGTGCCTGAGCAGAGGTCCTAGGAGGTGCTGGCTAAGCAAGAACAGCTGGGCCAAGCCCCTGAGATCTATTTACTCAGTCTGTAAGCTAATTATTTGTTGACAAGAAGTTTCAAGTCCCTGTTGCAGAACAGGATTTTTTTTTTGTTTGGGCTTGGGGATTTTTTGTGCTCTAGAAATGTAGCTTAGAGAAGAAGTAACCTATATGCAAACTTGGCTGAAGCCAGCCTGTCCTGGACCCTGCCGTCATTAATTTATTTTTAACAACTCCAAGCTCTCTGCTGCTTTTGTCTTCCTCCTCTGCATGCAGTTGAACAGCACCTGGTTGTGCAACACTGCAGTCAGTGGGAAATTCCCCACTGGCTCCTGTTTCCAACTTTCAACCATGCTAAATATCCTCATTCCTATTTTATAAGAGTTATGCAGCAAGATATCTGGCCCAAGGTCAGCAAGTGCCTGCGTGACAGAAGCAGAAGAGCCCTGGTGTTTCCTCACGACACTAACCCCTGAGCCCTGACCGACATGCTCCACTTCCACACCAGTTACTCTGCAGCAGCCGCAGGGAGTAAAATCCCAAAAGCTTGCCCCAAAATTATGATGCATGCACATAAAAAGCAGAGGAGTTTGGGTTTCACATCTTTATTACCCTTTCTGATGTAGTCTTTAAGTAATTTGGCTTCCGAATGCAGGTTTTTATGCAACTAATGAGACTAACGTGTGGCATTAGAACCAATTATAAAGATGGGATAGAGCATCATGTCCTTGTCTTCATAAATAACCCACTGATCTTCAGAGGGTTCGTGCAATAATTTCTTGCCTTTGAGCATTTTACTATCTGGGATAGACAGATCATGGCAGATGTCTTTTATTTCTAGATCCATGTAGAATTAATGGTCTAAACAGGGAAAATATTTTGAAAGTATGTATTGTGAGTTTTAAGGCAAACATGAGCATGAAGTTAATAGGTTTTAATTTTTGTATTGGTGAGAGTGAGATTAAAGTCTACCTGTAGGAAGATAGTTTACTGGTTAACTGGTTTACGTACCCAGTGGAATATCTGTGTCTCTAACAACCACATGATGGGTGAGCTGCTCTGACATGGTTCTGTCTCTTGGACCATTCCTAGCTGATTTCCTTTTGCGGTGGGAAGGTCTCTGGATGTGTCTGTGCGTGGGCTTACATAAAAATGGCTCTGCAGGTAGCTGTTTTGCCTGGAATTGGTATTGGGCTGATCTTATCTATTCATTTAGTGATAACCTAAGACCAGTAAATGGGGAGAAAGACCTGGAGTTCTGGGTTTGTTGTTTTTTTTTTAAATGAAGCAGACATTCTACAAGACAAACAGAGGTGTGGAAGCTTCAGAGCTAAGTCTAGCTTAGGATGACTCATGAAAAAGACTAAAGGGGAAGCAAAGCAGAGAAGGAGCCTGCCCACCATGTGTGGGGGATTCTGGAGCATCCAGGAGAGCGAAGGAGTGGAATGATGGCAAATGGGAGGTTGGGAAGGGCAGCGCTGGGGATTTGCCTTCCCAAGGAAAAGTTTGCTATGCTCTCCCCAAAGCAAAGACAGACAGGGGGAAAGGGTGTGCGATTTTAGTTTCCTTGATGAAGCAGCCCCTGCCTGGGGCTAGGGAGGAAGGGGGTGGCAGGGCCATTTGTCTGCTGCCAGCTGCAGGTGCACACATGGGGAAGGCGAGGGTGACGGGAAGTGGAGGCTTTCCAGCACCCTGCGTGGTGGGGCAGAGGCTGGAGCTACAGGGCAGCGGGGGTGAAGCATGAAAGTGGCGGAGCTGCAGTGAGGAGAGTGTGGCTGGCACACCCACCCTGCATCCTGGCCCCCGCCAGCAACTGCAACCAGGAAATACACTTCACTCCATGTTTTGTTTCCCTTCAGCCTTCTAGATAACATTAACTAAATCCTTGTTAAAGGTCTAGGTTGCAGTTTGGATCTAAAATAACACTCAGACTTTGAGAAGTTCCCTGTTAGGTCTCAACAAAGTGATTAAATCACTGTGTAAAGGAAGTCACCCACCCAGACCGAAGTGTTTGTTTAATACCTGTGCTCCCTCCGTGTCCTGTACAGTGCAGAATCCAGAATGCAGGAGCAAGGCAGACCTCTGGGGCATGGAGGTGTAGCAGTTTCTCAAGCAGCACGCGAAGCCGTGACTGGCAATGCCACCAGGCCATGCCATGACCTGATGTCTGGAAAACTGACCAGCACTGCAGCAAATTGTGTCACTTCCTAGGTATTTGCAAATGTTGAGGATGGAACAAAATGTCTGAGACTGGTCCAGCTCTTGGCTCCCAGCTACTCTTTATAAATATCAGCTTTGTAGCAGTTCAAGCAGAAATCTTACTGCTTTTAGATAATTATTCGTTTGACTTTGGACAGATGCATGAGCCACTGTGTTGCCAGAAGGGGAAGCATTAACACTGAAAGAAGTTGGCAGTAGGTTAGCAAGTGAAAGGCTGGGTTTAAAACAGTGACTTTCTGTAGCTCCTAACTCTCTTACTCTGTAGAAGGAAATGGATGAGCTATAGCCCTAGGAAATGCAGAGCAATAGGCAGAGACTGCCTGGGCATATAGATTGCTGCAGGGGAAAGAAGGAGCATGGTAAAGGCAGAAACGACAGGAGTGTACAGAACAAAAACAAACACAGAAAAATCAAATATTTCCTTCAACTGGGAAGGCAAGCTGGCCCATACCAATTTCCACCTTCCCTGCACTGTGCCTACAGGGTTCAAGTAGGAGCCTTCAGGGGATAAGAGGTCTTGTCAGTGCAGGCCATCGCCACAGCTTGACTTCTCGGTCATTTTATCGGGGTTGTTTTCAGCTTGTGAGGTGTTATGCAGCAAACAGCAACAAGTTTTGAAGATACCAGGCGTGACAAAGTCTGATGTGAAGCAGATGAAGGGAGGCTCTGGAGGATTTTAGAAAGCTGGTGGGCTGGCTAAACTTCTCTGTGACAGTGGACAGACCTCACTCAGCACGCCTGAACACAACTGCTTCATCAGCTGGGGAGGTGAAAACTCTTCCCTGGTATGATACATAAGGGAACATATACCCAGCCTTCCAGGCTGGACTAGAAACCTGAAATCCCAGCAGACAGAGGAGAGAAGTTGTAGTGAGAAGCAGAGAAGTGTGAGAAGCAGGAAGAGGCAATAAGAAAAATTTGGTTTTGAACTATTACGTCAGGAAGCACAAAACCAGTTGTCAGTGTCTTCAAGAATTTTAAGGTTTGAGACAATGTCTAGCATGGAAATAACAGACTGACAGCATACGTGCTGACAGATTAGGTGAGAAATATATACATGGAAAAAGGCAGTACCAGCTTTCCTCCCTGGATGTCAGTGGCTTCTCATCTGCATTTATGGATCTGCAACCTTGTGAATGTCTGTGGTGGGTTCACCCTGGCTGGATGCCAGATGCCCACCAGGCTGCTTTATCACCCCCCTTCCTTACCTGTACGGGGGAGACAAAATATGACAAAAGGCTTGTGGGTCAAGAGAAGGACAGGGAGATGACTCAGCAATTACCATCACAGACAAAACAGACTCAACCTGGGGAAATTAGTTTATTACCAATCAAATCAGAATAGGATAATGAGAAATAAAACCAAATCTTAAAACCACATTTCCCCCACTCCGCCCTTCTTCCCAGGCTCAACTTCACTCCCGAATTCTCCACCTCCTCCCTGCAAGTGACACAAGAGGACAGGGAACAGGGTTTGCAGTCAGTCCATTGCATATCGTCTCTGCTGCTCCTTCCTCCTCAGGGGGAGGACTGCTCACACTCTTCCCCTGCTCCAGCATGGGGTTCCTCCCACAGGAGACAGTCCTCCACGAACTTCTCCAATGTGGGTCCTTCCCACAGGCTGCAGTTCTTCACGAATTGCTCCAGTGTGGGTCCTTTCCATGGGCTTGCAAGTCCTGCCAGCAAACCTGCTCTAGCATGGGCTCCTCTCCTAGGGTCTACAGGTCTTGCCAGGAGCTGCTCCAGTGTGGGTTGTCCATGGGGTCACAGCCTCCTTCAGGCACATCCATCTGCTCTGCCACAGGGTCCTCCACGGGCTGAAGGCGGATATCTGCTCCACCATGGGCTTCCCTGGGCTGCAGAGGACAGCCTGCCTCACCTTGGTCTTCACCATGGGCTGTGGGACAGTCTCTGCTCCGGCACCTGGAGCACTTCCTCTTCCTCCTTTTTCACTGACCTTGGGGTCTACAAGGTTGTTTCTCTCACATATTCTCACTCCTCTCTTCAGCTGCAGTTTCTGTTGTGCAGGGTTTTTTTCCCCCTTCTTAAATACATTATCCCAGAGGCACCACCACTGTCACTGATGGGCTCAGCCTTGGCCAGTGGCAGGTCCATCTTGGAGCCAGCCGGTATTGGCTATATCAGACATAGGAAGCTTCTAGCAGCTTTTCACAGAAGCCAACCCAGTAGTGCCCCCAGCTACCAAAACCTTGCCATGCAAACCCAATATGTCATCTTTTTGCAAAGGCTATTCCTCTGACTAGAGAGAGATCTTTCAGCTTCTAATGTGCAGCGTGCAAATTGTACACAGAACTAGGGCAGCAGGTGGAAGTACATTGGGAGAAAATGCTTGAATTATGTGTCTTTCATTCCAGTTTTAAAAATAGAAAGCACCGCCTCGTTGCCCTGTAGAGGAATACGACTGAGACCACAACCTTGGAAATTAGACAATGATGTGAATAATCCAAGCTTTCTGCATAGGCAGGGCAAGGGCAGTCCAATTTTATTCACTAATATCAGCTGAAGTGGGAATGCTACTCTATTCTTTATGGGGTTTTATTTAGTAACACCAAGTAGTGCAGAAAAATAGGTTAAAAAATATGTGAGGGTTATTTAGAACTTGAAAAATCTAAAAAAAATTATTAGGCATCTGGTATTGTGGACATGAATAAGACCTGAAATCTTCCTTAGTACTATTGCTATTGATTTATTTTATTTTATTTTATTTTATTTTATTTTATTTTATTTTATTTTATTTTATTTTATTTTATTTTATTTTATTTTATTTTATTTTATTTTATTTTATTTTATTTTATTTTATTTTATTTTATTTTATTTTATTTTATTTTATTTTATTTTATTTTATTTTATTTTATTTTATTTTATTTTATTTTATTGCTATGCTCAAGTCAAACTAATGCCAAGCTATGAAACTGGCAAAGGAAAAGTTAGCAGCAAAGTTGGTATAGATTTATTTGCTTCGCCTTTTCCTCAGTCCTGTAAATCTTACTTTACGGAGCTAGCCTTGCTAGAGAGTACTGCACCAAGACAGCTAATCAGCTGAATTTTTGTATTTGTTTGGGGGCTGGTTTGGTTTTTTGTTTTGTTTGGTTTGGGGTTTTTTTTTGGCTAAGGTAAGATTGTTTAGTATTGCACTGTCAGACTCACTTTGAATTGTGGGCTTTAGTCCAAGCTGTCCTGCTGGTCGCAATCTCCAGGCCAGCCCAGTCACCACAACTGGCTTTAAGTGCCTTCGCTGGACTTTGATACCATGTTGTCCCACCACCATCTGGTCAGGCTGTTGTTCCACAGGGTGACTTCAGTCTTCAGTTAGCACCAAGGACACCAGAGATGAGATGGTCTGCACATAAGTCTGTGTGGACCTCAGCATGGGCCAACCCAGGGCAGCCCTTCTTGTGGCTGTGCTCTGGAGAGCAAATTCATGGAAAGATAAGGTCAGCACTGCTAGTATCAGGATTAGCTTTTTGTTTCTGATAGGTACTGAGCAGTTTTGCTGAGGGTCCTTTACAAAAACCTTGCAGTTCAGAGAGTTGGTTTGATGGAGCAGTTACAGCTGTCCTCAGGATTTCTTCTTCTCCTCCTTCAAAGACCTCTGACTTTTGCCAGGTGCTTGGCACCCTCCGGAGAGATGCCAGCTGCTCCTCAGGGGTGTCTCCCCACCTCTGCAGCCTTCAGGCACGTCTGGCACCCGTTCAGTGCTGGGCTGCAGCCTGTGGCAGTCAGTCAGACAGGTCCTGCTTCTCCAATCCCA
Source organism: Phalacrocorax carbo (assembly GCF_963921805.1). Lineage (NCBI taxonomy): Eukaryota > Metazoa > Chordata > Aves > Suliformes > Phalacrocoracidae > Phalacrocorax > Phalacrocorax carbo. Next base: position 26,826,092 of record NC_087548.1, on the reverse strand, counting down.
CAGTCAGGAGCCAGATTTCTTCACTCGTCCTGAAGAAGTGCTTTATCCTACTCACCTGGAAAGTGACCGTTCCCTCTGTTCAGTGGAAGTAGGGCCTTGTGTGGCTGTAGATTTGCATCCTTCCATGGGAGTGACAGAGACTTCACCACTTCTTTTGCTCTACTGAAGCCTCTGCCTTTGCCAGCAGATACTCTGCCTTTCTTTCCATCAGCTACTAAGACAGTTTTCCTAAGTGAACTACTGTCTACTCAAGAAATACTGGGGTTGAGTGTTTACTTTGTCTTTGCTTTTTTTTGAAATAACTATTGTAACCCTAAAAATACTTTTTAAAAAAAAATACTGTCTTTTAATTGCTTTTGCTATTCTTTACACCCTTATTTCTGTGGCTGTTTTTTTCCTAAAACTTCCTATAAAACGTTTCTCCAGACTGTTTTTTTTAAACTCAGAGAGATTTAATTGCAGCATATGATAGTGTACTGATTGCATACCATATAAAGTTTAAAGTTAGCTGTACAAAACATTGTTATTTTGTTTTGGAAGGAGGCTATATTTTTATTATTGAATGTATTCTAAATTACTTTGTTAAATATGTAGAGTGCTTAGAGGATGAAACATCTGAGAAGATGGTAACAAACTGGCGTTAGATTCTTTACTCCTTTGAGCATTATGTAATCATTTACATGTAGGTAAAGTAAGTGTGGATGCTATTAAAACACAGACAGTATCTTATAAGTGTTTAAATCTCATGGTTTAAATTATACTGTGAGATAACCAGGCACTGAAGAGTAGCCCCAGAATCAGCTCAAACTCACACTGGCAAAACAAGGTCAGATCAAAGACTGTTTTTCCTGCCTTGTCAAGAGCATGTAAATACCTCCCCTTCACGGAACTAACCTTACAACATGCAGCTTTACAAAAATTTATCCTAAAAAAAATTGTCAGATTAAATATGGCTTTGCTTATTCTTGTGTTCCAAAATTTATGCACATGCAGTATTTTTACAACTTTGAGAAGTATTTTTGCTTTAAAGCAAAAATTTAGATTGGCAATAATTTAATTTGTTGTGTGATTTTACGGCTTTTTTTCTTTGTTCTTTCTTTGTTTTATTTTTTAGTTTAAAAGATCTTATTCAAAGTCAAGATGTGAAACCCAAGCTGCAGTACATCATGACTAACCCTTCCTTTTCTATGGTAACAGTTCAAAGTGAAGATAGTGGGATAACCTGGGAAACCAGCTCGAGCAGATCTTCTACTCCCTGGGCTTCAGAAACTAGTACAACTTCTGATCTTTACAGCATGGAAAGTTCACCAGTCGGTTCTCCTCCAGGAAAAGTTATCTTTATTATGGATGAAGGTAAGATTGTTCGGAAAAGGAAACGTAAACCTTCAAATAGAGTGTCAATGGCTACAAACCTGAAGGGAGGCCAGGGCAATAAGAAACGTGACTCTTCTGGACTGCAGAGGCAAGAACCAAGAACTGTTCTAGGAGATGTGCAGGGATCCATGTTGAATGTTGAACAAGTGGAAACACAAGATACAGAAGAGGAAATGTTGGACGAGAAAGAAGATCTAGAGAACATCGCAGAAAAGCCAGTAAAACGTGCTCCAATAAGATCAATATTTAGAGAAAGCAGATTGAGAAAAGTAGGGCCAATCCTTGGAGGACCAGTACAAGCTAGAATCCAGCTGTTCAACTCAATTTTTGGAGGAACTGAGCCAGCCCCTGAAACATTGGAGAAAACCAGAATCCAGAGAAGCAGCTCAGTTTCAGGAGACTCTGAACAGTACTTTGAAACATCTGTAAAAGAAAGATTGCAGAAGTACAGTTCACTTTCAGAAGCAACATATCCAAAACCTTTCCAGAGAGCAAGAAGTAGAAATGTCGAAACACCATCGGAGAGAAGAAGGGAGCAAAGACAGCAACCAACAGCACATGCAAATCAAAGCTATTCTTCACCAGCAACACCTCTTGAAAAACAGCTTACTAATAAAGATGAAAGTATTAAACCCATTAAAAAGAAAGATAAACCAAGCAGATTTTCAAGCTTTGGTGAAGAAACAGCTCTTCAACCTGAAGAAAGAAAAGACAGGCAATCTCTTTTGGAGATTCCAAATCAAGTATCAGGACAGTCACTGAAGTCTTGGCCTCCTGAGGAAGCCAAGAAGCAGCAAAGTTATTCACCTGTAGCCAAAACTTCAGTAACAGAGCCATCAGCCTCCATTTCGTTAGCATCCGTTGCTAAATCAGAGAAACAAGTGTTGCTTTGTTCAGCTGAAACTGCAAACAAGAAGACAGACCAATCCCTGCTGACACCATCAGATATTCTGGATGAACCGATGGAGCAGGAAATTCAGCCCAGTTCTGCACCACAGTCTGTTTCAGCAGATTTTATTAATGAATTAGGTAGACAAAGTACTCAACCTATTTTGCCTACAGCATCCATGTCAGAACATCCTGAGAGGGAAAAACAGAAGCCTGCAGTTCAGTCTTACTTACCTAGTGCTCCATCAGCTGAATCCATCTATTCCACTCTATCTGAAACAAGACAGGAGGATATAATTTCTCAGTCATCAGAAACGGTACAATATGAGTCTGAACATGTGCTATTATCATATGCTGTAGATGAAACAGAGAAGCAAGAAACTGAGTGTCATTCATCAGCAACGGCATGGTTAGAAACCAAGTATTCAGGTTTATTGTATTCTGCTAAAAAAAAAGAGAGTCAAAAGACCCCACCACCAGAAATGCAAACTGTTCACTTAAAGAAGCAAACAGTATCCGAGGAGCAAGGAGTTAAACTAAATTTACCTATTCCTGAAAAGATAGATTCTAAATATGTTGGCATTTCATATCCTGTTCACACAGAAACACAGGAAACTCAGAAAACTTCAGCTGTAAATAAAGGAGTAGATTTGGATCACCCTGATTTTTCCCTCGAAAAAGCCAAACAAGTAAAGAGTGCACAAATAGAGATGGAGCGTCCAGATTTCTCATATTATAGCAAAGAAATTGAGGAATCAGAGGGAACACAGCTGGAAACAGAACATCTAGACTTCTCTTTTTCCAAGGAACAAACAGAGGAATCGGACAGTGCACAGTTGGAGATGGAGCATCCATACCCTTCTTTTTCCAGGGAAGAAATGGAGGAATCTGAAAATTCAAAACTGGAGACAGAACGTCCAGATTTCTCATATTCCAGGGAAGAAACAGAGGAAGCAGAGAGTGCAAAACTGGAGGCAGAATACCCAGAATTGCTTTTTTCCACAAAAGAATTAGAGGCATTGGAGAGTACCGAAGTGGAGACAGAGCACCCAGATTTCTTGTATTCCATGGAAGAAACAAAGAAATCAGAGAGTGCCCACCTGGATACAGACCACCCAGATTTTTTTTCCAAGGAAGAAACAGAAGAATTAGAGAGTACAGAGCTGGAGATGGCACATCCAGACTTTTATTTTTACAGGAAAGAAGCAGAGGAATCGGAGAGTGCCCAACTGGAGACAGACCACCCAGATTTCTCATACTCCAGAGAAGAAATGGTGGAATCAAAGACTGCAGAGCTGGAGATGGCACATCCAGACTGTTCTTTTTCCAAGGAAGAAACAGAGGAATCAGAAAGTGCACAGCTGGAGATAGAACATCAGGAGTTTTTATTTTCCAGTGAAGAAACAGAAGAACAAAAATCTGTTCCTTTTGAACAGGAACAGCCAGAGTCTTATTTCGCTGAAGAAGCAGAGCAAGAAGAAACAGCACAGTTTGCACTGGTACCTTCAGCTTTCTCATGTTTGATGGAAGAATCAGATAAAGAAAACACTACAGAACTCCAGTTGGTACATGCAGGTATATCTGATTTCACCAGAAGTGCTGAGACACAGCAAACTGGGTGTCTGGAAACAGCACGCTCAGATTTACCATATCTCACAAATAAAACAAAGCAGCAAGAATTGGCACAAGTAGATGTGGACAATTCTCTTACATCCTATTTTGGTGACAAAGGAGAATGGCCACAGCCTGTACAGCAGGATTCACATCCTGGAGGTAAGCTGTATTCCTGTGCCAAGGGATTGCAAGGAGAAACTACTCGACTGCAGTCAGAGCATCCAGTTCTGTCATATTCTACTGGAAAAGAACAGCAACATAAAACCTCACAGCTAAGGACAGAACAGCCAGAGATGACACATTCTACTTGCAAAACAGAAGAACAGGAAATATTGCAACCAAACCTGGAAGAAGCAGATTTGCCATATTCCCATGGAGAAACAGCACAAGAAGCTGTACAAAAAGACTTAAAAGGTCCAGAGCCATCATGTTTCATTAGTGCCGTAGAGCAACATGAAAATGTACAACTAGCTTCAGAAACTAGGGATTTCTCATTTACTGCTGGAGAAGTAATGCAAGAAGGGGTGGAGTCAGGATCTTTGGGTTCCTCACATTTGACTGACAGAGCAAAGACCTGGGAAATGACAGAATTGGAGCAGGAGCAGTCACTTCCCTCCTGTTCCACTGCTGGTAGTCAGGAACAGGAAACCACACCAGTGGATGTGGCCCAGCCAGATGTGTCGTGTTCCTTTGGCAGAATGGAACAACAAGATATAGTACAAAGAGAGCTAGAACAGCAGGAAACAGCCCAAGATAAAGCTATACAAATGGAAAGGGAGTATTCAGATTTGCCAGAAACCCGGGGGAAAGAACTGCCACAGGTCATAGACCAAATTAGTTTGTCACAGCAAGAAACAGCTCAACCAAACCTAGTGCATCTGTCTTTGCCACATCTGCTCAGCGAACAAATGCAAGAAGAAATGCAAACAGAGACAGCATATCCAGAACAGACATTCTATGTAAGTACAGAAATGCAGGAGGAAATGACACAACACAAATCAGAACAACCATTTCTTTCAAGTTTCACTGGCAAAACAGAGCAACAAGAAATAGTACATCCAGAGCTGGAGCAAACATTTTTGCCATCTTCCAGCAGAAAAGAAGTTCTACCGGAAATGGAAGTGTGTTCAGAATATCCAGACAGATCATACTCCTTTAACGAAGCTGTACAACAAAAAAAGTTGAAACATCCAACCTTACCGTTTCGTGTGAAGCAACAAGAAACTGCACCACTGGTGATGGAACATGCAGATTTTTCATGTGACAGTGGTGAAACAAAATCAGGTGACACCACAAAGCAGGGGTCAGGACATCCAGAGCTCTCATACTCCATGGGAGAAACACAAGGACAGTCAGAACATTTGGATTCACCAGGAACCCTGGGTGAAGCAGCACAAGATGGAAGTATGGAAATGGAATCTAAATACTCAAATTTGACATGTTCTGATGGCCAAAACACCCAGCAAGAGACTTCACAATTGGATTCAAAATATCCAGATTTATCACTTTCCTTTCATAAAGCCAAAGAACAAGCAACACAAGGGTTAGAGTCTAAATATCAAGAATTGCCTAAGATGGCCAGAAAAAGAGCTTTTACAGCAACAGAACAAATAGAGTCAAAACATCCAGATTTGACATATTCCCTTGGCAAAGCAAATGAGCCAGAAATTGCACCAGGGGAAATGAAGCATCCTGATTTGTCATGTTTCACTGATGAGACAAACCAACAAGAAGTCGTAGTGTTGGTTCAGAAACACAGAAAAATTTCTGTTGGCAGAGAAAAGCAGAAGCAAACCACAAAACAGCAGTTCAAGCAAGAAAAGTTACCATGTTCTCCTAGTAAAACAGAGCAATTAAAACATGCCCAGGACTTGGAACAACCAGATGTAATATTTTCCACTGAGAGGCCAGATGATGAAATGGCCCCACCAGAGGCAGGGCAGGCTGATGTGATATATTCTCTGGACAACACAGAGGCACGACAAAGAGTAGGACGCGAATCAGAGCAAATAGATTTAGCTTACCCCTGTGGAAAAGTGGAACAGAAAATGGTTCAGCCAGAAGTGGAAATTCCACATTTGACCCATGCTGTGGGTATGGCAGAAGAAGAAGAAATGGCAGAACCAGAGCAGGGACATCCTGACTTGCCTTATTCCATTTCTGAAGCAGAAGGACTGCAGACAGCACAGCTGAAACCTGAACACCCTAGTCTAGCACTTGACAAAGTGCAAGAAGTGACCCAGCTGGGGTTGGAACAGGTGGAGGCATTGTATGTTTGTGACAAAATAGAGCAGCTCCCACCTGCCCAGCTGGAGCTGGGCCACACAGACTTGGAATCCCCTGCTGATGAAATGGGGCAGCGAGGGAAGGAGCACATAGCCTTGGGATGCCCTGATAAGGGACAGTCTGTCAACAGAGCAGAGCATCCACAAGCTGCAAAAGAGAAACTAGGAGCTCCAGATGTATCACCTCATAGTGGAAAAGCAGAGCAAAGAGAAATGGCAGAACCAGATCCAAAGCATCCTCATTTGTCATATTCCATTGATAAAACACAGATACAAGAAACTACACAACTGGGGTTAGGAGAACAAGATCTGTCATCTTGGCCTGGCAAAACAAAGCGAGCACAAACTGCTCAAGAGGAGCAGCCAGGCTTCCTGTGTCCCTTCAAAAAATCTGCACAAGGAGAGAAAGCACAGCCAGAATTGGGACATTCACAGCTGTCTTATTCTGTTAGTGAGGCAGAACAAAAAACTTCACATGTGAACTCAAACTGTTCAGATTTATCTGCTGGAGGGTTAGAACATCATGAAACTATACAAACAGAGGCAGAGATGATGGATTTATCATGTTCAGTTGGTGACACACAGCAACCTCAAATGGCTGAAGTGGATTTGGAGTATCCAGATTCACTGCATTTCACTGCCATGGTACAGCGAGAGAAGATTCAACCAGAGCAGGAAGAACCAGGTGATTTTTCATCATCTCTCAGCAAAGAAGAGCAATGGGAAGGTGCAGCAATGCAGGCAGAACACCCTGAGCTGTGGTGCTGTATGGGGAAAACAGGAGGACTGCAAAATTCCCAAGGAAAATCAGAAAATGCAGATTTGTCATTCTCTGTTGGCACAGCAGAACCTCATAGAACAACACAACCAGAGCTAAAAAAACAAGATTTGCTGCATTCTTTTGTCAAAACAAAACAATCATGGGCTGCCTCACTGGAGGCTGAACACCCTGATGTCTCAGATGCCATGAGCAAAGTACCACACTTTGATTTGTCCTCTTCTGTTAGTAAAGAAAAGCGAAGTGCACAACTAGAGGTCAAACAGGAGAGGGGAAGCTATACGTTACACCCAGAGGAAACAGTACAACTGAAACTGGAACAGCCCATGTTGTCAAGTTCTTGTGGCACAGCACAGCTACCAAAAAGGGCTCCACTGGAAGGGGAATTCCCAGACTTCTTGTATTCCTCTGGCAAAAAAGAGCAACAAGAAATGGCAAAACAAGTGTTGGAACGTTCAGATTTAGCATATTCCACTGACAAAACAGAGCAACAAGAAACCACACAACTTGGTTTAGGACAACCAGATTTATCATCTTGCCCTGGAAAGACAGAACAACCACAAACAATTCACGTGGAAACAGAGCATCAGGACTTGCTACATTTCACTGGCAAAACAGAACAGCGAGGAACAGTGCAACCAGAGTTTGAACATCCAGGTTTGTTGTATTCCAGTGACAAAGTAAAGCAGCCACCAGCTACTCAAGGGAAATCAGAGCAGCCTGTAACACCCCATCCCATTGGAAAAACAGATCAACAAGGAATGGCACATCCAGAGCAGGAACTTCCATATTTATCATATTCCATTTGCAAAACATTGTCACAAGAAGCAGCACAAATAGACTTAAAGCAACAAGATTTAACACATGGCCTTGGTAAAACAGATGAAATGCAAACCGTGCAAGGTCAACTGGAACATACAGGTTTGATGTATTCTTCTGGCAAAAGAGAACAGCAAATGGTATTGCCAGAGCTGCAACATCCACAGCTATCTTACCCAGTCAGAGAAATAGAAGAGGAAGTTACACATCAGAAATCAGACCATCCAGATTTGTCATTTTCTATTGGTCAGCAAGAGCACCATGAAACTGAACAATCAGAGGTAGAAGAAATAGATTTATCCTATCCAGCTGGGAAGTCAGAACACTCACAATCTGCCCAAAAAATACTACAACAGCCAGAGCTTTTGGAGTCCTTCAGCAAACTAGAGGAAAAGGGAACAGCCCAGCCTGGCTTTTTGCACTCCCTTGGTGAAGAAAAACAGGAACCAGCTTCACCATTAGACTTAGTACAACCAGGTCTATCACATTCACTTGGCAAAACAGAAAAACAGGAAACTGCACAAGCAGAGTTCATGCCTTCTGATTTTTCATATTCCACGGGAAAAGCAGAGCAGTTGCAAATGGAACAAGTAAAATCAAAATGTCCAGATTTATCATATTCTCTTGGCAAAGCAGAGACTCATGGAATGAAACCACCAGATTTATTGTACTCCTATGGCAAATCAGAGCAACCACAGACTGCCCAGCTGGAGTTTCCAGAGATGAAATGTTTCACGGATGAAATGGAGCAAAGGGATGGGGCCCAACCTGAACTGCAGTGCATTAATTTGCAGTACTCTCTAGTTGAAACAGAGCAACCAGAAACACCTTCTGTATCATACACCTTTGGCAAGACTGAGGAGCAGGGAACTGCACAACCTGACTTGGAACAATCAGATTTATTAAGTCCTAATGACAAACCAGAAAACCATGACACAACGCTGCTGAGAGCAGGGTATTCAGAGATGCAAGACACTGAGGCTACTTCATCTCTAACTGCTCAGTTGGAAACTAAACAAGATTTATCCTTTTCCACTGAGGAAGCAGAGAGGCAACCTTATTCATCTCTTACTGAACAAACAGTGTCTGTACCTTTTGGTGTTTCACATTCTGTCTCTGAAACAAAACCAGAAGGAAGTCCAAAGTCTTCACCTGTAACTGGAGGCCTGTCCCCCAAGCACTTAGATTTATCTTACACCCACTGTAAAACAGAGCAGTCAGAAACTGCCCAGCCTGCATCAGGTTTCTTCTCTGGAAGAAAAGAAGCAGAGAATTCAATAATTCATCTACATTTGCCTGTGGCTGCACAGTCAGAGGCTGAACATGTAATTTTACCTGAAACAGAGAGAGAACAGACTCCACATTACAGCCACACAGCTACGCGATTAGAAACTGAACAATTAAATTTATCATATTCTACACATAAAGCAGAAACTCTAGAAAGTCAAGATTATTTAACTGTATCTTCAAAACTGCAGTCTGACCCTTCAGTTCCATTTTATTCAGCTGACGAAACATGTCAGCAAGAAATTCCACCTTACTCAAAAACAGCCTCTGAGTATTTGGTTCCCACATGGTCCCTTGCTGAACAAGAAAGGCAAAGCATGCAGCCACTTATTCCCCAGTCTGCAAAATCAGAGTGTACACATGTAATTCCACCACATGATGAAAAAGAATTGCAAAAAAATCAGCTCTATTCACCTAAATCAGAAGGCATGAAGACAGTACAGTTGGAAAGTATGTCTCTAACACACATACAAGACCAAGACAAGCAAGAATATGAAGATTGTTTGTTGGACCCAAAATGTTTGTCATCAGCGCAGCTAAGAAGTCCCCCCAAATTCACTACTGAGCAGAATAAGCAAGAAATGCAACCTGATGTGCAGACAGTGCCAAGGTCAGTGACCACAGAGTCAAAGGTGACTGCTGCAGCAGACCGACAAGCAGTGTTATCAGATTCATTTGTACCTTTTCATATGTTACCTGAAAAGTCAGTATCGGTGGTTCTCAATGATGATGAAGAGAAACAAAATATTCCATCATCTTTATCTGATGTAGTAGGCATGCTTGGAAAGCAGCCTAGCATAGCTTCAAGCATTTATACTGAAGGAGAAGATAGATGTGAAATGCAACCATATTTTGCAGACCAAAATCATACATCCTTAGAGCATCTGGGAGCTGTTTCATCAGATCTTGTTTATGAAACTGTTAAGCACAAGATTCGGCATTATTCTGGTGAACAGGGCAGCTTTTCTTCAGTAGAGATGAGGTCCATTAGCTCTAGTTCTGATGAAAAGCAGAATCCAGATATTCCATCTTTTGGGCTAGCTAGCTGGCTGGCAGAAGAGGTGAAAGCCCGCTCAATTAGTCCAATAAGAGCTACAGAAATAGACATGCAAGGAATTGAACTTTCTCCAAATGAAACTTCTGGTTTTGGATCAAAACAATTCCCACCTGCAAGTTGCACAGAACTTAGAGTTCATGATGCTACAAGGAATAAAGGAGGTATGTTTAGAGTTTCTGATTCAGCGTCGAGTGAAATTTCCCACAGAGTGTCCTCAAAAACTAGTCACAGACCACAAAGGCATGTTTTACCATCTCTGGGAGGAGATAATCCAGGTCCAGACAAAGTTCCAGATCATGAAACTGGGATTGGAAACCCCACAAAAAAGGAAGCAATGCAACATCCAGAGGTAGACAAAGTGCCTGAAGTGCCTGAGCATTACCTGGGAGAAGAGGAAGAAATGGAACATGCAAGTGGAGAAGACAGTCAGCATGCTCCAGAGCCTACTGAACAAAAAGATCTATTTAATATAATTTCAGAAGGTTATGAAATACTCAATATTCATGCTCCTACACATATTTCTTCTGTTGATCAAGAAGAAAGTAAACACATGCCAGATAAACTAGAATACTTGGAAACAAATCCGTCATTTAAAAGAAAATTAGCTGATGATGGCCATACAACCCTAGCTTCTGGAACAACCACAGAAATTTCTGAAAGCTTGGGAAAGTCTGAAAGCCAAGAACAAAAAGAATTGGTCAAAAATGATGATGTTGAGGAAACTGAAGTAACACAACAAGAAAATCCCATGTTGCCAGAAAACAATAATAATGCACTGGATCCTAATAATGGTATGGCCGATATGGATTATTTTGAAAAATATACATTGATAGATGATAAATCCCCAATTAAGCCACATTTTGAGAGACCAAGTTCATTGTTTCCTGTTACAGAAGATCCCAATGAACCTGTGGAAGAAGCTACGTCTTTTAAAGAAAGTGCTGAGGTGGATACTTTGGAAGAGGAGTTTTCCTTACTAGAGGATCTGGATGAAGTCTTCTATGGTACTGTGAAAGGAGAAAGCAAAATGCAGTCCTATGCAGATGCTCCAAAACCTTTACCTCTGCAGAAATCAATTGATATTAGCAGTAAAAAGGTTACAAATGTAGAAGATGAACGGAAGTCACCAGGGACCCCACTCTTTGATTCAGAAGAAGGAGTGCTAGAACGATCTCTGTTGTTTCCTACCACTGTTGCTACAGTAAATCCTGAACTTCTAGAGGAACCACCTGCTCTGTCGTTTCTATACAAGGATCTCTATGCAGAAGCAGTAGGAGAAAAGACAAAGGATGAGACTCCTTCTGATGAGGAAAGTGGTAATTCTAATGCGTCTTTCCCTAGCAGAAATTCAGACACAGATGATGGAACAGGAATATATTTTGAAAAATATATTCTTAAAGATGAAATTCCAAGAAAGGCCATAGGGCCTCAGAAGGATCAGATACCAGAGGATGAGTCCTTTAGTGGAGGAATTTCATTTCAGAGTTCAGAGGACAAACATAAGCAGGGGTCTGGAGATATTAAACATGGAAGAACTGAGGTTCTGGCAGAAAGGGGAGTTGTGGAGAGAGAGAAAGTCCAGGTTGACAGTGACATTCAAGCAAAAATTTTTAAACCAATGCATGCCATTCCTTTTGGAAGCAAAGTAATTCTTTCAGGTGCAAGAAGTGATACCACTGAACAAAGAGAAGAAGAAAATGTACCTGTAGAAACAACTGAGGAGTTGCCAGAGCAATCAAGTCATCAAGCATTGTATAGTCAACTAGTGGATTTTCAGGGAGCTGCATATCAAGAAGCTAGTAATAAGCAGGAAGAACAGCATGAAATAACAGCAATTCCTGAAACGCCAAATTATGTCTCATATATCCAGACTCCTGTTGAAGACAGCGAAGATGATCAGTATACCCAGGAAAATCTTTCACGTGTCCCTATCACTCAGCAAACAGAGAAGCCAGACTTGCAAAGAGAGGAGCAACACCCTGATGTTTATGAAGATCTTGCTGAGTCAATGGACTACGATGTGATTACACAAGAAGAACTTTTGCAAGATGAAATATCATCTCAATTCACCCATGAGGAGCTATTATTTGAAGACAAGGACTCTTTTGAGCATGTTGGTGATAGTTATGAATTTGTAAATGAGCCAGAGCAAAGAACACCTGTTGAGCTTGAAGATTCAGGCTTCATGGTGATGTATCCTGAAAAATCAGCAACAAACATTCCTCAAGTTGAGAGCCCACAAAGAGAACTGAAGAAAATGCAAGCAGACACATATTGTTACCACTGCAAATGTCCAATATCTGCTATTGACAAGCTTTTTGGAGAACATAAAGACCATGAAGTCACAACACTAGATGATGCTGCAACCAAGATGAAGGTAAGAATTAATTTGGGTGACAGAAGGAGCTACTGAAGCTAATTTCTCTAGACATCCTGTGTTGTCAAAGGAGAGGCTTCAGAGAGCAGTCTGGAGCCTAAATAACAGTATCTATAAAATAAAAACTGTTCCTAAACACCTCTTAAAGATCTTGAAGGGGGACTATCTTATTAAGGTATTCTCTAGAGTCCTAGCCTTCTAAGCCAGCATTTTTGTTTGTTCATAAGTTTGAATGATCTTGTTTATATGTAGGACTTTCCATCCTTTAGCCTGTTCACCTGTGTAAGTTTGTTCTGGTTTGTATGTGTAGGAGAAGAAATGGTAAAAGTGTTGTTTCTATGAAAAACAAATTTTAAGAGCAGCTCATTTCACTTGACAAGGTACAGAAATTTCCGTATGTGGGGACCAGAATCATCATAAAGTGTTTCCCACCCCAGTTACGTGTGTTGTCTGCTTGGAGATGTTAGAAGAGTTAGACAGTTTAGACTACACAGTTTTCTTGAAACTCCATCCTCATTTTCTGTTCAGTTCATGTTCGTCTGTGCCAATAGTGTTTTAGCTGCAGAGCAAGTAAGAGTTATCAAGTCCTACTTCTTCCCACTATCTCTAAGCTGTACCACTCCAAAAGACAGATAAGAATGTCATCCATTTCAGTAGCCTAGTCCTTTGCTAGCACTAGTGAAAATGCTTTCATTTCTATGGAAGATGTTCTTCACTGAAGGGCAGTTCTGCTTGTGAAAACAGCATGTATGTCATGTCTTACTTTTCACATATCAGATTTTTTCATCTACAAATATACAGGTGTTCTGTTCTTGGTTAACAGCTATTTAATCTCACCCCAGTACCTGAAAGATGAGGTCTCTTTCCTGGCGTATGTTCGGTTGACAATAATACAGAGTTCGTGTAGTTTCATTAAAATTCCAGAAGGGCTTGTATCAATTGTATTTATGTTAACTTTATGTTAACTCACATGCAAGAAAGATAAATTAAAGGTAGGAGGAGTCAATGTGGCAGTTTCAAATACCAGCATTTACAAAGTGTCTCCATGATGTGCAGATGTATGAAAGCAGAATTGCTTTTTATATATGGCCATTCATGCTTGACTTAGAAGTGATAATTAACCAGCAGTAAGCCAGTAACAAAGCCACAGACCCCAGCCATCCCTTAAATGTACCTGCATTGCAGTAAGTCAAGCTGCAGATAAATGTCACATGATATCATTCCCTGGCTGTGGAGCACAGACATGGAGCCAATATTAAATCTGACCACAACACAGGCTTGGCTTCACATGATTTCTAGCACTCAGAGCTCAGGTTACTCTGAGACAGCATTTGTATGTTTCTTGTTACTTCTGCAAAATTACTGAGAAAACATTAAGATAGCAAAATGTTTACCTCCTGAATTTCAAGTGTAGGAACATAGCTTCACAGTAAATGAAATGAACTATGGATGGCATCTGTCAGATTTTGCAGGTTATCTTGACAAACAGAAGTTTTCCTCTGAATCTTGCTGATCGGCCCTAAATATTTATAAAATGAGCCTTCAATTGTACAGTAAAATGTGACATTGCTAATTAATGGAAAGTCATATGCCAGTTTTCAACAGATCTAGCTGTAGAAGTTTGCTGTAATAGGAAGCTGTTATCAAAGGAAGTTAACCTTCCTTTCAGATTTATGCCAGCTAATTAAGACTAAGTACTTTTATAAATTATAAATTGCACCTGAGCAGACAGCCACCTTGCTTTCATGAAAGGTCAAGAAGGACTAAGGAAAAGTTCTGTCTTTGATGCCTGTTGTCCCTTGGACTGCTTTTGTTTCCACATCTAATTTAACCAGTGATTTTGAGGAATTTTGGTTTATAGGAAATATCTTTAAAATTCTAATAAAAAATCATGACACTGCATAACCTATTGGCCTCATAATTAACTGCATTATCTGCCTTCTTATGGGCTTGTTCCTGCAATCTCTTGAGGACCCTCATGAAGCTCTGAGTACCCTCAGTCTCTATCAAAGTTGCACTGGAATTTGTAGTGTTCCACAACATGTATAGACACTCAGCACCTTGTTGAACTGCACTCACTTTTTTTTTGTTTGGAAACAGTTTTGTGACTGTTCCAGTTGCTATTTCTGTGCTTGTCTTTGTATTCAGTGAGATACTTGAACTTGATTTAGCAATTGTTCCAATGGGGACTCATCGCAAACCAAAAAATATTCACCTAAACTAAGTTGTGTGTAAAAATTGTATAAAATAATGTGCTTATGTTAGTGAAACATTTTAAATTTCAGGATCACTTAGGTGAATTGCTAAAATCACTGGAAGAAAAGTCAATGAAGATTGAAGAGTTTGTGAGTGATATTGAATTGCTATTTAACTCTGTTGAGGTAAGTCCAGTGTTTTCTTACCCTTTACAAAATTATTTCTAAGATATGCTTCCTTTGTTTGGTAATGTCATTGCTTCAACTAAAACAGACTGTTTCTCCAGTCCTCAATCTGACCTCTCCCACTGGAAGGTGTTAACTTTAAGGGAATAAAAGGATTGAGGTTTTTTGCACATTATTGCAAAGTGGAATATATGTCTGTTAAGCACCGAGGGAAAAGTTCCCTTAATTTTGTTTATGCTTATAAAAAACTCACACTGTTTTTGTCTTTGTGTAGAATCCTGTGTGAAACATCTAAATGAGTTGCCCAATGTCTTACCTTCTTAATGTCCAAGTTCTTAAGCCTTGAGTACTCTATTAATTTCAGTTGAAAGTATGGATTTTTAGCTTTTTTGTAGTCAGATTACCTGTCTCAATGTTTAGATATAAAAGTTTAATTTTAAACACTAACAGTAAAAAAAAAATCTGCCATTGTTTTTAATGTATTTCTTTAGTGTTATTTCTCCCAGATGAACTTGCTTACAGAAATAAAGTTCTCTTATTCTCAGAATGCCAGAAGGAGTCTGGTGGATGGCTCATGTATGAGTAATTGAGAGTTTCTGTGTATTCATTAAATGTAATTTTATTCTGCAGATCAATTTACATCTGTTTTTACTTTGCAGGAAAACTGTAAGAAAAATGCAGAGTTATTGGAAAAGCAGAATGAAGAGTTGCTTAAGAAAGTGATAATGCAATATGATGAGAAATCAGAGAACTTCGAAGAAGTGAAGAAGATGAAAATGGAATATTTGTATGAGCAGATGGTTAACTTCCAGCAAACTGTTGATTCAGCAAAGGAAACTTTGGAAACAACAGTAAAAGAAATGGAAGAACTTGATGGATTTGTTTTCCTAAATGTAAGTAAAAATGGCTATCATACTGTAGGTTTTATAATACTAGTTAGGAAAGGACTTACACAGTACCTAGGCTGAGAAGGAATTATTTACCTTCATTTTTTTTAAGATAGCTAAATCCTTCAAGCTCAGCTATTCCACTCTGAAACTGCTAGATCATTTGCTTTTGTCCTGTGAATGCTCAAACAGAATTGCAAAGATGATGTATAGGATGAAAATGTGTCTTATGCCATTAAAATGGTTCTGTCTTGTTTTGTGACAAGAAGGCTAAGAGGCACTTTGCTAATTTATCTAGAATTAATTGTCCCCTGAGGAGTAAGAAATGTTGTGGTAAAAGGTACTTTATGAAAAATAAAGGTGAAAAAAAATGTATACTTTAAAATTACCTAAACCGGAAGCAGAGTCGTTGAGTTGTGGGGCTTGTTGTTTTGGTTGGGTTTGTTTGTTTTGTTTTGTTTTTTAATGAGCAGACACAGACAGTAGTTATGTACTCAAATTATTGAGGCTGTGATAAGTATTTACTGCTGAAAAAGAGTAAGCGGCCATGTGGTGCTTAGTTGCCAGCCGGGGTTAAACCACAGCAATGGGCTAGGTTTAGGAATGTGCATGTGAGATGCATGTCTGTAATGGTCCTTTCTGAATGTAAAAAACATCCCTTGTGAATCTGCATGACTTGACTTACCTAGTTTGTACAGTCATCAGTCATAAGCTGGTGTCAGGGGGCCTTGCAGGTTAATCATTAATGGCCTGGGTCCTCCAGGATTTGTGCTGCAAGACTTGTCCTTACATGGGCTGTGACACTTTCTCCTTTATAGAATTGTATGAGCAATCTTGAAGGGGATGGGATTTCCGGGACAATGATCTTCTACTGTTACGAAATTAGTGTGTAGTCTGGAAGTTGCAAAAAAACTATCCTGGTATGCAAGACATTAAAAGTTCAAATTACTGTCTAAAGACTGATCGTTCATGCAAAATAAAATAGCGTTCCAAATGCAAACCCCCAGCCCATATGCCAGTAATTATGGAAATGGTGGAGCAATATTTGGCTTTCTCCCCTGCTCCAAGGTACACAATGTCTTAGTATCCTGTAACCAAATAAATGCCATGGGAGATTGGCTATTTTGGAATGGATGAGAAATACATCTTATTTTCCTGAACTTTGTGAGGTGCTGGATGAGTGCTTTGGCAAAAAAATAACTTTGTAATCTGAAATTCTTTTGTGGGGTATGAAGATTATTATATTCCCTGTCCCTTTCTGTTAGTGATAGGGGACAGAGTTTTTCTGTCCATGAGTCAGGAAATGTTTGCTGAAGATTCATGGAGCACGGGAGAAACTCTCACTCCATGAGTACAAATCTCATGCAGGTTCTAGTAACCAGAAGTTATGAAGGAGATTTCAGCCAGAATTTGGATTTAAGTGTTCTTAATGTGCAAGTGATTTCTTTCTGTAAAAGCCTTGGTTTGAGAAAGTATTTGACTGTGTGTCTTTAAACCTGGATATTGAATACTGACCCATCAGGAGTTTAAAACCAGATTTAGACTATAATAGCCTGCTGAGCTGGAGCTTTGAATCACAGAATCACAGAAACACAGGTTGGAAGGGACCTCAGGGATCACCTAGTCCAACCTTTCTAGGAAGAGCACAGGCTAGACAAGATGGCCCAGCACCCTGTCCAGATGACTCTTGAAGGTGTCCAATGTGGCCAAGTCAACCACTTCCCTGGGGAGATTATTCCAATGGTGACTGTCCTCACTGTGAAGAATTTTCCTCTCATGTCCAATCAGAATCTCCCCAAGAGCAACTTGTGTCCATTCCCCCTTGTCCTCTCCTTGTGACTCCTTGTAAAAAGGGACTCTCCATCTTCTTTGTAGCTACAAAGAAGTGGAATATACTTAAGAAACCAGATTCTCTGCTGGTGTGAATGAGCAGCATCACAGACAATATCAAGTCAATAAAGCCACGTGCATATTATGTCTGTAGAGAGTAGCAGGGTGGTTAGATGAGTGGCTTTTCAACATTTTCAGGGCTTTGAAAACTGTTAATACATTTCTTTTTTTCCTCCTTTAGTCATCTAAAGAATTGAATAAAAGGTATATGAAGTATGGGTTAAGTGCACTGTAGTGAGTACTAGGCCTAGCATGCTGGATGCTTCATTTAGTATTTGCAGGCTCTGAAAACGCACTGCTAATATTCATGGCTAGTTTTATAAACATTGCAAATAATGAAATTAAGAGGTTTTATACTTGTTGCTGTAATTGACTGATTTTGAAGTGTTTTGCACGTGTTCTGTAATACATCAATTAAACAAGTGGCATTTTAAAATGTCAGCTTAATTTTATATCTCTACCCAGACATTTTTAAACAGATGTTCCTTGTAGTTATTATTATACACACATATACCAAAAAAACATTTTGACCATGCTTCCATCTCGTCCCTCACTGTTTGTTCTTTTTTCACTAGTCTGGTCTGTATTACCTGGTCTCTGGAAGGTTATAATGCAGTGTTACTCACATGGCTGGAGTTGTTGGGCTATATTTCTGAACACAATTACAGAAAAAACCATGAGATTAAATAGCTTTCAAAAGCTTATCAGGAGACTATGGGATGATGTTTTCCCCTGCCTCTTCATTGGCACCCCCGATTCAGGCTGTTTCAGAGAGCTGTTGCCTCATCACAGCTGCATCCTGGCCCGCCTGCACATATCAGTAAATACATGCAATTGCAAACACTTCTCTGCCACGTGTGATTTCCTCAAGGGAGTTATTTTGGTCAGACTCATCCTTTATGAGAGAAATGTTCAATTACAAGCCCATATTCCCCCAATAAATTTTCCAGGGTGAACTACAAATATTCAGACAGGCTGGCTGCAGGCTTCTCCTGTGCAAGCCTCCAAACCTCCTTTGCATGCACACCATCACTGGCTTTGCCCAAAGGGCCTGGACATTACGTGGTGCATATCAAACATACCCTTGTCAGTGCTGCCTCAGCCATCACAGTGATACATGTGCTGACACATGTTGGTGGACCAGGGTATAACAATGACATGAGGTTCCAGTTCGTGGTCAAATTCCCAGGAGAGTGGTCTGAAAGGAATGCACAAGCCACCCCATTCATGGCTCCCATTAGTCTGCAGAATTAGTACTATACATTTGGAGTCTCCTGTTCTAAGTCAAAGCTGACAGTCCAGGCATATATCTGCATGTAGTTGATTGCATAAGAATTGAGCAGGTATAACGTAACAAAAAGATTTTCCCTAAAGTTAAGTTTCCTTAAACTTAAAGTTTATTTCCTTAAACTTAAAGTTTATTCTATTTTGTGCATGGGTTTTGTTGTTACTTTGATAATACCTGACTTGCTAAAAAACTTTAGGAATGAGTCTATATAACAATGCATGTCTTTCTAAAGAAAGTATACTTTATATTTGTTGTGCTTTGTTAAGATTATGCATAATTAACCACTTTGGTGACTGAAAAAAAGGAGGGGTGAAAGGTAAAATTCAGTTGCCCTGAAAAAAAAATCTAATTTCCTTGAAGCTGCTTCTGCCTCAGAGTTAAAAATATGTTGGGGTTTTTTTCCTATAATAAACTCAGCAAATACAGGCTAATTAAGTGGAATCCATCTTCCTTCTCTTTTTTTTTTTTTTTTTGCGTGTCACAAGCAGCTGCTTTACGTTATGTCTCTAGAGTCAGCTGCTGTAGTTTAGCTCTAAGGTTTGTAACCTTTAAAGGCACTGCATTAGTAAGTCTGAAGTCCTGTGCTCACGGGAGCCTTGCTATGAAATTCAAATTCTCACGGGTCAACTGTCCTCTCTCTGCACTCCTGATCTGAATCACAAGATACTTTAAATATTCAAAATCAGAGAAACAGCTTCTCCTTGCATGTTGTCCTCAAGTTTCTTGGAAATATTTAGAGAAGCATATGTTGCATGGTCTTTTCTTCTGGCCTTTGGAAACTATGTGACACCACAAGGAATTTTTACATCTATGTGTTTTCTTCCAAATAGGTTACTTTCTGCCATGGATACTACTCTCTCTTTAGAAAAGGTTCCCAGTGCTTTTTCACTGTTTGAGCACTACGCGGACAGTCCAGGACAAAGCAACGTGCACTCCTTAAGGGTGGCTGGTAAGCATTGCTGAATATTGTCTTTACAAAAACTAATGTTTTGGCAATGCTTTGGAAGTTTTATGAAGCTAAAAACAGAATCTATTTAAGAAGTAAAGATTTGTAAACCATGTAATTAGCAATCAGAGTTAAATGTAAAATGAAGTCTAATTGTGCACAAGTGTTTGGCTTATATTATAGTAGGACACTAAGATAAGCAACAGAGGGAAAAGTGCTAAAGTGGGGGATTCTTGCATCATTTAAGATATCTGTACCTCAGACTAGTAGAAGGTCTCTATCTGTAAATTTCCCAGGGCTAAAGAAGTTGCCGTACTCTTGCAGGCAGGGACAGAAGAGGCAATCAAAGGGTCTCCTGAGCTCTCTTCCTCCATGGAGGGCAGGTCTATCATTGCTGGTGTGGGGAGGAGAGTGGGGAGCTTGCTGTGGCTGAAGTCCCTGGGCTTGTGCCAAGTGAACAGAGGCACCTGAAACCCCCATGGGATGTGAAGGGAAAGTGGTTAACTATAGCTGGAAACAGCCTCTGCTTCAGAAGGCAGTGGTGAAAATTGCACCCGATAAGGGATTTTATTCACCTCTATTTGATATTTCATATCCTGTAAATAGACTGCCTGTGTGGGCTTTCAGCTCTGCCTGTACATGTACCTATAGAAATTAGCCAGAACTGGACAGCTGTCAGCGAAGAGTTTGTCAACACCAGTTTGTGGATTCATGTTCCTCATGATGGGGTCTCACTCCAGTGCTTATTTCTCAAGAGAAGGTTTGGTCTGGGAGCTCACACCTCATTGTCATGCTTTATGACATCCTAGTCACCATCACATGCAGCACTGCCATCGTAGTCACTCTCTGGCTTTCCAAGTGATGCCTCTCTCTCATGTGTTCAGTCCCTGAGCACTGGAACTAGAGCATAGATTTCCCTAAGATGCTTTGTTTCCTGGCTGGATTTTCAAGTGCCTAGTGGGACAGTTGAGAAGTGCTATCCTGCACAGACTCTCTGGTGTCTAATAAGAGTGGAATACACTCAGTAGTGTCACTGTGGGGAGATCGCCTCTCTCCTCTACCCCACTACTTTTATCAGACCTAGACGAAATTAATATCTCTGAGACCTTAACTTCCTTTTCAGAGTTGTATGAATTTGCCTGTGGCATTCAGAGCTTCTCAGGTGAGGTTGGACAGGCATTTATGCATGCAGCATTATCTCAGCCTCATTTCTTTAGGAAGTCAGATAAAATCATCTTTTTCATAACCCACTCTCAGCCAGAGTCAACTTAGTGGTGCAAATGTGCTAACGTGTCTTGGTTTAGTTCCTAAACTCCCTCTTGCAGTCTCATGAATGCAACCATTCTTTCCTCCTGGGCTGCTACCTATGGGCAAGGTATCCAGGAGGACAGACCCTGTCATGCTGTATTTACTTTTCACACAAGTCACTCCAACATGTTTTTCCCCAAACTGCTGAGATCCACTTCTCAGTTTGAACTGCATTAGCTACTGTGTTTGCCAAACACCAAGTGGCTCCAGACCAGTTTGCTTTGACAAGCTGGAAGTGAATGGCTGTCCACTAGCAAGCAACCTTCAAAGTTCTCATCCTTTATACTTTCTTTTCTTTCTCTTTATAAAATACCAGGTTTTCATTCGTTACTTCCACTACCAAGTATTTCAATTGCTATTGTGATTTTTACTTTGTTAAGCAGTAGACAAAATATATTTTTTTTCAAGATTACACCCTTCCTGAATGAAAATAGAGATAAATGCCTACACGAAATTTTGTTTTGAACTGAATGCCTTGAGCACATCATTTATCACATACTGGAGGCAAATGTCAGACGCTCTGAGAATTTTTTTTTGACTGAAGTAATTTTGTGAAATAAATGTGAATTTTCCATGTTTCTCCAATATACATATTTTTCTGTCAGAAAGTATAGTCTTTTGCTGAACAATTTCATAGAACTTTATTTTCACCACTTCAGAAACATCTTTCCTTCAGAACACCCT
The DNA here is from genome assembly GCF_963921805.1 of Phalacrocorax carbo. Taxonomy (NCBI): domain Eukaryota; kingdom Metazoa; phylum Chordata; class Aves; order Suliformes; family Phalacrocoracidae; genus Phalacrocorax; species Phalacrocorax carbo. The sequence continues at coordinate 26,804,229 of NC_087548.1, read as the reverse complement.
CCATTTCTAAATTGTCCATATCCGCTAATGAAAAGCCATTTTCCATCAAATCCTTCCTCCTTTCATGTAAGCCACCTCGTTAACAAATGCATAAGCATAAAAAAGCCTTGCAGTATGACATTGAGCATACTAGAACCCAGGCTGTGCTACAAGAAGAGTGTATTAAATTTAAAAATTGAAAAAGTATTATTTCCAAAGCCTGCCGTGAGTCCTGCCCTTTTATACCAGAAGTCAAGGACCTTTTCTGAATGTAATAATCTTCCACTAAAGTCGCAGAGGAATGAAAATGCCTTTCTTCTTCAAGTCCACAAAGTCAAGGAAATGTTGTTTCTCATTACATTGGAAAGGGCTAAATATCCATAAAATATTGGGGATTATTATTTCTCCTCCTGGGAGCTGTGCATACTAAGCGTGAAAGACATTCTTCTTTACATCACAGCTCTTCAATGAAAACTGAACTGATGAGAAAATGTCACTCTTTTCTGTTGAAAAATATTATTTAGTCAAATGTGGTACAAATAACTAATTTCTTTGATTAAAATCCATTTTAAAAGGACTTGCACATTGATAACATAAATGTTCTGTTTCTCAAGAGAATAGTTCAACTTCTTGCTTTAAAAATACTTCTTTCAAAAGTTTGTTTCATATTATGCAACAGGAATTTAGAAACCAAATACTTCTCAATGTTAACAAACTGAATTTTGATCTATCTTTCTTTTTTTTTTTTCAGAAGTTTCGTTCATTAAGCTAGCTTCTGTTCCAACTTGGCATAATAATAAATCTTGCATTTGTGGGGTTTCTGTGATCATAAATAGCGGTTTCTAGGCAACTTCGTGGGGAAAAAAAAAGCTGGTTTCCCCACTGGGTCTACTGAACGGAAGTCTTTTCCTAAATATGATCAGTTTTTAAATTGACCAGCTCTAGATGAAGTCAAAAGACAAAATTCAGATTGTTTTTAGCAATGAGAAGGATAATTTTTTTCAATGGGAAGCAGATGTAATCCTACTGTACTGGTAGGTCTCTGTGAAAACCATAAGGAAACAGCCAGCATCTGCATTTGCCTTGTTCATGCCACAGGGGATCATCATCATTACTATGAAGATAACAGAAAAAAGGCAAAAGCTTTCTGCTGAGATTCTAAGAGAATTCATGCAATATGGAAATCTACTGGGTGAAGAAATAGAACCATATATTTTCGTTCCCTGCAATCACTTTAACAATGAACATCTTTTGGGGATTTTGGCTTCTTTCTTTCCCTTCCCTCTCTTTTAACCCATAATCATAGAAGGAAACAATATCTTATCAGGGATGGATCTGTGCCAATCAGGAGACAAAGTTTATATGAAATTTGGGGAACCTTGGAGGTCTTTGAAGCACTCTTTGTGAAGGATGCTCCTTGTTGTCCTGTGAGGTTCAGGTGCTTTGGCAGAGCTAGAGTTCACCTGCACACGAAGGATACTCTGTCCACTGGGTCTATGGGGAAAATGACTATTCCAGGCAGGAGCACCTGGTAGTGAACCTGCAGTAGGAGTACACCTCTGGGCAGGGGTGGACACAAGGCTGCAGGGAGCCTCCTGCTCCCCAGGCTGTTAGTGCGGGAGCTATGAATCTTCCTTTAACTAAAGCACATCCCTGATGCTGTAAATCTCAGTGGATTTGACACACTGCATGAATCCTTTCCTGGTGTGGCACGTCCTTTCCCCTACCCACCTTTCTGGGATCAGCTACATATGTCTGCCTCTGGAGGAAACTTTCTTCTTCTGTAAGCTCCCTCTCCCCATCAGTGAGCCATCCCATGCTGTTTGCTACAAAAAAGTGCTTTCAGTCTCCACTTTCATGAGCATCCCCTTCATAGGTTGTCCTTTCCCCTGGAGCTTATGTTGCAAGGCATGGTCAGGTAATAGAGAAGGTGGTCACCCAAAGGAGCCTGTGTTAGGCTCCAGGGTCTTCTGGCCTTTCTGATGAGGTGGCCTGAAGTTATCAAGAGTCTTTTGGGATTTCATCATCATGTGTGCCTCAAAGTGGAGTGCAGAGCTGGAGACCTCTCCCTGTGTCTGAAGGGTCTGCAGGGGAAAGGAGAGGGATTGCTTGAGTTGTAGGACAGCTGTGCATGTCCAGGATTGCCAATGCCCTGGGAGCCTCCCTTCTGGAGGTCGGAAACAAGCAGCCATGCCATGACTCATTGTGTGATGGTCCTGCTCCATAAGAAAGGACCCCAAGAGCTGGGAAAGGCGTGGGCACATGCTTTGTGCTGTGTTCAGCTGGTCCCAGTACTAGGACTAGATCTTATTTTGTCTGGATTGTGAGGGAAATGGCCAGATTCTGATGCCAAGCAATTAACATTTCTGTTCCTATTTTAGGAGGGCCTATTGCTCTAAAACTGCACCAGTATTATCCATATTTCATGTACTTGCTGTACTTGTTCTGTGGAAATAAGCAACCTGAGTGAAAATAAGCAACCAGGTTGCCTCACGAATGTGTAGGTAATTTGTCTGAAAATACAGGAAGGTGAATAACAATGGGAGACTTTCCTCTCAGTCCCACAGACACCAACTGTTGTACCTCAGGAACCAAATTCGGCCACCAGCACCTCCATTGCTGTTTACTGGGCTGTGAGTGACGGCGATGTCATCAACTGCTTCCAGGTCTACTGTATGGAGGAGCCACAAGCCAGCAAAGACACAGGCGGTGCGTAAGGTCTTGCCTTCACAACAGCAGGAGTACTTTCTTCTCTGGTCTGGGGTCACCAGAGCAGAGGCCAAACTGCAGGGGAGGGCCCAGGATGCAGAAAGAAAAGGCACTGTGAAGACATGGTGTGTAGGACTAAGGATGTGTAATGGTGGAAGAGAGCATAAGGTAGAAGCCAGTCCTTTTCCTCCCCTTTGTCCCCCAAAATACAAGATAAATATCATGGTCGATAAAGTGCAGGGCAGTTGTTTGCAGAGAAACAGCAACATCTGTATTGAGGTGCCCTTCTGTGAAGTAGCCTGACCTTCAGAGAGGATGTGTCCATGCTGCCCCGTGGGTACTGCAATAGAGTTCCCAAAAGGGTGGGCTTCATTAGGGCTTTGGGGCCCTGCATGTACTTTGGAAATGTGTCATAATTTTAAAAATTACAGAAAAAGGTAATCAAGATTTCCACATTATTTCCACATGTAGACAATGATGTTTCTTCAAAATGACATTAAAATATTCCAAATGTTAAATATGAAATTGAGAAAGAGGATTGAAATGCTCATTAATTAAGAAGCTCAGACTCATCATAAAGTCACTTTAACCAACTGGGCTCTGCACAAATCTATGTGTGCATGTGTATGTGGGGAGATGTGTGTGTATGCTGAATGATGCTAATGAAGGACTTCTTATAATAGCTAATTTATAGCTCAGGGCTATAAAGTCCATTATGGGAAACTGTTACGTTGCAGAGCATTGACACCAGGGTTGACAACTGCTGATTGTATGTCCCAAATTTGCAGCCTAGTACTCAGTAGGACTGAGGGCCATAATGTCCCCTTGAGATCAATGGGGTTTGAGTGCACTCAAGAGCACGTCAGAAACTTTCTGTCAAAACTGAGCCAGAGTAAAATCTGCAGATCTTGGCTTGTAACACTTTCTTGATTTTTTAATTGACTGGATTTTACATGTTAGTCAAGAAGCACAGTCATGGGCTCTACCAGTGCAACACATGAGTGTGACATCCCCTGTGTATGTGTGTTCCTCCTAGCTTTGGTGGAAGAGTACCGAGTGACTGTGAAGGAGACCCACTGCATTTTGGAGGACCTGGACCCAGATCACTGCTACAGTGTGTGGGTCATGGCTGTGAATGGTACAGGCTGTAGCTTACCCAGTGAAAAAGCCATTTTTAAAACGGGTATGTACATATTTTGGCATTTAATTATTATTTTCGCATTTGGTTACTATAAGCTTCAGGTCCTTAGGCCAATTCTAGTCCATAGTGCTACTGAAACAAAAGCAGCTGCTTTATTTAGCCCATATGCCAGATAGCAGGAACTCGCAGTTGTTTCCCTTTTTGCTGAGAGATAGCATCATAATTGCTCCTGGGAGGAAGCTTGAAGGCATTGAGATTTGAAGACATTTCCAGGCCTCGTGACTGGGGCAGCATATGATGAATTTATCTTCTGCACATGCCGCAATGCTCCAGGGCACTTCTGGGAAAGCCACCCAGCAGCTCCCTCCTGCTGCTCCTTCTCCTGTGGAGAATGAGGTGATGGCTGTGGTTTTTGCTTTTCGGCCATGCTCCCAAATACATCTACTTACATTCATTTAAATAATTAACTTTTCAGGGGAAGGCCTGCTTTACTGCTGTTATATGCTGTGTCTAGCTCAGTGAGACACAAGTCTCAGGTGTGGCTGAGAGAGTTTGCTGCTGTTTAAGTGTTACAAATTAAGATGAGTAATTAGATGAGTATTGTTTATAAGCTTCATTTGACTGACTAATTTTTCTGAGCTTTAATTTCTTTAATAATTTGACAAAACTATTGCTTCTTGAATTATGAGAAAGGTGAAAAATCTTGTGTCTGAGGCCCTCTTGCCAGACAATTTTTTTAGTGCTACAGGATAAAAATGATCATTCTGTTCTTGCAGTCACAAAATACAGACAAGGGTATTTAACAATTTCGTAATGAAGTAACTCTGTACAACACTGAGTGTACTGTTGAAAACACTTGTCAGCAACAACAGCTACAAGGCTTTTTCTTAATCCACTGGACTTCAAATTTCTTGATAATTCTCCCTGATATTCACTTTGCTATTTTTAGCAGAGATGATTTTCCAGAGAATTCAAAGAAGAAATTAAAAATTTATGGCCTCAACAATATAATTGTAAGCATGGTGCAGAATTCTTTCAAAATGGTCAAATAATAATGAATTATTACTAACTAATAATTCATAATTTTAAAAGGGGGTCTCACCTCTCTGAAGCTGTTATTTTTAAGAGCTGTCTTTGCCTTTTGGCATCAGGCTAACCATTCTCTTTCCCAAAACTGAAGCCTTCTGAAGAGATTAGTTTCCTTGAGTCTTTGCCTTCCTTTCGTCTGTTTCTTTAAGAAAACAAATAAAGTAGATCAAATAAGGACTCATTAAACACACTCCCTCAAGCTGAGGCGAACTCCCTTTGGACATGTGGGGATACCGCTGAGCACTGACTGATGGAAAAATGCTGCATTCCCTTAACATCAGAGGTGGAAAGATGAACACCAGTAATGGAAACCAGTTCTTCAGAGTAAGCCCAGCTACTTTGATATAAAGCCAGAATACTTCGATTCTTCAAGTAGCCCAATGAACTCAGAAGCAAGAATTTAGAGAATTTATTTTTAATCATTCAGATTAAAAGGTGCCACATACAAGAAAATAATTTGCTGGTATATGCAGTTAAGGGAACACACACATTAGTAGTGTATCAAACCTGTGTGTCTGCAGGTGTTGGGACCCCCCAAGGTCTCCCTGTTGGGATTGCACCAATGGAGGTGGCAGTGGGCCTGGGGAGCTGCAGGGAATGCAGGTGGGTGATGCTGCAGCATCCTGCCCAGAAGCTCCAGTATCCCGTTCCTCCACCTCCCAAATTTACAGCCTGTCCTCCCCTCCCCTGGGGAGCATGCTATTTCCAAGCAATATTTTCGGTGAGGGAATGATGCTGAAGACAGCAACTATCTATCTGCCCCCTCCCTGTCCATCTTAAAATGATCTCCCGATGAAGGTTCTCTGCAATCCTAAAGACATAGAAGTGAATGCACCTTCTTCTGTTGTTCAAAATCGATGTGATTCCCACCTGGTATCTGAGGGACAGAGCAAGAACTTACTCTTTTCAGCTTTTTGCCTGTTATAAATTCATGTATATGAGTGCTGGAATATTACCAGGAAATCAGTTATATATCCTAACTGCAGTTAATTTGTAAAAAAAATATTTCAGAAGCACTGTAACAACTTTTTCTGGTATGCTGACTCCATCTACTCTTTAAACAGATAATTTCAAATTAAAAAAAACAAAATTCTTGATGTCTTGTGACATACTATTTGCACGTAACTATAGGTATGTAAGTTGCTGAATGCAGGTATTAGGGTATTTAGCTATTAAATTTTCATTCTTTAGAAAGAAATGCATTTAAAAACAAACAATAATCAAATATGTCAGAAGATAATTAAGGGATTGTTGCTACGAGAGCTATGCAGATGTATTACCAGGTAAGAATCTATCCCACAGATTCTTTCTTCTGCTGAATACCTAGATTTGGAACCCAATGCCTTTCAAAGCAAAATAACTTTCTATGACCTTTTTAAAATTAATAACCTTTCTTTTAAGGATTGATATTAAGGCTGTTTCTATGAGTCTCAGCTACAAGTTGTAAGGTTCATTTATGTTGCTATTCCCTGGAAAGGGCAAGAGTAAGTGTATACAACTAATCCATTTTCCGCTTATGATGTTGGATGTGCAATTTAACACAATAACTTTTGATTACTTGCATTCAGTGCACTATTTTACATTCAGTTTTCTGTCTTGCAGTTGGGCCTGTAGTTCTTAAACTGAAGCACTAAAAAAGAGAAATTACAGGACCACATTTTAGCATTGCAAAAATAAACAGGACATAATTAAGCAGAAAGTCAGCATCTTCCTGTCAATTCTGCAGCAGCACATTTGCTTCTGATGCAGTTCATAAAGTGACTGCTGAGGACAGGTTTGAGGTGATGCAGGGAGAGCTGTAGGCAGTACTGTCATAGTGCTCTGCTCCTTGAAGATTGGCAGAAATGAGGAAAATACGCTTGAGGAAAGGCATAAAGAAACTGCACAAACATTCTAAGAAAGTGCAGAAATGCACAAATATTCACAGTGACTTTCCAAGCATGAGTTTGTTTCCCCATAATGTAGTCCTCTGCCACTGAAACACAAACAAGCAAAAGATCATTGCTGGACAGGCAAAACTAACCCATGAGTTCTTGGGGAGGTGACTCTTCCTTTCCCCCACGAACATCCTGTGTCATCTGCTGGCACCCTCTTTGTGGTACTGCTAATGTGTCTCTGTGTCCCCAGCGCCTGCTGTCCCCACCATCAAGGCCGAGGACTGCACTGTGTGTTGGGACACGGCCACCGTCCGCTGGTGCATCAGCTCAGCATTGGTGGAGTCCTTCACCTTGGAGTACTGCCGACAGCACTCACCAGAAGGAGAAGGTCTCAGGTCAGTGCTGCGGTCGCACGTGCCACTTGGTCAGGTTAGGCAGCTGCTAATGAATGTCCCCCAGAATGTGTGTCCTTACGCAAGACATTATTCTGCCTTCAACCACACAAGGAACAGATCTGGTTTTGCATGCTGAGAAATTTACAGGACAGACACTAATCTATGAGATTAGGCTGAGACATAAAAATACTTCCTTTTTATTCTGCTTACCTGGACAGTCCCTTTCATTTGGGGCCAAAACCCTGGAGATGTTGCGGTGTCTGCAACCAATCAGAAGTTGAACGGCTGTGCTGGCCAGAGAAGTAATAGCTGCCCCACAGCTGCCATGGACCCAGGCAGGGCAGGGAAGGGCATCTGAGCTCCACGGGAAGAAGCAGGATAGAGAAGCCCGGCCCGGTTTGCTCTCTGCTTTGTTGTGAACAAGGTAGGAGCCAGCTTGGGGCATAGCAAGGGCAATACAGGTGTCCCAGTAATGTGGGTGACCCATCTGCAGTGTCTGGGTATGTGGGCAGATTCCTCCCAAAGCACATATGAGCCCAGCGCTGCCCAACTCTGCAGACATGCCACAGGGGTCAACAAGTAACCCAAGGAGCAGCCTTCAAACTCGGGGTAGTGTCTGCTTTTGCCAGAACCTCTCTAGTTTCACAGAATCACAGAATGGTAGGGGTTGGAAGGGACCTCTGGAGCTCATCTTGTCCAACCCCCCTGCTTGAGCAGGCACACCTAGAGCAGGGGGCACAGGACCGTGTCCAGGAGAGTTTTGAGTGTCTCCAGGGAAGAAGACTCCACAACTGCCCTGGGCAGCCTGTGCCGCTGCTCTGGCACCCTCACAGCAAAGAATTTTTTTCTCATATTGAGGTGGAACTTCCTGTGTTCCAGCTTGTGCCCATTCCCCCTTGTCCTGTCATTTGGCACTAATGAGAAGACCCTAGTCCCATCATCCTGACACCCACCCTTTAGATATTTATAGGCATCGATAAGATCCCCCCTCAGTTTTCTCTTCTCCAGGCTAAACAAACCCAGGTCTCTCAACCTTTCCTCATACAGGAGATGCTCCAGCCCCCTGATCATCTTGGTAGCTCTCCACTGAACTTGCTCAAGCAGTTCCACATCCTTCTGAAACTGGGGGGCCCAAAACTGGACACAGGACTCCAAATGTGGTCTCACCAGGGCAGAGTAGAGGGAGAGGATAACCTCCCTTGATCTGCTGGCCACACTCCTTTGAATGCATCCCAGGATACCATTGGCCGCCTTGGCCACAAGGGCACGTTGTTGGCTCATGGTCAACTTGTTGCCCACCAGCACGGTCAGATCCTTCTCAAATGAGCTGCTTTCCAGCAGCTCAACCCCCAGCCTGTACTGGTGCATGGGGTTGTTCCTCCCCAGGTGCAGGACCTTGCACTTGCTTTTGTTGAATTTCATCAGGTTCCCCTCAGCCCAGCTCTCCAGCCTGTCCAGGTCTCGTTGGATGGCAGCACAGCCTTCTGGTGTATCAGCCACTCCTCCCAGCTTGGTATCATCAGCAAACTCGCTGAGGGTACACTCTATCCCATCGTCCAGGTCCTTGATGAACATGTTGAACAGGACTGGACCCAGCACAGACCCCTGGGGAACACCGCTAGTTACGGGCCTCCAACCAGACTCTGCTCCATTGATCACGACCCTCTGAGTTCTGTGGTTGAGCCAGTTACCAATCCAACTCACCATCCTCTCATTCAACCCACACTTCCTTAGCTTGCCTGTGAGGATGCTGTGGGAGACAGTGTCAAAAGGCTACACTAGGTCCGTGCTGCGTAGAGGAGAAGGCAGGGAGCAACGTAGGCACACTGAGCCATGAAACCATGCACTGTGTTGAAATGCAGAGAAAATTATATGGTGCTCTGTATGTTCTTGGGGCTTGGGGTTTGGTTTCGTTTTGTTTTGTTTTGTTTTTTAAACAATGACAACAATATTCCAGAAAAATACAGTTGCAGAGGTCTGAGATGCTTTGGGAGTGGGGGATGACATGCCATACGGAATCCTGTGGAACAGCCTCAGACCAGCTGAGTTTGTCTGTCTTCACCTCCTGTGGAGCCTGATTAGGGTCTTCACCCGGGGGCTAGTTCACATGGACTTCATGGAGATGCGGCAGAGAGGGAAGAGGATGCAGTACCAGTGTCCTGTATAATGCAATCAAGGAGAGGTCTTGCCCAGCTCCCTTGCCTCTCAGAAGGCAGCCATGATGTGCTTTGTTTCATACATATTTCATGGGCCCTGTCAACCTGCCAAAGTCGGTCAGGGGTAATGTAGCTGCTCCCAAAACCTGTGCTGTGTGTTCACCCTCAAGTTTCTTTGCTGTTAACTAGATTGCCTCTTTTTCTCAAAATCGAACTAGAAAGTGTGCCAGTTTCTGTAAGCTGTAAGCGAGGTGTCAATAACACCAAGCAGTTTGCTCATGTGGCGATAACTGTGGCAAAAATCTTCCAGAACTGACCCATTCCCTTTCTCAAGTAACCTTGTGCAAAAGCTAACGTGTTTATAATTGTACTGGGTCCCATTTGACTTTTTGGCCTCCCTGTGGGCAGAAGCTGGCCTTTTACTGTGATAAGTGTGAAAAATTTTCACAGGAGAAAACCATTGATTTTTTCAGAATTGCTGTAGTTTAAATGTCTGTATTTGTAGAAGGGCTCTGACCTCTTTTTATAGTATCAAAGAGCATCTTTTACCACTTATTGTCCCTCAAAGCAATGCCCCTCTTTCATTTTCCAAAAGCAGCCCCTTGAGATTACCCTCGAAAGCTTCTATAATGGCAATGAGGTTTTAGTGATGGGGAGATTATTTCTTTTTTTTTTTTAAGATTTCAATTTAATTTTTTGCATAAAGCCAGGGAAAAAAGAGCCCACTGACAGATGAAGCATACTGACTGTATTGCTCCCATCCAAGGCCCTCAGGGTGCTAGTAAGGACTAGAAATCAATTCCTTCTGTAGTTGGTATAGTGAGAAGCTGCCTTCTGGAAGTACCTCAGGGAACTTAGTGTTCCTATGTTAGGTATTTATATCAGGTGAAGTAAAACTGTCTTTATGAACGCCTAGGAGCATTTGGGCCTGGAAATGCTTTAGTTTCTTCTGGTTGCTTTCCTTGAAAGCTTGGAGTTTGTCCTTTGCATGTTTCCTGAGCAACGCTCATCTGGGAAACTAGCCAAACATGGAGCCCTTTGACAGACAGCCTGTGCCTCTCATGCTTGCAGCATCCCCCATAGTTGACTTATTTCCCAGTCCCTGGGTGAGAGTTCAAACACAGTTCTCAGAAGCCCTGGAAAGTTCATAAAACTGCTGCTAGGGGCACAGTGGGAAAGCAGAGGTCAGGGAACGACATCCAAGGGAAGTCCTGAGAAAGCCGTATGGTCCCATCCCGTAAGGTTGCTTTTGCACATGTCACTCTGGGAGCTCATTCAAGGCAAGGGACACCACCAAGAGAGCAGGCAGGGAGAAATGCTCCCATCAGACAGCCAGAGACATGTCTAAGCTGGCCCCCTGTAGCTTTTGGCACGTCATAGAATCATAGGATGGTTGAAGTTGGAAGGGTCCTCTGGAAGTCATCTGGTCCAAGCACAATGCTCCAGCAGGGTCACCTAGAGCCAGTTGCCTAAGCAGCTTTTGAATATCTCCAAGGAGGTCCTTGGGGCAGTTCTGGAGCTCCCCAGGTAGAAAATTTGAAGAGCCTTTGGAAATAAATCCTCATTAAAAGTTTCCTTCTAAATAACATTTTTTTAAAAATCTCTATTTTTGCCTTTGGGTTCTCTCTCCTTGACAGCTTGCCACTTGAAGGACATGTTTTCATAGAAAGCCATCTTAAATCTTCTGCAACAATGAATCCCTGACCTGCTGCTGTGGTTGTAAAGTTCCTTCCTGGGTTGACTCTGTTTCCAGGACCTTTATGAGGCTTTGAAATGTTTCTTCCGGTTTCCAGAGCTCTGCTATTTTTCTTGCCATTCACCCTCTTTGTGTTGAGAAGTCAATGGACCTGTGGGTGGAAGATGGAAAACTGTGAGAAATGTAGTCCAGGGATTAGGTGTGTGGGTTGTTTGGTTGGAAACCATGTATCACATAATGACAAATCTATAAGTCTCAGGGAGTCAGAAATTAGTACAGTACGCAGTGAGTTCGTAAAAGTGGAAGTGACTGAGTGTCACCTGCTCTACCAGTGCAAGACCAGAACTGCTAGTGACCAAGATTTTCCATCTACCCATAGAACAGGTCTAACACTGGAAAAAGGGGAGCAAGCCTCTCTCCTGAGCATCACCCACATGACTGTCCTGCCAGCTCAGGAAACAAGGTGTAGAAAATAGGCAATCTTCATCCTCTCTGGCTGTGCTGGACTTGCCATCTGAGATAGCAGCAAAGACCATTGCAGGTGTTGCTTTGCTGATCTAAGGCCAAGACAGCCAGAGCTGGGACAGAGGAGAGGAAATCAAGCATGCAGCACAGCTGGGAGCAAACTCAGAGCTGTTTGTTCTTTATTTTTAGCTTCAAGAGCTTTTTTTCCACCCATGGTACAACTCTTCTGTGTGCTTCTACACATATCTTGAGAAACTTGCAAGCTTTCACCTTTAACTCCACATATGTGGTACCAGCATAGGTCTGGAGGTGCTGTTTCAGCGGGATCATGGGGGTGGAGATGACAATTATAGCACAGAGAGTGTTCTGAATCACTGTGAAGCATGTAATTTGCTGGGTTCATGCAATATTAAAAATTATCCTCAAGGCATTGTTTCCTTGAAATAAATGAGGGTGCTGATGCGAGAAACATGCATCAAAACACAGCATCAGATTTCCCTAAAGCAGGGAAAATCACAACTTTAACAGACAGCTGCTACTATAATATTCCTTGGCAATTTAAAGGTGAAGAAAGTTGTAACTCCTTCCAGTTCTGCTTTGTAGAACATGTACCTGAAATTTGGAGACTGGATTTTGAGACTCAAAGACTCCTTTTATAAAGAGAGGGATTAAGAGGAGATACTTAACATGTTTTAACTTCAAATATTTCTTGAATTTCTCTGCACTGAATTTTGTATCATGATACCAAGACATTGTGGGGACAGTGAAAATATAATATTTTGGCTAAATGCTAGGATGCCTTATGCTTTGATAATAACATTATTACATTTCCAATCATCTATAAAGTGTGCAGGTATATTTAAAGTAGAAAATAGCTGACAGAAAAAAAGTTTTATGTTGATTTCTCTTTCTTTCATGACCTGGTTCAATACTTTAGGCAAGCTTGAGGAAGATCTAGCTGCAATGGTTGTTACAAGAACTTGGAAACGAAACAGACTTTCCTCCAACAGTTAGGATGCATTTTCCCTTCCCTTCTCCAATGCGTAACCTGTATGCTGTAAGCTAAGCGGTAATCATACCTTCTCCTCATCCTTGTTTTTTTATCACTGATTGCAGGGTCAGCCTGAAGCAAGACAAACTACAGTGATTTCTGGGGACCCCTCAGTATTTACTTTGTCCCTTCACCCTACCCTTGAAACTGGAAGAAAGGCAATAGCAAGATCTATTTCTTCTTCGCATGCAGCCTCTTGTGAGCTTGGAGCCGGCTCACAGTGTTGCAAATGAAATTCCTTCCTGTTAACATATTCTGTCTCATTAGTTGGCAGCAAAGGGACTGTTTTTTAAGCATTAATTGTTGCTAAAATTGATGGGCTTTTATTCTTAGGCAGCCTAAAGGTGGCTAAAATAGATTACCAAGCAGAGAATGCTACTTGAAAATCTGATCACTGTTTTACTGGCCAGATCTGCTTAAAGTCCAGACTTTTCTGTCTCACTATTAAAACTGAAAAGAGTTGCTCTCAGATTTAAACATGCAACCAAATTCTGATCTGAAGAATTTCAGTTTTGAAAGAGACCCAGGTCTTAACTTTGATGGCAGACCCTATTCTGCAATTGACTGGATGCAAACTCTTTTCTAAATACCCAGGCTCTGGGACCCAGATTCCAGAATATGAATACCCTGGGTCTACTCATTACACCAGAATGTACCTGTTTACTTGGATTTAGAAACAATTTTGTGTTTTATCAACTAGTCATCAGTTAAAAAGCACATAGTGAAAAAGGAGATCTCCTAATTTCTTTGGAAGGATACTGACTTACATGGTGATTGCCAGAAGACAGAAGAGCCATATAGAGGGCATCACTGTGCTTAAGTCATGTTGATTTACATGTTGCCACAAACAGCTTCTGATAAATAGCTTAGCAAAGCCTCCTTTCATCTCACTTTTAACTGTTGGCTCAAAACTTCTTTCTAGTGGTCTGTGCTTCAGATTCACACCAAAAATGCCAGGATGGTGCTTTTAAGGAAAAGACTGGGCAAGGCTTGTCTAGAAGCATGGACGAGTTTCTTCAAAGCTTAGGTCCCCACTTTTCCTGCGTCACTGCTTCAGTCCTTATTTTCCTTTCTGTCACCTCTTTTACATTTGCTTCTTGCTCAATTTCCATCTTGTATTTTAATGTGATTAATCTTTCCTTTTTCTCTTGTCCCCTATACTCAAATGAACCTTTTTCCTCTTTCATATGTAAAGATCTCAAGTTCTCATCAGGCAACTCATCAGATAGCACCCTTTCCCTGAACCTTTCAGTAAGAACTGACCAGCCTGCCAAACTCCTGGTGCCTTGCTGAAGCGCTCTCGTGGTCGAGGCTTTGGTTAGTCACGAAGGTGAAGCAAACCATGCAATTGCTAGCGTGTTTTGGCAACCCACTTCTATTTACTGCATCAGATCCAGCATTAATGTAGCGCATTTCCCAAAGGCAGCATGGCCTTGGACTGATCACTTAAGAGCCCCAAACTCTCTGAAATTCATTCAAATTGAAAAAAAAGAAAGATCACAGGAGCACCCAGTGCTTTTTCTCAATGCTTTCAATCACTTTCGATGACAGCTGTCAGTACAAAATACCTGTTACAAATTAATAAGAATGATGCACCAGTCTTCCCCCAGGATGCACCCTCCTAAATGCAGAGCTCTATGTGGTGTTTGCAGAAATTTGGTGTGAGTAGGGCTGTGGGATTTTACTTTTATGTGATAAGTGCAGCAGAAACAGGCATGTGAAAAATCCTGGTGGACGAGCACATACTATTCTTCCGACTACACTGCTCTCTGGTGGGACACATGCAGAAAAACAGTCACTACAAATGAATAGCGATGATCTGATCTGACTGCTGACTTGCCTGCCTTACTTACCTTTTCTGGGGTCACAGTAATTAGTGCTGGAAAAGGTAATTTGTTTAACCTAGCTCCCCATAGAGACATTACCTGGAGGACGGAGACCCTCCTGAGCTCTACTCTCAAACCTAGGGGTGGAAGGGAAAGCACCTTGCATGCTCTCCAAAGGAATGTCTGCTGTTTGTGAGTTTGCTGGAGAGCAGAGCAAGACTCCAGTGTTTAGCCCTTCCTCACACTACCGAGGTTATCGTCTTTCAGCGCTGAGCACAGGGGGGTTATCTCAAAAGATCTGTATTACGCTTCAAAATTCAAATACTTACCTTGAAGATTCCTCCATTTTTTGGAGGAAAATATCTGATTTGTAAAGACAGGCAGTCTTTACCTGCAGGCATAAAATGTGGTGGGTATACACTGTCTGGTTTTGCCATTATCATACGAGGCAAAAGTGAGGAAAATCAGGATTCAGTGCATGAGAATTTGTTAAGCTAATCTTTCATACTCCTGACAATACAGAAGATAAAATTAACATCTTCCTAGTACTTTCAGCACTTCAAAGTGCCTGTGAAGCAGATTGAGTGGGTGCTGACTCTTGCTTTCCTGCAGTGTGTCAAGACATCAGCAGTGGAGGATGTGAGGGCTGGAGCTTTTGAGGCACCACAAAGGAGAGACCTAGTCAAAGCACGGCACCGTGCAAAGGCAGTTCCCCTGCTGCTGCCTCTTGCAAAACCAGCCTGTTAGAGTGCACAGCACCGTGAGGGAGACAGAGCCAAGACTTTGTTCATAAGCAGTTTGTGAGCAAGAAGTTCATAATAGAAGTATGCAGTTTCTGTGAAGTCTCAGATAAGGGTATCCATTCTTTGGATCAGTACAAACACAACAAGCATATTCACTGTCACGCAACTGAATTAATTACAAAGGTGGTTTTTTTTTTCCAGAAGCTTGTTCATTTTGTAATGCAGCCTTATTACAGGAGGCGGATGAGAAATTGATTCTGTGCTGCTTGCTTGCATTTTATGTGATGACTTATGCTGCAAAATGAGCATGAAGTGAGCGTTACACCAAATGACTGCACTGAGTGAGAAGGTGGTACAGGAACAAAGGCCTGAAAATTTGTCAGGTGAAGTAAGGAGGATGCCAAATCTCCTACATAACCCAGTTGTTTGTGAAAACAGTGCTTGCCTTTCTGATTTGGAGTTTCTCTGTGATGCCTGTTGTTTCAGTAGTCAACAATACTGTTAGGTGGCTTAGCTGCTTCCATAAATTATTCTGTCCTGGTTTGGATATCTGCATACATTTTCATGTATGAAAATCTTCAAAATTTGCAGATCTTTTGCTGGTATAAAGAGACCTGAACTGAAAGTATCCCTGGAACCCAATGTGAACTATTTCTTCTACTTGAGGGCTGTCAACCCATTTGGGACAAGTGAACAAAGTGAAGCAGCTCTCATCTCAACTAAAGGTAGATTACCATTTTCTGATGTAAGAACAATGGGGCGGAGGGTCAAAGCAGCCAAAGATGGCATTTTGCTCTGGAAATCGTAATTGAATTTTCCGATAAGGGAGTAAGCAAGTTATTGAGATGAAAGGGATTGTATTTTATCTGATTAAAATTGGCACAGTCAGGGCCTACTGCAGTTGAACTTGGAGTTGGTAGATTTATGTCAATGTAAAACTGATGTGACCTCAGAAGCAAAAACAATTCTGTCAGAGATATCAAATGGTTAAATATATGACAGGGACCTCGGTTTGCTTGAGTTTGGCAGAGCACATTCTTATGAAAGATGCCATGATCTTTAAAAAAGCCTGCAATTAAAACCTTACAGTCTTTGAATTTCAGGGGTGAGGAAGCATAGAGTGCAGCTTTAAAATATAATGGATTATTTAAACTTAGAGATTTCCAGATAGTGTTAAATCATGTATGGTTCTTCCAAACCAGCCTCAAAATTAAAATTTGCTATTTTGAAAAAACGATTGAAAATTTTTCAGCCTTCTTGAATACTGAAGGCTTCTTTATCACCTAGCTACATTTCTGAATAATACACTGCCATCCCAGTTGAGCACACTTGCATTTGCACCCAATTTTCTGCAGCTCCTACCTGCCAGTAGACACAGCTCTGTCCAGCTAAGATGGCACTAATTCTTGCTTAACATTTTATGATTCATCTCATGTTAACGTTGCCAGCCTGTCAGAACTGGTGTTTCTTTGTACTAGGAACTCGATTTCACCTGCTGAGTGACACAGCCCATCCCGCTTTGCAAATCTCCTCCAATGCAATGGTGATATGCCTTCCTGAGAAAGCCAAATTCACTGGGTGAGTAGTAGCATGATGAGCATGACCACCCTGCGGGATTCAGGATGGATCTCTCACTCTCTTATTTGCCTGTAGGTAGCTTTCACATGGCACTAACCAATTTTGTAGAACTGAATCATTTCAGGCATGTAGCCCCTGGATGTTGTGTGACCCCCCATTTCAAGCACTGCAATATCTTAATAAAGCCAGTAGCAGCATTGATGTAGGTGCTGGTGAGAGTTCAGTGTCACACTGAGGAACCTCCAGAAAGTCAAAGGCAGTGTTACCTACTGGAACTGCTGGGTTTGCCTCAGTCCATGGTCACTGCTTAATCCTTCAGAGCTCTTCAGTCTCAAAGCAACTTTTTGCTGCCCCAAGGCAGCCATATTTGTGGGCTTACTTTTAGAAATACCATGGGTAGAAGTAATCCATCTTTTTACCCATTGCAAACATTATTTTTTTTGATGCACTGCTATCAGTTCCATTACAAGCTCAATTCCACTTGCATAAGTTGTGCCATACTGACAGGACGCCTTAAAAGATAATGAGGGATTATTACTGGTTGAAGCACTTTTTTTTATTGTTACATCTGAATTCACACAAGTTGTTTGCCACTCTGTCTACTTAAAACAGCCATGCTTTCTAGTTTGAAGAAGCCTGCTAAATTTGAGGTCTTTTTCACCTCCAAAGTCACCTTTTGCCAGTTTCACATCATTTTGGGTAAAGTTGCATGGTTTTCAGTCCTCAAGATGAGTCCATCTCAGTGCAAAGATGAAATTACTCTCAGTGACAACATTCAAATCTTTAATAAAGCACTGCAGTTAGAAGAACAGAATGAAATCCATTAGTAATTTTAGACGCAGCTGCATGACATGACTATAAGAAATATCACAATACGCTTGGTCTACGACCAAACTCACTTTACTGTACATCCCTTCTACAAACAGGTTTCCTTCAGTCCTGGGTGAGCTGCTACCTGCTCGGGGATGTCATTACTGGGAAACTGTTGTCTCTGCCTGCAGAAGCTACAGGATTGGGATTTGCTATGAAGCGCCATCACAGAGCAGCATTCTGGGGCTGAATGATACCTCCTGGTGCATGTGGTGCTGTCCTACACAAACCAGGTAAAGCTGAGTCAATCTAGCTGCTTGGGAAGTTACTTGTCCTTCATGTAAATAAGCTGGCCAGTTTCAAGAATCACAAGAGCAGAAAGGACCTATCTGCTTTCTTTCTGCAAATTTGAGTAATAACAAAAGGACAACTACAAAGGAACTTTAGACCTCCTCTTAATCAAAAGATCTTATAAAACACCTTAAAAAACCCAAAATTAATCTCAAACAGACCAATTTACTGCCCTTCACCTAGCCACTGCTTTGTCATTCCAGGCTCATTTTCTGAACTGCTTCACAAAATCCCAGCAAGCGTATTTATTTCCATAAATGCAGTCATTTTAGAATCTATATCTATCTGCAGGAGACATCAAGACTCCATAGGGAATGCCTTCTCCTACCTTGTCCTCCACAACAACAGGCACCCACCTGCCACTGTGGCAGGACTGCTGGGCACCTGGGTAGTCTTCAGTGGGCCAGTGTCAGGTTGCTTGGAGGTTTGTAAGGCATAATCATGTTAATGGTGTAAAGGTGCTATTGATCTAAACAAGTGTGCTTTTTTAGTGTGAAATCATAGAGATGCAAGGACATAACTACCTAAATGAAACATCTGAGATGCAAAGGGTTTTGCCAAAGCAGAGCTCATGCTTAAATCCCCACAGACATGTAATAAGAAAGATATAGATGAATGTGACCACAGCAAGTCTGCTTTTATCCTGACAGTCCAAAGATGCCAAGTGAAAGGGCTCATCAGCATGCTAGGCAGGGTTTTGAAGTGATGCCACATTCACTTTGCTTTCATACTGAGCAAAATTCTGTTGCCACGTGGTACACTGCTGTACACAGCGACCTGTTACTAGGTGGGAATTAGCAGTAGGTTATTTCTGGTAAATTGCCATGAAGACGCTCACTGTATTTTGGTTTCCATTTTCCTGCAGCTTTCTTTTCAGATTTCTTCACACTGGTGTGATGAGTGATGTCTGTGTGACGGAACACCCGGCCAGGATTGGCATCCTGTTGGATTACAGTGGTGGCAGACTGTTGTTCTTCAATGCAGAGAGAGGACTGGTGCTGTTCGCCATCAGGCACAAATTCACTGATGCTGCTCACCCAGTCTTTGCCCTGGAGAAGGCTGGAGTGCTTACCCTGCGCACAGGCATGGAGCTGCCAGAGTTCGTGAAGCACAGCTAATTCCTTGCTTCGCACTCTCAGGAAAATTGACAATTACAGCATCAAGGGACAGGGAGGGGAAGGGTGTATCAGGGAGGGATGTCTAGTCTTCACTGATGAATGCCACTCACAGAGCTCTCCCTCACATCATCAGTAATTGTAGTTAGTGCTCAGCCACATAATCACCCTGAGCCTGGAGAGAAAATCAACTCCTTCAGATACAATGTGCACCAAGGGATATACACAGCAGTGCTTTTGAGGGGGGAAAAAAGTTTTGTTAGGTATGAACTTTAAAGGGGGGAAATGTACTTTCCCTGTGAAAATAATGACCGTGCTGTCTTTTTAAAGTTGATGATGAGCCTGTGTATAAAATAAATGCATCTCTCACTGCAAAATATGAAAGCCATCATTTCATCATTTGCCAGGACAGTCGGAGCATGAATCCAAGATGATACGTTTGCAAACTGTACAAAAATTTCAACCACTGAATCATTCTGTAGGTTAATGTATCTTGTGTTATTTTTTGCCAACTCTTTTCTTTAAATGCACAAATCAAGAAAACTTGGAAACTTAGAAACCTGCACATTTCTAAAATGAGTGAGTCCCAGGCTGGTCTACATATCAGTCATGTAAAGTTTGAGTATGCAACACCTACCTACTCTGCTCACAGCAGACTACAGGCAGCTACCTGACTGTCAGTAAATGTCTGTACCTGTAAATAGGTACTCATGAAACACATGTATAAGGAAACTTGGTAGTAGTGGTAAAAGTATTCCTTACGTTTTTCAGCCTTAATTTGTTGGCTAGGTGGTTTTGATGGTGAAGGGAAGGTTGCCACCTGGGACCTTAGAGAAGAATCAAATTGCCAGTGACATTCACGTAGATCACCCCTTTTTCATCACGGCTTTTTACCTTTGCACTTAATGATTTGCGGCTCCTAATTTCAGGCTTGTGGACATTTTCCTGCATCTTCCCTGCTCCCTCCTGTTATCAACACTGGCACCAGCATCACACCAGCGAGGTGCAGTATTTCAGGGCCATCAACACAGGCAGGCTAAGAATGCCAGCAGAGGAGTAAGGTGACTTTTTCAAACCATTTTTCCAAGCATTTCACACTTCAGTGGTATGGCTGTCTTCTCACTTGCTCCAAGGGCTAAATGCAGAAGTGCCAGTGGTGCCAAACTGCAGTTGAAGGGAGGGGGGAAATTAATCTTAAGGCAGGCAGGTAATGCTTTTCATGCTGTGCCTGCTCTGGAGATTTCTGCCATAGGGGACTACACTGCCAGACTAATTTCTGAGCTCAGCTGAAAAGCTGTACTCCCCAAAGTAAAGCAGATTTCAGGAGTCTAATGGAGAGGGTTTACTTCTGAAGAAAGGACTTAAATGAGTTACAGGGAGGCTTCTACTTCTTATGCTCAGAAGATCTGCCTGCGGCTGCTGTTTTAATTGTGTTTTAACTGTGATTTGCTGCTTTAGCCTGCTGTATGCTTGGTGTCCCAAGCTATGCTGTCATAGCAGGCTCGGGCAGGATAGTTGAGGCGAGATAAACAGGATCCTGTGATGATTTATTTTAAGCCAGAGCTCCTTTTTGGCATTTCAATTAAAAGTGCCAGTTCGGAGTCCCTGCCAGGGAAAGAGTGGAATGAAAAAGCAAGGTAGTGCCCTGTTGACTCAAGCAAGTGTTTTGTAGATGTGTGCAGGATGGTGAGAAAAAGATCCAGGATTAATTGGGAAAGAAAAACAGAATGGGTATTGAGGGTAGCATTATCATGAAGGCAGAGAAGAAGGAAGCAGAAGGCAGGGTGGAAACTCACACAGCATTTATCACACAGGGTGGTAAACTAAGAGACAGATCAGTGGTGTTGGCAGGGTGCATTCCTCAGGCTCCTGCAGCCGGTGAGCTTGCCAGAGGTTTGGCAATCTCCAGAGCTTAACGAGGAGCTTTGAACTAAACCTGAACAATATCAACTTTGTGAAAATTTTACCCGTGTTCCCCTCACCCTGGTCACTGCTGTCCCAAGTGTGGGATTCTTTCATAGACACCAGTGTGATGTATTGCCAAGGGGACATCAAGTGAGAAGGAGAGCAAAATGACATGAAATTATTTGGGTGGCTTTTTCAATGAAAGTCTTGTCCAAGGTAACTGAGTATTAATAAATAGCAGCTTTAACATGAAAAGTGATAGCCTCACCTATTGTCATGCATTATTACTCAGGTACTACTGCAACATTTGAACTAGACAAGATGTTTTTATTGGAGGCACTTCATTCTTAGAAATATTTGGTTCCATTTGAAAAACTGCCCTCCTCTGTTTTCTTGCCAATCTTTGTATAAGGTTCAGCTTTTGGTTTGGGCAGTATCATAAAGTGTATTTACTGTTCATGTGAAAGCTGGATATATCATTTGACCGTGAAAGTGTCAGAGAGCCTAAACAGTAGTGATTTGAATGTCTAAATCTGGTTTGCATTCAGCTCTGCCAGATAAAGAAATGCCTAGAGAGAACATCTTGTTTGGGGAGATGGAACGAAGTGCACACTTAACAAAGAACAGTATGCAAGAATTAAGATCCAGTGCAGGGGGAAAATTCATTTTAGTGAGGACAGCAGCTCTCCTGAAAGCCACAATTAAGCTGCTAGGACTTATAATACATGGTGAAAACGCCCCTCTTGGAAAGCCTAGAGGTGCATCTGCTGTGCTCTTTTACTCGCCTGATGGGCACCAAGAGGCACCAAGTTCAGGAATTTAATTTCCAGAAGGTAAAACTGTCCACAGACGCTTGAATGTACAGTGCAGTCCATATGACTTTGCATTCAAATGAACTGAGATTTTGAGGCTTGTTGCATCCATTTTTTTCTGGCCATCATAGTTTGTAAAAATACACTAGATGAGAAAGTAAAAAACCTCCCAGTCACTGTATTTTTCTGGTTCTTGATGAGTTTAGCATTTAGAAATACCTTAAAAACAGCGTAGCTTAATTTTCAGCAAAGGATGTTAGTTAGCTTTCCTGATAGTATCTAAGACTATGTGCAAATGCTGACAGGATTGTGTGGTATGTGTACACAGTCTGATTGTCATTCCATGCTTAGAATTACATAGAAATACAATTTAAGAGTTACACAAAGAACTGTAAAAGAGTTCAGCAGCAATTTGAGGTTTATTTTCATTGTGAAAGTACAAAAGCTGATGGCTAACACTGTAAATATTAATGTTAATAATGTTAATAAGTATTTGGACTGATCTGAAATACATTGTATTAAGAGGAAAACCATTTCTTTTCACTTCAGCAGGTTTCAGATTAGGCTCATAAACCCTTAGGCGCTGAGATGAGAATATAGGCCTCACTGTAAGAAGAGAACCATTAATTTCTACTGTCAAAATAGTGCTGAACTGGAATATTGCTAGCATCAGCGGCATTGATCCACAAACCTTGCTTAGGTCTTTCTGCTCCAGAGAGAGTTTAATGCTTCCATGCAATGTCAGGTGGAGGAACTTGGCAATGCATCTCCAAACCACAACACATGCATGCAGGCATAACTTTGCTCTTGCCCTTGCTCTTTAAAAAGAGTGATACCACTGAAATTGACCTGTTTGTACTCAAAATGGTCTAGTGAAGCCTTATTTTAGAAACAGGTACAATAAAAACCTCTCCCTCCCCACTATTGTCGTGGAACTTTATTACATGTTACCACTAGGCCTGTTGTAAGACTTAGACCCAGTATGGCACAGTACCAATAAACTGTTGCTAAATCCACAGTATTGTGATATTGTCTGTGATATACCTGTGAAATATGGTTTCTATTAGCACTGCAGTGTTTTGAATAGGTATGCAAAGATGGATTTAATGGAATCCATGGAACAGAATAATATGAAATTATTATCTTTTTGAATCATCCGTATTTCAGGATAATAAATGGATTTCTGCCATGTTGAAGTTTAAGTTAGATTTGAAAAATCACATTCTCTGGTGGAGTCACTATTACATTACTGCCATTTTGCTGATGGATTTACTAGCTATCAAAAAGCTCAGTATGCTCAGATAGTCGCACAACCAGCAAGGAAGTGAGAGCATCTCTTCCACTTCCAGCCAAATGCTGTGGAAGGGAGATTGGACTAGAAAAGTACCTTCATTTTTCATGTTGAGTTTTACCAATTTTCTGCCATCGTGGAAAGTAGCATTTGCTGACCAGAGACCACCCCACAGTGCAGTTTCTACAGGAGCACAGCCTAGAAGAAAATGGAGCAGATGTCCATGCCAGACCCACAGTGATTTTGTCAACAGTTAGAAAATGCACTGTTTCAAGTGCAGTTCTGCTCTGGAAAATATCCGTGCAGAAATGACACCTTCCTTTTCAGGACTTGTATTACAGAGACACTGTATTTCTAAAGCATACTCTTCTCAACCCTAAAAAAAACAGTGCTGTAAGCAGAAATGGATGTCACCTACAGATTGTCATACACCATTAATGCAGTTAGCTGAATTTCAACTTGCCAGCTGTTACCGTGTGGATCTCTCTGGAGCAAGTTTAGCTAACTAAGAACGGAAGAACGACCCTGGGAAAAGACACAACTATGCTTGTTGGAAGAAAGCCCTAGAAGAAGAAATAAAGCAGTAAAGCACGAGATGAAAGCCATGGGAGGAAGAGATAAAGCAGTAAAACACACGAAGGAATGCACAGAATGTTGTGGGTTTTGTACCTAGGTGTCTTGTTAGCAATTAAACCCTGATCTTGCAGATAAAGGAGTGAGTTAGCATGTGTAAGCTATATCTGTATAACAACGGAAAGGTACTGAAGCTCGAGTACAGGCTGTTGCCTCAGCCAGCTAGAGGGTGTAAAAGCTTGCTTAGCTTTAATAGAGTTGTCTTCGATTCACCACAGCCGGAGACCGTGCCTTTCAATACGCCGCAAATGGCGTCCAACGCGGGGACCTTAAACGACTAGCTGTCGATCCGGCGGCGTAGCTCAGCTGAACTTCAGGACAGATGCTGCAAGGAAGCGTTAACAGGGTGCTCAATTACCTTTCGCAGGACGAAGGTAAGCAGCTGAGAACTATGGGGATGAATTTAACAAAAGAGCAAAATAATGTTTTAGAAGTTTTTAACAAGATTCTGAAGGGACATGGAAAGAAAATGGATAATGAAGAGTTACAACAAATCCTTATTTGGGCTTCTAAAAATGATCCCTCCATAAACAGTCATAATATTTATGATCCCGAAATCTGGGACAAAGTTGGGGTCAGACTCTTGAGTCTGTGCCACTAGAAATGATAAAACTGCGGCTGGTTTGTTACCTTCTTGGCGGATGATTTTTGAGACTTTAAAGGCGCATGTTAGTTCTCGGGCGGAAGACGGGCAAGAGAAGTCCGCACCACCATTAGCCCCCCCACCGCCGGCACCCCCTCCTGCAGACTGTGTTGTGAAGCCGCGAGTAATATCGCACAAAGATGCCTTTGCGATCTTGCCTCCTAATAATTCTGATGATGATGCGAATAATCCATTTGATCCAGGGCGAACAGACCCTGAAAAGCAGCCTGACTTTTATCCCCCAGACCCTCATGATAGGTGGGCAGCACTAAGAAGGGAGGCAAAGCAGGCGGGAGATGTGGATATTTTGGGAGCCTTCCCGGTAATATATGCTCCTGAACAGGAACCACGTTGGGAAGGTCTTTCTTATAACCTTATAAAAGACCTCAGGCATACGGAAACTGATCATGGACTCGGCGCTCTATATACCACCCACTTGATACAGTCTCTTTGTGATACTTCTGTTTTTACCCACATGATTTCACAACTACGTTTCGGCTTATTATGACTGATATGCAATACACTGTGTCGGAATCAAAAATGAGACAGCTTGCTAGAACTCAAGCTGCAGAAAATCTGGCGCTGGGTCAGCGAAACTCTGCGAGACGTTGATGTGAATATGTTAATGGGGAGGGTGATCACGGCAGTGCTGCAGCTCAGGCTAGAATCCCTCCCGAAGGCTTGCAGCAGATAAACAACTTGCGCTCTGCGCTCTTAAAAGAGTTCCAGAAGCCGGAAAACAAAGACAAACTTTTGTTCCTATAAAGCAGGAATCAGGGGAGCCATTTATGAAATTTTTGGATAGACTTAATGATGCTGTACAGAAACAAGTTGAGAATGAGGCCGCTCCGGATTGTATTTTAAAACAATTTGCAATTGAAAATGCTAACCCAGACTTTTAAAAGGTTTTACGACCTTTGAAAAACCCTAGCACTGATGATATGGTTACTGCATGTATGAATATAGGCTCCAGGCAGCATGAATTGTCTTTACTCCCCGAGGCTTTTACGGCAACGACAGTAAAGTTGCAACAATGCTATTCCTGTGGCAAATATGGGCATTTTCGAAAAAATTGCCCCCAGGCAAATACAAATAAGGGTGGAGCACGGGGTATTTGTCCATGCTGTCGTAAATTACGACATTATGCCAACCAATGTCGATCCAAATTTGACAAAACTGTTCAGTCGCTGACCTTGCCGGAAACCCCAAGCAAAGCACAAGGAGGAGTCCCACTATGACAACAAGTCACCCCTCGGACTGGCCCCCTCAAGGAGCTGCCGCCGCTTACGTGCCAGCACCACTGGCAGCACCGGAGTAGAATTGGCCACTTTAGCAGAAACAATAACTAGCAACACCTCGTTTGTGCTAATTCCAACTGGCACTTATGGACCTTTGGGTCATGGAATGATAGCATTATTAACCGGGCAGTCCTCCACAACATTAAGAGGGCTTTTTGTATTACCCAGAATTATTGATGCCAATTACAAAAGCAAAATTTAAATAATGGCGTGGAGTCCAGTGCCACTGTATACCATACCCACAGGAAGTAAAATTGTGCAATTAGTTTATCTTTCACCCCAGAGACCAAATGCAAGCCAAGTTGTGTGGGATACAGGCTGTTTTGGATCTACAGAGATGCCTGAAATTTATTGGACCCAACAATTGACAGTGAGTCGACCACAATTATCATGTACTCTACAGGCAGGAGGAACAAGACTCACCATACTAGGGGTTATAGCTAGTGGCGCAGATGTTACAGTCATTCCTGCATCCCTGTGGCCTGGTATTTGGCCTTTAATGGCTGCTCACATCTCCTTGTCGGGAATCATTGGGCAGACATCGTCCGGAGCCAAATACTCAATAATATCATTGGACCAGAAGGCAGAACAGCCACTGTAAGACCTTTTGTGTTGCCTGGATCTGTTACCCTTTGGGGAAGGGACTGTCTAAGTCAAGGGGCATGCAGGTAAGCACGGATTTTTCTTAGGGGCCACTGTTCAGGAGCAGCAAGTCCCATCAATGATCTGAAAAACTGGTACACCGGTTGGGTAGATTAGTGGCCCCTCCCAAAAGAAAAGCTGCTGCAACTGCACAAACAGGTAAACAAACAGCTGGAATCTGGCCCTATCAGCCCTACCACAAGCCTGTGGAATACACCAGTTTTTGTGATCCAAAACAAAAACAATTCTTGGAGACTATTACATGACTTGAGAAAAGTAAATTAAGTCATCAAAGATATGGGAGCCGTACAACCCAGACTCCCCTCCCCATCAATGATACTACAAATGTGGTTTCTTACAGTGATTAATTTAAAGGACTGGTTTTTTACCTTACCACTTGCACCTCAAGATGCACCACGATCTGCGTTTTCAGTCCTGTCTGTCAACGCCACAGAACCCCATAAAAGATACCACTGGACAGTGTTACTCCAAGGCATGAAAAATAGTCCAACATTATGTCAGCAATTTGTTGAAGCCCTTTTAAGTCCAATAAGAAAGAATTTTGAGGGTGGTTTTATATATCACTACATGGATGATATTTTAATAGCTGCACAAACAAAAGAGCAAGCACAAGAAGTCCAGCAACAAATTGTGCAAGCAGCTCTAGGCGCAGGATTTAAAATTGTAAAAGACAAAATACAGGAAACATCACCTTGGCAGTACTTAGCCTGGAAGATTTCAGATCTACTTACTCGACCACAATGAATAACCTTACAAACAGATATTAAAACTTTGAATGATCTCCAAAAATTGCTGGGGACCATAAATTGGGTCCGTCCTCTTCTGGGAATTTCTACAGAGGAACTGCACCCCCTTTTTAAACTTTTAGAAGGAGATATGGATTTAACATCTCCCAGGGAACTCACCCCCCCAACAAAGGCTATTCTTAACAAAGTAGTAGAAAAATTGACTAATCAGGCTGCCAATAGGAGAAAATTGAATTATCCAATTAGTCTTTTTATCTTTTACTCTGCTTTTCAACCTTATGGGTTTGATAGCACAACGGATTCCACAGGACATAAATCCATTAATATTTAGAATGGATTTTTCTACCCCATGACTTTGGGAAGACAGTTACGACGGCTGTTGAGATTATATCCATGGTCATTCAAAACGGGAGAGAGCTTTTAATGGCTTTAGATGGTACAGAGCCAAACAAGATTTACCTACCCCTTGATACAAAGCAATTAACCTTTTTAACTCACCAATCCTTTGTTTTTCAGTGTGCTTTGGTGGATTATACAGGACAGATAAGTATTCACTTTCCGTAACACATATACAATCTTTAAACTCGCTTTCACTATTGTATACTTCACAATTGGCTATTACTCCCATAACAAACGCCCTTACTGCATTCACTGATGGGCCCGGGAGAATGGGATGAGCTGTGATTGTTTGGCAAAATGAAACAGGTCAGTGGAATAGTGACATACATGCGGTCACAGGTTCACCACAGATAGCTGAATTGTGTGTGGTAGTCCGTGACTTCAAAAAATGGCCTATTCCATTTAACGTAATACCTACCCTGCCTATGTTGCAGGCCTTGTTTACAGACTTGAACACTCATTTTTAAAAGAAATACCAACTGAAAAGCTATTTGCACTTCTCTGGGAACTTAAATGGCTTCTTGATAGAAGAACTCAGTCATACTTTATCCAACATGTTTGCTCACATACCTCCCTGCTAGGACCTATCAGTGAGGGAAATAATGAGGCAGACCGTCTTGCAGGCGCTGCAGTATTACCAGATCCTTTCACGAAAGCCCCTCTGTCTCATGACTTCCTTGCAAAGGTCATTTCAACTAACACAAGACCAAGCTTGGCAAATTGTGCAATTATGGCCTGATTGTCAGCATGTTTTGCCTACACCTTCAATTAGAATCAATGCACGAGGATTATCCTCACTTGAAATTTGGCAGACAGATGTTACTCACATACCAGAATTTGGTAGATTCAAATACGTCCATATGTCAATTAATACCTATTCCTCATGCCTTTATGCCTCAGAACACACAGGTGAAAAATCTAAAGATATGTGTTGGCATTTTGTTATAGATTTTGCAACCTTGGGAGTTCCAAAAACCATCAAAACATATAATGGCCCAGGCCATTATATAAAACAGATGTTTTTTCAACAATGGGGAATAAAACATGTTACGGGCCTTCCTTACTCACCCACAGGACAGGTAATTATTGAATGAACACATATTACAAAAACAAAAAAGGGGGACCCAAGAGTTATCCCCACAGAGCAAGTAGCAAAAGCCTGTTATGTTTTGAATTTTTTTAATTGATGGACAGAGGGCGGGCCTCCTATACAACGCCATTTTAACTCACAAATCCACCCTGAAATCAATAATAAAGCTTCAGTGGTGGTAAAAAATTTAGAGACAAATCAATGGGAAGGACCCTTCCCTCTAATAACATGGGGGAGAGGATATACTTGTGTTTCCCCAGGTTCCGGCCCAAGATGGGTACCTACCCGGTGGACCAAGGCATCTGTGTCACAGCCACCATTATCACCTACATGATGACTGCGTCAGCAGTATGGATACCACCTCAACCTAAAACAAACATTTGAGTGACCTTAGCAAACAAAACAGGACAAGATACGCTGTGTTTGTCAACTGCTTCTCCAGAAAATGCTTTTACAACTTGTTTGGTGCGTCAACCCATAGAGGCAAATCAATGGCCCATCCCACAAGCTCAACAAGAGTGCAATTTCTTTTAGTCAGACCATGGTTGATAGCTGGGGTGGCTGGGCCTTATGCCTGCCAGTTAGTGGGCTTGAACCACAGGAACTAGATCTGTTAGGTGCTGTAAAAATGGATTATTGCTTTTATTTTAATTATATGGGAAAAAAATCAGTCAATGAGCCAAAGGCTAAATGCAACAATAGGAGCTTTTAGAAAAGCTAGCTTATGGTGTAATTATACTAGTGGAAATGTATCAAGATCTAACAATCACCCACTCAAAGTACCTCCAGGATTATTTTTAATTTGTGGAGACCATGCATGGCCTGGAATTCCATCATATGCAAAAGGAGGACCCTGTATCATAGGTAGATTGAGCTTATTAACACCTAATACATCCATGATCATTACTCATAGATTGAAGAAAGCAAAATGCCAAAAAAGAGCCACATGTGCCTATACTTCGAATTGTAAAGATGATATGGAATTCTGGAATCCTAGTGAAATTATAGCAGCATCTGTGTTAGCACCTGGAATTGCTGCAGCTCAGGCATTGGCTACTTTAAATAAACCTGGCTGTTGGCTGGCAAAACAAACTAATGCAACCTCCCTAGCTTTGAGTGGATTATTGCTAGATTTTGATTCAATTAGACATGCAATGCTTCAAAATACAGCAGCTATAGATTTTTTTACTGTTAGCTCAAGGTCATGGTTGTCACGATTTTGACGGACTCTGTTGTATGAACTTATCTGACCATTCAGAATCTATTCACAAGAGTATTGATGTTTTATGTGATCAAGTACAGAAACTATGACAAAGCGATGGATTTAATATCTTTCAAAGTCTTTTTGCACAAGTGTCAGGATGGCTACGTGGCCTGTTGCAAATGGGATCAGGATGCTTAATTATTTTTGATTGTATTTTGATTTGTGTACCGTGTTTGTTAAGATGTGTACAAAGTTTGATAAATTGAGCTTTAAAACAACCTTTTTTTATAAATACAGAAGGGAGAGATGTGGATATCTCTGGAGCAAGTTTAGCTAACTAAGAACGGAAGAACGACCCTGGGAAAAGACACAACTATGCTTGTTGGAAGAAAGCCCTAGAAGAAGAAATAAAGCAGTAAAGCATGAGATGAAAGCCATGGGAGGAAGAGATAAAGCAGTAAGACACAAGAAGGAATGCAGAGAATGTTGTGGGTTTTGTACCTAGGTGTCTTGTTAGCAATTAAACCCTGATCTTGCAGATAAAGGAGTGAGTTAGCACGTGTAAGCTATATCTGTATAACAACGGAAAGGTACTGAAGCTCGAGTACAGGCTGTTGCCTCAGCCAGCTAGAGGGTGTAAAAGCTTGCTTAGCTTTAATAAAGTTGTCTTCGATTCACCACAGCCGGAGACCGTGCCTTTCAATACACCACATTACCGTGTTACTGAGGAGTGAGGAACAGAGAAGTAGACCCCAGACATGACAGGCACAGGAGAGAACTGGCTTCTGCTCAGCCAGCAAGAAGCCAGTGTGGCTTTTAATGCTGGGGCTGGCAAAAGGACACCTTTATCTGAGCATCCCTTTATATAGCCCAGACTTTTGAGGTTGTAAAAGTCTATCTCACATCACTTCATGAGCCTGGCTCAGAAGGCACAGTGCATATGTAGTCCCACAACTCTTATTTTCACATCCTCCGCAAAGAAAACTGTATTTTGAAGTAAAATTAACAGAGATTATTTTACCTAATGCTGTAGTTGTGGTTTAGAGATGTGTCTGTCTGCTTCCTGCTCTCTTAAAAACATTACTGAGAAATTATACTCGTAGGACAAATCACAGCCATCAGAAAAAAAAAGCTAACAGGTACAAATAAACACTGACTACTTTGTAAAAATGGAGGGAGCTTTACATGTTACTCCAACACATCCACTGGTGTTGGTGTCCCACTCTGGCTACCAGTATCATTTTCTTTACCCATGAAGGTTTTTTTTTGTCTGAAACACATATTAATAAAAATGCTATATACAAGATGTGCCACTAGCAGTATAAATAACTGTTAATTGACTGCCAGGGCTTAGGAAGTAATCCGTAACAGTATTTCATGTACCAAGTGAGGGCTTTCCTTTTTAAGCAAAGAATGTGTGTTGAGGTAGGTAAAGAATTTGCTGTGGCTCAGTCACAGCAGAATTATGCAGAATTACACAGAATCACACAGCATCACAGAATCACAGAATGGTAGGAGTAGGAATGGACCTCTGGAGATCACACATACAGATAGCCTGCCCAGATACAGAAAGGCCATTACTCTCTAGAGTATAAAAGCAGTTTTTGAAGTTAAACTGGGGCATTTCTTGCTTATTAAGAAAACAAAACAAACAAACCCATTGTGTCACTGACCCCAAGTTAAAAATTGCATTTCTTTGCTCAGGGCCATATACTTCTATTATATGGTTCTCCAGCAGAAGCTGATGCTTCTGATTTAGCTGATTTAGGATCTTTACATTAGTGAAACTTTTCTGTTAATTAACGTAGTTTTGATCTGAAGTTAAACATGTTGGTTTTAATATTCCAAGCTTAAAATAGTACCTGCCTTTTATAGATAAGTATCTGAGTCTTAAGATGGTACACATGCTCTGCTCATATACTGTCTTGAAACTGCAAGGCAGGTCTATTATGTGCAGTGTGGTGGTTATGAAGGACATGAAGGATTATGAAGTAATGGGTTAAAGGTAAAGGCATCATGGCTGTAACCCTCAAGAGGATGCTAACAAAACATCAAATCCATGACTGGCAGCACCCATGCATAGACAGCAGGAGGTTAGCATAGGGAAGTGAAAGCTTAGAGATGTTATAGAGTCAAAACCCAAGGAAGAAGGGAATGCTGACTTTTACTGCACAAAGAAAGGACCAAATTGGCAAGAGAGGTATGCTGGATATTAGAACCAGGAGCTTTTTGTTGTCAACAAGTACAGACATGTAACAGCACATCTAACTCCTCTTTTTAATGTACAGTTAATTAGACTGTATATGAACCCAATGGATTGCATAACTACATGTTGGAAAGCAAACATTATGTCAGATTCGTGGCACTGGGATGAATCCAGAGTGACAATTCCCACACTACAGCTTGATGTACCCGGGTTCCTTGGATCAGCCATCTTCGATTCACTGCCTGCTTCAGCTGAGGCTTGCCATCTGGTTTGTAGACAAAGGAGAATAAAACTTCAAAACAAGGGTAACAGGGAGAAGAAAGACAGATTCTGCCAGCAGGGCCAGTTTCTCAGGACTGCCAACAAAAGGCAGGTGCGGGGGGTGGGGGAGGTGGGGGGTGCAAAAAGGACCGTGATGCTGGAGTGCAGATGTGCTTTCTTAGCCCTGCAGAGGTGCAGCAGAGTAAACTCACCCCTCTCAGCCCCTGGCTTCTACACTTAGGGGAACAAAAAACCAGGAATGACAGAATGGCAAGTTTCAAATAAGGTGGCAGAAAAAGTACAGAACATGCTGGCACATGAAACAGCTGGTTTCCACAAAGCAACAACTCCTAACCACAGCCAAAACGGTAGCTAAGTGTGACATGCACTCGACTTTCAACAATTTCACAGCTGCTTGTCTCTTGCTGTAATTCTGGAAGAGTGCAATTATTGTTCTACAAGTCTCACTGAAATTTGCACAGTCCAGCTTTGACAAATAGGCAGTTTTTTAAAATTAAAATCTGCTTCATATGGAAATTCTTGACTTGCTGTGTGCAGCTAGCACTCTGTCATCTCTTCTGTAAGCTTCCCCATTCTCTCCAGGGTGGGGAAAGTGCTTGTACTATAAATCCAGACCAGCTCTGGTATGGCACCAGAGTATACAGTATATCATTCCTCCTGAACAATGCCTGCTTGGCTAGCAAAGACTGTTTAGTTGGCTCACCAGTGTGGTAAGCATAATAACAGTCACCCAGGAGCTTGTTCAATCCTACCTACATTTCATGATTAGCCAGTACATGATTTCTTTTTGTTTTTAAAATGTTTATACTCTGCTTGCAGTGCCCTTACACCCACCAAAAGTAACATTTACAACCAGTAACACCTACAAGTAAGCAAACTAGCAGCCATGACAAGTATCACATTTTCTCTCCCATTTCTCCTGCAGTCTGTAGTGACAGCACTGATTTCTGGTTTTGCAAGTATCTAATTCAGTGACTGCAGCAGTGTGAGAAGCACTCTCACTTTCTCCTACTTTAGTCTACACCAAGAATGCATGTGTGGGAGTACGTCATGCAAGTATGGCTTCAAAAGAGGACTGACTAATTTTTAAAACACTGTTTTCTCTGATCTCACTCCTGGAATGACCTGGGGGCCCTACTGAGTATTTGGGCAGTTTTATGTCAGCACACCAGTTCTTATAACTGAGGTTGAAGGGAGAGCAAGAGTATTTAATTTTCAGAAAAAATTACCTGCGTGGGACTTCCAGGGAGAACAGCAAAAGACAGGGTAATGCTTCTGAGCCAGATAGTTCTGAGTTACTTAGTTACTCAAATGAGAGATGAGATGGGTCTATATCTTTGATTAGATATGCCTCTTTGGAAAACAGTGCTATCTCCTCTTGAATCCAAAAAATCTACTGATCTAAAAGCTCCATCACCTGAATCAGAATTACAGATAGTTGAGGCTGGAAGGGACCTACGGAGGTCATCTTTCCAACCCCCCTACTTAATAAGCAGGGCCACCTAGAGCTGGTTGCCAAGGACAATGTCCAGGTGGTTTTTGAAAATCTCCAAGGATGGAGACTCCCCCAGTTCTCTGAGCAACCTGTGCCATTGCACCATCACCCTCAGGGTGAAAAAGTGTTCTCTGCCTCCCAGCCACAGCCGCGGGGCCTGCAGCTGGAGGAGTTGGGCTGCTGTGGTAGAGGAGTGTCAGAGAAAGGCCCAGAGGCTGTGACTGGAGGGTGACAGGGGCCGTCTGGGTGCAGAGGTGCCGGCAGGAGGGCCCAGCAGGGAGAGGGCTGTCAGCATGGCCTCTGTCCACGGCACCCTGCTTCGCAGGTCTCCAGGACAGGCGGCCTGGCTGATGGCTGAGGGGCTTGGGCAGCCCTGCCCTGGTGGTTGGAAGGGGGAGCTGGGGAGGCTGGAAAGCATGCCCTGCAATGGCTTGTGCTTTAGTTTTGAAAGACACAGGCCACAGAAAGCACATGAACCTTTATTAAATTTCCATTAAACCAATTATCTACTGTCTCGTCACCTGTGTATGGTGGCGGAGGGCTCGTCTACCTGCCTGCCTGGCCGGGCGCTCCCCTGCGGCCTGCCGGGCAGAGGTGCTGGAGGACCTCTGAGCTGCGACACCCCGCACCCGTTGGGGCCTCCCCCCAGATCCCCTTCCGCCAGCTGCAGGCTCGCTGCTGGTGGGCCTTGGGCGCAGGTGGTAGCGCCGCTGCGGGGACCTGCTGCTCTCTTGCTCCCTGCCCCGCCTTCTCCGCTGGTGGGCTGACAATCTGACCATGTGCTCCTGGTAGTCATCGTCAGCCACCACCGTGTGCAGAATGCGGTGGATGGGCTGCCTGCAGAGTGGGCACGCAGCTCTTGTGGCAGCCCACTGCTGGATGCAACGAAAGCAGAAGGTGTGGAGGCATCCGTCGACGTAGGCGGCGTTGTCGATCTCACCCAGGCAGATGGAGCAGCGGCTTTCTGCAGCTGCCTGCTGCTGCCCTGCCTGCTGCAGCTGGCTGGTTGAGGCTGCCACAGCAGAGCTGCTTTGCTCTAGATCCTCCTCTGTAGCTGAGGCCATGACCTGCCAAGAGAGATGTTCAGAGATTTCCTGACACTAGGAATGGAAAAGCAAAGAAAGCACCAGAAAGCGGTGGGAGAGGGGAGGCAAGGGCCTCCTGAAGGGTCTCCTTGCGGGCTGAAAAGTGGCAGCAGAAGCAGCCCCGTGGGACAGCCAGCCCCAAGGGCTGCCCTCCCCACCTGCCTGTCCCCCTTAGCTGCCCACAGGGACACTGCCCACAGTCCAAGACCCCTCGCCCCCTCTGCTCCCCCCAGACAGCCAGCACAGCTCGAGCTAGAACAGGGTACCTGACGGAGGCCGTCAGAGGAGGCAGAGGAACTGGCTGGGAGTCTCCAGTGGTGCCCACAGCTGCCGTGCAGGATCTGCAGCACCGCTGCCAGTGGAGGCTCTGCACAAAGGCAGCGCTCCAGGTGCAGGTCCGCAGCCCTGATGGACCCCAGGGCCCCCAGGTCCTGTTCTGTACACCTGCTTTCCAGCCAGTCAGTCCCCAGCATATACTGATGCTTGTTCCTCCCTGGGAGAAGGACTTTGCAGTTCCCCTTGTTGAACTTGATGTTGCTGTCACCCCATTTCTCCAGCCTGTCAAGGTCCCTCTGGGCAGCAGCCTGACCTCTAGCATATCAGCAAGCTTGCTGAGGGTACACTCTGCCTCATCATTCAGTTCATTAATAAAGATGCTGAACAATATTGGACCCAGTATTGAGCTCTGGGGTACACTGCCAGTTACCGGCTTCCAACTAGACCTCATACCATTGATCACCATGCTGAATCCACCTGCCCAAGCTCTCAACAAAAGCCTCCTCTGTAACCCCTTCAAAAAAACTATTTTAAGCTGCTGCAGTAATATTAGCACTATATAATGGAAACCGTGCGTGCAATCATAACTCAGTGGGATGTTTGAGCTTCACATTGACATTCTGGTGAGGCAGATCCCCAAGATTTTGTGGAGGTCTAATGCCCACATAGTTACTGCTTAGCAACCAAGAGCTTCTTCAAGAGAAAGCAATTCCTTTGCGGCTTGGGAGTTGGTTGCTGTGACTTCCATCCAGGGAAGAAGAGGAGAGCTGAAACTGTGAAGTGAGTGGCTCTCAGCACATTCATCTCCAAGAAGATACCAATGGCTTTTTTCCTCACACCATGATCTGTGTTACTGTCTGAACCAAGCACAGCTCAGAGCCAGCCACTGACTTGCAGACTTTCCTGGTGCTTTGGGAACATGAGGAAGGCTCACCTCTTTCCTCAGTAAGATTATTGCTTATAGGTCTGCAACAGGAGTCCTGCTGTCAGAACACAGGCTGCTCTGAAAGTCTGTCCTCTTTTGTACACTTCAGTTAAGTTTATTCATTTCCTTAGTCCAGGTAGCATTAGCCCAGCCTTGAGAAATACTGGCCATGCACCTAGTGGGGAGCTGGCACCAGCTGACACTCAGTACTTGCCTGGTGTACTGGGGATATGTCCCCCTTACCTGTAAAATTACCACAGGACACCTGCTGTATTAGGTGCAGTGTCTACTAATCTTCTTCCAGAGCTCTAGAACTAGCCTTGCAGAGAGACAGATGAAGTAAAGGAGCAATTACTGAGCCAAGCTGGGAGCAATGATTATTTTCCAGTGTGTACTGGGCATATTGACATGTCTGACACAGTCCATTCACAGTATGCTACAGCTGCAGGATCACTGGCAAAGAGATGTTTTTCCTGGGTTATCAATAACGCCTTAAGCTGCGCTCCCACTGAAACCTTGCAACTCTTACAGGAGGGTAAAGACTATGTGCTCTTTCTCTTTCCTTCTTATTGCATCTTTCCCTGCTATGAAAACAAACACAGTATACAAAGAGAGGAGGAAAGGAAAAAATGTGCTTCTCAGCTGTGTTTCAAATGTTCTCTGTGTTAAAAACTGACTCTAAATCTTTGATAGCATCCTAGCTAACTTATCTCACATTTCTCAGGTTTTTTGGTCATTTTCATTATCCTTTAATACATACATTTTGATGTGGGATTTTCATTGCTCTGCCACTTTTTAGGGTCCTTTCTGTGAATATTAAGAAGTTACCTTGGAGTTCATTCAATAAATATTAAGGCAGTCTTAACCAGCATCTTCTATAGTCTCTGTGGCAACATTTCAGGGCTATTTTTAGCCTACAGTTTTGAAGGCTGGTGTGCAGAATTCATCATCCCTTTGCTCCAGAAGGTTCTCTTATCCAATAAGATTTTAAATTCTGTAACCTCTCTGACAAGCAGTTTGGTACTTGATGTTCCTTGTGGCGCCAAACCTTTTCCTTATGCCAAATGTAAATGTTCCTTGCTATCATATAAGCAGTGTCCTTTCTCACAAGTGAAATACAGAAAGATCTATGATCTTCCAGTTTGCAGACACTTTTTTACATTGTTGTGTCTCTGATCAACCTTTTATTTGCTTAGCTATAATTTTTATTCAGTTTCCTCAGAACTTATATTTTTCCACACCTCTGAACAACTTTTCTTTCTCTGTATGTTCTCCAACTGGTCTGCTCTTTTTGTGGGTTTTTTTTTCAGTTGGTTTTTTTTTAGTTTTTTTTTCTCCTGACTTCTCCTGCCTAATACAAGAACTGCCTAATACAAGACCAACTAGTCTGCTCTTTTTGTGTTTTTTTTAGTTTTTTTTTCTCCTGACTTCTCCTGCCTAATACAAGAACTGCCTAATACAAGACCAACTAGTCTGCTCTTTTTGTGGTTTTTTTTTTAGTTTTTTTTTTAAGGGTGGTTTTTTTTTTCCTGACTTCTACTGCCTAATACAAGAACTGGTCATCTAGTACCAAGTCAACAAGAGTTTGTTTCCTTAAGTCTTACTTATGTTTATGTACTCCCCAAAAATATTTGCTTTTTGTCCAGTAGCACAACGCTATTTAGCTTATGGTACAGTGAAATCTACAGAGCCATTCCCAAAATACTGCTGCAAAACAGATCGTTCCCACCCTATACATGAAAAACTGTATATTCTTACCTTAAATTAAAGTACTTGTTTGTGTTCTTCAGGATCTTCACTCTCTCCTTTTTGTAATAGTAATTCCAGGTTCTGCTTCTGTCTTTCAACAGCCTTGTGTCACTGAGGCTGTCAAAAGCCTCTCGCAGGGGCTCCTGTCCAGCATCGAAGCCATGGAGCTCTGGAGTAGCAGCCCAGTCACACGAAGTCTTCTGGCCTCCAGCTCTTCCTTCAGAAAATAATTCTTCTTCCGCCTGGGTATTCTAGAGATAAGAAGCACATACTTTCTAATAAATATTTTGTAAACAATAGGGTTTTTTCAAGGTTCTCTTTTGTCACTGTTTCTGGTCACCTGTTGTCCATGAGAGGGCAATATATGGCAAGAAGAACATAACTGCTGAACTGCACAGAAAGTGCTGTCAGGATGCAAGATTAGGTGTATTTTTGCTTTTCCCACTGGAGTTCTTCTTGTTTTACTCATTTGAGTGGCAATTTGAAGGATCCCAACCCTACAATTTTATTGTTTTCAAAAACAGTGTTATGTCTGATGGCTGTTGAGAAGATTAATTTTGCACAAATATGGCCTTCGATTAGGACAGTTGTGCTATATAAATCTTTTGCTTTCATGTAGCTGGTGAAAAAAATTAGCGGTAAGAAAACAGTGCTACTTTTTTTTTTACTTTCTGGTATGCCACATCAAGAAATAGTGAAAGAACTAGTTCAGCTGGTGCTATACACTTTTGGAAAAATAGAGTTTTCAGCAATAAATGAGATTACAGGAGGAATATCCTCTCATTGGTATTGAAAGAGAAATCTAGATCAGCTCACTGGCAGTTCATCCACCTTTATGCTCTCATAGCAGTGCTCTGTATAGAAGAGAGAAAGGGAGAGGGAAAGATAATTTTCCAGCTCATATGTGACTTTGCCATTGTTGGACCAGCCTGATCAGTCACATAAAATAAAGAAACCTGTGCCAGACATGGCTGGTCATTTTTTTTTGTGGTGCAAAAATGGTAGTGTGGTCTTGTGTGTATCACAGTGGTGTGCACTTGCACAACTGGTTTAAATTTTTTGTCTGTCAGAGGGCAGCAGTGATCATTCCCTGTCCTGAAAATCATGTAGTATGTGATATGCAAGAAAAGACACTGCGTGATAGTTCCAGAAGGAAAATCACACAGAGGAAACCCCGGGAGTCTCACCCTCTTTTCTGTTAGACACAGACTGAAAGATCTGAGGAATAACTCAGTAT
This sequence comes from Phalacrocorax carbo, assembly GCF_963921805.1. Lineage (NCBI taxonomy): Eukaryota > Metazoa > Chordata > Aves > Suliformes > Phalacrocoracidae > Phalacrocorax > Phalacrocorax carbo. The sequence goes on along the minus strand of NC_087548.1, from coordinate 26,765,309 downwards.
CCAGATCTACTTAGCTGAGGACAGTGATTATGAACTGGAGGTCAGGAATTGCACGTGTTAAGTGAGTCTCTAATAGATTTTGGTCGGTTCCAGATGCTGCCCTCTGAAAATCCACTCTGAGGAAAATGTACTATTTAAGTATTTTGGTGGTACAGTAATGTTTCTGAATGCATGCCAGGAACAGTAGCAAAAAATACCTTCACTATGCTAACGACTAAAGTTGTTAGCTTCTACAGAGGCCAGCTTTCCAATATCATTCAAATACCAGGGAGTCTGAATCAGTCCTGATCATGTCTTTGGGAAAACAAATTCACTCCTTTGCCAAAAAATAGCATGAGAGAGGAGTGACCTTGCAATTACTCTGCCATTCCATGGGGCTGGGGATCGTGGTTTGGAGCATAGCACATCTTCCTGAGGTTTGGGATGGGCCGTCTGGCAGTCAAGTCTTTTATGCTCCAATGCTGCAGGTGCATAAAAAAGATATTTTAATCTCCTTGATGCTGTCCTTTGCCCTCTGCACAGCCCAAACCTCATTCTCTTTTGTGATCCTCTTCACTTCTAGGCAGCAGCAGCCACCACCAGTGGAGCTCTGATTTATTTCTCCATTTGACTTTTCTTTTCTGCTACTTGTCATTAAATGCCTCAGGAAATCCAGGCCAGGCTCTGTGCTGACAGAAATTGAGCCCTTGGGAAGGGATGGTGAATTCATATTTGTACTGCCTAGCCTGGGCCTTTAGCTCCGGTAAAAAGTTATGCAGGTAGTTGCTGCTTCTTAGCTGGTTTCACATATGGCTACACAGCTGTCACTGCCTCCCACCAGGATCTGAGACAGTGGGCCTCAGGAGATCTGTGAGGGAGTTTGTGAATGGCCCCCATCACACTGCTTCTGCTATGGCTGCAGCAAGCCAAAGCAGAAGGAGCACTAAAGGACTTGGGTCCGAAGGTTTATCCTTAAACTCTTAAGCGTATACAGTCTCCCTAACTGGACATGCAACTCCTCACTTCAACATACTCTTTGACATTTAATATCAAATATAACTTTAAAATTAGGACCCACAAGAAGTCCAATAAAAGGGAAGAGGGAAATAAACTGATTTAAAATTCTAAAACTGAAAATATTTTTCTTTTATGAATTTGATATGCAGAACAGATGGTCCTCAAAAAAAAATGCTCATGCAGAAGAAAGGCATGTAGAATGAGTCTGTATCCTGCTCCCACTGCACTGGGACCATAAGCAGCTGAATGGCTAATGCAATTTATTATTCTGTTGAATGGAAATGTCTATCCCTTAGTGGTTCTGCCTGCAGAGAAAATGGCTCTGTTTTTTTTTTAACTCAGAGTTCCCTCTTTTCACTTTTTCCTCAGTAATCAGTGTGCAACAAAATCACATTATGTGACACTGAAACACAGTCAACTGGAAACCTTAGCCGGCCTTCTTAGGACACATTTTCATTAATAATCTATTTGCGCAAGAGCTAGACAATTTCTCCATAATGATGTTTGTAATGGGATTGTTCCTAGACTAAAGTAGTGAAGAAGAAAAAGCAAATAGTATGATCTCTTATTTTCTTGACCCTAAAATATATTCTGTTTCCAGCCCTCCAGACATTTGCTTAGCAGGTCAGCATACTTCTACTCTGGAGAACTGTTCTTCTCCAGAGACTGTTCTGTAAAACTCAGTTGTTGTTAACTAAAACCTTAGTGTCCAAAATGTAAAACGCATTGAAATGTGTTTGGCATGCAAGAAATTACTTGTCTGCTTCAAAAAACTATTTATTCTCTTTCCTCTGCTCTTGTGATGCACAGGTGGTAACCAAAGAACCAGTAATTCCTTCAACTCTCTGTTAAACTTTTCTTGACATCAGTGCATTACCTGCCTTGGTGGGCACCACAAAATTTGTCAAAAAACCCAAACTACCTTTTCTTTTTTTTTCCTTCTGTATTCACAGCTCTCTTAAGCTGCTTTCTAATCACCTGGGAATCATTTTGAAACTGGAAACCAAGCAAGTGGTTGTCCTGTGGTATATATTTATTTCAAGTAATTAATTTATTAGCAATTTATGCTGGCTTGGTCTCTTGCCATTCTTCTGTGGCAGGCCTGTGACAGCACATTTACTAGAAGGGTGGCTTCTAAAACTAACATTAAAAGCCCATTTCAGACTGAACTGCTTAAAAACTTGATGTTTACCAAATGCCAAATGGAGAAAGTTTTGAGGCATTTCCTCCTGAATAAGGGTTTGGATGCTCCATCTTGCAAACAAAAGGATGCTTCCTCAAAGCAAATGCTTTCAATTCCAGCTTGGGTATTATATTTTTTACTCTCCCTTCAATTCATTTCATTTGGTAGTACTGTAATTACAGGCCAGCCGTGGACATGTGTTCAGCTGATGCAAGGCACAAATAGTGAAGCACAAGAGTCTTGTTGAGTTTTCAAGGCATAAGAACAGGTATTGAATATGTTTAATTAGTGTGTATCTAGACTCCTTTAATATTTAACCTAAGCTTAGGGACAGGATATCTTGACCATCAGTAATTATCCATTTAATCAAGGACAAGTGTTCCTTTGAGAAGATGATTATGGAAAGTTGGCAAGAGCAAATAGCCTTAAATTGTCCTTGTGTAACACGTGACCATATATGGGTAAAAAGGGTTAGGGTACTTAACCTGTAAGGACCCCCAAAGAGAGGAAGGCATGCGCAGAAGAGTCTGAAGCGGAGCCAAGAGGAGTGATGCAACCTATGTAGATTAGAATTAATATGTTTTAGATAGGTAGAATATGTATGGACTTATTGTATAAATATAATGAGGTAGCCAGCTTTGGTGTGCTTGATTTGTGGAAAGCTGTCAAGCACCCAGGCTTGCGCAACCCTGAAATGAATTAGCAAGGTCTCTCCTGAGTGTGTGATTAGTGACTCGTTGCACACCAGGTGACAAATCCGCTTTTCAGACCACAGTTTTGGGTGACCCAGATGGGACTGCTGTGATCCTTGCCCGGATCATCTTGCCTGCTGCTGGTGGGGAGAAGCTGCTTTTCAGGCTCCAACTGTGCACTGACCTGTTGTTCAGAGGACTCCATGAGTAATCTCCCCATCTGAATCAGGTAAGCAACTCAAAAAAAGGTGCAATGCATGATAAAAAGACATTGCATGGGTAACAATAGATAAAGGTAAAGGTTTTAAAAGTGTTTGGTAAGTCTTGTGCACAATTAGACAATGACAACTGGAGTGCATGAAGCAATAGGTAAAGGTAAAAAGACCTTAAAGTACTTTGTAAAGTTTTGTGCACGATTGGGCAGTGATGACTGGAGTGCATGAAACAATAGGTAAAGGTAAAAGGAAACAAAAAGTATTTTGTGAACTTTGTGTATGTTTGGACGGTGACAACAGGAGTGTATGTAAACATGGTTGGCAAAAACATTCTTTTTGGATAACATCATGGAAGCAGGACAGAGAGCAGGACAATCTGCATAGGTTTCCCCTTGCTCCCTATTAGGATGCATCTTAAATCACTGGAATAAGTTTGGCAGGGATCCTCTAACAAAAAAGAAATTAAAAGAATATTGCACTCAATGGTGGCCAAAGTATAAATTGGAAGATCAGGAAAAATGGCCAGAAATGGGATCTTTGAATTATAATACATTCTTGCAACTCATGTTGTTTTGTAAAAGGGAGGATAAATGGGATGAGATTCCATATGTGGATTTGTTCTTTAAGAAATGATCATGAAACCAGGAAGAAATGTAAATAGTTGATATCTGATTCAAAGGTATTAATGATGATGGATGACATGAAAAAGCCTTTGCGGTGTTGTTCTGGTTGTAGCATAGGGAAAACGTGCTTAAAACGGGAAGAGGAAGAAGTGGATGTTCAAATATTGGTAGCTCTGGATGGAGAAAATGTTATAAATGGAACAGAAGCGGGAGATGGGGCAGTGAGACCTTTAGCCCAGTAGTAGGGAGAACTCGAGCACATCATCACCCTGTAATACAGGCTCCCCTTCATCAGGCAGTGGGTCCAGATGGTTCCCCAGTACATGTAAAAGTGCCTTTTTCTACATCAGATTTGATGAATTGGAAGGAGTCTGCTGGATCCTACTGGGATAATCCTGACAGCATGTATCGGTTATAGAAGAATGGTTATAGAAAAAGCAAGGGAACGAAACGAGCAGCTAAATACCAGGGATGGACCTAAGCGGTTTATGCTGACTCAGGAACCCAATTAGAACCAGAATTTAAGTACAGGGAGATTAATGATTAAGCAATATCAGCAACTGGTTTTGTATGGAATAAAAAAATGGGATATCAAAACCAAAGAATCTTGCCAAATTGTACCAAGTAATACAAGGTAAAACAGAAAAACCCTCAACCTTCTACAAGCAGTTCTGTGAAGTATCTCAGCAATGGACAGATCTGGACCCTGAAGATGAAGCACATAGAATTACTTTTACCACCTTGTTTGTAGGACAATCAGCACCTGCTATTAGGAGGAAAATGCAGAAAGTAGATGGAATGTCAGGAGTGCCCACATCTTGGTTAATTGAAATGGCATATAAGGTCTATGATGGTAGGAAGGAAGTTGAAAAGAAAGAAAGTGAAAAAGAAAAATTAAAAGCTAGGAACCAGAATGCAGCAATATTGGAAGCTGCCTTTGTTGAGGCACAGGCTCCAGTTAGAGGTTGAGGTTTCAAGAGGGGACCAGGACAAGGAAGGGGTTAAGGTACAGGGAGAGGATCAGGAGTTAGAATACCATTGGAAAAAGATCAGTGTGCTCTTTGCAAGGAAAAGGGACATTGGAAAAATGAATGTCCAGAAGGGAGGATCCCCAGGGTACCTGGGGAATTGATTGGGATCATGGAAGAGGATTCAGACTGACGGGGACCAGAGGTTGAGGAAATTAAATCCCCAGCTGAACCCCTGGTTGATGTTAAGCTGGAAAACGATGTAGTTAAATTTCTAGTTGACACAGGAACAACCTACTTTGTATTGAAGGGTTGCAAGGGACCTGTGACTAAATATTCTATGGCTGTGGCTGGTACAATGGGAAAGTGGGAGGTTAGACCCTTTTTCCAACCAATTAAAAATAAAATGGGCAACAAGATGTTTGAATATGAATTTTATACATGCCTGAATGCCCAATACCTCTAACGGGAAGGGACTTGATAAATAAATTAAGAGTGCAGATAACCTTTGACAAAAACAAAATAAGAGTCCATATCCTGCAAAATAATGCCTGGGAAGCACAAATTATGTATTACAGGAATTACTTGAGACAGCAGAAGACAGTGAGGAGGGACCAGGCAACACCTTTTTGGAGATAGAAGGCACTGTAACCCCTTTTGTATGGGCAACCAAGAGCCCTGGAAGAGCCAAATCAGCCGAACCAGTAAAAACAGAATTAAAGCAGGGAGCTAAACTAGTAAGAGTCAAATAATGTCCCATAAAAATGGAGGCCTGTATTGGACTGGAGCCTATGCTTAATAACTTTCTAAAATATGGACTGTTACCAGAATGTCAGTTGGAATATAATACCCCAATTTTACCTGTTAAAAAAACACATTCACAGGAATACTGTTTAATACAAGACCTGAGAGCTATTAATCAAATAGTGACTGATGTACACACAGTGGTACCCAATCCTTATACTTGGTTAACAACGATAGTTGATTCAAATATCTATTTTACAGTATTGGACTTAAAGTGTGCCTTCTTTTGCATTCTATTGGAAGAACAAAGTCAGAAGCAGTTTGCCTTTGAATGGGAAAACCTGACAACAGGAGGCAAGTTGCGGTTGTGATGGACAGTGGTCCCTCAAGGATTCAAGAACAGCCCCATGATTTTTGGTAACGTACTTGCAAAAGACCTAGAACAATGGCAAGGTAAAGGAACTAACATTACCTTATTACAGTACATGGATGATATACTGTTGGGGGTGGACACAGGTTAGGAATGCAAGAAAGCAACCATAAATTTATTGAACTTTCTGGGACTAGCAGGATATAGAGTGTCAAGGAAAAAGGCACAAGTTGTTCAGATGAATGTACATATCTGGAGTTCGAAATCTCCCATGGAGAGACAAAGCTAGGGACTAAAAGAAAAGAAGCAATATGCCAGATTGCACACACACATGCCCCCAATCAGAGAGAACTTAGAGCATTTTTAGGAATGGCTGGATGGTGTCATTTGTGGATTCCTAATTTCAGATTAATGGCCAAACCTTTAGACGAAGCCAGTGAACACTTCTGCACAAAAAGCTAAATTAATTGCACTGATTTGAGCCTTGGAAATATCGGAAGCGAGCTAACACCTATACAGACATGAAATATGCATTTGGGGTAATACATGCACATTTACAAGGACAGCGGCTTTAGCCCCTGAAAGAACTTTTTTTATTGATGTTCCTGAACATAGAGAGAAGGAAAATAAACTGGCTGAGTTTCTAAATTGTAGCAAGACCTCTGAAGGATGGCTAAAAACTCCAGATGGACAATGTGTAGTTACTCCTCAAATAAGAGAGAAATTATGAAAAAAACACATGGTGCTACTCATATGGGAGCTGAGGCATTAGCAGAAATGACAAAAACATATGAAATAGGCATTAATATGCTAAAAATTGCCAAAGGTATTACAAAAGGATGAGAGACTTGTTTAAGGAATAATCCAGAAATTCAGAAGACACCCTTATCAGGAGAGGTAAAAAGAGGTTCCGTACCTGGGAGTTGTTGGCAAATTTTTCAGAATTACCGAAGTCTAAAGGATATAAGTATTTATTGGTAACAGTTGGTACCTTTTCAGGCTGGCCAGAGGCTTTCCCTTGTTGCACTAACAAAGCCAGTGTTTTTAAAAGAAATAATACACAGATTTGGAGTCCTTAAGGGACTTTCATCAGACAGTGGACCCCATTTTGTAGCAGAAATTATCTGAGAAATTTCAAAAATTTTGCAGATTAAATGGGATTTGCACACTCTGTGGAGACCACAAAGACCACAATTAATCAATAAATTAGAAAATTATGTCAAGAAACCTAGATTATATGGACCAAGGTTTTGTCCTTGGCATTACTTAGAATCAGAGTAACACCGTGAATGCAAGAAAAAGTTAGCCCATTGGAGCACCTCTGTAGACTTCCACACCAAAGAGAACCTTGAAATTAAAACTAAATTGTACCCACTACTGAGTTATTTGAATAAGGTTGCATACAGGGAAAATAGGTTTCTATGATATTGGATAATTAGTTGTGATTGTTGTAGGTATTCTGATAGTTTGAATGAAAATTATATTAATTTTGTTAATAATTATAACCACTTTTTGTCTTATTCAGTGTACCCTGAGGACATATAAATGACTGGTTTGAGACTTAGAGGTGTTAAGACACCTTAAGCCTCAAAAAGGGGGAGATGATGTAAGAGAACAACATCTGCTTGGAAAGAACAGGTATTGAATATGTTTAATTAGCGTGAATCTAGACTTCTTTAATATTTGACTCATTGCACACCAGGTGACGAATATGGTTTTCAGACAACAGAATCAGATCACTTACATCCCCTCTATTCTACTGTAGGACCTTGACTTTAATAGACAAATCCTAATTTATCCCCTTGTTAATGGTAGACAGTACTTTCCCACATGTTCGTGCATCCAATGTAGTGGGAACAGCAGGCAGTAATTAAACTATGAAAAAGAATTAGGAAGCATCCTGTTAACAAGAGCATTTCTCCAGAGGCAGAGGTAGAGGAATCTGGCTTTGCTGAAGAGTAGCTTCTGCACTTTCTGTGGTTTTCATCCTTTGGCTTCTCCAAGTACAGGTCTGAAAAGGGCTTTTTGTTAGAAATGGAGCATTCAGAAACTGCACTTCAAAACATTATCACAAAAAGTTTCTGTATACTGTAAGTGTTCCCACCCTGTATATGTACTTGTTTCTGTTACTGCTTTGTGATACTTATGCATGAGGAAAGACCATTTTTGTAATTAGAGTTGAATAAAAATAACACTTGAATGTGAAAGACATTTGCTGGTTTTTAGAACATTTTGATTTCTGGAAAGAGACCACCTGCTGCGTAGGAACCTTAAGTCTTCTAGCTAATAATCTTCACTCCACTTGGACTAATTTTAGCTATTGCCACTTGAAACTTTTAATGGTTTCAGCCACCTACTGCCTTAACGCAACTTTTCCAGCCCGTTTCTATCACTCTGCCTGTTCATATATTTGAGGATTATAAGTAGTTTTATTTGGAAAATGGTCACTGGAGATGGAGGTGGAAAGACAGGAATCATCTGAGAGTAAATAGATTGTTAACTCCCCTCTGAGCACTGTGAGGCTGATTCACTCCCAATCAGTTCCCACACAGCCTGGACTGAGTCAGCCCAGAGGGTGTTGAATAGTCAAGAGCAAAGACGATTCAGAGGATAATGGTTGTGCAAAGACTAAAACAGAAAAGTGATTCAGAAGGGGGAACTAAAAGAAGAAAAACACGTACCGGAGAGAGGGGAAAAAAAGTTGAAACAGAAATAAAAATAGACAAGCAACCCCTATGCAGCCACCTCTGCATCAGAAACAAAGTTGTTCAGGGAGCTTAGAGAAGAAACAGAGGTGAATGAAAGGAAAGGAGTGGATGGAGGAGGAGAAAAGATATTAAAAACCAAAAATAGTGTTGGAGTGAAATCATCAGGGAGGAGCCAAAAAGGAAAAGGGGTGTAGGCAGAAAATGGGCTCACAGTAGAGACACACTTCCAGGTGTGTCTCAGCCTAGCCACTGACTTCCCATCTGCGTAACCATGCACATAAAAGCTTGCATCTATAAATTCATACCACACATATCCATGGGGAGGAAAGAGCTGAAGTGGGGTCGTACAGTCAAGGACTTTCCATCCTTTACAGATCAAAGAGCATGAGACAGAAAAAAAATGAAGTTTGTATAAGAAATGGGCACTCCAGAGATATGTGAGCATATGGGGAAGGACATTCACTCAGATTAAAGCCAGGCTTCACCATTTAAGTTTCCTGTCAGTCCAGTGAGAGGGTGAAGAACCTGACCTAGATGCTCTGAATCAACCTGTGGGACATTTTTACAACCCTTGATGGCTCTACAACTTCAAAAAGTGCCTAAGCCTCCTCAGTCCCCTTACTGCAGTTCTCTTGAATGTCAAGTTCAGTGATGCAGCCTCTGGGCATACTTGGGCTCAGGACAGAGACTTGGCACACTACAGAGTGTCTTGTCTCATGTTTTGTGCAGGAGCCTTCCCCCCTTGCACTTTGTTCATATGAAAGGAAAGTAGCTCATACGGTGCTCCACCTCCCACAGCAATGAGCTCTCTGCTTGCATTCAGCATTGCTGAATATACCTTCTACCACAGTAATCTAGGGTCTGATTTCCTTATGCCTAAAACTGCTTATTTTAAAATAGTTTGTATATGTTTAACTTGTGCTAGTTTAAGGAAGCCATAGGGAAGGCTTGTCAACAACAAGACAGAGGAGATTGTTAACAAAATAATAAATTGCCTTGCATCTGGCAGATCTAATGCACATTTAGCCACAGATTAGAGGTATTGATCCCAAAGCTTGAGGACAAGCACTTAAAGGCATGTCACTGGATACATCACTTCTGTCTGTACAGAGCTGTATGGATGACAGAAGGCACACTTGACCAAGATGCCTAAGGTAGAAGTGTGTTTGCCCAGAGATAAGCGTGGGGTGAGTGAAGAGAGGTGGCAACTGAGAAGATGATTCAGTTTTCAGTTGGGCTGACTTGTCCTTGCAGGTTCCCCCAAGTCCTTTTAGTGAGGCAAAGAGCTCTTGTATTCCCAGCCTTATGATCCCAGCCAGATGATGAAAGATAGGAGAAAATGAGCCCAAGTCTACATCTCCAATTTAGGCATTAAGACAGGTGTTCAAGGGAGGCTGTGCAAGTTCCTCCAAGAGTATATTGATTACTTATATGTGAAAACAAATAACAAGTAACTGTGATGTGAATATCTGCATAAAAATTAATCCCACCTTATTCCTCTAGGAAGCTGAGGTAGACCTAGCATTGCATCTGAACCTGCTGTGTGCTGTCTGAAACACCCAAACACTTTCCAGAACTGATGAAAAATAATTAACAGTTCTGGTGTATTATTCATAATGTCACCTTCTCTGCCAAAGGGAGAGATGTGGTTTATGGTCTGGTGAGCTCTTTAGTCTTGTTTAGAGGAGGTTGTATAGCTTTGGTGTTGCTGTGTAATCACATCAGAAAAGGCAAAGTCTGAAAAGCATTATTCCCACTTTGAGAAAACACCACTGAGCTTTGAGATGCTCCCTAGCTCCTGGCGTGGCTGAAAAGCAACCTCCAGGGTCTCAGAACAGCTCCTGAGAAAGTTGTATTTCCTGAAATGAAGTTAGTTATTATATCTCTGAGGCACTAAAGTAGGCCTCCAGAGAGGATATTCTGACTGCTGACTCGGGAAGACTGTCATGAGGTGGCTACAGCTGCAGAGTAAATTACTATGTCGCAGGACACCAAAATGGCAATGCCTACCAGCCTTGCAATGCTGCTTACCAGCTGTAGATTTAATAAACATCTTATTGATTTTTTAATTTCATTGTCAAAGAAGCAGTTGATTTCAGCCTATGAAAGAAAAACAATTGTCTGGGAAAAAAACCAACCCACAAATAGAAGATACATATAACAACTTTGTTCAGGTAACGAAAAAAGGAAAGTGGCAACTTTTCCTGTGCCACCAATGCAGCCAGTGGGCACAGCACCTGCCCTAGCAGGCACCTGTGTTTCTGGAGCACATTGCTCAGCACAGGGAAGCTAGTAGGTAGTAGAAGGAAGAAAGAACCACGTATGTGGTGAGGACATCCTTGTGATTACACCTTGAGTACTCATATAGAATCATAGAATTATAGAATGGTTTGGGTTGGAAACGACCTTTAGAGGTCATCTAGTCCAACCCCCCTGCAGTGAGGAGGGACATCTTCAGCTAGATCAGGTTGCTCAGAGCCCCGTCCAACCTGACCGCGAACATTCCTAGGGATGGAGCCTTCTCTCCCTCTCTGGGCAACCCATTCCCATGTTTCACCACCCTCATTGTAAGAAAATTTTTCCTTATATCCAGTCTAAATCTACCCTCCTTCAGTTTAAAACCATTAGCCCGTGTCCTTTCACAACAGGCCTTGCTAAAGACATTGCCCCCATCCTTCCTATAGCCCCCCTTTAGGTACTGAAAGGCCTCAGTAAGGTCTCCCCGCAGCCTTCTCTTCTCCAGGCTGAACAACCCCAACTCTCTCAGCCTGTCCTCACAGGAGAGAGGCTCCAGCCCTCGGATCATTTTTGTGGCCATCCTCTGGACCCGCTCCAACAGGTCCATGTCCTTCTTGTGCTGAGGGCTCCAGAGCTGGATGCAGCACTGCAGGTGGGGTCTCACCAGAGCGGAGTAGAGGGGCAGAATCACCTCCCTCGACCTGCTGGCCACGCTTATTTTGATGCAGCCCAGGATACTGTTGGCCTCCTGGGCTGCGAGCGCACATTGTTGGCTCATGTCAAGCTTTTTGTTCACCAGTACCCCCAAGTCTTCTCCACAGGGCTGCTGTCAATCCCTTCATCCCCCAGCCTGTATTGATATCGGGGGTTGCTCTGACCCAGGTGCAGGACCTTGCACTTGGTCTTGTTGAACCTCGTGAGATTCACACAGGTCCACCTCTCCAGCTTGTCCAGGTCCCCCTGGACGGCATCCCATCCTTCTGGCCTGTCAACTGCACCACTCAGCTTGGTGTCATCTGCAAACTTGCTGAGGGTGCACTCGTTCCCACTGTCTGTGTCATTGATGAGGATATTAAACAGTACTCGTCCCAGTATGGACCCCTAAGGGACATCATTCATCACTGCTCCGCATCTGGATATCGAGCCATTGACTACTACCCTCTGGATGCCACCATCCAGCCAATTCCTTATCCACCAAACAGCCCACGCATTAAATCCATATCTCCACAGTTTAGAGAGTAAGGTGCTGTGGAGGACCATGTCAAAGGCCTTACAGAAGACCAGATAGATGACATCTGTTTTTCTTCCCCTGTCCACTGATGTAGTCACTCCATCATAGAAGGCCACTAGTTTGGTGAGGCAGGACTTGCCCTTGGTGAAGCCATGCTGGCTGCCTTCATGTGCCTTAGCAGAGCTTCAAGGAGGGTCTGTTCCATGATCTTCCCAGGCAGAGGTGACGCTGACAGGACGGTTGTTCCCAGTGTCCTCCTTTCTACCCATTATAAAGATGGGCACAATGTTTCCCTTCTTCCATTACCCAGGGACTTCACCTGACTGCCTGACTTTTTAAATACCATGGAGAGCAGCTTGGCAACTACATCAGCCATTTCCCTCACGACTCTGGGATGCATCTCGTCAGGTCCCATAGACTTGTTTATGTTCATGTTCATCAAGTGGTCATGAACCTGATCTTCCCTTACAGTGGGAGGGGCTTTATCTTCCTGGTCTCCATCTTGTGGTCCAACACAGAAGGGGTGAGGAGAGAGGTTACCAGTGAAGACTGAGGCAAAAAAGTTGTTGAGTACCTCCGCCTTCTCCTCATTTTTTGATACTAGGCCATCATTCTTGTTCATCAAGGGGGGTTATGCTTTCTTAAACCTTCCTTTTCTGGTTCATGTACCTGTAGAAGCCTTTCTTGTTATTCTTCACATACCTTGCCAAATTCAGCTCCAGCTGTGCTTTGGCCCTCCTGACCCCATCTCTACACAACTGAGCAGCATCCCTGTACTCTTCCCAGGATACCTGTCCCTCCTTCCACTGCCTGTGAAGCTCTCTCTTGCTCTTTAGTTTGACCAGCATGTCTCAACTCAGCCATGCTGGTCTCTTACCTTTCTTTTGTGATTTCTTACACCTGGGAACCAAGAGCTCTTGTTCTGTATGGAACACGTCCTTAAAGATCCACCAACTCTTGCCTGTTCCCTTGTCTTTGAGGTCTGTTTCCCAGGGGGTCCTGCTGACTAACTCCTTGAAGAGCTGGAATTCTGCTTTCCTAAAATGTAGGGTCCTGACTATATTCCTCACTTTTCCCATATCCTTCAGGAGTGTGAACTTCACAAATGCATGGTCACTGCAGCCCAGGCTGCCTCCAATCTTGACGTCACCAATGAGGTCACTTGCATTGGTGACCATCAGGTCTAGTGTTGCATCCCCTCAGGTAGGGCTGTCTATTACCTGGCTCAAGAATTTATCCTCAATGCCTTTTAGGAATCTCCTGGGTTGCCTACAGCTCACTGTGCCACTTTTCCAGCAGATGCTGGGGTAGTTGTCGTTCCCCAGTAGGACGAGAGCCTGCGAGCTTGGAGCCTCCTGGAACTGGAGGAAAAAGGTTTCATCAGTATGCTCCGCTTGATCAGGCAGCCTGCAGGAGACACCAGCCACAAGGTTCCCTTTGTTACCTCTGTCTCTGATTCTTACCCATAAGCTTTTGACCTGCTCGTGGTTATTCTTCAAGGACAGCTTTTCACACTGTATCAACTTCCTGATATAGAGAGCAACACCTCTGCCCCTCCTTCCTCACTTGTCCCTTCTGAAGACCCTGTAGACATCAATAGCCACATTCCAGATATGGGATTCATCCCACCAAGTTTCAGTAATGGCATATCATGGGATATATATAAATATATGTATATATCAAGGGAGGATATATATACCAAGTTTAAGTAATGGCATATCATATCCCATGTAATGGGGCAGTTGAAAAACAATAGGGCCTTTAACAATAATTTTTGGTTTTGGTTTTTCTGCAAAACCAGAGGGTACTGGTGATAGAGGATTAAATGCCAAACTGATGTGGTGATGTGGCTGAGATGGGATATGTTTCCACTGAAACATTGCCATTGTCAGTGGCATTTCTTGAGGGCAGGCATCAGTGCAAAGTAATGAAATCGCAGTGTTTGCCAGACACAGGATGCCCATTGGCAGTTCCACCTCTCCTACATGGTGCAGGTTCCCAAGAACTGTGTGAAGAGCTTCTCCCATCCAACACTAACTCCCACCGCTTTGGGACTGGCAGGACATTTTTGGGATGGAAGCTGCCACAGATGCACTGTGCTACCATAAATCTCATCCACCAGTGGGTTACTAATAGACAGACTGCTAACCCAACTGATGGAGGCAGTAAGCATGTTAACTGTACTCCTCTATTTGCAGCAGGATTGGGACTCATGGTGGAAGAGGTGTAGAAATGTCAGAAGCATGAGCAAGGGGCCAGACTGAGGGTCTGAAGGGCACAGGCACCTGCATTTAGGATGAAACTTGCCAGAATGAATCACTTCAGGGAGAAGAATAAATCTTTTGGCTCTTCTTTTTTGGAAAAAAAAAAGTAACACTTGCCTCTTTCAGTCATTTTTTACAAGTAAAAGACTTATGCAAGGTGGTACTGTTGTTCTTAACTCTGAATTGCTGTCTGCATCCCCCCTTTGCAAGGTGGATATAGGCAGGCTGCTAGCATGGTAGTACTGAAACACTATAGGCAATCATGCTGCCCGTGTCAGGACTGACCAGACTGCAGACCCTGCTGTCAGTGGTAGTGAATTTTTCTCGGTCAGCTTGAAAGCACCCGGTTCAGCCTGGCGTTGATGAGAGTCATGACTGCTCCATAGGCACTGCTCAGCTCTGCTTGTCCTCTTTGTGGGCTGGAGGTCTGAAACCTCAGTGAGCAGTATATACTGCTTATCTCCAAAATCAGACAGAGCTCTTTGTAGGGTACCCTCTTCATGCCTTACCATGCTAAAGGCTTATGGGAATCCTTGCTCAGCTTACTCTGGTACATGGATGGCTCAGAGCTACAATGGTAGTGCAAGGGGCTCCAGGCAGGTGTGAGGCCTGGGCACACCTCTTATCCCACTGTTATACCATGTGCTTTGCACTGCTACCTAACACCCTCCTCTAGGACCCGCAGCAACTTTCTTCGCTGCTTTCCCTTCAAGGCTATTCTGGACCGATTTACTATTAACTAACAAAACAGTAGTGAGGACAGAAACAAAAATGGAAGTATCTGTACCTTTTGAAAAGCTACAAGAGTAGACGACATGTCAGCTTGAATTTTTCCTTGCTTCAGAGTACCTTTGGTTTTATAGCTCTTATGCTGAACATGACATGCATTTTATATTTTACACGCTCGAATACATGCCTAACTTCAGAAGACTGTTCCCATAATTGGAGTTAAGTCTGTGTTTAAGTATGTTGCTTAATCAGTGACCAAAGGCTAATGCAGAAACACTGATTCATTATATAATAAGAATTACTAACACCTTAACACACTAATAAACTGCTAATTGGTTTCTGCCTATTTGCACTGATAGGATTTGAGAGAAAAACAGTATACTTGCAAAACAATTTGGGATCCTTATTAAGCAGAAATGAGTGGACTTGCCTTAACTTATTATGTTTGACCAGAAAAATGATGTTTGTTTTTGTTTTTACTGATGGTCTAATTAATTGTGTCCAGGTTAGGTGGAAAGCTTTTTATATCAGCTAGTGCCTTACACATTAAGAAAATTTTGAAAGCAAGTTTTTTCACCAGCTCGCTGTTTGGTGGTATGGTTCTGGTTGGTGTGTATGCTTGACAGATGTGAACCTGGAATCTTACTGGGGTTTTCTTTCAAAAATAATTAAAAAGTAGTGAGGTCTGCTGTGTTTTCTGTGCACAAGCAAGGAAAACTTGAGCCTGAAAACCAAATTTTCCTGCAAACCTTTGTACCATGGAAAGGGCATCAGCCCAAACTCACATTATCTAGAATTTGTATTGGAGCTGAGCATGCCTAGAAGTGTTAAAATCAGGATCTTGTATTTGTTGTCCATTTAGGACAGACATAAATGTATTCGGTTTCTAGATTTCAACCTTTTTTTTCCACTTTTTGAGGGCATTTTGACCAAGCCTTTCTCTTTAGGAATGTTACAGTAAAATCAAGCTCTGTGCTATCTCTTATTTTGCTCCCTGCAGGAATATTCCCTTCCTTCAGCCACCAATGGGTTGCTGGTTGGATTTTCTGCCTTTGCCCTTTGCTTCTTGCCATATTGAACCCCATCTGGTCAGACACCTTAAAAATGTAATGTGCTAGTGTTCTAGTTCTCTTTATACCACACAGGTATAAGCATAGGAGAAATCAATGACCTGGATTTATAAGCCGTCAGAGAGAGAAGATGAGAAAGTATGGGGAAACAATACACCTAGGCAAATAGAGCAGGAGGGAGTTATTCTGGGCCTAAAAGATAAATTGTTTTCATCTTCAGTAGCAACTGGTCTCAATTTTCATTGAGGTAGTTTGAAATGATTTTTAACGAGAAGTGGAAGGACTGAGAAACAAATTTTTCAGCAATTCAGATTTGTTAGACCTGCAGAGGATATCAAAAAGATAAGGGAGAAGGAACTTTTTTGCACTTAATGTATTCTATAAAGAGCTTTTGTACTAGACTTGAGACAGGGCCAGAGTGATCCTGAGACTCTATAACAAGAAGATGCAGGAATTCCTCAGGAGGGCAGGTTCTGCCTTCCTACTGGTAATGGATGCATGAAAAGGCTAGATTTCATCACATCCATATAGCTGAAATTTCACTGTGGCAGTCTGGAAGCAAATAAAGCCATAACACTGTTGATGAGCTGTGTCCAGTTGTGTTTAGAATTAGGTGAAGATTCACCCTGATCCAGTTAGACCCTGTACTCCTGGGAAGAAGTGAGGTATTTTTATCCTACAGAATTTTTTAAAGGTTTCAGTGGTAATCCTCTTCCAAACTGCGGTAAGACTAAGATCTTCTGGCATGAAAAAATGATTGTCTTGTCCACCCAGAAACAACCAGTAGTTCCTGTGTCCAGACGTATCTCTGAAGTTCCAGTCCCTGGGACTCTAATAGTTAATTATTCACAGAAATTCAAACAGCATTAAGCATGAAGGTAGGCCCTGAGGATACAAGTACTGGAGTTATCAGAGCTCTCAGCAGAGCAAGGTGTTGGACCAGATGAGCTTCAGATGCCCTTTCCAGTTGATACCATTTGATGATGCTGTTATTGTTAAGAACAGGCAGCTGAAGTCTCATCTTGCAATTCCTGTGTGAAAACTCAGACCAGCAAGATCTTGGTTACTCTGAACTGGGCAGGTTTTGAGAGAAAGTATTTCTTCAGAAAATTCCTTCTCATCTTTCATACTGCATGCTCAGCTGTGTTTCAGCTAGGCCTGTTCCCTGCGGGCAGCTCTTAACCAGTGCTTTGATGATCCAGGTGTTTATCAGAATTTAAGTCTGGGTAGGTCACAATCTGCTGTTACAATTAAAAATGACCTTGCCTAAATCTTTGTGCATTTGGTGTCTCAGCCCCACATGCTGTAAGCAGGGCTCCCTATGGTAGGATGGGATTTATCCCTAAGTCTGTGTAGTGCCCTGTCCTAATCATTTTGAACCGTGTCTACTGAGCTGGCCCTGTAATGCTGTCTGACATAAAGGGATTGTTCTGGCAAGCAAGATGGAGTCTCTGAATTGTTGACTTTTTCCTTTTTATATGGACGTGCATTGCTCTTTCTGGCAGATTATTTACTTGTAAGTTGGAAGAAAACACCACGAGAGAAGCACAGCTTCTTAGTCTATTCAGCTCCTGTCTATTCAGGCTTCAAGGTGTTTGTGATCTGTTGCAACAGTGAGGATACTAAGAATCTACACTTGCTTAGCAAGTGTCTTACAGGTAGCTGTACGTTCCCTAAATATTGTTTGCCTAAGCTTTGGTACCTGATAACCAGCTGAACAATTTGCTTCAGGCTTCCACTCACCTCTGCATAACTTGTATTGCACTCACCAACACCAAAACTGCTGACATCTGCTGCAGTGGCTACGGGCTTGGAAATTACATCAAATACAGCTTGCAGGATGTTGTCAGGAGAGATCCTCACAGGTGTTTCTGGGTCTTATTTCAAGAAACTGCCTGAGATGAGGTTAGTCATCATATTCCTCTGTAAGCGTACTGCATGAGGGACTGGACCAGTCCTGACATACTTTTAGCAGTGACATTTCAGGTTTGACACATTGTAGATGTGCTCTTCCCTTCAAATATTAGTCATGGACCCTAAGAACATTATCTGGCTTTTCTGGATGATGTGCTTTTCTGTCACGTACCATCCTCAGCACCCTCAATTACCTTCTAACTGCATGTTGCAGATGTGATGGTTTCCTTTACCTAAATATCATACATACAGAGGTCCAGTCCCTTCTTGGTGTTAGAGAACTTCACTCCTTTGAAGAGTTTCTGAAGCCCCTGTGACATATATATTGTACACAAATGAGATTCATGCCAAATAGGCAATACAAAACCTCTGTTTTCTTTCACTGGTCCTGGTTTAATCTGCACAGACCTTGTACTATACAGCATACAGTACAGGTCCTGTTAAATCTTACAGACTGTGCTGCTTTTGCAGCTTGTCAAGTGTTTTGAATCATCTTTGGTGAATTTTCTGCCCCTCCACCTACTGAGGAAAGTGACCCTGAGCCATTCCAGTCATGGGCTGAGGTTCTTTTTTGGGAAAGTTTCCAGGTTTCCTGTTATAATCCAGATGACAAAAGCTTTGCTTTGAATATAAAAAGACTATTGCAGATACAAAAGTATAGATGCCACCTCTCCTGAGGAGTTCTGCAATTCAGCAGTAATCTCAGGAATGACAGACTGATCACCTTTGCTTAGGATCTATTTCCTCTGTTTTCATCAACGCTGTCTTCCAGTGAGGTTACTCCTGTTTTTTCCAGTAATCTGACAGACCTCACCTTTCGTGGCCTCTTCATCATAGCTGCCTCTGCCCTGCTCCCAGATTCAGAGCACTTGCCCCACATATATCTCAGTGCCATACAGTCAGATCCCAGAGTGAGCTCCCTTCCTTACTGCTGCTCACTTACTTCAGACTACCTGCTTCACAGTTAGCAAAGACATTTCTGTTTATTATTCTGAAGTATGGGCACTTTTTCCATTTCTTTATAAGCACTTTCTCTGTGCCTTTGTACCTTCCAGATAGTAAGGAGGCACATCAAGCATAAAGCTTGATTTCTGGCATTTTATTTATTCTCACTTCATTCAGAGGCCATTTTCATTAACTACTGGAACAGAACTCTGCAGTGTTGAATCTTTTCTCTGCTATTGCAGCAACCTATTCCATCTTGTCTCCTCTCCCACCCCTCCATGCTGTGGGGTTGACTTTTCCCCCTGGCTATTTGTGTTGGCACCTCAGGCAATAACATTTCAGCCCCAACATTCTTTCCAGGTCAGGAACAGCAGGGATTTTTCCTTCTGACTGCTTCTGATAATTTCCTACAATGTGAAAGGAGAAGTGTGTGCTCTGAGCTCCCAAACGGGCACTGATTTACATGTTTGGAGTTAGAATTCTAGACAGCATTTGACTAATGACATTTTGAAAGTGCAAATATGTTGTTTGTTTTTTTTTTTAACCCATCTTCTGTCATCCTTCAACAGAAAATCAAAATATCTTGCAGGTGGGAGCTAGCTCCCATGGCCTCTGGGCATAATAGGTTGTCAATTATTATTTTTTGAGATCTAATGTTGAGAAAGGCAAGTACCTCGTAACAAAGCTTCAGGGGTGGGCTCCTTTAGGTGAAGTTCCCAGCTGTAAATTAAAATGTTATTTACTGTCCATGTAGGAAAGTAGTGTAAGAAGACTAAGCACAAGACCCTGTGAAATGAAAGTGGGATTTTGTTTTACAAACCTCTGTGTAAGTTGCTTCTACCCACTGACACTCTCACATGCACGTATTCCAAAACAGCAAGACATATAGGCAAGTTTTCTAACTGTTTTCTTTCCCAGTTTTAGATATCTGTGCAGCTGTGGTCCCTTGTCCTTTTGGGAGAGCTGGGAGAAGAACAGCATGTGCACCAGGCTGTACTTCTGTTGCCATCCTCCTGGCACCAGAGGGTGGCTTGATCAAAGCAGTGTCCCCGGTCTTGGTGTAAACAACACATTCCTCTGTGTCTACCAGCTTTATCACTTATAGTCATGTCCTTGGTAATGAGCACAGGCCATTTTTTAACCCTCGCTCTTTTTTCTTCCTCATTCTTTCACACACATATTTCCACTTTATTTTAGAACTGTTACAAATCTCTGTACCTCCTAGTAGGTATCAGCATAGCTTGCAGGTGGAGATCTTCAAAGGATACCATATGGCAGGTTTTCTCACTAACTAAGCATAGCCCCATGTCACACACTAATGCCAGTACAACCCCATTTTGGGTATCTCACTGGTACTTGTTCTCACAAAATACTGAGTAGCATTTTATATTCTTTAAGAAGCCATACATTCCTGATACTTGTGGAAGGTGTTAGTTCTGGAGGAGGATGGTCTCCTCCAAGAAAAACAACTGAAAATTAATTTGCAACAGTGTGCCAGTAGGAAGCCACACTTCAGGTTGGTTTGTTTGCTGTGTACACCAAGAACTGGCTTCTCTGCTGGAGCTTCAGCCAGGATATGAAGCAGTCACGACCGCCTTTGAGATAAGACCTGCCTGGGTTGAGATCCAGAAAACTCATTCTACATACATAAGTAAACAGTCCCTTGAGGAACAGGCACATTGTGCCATCTGCTGTCTCCAGCCCAGCAGAGGCATGCTGATCATTTTCATCAAACAGAAACGTTGGAGTGGTACAGCAAATAATAATACTTTCAATCTGTTAGCAAAGCTTTCTTCATGCTTTAAAAAGTTCTCTCCTTTTGGTCTCTTGCCTTAATCTTTTGGGGATCATCATTAGGCCTGTATTTATTTTAAAAACTGCTCCTGTTTCTGCTTGTATGAGTGTAGAAGCATATTTCTTGAACATGGAGCTCAAAAGATCTCATTGATGAGCAGCTGGGCTTCCAGAGACAGTCATGATGAAGTCCTGGTGAAACATATGCTCCAAAGACCTTACATGAAAGATACCTGTTTTATTTTATTATGAATAAAGCTTACAGAAAAAGGACTCTGACACTAAGTATAATGTAAGTAAACAAATTACATACAAAGAAAATTCTAGCAGTGGAGTTATTCTATGGTTTTGTATAAAGACATATTATCTTTATTAGCTGTAAAAACAAAATTAGAATCATCTGCAGGATTTTGTGGTAATTCATTTAATTTCCTGTTTTCTGAATTATTTGACTTCTAGAGGATGATTGTTAAGAGAGGATGAAAAAAACATCAACTGCTTTTCTTTGAAGATGGTACAGGAAACTCAAGAAATTTAAGTTTCAAAGATTAGCCAGTTCATAAGAGGAATATATTTTACCAAGTCCATGTATGTTCCAAATAGCGAACTGATTCTTGACAGAGCTGTGGCGACCAGCAGCCTCCATCTGTTTAAAAAAAAATGAAGAAATAATGTTCTTCCCATATGTTGAGGGCCAGGGAAAAAAGGGATATATAAACGGTTGTGTAACAGTGTCAGAAAATAGGCGCCTGCCACCTTTAATGTATCAAAATAGTTGCAGTTTTCTCCCCACCACTGCCTCTCAGTCCCACCTCCACCCTGATGTAAAGATCAGGTCTTCACTGATGAGTTCTTCCCCATCAAAGCATTGCAACTGTTTTCCTTCCCACACCCCAAATCTAGAGCCAGAAATCTCCCCTTCAGGGAAACACAAGCATGTTGTTGGGGAGTAGTGAAGCCATCGCATCAGGTTTGCCCACGAAACATAGGTAAGGGGTTTACCTCTCAGCATACATATCTTCAGTAGCTCTGCCTGGTCCTTGTGGAGTCCCTGGGCCTGTATAGACTGTGGTCTCACTCCTGTTACTGGTCTCCAGCTAATATGCCTTCCTCTGGCTTCTGGAGTGCCTCAAAAGGAAGCAATAAAAATGCAGCAGCATGAATGGGCCACATATAAAGGCTAATCCTGATAAGGGCTTTGGAAACATTCACGCAGTTTCCTCTTAAAGGCTTAATGCAACAGAGAGAAATAGTGGTGTCCGTAATGAACATGGCTTTATTCCTGCATCACCTGCTCCCAGGCCCCCATAACTCAATCCTGTGATCCATTCAAGTTTCAGGGTTAGAAGGCAGGAACCTGAGCACAATCTTGCAAATGCATTCAGCTCCCCTCCAGCTGCTAAACAGTTTCAACAGCCACTCCCTCTAAGCAAAGTGAATCTTTCAGGGGCTAAGACCAGAAATTATCCAACATTACCACCACTTTGGATGTTGAGGGAATGACCTAGCTGCCACCTTCAACAAATGCCAAACGCCTGACTCAGAATACATCCTTCTGCATAGGCTTCATCTTTGCTCCTGGGGAAGAAAAGCAGCCAAGGAAGAGGAAGTTTCCTCAGAGAACAGCTTTTATCTAACCTCAAAGGCAAGATCTTCAGAGAGCAAAGGATTAACGAGCTCATTAGCAAACAAGTTGCAAGCTGCTACAGACAATAGCAATATCTGATTTCAGGCACTGAAACCTTTTGATTCCTCTCTTATTTGTAGGCCAGATCCCTTGAGCTATCTACTTCCAGGACCACGCCTTAACTGCCTGGCTGAAATGTAGGCCTAGTGCATGCAGATGAACTGCAGTTTCAAGAAAGCTGGGCCAGGGGACATGCAAGTGTCTCAGTGCTGAAAACCTAGAAAAGATGCTGTGACCTTCCAGTCCGAGCTTTTCTATAAGTCAGGCCAGAGAAGCATCCTGAATTATTTTCAGCTTGTGTTGCAGCAGACCAGTTGGAAGACCAGCCCTCTCCATGTAGATGGAACCACCACAAGATTGCAAAGAGGTCCCAAAACCTAAATATTCTCCCTATTAAGAATACAGTGTCATATTTCTGGTTGAGTTTATCGCACTTCAACATGCAGCCATTGAAGCTGCCTATACCATTCTCTGCCAGAATAATGGAACATCCTATTTCTGTGTTCTTACAAGTATTCCTAGACTGTCATCAAGAACATCCAAACCCCTCTTTTTTTGCTAAGCTGCACAGATTTGAGCTCCTGCAGTCCTTTACTAGAAGGCATTTTCCAATTTGTTAGTTATTCCTAGCTCTGCTCTGACAGCCTCTAGTTCACCAGCACCCTTCTTGAACTGCAGGCATCAGAAGCCAGCTGATCACTCCAGGATTTGCACCGATGTCAAAGACAGACATGTGGCAACTTCTTTGCAACTGGATGCAGACCAATTTTCACCTACTCCATTAGCTCTTATGGCCCCCATGTCACACAGGGAGTTTGTGATTAGCTAAGTGTCTTCCATGACACCTGTCCTTCCTCAAACTGCTGGGACAAGCTCCCTTATTCTGCAAACCTACACTATGTTTTGCAGTCTTCAATGGATGATTTGCCATTTAGCTGTATTCAAATGTACTCGGTTTGCTTACCCACACAGTCAGCCTGTCTAGGTTCCACATGGTAATATCTTTATTTTGCACTCCTTTGCATTCAGGGATATCTTTTTACCATCTGTGCTGCTAACAGACAGTGTAATAGAATATAAAAAGAGTATTAGTTATTCCATCCAGGAATAGCACAGAGGGTGACTACCTTTCAGCTCCTTCCTTCCCTTTATTCTCTCTCTCTTGTAGCTGCTGCCATTTTGGCTAAGCATAAAGACTGTTGCAAAAGAGGACAGTGCACAGTAATGCAGATGGAAAGGAGGGTGCTTTGGTTTACAGTGAGTGTGGACGCAAGTGGACGGGATCTACTCCAGAGCTTCTTCTCAGCGCTCATTCCCACACAGTTCACCGGAGGCAGTTCATGGACGCAGGGATGGCCACCTTACACAGCTGAAGCATTTGAACTTCCTTTCCTCTTGAGGTGGTTTTTAAGCTAGCTAACTTGTTAGCTGCAGCAGCTAACCATGAGGGCTCACCACTGCCATGCTCATCCAGGCTCTTTAGAAAGCCTTAGGTTGCTGTGACTGCTGTGCTAATGACATCCAAGGCTGTCTCTGCAACTGTCATAGCCTCAGTTGTGTGTTATATACTCAAAGGCCATGCTGGATTCAGTAATGCTTTATTTTTTAAGGCACTAAGCACCTTGCAGAATTCGAGTCTGTAAAACATACTTCAATGTCTTTTCTCATTTGCCTTTTGACTACCAAGGGAATTAATTAGCATCAGCATGAGTGTAAGAACTGTGGAAAGCAGAATGAGCCATATGAACTTTCTCAAGTCTGTTCAGCTCCCAGAGAGTTCTCATCACAATTCATCCAAATGTCATCCTTGGTTTGCTTCAGAAACCTACTATTCCTGTGTGTTTAAAATGATCCTGTGGATGTGCTGTTCATCTGAGCTAATTAAAGCCTATAGACTAACAGGCACATTTTGCTCCTTTTACTGTCAACAAATGCTGGAGAGGCTAAATGTGCAAAGATATGTAGTAGATCTTGGGGTTATATTGACACAACTTTATTTGCAATAAGAGGGGTAGATCTGAGCTGGTACTGTTTACTGCAAGTACAAGTTTAACTGTTTGGGGTTTTTAAATTTTGAATATTTATTATGTATATATTCAATATATTCAATAATTGAATATTTATATATTCAGTAATAACCTAATAATTTTAATTCCAGAAAGGGGGAAGGAGAAATATATTACATTTTCATCTTTTAAAATAGTTTCACTCTTATAAAACAGTTAATATTGAATAGGTTAATGTTATAATTTGGTTTATTAACTCTTTCAAAAGATTTTTTAATTAAAATCTCTGGGGGTTATATTTGAAGAATGCTGACCAGGCATTTATTATATGTCTGCCTTTATAAATCTCCAGTGATTGGCTAACTAAATCTATGGCTTTGAAAACTCACTTTTTATTCTCTGTAATGGGTTATTAAGCAAATAAAACAATGCAGAAATCTAGTCCAGAAGCTGCCACTGTATGCCCTATTCCCCTTTTTTTATTGTTGTCACTACTTTCATAACATATTAAAGACTGCAATAGTTTGAATGCAAATACATGCAAGGCTATTTTAACAGCCAAACCCAGAGCATTGGGTTTGAGATTTCCTATGAGATTTAAGAAAACTGCCACATTTCCTTTGAGATTTAAGGAAACTGTTCCTAAATTTTTCTTGCGTCTAGGTACAGGTTCATCTGTGATCTTCTATTGTTATCTACATTTTGCCCTGTTGGCTGCAACACTTCACAAACTCTCTGCGATGGCATCCAAAGCAACCCTGACCTGGAAAAAAAGAGTATTTTTAACTTTCCCTAGTTCAGTGTCCCATGAGATTAACTAGACTGGAAAGGCAGACTTGTCCAAATGAACACTGGTCTATATTTGTGTTAGAGAAATGATAAAGGCTTATAAAGCAAAGGGATATGCTTAAGATCACCTTATGAAAACACTTTGATGGCCTTTTCAGTTAGTCTTAACTTTCAAACATTTTGAAAACTGCTGATGTCTGAGAAGTTTGATGTTCCTGCCTGCAGCAGGGACACAGCTGAATGGTTTAGTATGGGAGGAAGCAAAGGGTGTTTTTGTCAGAAAATGCTGAGTGTTTATACAATAATCAGCCCTGCTCAGATGGCACATCTGCTTTTTCAGAGACTGGCAGAAATGCAGTCATACCAGCAACATTTTGTCCCCAGAACCGCTTGAGAAAGAAAAAGAAAAAACGCCAACCCATACAAATATGGTCACTGTCTCCACCTGGAGGGAAAATGCTGCCTGACATAACCAACTCATCCCATAGCACAAGCCCCACTCCTGTCCACAGAATGGGGCAGCCCACTGGGAATAGGAGAGCCTCCAGAACCCCTCTGTGGAGATTTCCTCAGCAGCATGAAGAAGAGACTGTGTGGAAAACAGGGAATTCAAAATATTTGCCAGAAGCCCCTGGAAAGCCAGGCACTACCCACTTCAGGTG
The DNA here is from genome assembly GCF_963921805.1 of Phalacrocorax carbo. Classification (NCBI taxonomy): domain Eukaryota; kingdom Metazoa; phylum Chordata; class Aves; order Suliformes; family Phalacrocoracidae; genus Phalacrocorax; species Phalacrocorax carbo. The sequence goes on along the minus strand of NC_087548.1, from coordinate 26,739,481 downwards.
TGGTGTCAGTTGTTCTTTTTTACTGACTGGGTAACACAGGCCTAAGAAAAGCACTACTTCCATTTAAATAACAAGTGTAATTTCTAATTGCTCTGAAATTCTTCTGGTTTCCAAAGGACTGCAGTAGGAATGTAGTTTCTGTATTCCTCAAGAAGTTGTCTTGCCACTTGATGATAAATTCTTCCCATATTTCTTCCCTTAATAGTTTCTTTAGGGAACTTTTTCCTCTCTTTTTTAAGTCTGTAGGCTGAGGTACCTCTAAATCACACCAGTGCTCTTTATCATTGCCCACCAGAACAGTTAGCCTCAAAAGAGTTTGACCCAAGGTCCTACAGGCCTGTGCCAAGAGTGTGAACTGCTTGCTTATGCTGTAGAACAAAAGTCCCCACAAAAAGCTTCAGTAGACCCATGAACCAGAGTTAAATGCTTATTTGCTACCAGATTACATTTCTCAGTCTGCATGGAAAAGGAAGACTGCAGTCCTGTTTGGTCTCCCAGCAGAGTTTGATATGTGGGGGATGGAGAACCCTCCTTAGTCGGTCAGAACAGCAATTGCTGAAGAGAGTCAAGTGAATTAAAATGTGCCTAAACTCCCAACTTGACAACCCATGAAATGCATCCTCCTGCAAGTCACAGTGTTACCCAAGCCTCTCTGATACCACAGGGCTGTTCAGATCAGGAGCAGAGCTCTGCAGTGAATGCTGCGCATTCGGGGCACAGATCAGCAAAGTTCAGTAGGCTAGATGCTTGGGTGAACTGGGGCTTTTCTGGAAACAGCTCAGCAGAAGATTAATCTTTAACCTGATTCTAAGTCAGGAAGACATACTGTCTCTAATGAGAAGACATGCCATGTTGCAGTGCTCTCTGTGTGCTCTCAGAGGCCCTGGGGACCTCACCAGCAGTCACAGGGAAGGCAACACGCTGAAGTGGAGCATGAAGCTTGCCTTTGGGCTTTGGTTTTTGTTTCTCTTGTCCATTTGCCTGGAGAGAATGTTACTGGAAGCAGGGAAGCAAAATGGGAAGCCAATGGAGCAGAGTAGAGACAAGGGTTAGAGCTGCTGCTTTTATCCGCAGGGGAATTCTACAGTGCAAAAATATGTGAAACCAGTGAATTTTAGCTGCCAGTTTGTGAGAATTTGTCATACTGGTTTTGAAATTCTATGAGGCAGGGAGGGCTGGCCACACCTCTGGACGAACAGCCATGCAAACAGGAGGCTTGGCCTCACAGAGGTGTACTGGTATGCAGTAGCTGGATGGCCTGGATCTGCAGCAGGAAGGACTCCAGTATCTCACAGCCTGGGATGTAGCTGTGTGCACAGCCCCAGCCTACCACTTAACCATACCTCAGCTGCCCAGTGTATGTGGTGTGTGTTTTGTGGCTCTCAGCCACACTCAGAGGTTGATATGAGGTTTCCAGGGTCATGAATACTGGCTGTATGTGCCACTTTGGGTGTCATTTAGATGTCTCCACTGTCAATGGGAGATGAAAATCAAAACAGAGATGAGTTGAAGCTGAGATAATACCTTAGAGGCAACAGCATCTAAAAACCCACATTAGGAAAGATCTTAGCTGTGTGCTCACACCAACCCTGCATGGTTAGCAGTCTGGACATACACATGCTGGCCCAGAAGTTTCAGGGTCCTGCTGTTGTCATGAAGCCAGTGTGTGAACCTGCATGATCATACCTATGTTCAGCATTTCAGTGTGAAGAAAGCCCAGGTTCATCTTGGTCTTTGTGGTTTCCAGGGGGTAATGTGATGACTGTTATGTCAAAGGATGTTCAAGGTTGCCTGTTGGTCTGGCCTGCTGAGCGTTTGGGTGAGAGTCACACTTTGAAATGGTTCTGCGATGGGTTTACTCTCATCTGCCAGAGCTTCTCCAGCAAAAGAAGAAGCTCAGTGTTTAGTGAGCAGCAGATCATGGCTGCCTGAGGAGTACTGCACTGACTTTTGGCCAGTGTGTTTCATGTAAGCCCAGCCATGCCTGTCACATACAGACGTGCTTGGGCAGTGCTGTCCCCGAGGCAATGCCTCCACCTAGCCTCTCTCCAGAATGGGAGCTGCTAGAGTTCCAAACTATTTCAGCTGGACTGCACCTGTGCAAGGTAGTAATATTTACTCATGTCAATAGCAACCACCCCATCACTTGTCATCTCTTGCAAATGAAGCAGGACAGTATTTGGATGAGAGCTCTCCAAGGACATCTTACATGCCACAACTTGTGGTGGCACCGGCTAACTAAGCAAAGTCCACTTTAAAAGAGCATGATGGGATTGTGCTGCATGAGAATCTGTCTTTGACATGAGGCATGAAAGAGAAGTCCTCGCTGCTTATTGCTGTTCCTGTTTCAGGCGTGCCTTTTTCTCTGCAGGAGTGAGTGTCTAGTAAAGCTTTGCATCAGCATGTGAGCTTGGATTTTCTGGCTGGATTCCAATGCAGGCAGTTACCATCTACCTCTGCAAACTTTCCATGCTGTTTCAGTTGGCTACAGAATGATTTTCATTTCATGTTCAAATCTGATTTAAATAGTTATTTGAACACTTGAACAATTCCTTTATTTCACACCCAGTGGTGGGTGAAAGGATGTTATGTAGCATATACTTAGATCCAGTTCAGTGGAAGCTATTACCGTCACTACTGGGGTTGAAACACCGAACAAATCCTGAACAAGTTCTGAAGGAAGCAAGCCAGCCAAACTGGAAAATACTTCATTGTAAAACATTGTGTAGGGCTTATAGTGTCCTACTCAATATATCCAGCAGCTTGTGACAGAAACCTATAGTAAGTCCAACACATTATTAATAGTAAAAGTTTAGTTCTTGAAAAGGGTACTTGTGCTTATGCTAACCATAAGATATGAGATCTGTTTACCAAAAACAAGCTGGTTTAACACACAGCTTAGTCTCTACAACAGTGGCCAAACCTCATTCTAGATACCTACAATTTTCTGGCACCCACGAGAGGACAGACTCCTCCTCAGCTACTTGAGTTCCCTCATTTCACCAAGTAAACTTTTTCTTTCTCTTATATTCCAGTTGTTGAAATTCATTTGCCACCCTCTACTCAAAACTCCATTTATTCTTTTCCTCCCACTTTTCAGAACTGTCATGGTTATCAGCTAAGCAATGTACAATGTAGATTTTTGCAATCTGATGTCATCTTGCTTGGCATATGCTACACCCTCAAATAAGCTGTTGTGCTGAATAACGTACCATATGTATATCTCCCAGGTCTCCCCAGCATTGTGAAGACATATCAGTGCTCTGATTGTGTGCCACTCAAACCAGGATTTTTGCCCTTGTTGTGTAGAGCTTCCAAGTCTGGTGTTACTGACTGGAATAAAATCTTCAGCTTACCCTCTCTTCTCTGCAGCATACTGCTCTGCCTATCAAACCCTGAAAAGGTTCTGGGAAAAGCCTACTCTGATGATCTGCTGAAGAAAGAGATTGCACTTGCTTATATACACCCACTTGTCCTCTAACACTTAAGGTGCTGCTTTGGGTGGGTTTTTGCTTGCATGTGCTTTGTGTGCATGTAGGTTGGGAAGTGGAGTGGAAAGAAAACACAGCAGTGAATTTCAGCCTTCCACAGGTAGCTCAACAGAAAGAGATTAATACTCGAAATGGTCTTCCCATAAGGATTCGAATGGCATGCTAGTAGAGCCTCCTTTCCCTGGCTGCAGTGCAGAACTAGATTGGCTTGCCAGAGTCATTGCAGAGCCACTTTCCTTGGAGGTTTTTTAGGACTTGGCTGGACATGGCCCAGTCCAACTTAGGAACAGTCCTGCTCTTAGTGGGGAGGGACAAGGAACCTCCAGCAGTCCCTTCCAGCCAACACTGTGGTGGTGTCATGTGCCAGAGTCTGACCACCCTGGTCTAGGAGGCTGCAGACCACAGCCCCCAGGCTGGGGGAAGGAGAGAAGAGAGTTACCCAGAGTGGCCAGAGCAGGCAGGATGGTACCACCGTGCTCCTGTTCCAGCTACATGCCATGGCTGGGCCTTGGATTACCTCGAAATGACCCTGCAGGGAATGATCCCCACCTGGAGACAATGGAGCAGGCAGCCACTCCTCCCAAGGGCTCCTCCCTTTCTCCAGGGTTTGGGCATCCTGTTACAGACATCTTCCTAAAGACAGCCCTGAGCGGGACTGCCTTGCCCCCTGCACAGCATGCTCCAGATAAGCCATGGGCACGTCTGGGCACTGAGGCAGCAGCCATGGCACTGCTTACACTGAGCCAGATACTCACCTGAGTACTGGACATTTTTTCTGCCTTCTCAAAGAGCTGTATAATGAGCAGACCCAAGATGCTCCTGCAGTGCAAGGGACTGCAAGTAGTGCTATAGCACACCAAGTGCCTGCTCAGATGGAGCCTTTCATTTTAACTGAGGTCTCTAAAACATCTCATTTTCAGAGAGACTTCTTACAATATCTTTTCTTGGAGGAACACAATAATGAGTGCACGTAGAATAGTGCTCTCCAATTATTACTCAAGAGCAGAAGCATCAGCTCTAATATGCCACGTTTATTTTTCACCTTTAACTTTTTTTGCGTGCATGTTACTGGCATGTGTTTAACTGATTCAAATTTAAAGCTTCTGAATCCATTAAAGGCAACTGGAATCTGATCATCATTGTGGTATCTGTTTTACAGTTAGCAAAACATTCTGTTTTTTCTGGATCCCATTTGCACCCTGGGAAAACACTAGGGACAGATGGTTTACTATCCAAGTTTTACAAGTGGTTAAGATAGGAGTAGGCACCCTGTATGCTGCAAATGTTTATAGAGGTTAAGCATAATCAGCTCCTGCTAGTCCCTGCCAACTGAATTAATTTAGTGGTGAACATGGAGAAAAAGCCTAAGGAAATACAGTTTTATTAATATTTTACATTTTCTACACAGTATTTAAGATCACACCTAAAGAACTGACAAAAGAATCCTATGTCTAGAGCAGAGACTTTAGTTTTCATGTTAGGTATTTACCAGTACTGGTGACTAGCAAAATAAATCTTTAGCTTCATTTTACACTGCAGATGGCAAAGGCTCTTACAACAGTTTTTGGTGACAGATACTCTATCTGGAGTACTTTTTTGTTGACTCTGATCTATTAGCACAGACAGAAAAGTAATGGAACATTTTATTTGCACAGTCGTTCTTTGCAGCAACTGAAAATATATCATAGAATCATAGAATGGTTTGGGTTGGAAACGACCTTTAGAGGTCATCTAGTCCAACCCCCCTGCAGTGAGGAGGGACATCTTCAGCTAGATCAGGTTGCTCAGAGCCCCGTCCAACCTGACCGTGAACGTTCCTAGGGATGGAGCCTTCTCTCCCTCTCTGGGCAACCCATTCCCATGTTTCACCACCCTCATTGTAAGAAAATTTTTCCTTATATCCAGTCTAAATCTACCCTCCTTCAGTTTAAAACCATTAGCCCTTGTCCTTTCACAACAGGCCTTGCTAAAGACATTGCCCCCATCCTTCCTATAGCCCCCCTTTAGGTACTGAAAGGCCTCAGTAAGGTCTCCCCGCAGCCTTCTCTTCTCCAGGCTGAACAACCCCAACTCTCTCAGCCTGTCCTCACAGGAGAGGGGCTCCAGCCCTCGGATCATTTTTGTGGCCATCCTCTGGACCCGCTCCAACAGGTCCATGTCCTTCTTGTGCTGAGGGCTCCAGAGCTGGATGCAGCACTGCAGGTGGGGTCTCACCAGAGCGGAGTAGAGGGGCAGAATCACCTCCCTCGACCTGCTGGCCACGCTTATTTTGATGCAGCCCAGGATACTGTTGGCCTCCTGGGCTGCGAGCGCACATTGTTGGCTCATGTCAAGCTTTTTGTTCACCAGTACCCCCAAGTCTTCTCCACAGGGCTGCTGTCAATCCCTTCATCCCCCAGCCTGTATTGATATCGGGGGTTGCTCTGACCCAGGTGCAGGACCTTGCACTTGGTCTTGTTGAACCTCGTGAGATTCACACAGGTCCACCTCTCCAGCTTGTCCAGGTCCCCCTGGACGGCATCCCATCCTTCTGGCCTGTCAACTGCACCACTCAGCTTGGTGTCATCTGCAAACTTGCTGAGGGTGCACTCGTTCCCACTGTCTATGTCATTGATGAGGATATTAAACAGTACTCGTCCCAGTATGGACCCCTGAGGGACATCATTCATCACTGCTCCGCATCTGGATATCAAGCCATTGACTACTACCCTCTGGATGCCACCATCCAGCCAATTCCTTATCCACCAAACAGCCCACGCATTAAATCCATATCTCCACAGTTTAGAGAGTAAGGTGCTGTGGAGGACCATGTCAAAGGCCTTACAGAAGACCAGAGAGATGACATCTGTTTTTCTTCCCCTGTCCACTGATGTAGTCACTCCATCATAGAAGGCCACTAGTTTGGTGAGGCAGGACTTGCCCTCGGTGAAGCCATGCTGGCTGCCTTGAATCACCATCACTAAGAGAAGCCTGGTCAGCTGATCTCATTTACATACAATAGATCTTTGTTTAATAAGTATTGAATTTTAATATGACTGAGAACTTGACTTCTGGAATCTGAACAGAATTGAAGTGCATTTAATGCTGATATTGTGACAGCCAGTATTTTGTTTCCTGAGGAAATCTGCAGTCACTCTTCTCAAGGCTTGCCGAGAACTGAGACTAGTTGTTGTGACAAGTCGTCATCAATTTTGGCACCTCCACAGCAACTGAAGTTCTGCTCTGCTTTCCAAAGCCTTAAATACTTTAAAATACCTTCTAGAACAACAACAACAACAACAAAAAAAAAACAACCAAAAAAAAAAAACAACCACACACAAACCCCAAACCCTCCGCTCTGCCTTATACACTTGCCTCCTCAGGAAGGCAGAATATTAGAAGTCACAGCTATGTTCAGTTTTTGAAGAAGGAAGGGATTTGGAAAGGAAGAAAAATGAAATTTGCTCATGCTTTCACACAACTGATGTTATTTGAAGAAATTCAAAGTGCAAGTATTAAATTATTATGAAGCTACAAGACAAATGCTTTTATCAAGAAATAGTCTTTTTGTTTCTCTGTCTGAATAATTTTGTCAAAAGCCCCATGTAATTCTCACAGTTAAATGTACAGTGGTAAAAATATTACTGTGTTAGTTCAACAGAGAATACATGGTTTAGAATATCTACTTGATAGCTCTTTTGAGAAATCAACCAAAATTTCAACTGTCCTTCCCAGTACCCTGAGTACCTTTGTCTTGTGCCAAAGTATTGGAAAAAGAATACACTTTTAGCATGAGGTGCTAAAGCACACCTTGGAAAAGACAGGTGATGAGATTACAGACTGTTCTGACTCTTAGGTGATGAACATGCTATCAGGTCCTCATGCAGGATCTTTTCTTAGTGTTTGTGGAAATTCTGCTTGCTGATCCAAGTCTCTCTTTGATGCCAGGCTCCCAGTATGGGAAGAGCCTTCTTTAGTTCTTGTTTTGTTTTGTAACTTCTTGTTTTGTAACTTCTCTGGAGTAATACTGTGAACTGTAAAACAACTTCACTTTCACAATTAATAGATGGATAAAGTGATCCCATCAACAGCTGGGCCCTCCAAGGGCACCTTGGGGGTCAGTCTCCAAAGGTGACACAGCTGTGCATCAGGCTGGAAGATAGAGAGATCAACCTTTGGAAAATCTTGTCACATTGCCTAGCCTACAGCTCTGTGTCTCAGATAGGTAGACATAGCTAAGCGCTAAAGACTTTTCTTTGTCTTGCTTCAGTGTACAAGTGCATTAGTGAGGAGATACTAATATACAATGAGAAACAATGTCGGTGAATCTTAAGTGCATATAATTTTGTAAGGATAATATTACAAGTCACGGGCCCAAGAAACAGTGTTACCCCTTTCAGAAAAGTTTCCTTAAGGCTTGTGTCTGACCAGTGACGGCAGAACCCATGTCATTTTGTTCTGAGAGTTAAATAAGTGCAGCTGTTTCTTTGCAAAAATATAGAGTTCACTATATCCTCATCCATATGGTAAAGGAGAGCCTAGGAAAATATCCTGTTCTCCTTCCAAAAGGGAACATCCCAGCAGGCACTGTGGGGTACTTTCCTGTGCTGTATTGGAAGTTACCAGTCTTGCAGAATTCAGCTACTATTAATTGTGAAGGTCCTGAGAAAGGGTAAAGAGCAGAGGAGCACAAGCAGTGCAACTGCTTATGCCAGGTTAAGCTATCCCATCTATTCAGTGTTGATGTTTGACCTGTGACAGCACGAAAGGCTTCTGAAAAAGTGCACCAGGAAAAAATAAATTTCGTAAAAACTTGGGAGTGGAGGAAGCAGGGACAAGTTAATATATCTGCCATTAGATGTCATCCAAAGAAACAAGTAAGCAAATTAAATGCATCTATTTAAAGTGACTCTATATCAATTCCTTCCAGGGTGTGTCACCTTCATATGCTGAATTACCTAAATTTTTGTAGGAATTATCTCAAAGAAACCCGCAGGAAGACATCTGGTAAACCTACAACTGAAGGAGGTGTTACTGAAGCTGAAAGTACACAAGAAAGTTATTAAAATCTCAGACCACATTGAACTGACTGAAACAGAATGCAAGGAATATTATTATTGTTACAAACTAGCAGCTAACTGCTTAATGAAAATCAGGTGTTTTGCATTCTGTGGGTAGCTTCTAGGAGCACAGACTATTCTATTTCATTCAAATGGTCTTTGGAAGAAATGTGGCCTGGTTTTGTTCTGTACCGTCCTCCTTCTGGCAATATGCAATTTTAATAATGCTTTCAAAGACCAGCAGGTATAGTGAAACAATGCAGGCTCTAAAGTTGTTGAAAATGTGTTATATAGCTAGCCAATTCAGAAGGCAGATGTCATTCTGGCACTTACTTTATCTTTCTCCAAGTGTATATCTTGTGATAAGGGAAATAAGACAGTCTTTTCTATGCCAGTGGACAACTTTCTTACTCAAATGGTGAACAAAGAACCTCTCAAAACTGATTTTTTCTTTTATGTCAGACTTTGCCAGGCACAAGGAACCAACAGGCATTGAAGAATTTTAGGTGCCAGAACTGTGAGTTAGAAACTTGAGAGTGGAAAATGCAGTCTTACACAGATGCAGGCAGGACTTTTCTACAAACATGTACCCTTACTGTGAAGGACGTAAGTAAATCTTCCTTTGCCAGATAAAACAGCAAACTTATACTCTGCTAACACTTTAGATTGGTGTGTGCTTTAACCCAGCTCTGGAAACCAGTCCCTCATACTTCTCAGAAACACCCACCTCTCCTATAACCAGATGAGTCAGCCAGCATCCAGAACCCTCCTTCCAGGAATCTGGCCCACTCAGAAACCTAGCAAAGAAGCACTGGCAATAGTTAATGCAGAGGACTGACACCATCTTGTTAAAAGGGAAAACACAATGGGCAAATACTCTTAAAGTCTACACTGACCATTAAACAAAAGGTCCTAAAATTGCCATGGACACCTCTTCAACTGTTTTCATTTATGAACTAAACAGGTTAGTAAAAGACACTTCTGCCCTCACTTTTCTGTCACTGATATCTCAGCTCCTCTCGTTTAAGCTGTGCATCAGCGCTTGTTATGGCTATGGGTGAATTTCTGATGCCCAAAGACAAAGACAGGGCATCTATATTTGTCTTCTGTCCTACTGCCAACAGGTCATTAAATCCCAGGTTAAAAGCTGTAAAAGCAGTGATGGGAGCATCCTAGCATGTGTTGGAACTTCCCAAACCAAACCCAATAAGCAATTACTGGAGAGCTAGCAACTTTAGATTCAATCTTCCTCAAGCTGGTGAGACCACAGGAGAGCAAACTGACACAATGCCAGTGTCAAGACATGCCAGCATAAGTCAGGGGCCTTCCATACCAAACTGTTCTAAACGTACCTAAGTGTGACCTAAGGCTGACCTGAGAGAAAGCTGAGCTGGTAGTATTACGAGAAACGTGCATTATGCCCTACTTTTCCCACTGTCTTTCACTGGGGGGCTGTAATCCCAGCTGGCCTTGTTCTCCTTGGACTCCTTGGTGGCATGTGATGTCTACTGAACAGGGAGATTGATCTCAAGACCTGCCCATTGCTGGAGGTGGTATCTAGCAGGTACCATGCCTCCCACAGAGTATTTTTTAGGAAAAAAAAGTAATCATCCTGCCTGCTTCAGTTCTTCTGAACACGTCACTCCGTTGCTATGTTCTCTGCACTGGGTGCCACTGATTGCCAACACCATTTCAACACTTAGTCTTCCCTCTGTGAAGACAACTACCTGGCTCAGCTAAAATAGGGAGGCCAGATAAACACAATAATCCTTGTGAGCTGCTAAGGCAGCAGATAGAACAGTTGGGAAAGTGCTTCTTACCCCATAGAAGTCAGGAATTTTGAGTTTTTCATATTCTGCGCAGAGGAAACAGGACATTTCAAGGATTTTAGTGAAAAAATTAGGTATCGCTGGCCACTGCAGAAAAGCTACTAATCTACTGGCTCTGACACTTGCCTGGAGTTGTGGAGCAGCCAAAATGAGTTCTCACTTTTTTTAATTGAGAGCAGAAAACTGAAATCCCTCTCCCATGTAATCACAGACTACCAGCTATTCGAGGCAAATTTGTGCCTGTTCCGTATCCATCAGCTCCCTTCTACCTCTCTCCATATTCCTATCTGGGTACGAGCAATCTTTCTTGTCCAAAACAGTACATATTCTGTAGAAAATATAGGTTTCAAAAATATGCATTTTCCGACAGCAACAGTTTCAGCAGAACACGTGTCACTGGCTGTGGAGGTGCTGCAACCATTCCTCTTCCCCATGGCTGCTGATGAGCAATGGAACATGCTACTGGAGGAATTTCTAGAGATGCTTCTCACTGTGGTCAGAACTAAGAGCAAAATTCACTGGGAAATCCTGACCTGAACATATGCAGGCCAGTTTAACTAAATATCAGTCTTGCCTTTTAACAGTTGGAAGAAAAGCTTTCTCCTTTTTTTTTCCTCTTTTTGTTTTTCTTGTGCTTTTAACAATTCTCAGAACACAAAGACACCCCATAGCTGGACCCCACATGGAAACCTAAAGACTTTCCCTTCAGCATCTGACTCTTCAATGCTATGGCATTCAAGTGCAAGTTAAATGTAAGTTGAAATAACTGACTGCAGGAATGAAAAAAGGTTGGAGCAGGAGACTTAAGATTTAAAATAAAAACAACTAAAAAGCATGTGGAAAAGAAAATCAGCCACATTTGTTTGAAATAATTACCTAAATAAGCAATAACTGCAAGAGCCAAAACCCTGTAAGAACATGGGTAAGTGATAACAGCTATGTGGAGGTAACAGAGTGATGCATCAAGGGTAAGAGGGCAGATACGGGGATGCTGTTTGCAGCACAGTAAGGACAGCGGCCTATTGCTCAAATAGCAAAGGGCAGCTCCCAACATGGCCATTACTACCATTTGCACGACTGCTGTTGTGCCAACAGTAAATCAGCTGGCAGCAACTGATAAATGATCATTCACTGCAGCAAACAACAAAACAAATGAAGCAGGACACCCACTTCCATCATCTGAAGGTTGCTTTGATTAAGCCATAGCTTTACAGACTCACACTTCCTTGTGTGTGCTCTCCCTCTCTCACATCTACATTCTTGGAAACAAAAACCATGAGGTGTTTGTGTGAACTGGCAGGCTGCCTAGCCACCCTTGTCAAAATGGCCTGGCAAATTTGAGCTGAGCGCCAGATGCTTACAGAGGGACTGCTTCTACCTAATGAGCCCACTTGATACCCAAGGCATGTAATTTCTCTGCACTCTTCATTTAACTGAAGCACCAGGAACATTCTGTATTTTCATAACAGTAAATCACCAACGGACCCCACATGTAACACTTCAAAGCTGCAAAAGTTTGGAACACTGACATGCAAGATAAAAAAACCCATGTTGTTTTAATGAGAGAATGAGCAAAAGGGAGCTGAACAGTGCAGAGGAACAGCCTTGTGCTATAGGCTGATTTACTGCAAGATCTTACTGGCTGTGCATCTAAAGTTGTCCCATCATTGATTCCTGGTCTCAGCTTAGCTTTTAATGAAACTCAGTAAACCTTGCTCACTTGGTCTTCAACTGAGGCAGACTGGCCTAGCATGTTACAAGTAATTTCATTCTTTATTTTTCAAAACCTGCAGCAAGTCATTGAGTTCCCCCCACCTTTTGCCCACAAGAGCAGTATGTCATAGCTAGTGAAGCAGTCTTCCACAGTACCAAGTCCTGTGACACTGATAGGTGTCTCAGACAACAGGTTGGTAAGGGTAGAAGTAGATGCCCGTGATGTCTTTCCCTTGCTAACTTTTTCCTTCCTTCTCCTTCCCAGCTTCTTTCCAACCTGATCTGTTTTCACCTGGGACTTGGGATCTGTTCCTGGGAGCTTTGCTCCAGGCAGAAACAGCAAACCAGTGTGGTACAAGGAACACTGGACTTTCTTCTTCCCTTCTTTGCTTTAACACATCCCTGAGGTGGAGCAAAAACTCACCTGCCTTCCTGGCAGCTACCACTGATACAGCACCCTGCTCCTGAACAGGCTGCCTCCAGCCGTCCCCATTGCTGGGCAGGTCTCCTAGTGCAAGGAGGACACCAGTATAGTGGGGCTTGTCTGCTGCCCAGACCAGGAGACAAGGTACTACAAGAACATTAAGCCCCATATCATCATCATCCCTCCATGGCTGGGTCTCACACAGATGCAGAATGGCACTGCTGCCAAGGGGCCTGTATGCCAGACATCATGTGGGCATATGCCTAGCAAGCGGCTGGGCTGGTGGAATAGCTCCTCATCCAGAAACCTGCCTACACTCAGCCACTTCTCACCTTCCCCAGCAGAGACTAGCACTCCCAAGCTCTGCAGGCAAAGCTGCCTTGTGGGTGCTCCCTCACCTGCTTCAGGGGCAAAATGCTTCATGAGCTGAAGCTGCTTAAAGCTGCTGCTCAACAGGCACACACCTGGCTGCTGCAGACATGGGCCAGAGCACCCATGGTGGCTAAAATGCCAGAACTAGCCAGGTGAAGGAGAGTGGCTTTTCCACTGTCACACTCAGAGCTGAAAGAGGACAGTGGCCAGATGCTGAGTGGAAAGCTCTGGGCTGTGTGCTTTGATATTTCACCAGCCCAACTCTCTGTGTGACTCTTTAACACCACTTGCTGTGCTGAACAGCCTGGTCCCGCAGGAGTGCTCTAGCAAGCACATCAAAATCCATCACCTCACTGGCTTTGGTTAGCACCAAGCAGGGTTATGGAGCATTTTGCTGCATCAGGCTAACTACTAACAACAGGCTAAAATGATTTGTGAAAATGGATGTTTATACTGTGAAACAGTACATTTTTTATGCAGTGTCTGGTTAGTCAACATAGTTTTAAGTATTTTAGGGATTGGACAACTTGTTGCCAACGGTGCAGACCAGCCAGATTTGAGTCACAGTGCAGTTTGTCAGTCTAACATAAAAACCTGGTCTGCCTTTCTGTATGGGGGGGTGGGGAAAAAAAGCAGTATGAATGGTTCCTACTGCCATGCCAAGAATAACACCAAGCAAGAGAGGAAACCTACTCAAGTGAGTCTGGATGCCGTTTTAACCAGGAATCAAATACAACTGGGTGTTTTTCTCAATTGAGTGCTAAGCTACATTGGCTTTTGTGATGTGACTTTACCAATGTGTAAGTGTATATAAAAGCATAATGTAACAATATTTTCAGAGGGAGGAAAAAGACTTTTTTAAAGCTATATTGGAAATGTTAAATAGACCATATTTGTAGCAATTCCTTTGTAACATTTTTCATCTTATTTCTTCAGGAATATACACATTCCTATGATGAGCTGACAGAAGGACACAGAACAGGCCTAAAGATATCTACACGTATGCTTTTACCACGACTGCCTGGGAGCAGGAGCGTTAAATTTGCAACCCACCGGAGCAGTACACCCCACTTACAACTGGCAGCCTCCTCCACAAGGGAAATCGTGGCAGGCTGGATGAGTTGCTTTAGAAGTTACAATCTCTTCCCAGCCACCACCTTTCAGGGGGTGGGCTGGGAGAAGGCAACCCACCAGCTGCCCTGGCAGCAGCAAGGTAACAGAAACCCAGGGGTATATCCTGCCCAGTATTTCGAGACTGCAGAGCTGTGGCATGTAAGACAGCCAGCTGCTCTGCAGAGGAAGCAGGTTGCATGCGATGGTTTCATGGCCCCACCACTGCTGCTTGGCCGGAAGTGCTGATGCCTTTCTTTGCTGACCACCTGCAACCTCAGGCAGTGGAGGAAAAGCCTATCACCTCAGCAGGTTTTCACTCTACAGCCGAGGTAGGAAGCTAAGGCCTCCTTTACATTTAGAAGAGGCACACATTTTCAGGACTCAAATCACTTCACAATTTTAGGTATCTACTTTTAAGATTAATTGCACCTAGGTCCCACCTTTCTCCACTAGCCACAGAAGGAGCTTTTGGATCATTTACTGAAACTGATTCCACCCTGGATGTCGTTAACTGCTTCAAACCTCAGGCACACAAAATAGGCCAGTAACCCAATGGGCAAACCTGAGCTGTTGGGCCAGAGATGACACTTCCCACGTAAAGGAGCTTGGTTTTGAATTCACCCTGGATAAAAGGTAAAAAAAGGAAGTGCATCACTGCACAACCTCACTTGGGTGCCTGGGATGGTGTGTACTTCTGCAGCCAATGTTCGCTGTGATTTCTAGCCCTGCTGTCCTATGCTATCCAGTGAATGAAGTTACTTGGGCATTGGTCTGTTGAAATTTCGCTGTCACACAGCCCAAGGCTCATGTTTACCAAGACTAGGAAACCCGTGCTTCCCCACTCCTCCCTTCCCAAAAGCATCTGTGTGAAAGGAAGGATTAGTACTGAAGAGTAGTGGTTAAAATTTAAAATCTGACCTCATACACATGCTATAATGATCCAATTTCTTGTTCCAGCAGTTGGCAGCTTTTTTTTAAACTGACAAGATAAACCTTTTCATAAGGGAAAAGAAAAATGTTTAAAAAACTGACATCATTTCCGCAAAAAACACTACCAAAACTCCACTGAAAAACCAAAATTTTAATCTTGGAACAACGACCGTTTTACAAAGAGATTTTAAAGATTGAGTGTACATATTCACAAAAGCAACAAACTAAGGCATAGTCTCCACAGCCATGTTTCTAAATTAACATTTCAAAACCCATGTGACTTGACGTCATTTAAACCTTGTCAAGATACAGAAAGCAAAAGTTTAAAATAATTTTACTTACTTTTACATGTAGTGGACTGTCAGCTTACAAAACTATCATGAGTACGAGCTAGATTAATTTCAAATCACTGAAACATGGTTCACTACTAAAAGCATGAAGCTTAAACATTATTTTAAAGTGCTCATTAGAAACCTAACCCTTCAATTATAATTTAGAACTTTTAAAGATATTACATTCCTTACATATCAAGTCTGAGAGTACAATATATACACAATCTACAGTCTTGTCTGTATAAATAGAAAATAATTTATCTTTGTATCTCAAACATGACTAGTAGCTGAAGGGAAGCTGAAAGACTATCTCGATTTGGCCCAAAAAGGAAAAAAAAACAGAAGAGCCATCTCATATACAAAATTCTGATGGCTGTGTATCCCCAGTGGTGCCAGATTCTGGTCAATCTCCTTGACTAATTCCCATTACACCCTCTCACGAAGCATCTCACAGCACAAGAATTACAGCATCTCTCTCAAATTGCTGGGGTCTCTAGAACTGGTAAGGCTGCTGCTCAGAGGGAACATAGTGAGACACAAGTCCCTTAATTAAACAGAAGAAAAACATGCTGCAATGTATTCCAGTCTGCAGAGATAAAAGAACTCTGCACTAGACTGTCAAACAACAAAAATTTGGACTTTTAGTTTTTGAATGTCCTGTAGGAAAAAACCTGTTAAAAAAAAAAGGAAAAAAGTAATTTAAAGGCATCTGTGACAAATTTAGAAGCCTACATCAGATTTCTTTTTAAAGCCCTAACCAGTTCCTTTCAATCCAGAGCCACAGTATGTTTACTAGTCAAGTCTCTTGCCCTGACAGGAGCTAAATCTCTCCATCTCAGTACCAATCCTCTGTGATTTTGACTTAACAGTTTTGCAGCATGTGGTATTACCCTGTGCGCAGGTTAAGTCAGTTTCACACAGGCCTAATATCAGGTACCTGGGAAATGTTAGTATTTACAACATTGTACTCCCCACAGGGCACACACTTTTCAACAAACTGCCTCCAAGGACAACATGACAAGCTTTCAAAAAAACAACCTTAGAACACAAGACCCAAGAGTGTTCATGGAAGTACAATAACAAATATTTAACTTCCTTTCATTCGCATGAAAATGCTTTTCATTTCTCAGCTGCCATGAAGGGCAAATTTTGGGTTTTTTCCCACTGTTTTCACTGATTTTGCAACTGGGCTTTGTAATTTTCAGACGCATATGAGAGTATACTCACTCACAAATAGTAACATGATTACAGTAAAATCGAAAGCCACAACGTAAAATAATGGTGGACATTCCTTAAGTGGAATTTTAACATTTGGTCAACATTTCTGCTGTGCTAAAGGCAAAAATATGCTGTACAAAATCACTTTAACATCTGGCAGGAATAAGCCTTGTTTACTTTAGCCTCAGCTTAGTGTGTGGTCAGCCTGAACTACACCGTTTCTTAAAACAACAGGTAGCTAGGAGATTGTAAAGCTGCACTTCTTCCCTACTTGTACCCATTAGCAGATTCTTCCCTTGCAAAACAACATTCATGTGAAAAAATTAACTGTGACGCTCAGAAGAGTTGAAGGCAAATACGTGTATGGGCAACAAAAGCTGTCAAGGTGACAAACGGTTCAGTGGACTGCTTTGTTCTCCACCTGCAGCAAGCTTGAGAGTTGTTAGCTTTCGAGGGGGATGCTGAGGACTCTTACGAAGGTTGTCATCCATCTGCAGAGAAATAATGAGAGACTGATCTGGCAAACAGAGGAATACAGATTATACAACTAGTCTGTTCATCAAGGCTGCCATCATTAATGCTGGTTTGGGTTTTTATTTACCCTGTTATTTCAGGCCCAGCCAAAACTGGTATTTTGGTTCCTTTCCACTTCCAAATACCCACTTGTGTTAGAGCGGCCATTCATTCCATTAGCTTATGGTGCATCAAACCCAGGGCAAATAGGCACGCTTCTGTTCACATCATTTTGACAAAAGCAAGAAAGTAACATCATCTAAGAGGTCAAAGTTTCAGTTCTGTACAATAGCCAAACACTGCTAGAAAACAGACTGACAAACTGCTAACATCATTGGCTGCTTTTGCATGTTCAGCACCTTGCAAGAACAAATAATTTTCAAATTAGAAATATTCTGGAGGTGCTGGTGAATTTAATTAGTTACAGATTTCAAAAACTATTTGATAAAGAACTTTTGATAGGATCTTTTCGAAGACAAGTTAAAATTAATCTCTGAATACAAAGATTTTACATTTTCATAACAAATCAATTTAATGCCCTGTGTAACGTGGTATCAAAAAAAAATCCAGTTTCTACAGAATAAACAATCACAGAAGACAGCACAGAGATCTCCGCAGGTTGTCTAGTCCATCCCATTTCCTCAAGGTAGGATCAGCTTTACCTAAATCATGACTGACAAATATCTTTATAACCCATTCTTTAAAACTTTCACAGCCACACCCCACTACCACCGAGAGGAGTTACAATCAATACCTAAAGCTACAGGACCTGATCATAATTAATTACCTATTTCATACACTGCTCTTTTTCAGGAAGAGATGCCTTCTACCCTTCTAATTAAAGTGCTCTGTCTACATCAGAAGACTAGTTCTTCACAAGTTATTTTTCACATAAGTTGTACAGCTTTTGATAGGTGCTGAGTGACAGCCGTGGAAACAAAGAATATAAAAGAAATAAAAGCTAGACATAGAACAAGCAGAAGAAACAGTGACTGTAGGTTAGTGACTACAGCATTCAGGTGGGAGCAAGGAGAGCTGGCAATTGACCTTAACTTGCAGGACCATTTCTGAGTTTTGATCTAAGCATTTGCCTCCTCCTTTGCTAGAATGTACACTTGCAGAAAGACATCCTTCTTCTGTTGGTATGCGCACTTGCACGACAATGTTCTTCTGATTGTAATAAAAATACTTTCTAAGTTCAAG
Source organism: Phalacrocorax carbo (assembly GCF_963921805.1). Classification (NCBI taxonomy): domain Eukaryota; kingdom Metazoa; phylum Chordata; class Aves; order Suliformes; family Phalacrocoracidae; genus Phalacrocorax; species Phalacrocorax carbo. The sequence continues at coordinate 26,721,304 of NC_087548.1, read as the reverse complement.
GCTTCATTAATTATTCATTTCAAATTACATAATATTCTTCCTGCCTCTCTACACAAAATAACTCACTAGAAAAGAAGCAATTAAAATAAAACATCCATTGTACAGTTGCAGTTGCCATGCAAAAACACCTGTGACCAAGTAACAACAATGAAGCAGGAAAATTAGAGACTGAAGCAAAAGTAACCTTTTCAATCAAGTTGGATTCCTTATTTACAAGCTGTGTGAGTTTCCGCAGATTAGCATCTGCTGTATCCTGTCCAGCTGGAGAGTGGCCTGGAGAGTGAAGGTAGAAAGATGAAGAGTGAAAAGGTATTTACAAAAGCTTTTAAATCCTTAAAAAATAAACCCACATTGGAGAGAAAGTTCATGCAGTATTTTTATCCTAAGATGACTTTAAGTGGAAAAACCATTCCATGTGAGAAAAACAGAAGCACTAAGCATGAGCTATAGCATAGAGACAGGTGCATTTTGCCAATGCTTGACAATGTAAAACTGAGTATTAACCTTTGTTTTTAATTTTCAATCCTTTCTGCACAACTTTGCAAGCTTCTCTACCTCATTTCCCCACAGAAGCTCCATAAACTACATAAAATCTAATTCTGCCTTGGTTCACAGATGGAAACCTGGAGTCCTAATCCAAACAAGACTATACATGAGAAAAGGCAAAAAGAGACACAGCTTACCTGAGACAGTTAACCTGAAGTAGCAAGTTAAAATATCATCACAGAATCGACAGAGATTGGAAAGGTGTTTCAAATGCTTTTGTAATTGTACTCTGGGGAAAGACACTTTATAAATCGGTGCAAGGAAACCAAACACAAAGGCATCCAAGGTAGTAGGCCTGAAAAAAGTGACAAAACAACACAAAAAACCGAAGTGACTGAGGTAAGACATTAAGACCTTTACAGTGTAAGCTGTTTTCTGTGTATGTCAAACACAACTCAGGATAGAACATAGCTCTTCTGGCATTCCTTCTGTTTGTATCAATCTGGTAAAACCTCTGCACAGAGTACTGACTGATTTCAGCACCTCATACTGGCAAGCTGAAACAGTAACTTCAGCATTAAAATCCAGTCACGCTGTCACATACACTGATAAACAAGCCACTCTAAAACACATTTCTGGCACCACGAAAGCCAGGCTGTACACCAGGGGACCAGGATCCTCTCTCAGGAAGTGGTCCGACTTCAGTGGCTAAAGGAAGATCATCCTTTGGCACTATGTCGTTGGAAATACCTGCTTCCTGCTCCTTTCTCTGTGAACACGGTACAGGCAAAGGAGTCTTCCCAGACCTACACCCTCCTCCCATGAAGGCAGTGGTAACAGCTCAGGCTTGAAGCTTTTTTTCTACATAGAAGCACAGGAGGTGACATTCAGTGGCTAGAAAAGCATCCTCTACTGCTACTGTAACTCATCAAGCACCCCACATTTTCTTAGCAGCTGTGGGTAGCATCTGCCTCTCTGTGGAAAAATGCAGGATAAGGGAGACACCACATTGCCTTAGTCCAAAGATCTCATTTGTGCCCTGCTTGCTCATCTAGATTTATCTGAACAACAGAGTGTGAGACATGAAACTCCTGTGCCGCACTTTTAAGATCCTGGCAGGTTATAAAAAAAAAAAGCTTAAGTGTTCTCAGAGTCATGTGGTACCTGTTTTATTAGTAATTGAAAAAAAAATCACACTCACCTATCTCCAAAGAAAAACTGAGATGTTCCCAATCTCTTTGACAGGAGATTTAAGCACTCCTTGGCATCCCTGTATATCTGATGAGAAACAAGACTGTCTAAGACCCCTAGGAGTAGCAAGGCTAGTATGCACAGCATTGCTCATCATTCAACAGTGTTCTAGACTGTTTCAGTTCTTGTCTTCGACAACATCAACTTGCAAATTCTTTAGTACACAACACATACCTGTGCCTCCACTTCAGTGAGACTGTAGAGTGGAGGCGCTCCCCTGGTCAGCAAGATCCTGTTCAGTGCTTTCCTGGACATCTTTCCAGGCAGATACAAACCCAGTGGGAAAGGCATCCTTGAGGCAAACCATGGCTTTGTCACACTGCAGTAATTTTCAGCATCAACCCAGAAAGTGTGCAGCTGTATCAACATAAGGAAGAATATGACTGGAATTTGAGTAAGAATAGTAGACATCTCTCAAAAGTTTAATGCGCAAGATCTCTGTCAGAGAAGCAGAAGCACCAGGAATTACAGTAATTTAAGGCAATCAGGCTCCACATTGGATTATACTAATCCTTTGAGTGTAGGAATACATAATTAAGGCAACAGCTACCTTCCACCTAAAAAAAACCCAAAGACAGTACGCAGACCTATAGACATGTGCATAAAGTTACATACACACTCATGTTTCTGTATGTGTGTATATGTATATACACACACACTCACACACACATACTGTATATAGAAAAGATATTTTAAAAGTTGCAGATGTACAGGATCAGGTTTGAACTTTTTATAGTTTTTTTTCAAATTTTACATAAATCTTAAAAGATATTATGAAATTATGAATTTGAAACCTTGCGGGTCAGCTGAAGAGGCTAGCCTATGATATAATCTGGTGAAAGTACTTTTTCTTGTACAAACTGAAGCCAAAGTAGTTCAAGAGATCCAGTATCAGGGGATTTTTATAGCTCTAATGTACTTACACTAAACTAGTGAGGGTGTGTGGCCATGTGTTATTTAGAACTGAAAAATGAAACTACTGATGGGTATTTTGGTATTTCAAAAGTTCTACCTGAACAGTTCAAAAGGCTCTCACAGCATGCATGCCACATCAGACACACATACTAATATTTTTTATAAAAGAATCAAACAAAACAAAACCTGGCCATAATAAGCTGTTTTGAGGATACTGTTTCCCAAAAAGAAGAAACATTCGTAGGTGCCCTTTTAAAATGTCTTTCATATATTCATTATCATTACTTCACATCCCAGAGACACACACTTCTTTCCTTTTCAAAAGCTGCCAGGCAGTATTTCCAAAATTGGACTAGCAAAGCAAATACATTCCAGTCAGGACTATGGCTGAGACACTTTAATGTCTCTCATGTTGGGCACCTCTTGTAGTGATCAATTCCAAAAATTCTGACCATTATGAAGTATTTCCCAGTATTTACCAGAGCAGAAAGCAGTTTCTCTTCAAGCAGTGCAATGAATGCCAGTGTATCAGCTCCTTGTTTTGCAGACAATTCATAATCAGCATTGTATTTCTATTAATTAAAAAAAACATACTACAAGTAGTATTACACAGAACTTTCCAAAAAAATAATCAATGCAAGCTGAAGTTACTTGAAACTCAACAGCTATCAAGTTAGTAAATATAACAATATTTTGCAGGAAAGAAAGCATGTGCTCTCTAGAATTTCTTTACTTCCTCAGGCTAGCTATGTCACATCTCCTTCCATCTCCCTTTTGCACTTTCCCATTCTTAGATTTTTGGGCCCTCCTATTCCCAAAATAATTCTTGAGACTCCTTCCCATTGCTTTCCAAGCAACTGTCCAGTGATACACAAGCATTTTTTCAGTTCTTCGGGCTGTAGCAAACCTCTGGCAAGTCCCCACCTTTATTTTTGAGGAAGCATCTGACACTTCAGCTGGTATAAGCATACAAAAGAGCATAATTCCCATCTTTTGCTCTTTATTACTATTCTAAAAGTTTAGAAATTGGATGCTAACAATATAAGGGATCAAATGCACAGCTAAATTAATGCAGTTACAGATGTCTCAGCTTTTAATCCTTACACTGGATCCTTTTAAAGTACATTAAAAGGGTTGATACGTTTTTTTTAGGGGAGAGATTTGCTTCATTAATTTAGAAACAAAGAGTCAGTGCTGACCCTTATTTTTAGGTATCTGAAAAGCAAGCATACTATTGTTACACTTTAACTCAAAGAGGGTTTTTTTCCCAGCCTAAGGAAACTTTGGTATTCAAAAAGAGAAACCTCTGAATTTTAAAACAACTGCCTAAAATCCCATCTCAAATGCAGTTTTCAGCTTCTGCTTTTCTCTCCCCAAGGATTTAAAGTTTCATTAACATGGCATTCATCAGATAATCTTGACTAGGCAGGAACTGAATTTCTAATGTAAAAGCAAAATAGTAAGCTGGAGGACAATCTTAAGAAATAAAAAGATGATGCCATGCTTTATTAGACAGCTTTATACTTTGTGAAGAAATCATATAGTTTTATTCTCTGTGAATATAATATTAAGAGACCTGCAAAAGGCAAGCAAGAGTTAACTACACAATAACATGATGTGCATCAAGAAATGCAGACTTTTTTATGCTACAAGCTATGGAAAAACTATGTAGATTAAAAACAATGCTGTATGTATTATCATTCAAAAACCAGCACTGGGAGATGATCACCTATTTAAGCAGTTTAAACTACACTTCCCAAACTGTGATATCCTAGGTCTGCAAAGCCATAATTACATTAAAAGTGCTGTAATTAAGAGCAGGATAATCAGCGAGAAACTGCCTAATTAAGGCCAGTTTGTTGTCTTTTTCAATGAACAGTTTTCTCCTGCCTATTTTTAAATCTTTCACTTCACTAACAATCAAACTTTCAAACAGCAAGCATCTGCTATTTTGCAATTCTCATGTATGTATGAAAAACAGGAAAGCACTGGGTCTGAAGTGAGTTCCAGACTCTCAGAAGCCTGTATGAATGTATACAGGGGACATGCAGAGTCACAATGCAGAGAAAGCAAATCTTTTGAAAGAGGCCTACCTGTTTTCTCAAGAAGTTTAGTATTTTTGCTGGCTGAGAAATAACAATGTCTTCTGATAGCAGGACTGGTACATCTACTAGAAGGCATAAATAATACCATCAGCAATTTATATGGGTGAGTTCTAACACAACTAGAAAGCAATCAGGCACTTCACTTACTTTTCTCTTCTCCACAGCATGCTCTGATTTTCCTAACATGTATGCGTAAACTAAGCTTTTACACAGCAGGAATGTTCCACCAAGGTCACAAGTGTGTTTAGTTTATTGTGGCCTTCAGTAATAAAAATACACAAAAAAGGGGCCACATGAAATCAGGCTGAAGTCAATGTCTTCTGCTAGATGCCTGATACTTCGAGAACCAGGCTACTTGTCTGGATTTCAGATGTTCATCTTAAGACAAAAACTCCAACTCAGTCTAACTGCCCTCTCAAATCATTTGCCCCTGGGCCTCTCCTTCCTTCTACTCCAATTTCTCCCTGCCCTTCCCCTCCAAATCCATTTTAACCACCTGTTTTCTCTAGCCTTGCTACAACCACTCTTTAAAATTTGCTTTCACTCTATCATCAATTTAGACTGCCTGACAGAAACAGGTATGTACTTGGCACCGCTGCTTTGTTGACTGTCCACTGCTTCACCCATACATATTTTAATAAAGTGCCCTTTGAGGCATTTTATTTATGCCTTCCATTATTTTACTCCCACAAATTCACCACACTTGATAGTGTGATTGAAGTAATTTATTGATGTATTGTGAAAGCTCGTAGCCTTCACTGGGCCGGGTTACACTCATGAACACAAAACAAAAGCGAACTCAGAAATAACCTAGAAACTGGAACCTGCGTTTATAACATGGCTATGACTAAAACAATAAAAAACACAAAAAATGTACCTTTCAGGGCCCTCCAGGAGTTATTTATAGTATTCACTGTCAGGGGAGCACCAGAAAATTTGGCATAAGCCTGCAATAAAGATTGCGGGGAAAAATTTCCACTCAGTATGTGTAACAAAAGTGTAAGATAGCACTTTAAAACTTGTTTTAAACAGCTTCGGGCACTGAACGCGGCTAAAAATAACTGCGGCTCAGACGGTTTTCAGTGCCCAACGCGCTCCCCGGAAACGCCGCCGGCGGAGACCGGGCGGCCCGCTAGGGCAGGACGCCCCCACGACGGGCAACCCTGCCCGCGGCTCGGAGCGGGAGGCGCGCAGCGGTCCGCGGCCAGGAGGCTCCCCGCGGGGACAGAGCCAGGTGCCGCGCCGCCATGCCCTGACCTACCGCCAGCCCCACCGCCGCCGCCTCCCACCCCCTGCCCAACACGGCAGCAGAGGCGGGCCCCATGCCCAGTACAGGCCCGACCTGAGGGCGATGAGGGCGGGCGCGCCTCTCAGCGGCGGCGCCGCCTGTCCCGGGAGGAAAAGCCATGCGGACAGCTGTGCCGGCGGCAGGCAAGCCCCGGGGCGCCGTCTTTCCCACCCTCCCGGGGCGGGTGGCGGCCGCCGGCTGTTACCATGACGATGAGAGACTCCGGGTGCGGGGACGGCAGCCCCCAACCGTCTCCCCAGCAGCACAGCTCCATGGGAGCCGCCATCTTGTCCGCCCTCCGCGCGGGCCCGGGAAGTGCGGCGCTGCTGCCCTCGCATGGCGGCGCCCGAGCGCCCCCGGCCACGCCGCGGGGAGGGGGAAGTTTGCGGGGGGCGTGCGCGCCCGAGAGGCGGCCGTTCTGCGCTGGGTCCGTGTGGCCGAGAGGCGGCGGGGGGAGGACGCGGGAGGAAGCCCTGGCCTCCTCCGTGATCGCCGTCGCCTGCTGCCGGGGGTGCCCGGCGGCGAGGCCGCTGGAGGTGTCGCTGAGGGGAGGGGAGGCGGCGGTGCGAAGCCGTTACCGTGTGAAGAAACGCCGCGCGCCCTGACGCGCCGTTGTTTTACTCGTGAAATAGGGCGGCTCATGCTGCAGTATTGCTGAACCCCGGCTTTCTGGCTCTATTACTACACACGAAGTTGTGACTTCCCACGGGAGCAAAAAATGTGGCTTTCGATCAAATGTGAAGAGCAGTCGTCAGCAGTTTGTCTTTAAAAATAAGGAACTTTGATTATATGGTACCAGTTTTGACCACATTGTAATGATAACCCATTCAAGTGCGTTTTTCTACCGTGGACCTTTAAAGGCATGAAGTTGTCAGTGGCTTCATTTCAGCGTTCGTGCAGGAATGCCACAGCACATCTAAATAGGAAGTCAAGTAAAATGTTTCAATCCTTCCCACACAAGGAAAAAATATCACACACTGACTTAAAGAAAAAACCTGCACTGACCACCCTTAGTCAGGTCCTCCATCTGTAGAGAGATGAGGACAGCAAGGGCTGTCACACCACCCACCCCCCTAATCCATGGTTTCGGATCTGCATGAAATTTCTGGCAGAAAGTGTCATGATAAAAATCTGCGACACAGATCTGAGATCATTCTGCTCCAGTTTATGAGGAGCATGGGAGCAGAAACTCATCCATATTTTTCCTCAGAAAACCACACCATTGGCGATGTTAACAGCAATTGTTCTTTTAAAAAAGGCTACATTACATTTCTCTCTGTAAAGAGGTACTTAAGGACACCTGTCTTCTCTTTTCTTCCCTACAGGGATCAGCTAACTCCTAGTCAGAATGTCCCTGTACGTTGCTTTGACCTGTTCACTGTCTTAATTGCCTCCCTGTGGTGTGCAGGCTCTGGAGGCAAGGGTGGCTCCTAACAGCTGTGTTCCGAAACATCTGTTTCTGTAAGCAGGATGAGCCAGCTTATGTCTCTTCTTAAGGGAGGCTGCAAAAAGGCTTATAAGGTAAACAGGAAAAGTAAACTTTCTTTGCATTGCCTTAGGGCCCAATTCATCTCTCTGCTGTTGTGGAGTTCAGAGCAAAGAAAAAAAGGCAAAGAAAAAAGGCAATCTGCATCTTCCCTCTCCCATCCGAAAGCCCTTAAGGAACTTTTTCCTCTTGGTTGCCTGAGTGGAATTCCTTTTAGTGTAAATGAAAAGTAAATAGGTGCATTTAGAATGGATTTATGCCTTGACTTGAAAAAGTGGGACTTCAATTTGTGTTTTTGAAAAAGCAAAACTTCTTCTGAAACCTTTTTTTCTACAAATTTTTTATGAAAACGTGGCAGGATTAAACCCAGAAATGTCGACATAAATATGGAAGGATGTGGTTTAGGACTGATACTTGCATTATAATTTCTATATTTTAATTGCCCAGGAATCCTGATTTTTAATCATCCATGTAATTCCATAAAAACAGTGAGTCTCCTGATGCATGTTAGGAGCAAAATATGAGAGCTGAATAAAGCAGCAGGGATTCCTTCCTACTTCCACTACCCCATTACTTGGAATTTGAACAAGTCATGGATGCTTCTGTAAAGCAAAATCTATAATGTTGGCAGCTTCTCTGTATTCTTTATGCTTAGAATTTTATTGATGTATGTAAAGTAAGCAGGACAAATATTGAAGATCCTATATAAAAAATTACAGTCGTATTTCAGCAAGAAACTTCCTTACAAGATGTTACTGGCTTTATGAAAGTTTCTTAAAAACACAATATCCGAGAGTCCCTTTTTGATTCTTCTCCAAGATATTAACATCCAGTAAGCGAAGCTGGAGTTTGTACTTCAGAGAACACACACGAGTGAAAAGGCAATAGCTAATATTCCTTTGTTTTTATTGAAAACTATGTCCCCTCCAGACAGCAGATAAACATTATACTTTGTGAAATCCGTTAAAGAAGGTTGTGAAGTACAAAATCCCCTTCAGCCTGTAACATACTCCAATAATAAAACTGAACATAGAAATTAAAACTGGAAAAATTGCAGTGACCTTTATGTACACTGGCTAAGTTCATCTAAACACGGACTTCAGCTTCTGTTCATATACACTGTGAACTGGTTCCTTTCTGTTACACTGTACTGTGCAGCATTCTCTGTTTGCCAAATATTGCTTCCATGTGCACGCTTGGTGAGTGAGCACAAGAATAAGCAGAGGTGGAGCAAGAACAGAATGTGGCTCTCACGAATCTAACATTAGTGAGTATATCATGCTACAAGATACTCATCTCATAGGGTTGATTAGCACCAGTGCAAGAGATCCCTCTGTAGTTAAACCAGAAGGGAAAAATTGTAAGCTAAAATTATTTAATAAATATTTAATAAATATTTTTGACAGAGAATGAATTTTTCAAGAAAACACTTCATGTTTTGATAAACTCAAATACATTACATAATAAATGGTTGCAAACAGTTGATGGTGTTCCCTTAGGTGAAGGTAAAGCTTTACTATCCTTTTACCCCTTTCTTTTTGTCTGCTGTGGTCACTGAATACTTCAACAAGGAACTGTGATGATTTTGCAGACTTCTGTGACATTTTTGTGTCAGGCATTTAAGTCCATGTTTTCAAAGAATGCTCTTTGGTGATAAAGGTCTCCATAATAGATAGTAAAGCAACATCAGTGCTGCTCTTAAATTCACAGATTAGCCTCTGCAGCATCCAGGCTGTCTCCATCCTTTAGGTTGGGGACAAATTCTGGACTGAGACTTCTTTCTAGAGAGCTTATGGCACTGTAACTCCTTCCTTCTTCCTTTTTTTGTTCCACATCCTTGCCCCCTACTCTACCCCCTTCCAGCCCCCCTGATGTAAATAATATCAGACAGCTCCAGCTAGCTATTCCAACTGTGAGCTGGGTAGCAAGCTGCGAGTGGGGCAGCCACGGCTTCCTGGGCTTCTCCAACGTGACGGCAGTTCATCTGCAGGGCTGAGGCACACAGAGAGGCACAGCACAAAGAGGGCCGTGCAGCAGGTTGGGAAGTCCACCATGTACTGTCAGCTCCTGCATGGGAGAAGCGCTGCCTTCGTGTTCTGTGGGGCACCCCTTGTCAGCAGAACGCCCAGGGCAGGGTGGCCTGCTTGATGGGTGGTTTCACACGGGCATGGCCCAGACAGGTTGCACAGCTGCACAAGCCTGAAGGGGTTAGGCTTGCTTGCTCTCTTCCTCCTGTGTTTTCTTAACGACAGCAATGCCTGGCCTAGAATTTTCGGGAGGAGAAACAATGGGATAATGGCATCTTGGGGGCACAAACAACACTGAAAATTGTTGTCGTTAAAAGCAGATTTAAAAAAAAAAAAACAAACCTGACTTTGGTTAAGTTATCAAGTTTGGGGGTTTGTTAAGACAAGCAGCCTTTTTCAGTAGCCTCTATCTGGACAGTTTGAGTGCTCCCAATGCTATCGAGCTTTCAAAATGAAATGGAATTCCTTGCTTTCCCAGAGTCTTCTAGAAACCCAGTTAGTCCCGGTGTGCAATCTGCATGAGCCCTTTCAGTGACGCTCTGCAGTCAGGAGAGGTGGACGAGTTAAATATCCTGCCAAGACCAAGTCTGCGCACCGGAGCATTCCTGTCCACGCGGGATTCAGTGCTGTTACACACGTTTCAGTTTCCAGGCTCCTCAAAGGACAAGCTCCAGCCGGGATCCCGACAGGTGCGGGTTTTGCTGGACCTCGGCACGCTCTCCAGCTCTGCCCGGTCTCACACACCCCCACCGAGGCCGGCTACTTCACCCTGCGCCCCCAACGGTTCGCTCCCTTCTGGTCCGCCCCGGGGCTCGGCCGTGCCCGCCGGGGCCCCCGCCTGCTCCCGGGGCCGGGGGAGCCGCGGCCAATGGCCTGCCGCCTGCCGCCGTCCCTCCCCGGACCCGGGGCCGCCCCCATTAAACGGCGGGGCCCGGAGCGGCGCGGCGGGCCGTTCTCCGCTGTCCTGTCCTGTCCGGCCAGCCGCCGTCATGGGGTGGGAGCGCGGCGCCGTGCTGCTGCTCCTGCCGCTCGCCCTCCAGCTCTGCCCGGGTCGCGCCGCCCCGCCCGCCCCCCGAGGTAAGGGCTCTCGCCGCCCACGCTTTAGCAAACTTTCCCCTCTTTCATTCAAGACGGCTTTTGGTTTGCAGCCCGCCGTCCCCGCCGCCGGGAGCCCTGTGCTGGCAGGGCGGGGCGGATGGGGAGTCGGCGGCCCCGCAGGTGCGAGGGCAGCCGGAGCCGTCGCGGGCACCGGGGGCTGCCGCTGCTCGGCGGGGCGCCGGAGGCGCGAGCCGAGCCGCGCCGCCCCGCCGGCTCCCCGACCCGTGCGTTGCCCCGCCGGACTCGCGGTGGGAACCGGAGGAGGTTGCGGAGTAACACCAATCACTCCCCCCTTCCATCCCCCCGCTCCCCAGTCAGCAAAAAGTGGTCTGTTTTTATAGGGGTGCTGGTAGGTGTGTTGAACTTCTGAAGAGCACTTTTTCAGTTGCAAGTTCTGGTAAATGAAAAGTGAATTGCTAAGCTATGAAAACTCGTCGGGAAAACTGTACTTCGAGTGCATAGGAAAACAGGCGTCTTCTAAATCCAGCATTACTTTGCCAATATTATGCGCGTAGTAAGTCATGAGCCGCTTTATTTTAGAGGGTGCATAGAGCGAGTGGTATCGCTCTCCAGTAGCCGCTTGTGACTGGAGCCACCTCAGCTACTGAGCACAGCGATTAGTGTGTAACTTGGTGCTGCTCCAGGAGCTTTAAAGCTGCTCCTGGTTCTCGCTGCATTTTTATGCCCTCTGTTGTCTTACGGAATGATGTTTGACATTTTAATAGGTGATTCCTTAGTTAAGTTTTACATCTTAAAAGCATAGCTAAAACCCAGTAAGATTAATTTAGCTGCATTTGCAAAAGCCTGTATTAAAGTCTTCAATGTAAAAACATTTCAGAAAGTTGTTGTATTGAGAAGTAGGTTATTGGCATATTTAAAAAAACAGAGGCGTATTTTCAGCTTGTCAGGGGCAGTGGCCAGTGAAAGACCCCACTCTCAACATTCTTACAGCCACTAACTTCATTCCTCCGTGCACCTTCCTCTTAGGGCTTCCCATCGTGTCTTTTAGCTCCCGTCTGAAGAGCTAGCCTTGATGTTTTTGGGCATATCTCTGAAGAGTGGTTTGCCACTGTCTCAAGGTGTAGCTGATCCCTTGTTGCATTTTCATAGGAGGATGAGCAGCTCCCTTCTAAAAACCACTGAAAGCAGGCAGGGAGAGAATTCTCGGTCCATCTCACGAGTAGGCTCCGTTTAGTCTGGTGGGCATGCACACTCGAGCTCAGAGGCATGCCCAAGTCCTCCCTCTCACTGCGTGTTTTGAAACCAGCTGCTTGTGCCTTTCAGCTTCAGCAGTCCTTTTCTGTCCATTTGTTTTCAAGTCTGCCTTTCCAGGGAGAGGAACAAAAATACGAAATTCTTCAAAATATGAAATCTGAAATCCTTATGGATGTTTTTTTCTTGGTCCCTTCAAACAAGCAGTTGTCTTTGTAAGGTGCAAGAGCTGTCTCTGCTGACTCTACTAAGGATATAAAATGAGTTTTCATAACCCTGTTGCTCTTCTGCTAGCTACTTTTGCTAGCATGTGTGTAGTTTATGCTAAAGAATGGATCCAGTAATGTCTATGTGCTGGTCAGTGAAGATGTCCCAAGAAAGGGTTCAATAACGGTGCTGAAGGATCCCCTTGAGGCAACGTGCTTTACAGAATACAACTACCAAACCAATCTGAGCATTCATTTAAGTGTGAACATTTAAAAAAATTCAGTAAATGTTTTATGTGAGATAAATGTTTGCCTTTCTGTAGACAGATGTTGCCAGTGTTTAGTCATTACTTTTGTAATAGCTGTCCTGTATTTTTAAGTGTTTGACTCTAGCAGAGATTAATTAGTTTCACAGGAATTGATATACAATCAGCCAATAGGCCTAGAAGGAGTGGGCATAATATATAACTATGTTTTGTGCTGTCAGAGACTTAAGTACTGTATTGTGGTGTTCTGTCTGAGAGGACACAGCTGTATTTTATGAATGATTTTTACCTGCAAAATGCTGTTGTACAGAGCAGTGAGCTGCATTTCAGTCTCTTGGTTAGGTAGCCGCTTTGCTCTTTGTGTACTAAACGTGAAGAAATAGCCAGACTTTTGCCTCTTCTGTCTGGGTCACTGGTTTCAGTGGGAGCAGTGGTTATCCTGGGATGCTGTGAATCTGAACTGAATGGAAGAGAACTCCTTTGAACAGGTCCATCTCAGATACATGTTTCTTAGTTGTTTGACAACAGTATTACAAGCGCATGCAAATCAAGGGCCTGATTCTTTTTGTATTGTGTCCTGAAAGCTCTCAGTAGAGTCATGGGGTCCTTGGACCCAATACAAATATGGACTAAGCAGTGATCTGTATTTCAGTGTTTTCGTGAGGTGAAATGTCTTTTTTTTTTTTTTCTAATGACATTGGTGTCTAGATGAATGCATGCTCCATAATGAACAAAGGAAACAGCATAAACCCAGGCTCTGATATAAGGGAGCAGGGTTTCCCACATGGCTGTGGGTAGGTCTGTGTGCCCATGTGATTGTCCTCTGAGCGCTCTTCAGTCTTCCTGCTTGTAGCGTTTGGAAACACTGGATCAGTAGGATGGCCCCGTCACCTTAGTCAGTGATGACAGCTTTGAAGTTGTGCTTGGCAGAAGAAGGCAAAGCTCCACTGTTTTTTGGCCTGGGAAACTAAACTTAGTGGTACAACCACAGGTTTGAATCAAGGTGAGGCACAATGTGCTGTCATGTGCCGTTGCTGTCTGCCTGGTTTGAGGGCTTTTGTCTGGTGGCAGCTCTACAGTGTTGTGCTGCTGTGGGAGAAAAATATGTCCCAGCTATGATAGGCCTATGGAGTGGCAGTGGTATACAATGGCTAAATATGCCTTTATATTTAAAGAACACTTGTGCATAGTCATTTATCAGATTTTACTGGAAGGCTATAATATATATACTGCTTTAGCAGTGGGTGAAATGGGGGATTATCAGGAAACCTAGTGGAATGGTATATTGAGTTTGGAGACATTGTGGATTTAGGAACATTGAAGAAAACCTCTGTTTGTTGTTTCAGTGCCATAAGGGGGGCAGCAGACATGTGCACAAGCATAATGTTAGACTCTTTGCTGATGCACTATGCAAAAAATTATAAGAAAAATTTTTATCTGCTTTCACTGTGCCTTCAGGATTGTGTTTTTTTTTCATTGGGCTGACTGTCTTTGTTATCTCTGCCAGAAGGGAAAGATGAGTCTTATTTACGTAGTATATCTTCTGAGAAGTGTGAGAAGTCAGTAAAGTGAGAAGGAGGTTATGAGCACCATATTGTTTACCTGGCTTTTAGCATTTTCATTGGTGCCCTGCAAATGCCATCAAAATGGTTCTTAGGATAAGTACGCTGGAAATCTGTCTGAAAATGTTGATGCTGGATCCTCAGTCTAATTGAAATGTGAACACAGGTGTCTGAATTTATGACAGAAGAAATTGGTGCAAAAGCTTTCTCTTGAGGTAGATCCTCAGAAGAGAAGAAAATCTGAATGGAAGACTAGATAGTTCTATGTTAGTGACTTAAAAACTTTTTTAAAAAAGGAATTATTGTTACAAGATTGTGAGTTGCAACAACATCTATATGATATTTTGATAGAATCATAGAATAGTTTTTGCTGGAAGGGACCTTTAAAGATCATCTAGTCCCCGTCCCCATCCCCCACCATGGGCAGGGACATTTCACTAGATCAGGTTTTTTAAGATGTCCCTGCCAGTGCCAGGGAGGTTGGACTAGATGATCTTTAAAGATGATCTTAATATTTTTAATTTTTGTATACATATTATTTATTTTAGGTCAGACAACTTGGGTCAATTTTAAAGTATCCATATGGAAATAGTGAAGAGTATACAATCTCCAATGGGTGGCATCAGACTACATTCTTCTTTGGTCATTATTATATTTAAATTGCTGCTGAAACTTGCTTATTTTTCAGTTTTTGATCTTCTTCCATATTCCAACAAGAGAGTGGTAGTGAACATCTTGCAAGAAGCATTTGGGGACCCTATGCTGAATGATGTGTACTTGCTCTCAACATTCAAACTGCAGCCAAAGAGTACAGCTACCATATTTGGCCTATATTCGTCAGCTGACAACAGCAAGTATTTTGAATTTATGGTAATGGGACGGATGAATAAAGGTGAGTTGTTTGCAGTATGTAGGGGAAAACTAGTATTGGATCCGTAGTTATTGGTATGTCACAGACGAATGTTGAAAACTGTGTGATTAACCTTTGTGGTTGAGTCTTTGTTGCGTGCTGTCACCACTTACGCCCCCCATCACAAGATAAAAGTGTTGGTTACATCCCCTTTCATGCCCCTTCTCTTTCCATCTTCTTGCTGGATGCAGCTCTCCCTGGCCAGGGGAAGCTGACCAGACAATCAGCTGGTATCTCCACTCTGCTGTGGTGCTTGCTCTAAGCAATGCTGAGGAAGGAAGATAAAAATGGAGTATGGAAAAAGGAGTCAATTTGTTGTGGTTTTTTTTTTCTTTCTTTTTTCCCCTTAGGACAATCACTGGTTCTTATTACTCAGGAATGTGAGGGACACACGCACATGCTGCCTCATGCATGTGAAAGGCAGGTTCTAGTTACGCTGACCCTGGAGGTTAGATGTGACTATGCAGGACAAACATTCCTAGCCTGTAGGGGATGTTTTGGGTGAACTAAAGTGTTTGTTCTCTGTTTGCTGAAATTGGTTAATCAGGAGTCAGAGTAGGAACTTCAGCATAGTTTTAGAAATGGAGAGCTTTCATCACTCTCTAGACCAGACCTAGGATATATTACTGTTTTAAGGTTCATTGAGAAATTGTCCAATGATGTAAATTATTGTTACCCCATTGACTTCGCCACTGCTATGATAATTTGCTGCTGCACATGTTTAATTGGGCAGCTGAGTCCAATATACTGAGAAACTCTACTGAGAAGTTTCAGTTTATACGTAGGAAAATTATTTTATATGCTTAAGAAAAGCATACCTTTTGCTTGGGAAGTGTAGGGGAATGAGTTAGATAAAACATCTTTAGTTTTATCAAGTCTGCCAAAATCCTTCTGAGGTCACAGAATATGAACTTTTGTGCTATATTTGTGTTGGGGGTGAGTAACACTGACTAATTGCTAAATAAATGATAGATACTCTCTCCCTCTAACACACATTTGTGTGTGTAAATGTTACACATATATATAGGAATGCATATGTGTACACACAAAAATGTCTATATACATACTGTTTTGAACATATCAAAATATTCTCTTGATTTTCAAGATTACCTGCATGCCTGGTGGTTACTGATATACTTTAACTAACAAGACTTAAGAGGCTTTCTGGTGTGAGGTTATTAGGCTTCTCTTGGTTTTGTCCTCAGTATGTCAGTGATATATTTGACAAGTGTCTGTGACAGGGTAATGGCATGTAGGTAGGCAGCACGAAGAAACTTGTCCTGTCAGTGAGCAGTGTTCAGTAGGTGTTACATCAGTAACCTACCTGTTGCAAAGGAGTGATCAAACAGGGAGGCTTTTTGCAGCAAGGCTGTTTAATGGAGGTCTCTTTGCCTCCTTTTTGCTTTAGTGCACCTTGTTGAAGGCAGCGTGCAAGTAGTAGGCAGTGTTTTCACATGTGATTTCTCTGGAAGTGTCAAGTGTCCCATATGGCTACTTCATACAATGAGTGTGTACTTTTCAGAGGCAAATAGCATCCATGGGTTTCTTATACTTTTTAAATGATTCCTTTACGGAGCAAACAGCAGCAACTGCATGAAAGTGATTAACTTAACAATTCTGTGAAGCGGTTCCTATTTACTGGCAGGATTAGTTGTTTCACTGAAAATCTGTTTCTTAAGCAGTACATGTGAGCCACTTACTCTCATGAATGCCAGTGTAGAATATCCTAGCAGCAAACATGTAATGCAGGGGCTTGAATGAGTTAAGTCTTACGGAGGCAGAGGCTGTGCTCCAGCAAAATCTCCCTTCAGAAGCCTACTGTAGTTTACTAGATGGATATTTGGCTTTGGATGAGGAA
This sequence comes from Phalacrocorax carbo, assembly GCF_963921805.1. NCBI lineage: Eukaryota > Metazoa > Chordata > Aves > Suliformes > Phalacrocoracidae > Phalacrocorax > Phalacrocorax carbo. The sequence continues at coordinate 26,704,634 of NC_087548.1, read as the reverse complement.
GGAATACTTGATCTTTCTTCCAAGCCAGACTGCTCCTTGTCCTGAAACTATTCTGGCAGGGGCTGCTCTGGGCCCTGCCACCATCTCCTCTTTCTTTTTGTAGCTTACTGCTGCATTTGGTCACCCTGAATGCAGGGCCCGGATCCAAAGACCTTGCTTTCATATGACCAGGCGTGCATAATATTCACATAAGTAAAATGACTGCAACATGTTCTGTCCTGCCAGATCTTTGAGTTTGCCAAGAAATGCTACCTTTGAGCAAGTTACTGGTGACCTCGTGCACCTTTGCGGAAATCTCAGCTCTGGCAGTGTTTTGACATAGACAGCAGTGAAAATATTCGTGATATTGATCACAGCTGCTGAGACTTTAGCACTAGCGTAGGCTTTAAAGGTGGAGACATACCCTGCCCTGTTAATGCTGGTAGAAAACTGGATTCTTTTAATCATTAGATTGAGCAATTAGAAAAATATTAGGGAACGTTTATCCAGGAGCTCAGAAGGTCACCAACAGACAGAGGTATCACAGCATCAAAGAGCATTATCTCTGAAGCTAATAAGAGTTTTTCCCTCCACTATATCCAGGCCTTTTAGTTGACCTCATGTTAATGTAAGTGTTTTTTGAAGGTCAAAGTTTTCGTGAGCTCTCACTTGATACAGCAGTAGCAGCCCTCTGTGAACCTCAAACAGATGTTTGCAACAGCCAGCACTTAACTGTTTAGGTGCCTGGTGACTCGGCAGCTTGACTCCTCAATGCACATAACTGTTATCATGAGGAAATAAGGGACATGCAGGCTGGTGATTAGTGGGATCTTTGAAACAAGCTCTGTCTAATATTGTAGTTACACTGTCTAGTACCTACACTGTCTAGATGCACTCAGCTCATTGCTTCTGCAGATATGCATTTGGAGAGCCAGGGAGATATTTTGTGGAGAGAACTAGCTAGCTGATCTAAGAGATTTAGCTTGCAGATCCTAGCCTGCCAATCCAACTTCCTTAGGAAAGAGACATTTTTTCAATATTATGCAGCATGTAAGAGTTTTTGTTTTTCTGCTGTTTTGTTTTCTAATGGTGCATTTTACTTCATAAAATGAGGATTTGTGGTGTGAATTATCAAGTAGGTCATTTACTAATGCCTTAAAAAAGAGTTGGGAGGACGTTTAGTCATCTTTAGGGGTGGAATATGTCTTTCCTGTGTTATATTTTGTTTTTACTTACTGCTTGTTACAGTGAAATGCAGGTTATTGGGTTGGAACCATGCTTCCTTTGGTTTCATTTGGATACACTGTCAGATGGCTTCACTGAATGCAATATGCATCACCAAAACTGATTTTTTCTAGTTGTACATTTCTGCTACAGTGTATTTCTAGGTCAGTCAGATATGTACTTGCCAAAGTGCTGGCTGCAGGCTGGGCGCTACACCCTTTACCTTTACCACTTGTATTTTTGCATGTTATGGCCTGTAAGGTGACATTGGTGAAGCCAGTTAGAGAGGCCTGGATAAAGCAGTGGAAAACACTGTGCAGGGAACAATACTTTACAAATGGGGAGCCATGCCAGAGTTCTTGTAATCCTGCTCTGAGAGTCAATGTTCCAATTATTGTTACCATTTATATCTGTATATGGGATGCATTTACAAAAGTTGACATGTGGAAAAATACCAGAGCAATTGCAGATTTCCACAGGATCATCCTTGATCAGCCTTGGGTTATCTGCTACCCTCTGATAGTCCTTCTGTGTGTTTTGTATTAGTGGTGCTGCGCTATCTGAAGAGTGATGGGAGGCTGAATTCGGTGATCTTAAGCAACATCCAGCTGGCTGATGGGAAACCCCATGCTGTCATCTTGTGGCTGGGCGGCCTGCAGCAGGGATCAAGCACAATAGAGTTTTACCTGGACTGCCTGCAAGTAGGTGCCATTCAGGACCTGCCAAAACCATTTTCAGTGCTGTCTCAGAGGTCGGCAGCAGTAGAGTTGCACACTTTCCAGGAGAAGCCACAGGTGAGTGTGAAAATTGTGAGCAGGCTGACCACTTAGAGGGGTCAGCGGGGATCCCCTTGATCACTGAATTCAGACCACAGTCTTTGCAGCAGCCAAGCTCTGTGCGATGGTCCTTCAGTAATACTTGAGTGTTAACTTGTGAAATAAACATAAGTTCCCTATGGAACAGGTGAAGCCTTAGCTTCATTTAACCTAGCAATAGTTATGCTGTTTGTTTTAAACACAGTTTTTAGCTTATTTTAAAAAATTACTGTTTCCCTTACTTCAGTCTAGGCATTTCTTGGGGTCTGGACTTTTTGCAAGGACTTAGCTGGTGCAGTAAGGGCAGTTCTTTCTCAGCTTCTTACAGCTGTTCAGTATGAGCAACCCTTGGCTGTGTATGTGGCTTTCCTCTTCATGATAAGCCACATGGGCTAAAAAGACAAAAGAAGGCAGGGATTCATGTGGTGCAGGGATTCATGTGGTGCAAGACTCCAACCCCCATCTGTTTGACTACAACAGCTTTTCTTCCTCTCTCTGCCAACCAGGGGTTGGCATAGCTTCCTATCATCTCTGAGTCAGCAGTCTGAGGTAAACTGTATCTTCTACAAGTATCTTCCATATCTTTAATGCAAAATATGCATTAGAAGGTGCAAAGGCATTCTGCCCCCAAGGTTACCCCCTTGTTATTTCATTGCAGGCTTGAAAATGAGCCAGCTTATATGGAGAATCACTGAAGTGCCCTCATTCCTGACATGAATGTAAACCTGTTTGAGAATGGGGGAAAACGGCTGCTTTGAATTCTGTTCAACAATAAAAAAAATTTTTACATGCCACGGGTATAAAAATATGTGAACTTCCTGGTATCGTATGAATTGGAATGGTAAAAAAATGTTCAAAATAAAACCACAGCTATGTGAAAATCTGCAAGGCAAAGATTAGGGGTTTTATTACAGTTCAGATGGTGGTGGGTGGTCCTGAAAGGGATGATGTAGGAGCCCTGCATGCTTAGGAAATGGTCAGCCTCTCTCAAAAATCAATTTATTTTGTCTCATATTTCACATTTTTTCCATTGTTGTACCAGAATTGTGTTTTTCTTCTGAGTCCAGGATACGCTAGATGAGCTGAAGCTGGTAACTGGAGGAACACTTGCCCAAGCGGGGAACCTGCAGGATTGTTTTCTTCAACAAATTGAACCTGTTCCTCAGTACACTGGTAAGGCCTGCAACCAGGAGTTGAAATTGTTCTTTTTAATACCAGTGCAAAGAAGCTAATGTGATGAATATTAAAAATGTGGAGAAGCTCTATAGACAAGTAATAACAATTGTTTGACTGAATTACAGCCATGATTTCCTGTAGATATTTTAGAAATAGCTCACTTTGGAGAGAAAACAGTTACTGCTGCTGGTGATAAAGCAATGAGTTGTTGTCCTAGTAAAGGAGGAGTCTGTAATGATTAAAAGAGTCTTTTTAGTCTAATTTGGAAGACAAACTTCTGTGATCATCGTTTCTTTGTGTCAGTTTAATAATATTCTAAGTATTCAAATTGTAGACAGGAAGTAGTCCTTAATGTGATACACTGCTACAGGCTTTATGAAAATAGGTAGATGGATAGAGTAGCAAGACCTATTGGTGTACTTATCCACGTGGCCAGTAATCATCTTTTGTTGATCACTGGAGTGTCCCAGAGAGGGGAAGAACAAGGCGTTAAGAACACAGGAGACTACAGAATGTGTTGGTGCTACAGCTACAGAGCCTGCGGGTCTGTGTGGGAAAAGCCATTGCAAGGCAGCCATTAGTCCTGCCACGAGTTAGCCAAGGTTTTTTTCACTTGCTGGACTGGAAATCTGCTCCAAAACCAATTCCTTTGCTGCTGCTGCTGAGCATTGTGGCGACTGAGCTGGGAACAGGGAGGAAAGGAAGGAGCTGAGGCTACTGGGATTCCTGTGAGGCCCCAGGGGCTGGGTGCAGTCCCCTGTGAAGGGCAAAGGTGCTCTCTGACTTCTTGACACAGCAAACCTGGGTTAGACTTCCCCATCTGTACCCCTTCCTAGTCCCTGTCAATCTGCCTTTCTGCTGCAGGTGTGAGGGAGAAGAATGGGTTTGCACTGTGCATGCAATATGTTAATATGTGACAACCATGGCGGGGATAAAAAGTGAGTTCAAGGTTTGAAATAGGATCCATGATAAGTTCTCTCTCACAGCCTTTCTGTCCCTGTTGCCAAACCCAGCCCTGCAGCATTGCTGCTTTTGATTACAATAGAGCCAAGATACACAGGTTTTATATGAGAGCATCCTGGATACCATTACATGAATGTAGGCATCAGTGATGTGCAGTGATAACAGTGATAACCATTAGGCGTGGCACTTCAGGGCATGGTTTAGGAGGCATGGTGGTGTTGGGTTGACTGTTGGACTTGATGATCTTAGAGGTCTTTTCCAGCCTTAATGATTACATGATTCTATGATTTGTTGTGTACACCTGTGTAGGGATGTTTGTGAAACCTTTCTGGATTTACATGCTTCATTTCCACCTCAATCCTGTCTTGGGTACCCCATCTTGCCTACATGACTCATCTCATCCCTCTTCTCCCATCTCACTGTTCTAAGCCCATTAAAGTATGTGATAACAGAAACTGGTTTGCCTTTTAGCTATGTAAAACCTCATGCGTCTGTTTTCTTGTTCCTTGACATATATACACCTAGGCAAAAGGTGCAGAGTTTTATGATCAAAGGTCTCTCTTTTTCCCTAAATCAACAGGCATTTACACGTAGAAGGGAAACACTGAATTACCTTTCCTCCTAGAAAAACTCAGCTCTGTGAGTGATTGCAGACTTGCAGCTTTCTCACTTGTAACTTTTTGCTCATTGATCATTAATACAAACAGTAATAATACAGAGAGATACTGTCTCTCCCTGGCTATCTCCACCTGGCTGAGCTTCTCAAATTCAGTTGCTTATAACCTTCAAGTGGAATTAGTATGAAATTAATAATAATAATTAAACAACTCACATGAATATATTCAAAGCCTACATAGTCAAATCCACCAAAGGAAAAGGTGCAAATGTTCCAACAGCAATATTAACTCAGCTGACTTGCATGATGCCCTTTTACAGGAGCAATATATCAGATAACCACAATTTTGCTTTCAGCCAGAAAAAGCTGGAATGCAAATGCTTCGCTGTTGTCACAATCCACTGTTGGGTTGAACAGTTTGGCAGAGGGTAAACCCCCTTGCTTTCCAACCGAGCTCAGATAATTCTGGGAGGTTGGGGGCGGCTGGGCTTAACTTCTGATTAACTCCTATATGTTATCGTGACTAGGCTCCTTTTACATTTTCAGAGACAGAATGAAGGCTCAAAATGGAGTCAAGTGCCAAGTCGCTTTATTTGGCCAGAAATAGATACAGGAGAGAACAGCAAAGAAAGGGGGAAAAAAAGGTGAAAAAGGGAACGAGAGGGAGGGAGAGAGTGGGACTGTTACAACAGCTATCACCACAGATCTGCGGCAGTCCGTCCGGTCCAGGCAGGGAGTCCGGCTGTCCGATGCATCTTTGAAGCCGGTGGAGGGCGAGATGTCCCAGAGCACACCCCCGCATCATCTCTGCTGGTTTCCCCTTTTATAAAGTTGCCCTCTGGCAGAGTCAGTAACTGTTCTGCGTACCCCTGCCTCCCACTCGGCGGTGGGGTGCACGCCCAGTACTGTCACTAGAGGGTGCTTGAAAGTTCTAGAGGGTCTGAGCCCCCCCCACGTTGCCAGTCGGCCTTGGGCCCAGGCGGGTGTACGCGGAGGATGAGTACTCTGAGATAACAGGGCGCACATTCCTGCTGGGTCGACCTTGGTGATTAAACTGTTCTGTTCAGCTGCCGTAATGATCAGGCTTTAGTAGTGAAACTTGCCTGCCAACAATGTTGAGACAAGTTTCTAGTCCCTGACAGCTGTATAGGTGTGTGAGACGTATGTACCTTGATAACAGCATGTTTTCCTATTAATTGGAAAATCCCTGGGAGAGCTTTGGACCTGAATAACTGTAGATGGCTTTGACCGTGTGCTTGGTCATTACTCACTGCCATGGCAGCAGCATTCCATCTGTGTTCAGTCTGTGAGAGACACCTAAGCAGTGTCGATGAGAATATGATGATCTGGCAGGTTGAAAATGTGTATTTGGATCTTTGCATGTGGGTAGGAAAAAACAGTGCAAGATGCACTGGGTTTGGTAGATGAGATTAGTATGCTGCATGAATCATCATCACAAAATCATTCAGGTCAGAAGGGATCTCTGGAGATCATGTAGTTCATGTAGGGTACGTGAACCTGACATAGCATTAAAAAATAGCTATTTTGCACCAGACTGAAGGTTCTTTTAACCTAGCTACTGTTAGAGACAGTATGCCAATATAGACCTAAAGGCAAGAGTATAAGAGAGTAGATTTACAGTGTGATTTTCCCTGAATGCTTTCCTGTTCTCCAGCAGTTCATGGTATACAGAGCTCTTGACACGGAGGTGGAGTCTTTGTGTTTTGTACTTAGTATGTTTCCTTCCATGAATCTGTCCAGTCAGTTTTGAATGCATGATCAAGATTGTCTCCTGGCAAGAAATTAATCACGTCTGTCAAGATATCTCTTTCTGTTTACTTTGAATCTGCCTCTTCATAATTCTACATGCAACTTGTATATGTAACTTCTTTGGTGGAGGATTATAGGCTGACAGGAAACTGTTCTCTTGTCAGCCATCCTCCATACATTAATCACGGCAGGATCTCTGGCCAAGTAACCAGTTTCTTTGAATGACACTTCAGGACTTTGCTGGACGGGGGAAAGTGGGGTGCTTGCGGCAGTATTGCTCTCAAGAGAGCTAGAAAAATTATTTGAGGCATTTCATGGTGGCCTGCAATTACACAAGCTAGTGTTTGTGCTGCCTGGGCCAATTAGGTGTGCAGTGAAGCTGGTCACCTGCTCTAAATCCAGGGTCCAGTACTGGATCATGTTGCCCAGCTAAGTTGTGGATGCCTCATCATTGGAAGTGTTTGAAGTCAGGTTGGATGGGACTTTGAGCAGCCTGACCTAGTGAAACATGTCCCTGCCATGGCAGGGGGGTTGGAGTAGATGACCTTTAAAGGTCACTTCCAGCCCAAACCACGCAATGATTCTATACTGCAAGGTTCTGGGAAGAGAAAGACAGGGTGGCTCCCTGACATGACCTCAGGCTTACAGAGAATAAGTTTGTCAATGGACTCCAGTTTCCTGTTGGACGGTAATTCTTCAGATTTGTCTCTGAATTTAATTATTGCTGTGAAAGCCATTCCGCTACGCAGGTTGTTACTGACTCATAGTATAGAGCTATGGACTAGCTGAACTGGGAAGCTGCCTCAGTAGGTGGAGTACAGATGAGAGAGATTACATGGTAGGACCAGACAACTGTATAGCTTCAGGCTGTACCTTTTGCTTACCCTGCTTACTCCTGGGTGAAGCCACCCCACAATACATGGTGAACGAACAGCTCCCTGAAAGTCCCTCTGAGTTCTTACCACTTACTGCTGTTCATTCTGCTGCAGATGGGGCCTACCGTAGGACTTGGCTTTAAATGGAAGAAAAGAAAAAAACAACAATGGGAAGCCATCTGTTTCTGCTCTGCTGTCTAAATTTGCAAGCAGGACATGTAGTTCATGGCAGTATAACCTGTTTAGTCCTTAAAGTTTAGCAGTCTGCAAAACCTAACTGCAGAATAGATCTCGTTTTGATTTAGACGCTAGACAACAAACAGCATCTGATCTCTTGAGAATTTTTTTGCAGATCTCAATCAATAATGCCTAAACCATTCTTTGTTTAAAAAATCCCAAGCAAAATAAGAACAGATCTCAGCATCTGTCCTGACAGCCTGTGTGCCAAGTTCCACTATGAGACTCTGAAATATCCATGATATTATATCCTGCTGCCTTCCTCCCAAATAAAAATAAGACAAGGTTGGGACCAGAACAGAGGCAGGTTCTGGAACAGGTGGTTCCCAAGTCTTTAAACTTGTTCAGTGTTTTGATGAGAAAATCTGAAATGAAGAGAACGTAGTACGTGAGGAGTTGGATAATTCCCACTAGAATGTTTGGAAACAGTTAGACAAGCTTTGAAGTACAAAACAATGAGATAAACATTAAGAAAAGGATTTTTCATGTAAGCTTTCAATACTCAAAAAAGTAACACATGAATAAACCTCCCTGGAGCCATTGGGCATAATATCAAAATATCCTGCCTGCTTAGAACGTAGAAGAGCATATATTTGTGAAATTTGTTTTGACATACAGATTTAGAGAAATAAACAAATAGCTGCTTGAGAGAGCTACAAACTCAGAAACAAGCTACAAACAGAAACTACTACAAGCTACTGTGCTAAACATGCTCCCTGCTCCTCTGTCACTGGGTCAAAACTAATGTTTTATTTAACAGATAAGTCTCATGAAAATCTTGGGTTGATTCTGGTCCTTCCCTATGGCTCATTACAGATGTAATTTTTAGTCTTGTCGCAGAGGTCTTTGTTACTTGATATTGAGAACTGGCTTTGGTGAGAGTTCATAACATGTTAAAGTAGGTGTTTTGTGAGCCTGTACAAACTCTGCACCCCTAGAAGCTGACTCAGCCATGAAACTTGTGTATGTGCTGCCTTTGGGGAGAAAAGCCAAATGACTGTCGCAGGTATTAAAAGAGCTCTTTTTGTCAGAGCAAGCACTCTTGAGGTATGGTTGGAGCTGCACAGTGAGCTTGCTCAGAAAGCCGGGTAACTTCACTCTGAAAAGTGTTTAGGAGTGGGCTGTGGTGACATGGAATACACTTACGAAGGATGACTTCCCATTGTATGCATAGATACTTTATGCCCCGCCTTGCCTTCCTGTCCCAAATGGGTTATCACAAAACCTCAGCCTTGAATCACAAGGTTTCATTTAGGGTTGCCGGTCTCAGGCCTTGCGGGGGAAACCAGAAACACTCGCGGCATTAATTGCCCGTGTCACTAGAGAGCTGTGACACTGGAATAATGGTAGAAGAATCACAGGCTGCTTTTATCTCTGTGATGAGGTTTCTGCTTTGCTTGCTTCTGTGGTATACAGTGGAGTTCAGTCCAGAAAAGCCTTGAGCTCATGCAAATCACTGTAAAAGTTGCAGCTAGATACTGTGTTTGCTCTAAGGATTCCTGCAGGGCTTAAGTAACAGCAATGTCTGCCTTCCTTGGCCCTTTGTGGTGTTGCCGTCTTGTATCTCAGAAATTATCACAGGAAATGAAGGAGTGTTATGTGCATTGTGCACTTTCTCATTGCTCTTTCCCTGCAGGTGATTTTAATAGGCAGCTGATGGGTCAGATGATGCAGATGAACCAAATACTGGGAGATGTGAAAGACCTTCTCAGACAACAGGTACTGTATAAAGGCTTCAGTGTGAAGTATCCCAAGCTTGCCACCTTGGACAGAGTCAGGGCAGAATTTACATAACCAATAAACTCCTGTGTAGAGTCCATTGTCTCAGAGGCACGGCACAGTGGAGACGAACTAACCACACGGGTCCTGGGACACTGTGCTCACTATGAAGGATCACTGAATGTGGGAGCGTAGGGCACTTGCTTAATCAGATCCAGAAAATGTGGTGTCTTCAGTGGAAAGAAACTACAGTAGCCATCCTAGCCCACTGTTAGATGGAGGTAGGTGTGAGACACAGAACTGGAATTGCATTTGTTCCCCTTGCAAGCGAGTGTCGGAACTGGAATTGTTGGTGGCGCATACCTTTAGTTAAGCATGTCATTCTTAAAGGTCCTGTTGATGAAGGCTGAACTGAAGTACAACCATTTTCACTGTCCTTCCTTTTATAGAGTACAAAGAGCATCTAATTTTAAGATAGGGTACCTGTGTTGCATGGTTTGAGTGGCATCTTGGGGGAAAATTATGATGGTACTTCTGGCAGCTGCCTGTGTCCAAATAATGCTTATTTTCTATATCCTTAAGGTCAAAGAAACAACTTTTCTGAGAAATACCATAGCTGAGTGCCAAGCATGTGGTAAGTATTCCTGTTATTCCCTGTAAAAGGCAAGCAGATGAGATGTAAAGTAGTTTTAAAACTAGTATTTATTGCGTCAGCTTTATGTGGTTTCTAAGGAGTGCTTTTTTAAAAATACTGTGTCCAAAGTTATAGATGTATTGGACACAAATTTAAAATAGATTTTCATTAGAGAAAAAGATTTCAGTTTCCATAGACTTGACAATTACCTGTTGGGGGATAAAACCCCACTAAACCACGCAGTACCACTCACCCTGTACTATCAGTCTTACACTGCCACAAAGCTGTGTCACATGTTCTTGGGGAGAGAGGTATTGCCTGCTAGGTATCTCATAAACAATCTTAGCAGAAAGACAAGGGAGGAATTATGTTCTGCTCTAGCTAGTATTTGTCAGCCTGAGGAAGATCATATACAGTCCACCTGAAAGTTATCTTGATTCTGAGTAGGCAGTCACTGGTTAACAGCAGTAAGACCAAAAAGGTGGTCTCCGTATTTTCACTAAATGAAAGAAATAAATGCTTTCCCAAATGTCACTGCATGGCCCTCCTACATAACTGGCATTAAGGACACACGTGCTCAGTATAAAAACCGAAACACTCCTTCACTGGGTGGGGAGAAAGGCCTTAAACTCATCAGGCCTCTTAGCTGATTTCTTGTCCCAGTCTATCAGCCTCATCAAAACTCAAGCTGAGCTCTAGCCAGGTTAACCTTTATGTGTAAGTGCCAAAGAAAAAGTCTTTAAATACTGCATGCATTAGTACCAAGGTTCAGCACCTGCTAGAGTCTCAGAAAACCTTGCTTTTCCCCAGGCCTGGTCACTGTGCACCTAAGCCAGTGTACTTGCATGTCTTGCTGTGTGTTTGTGGGCTGCCAGCTGCAGCTTCTTCATCCTCTTAATTGTAGACTGTCAGATACACTCTTGCAAAACCATGGCACTATTTTTCTTATGAAGTGGTAGTGTTGCTGATTTAGCCAGAGAAATGCCTTGTGCAATCTCACTTGAGTCCCTTGGGCCTTCTGAGGCCACCAGCTTTCAGAGTGTTCTCCCCTGTCCAGCAGCAGATCTGTGCTGGGACTAACTTACCAGAAGGGCTTCCATGTGTAGCCAGGAGAAGCACGTGGACCTAACAAAATAGCCTTAATTTTCCCTGTCTGGGGACACAGCAAGCTGCTGGGCCATTCCCTGCATGAAGTCTCTTCAGCCACAGCACAGCTGGTAGCAGTGCAGTGCAGAAACACAAAGTCCCTGCTGTGCAACATCTTGGGGATCTCTTCAGAGCGCTTGCCAGCTGAAAGCCATGATGGATGTTTCTTTCAATTGCTGAAACTGTTGTTCTTTCTGCACTAAAGGTTTGGGAACTGTGAATTTTCCAACTCAGCTTCCTAGGCGCAGTAAACCCAAATGTGAAGTTAATTCCTGCTTCAGGGGAGTCAGGTGCGTGGAGACAGCAGAGGGATTTCAGTGCGGCCCCTGCCCTGAAGGGCTTACAGGAAATGGAGTTACCTGCTCAGATATTGATGAGGTAAAATAGTGACTTTCACTGAGTTTTTTAAAAAAAGGGGGGGGCTAAAAATCAACTGTATCATACATATCAATGGGTTGCTTATGCTTGCTGTCTTCAGCATTTGCTGACTGCATGCACAGTGGATATTAATTTTGATTTGATTTCACCTCCCTATTTTGCTGTTCCTGCATCTTTATGGAGGTTATATGTATGAAAACTTGAAATGTGTGAAGATTGGTGAGGTGAGAAGTCACTTAAAGGAGTTCAATGTAAAAAAAACAAAACAAATCAAAAAACAACAACCAACAAACCCCAAAACCAACCAAAACAAGCTTTTGATGTAGTTGCTTCTGTTCCACAGAAGATGCAGTAGCTTGTGATGTAGGCAGAACTACAGAAGCACTTCTTGTCAATCTGGGCTTTTTTTCTTTAAATTGAGTGCTTCTGAACCAGCCTTGGAGACCGAAGTCTTCTCTTCAATCCAAACTGGAGCCATGTTTTCAGCCTTACCTTAAAAGTCTATGAAGGAAAAGGAACATTTATTGTTATTGTTGTGTTGAAAGCTGATAAAGTTGATGTTAAATCTGTTTTTTTCCCCCTTGTGCTGTATGTTAGAAGTTCAGAGCTTGCTTGTATTGAGTTAATAAATTTATCATATCTTAAACAATAAACAAAACCTGTGTTAACTGGAATGTGACACTTACTCAGAACACAAAAAGACTACTTACAGTTTCACTGCATTTTTTCTGTGGTGATTTTTGCCATTACTCTTTAGTCATCTTTGTGAAAAAAGTACCTAGGTGTAGTAGACCAGGGAACCAGGAGAATTAGGTCATTAGCTGTGCCTGTGGATAATACAGTACTAACAATGCACCTGCCTAATGATATAAAACAGCAAAAGCAATCCTTTTTTTCTCCTTCCTAGCCAACAGCAGGTGTGCTTTGACTGCTCTTTTGGATTACTCCCTCCTGTAGGCCATCAGCAGAGAGGATGCGATGTGCCCAACTTATATCTGCCTGTGAAAAGGACTGAGGAGAGAAAGTGGGTTGAGTGTGGCAGTTTCCTGAGTTGTAGGTGATGTCTTTTGTTTTGCTTCACATGGCACGGACTGTGTCTTCTGCAACAGAAGGTGCAAAAAATGGAGGTGAAGCACTGAAATGTGAATGCAAGAGGTGAAGCTGAGACAGCTGTGGTGCAAGTTTCATGTCACAGACAGCCACAGTGAGAGACTCAAACCAGCCTAGGTGGAGCCCACCAGCATGGATGCATTCTACCTCCTGAGCCATACCCAGACTGAGGCAGAGCATGGCAGTAATCTCCTCCCTGCCAGTTTCAGGGTTGGAGCAACTCTAGCCATGACAGCAGTGGTGGGAAAACAAACCAAGACTAGTCTGTAGCAGCCCAATATTGACATGGTTTTCTATGAGTGGTCACGCTCTGCCTCTGGAAATTGATGTGCCTTCATGTTCCTGCCACCCCTCCACATGGCAGACCTGATCACACGTTAGAAACGGCAAGGAAATTTTGCCAAAATGGTGTCATAGACATACAGTCTTTCTTATATGAGGTCTTTACGTGGACACTGCTACTAAAATACCACCTAATCTGTTGTGGTTTTGTTCACCAGTAAGTATCTCCTTTAACAGCTGAATTTTCACTTACAGGTGTGCGGGGAAAACAGAGATAATAAATGGCAATAGCTTTTCATTGTCTAATAAGAGGTGGCATGTCATATTATTTGTTTTCCTGAGTTAGCTGAGACTAAGAAGGAAAGTAATTTTTTTTTTTTGAAAGCTCTTTAGGAATCTTCTGGGAGAGCACCTTTCTACTGAATAAACTATTTCTGTACTTCCTTATAACAGGCATTTAAAAAGAAGTTCATGTACCAATTCTGATAAAGACAAATCTAGAATCTTCCTCACTAAGAGCAGCCATCATCTTTTCTGAGGCTTTTAGCATCTCTGCAGTATGTTCCCTTATTCATTACCAGTTTGAAGACATTACTTTCATGTGCTGATGCCCTGGATCTTGGAAGCTGTGGCTCTGCTCTGTGTACGGTGTAATTTGAGTGCCCTCTACTGCCTACAATAAAAAATCCACAGCAAATAGGGAGCACAAAATGCCTGTCCTAGGTTTTACATCTCCCTTGTGCTAGTTGTGGACTTACTTCTAAAAAATCTTTCTGTCAAACACACTTTGATATTAAAATACATTTTCTTGCTCCCTTGTGTGTGTTTGGCTACAACTTTCATGATTGTTGTAGGTGGATATCTTCTGGATTGTTCTCCCTCCATCTTGCGGATGTTTTCCTGTTAGGTATGGAGAGGGGGAAAAAAGGCATATTTTAAAAACTCCTTTGTATTTCTTTCTCATGTTTCTTATTTATTGTTGTCTTTGACCCATATGCAGCATGATGGCATGTCGATGTTTTTGGTACTCTTACCAATATTGCCTAGCTGCTAGTGTTGATGTTGGAGAGGCAGCAGTGTGGGATGTGGTTCCCAAACTGGCACCCACAAGGCCAGTGAAATGGGTCATAGCTATTCTGTAAAACCACATGAGGCAATGAAGCGAATGGTGCCTTCAGGCCATGGGTGATACTGTGAGCATCTGGTATTTTGGTAGAAGTGCTGAGGGTTGTTTGTGGGCCTCTGGTCTAGAAATGTGTGGGTGCCACTGACGTCCCTCCTCATCTGCCTCATGTTTGGTTTACTTCTGGCTATGAGATTTCCCAAAATATAAATGGGGGAGAATGCTGCTGCCACTTGGTGTGTGTACAACACACAAATGCAAGACCATTCAGTGAGTTGGAGTTATGCAGCTTTCCTCATATTGTAGTCTGGACTCTTCCTCAGAGGTTGGGAGCCTCCTGGGACCTGAACCTGCCCAGCAAAAGGAAAGATGTGGGATCAGAATTAGGGCATTAACTACAGGCTGTAATGGAAGACTAGAAATGTTACTTAAATTACAGAGATAGCTGAAGACCTGCTGAGATCAGAAATACCTGCAGAGACTGTTTCCTCTATAAGCCAGCTCTAAACAGAAGATATACAGACATTGCATGTAGCATTACCTTTTACTAAGAGGTCTGTGCACAGAGTCAGGGTCTGGATGTTACAGAAGCACGAACTTGTGCTTGGTTAATTTTTTTCTTTGCAGTGTCGTTACAACCCTTGCTTCCCTGGAGTGCGATGTGTAAACACTGCTCCAGGTTTCCGATGTGAGACCTGTCCCCCAGGATATACAGGACAAACCGTGCAAGGGATAGGACTCAGCTATGCCAAGAGCAATAAGCAGGTGAGTGGCAGCATCCCTGCGGCAACTACCTTTGCAAGGTGCTGGTTTATACCAATGCATTTCTATAGCATTTTATTTATACTTCAGTCGTTCCGTAATTGCCTTGTGCAGTTAGGCAGAGATCAGAGTGTTTCAATTAGAAGATCCAAGTTGTGTTTGCTTGGTATTAATGGGAGTATTAACAGCCTAATACTGAGGACCAGTATGGAAACAAGAAAAAAATGTTATTACCTTCATAGGTATCTGATCAATTTTGAAGGGGCTGTGTTGGTTTCTGTAAACTGGCTTTGAACTAGGAAGAGTATGATAGAAAAGGCGTGTTTTACTGTTGTGTTTTGCATGTTCCTGTGGTGCCCTACAAGGGGAACATATTTCTTATCTAAACTCTTGTGGACAAACCAGAAGCCCATCTGAAGTTTGAAATTTTCTGTGTGACAGTGTCTCTTCAGGGTTTATACATGTCTGGAGATCCATTGGAAAGTTAGCCTATGGATATGTCTGTGCCATTCTGGGAGCAGATTCAGAAGAGGCTATGACTCTTTTCTAGACTTAAACTTTAGTGGCTTTTCTTCAGACTGTATCTCAAATTTACATTGTTTTTATTACATGTTGATTTGTTTTATTGCTAGGTCTGCTTAGATATTGATGAATGTCAGGCTGGTGGACTTGGACCCTGTGTTCCAAATTCCCATTGCATAAACACTTTGGTAAGCACCTTTTGATTTGTGGCTTTAAAAAATTGATTGTTTTAGAATTCCATGGGGCTAGGATTGGATTTATGGCTCTGACTGAAGAGCTGAATAATACAATTTGTTTGTTGGCTTAATCTAAACCAAAGAATCCTTTCCTCTTTTCCTAACTAATAGTAAAAATAGTAAAAAAATAAATACTTGATTTGTCATTAACATATCTATCTGAGCTGTATCCCTTATCACTTTCCCTGAAGAGTGGCAGGAACTCTTCTCTCCACACCATCCAGTTATGGGTGCTTACAGGTATGTTATGGCAAGGAACCTGTTTTGAAAGACTAAACCTTTGCTTCCCCTCATCTCTTCCCACCTGGGAACTGCTGCAACAAGCTGTTCCCCTGGGTTCTCTTTTTATAGAATTAATGTATTCACTTCATTAGGGTGTTTACACAGTACCAGACATCCCTCTAAATAAGTACAGAGAGAAGGAAAGCTGCAATTGGTACAACACTTTTAATACCCATTTATATTAAACCCAGGAGAGCAAGCATAGCAGAAGTAGAAATGGTTTGAAAGATGTTAGGATCCAACAGAAGGGGCATACAACCATTTTAATGCTATGAAGCAAGTTGGATCTTTCACTCGGAATCACAAAATCATAGAATCATTTTATCTGGAAAAGACCCTTAAGATTATCAAGTGCAACTGAAAACCAGATGCTGCCAAGTCGCCACTAAATCATGTCCCTATTTGCCACGTCTACAGGTCTTTTAAATAATCCCAGGATGGTGGCTCAGCCTCTTCCCTGGGCAGCCTGTTCCAGTCCTTGACAACCCTTGTGGTGAAGAAATTTTTCCCAATATCCAGTCTAAACTTCCCCTGGCAGAACTTGAGGCCATTTTGTGTCATTCTATCACCTGTTACTTGGGAGAAGAGACCAACACCCGCCTCACTACAGCCTCCTTTCAGGTAGCTGTAGAGAGCGATAAGGTCTCCCTTCAGCCTCCTCTTCTCCAGGCTAAACAACCCCAGTTCCCTCAACCTCTTCTCATAAGACTTGCTCTCTAGGCCCTTCACCAGCTTCGCTGCCCTTCTCTGGACACGCTCCAGCACCTCGATGTCCTTCTTGTAGTGAGGGGCCCAAAACTGAACACAGTACTCAAGGTGTGGCCTCACCAGTGCTGAGTACAGGGGCACGATCACCTCCCTGCTCCTGCTGGCCACACTATTCCTGATACAAGCCAGGATGCTGTTGGCCTTCTTGGCCACCTGGGCACACTGCTGGCTCATGTTCAGCCAGCTGTCAGCCAGCATCCCCAGGTCCTTTTCCTCCAGGCAGCTCTCCAGCCACTCCTCCCCAAGCCTGTAGCGTTGCATGGGGTTGTTGTGACCGAAGTGCAGGACCCGACACTTGGCGTTGTTGAACCTCACACAAATGGACTCAGCCTATCGATCCAGCCTGTCCAGATCCCTCTGTAGAGCCTTCCTTTACTCAGTGCTTGTCAGGCCACACCTGGAGTACTGTGTACAGTTCTGGTCCCCACTATACAAAAAGGATGTGGACAGGCTGGAAGGGGTCCAGAGAAGGGCCACCAAGATGATCAAAGGACTGGGAAGCCTGCCACATGAGGATAGGCTGGGAGAACTGGGTTTGTTCAGCCTTGAGAAAGCTCAGAGGGGATCTCATCACCATGTACCAGTACTTAAGGGGCAGCTACAAAGAAGATGATGACTCCCTTTTAACAAGGAGTCACATGGAGAGGACAAGGGGGAATGGACACAAGTTGCTCTTGGGGAGATTCCAGTTGGACACAAGAGGAAAATTCTTCACAGTGAGGACAGTCAACCATTGGAATAATCTCCCCAGGGAAGTGGTTGACCTGGCCATGTTGGACACATTCAAGAGTTGTCTGGACAGGGTGCTGGGCCATCTTGTCTAGACTGTGCTCTTCCTAGAAAGGTTGGACTAGATGATCCCTGAGGTCCCTTCCAACCTGTGATTCTGTGATTCCTACCCTCAAGCAGATCGGCACTCCTGCCCAACTTGGTGTTGTCTGCAAACTTACTGAGGGTGCACTTGATCCCCTTGATCATTGATAAAGATATTAAACAAGACTGGCCTCAACACTGAGCCCTGGGGAACACCATTTGTGACCAGCTGCCAGCTGGATTTAACTCCATTCACCACAACTTTCTGGGCTCAGCCATTCAGCCAGTTTTTTACCCAGCCAAGAGTACACCTGTCTAAGCCATGAGCAGCCAGCTCCTCTAGGAGAATGCTGTGGAAGACTGTGTCAAAGGCTTTACTGAAGTCCAGGTAAACAACATCCACAGCCTTTCCCGCATCCACTGAATGGATCACCTTGCATAGAAGGAGATCAAGTTGTTCAAGCAGGACCTGCCTTTCATAAATCCATGCTGGCTGGGCCTGACCACCCAGTTGTCCTGTATGTGCCACTTATGCCACTGTCAAATACTGTTCTGCTATAGCTGGCTGCACAGAGCAGACTTTCTCCATGACAAGAGAAGGGTTAAAAGTATCCTGCAGCTTTAAAGGTGATCTTTTTTGCAGCTAGGTATCGTTGAGGCGATCAGTAGTGTTCAAAGGGGTGTGCTTTGCTTGTGAACAGTCTTGTTTCTCTAGAATTGCTTTCACCGTTCAATATGTTTATCTTTTTTTCTTTTATATCTAGAACATTTCTGTCACATGTATCTAATTGTATGACTAGTCCTCTTCATGAGACCATCAGGCCCTCTTTGCAGAGGGCAACAAGTGGCCTGCCATCTGTCAAAACAGAGGAGTGGGGTTTTTACTGCTGTCTCCTTTAGAAATGGTTTCGTCTAGAAGTGCTGCTTTACAGGCTATTTTAATGTATGCCAGGGCCTTCTGTCATCTGTATATCTTCATCTTCAGCCTGAAAGTATGCAGACAGCACAGAGTTAAAATTTAGAATTGTGCTGGTTTTGACTGGGATAGAGTTATTTTTCTTCCTAGTGGCTGGCATAGGGCTGTGTTTTGGATTTAGTATGAAAAAATGTTGATAGCACACTGATGTTCTAGTTGTTGCTAGGTAGTCCTTACACTAAATCAAGGACCTTTCAGCTTCTCATGCTCCTCTGACTGAGAAGGCTGAAGATGCACAAGAAGCTGGGAGGGGACACAACCAGGACACCTGACCCAAACTGGTCCAAGGGGTATTACATACCGTATGATGTAATGCTCAGTATATAAACTGGGGGAAAGCTGGCTGGGTGGCCATTGTTTGGGAACTGACTGGGCATCAGTCAGTGGGTGGCGAGCAATTGCATTGGGCATAATTTGCTTTGTTTTTTATTTATTATTGTTAGCATTATTGTCATTATTATCACTATTATCATTACTATAATTATAATATTATATTTCATTTCAGTTATTGAACTGTTCTTGTTTCAGTCCATGAGTTTTCTCACTTTTACTCTTCCAATTCTCTCCCCATCCCACTGCGGGGGGAGTGAGTGAGCAGCTGCATTGGTGCTCAGTCACCAGCTGTGGTTAAACCATGACAGGAATGAACCTAGAAACAGAGGACAAAAATAATGCCCAGTTGGGTAGTAGATGTATTTATTGTAGTGGACTGGGCCAATCCTGACAGTTCCTACAGCAAGCTTTGTATAGAAGACTGAAGTTGTATGAAGTGCCTCAGTTTTACAAAGGGATGGATGCACAAGTTTGTCAGAGATCTGTCTCTGTTCCTTGACATGTAATTAATAGTTATTCTCTATAAGGTTAAAAGATAGTTTTTAATTAACTTACTTCATAGGTTACAGGTCCAGAAGTACATGAGATAGAGACAAAAGCCTCATTAGATGGCTAAAGAAGACCCCTTCTTAGCAGCATTTATCCATTTATATAGTTTTATATATCCATTTATAGTGATTGTCCCAGCCACACTGAGATTCATTGGCTTAGCGCCTTTGTGTTTGCTTACACAAGGGAGTGGCACAAATATAAAATATCTATGTATGCCTCTGGGTAAACTACTGCAAAAGGTTACATTGATGTTCTTATTGCAGTGTAAATGAGGATGACTATCTTCAACTCCTGAATTCTCTTCTGAAGAACAAGATTTAGCTCAAATTGGCTTAAAAACATTTAAGTTAAAAAATTAAATTGGGGCAAAGACATGATGAACTTTCTTGTCTCTCTTTGATTAAAAATTGTGTCCAGTTGAATTTATATAAACTGATGGGTCTGCTTTATGCTGAAATTAGAGTATCCAATCTGATTAAGCAGGTGCTGCTTAGAATTTTATACAATGTTTTGACCACATGGAAGGAGCTCAGACTGATGGTGGCAGGGACAAGGTATAGTGAAGAAGCTTTTGCTGCTACATGACTTTTCTCTGGCTAACAAAAGACTGGCCTAAACAGGCGAGAGTTGAGCATGTATTCCAGCATGCACTGTGGGAGCCAAACCTGAATCTCACGTAGAAAATGTAGTTTGTTCACAGTGCAGGAGGACTCAATGGGTGAAAAACGACGTTTGCACAGCATAATAAGCAGTGACATGGATCTCACTCACATGGCAGCTTTAAAAGAAAAAGAAGTCCTATTAGAAGGCTGGCTAGTAACTTTGTGTTCTTACAGGGGTCTTACCGATGTGGACAGTGCAAACCAGGATATACTGGAGACCAAGCCAGGGGATGCCAGGCTGAGAGGAGCTGCAGAAATCGAGCCCTCAATCCATGCAGTGTCCATGCCCGTTGTATTGAGGAGAGGAGAGGAGAGGTGACGTGTACTGTGAGTTCATAAATTCATGCATTTGTACAATGAAAAGTAGCCTTTATTTAGGCTGGGACTGAGAAAGTGTTTGTGGCTATTTTATACAGTTGGGTGTTTTAACAAGATTGTGGCACACTGGTCCAGACAGCTATGAAAATAGCAGGGCTGAGTCTATCTTGCAATTGTTTCCTTCTTGCAGTGTGTCTGTAAGGTAACCATATTCATGTACCATATTTATGGTGTCCGTGTAATTAGATCTTTTGGGAATGGCTTTCATAGACTTTCTATAGTCTCCTCAGAAAGGACTCTTTCTGAGTCACTCTACAGACGACATCAAAAGGACAAATTCCTCTCCTGGTGCTCAGCTACATAGTTGTGGATAGGGATTCTCTCTGCATACTCAATGTGCCTGTATTTGCCTGTTGATAGAGATGGTATTTTTCCAGTTGAAAATCATACAGGCATAGGTAGGCTATACTGTGCTTTCCAGCCCTGGCAGCAGAGGATCACCAAGTGGTGTATGAACTTTCATTGTCAGAGTCTAAATGAAGTATATTACTTAGTTTTTCCATCTTGCACGGGGAAGCGAGAGACTAATCCTGTGTCCTAAATTTGGACGCAGTGCGTGCTTTTGCTGGCACATGCTTTGGTCTCATTTTTAAGTACATCTATTTCAAAGAAGAAGAATCTAGGATATTTTAAGCCCATGCTGTAATGAGAAGATGCCTAGATACTTGTGTTAGGCAAGTCCTCATTTTAAGGGGAGGCCAGGGTTTGACATGCAGTTCTATGCATGTGTCTTCAGTTACAACACAAATTAGGCATTGTTTGAAATAGTACCAGTTTAATTAGCTAGGAGGAACTTGTGTGCAGATGCACTTGCTTTGCTGGTGCAAACTTAGTAACTGTCAGTGAGGTTTTCTCTTAAAACTTCCTGTAGTTGCGGATGTATTCTTGAGATACTGAACAAAACACAGTCATACATCTAAACATGGCCCCCTTGTTGACATGCTAGGTGCATATTCTGCCTAGGTCCTCTGTTTTCTTTTTCTCCACCCGCAGGTGAGGAACCAAAATTGATTCCTGACTAGTGTCTAAAGTAAATCTATAGCTCCCACTGAAATCATTAGATGTTGCAGGCACACATTCCATTTAACATCAAGTCTTAGCTCTTTCTAGCTGTGCCTAGATGTAGAGAGCTTGAAACAAAGATAATTTTTTTCCTTGTTGAGAGATGCTGAAGTGTACCTCATTGTACTTCAGTGTCCATCCATGCCTTCTCTATGTTAGTGTTTTCAAGATTGATGTAGGGTTTCCCTCTTGAATATTGCTACAGTGACTCATTAACCTTTTGGTACTTCTACCATGGTATTTTATTGATAGTGTGGCATTGGTTGGGCTGGTGATGGTTATATTTGCGGAAAAGATGTTGACATTGATGGCTACCCTAATGAAGAACTCTCATGCTCTGCTGAAAACTGCAGAAAGGTAAGAAATTTTTTGTTAATCCTATAACAATTCAGAGCAAGAAGGAGTGAAGAGGAAGAGTGGAAGAAATATGACTGGGTGTATTAATATTTTTTCAAGTTATTTAAATTCTCTGGATAAATTGTATTTAATTTTATTAATTGATTAATTAAAACAATAATAGAAAAAGTTATTCAAATTATGAAGTCATCCAGTTTACCTGTAAACACAGACATGTCTCATTTTTTGTCTAGGACAATTGCAGATTTGTCCCAAACTCTGGACAAGAAGACGCTGATGGTGATGGGATTGGAGATGCCTGTGATGACGATGCGGATGGAGATGGCATTCCCAATGAGCAGGTGCTGTGTATAGATCAGGGTGCAGGGGTCTGTGGAAACAGAAGGATTTCATGTTACTGCAGTAGGTAGTGGTTTTGAAATCTGTCTCACTACTGTTTGCCATAGATTATCCCATACCCATCACCATCAGCAGCTCTCTTAACCACATTTTTTTTCTTTTATATAATGGTCGCTATTATAAGACCTAAAAAACCCAGGCTATCTCGCCCAGCCTTAAATCCCACCAGTGTGCACTCCATTATTATATTTTAGCATTGAATTATAGAGGGTTTTTTGAGTACAATAACTTGTGTCCATCATGCTTTCCCATAGCATGGCCTTCAGGAACATTACTTGCATTAGTGTCTTTCTTTTTAAAGAGCAGGTTGACCTGGCATCACATTCCGTGAGGGATCCAAAACCCACATAAATTAATGGTGTCTTGCCAATAACTTGGAAAAGCTTTGAATCATGTTCTCAAAGTGAAAGAGGTTTCCATGTGGGTATACTACTGCAGAATATAACAGAGAATACATTCAGACTGTAAAAGCTCTTTTGTGTTCATTCTGTATCCTCACATGCCCGCTGTTGTACGTTAAGATCCTTCTGTATTGTTTAATGCACTTCTGAGGAAGACAAGAAGAACACACTATCAAGAGTACAAATGTCCATGTGGAGCTAGGGCAGAATAGCAATCACAGGAGGTCTGTCTCAGGCTATTTTGCCACAGAGGCAAACCCTAAATTCTGATAGCTTGAAGCAACTGATTTTATTAATGATCTATAAGGAAAGATCACATGTTAAATCCTCCTTCAACTGTAAATCTATATGGAGGTTCTGCACCTTCACAATCAAGTAGCTTCAATATTGTTGCTAAGCTCTGTTCTGCCTCCCTGTGTGCAAGAGGATGAGGTCATGGGTATGCTAGATAGGATAGGAAAGTTTATAGCACTTTGAAATAAAGTTTTCTCCATATGCCTCCTGATGGTCTTAGAAAGTCAAGTGCAGTTTGGTTGACCAAAAAAAAAAAAGACCACTTGTACCCTTTTGCATCAAAAAGTGCTGTTTTTCCAAGTGTTTCAGCTATGGTCTGAGTCTCCACCAGAAGGGGGCAACCGCCTTTCACCGAGAGCATCTATAAATCCTGTCACGGTCTCTGAACTGCAGCTTTTGGGAAGGACCATGTAAGGAAGCCAGGACACCAAAACAGGTTACTCACCATGGACTCATCCAAAATGAGAATCAGAAGTTGAAGCTATGAATAAAGCCTTATGGTAGTGGGTGTTTATCTTTAGGGTTCCCACAGTGTGGTTCAAAGCAGAGCTTTGAGGAAGCCAATGAAATCTGATCCAGAGCTATTTTTCACATAAAATGTGTAAATGCTCATGGTAATAACTTTTTGTGAAAGTAGAAATAAATACAAGAGTTATATAAGTCCACTAAAGTAGAAATTAAAGGTTTGGGGCCCAGTTCATGTATGATTTGGATCTGTGTCTCTTGTAGGATAACTGTGTCTTGGCTCCCAATGTTAACCAGAGAAATGGTGACCAAGATATCTTTGGAGATGCTTGTGACAACTGCCGCAATGTCCTGAATAATGACCAGAGGGACACAGATGGTGATGGGAAAGGAGATGCTTGTGATGATGACATGGATGGAGATGGTTGGTAATTCTTCACTTCTAGCTTCTCTGACGTTCTTGAAACTTGCCCAGAATGTGCTGTGTATTAAGTAATTTCCTGTCACCAGCTGCTATGTGTCATGTGACCCATTGTCTTAGAATCATAGAATCATAGAACCATTAAGGTTGGAAAAGACCCTCAAGATCATCGAGTCCAACCACTAACCTATCACTGCCAAGTCCACCATTAAACCATATCCTCAAGCACCACGTCTACCCTTCTTCTAAATACCTCCAGGGATGGAGACTCAACCACCTCCCTGGGCAGCCTGTCCAATGTCTGACAACCCTTTCAGTGAAGAAGTTTTTCCCAATATCCAGTCTAAACTTCCCCTGGCAGAACTTGAGGCCATTTTGTGTCATTCTATCACCTGTTACTTGGGAGAAGAGACCAACACCCGCCTCACTACAACCTCCTTTCAGGTAGCTGTAGAGAGCGATAAGGTCTCCCTTCAGCCTCCTCTTCTCCAGGCTAAACAACCCCAGTTCCCTCAACCTCTTCTCATAAGACTTGCTCTCTAGGCCCTTCACCAGCTTCGCTGCCCTTCTCTGGACACGCTCCAGCACCTCGATGTCCTTCTTGTAGTGAGGGGCCCAAAACTGAACACAGTACTCGAGGTGTGGCCTCACCAGTGCTGAGTACAGGGGCACGATCACCTCCCTGCTCCTGCTGGCCACACTATTCCTGATACAAGCCAGGATGCTGTTGGCCTTCTTGGCCACCTGGGCACACTGCTGGCTCATGTTCAGCCAGCTGTCAACCAACACCCCCAGGTCCTTTTCCTCCAGGCAGCTCTCCAGCCACTCTTCCCCAAGCCTGTAGCGTTGCATGGGGTTGTTGTGACCGAAGTGCAGGACCCGACACTTGGCCTTGTTGAATCTCATACCACTGGCTCCGGCCCAACGATCCAGCCTGTCCAGGTCCCTCTGTAGGGCCTTCCTGCCCTCCAGCAGATTGACACTTCCACCCAGCTTGGTGTCATCTGCAAACTTACTGAGGGTGCACTCAATCCCCTCATCCAGATCATCAATGAAGTTTGGAATCCTTTCGTTTTGATTAATGTATATCTTTTGGCCTCCATTGGAAGCACTGAACACTGTAACAGATGAACCAAGCCATGTTTCATGTATCAGTTGAGGTTGTTGGTTATTCATTAATTCCTTAAAAGTGCAAACATGTCCCAGAGAGTACCCAGCTGCTGCCTGTCACAGATGCCCAAAAGCTACATAATGTATTATTTTCATTGCTGTAGGAGGCTTGAAAGAAACTAAAAAATCACAGCCCTTCAAATGTAATAACAAAGATGAAACGTCCCATCCTCTAAGCTGTGATACAGGAACAGGGTAGAGTGAATTGTGTGTAATAAATGAAGTGTGTGTGATGGGGTTGAAAGCTGTTCTTTAGCAAGGTGTTTCTAAATTCTGTTAAATTAATGGATGACACAAAGATTTACTGTGCAGGTTTATAATGTCATTGCAAGATTAAGTAGTTGCTGAAAAGTAATAGTGTCTTTACTGGTCTTGATGTTTATGTTGTCCAATAACACTTACAGGAATTACTTTTAACTACGATCCAATCCACTTTTTGCTAGGTATTAAGAACCTTTTGGATAATTGTCAGAGGATACCCAACCAAGACCAGGAGGACAAGGATAATGATGGTGTTGGTGATGCCTGTGACAGCTGCCCAACAATCAGCAACCCAAACCAGGTTAGCAGGCAGAAAGAAAAAATATGTTTGTTTAGGGATAGGGACTGTTGAGGTCCAAAAAGATGCAAGAGAATGAGGCAGCCCATGCAGCTACAGTGTTTATCTTTTAACAGTAGGTACTCAGGGAAGTTTTATGGAGCTTCAAACTCTCCTGACATGGGAAAGGGGAACCACCAGGTGTATTCTCATACTCTGGGATGTTGTTAGCACCTCTGTCCTCCCAGAATCTTCTATCATGCTTTTAAATGTGGGCGTGCTCAAGTCCCATGGAGTCCAATGCCAGATTCCACACAGTGGTGTGATTTAGTTACACTTGGTATTTCTTTAATTAGGAGAAAATCCTGGTGTCCTTAGCTAGCAAAACTTTTAATTTTCCTAGGTGTGAAGTCAGTGAGACTTCTCATATGTTTTTAATTCTGATTAAGCCTCTGTGACTAACAAAAAATGCTGGAAACTTTAGAGAAACATGGTAGATTTTTTAAAGCTGCTTAAGATATCAACCTTGGTCAGAAATGAAGGATACTTATTTCCAGTAGTAAGGAAACTTGCTTGAATTACTCAGCTTGCTTGAATTGCTCCAATCAAGTTTAATCCTGTTTATGCATTGTCTGTTTTGTTGTTGTTTTTTTTTTTTTAATAATAAAACGGACTTTTTAGTTAGATAGATGATGCAAACAAGAAAATATATTTTGTAAACCAAATGTTTTCCCATGCTTTTATTTTAACTGTATTTGATTTGATTGTGTTTGTTTTAATACTGCCATTTTAATAGATAGTCTCAGCAGCTGATACTGGAACTTTCTTTGTTTCCTTTTGCAGTCAGATGTTGACAATGACCTGGTTGGAGATTCCTGCGATACCAATCAGGACAGGTATGCAGTGTTGTGGCTTGTAACAGCAGCAGGGGGGTGGAAGAGGCTAGTCTTGAGCTGAAGCATGCTACTGATTCCTGGAGAGCTGTAATACCTCAGATTAGCCTGAATCTAATTCCAAAGCCTCCTCAAAGAGACGTTATTTCAAAAACAATATTATGGTTTATCAGCCTTGTAGGTTCACTTCCCTGTAGCAGTACAGTTATGGAGCCTTCTACCTTTAGCCCCATGTTCACATAGGCTTCTTATGAGTACCTGTGAAAGTGACATTCAGAGCAGTTCTCTGGCTGCAAAACCCAGAGCACTGCTCAGACCATCTTAGTGAGGTAACGCCTT
The DNA here is from genome assembly GCF_963921805.1 of Phalacrocorax carbo. Lineage (NCBI taxonomy): Eukaryota > Metazoa > Chordata > Aves > Suliformes > Phalacrocoracidae > Phalacrocorax > Phalacrocorax carbo. Next base: position 26,677,964 of record NC_087548.1, on the reverse strand, counting down.
TTTTCTTTTCTTTATTTTTCATTCCTCTTTCCTTTCATTTTTTTCTTTAGCAGAAATTTCACAGTTAAGGGCTCTCTGTTTTTCCATAAGAACCTGATGTTTCAGAAACAGAATTTTATTATCAAGTGTAAAATGTTTGCAGATAAACCCCTTTACTTTGGCATAGCAAGAGTGGCAAGGCTCTTCTATGGCTATTACATGCCTGGAGGATTCAAGGGAGCACGTCGCATGACAAACTGCTAGCGCCTGGCTGGAAGCAGCTTCTGCATAGCCAGCTTCAGGGGTGGCAAGTCCTACCCCATGCTCCTCACTTAAAACCAAGAGGAAAGGGAAGTGACAAATCTTGTGCTGACACAGCATTTCACCAGCCACAGGTGGCTGCAAGGTCTCACCCCAGGGCTGTTGGTGGGTGCTGCTGTCAGGGACAGTAAGTGCAGGGAGCCCACATCCCCCGTTGCAGGGAGCATTCCCAGTCTTGGGCCAGTAGCTGCCAAGGTTCCCCAGCTGGGAGCTGTCTTAAGTAGATGCGACCTTGTTTTTTTCCTGTTTTACAAAAGGACATCTTTTCTTTTCTTCTTCAAACCTATATATGTATGAAACATTGCCTGGTAGAAATGCTGTAGCTCTGCCTAAGGTTAACCTTGCAACAGATATATGTGCGTGGTCCTATTTGCATTTTGTCTGAAGAATGTACAGATATTAGTTGCAGTTACAGACATTAGACCTAAAATTAAAGCACCTTTCTTAAGCAGAGAGAGATAGGTGGGAATATGCATAGCTATAAGCTGCAGCACTCCCTTAATTTGGCTGCATGTCACTTTTGTTCTACCTGTGCTAGTCTAAAAGCTACTGAGGGGAAACATGCCTGCTTAGCACCAGGAACTGTTTTGTTTATGGCATGTTTACAGAACACACCTGACCTCGGGCTGTTTTTTTGCACAGATGCATTTAACTGTTAGCATGGAAAAACAAGGCAGACACCCCATAACGTCCCAAACCCTTTTCTGTAGTCAGTGTCCCTGTACTTGGTGAGTCTTCTCTGTAATGAGCTGATGCAGCCAAGGGCTGGAGGGGTACTTGGGAGCCACGGACTTTCTCCTCTCTTTCTTACTGCACGGCTCCCCTGAGGGACCGTCATGTAACAAAGCTTGCTGTGCAGGAGGGTAAAAGTGGTGCTTGTTTTTAAACAAGTCTGATTTCAGGTGCTCATGCAGAGTCTCCCATAAATTTGCATTCACACTCACACCTGTACATTCTTGAGCACCAAGGCACTTGTGGACAACACGTGTGAGAGGGGGCACCAGCACTGCACTTGTTGGATATGCCTTATAGGCCCTTTAGGAGTGGATCTTATTTGGGATCTTGGTCTCTGGTGTCTTCCTACTCCATGTAAGGCTTCTTTTTCTTTTCCTTATCTGAGTATTTTTATAGCTCCAGGCTTAGTCTTCATCCCCCTGCCACCTTACCATACAGTCTCTGTTCTGTGTCTCCTTGCTGTTCATCCACCTGAGTAACACCAGATCGTGGTGCCCCACTGGTCCAGCTCCGGGGGTGCCTCCAGTGCACTTCCCACTCAGGTAACCATGCAGTCCCCCATGCAGAGGCAGGAGCTGATGCTGACATGCCGTTTCCTTTTGTCTCTGTGCTTGCAGTGATGGAGATGGGCACCAGGACAGCACAGACAACTGCCCCACCATTATTAACAGCTCCCAGCTTGATACAGATAAGGATGGGCTGGGTGATGAGTGTGACGAGGATGATGATAATGATGGCATTCCTGACCTCTTGCCCCCAGGCCCTGACAACTGCAGACTGGTCCCCAACCCAGGGCAGGAAGATGATAATGGTAAGATGGGCGTTCAGGAGCCATTATGGTGCTTAGGCACTACATCCTTCCCCAGGCATTACACACGTGCACCAGGATCCCACACAGTCACCATGGGTGCATACGCTTATCCCAGGAGAGACCCCCAACACATGGGGGCTCTTTGGCCAAGGCAGAGGTCCTCAGGTCCCCTCCCCTAGCACTGCAGCCATCACCTCCTCCTGGGACACCCTGAACCAGTGGCTTGTCCAGATGTGGCTACTTGCTGCACCATAAATCTGCTTTCACTTCTCCAATGCATTCAGGTGATGGGGTCGGGGATATCTGCGAGTCTGATTTTGACCAGGATACAGTGATTGATCAGATCGATGTGTGCCCTGAGAACGCAGAGATCACCTTGACAGACTTCAGGGCCTATCAGACAGTCGTGCTGGACCCAGAGGGGGATGCGCAGATTGATCCCAACTGGGTGGTTCTGAACCAGGTAAAAATACATCTGGTCTTTCTTGCCTGTCTGAGAAAGGTAATTTGAAAACCACAGTAAAACTCTGTAATTGCTGGACCTCTGGCAAACAAGTGAAAAGTGGAAGTTGTTCGTTGGTTGACTATTTTACAGGAGTTATAATGAAGAGACTTTCTTTTAGCATATGATAGCTTGAAGCTTGGTGCTTCTAATAATCTCAAATAATTACAGGCTGGTCAACTTGTTCTGGGTGTATTTCACTGCTGCCAAGAAAGCAAACACGAGATGTTTGTGTCACCCTATTGAAATACTTCTGTAGCAAAGTTTCATGAACTCTTCCCAGAATGTGAAAGTCTGACCTGCTGTACAGCAGAGCATTTACTCCTAGATGGAGTCCAATAACTGTTATTTACACTAATAAATTTTAGCCTTCAGGAGGCTAACATGTTCTGAGTCACAAGGAATGTGCAATTTACTCCCGTTGCCAAAGTTTCTGCCAAGTCAGCTGAGATGTGTACACCTTCCTTAACCCAGACCTGGCAGTCAGTTTAATCCCAGACTCCATGATCGAACTGCATGAGCTACGCCTAGGAAAAGCTTTCTTCCCTGCTCTGGTCCTCTTTCCACTCCGCCCCCCCAGTCCTGGCCAGCTTCAGTGATTTCCAGAAGACTGGAGCAGGGGAGAAAAGTATCAGAGTTCCAGTATGGCCAATTCTGCAGTGGGAGAGAAAAGTCATTCTTGACTGAGGGTACACAAGCAGCTGAAACAGTACTATTTGATTATAGTTCTCATTTTAATTCAGAGCTACAAGTGTTACAGACGTGAGCAGAAGAGATGGATGGAGGGGGTGCTAGAGGGAGGCCAGAAGAGGCTGCCAGGCTTAGCCAACCCAGCCTGTCACACATGCTAACCACCCTGAATTTACTCTTACAGGGCATGGAAATTGTGCAGACTATGAACAGTGATCCTGGCCTTGCTGTTGGTATGTACCCTATCCCAAGATTCAAGTTTTATAGCAGAAAACTTATAGCATGCGAATGCATTTTCTGCAGATTTGCTTTTAACCTGTGTGTATCCTCAGGTTACACAGCTTTTAACGGCGTTGACTTTGAGGGCACTTTTCATGTGAACACCGTGACAGATGATGACTACGCTGGCTTTATTTTTGGTTATCAAGACAGCTCTAGCTTTTATGTGGTAATGTGGAAACAGACTGAACAGACATACTGGCAAGCGACTCCTTTCAGAGCTGTTGCAGAGCCTGGCATTCAGCTAAAGGTACTGGTCGTGCCTCCTAGCTGGGGACACAGTGGTCACCACTGCCTGGCCATGCCACCCTGCCATCTGACTACCATGGGCTAAGCTGTCATGCCATGCATTGGCCAAGCCATCACACTGCGTGCTGGCTGTGCTGCCTGACTGCTGTCCTGTCCCTGCAACAGGTGTCAAAACTGCTAAGTCAGGTGGCTGCTATGCAGCCCTCTGAATAGCACTGTTTTTTAAGGAACTTAATCTCCAGTCTCACCCCTGGAGTCTTTAGTGTCTGCTGTCATTGTGCTCTGGTGGTAATTGGTCAAATGGCCTCCTTGGTCCAGGTACTCAGTTGCTTTTCCATGCAAGCAGTGGCTGTGGTTATGCAGGAGAAGTTAGGGGCTTGTGAGCAGGAGGGAGGGTGCTTCTGCAGACCTGCTCCCAGCCACAAAAAGACTTAGAACTTCTGAAAGTGATGTTTCTCTACATGGTCAGTATTGGAAAATTATATTTCTGCAGGCTGTGAAATCCAAGACAGGCCCTGGTGAGCACCTCCGCAACTCCCTCTGGCACACGGGGGACACCAGTGATCAAGTCAGGCTGCTATGGAAGGACCCCCGAAATGTAGGGTGGAAAGACAAAGTCTCCTACCGCTGGTTCTTGCAGCACAGACCCCAGATTGGTTATATCAGGTAAGAGAGGAGAGGACAGATGAGGTGAGTACAGATACATGTCTGCCTAAACTGTTGTTTCTCAAAACCTAATTCAGATAATAATCTGAGAATTTATAATATTTCTGGGCTTTGCATTGATGAAGCCTTGTAACAGGTTAGACTTTTGAAATTCAGCCTGCAGTTCTTTTCCTAGGAAAGACAATTCCAGGCTAAGCCTGTTTGTAACTGAAGTTTTCTGCCTTCTGGCTGTTCTAACTGTGCCCAACCCTAGTAAGCCCTTCTCTGGCTTTAATACCTTGTTTGCCAAGCTACTACTGGCCACTGATCTGAAAAACAATGCATTTCAAAATTTTATTTTGACCGTTTAGAATATTTTTGTTGGATTGTGATAGTTTATTACAATTCTGGGATAACAAAATTAATAAAAGTTGTCCATTTAGAGGTTGTGATACTAACTAAGATCAGTAATTATCCTGACATGATGAATTTGAGATTACATATCAGATATTCAGGAAGTTTGCTAAAGCTATGTAATGCATGTTATCTATTCTTATTTTGTTATTTGGGGGGAAAAAACGTTATTTAAAAAATAATTCACCATTCAGGAGGAAACTCTTTGCTCTGCAACATCCAGATTGGCAGGAATTACACTTGTAGATCTTTAATGTTAAAATGCAAAAAATAAACCACTCTGGCATCATCATCTTAGGATTTGCAACCTTATAATAGAACAGAAATACAGGTAAAACAGTTGTTCAAAAATTCACCACCCTGCAGTTGAGATGCAGTAACGTGATGGTATAATTCCACTTTCCTGGTGCAGAGCATCATCTTCAGTGGTAACTGGAGTGAGCAGGTTTAACTTTATGCTAAAATGAATTAAGAACAGTTATACTACCAATTATTGTGTCCCAGCCACAGCAGAGCAGTGAATAGATCTTGGGTGGCAGCTTTTGTTTAGACCAAGCTGTTTGTGAAGCTGCTTCACAAGCAAACATCTGCCTGTGGTTGCAGTCTCTCTAGCCAGCCTAATTAATGTCTCCTGCAACTGGGAAAGGTAGCAAAGTCAGTGTCACAAAATCCTTCAAAAACTAAAGGCAGCCAGGCCTAAAGTGAATCCCTGCCAGCTCTCTGTCCACATCTTGCTGTGGTCTGTTCAGGCCAGATGCCACAGACCATAATGTGTCTAGCAAAGGTTTTCTGAGGCTTCGAGGGAGCCTAGGAAAATGTCACTTGAGCCAGCTTCTTCCACGGAAATTTGAAAGACAACAAGTTCTATTCATTGTACAGATGAACTGCCTCGGCAGATCAGGAAGTAAACTCAGGAACATAACAGGATTTGGGGTTTTTTGTCTTATTTTATGAAAAGACACAGGAACTTTCTTTCCCTTCACCACTCCCTATTTTCTTGCATGTCAGACCAGCAGCGCCCTCATCCAAAACAGGGCCTCCCAGGCTCATCATCCTCCAAGTCATTCACCCAGTACGCCAGATGCTGAGGGCTTGGTGTAGAGAGTGCTGCTCAGCTGGCTCCAGTGTGGTCCTGCTCAGTACAGGGCACACGCTGGGGAGCTGGCAGGGTGCAGCTGTTTCCAGAGCTATTTGGGAATTTGCTGATGGGTTTTTCTAATAAGATGATGCCAGGTCATCAAAACTGTTCCTGGAATTAATCATATTCACATTTTTAAAGAAATCTCATGGTCAAGGTTAAGGTTCCAAATGGTTTGTTTGAAACTTTGCCTATTTAAAAAAAAAAATTTAGCTTCAAACTGTGTGAGACAATATCCATCTGGCCGTCTTCAACCAATCTAATCTGGTTTTCCCTTTCTCCTGTAATGATCAACTGTGGAAATTTTCAACAGTTAAAGCTCTCAGTCTGACTACAGGAAAAAGCACTCCAAGGCTCTTGTAGAATGTGTAAAAGAACAACCACCAAAACACTGTCCCTGCCCAGCTCTTGCCAGTGTGCAGCATTGCTCCGGTTCCCAGCCTACAGGGAAGCGATCTTAACTGCTTTTTCCTCACCTGGGCTAGATGGCAGGATAGCATGTCCAAGGCTAGAATAATCATGATGGATAACAAAACTACTTTTATGAATGTTGCAGCCTTGGAAAAGACCTAACAGAGCTTCTGTTTGTTTTAATTAAGGGCAAGATTTTATGAAGGTTCTGACCTAGTGGCAGACTCTGGTGTAACTATAGACACCACAATGCGTGGAGGACGGCTTGGAGTTTTCTGCTTCTCTCAGGAAAACATTATTTGGTCCAACCTGAAATATCGCTGCAATGGTAATGTTGCTCTTATGTCATTCTAGTTAACAACTGGGAAGTGACCATGAAGACCGGTAGTGTGGCTGTTGGATTAAGCCATATTGCATCCTCTCCTCTGCTGTTAACTTACAAGTTATTCACAGCTGTGAAATATCTCCCCTGACACCAGTAGCACACTGCAGCCCAGCCAGACGGGAACTAGTATCTCACAACCACTCCTCCCAGAGCAGTCACTCTCCTGCAGAGATTGCACCAGCTTAGTACTATAGCTGTCATCAGAGAATTAGAAACGTTATTTAAAACCAGCTGAGAGTTGTATACGCACAATATACTGAGGCCATCATGTGTGCAGGATGTCTCGAGCTCTGAATACAAGGTGAAATAAAGCCAGAGAGCCAGTGGGATCAGTCACCAGGTGTCAGTGTCACTCCTGTACTTGCTCATTGCTCCTGTCTACAAGGACAAGACCGTAAGATACCCTTCCTCTCACAAAGGAAGCCTTCTCAGGCTTTGTGGGAGTGTGCTGGCTCACTCCTCTTGGGGTAAGACCCTTGCAGCTCAGCCCTGATCTCCCATTGTATGGAATAACTCAAACCTTGGTCACTCATGCAGAAGCTGATCATGTCAGGGTGTTTCTGCCCTGGCTGCTCAACTCGTATCATCATGAACCCCTACCTGACAAAGGCAGCCTTAGGAAAAACAAGTTACCAGCCAAGTTGGAACAGTTTCTTTGTCTGCTTTCTGTGGACTGAAGAAGCCTAGCCCAGGTCTGCAGCAGACACAGCCGCTACACGGCCAGGCTCTGGCTCTGTGGATTGTTCCGGTGACAGACCCTGGTTCTTGGACACTCGGTACACCTAGACTGGTACTTGCAGGTTGTGGTTAAACAGATGAACTTCTAGAAAGTGGTGTTTACAATTAAAAACTACATGAGTCTCAAAGAGTATGTGGTTTCCAGAAAGCATGTTCCAAAGCAGCCACTGAAGTTGCAGATACTTTTCCTGGGATGAGCAGGCAGTGCCTTTGCTGCAGACGCTGCAGTAAGTCAATCAAACCCACTCAAAGAAGTGTCTGGAGTCCCCAGGTATCCCTGCTTTCATTTCAGACAGGTTCCTACATTTGTAGAAAAAGCTTAAAAAGACCTTTCAAGCTTCAAAAAAAAGTGATGAACAAAAAGCAAAGGACTTGTCCCCTTTTTTTGTATATACTGTGTGTATTTGTACAGTTATTTCCTTTTTTTGAGTTTGAGTTACCAGGCCAGCATCAAGGTGGAAATAATCAGAGTAAAGTTGAGGTCAGGCAGTTGACTTTCATTGCTGTGGCTCCATCTTTGGCTGCAGCTTTAGCTCTATGGTTAGCTCTGTGGCTCTCCAGATCAAATGTCCTGGGATCTGGCAAAGGCACACTGCAAACTCAATGCTTCAAACTGAACTGTAGTTACTCCTATGATATCCACGCATCCCCAACTCCCTTTGCCAATACTCACGGTTTTCTACCAGTTGCTTTTGGTCCTTGGGGATTCTGTCCCTTTGTGTAGTGTGGGAAACCATCACAGGGAAGTTGAATTAGGATATATGAGAAATAGAGACACTGATACTACAAATGTGTCTGGGGTGCATAGCAAGACAACCATTTTTTCTGCCTTTCTGGTCAGGGTTTATTAATAAAAATGTAAGAGTGGAAGCCATGAAGTTTTCAGGTGGAAATATAATTTGAAGATTGATAGTACTCCATTATGGGCCAGCACTGCAGCATTCACTTTCTTGTTAGCCTCTCTGTGCTTTTCAGTGACGTACAGCTAAAACTGAAAACATGCCCTGTGCATTCTTAATGCGTAAACAAAAAAAGAGGCATGTTATCTAAAAAAAAATTTGGTGGGTAATCCATTAAAGTGCTCCTTGATTTTGTCAGACAAGACTAAATTTTTGCATATTTTCCTGTTTTCAGACACCATCCCAGAGGACTTTCAAGAATTTCAAGCTCAGCAATTTGGTGTTGGTGATATTTAAGAAGGAAAAGCAAACTAGCATTGCTATTGCAAACAATAAAACAATATATTTTAAATCCTTATATGATTGTCATTGTAAGAGTGCACACCGCAGCTTGTTCTCATTGATGTGACTATGTCAGACTTTTTTTTTTGTATAAAAGTGAAAATAAAAAGAGACAAAATATACTGAGGCTTCACTTGTTTCCAGATTTGCTCTAAACTCTAGGGAGCAGCATGTAATGGAATGATACTTGCTTAAAACACTCTCAAGAAAAGTTTGAATCTATTACCATTTTGGATTCAGTATTAAACAGGTACAATTTTGTCTATCTGGAATGTGTCAGAAACACGTTGCATCTGGACGTGAAGTGGTTGGGAACTGTCTGGCCAAGCCAAGGGCTCCTTAGAACCTTTCCAGTACTGCTAGGACTGTCTGCTTTAGAGCAGTTTTAACTCCTTTGGAGACTCAGTTACCTTTGGCAGACCTCCTCTAAGAACTCTGTTAGATCTCCCTGCCCTCCCACTCCCAGAAGACTATGAGTAACACTACTGGATCCTGTAAAAGCAAAATAGCTGACTGCAGGGCATTGTAGTCTCATGACTTCCGTGTGGCTAAAACCAAAAAAGTCATATGAAGATAAATGCAGAATCACTGATAGAAAAATAATTCTTACTTTCACATACAGAGCCAGGCTTTGACCTGCTGTCCCCGCTCAGAGCCAGGCTCTTTCAGCAGGTACTGCAATCTTATGGAAATAAGTCGCCAAGTTGAAGCCAAAACACTGCACCAAGCATTAGTAACCATTAGGAAGGGACTGGAAAATTAAAAGCCAAAGGAGAAAGTTATCACAATGCACTTTAAGTATAGAAAGATACTGGATACCATGCTCATTTCTACCACATTCTTTTTCAAAATAGAGCTAAGAAAGGAAGGGAGGACAAGCTCCAAGGACAGCTGAAGAAAAGGATATTGCAGCCTACAGGATAATTACTTTCAAAAGGCAAATGGGAAACAGTACTTCAGCCTGGGGGGAGGGGGAGGGAGGAAATACACAGGGGGAAATACAGTGAGGGTTTTAAAATTAGAAGTGGCCCTGAGGAAAACGAACAGCCACGGCTCTTTCCCAGCACAAGGATACAGGGGAGATACTGAGTTAAATTGTCAGATGACAGTATCAAAACAAGAAGTTTTCCTTGCCTCAGTACAATAAAAATCTTTTAAAAGATTATTAAACTTTAAGGTTTATGGTGCTATCAAAGGCTTGGGCTACGGGAAGAGCTTGCACTCTTGTCCACCATTGCCAAGGCTTCTGGGAGCAGTGTAGCCCTGGGACATGTCCCACAAGGGATCCCAGAGCCCCACAGCGATGAGCATGAGCACTTTTGCCCTGGTATGGCGTTTCATCATGAAAGAAAGGTCCTCCAGTTTCAGTTCTCCTTTACCCTTGGCTTCACCAAACCCAACTTCACTCAGCAGTTTTACAACAGAGGATTGAAGGGCTAGTTACCTGAGAGCAACACAGAGGGTATTGTCAAGTTGTGGTTAAAAGATGAGAGCAGAACATCATAGGCTGTAACTGCAGTATTGTTCAGTTATGAACAAGAAGACATCATAAAGCAAATTTACATCTTCCTTGTAATTCATTTGTATGTCGCTGGATGGAGCACCTTCTCCAGGCAGAAATCCTCTCTGAATGATTTGGGCTCAATCCAGCAGAAGGCAGCTACTTGTACTGTGCTCACACACATCACGAATGCGCCACAGCCAGGGCCTGCAGTACATTTTGCACAGGTGGTCTCTTTGCCATCAGTGCAACAGACCTGGCCCACCCTGACCCACCTGCAGCCTGCGCCTGGTCAGAGGACAACAGTACGCATCAGCTCCATCAGAAAACATGACCGCAGCCAGCCTCTGAACCCCTGCTGGCCTCCAAACCTCCACCCAGCCCTCCTGTCTGCAGTCAGAGGCTCTTCTCTTCTTGCTACAGTGGCTGGGAGGGAGCAGCCTGGCCGTTTGCCACAACAGTTTGCTCCCTTTGAGCTTGTCCTTTTCCAAGTTCTCTTCCAGACTACACCACAGCCATTGGCCACTGGAGACTGGAAGATGAGATAAAAGCTCTGGCTCTCGTGCTGACAAAGGTAACCGCATGAAGCTCTGAGCTTCAAGCTTCCTCCAACATAAAACATTCTGTCTTGCTCAACTGGTGGCCAAAGAAACCAGTCACAGCCCAAACAGCCACAACTTTTGTTTCAGAAGGTGCTGTTAGGATCTTACAATAGGATAGCAGAGCTCACTATGCCTGTTGTGTTGACACACCAACTACTGAGCAGCCTGCAAGTTCAGGAACAAAAAGTCCAGCTGCTGCAGACACCCCAAGGTGATAGCCCAGGCTTGGGAAACCTGCCCCTCACATTCCCATCAGAGACTGTGCAGTCCCTGTGTATAAGCATTTGAACAAGCTCCTCTTGCACCACCACCTGTTTCTGGACTACTATGCAATGCAGACATAGCTCCACATGGGGCCTCTAGCACGTGAAGACTCTACATCCCACATCTTTAAAACCATCCCTCTTGCCCCCACTGCCTGCACAGCCAGGCTGCCCTCAGCTGGAGCAGCAACTGCAACTACTTTGGAGTTCAGAGTCCTGGGGCTCCTGCACCGGGGTCTAAGGTCTCACCAAAGGTTAAACCTTTCCTGTGTGCTACAAACACACTTGAAATGCTCCTGTTCCCTAAAGACCACCTCTGAAGAGAATAACCTGCCAGGATGCCGCAGGGTGTGGGAAAGGCAGGGGTGGGCAGGCCAGTGGGAGGCTGCTGAGCAAAGGCGATCGGCTTTCACAGAGCCTTGACAGCACCCAGGAACCACTCTCTGCCTTGCATCTCAGTCAAAACGCATAACCTCCCAGCTATGTGCACCAGAGCGCTCTCATGCACCAGAGCTGTACGGAGAATAGCAGTCACTATTCAACTCCTTGCAACTTGGTCAGGAGTTTCTCATAACTACAAGGAACCCATGTTGTCATGTGGGCCTGCTTGGCTCTATGGCGTGGGTGCAAGCAGCACCAGCAGGCAGGCAGGCTGCAGCTGGCACATGCTGAAACAGGACACCAGGACACCCCAAGCATGTACGGTGAGAAGCACGGGACCAGGACCCATGGAGATGCAGCACTGTCCCTGGTACGGATCTAGGTGTCAAACTCAGCAGCTGCCCACCCACCATCTGGGCAAATGAGAAAAAAAAAACTTCAGAGATGCTTGTTTTGAACAACTGCACTTCAGTGAAGCCACAAGAGGCTTCAGTGCTATACGTGGCCTGGGAAATATTTTGTTTGCACTGTCAAGAGGTATCTGACACATTTCAGAGAGCTAGACTGTACAGAGCAGATGCCACGGACAAATCCGTGCAACCTGCCATCTTCTGAGATCATGCTCTGGAGTACAAAAATAACACGGACAGCAAATCCATGTACTGTTCCACAGGCCAAGATCTTTTTCTGTTAAACAAAAGCTTTATTTTCTTTTAAAAAATAAAACATCAAGCAATTTACTTTTACTGGCTCAGTAACTGCTTAGCTCATACATTTATATATTTTTAAAGTTTCTCCTAGAATGAGTTGACTTTTCAATTTTTATATATCACAACAATCATTTCCAATGTGAAGAAAAACTTTATTGGTCCATTAAACATTAAATCTATAACAATACATTCACTCAGTATACAAAAGGAAGTGTCCATTAAAACCATTAACATGCTTTAAAAATGCAAAGCTGTTTACTATTTTACGATTAAGATCTTAAAAATCTGAAATCTTTACTGATCCTTAAAAGTCAAAGTGTTACAGTTACTACAGTTCACAACACTTGCAAAAAATGTTAAATAAACTAGCAAACCTCCACTACACTGGGCTACAGATTAATAAAATAAAACCACACATACACACCAAAAAGTTCCCTTGAGATATTAAGAACCTTGAAAAAGATTAATTAAAAACCCCTCACCATTAAGAAAAAGTGTTTACATTTTGACTACTTTGCATCCAGTTTTCGAACATGGCATATATGAGACTGAACACCACTGGCTGGAGGTAAACAAAAAGCGGACAGTGAACCTATATATTCCTACTAAATATTTTCTCAGCTTGTACATGATAATTTGAACAATTTCCTCTGAAAGTTAATTCTCCTCACTTTAAGTTTGCATGGATGTCCAACGACACCTAAGCAACTGGACACATAACAGTAGGAGTTAAAATAAAGCTATGGTACAAGTAACGAGATGTTATTTCCCCATAGCTTTCCAAAATTCTTCTTGGCTTCGCACCGAGGCTTCTTTGGCAAAAGCACAGCTGCAGTGCTGCACCCCACAACTCTGGTGAGCAAAAGCCCTGGAAGCTTTAAGTTGCTGGGGCAGTTTCAAAGCTGTCAGCTGTGGCTCTGAAGAAGTTTGTGCAAACACCTGTATGCTTCAGCACTGGGAGCTATCAGAGACTGGCAAATGGAGGAAAGCCGACATGGCTTACATCTGAAATAAATTTCAACTTTCAAAAAATAACATTATTGGACAGGTGGGGAATGAGTCAAAACCAGGTTTGAGGAAAAAAAAAACCCAAAACAAATTGTATTTAAGGCGTACTTGAAACCTACAGAGTTACTTCGGGCATTAGAAAGTAGCTGTCATGCCAGTCTCCCAAAGTTTCTACTTCAAACCCCACGCAGTGTGTCTACATCCCCATCGTGGGGCACTTGGGCATTCTGCCATCAGGAAGTTGAAAATGCAGAGACATACCAGTTCCCAAGCTATGTATCCTGTTCTAAGTACAAAACGCCAAACCTTTCTAAGCACTTGACCCCTGGCATTCCCTTGTACAGTCATGTGGAACACTCAGTTCAAACTACTGTTTACAAAATTGAAAACACAGTAAAATGTCATGGCACCGATTATGTGTCTTCCTCCCAGAAGAACTTCTAGGCCTCTTCAGAAAACAAAGAAGCGATTTTCACAGAGGAAAACTGATCCATATAATAAACTATGATCCTTGATTTTGCTTCAACACTGCAGGTTATCCTGCTATAAAAAGGAAAGGATCAACAAGACCTGATAAAGCAGTCTTTGCTAGTTTCTAGCACCATAGGCATCCCACTTGACAGGAAGCAGAATGGGAATGAAGCAGGTCTGAAATGCCTTTAGAAAACAAATCCAAGGAGAAAAAGGCAAATAAAGCAAGGAAATACAACCTGCAAGCAAAAGACATTGCTTGTAAAGCCCAGAAGGGAACATGAGAGCAAAATTTTGGCTGCAGATCATCTTGTTCATCTAGCCACACAGGCACAGTCTCATGGTATTTTGCTTCATGAACTTATTTAGGAGAAAAGCCTAAAAGCCTAACAGTTTATACCATAAAATCTTTATAGCATGTTTTAAAAGCAGTCAGTCAATTATTTTGTTACCTATCTGTTCAGAGATGCCATGATACTGTGGGCTGCTACCCAAAGCTCAAGTAGCACTATCCTGACTTCCCAAATATCCTAATGCATTGGTCAAAACCAGAAAACTGTTAAAAATCAGCTTTTTTTGCAAGTGCAACAGTTGCTTCATTAATAGCAAAGTTCTAGCCCAGAAATGGCTGCACCAGTAGCAGATGAAGCAGTTACATGTGCATAGTTTATAATCCCAAAGCGCATCTAGATTTGTAAAAAGGTGCTAAAACACAAAATAAATAAATAAATAGACATGCAGCGTTTATGATTCTGTGAGGGGATATGCCCTCTCTCTGGACGACACATACATTAGCAACACTGAATTACCCGTTTCAGCAAAAGTGGCCCAACCCAGCCAGGATTTACCGAATTAGCTGGGCAAGTACAAGCTTTTTGAATGTCATGGAAATGCATGAAGTACAAAGTTAAGAGTATCACAAACATATAATGACTCTGATGTGTGATCACAGTGGAGTTCCTTACTTGGCATCCAGCTGCAAGGGTTGCCTGCATGTTTTGAGGAACTAGGTGGTAAACAGCAAACAAGTATATCCATCTGCTTTCCACATGTTCTTCACAAGGTTTTATGGTCTCATTTGTCAGTCCAGCTATTTGGATTCAGAGACTTGCTCTCCAAATCCATCCCACTGATTTTACCCCAAACAAGAACCAGTCACAATTGCAGCTCTCAGTTGCCTTCATGAGAACTAAAATTGTTCCAGTCTCAGATGGCAGCGCAGCAGAGAGGTTCCAAATAACCTTTCTTACGATAGCTATTTTGAAAAAGTAGGAAAACTCCAGAATTGTTTCATCTTCCCAGCAGAAATAACTTCTGCCAACACTCTCTGTTTCTCCAAGAGTCCATTGAACAGCAGCATTAGTTCAAGTTTGACTGGAGGAAACTTAGTACAGGATATGTTCTCTGGTCTTCCTGTCTTTGTAACAACAGCTTCCTCACTTCACACAGCCCAAAAATATTAGGAGCCAGAAATGCTGCACCACTTGCATCCGGGAACAAATTTAGTTAACAATTGTGGCACAAGGCAGGATAGGTACCTATCCTGCACTTTCAGGTATGAGGAGAGAAAGTTAACTGTTTACAGTTTCAATGTAAATGTAAGCAACAACTACTCATTTATTTACAAAAGCATCAGGCTGGTTGTGAGTTTTCCCAGTTCATCTTCCACTGCACAGTAATATTTGAATCAGTCTTATCCCCAGAGGTCTTCCACATGCTCCACGGGTCTGACTGTCTTGTACGCACCAGTGTAACATACAAGGCAGCATCACCCAGTCACAGGCTCAGTTCAGGTTCTCCAGTTCCAGTGCCACCTGAATTATTAGCTGTCACAGCAGTAGGTGTGAAGGCACTTCTTAAAAAGGTTTTAAAAGTCCATTTGCATGAACTGTTTAGAATCTATGAACTGGGCATTTGAATCCTCAACCCTAGCGGAGGATTTTATTAAGTAGTTGCACATGGAAGTTCACAGTACAGATTTTACAGCGAATGCTAAGGCTGTAACACTTGCCTGGCCAGCAGGAAGCTGTGCCTCATCGAGGAACTAGAGGCTTTGCACAGCCAGGTACCACCAGTTACTGATTCCTTAGAAAGGCCTAGGGATCCACAGCTGGGATCTGGGGCCACAGCATGGACACATAGGTCCTCATAGTTATTTTCGGGTCTGTTTGCTCAGAAGCAGACAAAGCAGTGTAGTTAGGCACTACCCCATTCCCACTTATGTACACCCGCAGATCTAGATGCGGTCAATAGCTGGTGGAAGGGAAGGACAAAGGAGCAACTCAGTGAGGTGGGTGCTGTGTAAGAATGGACTCAGGCCTCACTGTGGACTTTCCCCTTACAACCCTGTTTCCTCTGTGCAAAACCTACTTCCTTAAATACAAAGTATAAAAAAATGTGCAAAAGGAGGTGCAGGGAGTCCGTATGCAGGCAGATACTCTTACATAAAGTAAATGTTTTCATAAATAAGTACGAAGATCCACTGGCCAAGATATGTTTTAAGATCACCCACATTTGTGACTGGGATGCCTGCTATCAGAACCAGAGAACAGTTACCGTTCCCTGCCTTACAACTTAACATAGTGCACGCCGCCTTCTGTAGAGCTCCTTGCCCAGATTGTTCTGAAAAAAAATATCGCTAATTTAAACAAAACATGTTTGGTTTCTCATAGTACAACACATATGGCACATATGGGACTAGAAGGCAGCTCCTGCAAGCCTCTACACTTCAGGAAACTGCATTTGCCAAGGGAGGCAATAGCCTGGGTTATCTCAGTTGCAGCTCACAGCTCTAGCACTGGATCAAGACTGTCAGAATAGCTGCTATGAGTTAGGCAGGAAAACTGCTAGTCATCATTGCACAGCCCGTAAGCTCTTATCCTAAGATGGGACAGAAAAAGGCTTATAGATTGCAAAAGCATTAACAAACGCCTTTTTCTGCTTCAGAAGGATCTGCGTGGCTGGACTCCAAATGCAGGCAGACATATCCTGACAGGCCCCCATGCTAGCAGAGCTCTTGGCAAGATCGGAACCTCCCAGCACAAGCAAAAGGAAAGGAAAAAAAATCTTTCTCCCTCTCCAGAGCTATTTGTTGCTTTTCTAACTCAGTGTCAAAGCTAAGCTTCAACTGTTTTTTTTCCCCTAGGCAAAAACAAGGAGAAGAGCAGCAAGAGTCACCTCTGGACACACTGCTCCTTCCCTCAGATCTCATGACGGATGTATTTTGAGGCTCCTAATCACTGGGGTAGGTGTTATAAGTATACAGGACTGCAGACCTGTAGATTTCATTTGAGGTAAGAGTGCACGGCCTTGGGAAGATTGTAGCCCTAGCAAGCTTCAAGCAGGACAGAAGCCCTTGGACACCATAGCAACAAGTCAGCTAAAAATGGTAATGAAAATAAGAGCAGAACTGAGATCTGTTACATTAGGATTACTCACCAGGTGTGCATTAGCCATCAATTGTTTCAAAAGAACAAATAAGGCATGCAAATATTTTGGCCATCTCATTGGCCTCTATGTTGCACTTTTCTTTGTTTTGCAGAAAGCATTGGGGAAGATTCAAGGCTCTATCATTTTTCAAAAAAAGAAATGCTAAATAAGTTGATTTTGTTTATAGCCTGCATATTTCACATTGTATGTGTGTATATCTATATAGAGATATAAGACAAAACCTCTGGGACTAGCTTAAGTCATAAATTCATCCCACCAGAATGTAGATAATTATAGTGGGTTCAACCTTGTTCAGCATTTAGGGCATCTGAGCTGTTGTTCCACCACCAAATCATCTGCTTAAAGCAAATAAAAGTGACATGGTCGGGTTTAATATTGTCAAGTCAGTCATTTGTACTAAGGCAGCTGCTGTTATATTTGTGTCTTCTGGTTTTGTTTTTCTGACTGCTTACCCCACGGCTTGGAATAGGAGCTCTCCAAAAGAAGTTTAGTCTCCATTAATGGATCGGTTGGCTAAGTTCCATCCCAACAGCAAAACTAACATCAACAGAGGAGTATAAAAATATAACAGTTAAAAAGAATGCTTTCCAACCAACACACAGGCAGAAAAGGAAGATAATGCACAATAGTCCTTTTCTGATCATCAATGCATTTAAAATATTATAAAATCAGTAAGGGAAACAGAACTGAAGATCCTGGGAGATCTTTAGACACAAGCTGAAACAACAAGGCAGAAAAGTAAATGAGCACTCCACTTTTAAATTTAACAGCAACTGGCAGTGCTCCTGTATTTAGCATTTTCTCAATAGCAAACACTGTGAATAAAGAATGTACCTTTATGACGGTATCTTAAATCCCTGTGCAGTACACACAACTTGCAGTTTAAGTGAGCTGGCAAAGCAAAGTGGGACAAAATTCAGAGTTTAGGAATTTGTTGTAGAGCTCTCCTTCTGTTAACAATGGGACCAGATCTGAATTGCATAAAATATTCAGGTGCCTTTTAAAGTTATAATAGAATAAATACTCTATTATCATTGGTACATTCCTTTCTCAATCTAGGTATACAATAACTTAATATATTCAATATTTAGATAAACAATTTTAGTAGATGCTTTGGCAGTCAAATTCTTACGTATTCTCTATTTCTACAGAAGTATTTAGTTACGTTTTCAGAAGAAATTGCCTGTACAAAACAGCAGTCCAAATCATCACTGCAAACTGTAAAAGACACAGTTAATAAAAGAGTATAAAAAGGAATGCATATTTGCTAGAAGATATCCGACATTCACAGGAAGGAAAAAAACACATCTGCACCATGATTTTTTCTTTTCTTGCCAATGAAGCCAGAGAAAGATTGTCAGTTATTTGAAAATCATTTCACTTATTCCAGTTTATGCAACAACTGTGTTACCTACACTGCACACATCACCAATATAAAGTTTTGGAACAGATTTGTTCCCTTGGGCAATGCTTGTTCATGACAATTAAAAAAGGTAAAAAAGTCTTCAATCATTTGTTTAGTCTGACTAAAAAGTTACTAACTGATATATTGCAGTAAGTACGCAATAGGTATTTTGCAATTACAAAATAACTGTTCTAATTTTTTTTTTTGTAACAGAGGGAAAAAAAGAGAAGAGAAAAACACAGAAGGACCTTCTGAGTGTTCACACTGAGAACTCTCTGGTTGGGCAACAGAGTGGAGCAAACAGAGTCCATAAGTACAGACACACACAAACCCAACAGGAGACCATCTTAATCCAGAAGATGGACCAGGTTCTGGTGAAGAATTTTTCAATCTGAGCACTTTCATAACTGTTAAGGGGAAAAAAAAAAAGAAAGCAATAAACTCACTGTTCATATCGCAGATTGCAGTTTCCTCTCTTTTTCCAAGTGGGTCACAGACTTCACCTAGGTTAACCCTGACACAGAACAGGGGAGAGCAGCCCTTTATAGAGCAACATCTTGCTCAGGAATCACCCGGGAAAGATCTGCAACATCTCTTGCAGCTTCTTTCTTAAGGAGGAAACACACTAATGGCAGAAGTTCCAGTTCACATCTCCCCTCTCAATGCAGAGACACATTAATTTCACAGCTATAAAGAAATACACTTACTGGAACCAATGAGTTACTGTCATCATCACATAGAGTGAAGCCAAGAAGAAAACGAAGTGGAAGTAGGCATAACTGTACACCGTGCCTTTCTTCTCATCGTAAATCACAGTCTGGCCTCCCCTTTTTTCAGGAGGCTCTTCATCATCAGCTGTAAGATACAGGAAACAAGAAAGCTTTTGCAAATTTAATGAGAACTGAATACAGCAGCTGGCTTCACAAAGAACAGAGCAAAACATCTATGGTGTGATTCAGGAAATCGTGACCATTTCCTTGCCCTCAGGGCATGGGCCTAAGCCTTCAGTAAGAGAAACTGGACTGCCACTGAAAGCCTGCCTTGTATCAGCTTCCTGGCCGACTGCCTGGTTTTTGAGTATTTGGGCCATTTAAATTGCTCTACCTGTACTATATTCTTCTGGCAAGTCCAAGCTGATAGCCTTGATTATACCAGGTCTGCAAACAGGACACTCCCTTCCTAACTCACTCCTGAACTGCAGTCCCATCAGAGCTGCTGAGCCAAAAATCTAGCAGTCAGTCACTCACAAGCAAGCAAAGAGCACAGATTACTCTTTATGTGTTGCAGTAATAAAATGTCTATTAAGGAATTATTAACTAGCTCGTTGTTTTAAAACGGTACTGTTACATCTCTTGCTTCCTTCCCCTAGCCTAACTCTGAGCACTTCAGCTGCTTCAGTTGGATGTGCGTAGAACAGGGATACAAGTAGCCCTCGACGTGCAACTGTGTCCTTACTCTTTTGGCTTTGGTCTGAAAGCCACAAGAGAGGGAAATTGTGCAGTGAAAATGTAATTACCATCTCCATCAGGCACACAGCAAAAGCAGCACCGAGCCACCTATGGAACAGACAACAGGAAGGGTAAGAGTCCGTATTATGGCAAAGCAGCGTAACAGTTGGCGAAGGAAGGTCTGTTATGTCTATGTTACAGTTGCTAATTTAGAAAAGTCTGGTTTGTATTTCCAACCAGCATGAAACTCAAATTAGCATTTGCCAAGTAGTTCATAACAGCAGTTTCTACGCTTTGGAAAGATCTGCTCAGTAAGATTTGGAGCAAATTAACCATTCTTTAAAAATTACTCTACCCATTTTATGTTACTCAAGGTCAAACACTGGTGCAAATAATTATGACAAAATGGTGGAAAAGCTACAGTAAAGCAGTTGCATATTAGTAGTTCAGAGGGGACTCAACCTCTTCAGACTTGCATCTAAGTGCTTTTTACATAAAAAATTTCTCTCCTGAAATGAAAGTATAAGGCACTTTTAAAACCCTGCTGCATGGTTGGAAATCTCAACTGACAAGTGTAAGTCAGAAATAATACTTACCTTTGCAAGATTTTGCTGAAATGGAGCCAGGATGAGTAAAAGCAGAAAGCCGATTTTACTGCTTTCTTTAAATGAAGATTTTATTTTTCTTAACTGATGGAAAAAGGAAAGCTGAAATTGATACTTTTTGTGTTGACTGGTAATGAAAATGCGAAAGGGGTGCTGGCCATCCAATAAATACATATGTGCATTTTCTGCACCAGACCACAGTACAAGTCAGCACTTTGTGTAGTGCATCACCAACATTATTTGCTTTGATAAAATCCTACTCTGGGGTTTATTTTTGTTGTGGTCTCATGAAGACAATGAACCCTGTTAGGAAAAGTGCCTTCCCCAACTATTAGATTAATCAGTGTTTATAGTATGAAAGTGTATTAACTTTGTTAACACACATTAGTTCACAGTACACACTGCAATGTAATGAGGTAGTGGAGTTTTACTGGAGATTTGGGTATTTTTCATGCTTAAGTAAAACAAACTAAAGGATAGCCTGGCCCTGGAAATTATGACTTTGCTTCTTGGAAGTTTAGAGCTGTCCATGAGGGATAAAAGATACCCCTGGACAACCAGATAAAGCCAGTATCCTACCCTCTCTAACACATCTTTGAAACCCTCCCAGTATCATAGATAAGTAACTATAGTAAGACTGACACCAGAGATGTCTGGATCAATAGACAAGCAGCAAGAATGCTGCAGAAATAGAGTTGCTTTGCATAGTTTTATTATGACTAGTAATCAGTGGGGTGGGTGTTAGTGATTAGTGAAATCATGCTACACCTGAATGCTTGAAGGGTATAAGGACCCTGTGTAAAACTAGATTTGGCGTGCCCCAATTTGGCTGGAACACCTCCTGTGCATGAATAAATATTTACCCTTGTAATTCCATACTTTGCATTCTAGCCTTTCTCCTTGGTTGCCACAGGCCAGTTTTAAGTTTTCCTAACACCCCCAGATATCAGATAGTGAGCCTTTACTGTAAAGTGTCCAACAGAAACATCAAATGGCAGTTTTTACCCTGCATATCCATGATTACATGTACTCACTGGGTTCATAAACTCATGAAAAGCCCAAAAGCTCATTCTTTTTTAAGAGACTGGTGTAGAGTTTAAATAAAACCCTTAGTCCATATCTCTTTCTACTGCTGTGCCAAGCCTCACCTACAGCAATGGCATGAGGTTCCCTTGGGCTGCATTCACATTCTGAAGCAAGTGCTGGGTTCCCTCAAACTTTTTAATCAGTTGCAAAGTCCTCGCACATATACAGAATCACAGAATTCCAGGTTGGAAGGGACCTTAGGAATCATCTAGTCCAACCTTTCCAGGAAGAGCACAGTCTAAACAAGATGGCCCAGCACCCTGCCCAGACGACTCTTGAAGGTGTCCAATGTGGCCAAGTCAACCACTTCCCTGGGGAGATTATTCCAATGGTGACTGTCCTCACTGTGAAAAATTTTCCTCTTGTGTCCAACTGGAATCTCCCCAAGAGTAACTTGTGTCCATTCCCCCTTGTCCTCTCCATGGGACTCTTTGTAAAAAGGGAGTCTCCACCTTCTTTGTAATTCTTTAAAAATTACCCATTTTATGTTACTCAAGGTCAAACACTGGTGCAAATAATTATGACAAAATGGTGGAAAAGCTACAGTAAAGCAGTTGCACATTAGTAGTTCAGAGGGGACTCAACCTCTTCAGACTTGCATCTAAGTGCTTTTTACATAAAAAATTTCTCTCCTGAAATGAAAGTATAAGGCACTTTTAAAACCCTGCTGCATGGGTTGGAAATCTCAAGTGTAAGTCAGAAATAAGAGTAGCTACAGAGTCATGAAAATAACAATGCTGGCACACATACCACGAGCCCCTTTTAACACTCAGTTGTCTTCAGCACAGATGCCAACAGACCCTCTGTACACCACAAGCAGCTGCAGAGCTACATCCAAGCTCCCAGCCAGAAGACAAAGGCCCTTTGCCACAGGGAAGGCAATCAGAGTGCAATTAGTTGTACACCAGACCTTCCCAGTGAGGGGCCACATCCAGCATCTCCGCTGTGCCAGCCACCCCCAGCCTGCCAATTGCTGCTGCCGCAGGGTGCACCGCAGCCCCAAGCCCTTTGGGCCAGACCTCTTACAGTGTAATGCTGGCAGGGGAAGATGGGTGGGCGAGAAGGACAGCTGTTTTCTCTCTGGTTTCCCTCACCCTGGCCTGCCCCTCCTCAGCACAGAGTGGGAAGGTGCAGGTCCTGCCAGGATCTGCCCAAGCAGGCTGGGCAATGTCTTGGTGCTTGATGCTGAGCCTGCTGGCAGGCTGCGAGGGCTGGGGCCAGTGCGAGGACCCACTGGGTGCTTTGCTCCTCAGCACTGGCACCAGCTCCCTGTCCAGTTGCACTGTCCTGCCAGGGGGAAGCTCCTCCAGTACTGACATGATCCCACAGTGAAACGTGTTTTGCTTCCTCATGCCCAGCTACTGCAAACACCAAGTGCCTCTGCAGATACTTCTCCATTTTTGGATTCTCACAAACACTCTGATTAAATACTTGAAAAACAGATGTTAAAACTGCAGATGCAAGTAGCACCAATGCAGAGAGAGCTAGGAATGGAGATTCATCCACCACACACACACACACACACACATATATATTTGAAGAGTGACACTAGCAAGCCTAAGTAAGGGGTAACTGTTACTTAGCAAAAAAACACTCATTTCCCAGTGTTTCCAGGTGCTCCCAGGGTAAGAAGGCCAAAGAAATAGGCAGGTGGAATGAAGAAACCTGTACTGCTGAAACAGGTACAAGAAATATAATCCAAGATGAAATTACAGGCAGCAAGAAAGGACATAGTTACGCGTGGAAGTAATAATAACAGATAGAAACTGGGGATTGTAGTCAGTTGCTATGAGAACAAAGGCAAGCAGGACTGAAAACGTTCAGGAACACCTTAATTTCTTTTTCTTGCAGCTTCCCAGCAGACTTTTCCTTTAAATGAGAGGACATGAGCCTGTGTGGAGCACAGCAAGATTTACAGGAAGTCTGCAGGATGTTAAATAAACTGCAAGTGCAGCAAATTATTTCAGTACATAAATAAAGGCACCTCCATGGGACCAGCAGGAGTTGCAGAACAGGCAATGGGGACTAGTGTTCTGACAAGTCTATACCCAGAGGCATGTAGCATGCATGATAACAACATGCGTTCGTTTTCACATCATTACAGATTACTTAGCCATGAAAACAACAGCAAGAAAAGCACATGAGGAAGTCTGCACAGAAATCCTGTGGGAGGAAGCAAGAACTTACTTCAGTTTCAGGTGCCGCATATATTCCCTTCAGTGCCTCTGAGCTTGCACGTGTTGTTGAGGTCAAACTAGGAGCATAAAAAGATAGCGTCAAAACCCTCAGCATAAGGCCAATAGGGTGATTTTTCAATACCACAGCAAAAGTAAATAGCCTCCTCCCATGTCTAAGCTAAGCATTTGCCTGCATACAGCATCAAGAACTAAGCATGTGAAAAGTTTGTTTGGCACAAGTATAAACCACCCTGACAGACAGCCACTGGCCAACTCAGGATTAATCACTCCTGAAACGTGGTGATTTCATGACCATCAAACAGCTAAGCGCTCCAGCTTGCAATTCAGAAGAGATCTCTCCTGCTGTGCATAACCAATGCTTTTATACTAACTTCACAGCCATCACTTTGGCTCAGCACTTCTGTAAAGGCTTTGCCATCGAAGTAACAAGTCACTGACAGGAGTCAGTTTTCAAAAGTAAATTACCAACCACTATTGCGTACCAGTTGCTGGAAATCACTTTCTTGCATGATTGTAGTTGTCTGGTGGCAATTGTTTCTTGTTTCTTCTGATTAGAAACACTTCTTGCCCAGTCCTCTGCTTTCAGGATGTGTAATGCAAACTTCCCATTACCCACAGGGAGATATGTTAATGCTCTGCTGTACACAATGAGCCCTAGGGAGCAGTACTTCAAAACATTCCCCTTGAAGGCTTTCCTACCTCCCCAGATACCTGGTACACTTCCCCTGCAGGCCACGTGAAGGTTGTCTGCAATCCCAAAACACCTTCCTGAGGCACTGGAAATACTGCTCTAATGTGAACTAGATCCATGATATTCATATATTTGATATAAGAATTAAATGGAACACATATCCATATTTGATAGCAGAAGAGGTCTTCAGAATGTCTCTTGTTTTCACTTCAAAATTATGAAGGAGTTTCAGTATGTGAATTTTGAAGCAGACCAATCCAGAAGCAGAACTCCCTCAAAAACCTGCAGCAGACAGGCAGTGCTGTCTCCTGGCAATCCGCACAGATAAAACAAGCGATAGATACATCACCTTTCAATCACCAGCAACTCCCCCCACCCTGCTTTGTCCTAGAGCCTAACTTTATTGATGTGAGCTGCAATAATACAAGGTGAGCATCACAACTCTATGGGCACAAACAAATTATTTTAGAGCAGGAGATCGCTGGCAAATCCTGATGGCAGTACTGTGCTCATTACTTGTTCAAAGGAAGCCTTAAACCCTCCCAGTTTTGTCTGTTTTAAAGACCCTCAAGGAGCAGCCACAGCCTCTGCCAGGAGGCTACAGAAATGTCAGATAGCTCTTTTAGATGGACATAGCTACACAGAGTTTTTCTTATAGAAAGAGTAAACACAGAATCAAAGCACCCTTAGGCTGGGATCATGGACAGCTGGAAATTTTTTTCCCTCCACCTCTAGATGTAAATTGCTCTATTGGGATTTAATGAAATACATTTGTTTCGAAAGTTGTGTTACCTTGTTGAACATTTTTGGCTAAAACATCTAACTATTCTGAAACTAAGGAGAATATGAACCTTCCAGCTCAGTTGTATTCTACTTCTCCCCATCACTTTGTCTGCATGAAGACTGCTATAAGCTTTTGCTAGTTGGACCACAACATTGCATTTACAGTGAGGTAACTGCAAACCCCGAGACTTACCAAGAATATAAAATGCAGCCAAACAAAATGGTAGTACCCAGGCCAGTAACCAGGTTTTCATCTCTGTGCAGGTCTTGGCTAAATTCAGGCACACAGATTGTGATGTTCTGATTGTTTTCATCCAGGGCTTCACAAAACAAAAGAAACAAAGAGAACAGTAAGCAAAGCTCATTTCATTGCACTTCGAAGTAGTCTTCAAACTGAAGGTTTTCAGCTAAGCGTTTTTATTACTTCAGACAATGGGTAGGTACATTTCAGTGGTTTCTATCTATCTTTTTAAAAGACCATACAGAAAAAAAAAATCTGTAAATCTGACCTGGCAGAATCTTTGTTTCGGGCAAAACAAAAATGTAACTTAGTAGGGTCCTAAAACTTCACATTTGACCAGAGGAGACAAACAAGGAAAAAGACTGGTGAACAAGGAACTTGGAAGCTTACCAATGCTTCACCCAAGACTACAGAGCCATATAACACCAAAACAGTACAGACCCGAGATCATAAATTTCTTTGACAGCAGGGGTTCCTTGAGGACAACTATGAAATTCATACTCAGTGAAAAAGGTGGTGTGTAGCTGCCCCATTCTCAGATATACAGAAGACCAAAGAAAAGGAGATCCACCAGCTAAAGACAAGATTTTATCTTGTCAGCTAAGCAAATGCTACTTCTAGGTCCCAGGCAAGATCTTGACATCCACGCAAATACTACTTGTAGGTCCCTGAAATGAAACCAATTCAGTCCTCGATGTTCCAAGATGCATCGGGCTTTTTAGTGTCTGCTTGGGGTCAAAGCAAACCAGAGCAGTAGCCTGCAGCATCACTCCAAAGCAACAGATTACAGCTGCACCTTATCTCAAATTAAGAGCTTTTTGAGCCAATGCTATTTAAGGCAAACTGTGGTCCCATCTCCTCTTTCTTTCCACCAGCTACACTGGGACACCACAACTGTTCGTAGGGGCAGAGGGCAAAATGCAGTGAAGGCTACACCCAGGTTAAAAATAATGTCAGTTCCCTGACCTGCTCGGGGAGGACTTTGTGTGGCCCTGCAGGGATGCACAAATAGCTTTATCAGCACACACCAGGGACAGCGCAAAGGTGGGAGCAAAAGAAGGGAGAACAAGCCTTTATAGAATCATAGAATCACTTCGGTTGGAAAAGACACTTAAGATCGTCAGGTCTAAACATAAAACCAACACTGCCAAGTCCACCAGTAAACCATGGTCCTAAGTGCCGCATCTACATGTCTTTTAAATACCTCCAGGTATGGTGACTGAACACCTTCCTAGGGCAGCTTGTTTCAGTGCTTGACAACCCTTGCAGTGAAGAAATTTTTCCCAATATCTAATCTGAACTTCCCCTGGCAGAACTTGAGGCCATTTCCTCTCATCCTATCCCTTGCTACTTGGGAGAAGAGACCAACACCCACCTCACTACAACCTCCTTTCAGGTAGTTCTAGGGAGCAACAAGGTCTCCCCTCAGCCTCCTTTTCTCCAGGCTAAACAACCCCAGTTCCCTCAGCCGCTCCTCATAACACTTGTGCACCAGACCTTTCACCAGCTGCACTGCTATTCTCCAGACATGCAAACACCTTGGCCAGGAACGTGCAGAATCCCCCACCTGCGTCCATCAGGGGTGCATCTGCAGCAAGGCAGGTCCACTGTTTGGCAGGCCTTTTCGCCAAGTCTGGCGCCAAAAAGCCAAGGCACACTGTGATAAGCACAGGTTCAACAGACATTCCCTTTTGTTTGCCCATTCTTTCTAAAGACATTTGCAACTCTGCTTTTTGAGTGTTGCAAATAATTGTAGCTTGTATCTTCTTCAAGCCTGATTTGCAAGGTGGCCGATTTGCAAGACGGCCAGTTTAAAAGTCCCTCCTTGAGGAACGAGTCAACATTAGGTAAGTACATGGCAAATCTGAGTGACAGGGCATGGGACACCTTAGTAAGTGCCAGCACCCTGTACATTCTCCAGCACACGCCACTGTAAAAGCTGTACAGGCCATTATAAGAGCCCTTATCACACACACAGGGGAGAAAGGAGCATCTCTGAGAGCAGAAGACAACCAAGAGAGTTCTCTGGCCTGGAAAAACAAGGAGGAACGTCTGATACAGAATGTCTGAGAAAGTGTGCCTGACAAATGCAATAACCACACCTGCATGCATATAAGAAGAATCAGAGCATTCACTTAACTGCTGAAGGCTTTGACTGTCACAAGCATTAAATTACAAGAAACCAATTATTTAGTACCATATACATCACTTCCTTCCTCTTTTTTACATCACTTCCTTCCCCTTTTTTTCTTCTTTTTAACTGTGTCAAGTCTTAGGAATAATTCAGGTGCCTTCTGAACTAACTTCTATATTAATTCAAAAGCACTGCTTAAGCTCTGTAAGTAAATCTTCCACCTAAATACTGTCTGTTTTTCCTTCTTAGCTCTAGAATACTTTTGTGTCTGTGTGCCTGTGCCTACACAAATGCAACAGAGAGATTCTTTCCCCTATCTCTCCCCTTTCTTGTTGGGAGTTGTCTGTGTAAAAACTTCTTCCCGCCAACTGACTTATTTTGCTCTAGAGAAGGGGTTTTTAGCATTATTAGTTTGAAACAGAAAAGCCTTCTCCAACTGAAAAGAATCCGTGTCCAAATAGGTGAATCTGATGGTTACCTGGGAAAAGGAAACAGTTGAGTTGTGCTTGTAAAGTCTTGCTGTGTTTTTGTAGCAAAAAGAACTTAAACCTCTAGGGAGTTCCCTACTCCTGACTTGCAATGCCAGTCATTAGAAGGCAAGTGGAGTACAGGATTTCTGCTGAAGAACAGCATCATCTCAAGCAACTGCAACATAACTCCAAGTCCTTTCTCAGAACGTTTTCTCTCAAAACAGAAGAAAAGTACTCAAGTTTATGCTCTGTTAACAGTACAGAGCTAAGGTTATCCAGCACACCAATTCTGGAAGAAAAGGAGTGATTTTAGTATCCACACTGATGGCCAGCACCAACTAACTGGTGGTAGACCTTAGTAAACTTTTGAATGGAGCTGATCACCCGGCTTCTTCCAGAGGCATCCAAAAGCCATTCATTCCAACTCCTTTCCCATCATGTAACCAAACACGTTATGTGTTTAGTCATGTCCTGTCATATGAGAACACGCGTTTGCCACGTGAGGATACGCTACAAGACTCTGGGAAATCTGTCTATAGGAAACAGGCTGGAATTGCTTTGGTGCAACAAATGCAACTCACACAAGGTAAGTTAAGCTCCCTTAGCCCAAAGTATTTAAGGTACGTAGAGAGTGACAATTACATGGTCTCTCTGCTGCACACATTTAATTTTAGTATTTGCAATTTTTTCTGCATAGGACAGAACAGTCCAAACCCAGCATTTCTAGGTCCCTGAATTTGTTAATTCAAGTTTGCTAAATTGTTTTTAATACATGGCATGTCTAAAGAAATTTACATAAAGTATTAGATAACTTACTCGTTTCTGGTGGCTTGCTGAATAGTGCTGAGAAAGTGAGGTACATAACATAGCAGCTGATGACTCCTGACTGCAGCAAACCAGAACGGGGCTGGCCTTTACAAGAAAAAGGAAAACAAGTGATTTTTGCAGACATTTTAACAAACTGAAAAAGAAATTCACATCTTTTAAAGAACAGCACACTAGTATCCTTCAGAAGATAAGAGTATCTTTATGTGTTACTTCAGGCAGTTCATAAGTCTTTGAGGCAGTTTAGATACATTTCCACTGGCATGTAAAGACAAAAGGGCCTGCCCTTTAGTTCTGCGAGCTGTTCTAGAAAGGCATTAAAGATTCCCACATAAGTAAAGAATCATTCCTCTGCTCTCAGCGAGCTTTTTGGAAAGCAGAAGCTTTCCAAGCTGCTGTGATAGTTTGATTTGCCTGTAAAATCTGTGTTGGAGTCACTCAAATTACTATTTCCAGGTCCAATGTATGCAAGATACTAATAGTACACACAAAATATACCAAAGCATGAAATACTGATGTCAACTTCTCCAGGCCCAAACTTTACAGATGGTATGTCACAAGCAGTCAAAGTAAATGATTAAACAGTGGTGAATGACTTTGACAGCTATTACCTCAACTGCTATTACTGCAAGAACTGTGTGAGCTCTGCAACACATTACCAGCCATCAGCACGAGCCACCTCTACAGTATGACTGCCTGATGGCACACTCAGAATGTCCCACACCACTGTAGTTCTAGCAGCTGAGCTGATGACCAGCAACAGCACTTCACAGTGTAGATAAAGGGACAGGGGTAAGAGTAGCACCAGCTCTGAACTGTGATGAGACTTTCTGCCCCAACATGGCTCATGCCTCCAGGCACATAACCGAGGCAGCACCAGAAACCCAGGAGGAGAAGTCAGCAGACTCACGATTCTGGACACAGGGTGATATGGCCACCAGTGACATAAAGAGGCACAGGCCACCATTAACACCGATCAGGACCTTGTTGAACATGCAGCCCTCTGAGCGTGTGTAGAAAAGAACCATGAGGACCAGGGCAGCCACAGCAATGGAGTACAAGGTGAGAGTGACCAGGGCGAGCAAACCATTCCACATCTGCTTGTGGTTTGCACCTGCAGTCCTGGGGAAAGAGAGACAAGCAATTTACCTTTGTCTTCCATTCCCCAAACAATAAAATTCCAACAGCTGAATAGTTCACAGCCTCAAACACAAAAGACAGTGCTTACTTTCCTGAAGCATGTGTACTTCACTACACCAACACAGGCCCTTGCAAGGTTCCTCCCATGAAACAAAGAGAAACATTCCTTAGCATTAGTGTTTATCTTCTCTATAATCATGGCCAGCTGTTTCTGTAATTATAGCCCAGAATGACTCCAAGAACTCCCAACCTCTAGGATCAGCCCATCAGGGCATCTCATTTCAGTACTTCAGGGATTTCTTCAGTGGGAATTTGGAGTGCCCCAGGCTCAGCTAGCAAGTGGTGCTCTTCACACAGGGACAGCAAAGGCAGATTCCTTGGCATGGACTCTTTTCTGCCCCTTGCGCTACCTTGACAGTTTTACTACGTAGTTCACTCAAAAAGCTTCCTCTCCATTTGGGTCTATCCCACCAGTCTCCCTGAGCTAAAGCGTAGTCCATCTTGTTCTCCTCCTCTCTTCACCGTCCAAACATCTCTTGCAAAAGTCACTGGGTTTTTTAGGAGTAGCAACTAAAAAAGTAATTTTGGTACAAAGGGCTTTTTGGTGCATAGAAGGTTTCTTTTGTTGTTGTTGTTTTTGTTTGGTTTTGTTTTTTTTTGTTTTGTGGAAACATGAGTTATTTTAAAAGAATATCTAATGTAAAGAGTGCTAAAGTTAAATACTACTTTTGGAAATCTTTCATCCACAGAAATGCAGCTATAGTAATTAGCAGTAAAAATATCTGCGGTATAAGGAAATCTCACCTCTTCCTCCCCGAAAACAGATCTAACAAAGCCCAAAGGTTTGCTAAAACTCTTCCTTTGCAGTCAGTACGCTAACTAGAACAAGAGAGAACTGCAAAAGTTCATAGAGGAAGAAATGACAGACAGAAAGGATGGAGATGGAAGCAGGAGTTCCTGCTTATATATGGGAGGACAACTTAAATATTTTAAACTGATGAGAGGCTAAGGGCTAGGAAGGTAACAGCAAATATGCTTAAACCAGAAATGAAGTCAATGCCAAAATGGGGAAATATGTAAGTTGATAATGGAATATTGCATATTTCCATGAAAGCAAAGAAGTTGAAGAGAAAGTAGCAGCTCTCATGTTGAGATAAAAAAATAAATTGATGTGCATTAAGCTGACAAAAAAGGAGGATTAACCAGTTTACATCACTGCACTCAATTTCACTGTTATATTTTGCAAATCTAGTGTCAATTCTCTTGCGCCATTCTGCTTCTTAGCAGGTATGTTTTCATATGAAATGTAAAATATCTTGAAGTAAGAGGTTTTTGCATCCCAACACGCTATTACTTATTGGAAGCCAAGCAATTCAGTTAAGAATAAATCAGCAGAGTAGAAGTGAATAAGGGGGAAACAACTCTGCTGGAGCAGGAGAAAGTGGATTAAGCAAAGACAAACAACTCTAAATATTGACATTAAAATGTCTTCTTTCAGAAATTACATCCATGCTACTTTTAAATTCTTTGTTACGAGAAATGTGTTGTTCAGGAGTCCACCAGAACTTTATGCAAAAAACTACTTGCCCAACACATACCAATTTTTATTCCATTTGTGTGCGAACTCAACGAGCAGGATAAGCTGAATGGCAATGAAAAGGAAACCTCCTGTTGCTCCTACGTAGCGCCAGGCTGCAAGGCAGAAAATAGGTCAAACTGCAGTTGCTTTTCCCTTGAGCCGAAATGGAATTATTGTCTATGCAGTGAAGCTGTAATGTGATTTTAATACCTCAAGCCCACAGACATAGCAGAAGATGAGATTTCAGATGAAAGGCCAGCTCAGCTAACTCAAGATTAGCTGCCTGATGAATTCAGCCTGCAATCTGCGACACCTTCAGAATAAGCCTGTTAGGATATTTACTAAGCTTCCCCAACCTGGAGGATTTTTGTGGAGACTATGAGTTACTATATTCAGACAGAAAATACTGAAACCTTTATTTGTGACTGGCCGGAGGGAGGTGGCGTGAAGGCATTTTACAGGAATCTAAACCCTGAAACTGCAAGGTACTAGAACCCAGTGCTAAAAAGGGCAGTTTGTTCCCTTTCAGATTCCAGTACCACAGAAAAACAAAGGTGAGGCTTATCTATTTACAAGTGCTGTCCCAAGCCACTCCTTGAAGAAACTTCCAAAGAGACGGGAACACTTGGTATTTACTGACTAGTTTTAAGACAGGTTATTTGACTACTTAATCATAGACCTGTATATACTGTACTTGGGTAGCTGTTTGGGTACTTGGGACACAGATCTCTTACATACAACATCAGAAGTCTCTGAGGAAATATATATACTTATTGAAATATACGGCTTGTGCTACTATGCAGTTCATAGCCTACAAATGCCTGCATGTGTGCAGCTGATTTCAGCGCAGAAGACCATGGAAGTGCATTAGTAGAGTTCAGCCACATCCTACCGTTTTGTTTTCCTTTTGAAAAAAGCTTGTATAAGTAAAGTGGAAGAATAGAATAGTCAGGGCACATTACCCTTAGCAGATGATGTAGAGAGTTTGTTTTTTAACTGTACCAAAAGCTCATTATTTGAAAGCAAGTAAAAATGTAATTTGTCTGGTTTATCTATAACTTATTGTATGCACTTGATAAGCATGCTGTTCTTCAAACAGAGAAAACAAACATTGGAAGAAGCTAGCATGTTAAAAAGTACATAAAAGACAGGCAGGGAACAAGCTGTGCATGTATGTTTGGGAGAGCTAGAGTAGGAAAAAGCAGACCACCAATGGAGAGAGTGATTAAACTGCCAGACTCTCAGGATCTCCCACTGCCATAGGCAGGACACTGTGGGATGTTTTATGGATCCATCATAGATAAGGTTAGCATGGTCAGTGTGGATTTAACACTACAGCCCACACAAATGTAGTGTTTGGATGTAATACTCCGCCTCCACGATTAACAAACTGCAAAGCATGGTAAGCATGGCAAGAGGTTTGGTTTTTTTGTCTTTTTGTTTGTTTGTTTTTAAGAAAAAATAAGCAAACTGGGAAAATGCTTTAAAAAAGACAGTGTAATTTTCTTGATGGGAGGGGAAAAAAAGGGAAAACAAAACCACACAATACCCAAACTATCTGTAAAACTCACATTCAAGGGCTGACTGGAAGACAGCTTAACAGGATGTGGAGAATACAGCTTTAGACAGAAAAGTCAAGAGCTAATTCGGGGAAGAAAGCTTGTTATGCTGTAACCCCACACTAGGGTAGACTGCTGTTGAGAAACAGCACTCTAATCAGCACAAAAAGTTCTATTTCCCCTTTTTCCCCAAACACTTCAGCTCTTCACGGCCTTTTACCGTGAAAAGGATTGCTTGCAAAGATGACAGGCAGTCTTGCTTGCTCATTAATATAACACATTGCACGAATACATCTTTCTAATCCAAACAGTGATCAGATACTAAGGATAAGTATGTACAGCCATCCTGTGACTTCGCAGAGGAGAATAGGGATAAGGAGCCTTTAATTTCTGGGGCACCAAACTGAACCAGGACCAAACAAACAGCTAGTATGAGCAAGAAGCTGAATTACACCTCTCAGTGGTTTACTTGAAATGTTTTTTTCCTTAGTTTCCCAGAGCACTGAGCTCATAGTATGTCTGCCCACTATTCTCTTCCCCTGTGTTACTCCTTCCTCTTCCCCTTTTAAACACCCCAGCTAGAGGAGATCGGTGTTGAAAACACAGGTACCCAAGGAAGCTGTAGTGGAAGCAGACACAGACACTACCGCTCCTTTGCATTACTGATCCTACTGCTTTTCACCCTCCCAGACTGAACAACTGAAGGGCTTACAAGTGCCTGGCGAACTGAAGAGCACAAATTCACCCCAGTACCACAGGGATTTTAGCTCCTAACCTACTAAATGCCTGGGAGAAGCATCCCCCTAGAGTTGGCATTGAAGAACTGGGCCAGTACCATGACACCGGTGTGGTGCCAGGGTGTCTTACAAAACTGGGAATGCTTCAGGCATGGCATCCTCAGCAGAGCACTCGCCACACACCCCAAGAAGTCTAATTTTACCTTATTACATTAACACCACCTGCCTGAAAGCTAATAACATCCCAAATTTTCTTGCAGCATTGCAGGTTTCCAGGCAGCAAACACCAGCGCCCAGCAGGTCACCGTGCCCCCTTGAGCACTGGAACCTCTCCACCGTGCAGCACGGACCCCTGCTGCTGCGCTACAGCAGACCTACCTGCATAAGCCAAACTAATGTGTGGCTCTGCATTCCTGAGTGGACAATTTTTTGTGTACCATTACAGGTCCCTGCTTCCTTAAGAATTCGCAAGCCAGCACCACAGTGGTATTTTCATCTACACATTTGGCCTCCTCTTGGTCAGAAAAAAATATGCTCCTTACCGCACATTCACAGGAAGGCTATGTACTCTGAGCACACACAGTTCTCCCCAGATAGTTCCAAACACTCCTTTTGCACCTTGACTATACTGGCTTTACTTGAAGAAATATAGCAATATTCATGTTGATCAGACCTTTAGGATTCATAACTACTCACAAGGTAGTACAGAACAAAGCAGCATAATAAAACAGGAAGGACATACCATTGAGGAAATTGTCCTGATCAGGAATGAAGAAGGCTCCTGAGCACATTGCTGCCAGAAGTATAAGCTTAACAAGCCAGAATCTGGATGAGAGGAGAAAAAAAAATATAAATCTCGTTATAATAGGAATTAGAGTTCTTCAACCCAAGTACCACGAGAAACCTCCATCTAAAGCCCAAAGAGAGAAAAAACAGCCTTTGATGACTGATTGCCACTTTACTTTTCACTTGACTGCATTGTTTCTGACAAAAGCAGTAAAGTCAACTTTTGCTTTGTTTTGGTTTTTTTTTTGCCTACTACTACACTCAGCTGAAAAGTAGGCAGCATAAACCTGTAAAGAGAAGTGGAAATTAAGCGATCAAACAAATACTCACCCATTATGAATGTATGCTCGGCAACTTTTGCTGCTGTTAATTCTGATGGTGAACAAGAAGAACAAAAAGAAGAAACAGGCCATTCCAAAACAGACTTTGTACACTGCAGAGTAGCCCACCAACTTCTCGCACATCTCACCTGCCTGAATGCTCTTGCACATCTGCTTGTAGAAGGGAATCTGAAAAGCACAACACGTTACAAGCTGTTATGTGGGACACAGGGCTCCTCATAACTAAGCGTGTCTATGTCTATGCATCACTGAGTTTTCACTGGCTTCATTTAACACCTTTCACTCTTAATACCATTCAGCCTGGCTTTAAGTGTTCAAGGGACATAAACAAATATAAAACACAAGGAACTGAAGTTTTCCAGAGCCTCCACTCTAGAAGTCCTTCCAGATGCTTTGGGGTACCAAGTACACCTACATTTCCTTCAGCTCTATTGGCTTAAGCCATCCCTGCTGCTTACTGATTATCCTCTCACCCCAGGAACCCTTTCCCTTCTTCCTGTGCTTTACAGCAAAAGACTTTCATTGCTTCAGTAATCCAGCTTACATGAGCCATACCAGCAGTTTTACCAGCCAGAGAGGCATGAGTGGGGCTGCAGGGCAGGCAGCTCTGGCTCACTCTGCCCTTGGTGGAAATGTAGATGGAAGCACACCCAAGCAGCACAGGGGCAGCAAGTCCCCTCCCCTCCATCACAGCCTCCGAAAAGGAGTTGTGCCCGTTGCCCTGATTGTTTTAAATTAACAGAAAGGCAGGAAAATTCCACCCTTCTCTTGACTCATTAAATATTTGCCTTTGAAGCCTTGCTCTTGCCACAAGGGGAAAGCAAACAGCTGCACATTTTGGCTTCAGTTTCACCAGGTGGACATGATGCTGGGTGCTCAAAAAAGCACATCTATGCAGCCAGGACCCACTCCTGTGGGGTGCCCCCGTGCAGACACCCCCCCTCGCAGCCAGTGAGCCTTTCAGCTGCACAGAAATACAGGCATTTAATTAGCAAATCACCATTACCATTCGTTTCAAAGAAAGAAGAGCCTCTGTTCACTCACAGCCCTCAGCCAAGGCTGCTGAGACCAGTCAAGCAACACATCAAACCTGCTGGAGCTGATCACTGCTACCTGCACAGGTAACTGGATGAGACAGAAGACAACATGCACAAATAAATAACTCGGGCAAAGGAAATGGGAATCTGACTTCAGAAAGCATTCAACCAGGCCAGATTTTGCTTTGGAAAAATACACAAAGATTGTGGGCAACGCTATCCTTGAACATTTCCAAGAAATTTGCAAAGATAGGAGTCTGTCCTTCCTTCAGCAGGCAGGATAGTGCACAAAACCGGGACAGGAAAAGAACAAACAGGACCTGAGAGCAAGCTATCAGAGAGCACTCCCAGCTGGGTAGAAAGCCATCTGAGATGTAAGAAACACATAAACTGCCAGCTTCCAGCCACCAGGCTGTGCAAGCCTGCTTCCCTCAGCACGGTGTGCAACTTCCCATCATTTGCCAGCAACCCAACCCAGCCAGGAGCTTAACAACCCTCCTAGCAGTTTCCCAAAAAGAGCAAATATTTTAGCGGCTCACAGTAACACTGAGCTGCTGTGCTAAGGGTAGCAAACCTAACTGGTACTGAGCCAATTGTAGGTGGGCTAGAACCAGCTGAGGAGATGAAAAGCAGGTCTCATGGCAGCTGTGTGGTGTTACAAGAACAGATTCAAGCTGAGCCACCCTCAGATGCTCTTTCAGAAGAAACTCAAGAGATGAGTAGCCACTGTGTAAGAAGTAACTGTGGCTAACTCACATCCAAGAGTTTTTGGAGAACTGAGAAATTGTCTGGAGCATCAGCAATGCCTCTCCCAGGTCTTGAAAGGCAATGAAACATCAGACTGGACAAATGTGCCAGCATTCGAAACAAGCAAATGGATTGACTGGAGTAATTAAGAGACCTATCAATGCCACAGCAATGCACGGCAAGCCAATGGGCCACAGCAATGCCAGGGAAAGCAACTAGGGTATCAATTAATGCTTTCCAGTTCTTTGCTTACAACACCCATCAGTCAGCAGAGATTAAAAATATGCATAATACTGAATTAACAAAATTTCTGAGAAAATTAGATATTTATTTGATAGAGATGATAGTACTGACCAACCAAAACAGATTTCTGTAAGATCTTTACTTGGTACCAAACAGTATTTTGCTTATGAGACTTACAGAACAAAACAAAAAAGACCGTGCAACTTGATTAATTGACTAGCTAATTAAAAACAGATCACTGGGTAATTGTACATAGGCATCTTCTTCAATTGCATAGGTTTCTACAGAGATCTTGATGGGGTTTTTGACCCTGTATGTTCTTTTCTCCATTTAGTAGTAATTCCCTTAAAGAGCTGGCTGAGAGAAAATGCATGGATTCACAAGAACAATAGCTTGGTTTGTGCCTACACAAGCAACGAAGAGCTCAGCTGTCATGTAGTATGCACAACACTATGTAGTAGTAAGTGATGGCCACAGGAATGGTCCTGTGGGATTGAATGCCCTTTTTGTTATCTGTGATCCTGAAGGAACAAAATAAGAGTAAAACCAAAGTCCTGGGGACTCCAGCAGATAATATACATGAGCACAATGCTAGGAACAAAAGGGCTGATGTAATGAAAAGGGCATGTTTTCGTGACAGGATGATCTACTGCTGGGAAATTTATCAAGGCTTATGTGATTTCTTCAGGGAAAGTTTAAAAAGACTAATTTTTTTTTTTTTTTTTTTAATTTTGTATCTTCTGAAACATGTTCAGCTGCTAAGCAGCCTGCCCAGTCTATGTGATTTACCAGGCTTTCCATTTGCTGGGTAGTTTTGCCAGCTGTTAAAGTCACAGATGAGTTATTTGCCAAGTTTGATACAGTGAAATACCTACTTTTATACCTTTAAAAACATAAGCTAAATTCTTCGACCTCTGAGCAGGTGACAAGCATTCTTGCTCCAGAAACTCATTATCCACTCAGATATCATAAACACCTTGGTTGGTGCATAAGCGATGATGTCATCACAGCAAAGTTGGCAATTTTTCAAATGCAGTGAAACCCTTTGAGACCATAACAACAACTACAGAAACAAGGACAGACTGCCCTGAACTTGCTTCCCCCTCACTGCAAGCTGCTGGCGCCCAAAATAAATGCAGTGCAAGAAGCAAGCGAAGACGGCCACACTGCATCCAGGCTGCAGCCAGCTGGGGCCTGGCCACCTCTGAGCTTAGGTCTGTCTGTACCCAGTCACGTGAATGCAGGAACATGCGAAAAGGAGAGGGAATAGGAAGGGATAAGTGTGTAGAAAAGGAGAGTTTTGTCTGGATGTCCTCACTCAAGACAGGTAGAATGCAGCAGATGAACTTTGTTATGGAAGCAGAGGAAGCATGAAAGAAAATCTGTGTAGGTGGGGAGACAAAGGCAATAAAACAGGTAAAAATGCCTGTCTTGAACTGTTGAGAAATGGAATAGAAAACCAAAAAGCAATTGGACCAAAATACATGATGTCTTGCATCTATGGCTAAATTCTTACCAGAAATAGTCAATGGGCATCTGCACTTTGTCAGGGACTAGAAACTTGTCTCAACATTGTTGGCAGGCAAGTTTCACTACTAAAGCCTGATCATTACGGCAGCTGAACAGAACAGTTTAATCACCAAGGTCGACCCAGCAGGAATGTGCGCCCTGTTATCTCAGAGTACTCATCCTCCGCGTACACCCGCCTGGGCCCAAGGCCGACTGGCAACGTGGGGGGGGCTCAGACCCTCTAGAACTTTCAAGCACCCTCTAGTGACAGTACTGGGCGTGCACCCCACCGCCGAGTGGGAGGCAGGGGTACGCAGAACAGTTACTGACTCTGCCAGAGGGCAACTTTATAAAAGGGGAAACCAGCAGAGATGATGCGGGGGTGTGCTCTGGGACATCTCGCCCTCCACCGGCTTCAAAGATGCATCGGACAGCCGGACTCCCTGCCTGGACCGGACGGACTGCCGCAGATCTGTGGTGATAGCTGTTGTAACAGTCCCACTCTCTCCCTCCCTCTCGTTCCCTTTTTCACCTTTTTTTCCCCCCCTTTCTTTGCTGTTCTCTCCTGTATCTATTTCTGGCCAAATAAAGTGACTTGGCACTTGACTCCATTTTGAGCCTTCATTCTGTCTCTGAAAATGTAAAAGGAGCCTAGTCACGATAACATATAGGAGTTAATCAGAAGTTAAGCCCAGCCGCCCCCAACCTCCCAGAATTATCTGAGCTCGGTTGGAAAGCAAGGGGGTTTACTCTCTGCCAAACTGTTCAACCCAACAGTGGATTGCGACACACTTAAACTAATTTTTAGCAGCGAATTTGGGTTTTTATATACTATAAGGCAGTTAAGGGCCACGATATAAACCTGGCTGGGAAAACAAGCCTGTAAGCATGCTCTGCCAGAATATGTAAGCATCTAGAACTGAAATGCTTTGACAATAACGAAGCTGGTTTTACTGGTGTTTGTTTTCCTGAAAACATCTTTCTTATTTTTCCTTTCATTATTTAAGTAGGACATGGATATTTTTAGAGTGAAACAGCTAGTTTTGAAACAGCTTTAACATCAAAAATTTAATTAAAGAAAATAAATCAAAACACTATTTCAAACAACCAAAACAATTTTTCCTTCTCTCAATTATCCCTTCAAAGCCTATGGAATGCAAAGTTCTGCTTCAACAGAACATTTATGAGTAAAGCTGTAACTGTTTTTCAAAAAACCAGAATAACTGGAAAAAAGAAATAACCTATGGATCAAGGCATAGAAGCAGTTCTTCAAGTTGGGTCCTGCTTTGCTGTATTTTGTAACAGAGTAGACTGTCTAAACCATTTTGTGTAATTGCATATTGGTCTTTTCTGTCTTTCTGTCCCCACCAGTGAGGCTCTCATGTCTTGATTGATCCTCTACCCCCTCTTTTGCCTTGACACACAACCTTGCTCCTCTGAAATCTATTCTACACGCTACTACTAAAAATATTTTCCTGGTCAAATCTATCCACTCTTTCCCTACCCCTCCCCACTGACTCCTGCTTCCCCCCTAGAGATCAGACCTTGACTTCTTGACTTTCTTGATTTCTTGAAAAAGGCCCTTGGTTTCTTTCCACATTTTTCAGAATTTAACTCTTTGGGCCTCTCGCCCTGGGTGCAGGAACAGCTCAAGAGATGGGAAGAAGAGTGAAAACAACAGAGAAAAAACTTCCCCCCTAAAAGGCACTCTTCAATTCTTCGGGCTCACCACAAAATACGATGTCCTCAAAATGCTGCTGGGAGATTAGCAACTAAAGTTTTGAAACCATAACCAAATACTCCACAGGTACTCTGTCCTCCGACTGAGATATGGTTCTGTCTACCTGCCAACTTTGGTGAGAATGTGGAAGTTGAGCTCTCTGGGACAGTGCCTCATTTTTTCCAGGCATGTTGCAGGGCATAGAACGGGTCCCCAGCTCTGGGCTGGCACCTGAATAGTCTGGCACCTTGCAAACTGAAAAAGCATCCTAAACGTGTTTTAATAGACAGAATGCATGACAATGGGGATAGATAAATACTGAAAAACAAAACCAAACATTTTTAAAAGTCTCTGTTTAAGGTGTCCATAAGTGATGTGCATTTGGGGTTGCTTCCTCTCAAAAAAAAAAAAAAAAAGCCGAAGGACCAAGTGCTACAACAAATACTTTTAGAAAACTACTTTATACTTGGGAATTTATAGCCAATCAACTAAAAAAATACCCTTTCACTGACAAGGGACAACATTCGTTTCACATACCATCAGCATGAGCATTTGAACTCTAAACTAGTAAAGCAGACACACAGTTCCTTGCCAAGATTATGGCTCCATGAAGGGCTGCACTAAAATTTTAAATTTTTTATTTTAATACAAAAATTTAAAAATTCTAATTACAATTAATTAAAATTCTGTCTCCCCTCAAGAAAGAGAGGGTGAGCTCCTAGAAGCATCATGCAATGTGTTTGCTTACAGTCTGGCTTCAGGAGCTAGGAAAGCAACATGATCCAGCCAAAAGTGAAGGTATCAGTAAGTGCCCCACACTTTCAAAACAGAGTTCATCATTGGGAAGCTGAGACTGGTTAATATAAATAAATATTTTCAAGGTACACTCTATTACAACTGGACTGAATTAGCTTCAGGAGTCTTTGAACTTTTAATAGCCCCAACCATAATTATTAAATTAGAGAGCAGATAAAAAAGCCTATTTTCAGATGGTCCATTCCCCATTCAAAGACATCAAATGCTGTAAATTAAGAGGGTGATTATCTTTCCACCTCACACTAACAGATACTCTTTGTGCCATTTCTTCCCTCACTGAGCTTTCAAGACTATGAACTGGAAAAGAAATTTGGCAATACTGAAAAGCATGTTGTTGAAGGCTTCTTGAACCACTTTTCTGCTGGATAAAGAGTCAGTATTTTTTGTTAGGGATATAAGCTGCATTAAAACCGCACTACTGATGGTAAATGACTATTTGGATATAAGCACGTAATATGTCTCCCACACACTTGAGTTCCTTGGGTTATTCACTTTATTGCCAAGCTAAGCATCTAGTAAGTCAAAGTAATTACTGGCAAGCAATTTCAGCACACACATGTTGAACAGCTTTTAAGTCACAGCTCACAGGCAGGCATCATGTCTGTACTGGGTGCTTTTACAGGGCTGTCAGCAACTTCTGGTGGCCAAGGGTAAGAAGGTGGCACTAGGATAACTCAAGCCAAGTGCTTTTAAATAAAAAAAAAACAAACGGACAGAACATACAAAAAGGGTGCAATGGGAAGAAAGAAAGGTCACTGGCAGCAGAGCACAGAAGCCCTCAAAGCAGCCGTCATAAGCCCACTAGTTCATCTGTGTTGCTGGCACAGCATGACACCACCAGCTTCTGGATCTGGGCTGCTACAGAGGGAAGTGTTTCACAGACAACTGAAAGTCAAGCACAGAAGGTAAGCAGGGCATCAACTTGACCAGCAACTAGTTAAACTAGGAAACAGCCTTAACTGTGCGCCCACCGGCACTCCATCTTGGGAGGGTAAGACAAAACAACTAGATGCCCATAGTGAGGAAAGCCTTCTGAACCTCCAGGGCAAGCACATTCACAGCCTCCAAGCAGGCCTGATGCTGAGTTTGGTGCAGGGACTTAATTTTTAAGAATTAAGCAATACAGACATTATTCCGTCTATTTAAAAAATAGCCTTCTCTTCTCATAGTTTGTAGAGGGTGAGAGAGAAGATTTGTGCTACAGAGAGCAACTTGGGTGGCTTAAAAAACCAAACCAAAGATGTGGTACAACAGGTCTAGTGTGTGACTGCAAGCAGGCTGGCGAGCATTTACCTTAGGAAAGTTA
The DNA here is from genome assembly GCF_963921805.1 of Phalacrocorax carbo. Classification (NCBI taxonomy): domain Eukaryota; kingdom Metazoa; phylum Chordata; class Aves; order Suliformes; family Phalacrocoracidae; genus Phalacrocorax; species Phalacrocorax carbo. Next base: position 26,635,634 of record NC_087548.1, on the reverse strand, counting down.
TATTAACACTCTGAAAGAAACTTGGGTTCTAAAATCTAGTTTTAGCCACAGCTACTTTCATGCTTTTGAAGCTTTTTAATTAAAAAGACAATTAGAGATGAACAATATCTGCTGTGGTTAGAGGCCATGTGAACACGATGACTCAATACACACTGAAAAAAACATCTTGTAAAGGATCTGCAGCATTGTGCGTTGCAGTGGTCTGTCACTAGAGCACCAAGAACACAGAATTAAAATTATAAATGCAATACTTGAATAGTTATTTTGTGAATTTGCTGTTTCTGCTACTAAGCAAGTTGCCAGAGACGAACTCAACATTAAATTGAACCAATTTGTTCTACTATAACATGTTCCCTAGCAGCCTCTAGTGACAGTACCCGTGCAGCAAACCTGGGATGGGTTCATTGCAGCCGGTTTCCACACAACGAAAGAGGAGGAAGGCTGCTAACCCTGTGATCTGTGACTCTTCCTGTTGTGAAACACTCAATTCACAGGAAGAGGCTGAGCACAGAAAATCATCCCATCTGCGTTTGGAAGTGGATGGGTGGAGGGGATCAACCGCCTCTTCTCAGGAAGCGACCCTATACATGAAGAGCTGTGGAAGGAGCTCCATTTCCTTCCAGAGGCAGCTGTGAGTTCATCTCTCTCACTTACGTGCGTTTTCATTTCATTGGCTACTGTTGTTGACATCATGACACAACAGACGATAGTCACCAGGATGAAGTAAAGTGCATACATGAAGCGGGTGCTGGTTGACTGTTTTATCTTGGGGCAGCATTTGCAGCACAAGGCACAAGCGGCAGTACCGCAGCAGCAGGCCAACTGGAAAGTAAGACAAAAAACAAGAGTCATTCCATCACTGTCTTCAGGTTTCTATTGCAAAAGTCTGACAGGGAAACTGGGAGACTTCCTGCAAACTCCAGAATTTCTTAAGTCCTCTCCTCCCAGCTGAGCAGCATTTAAGTGGAAGCAGACTTTCTCGTTTATCAAAACCCACTAGGTTTAAGCCCACTAGTTTCTAGCTTTCCCACATGCAAAGGATGAAAGTGAAGAGGATGAGGAGGAACTGCTCCAGAATATCTTAATCCTGCTCTTTGCTATCTCTGTGCAGCTCGTGGTCCTGACATGTTTCACCCAGTAGAACAGGCACTGCAATGGTAAAGCTCCGTTTCCTGCATTACACTCTCTCCTCTCCATAGTGAAAAACAAATCTGCACAGAAGGGCACAGACTCCAAAACTGTTTGCTTTTAACATACAGACAAAACTTTTTTCTAAGACAAGCTGTACAGACCCATTTCAATTCACCAGAACCATACTGTCCTTTTAATGTGCCCTCTCTGGTACACACACTGACAAAACCCCGTTTTCCCTCCCCGAACTTTTTACACTACTAAAGACTCTGAGCAAATTAAAGGGGCGAGGGAATACTGTTTAAGCCACACTTTGGGATAGTTGTGCTGAAGGCTTTATAAACAGACAACAGATACAAAAAACCCCAAACAAATTCAAATCAACAAAAAACTACATTAACAGTTCTAAATATTTTGGGTGGTAGAGAAAGAATCTGGAAATGCTTGGCTTACTGCAGACTAAGCAAAAGATAACTGAGCTTGAAGGACGCAAAATACAATGGCACCATCTTGTACTGAAGAAAGCCAAAGAAGAAATGCAATTTCACAGTTGTTTAGACCCATTTTGCAAAAGTGAAAGTGGTGATTCCACATGCAAGATAGCATGGAAAAAAATCCACATCTGCAAGGAAAATAATACCGAATCACACCCCAGCTGATACTGTCTCCAATGTTTAAACATTATTAGAGATAAAAATCCTTGTGTATTTTAGTTCTTTCGTACCTGCAACTGAGGGTCTACCAAGATAAAATGCAAGCAGCACAGCAAAAAAGCAGGTAATTGACTTATTCAACGGGAGAAAAGATACTGAATAAATACTAAAAGGAATCTAGCTTGATGCTTATTATTTCCTTGCTGTCAACAGCATCATCTACTTTCAAAGAAGCAGGATTCACCTTCCCTACCTCCTACTTTTAGAAAAGTCATATATGAAAATATAAATATAAGCCTTTTATATATATATATAAGGCAGCACTGTCCTTGGCCAGGCCCTTCCTTGCAATAGGCAGCAGCTTCACACACCTCCCGTGCTTAACCCAGCAGGTGCCACCACAGGAGGGATTTTTGGGCATCAGCAAGCAGCCAGGAGCAGGAAACCTCTTCCAGGTCTCACTGTTGCCGACTCAGAGCAACCTTCCTCCTCCACACTCCCATCTCCCAGCGGCTCCCTGTGACTAGTGTGTAGCACAGCGGTGGTGTGATGCCAGTGCCAGGGGCTCAAGTACACCAAGGACGCTTTTCCCCCGGTGTTAGCTCAGCCCTTGAAGGGGCTGTGGGGATGTCCAGAGGACATCCCCCCTGCTTTCTAGCAAGCAGTTTTACAACATGGATGGCTTTTCTTAGCCATTGCCAAGGGATTCACAATGCACAAGTGCTGCATTTGAGTCCTCCACACAAACTTCACTGGCTCGTATGTGCCTCAGGCAACTAAACCACCATGGGCTATTTTCCTCCCAGGTCACTGCCAGCATCAATGACTGTCCAACCCAGGGAAGGGGGTTTCACATGTGTGTTTGCAGACGTGTGTATCTGATATAACTCCAGAGTCTCACAACCAGACTGCTTGATCAAAGACCCCCAAACTGTTTTGAAGAAGTGTCTTGAAAAGACTCTCAGCTTATCTTTCCCTTGCAATGACTATCTGCTGCAACACTCAAGCTCAGGCTTCCTGCTTTCAGCTCTGCTGAAAAGGGGTAGCAGACGGACCCTTGCCTCACTCAACCACCGCTCTTCAGTTTGCAGAGGACATAAAATGGGGACAGTCCAACCCAGCTCCCACGCTGCCCTTCTCTAAGTTCACCGCTGGATCTCACACCAGAGGAGACAGGGGCCTCAGTGCACACAGCTGCTAAAACTGCTGCTGCTGCAGAACAGAAATCCTCCCCAAAAATCTCCAGCTGTGGGGAATAAACACAACAGGCTCATGTTGGCACCAAAGCTGGAAATTAAAAATACTATGTGCATAAACACATCATGCAAGTATACTTTCAAAACAGAATGCAATGGTGGCTGAGTGGCTATTTTATTTTTCATATGTAGTGAAATTAAGTTAACTTTCACAGTGTCAATACAAGTCCAATAAAAAATGAATTATGGCAAGAATCAGTAACTTGTTAAACAAAAGCAAACAAGGAATAATAATGTTTCAAAACAAAAACGTACCAGAAAAGTATAATCCATCCCCTTCAAAATTATGGGGGGGGGGGGGGGGGGGGAGAGGGAGAGGAGTTTAAGACTAAAAGTCCTTTCAATCTGTATCAGACAGATCCAAAGCATCCACAAAGAACTTCAATTGCTGGCCATACTCACCATAACATTAAAAACTATGGTACAAAAGTAAAAAGGTAAGCAGCTTTGGCATTTGTAAGGGGAACTACATTTTCCTAAGCCAGGTGCTAGAGAGCTCTGCCAGGGAAACCTCATCTACGTCCAGCAACGTGTCTGCTATTCCAGTCCTGGGTCCCTGGAGCTGCTATTTAAAGCAACAAATACTTAAATAGAATATATAGCTCATTTATAGTTCCACATTACTTAGAGAGACTTTAATGATAGTTTCTAACACTGAGCCACATACCCTATAAACTGGCAATATTTGTGAAAAGTACAAATGTCTCTTTTTTTTTCAGATGCACTCCTTTAAGCACTCTGAATAGCCATGGAAACCATAGAAAGTTGGTTAGGTTATTCAGCCACAGTCCCAGATTTGTTGGTTTGGGTTTTTTTTTTTTTTTTTCCTTTTTAAACTCTGGTTATGACTAACTACATTCCAGAGTGGACCACGATGAAATAGGTGTTATCCAAAAAGAAATGAAAACAGTCTCTGTCCCAGAGGGGAAGATGCTGGCCACAACCTACTGACCCAAGAGGTTTCAAAGATGTTATTTTTGGGTGACAAGCTTCAAAGCCCATATATACAAGAAGTTCTCTGTTAAAAGGTTGCGGTCAATGTACAGCTAAACTATGCAGTCCCTCTGCTGCCATATGCTTTACCGTGGGCATGGCCCATCTCGCCTCGCCTTTGCCTTTCGATCGCAGCAAGGCTCTGCCTAGGGGTTCAGGACCCACTGGTGCCTAAGTGCAAGCTGGTGACAAATTCCTCCAATGCTAAAAAACTGGGATGTGGAAAAATGCAAGTAGTGTCACAAATTTTTTTACAAATTCAGCTTATCATTAAACAAAAGCTTCTCCAAAGGATGGGTTCTGCAGAAGGAAGGTGCTGTGCAGTTTTCAGGACAGAGACAAAACCAGGTCTGAAATCACTGCCAGCAGGCAGGCCTTGAAAATCCTGGTCTGTACCTACAGAGCTCCTTCAAAGAACTGTGATCCTTCCAAGTCCAGGGTCCCCAGGAGCCCAGTGCAATGGCATCCAAAAGCCAAGGTGCTCTGGCAGTTTGTCACACTGCAGCAGGTTCTGGCTTCAAGTCTTTCTCATCCAAAGGCTCCCAGAAGTTAGGCAGCAAGTACAGCCAAAGCAGCTCCCTCTCTAGCTTTACATCTCACTAGGTGAACACCACAGTCTGACAACAATTGCAAGCACTATGCAAATATATATGCTTTCCACAAATACAATCAGCCAGCTCCCTCATGCTAACTCACCACGATGACAGGCCTCCACAGTGCAGAACGGCTGTCTGCTTTGCTCAGTGCTACTCTTCCAGAGCTCAAGGAGGGTACAGTACCAGCTTGCTCACTATCCCGAAACTTGAAAACCTCGTGTACTTGAAAACCTCGTGTACTTGAAAACCTCGTGTACTTGAAAACCTCGTGTACTTGAAAACCTCGTGTACTTGAAAACCTCGTGTACTTGAAAACCTCGTGTACTTGAAAACCTCGTGTACTTGAAAACCTCGTGTACTTGAAAACCTCGTGTACTTGAAAACCTCGTGTACTTGAAAACCTCGTGTACTTGAAAACCTCGTGTACTTGAAAACCTCGTGTACTTGAAAACCTCGTGTACTTGAAAACCTCGTGTACTTGAAAACCTCGTGTACTTGAAAACAGACTGCACCATGATTTGAACTGCCTGGATGATGGCTGACTTGACTGGTTTCACAAGAGCAGCTGTGGAAAGCTGCGTGGGAAATCCTTCAGTTAAAAAATATTCAGAGTGCAATTTCACAGACACTTCTTCTGGCTTAACAGCCACTGGCTCCCCACAGTCTTTCTTCTCTGCCAGCCACTCGCTCAATCCTACCCTGGCACCAGCACCTCAGCAGCCCTGACAGTTGCTTCTCCAGCTGGGGGTGACCAAACAAAGCAACCTACTGACTAAAAACAAAAAAAAGGTAGGTGAGTGGGTGGGGGGGAAAAAATGACGTATCAATCCTTCTCAGCTGGTGATTTATTATGCAGTGGCAGAAATGGTTTTACCATTTCAAGTGAAGGCATAGTGTCCAGGTGGGAGGGGAGACAAGAGGTGAATGCCTCACACCCGTCCTGTGTGCTTTCACCCTTCTCTGAGATGTTTCCGTGGTGTTTTCCTACCAGCTCATTCTATTTTAGTGCAGTAGGTACCTGCCAATGCAGAGAACAATAATTTTCACATCCACACAGTGAGGAGCAGAAGCAAGCAGACTATATAACAGCCCTAGTCCATGCAAACCACTTTTCCAAGTATAGGCAGGTCTGGACATATTTGTAGACTCCCATCTCATGCCAGCCTGGGGAACACCTATGGTTAACAAAATAGGGTAAAAGCAGGTTTACCAACCTACACGCAAGCTATCAGCTCCCTACAATGAATACTCCACCAGCATACACTTAACATCTGCCACACCCGCAAGTCTTTATTTTTGCAAGCCGTGACCAATCTGATAAATCAGTGGAATGAGGTATGATGATAAAGTTAAGCAAACACGTTAACTATTTACATACAAGACTGAAGTAAAGTGAAATGTCCTGCCTACTGCTTTTGTAGAGATGGTGACATTTTTAGAAGGGATTTTCCACAAATGCTTCCAAAAAAGTCTCAAAGGTCTTAGAAAATATTTTGCATAACCATTAAAACAAAGTGAGGAGTTTCAGGCTCACTGCCCAAAATAGCTTATGGTATTTTTAAATTATACAAACCATAGGGAAGCATCAAGCTTATCACAACAAAGTACTTTTCCTTTTGGGAGACTTCAGCAGAAATGGTAAAAATCAAAGGGAAGAAGAGCACACTGAAAAAAAAAAAGTGCATACTTAAATGAAATGAAGACTTAGCAGCATTTCACCTCTTCCCTCCTAACTGACTGCCTGGCCAGAGCGACAGAGACTGCATGCCTTCTGGCCTGTCCACTGAGCACAGGAATGTGCCTTGCTGAAGCTTCTTTTCACAGGGGGCCTACAGCAGCTTAGCTTTTCATGCACTGTAAGATTTGCAGATATTGCAGCCACTGAGCTGTTAACAGCAACCTCTGTCAAAAACAGCCAAACATCTACCCTCACAGCTACATGTAGCATCCAAGCAGGCTGGAAGAGCAAAGCAGCCAGCTCTGCACAAATAACATCCTGAAGCAGCTACACATCTGCCCTTGGACTTTTAGTTTCAGGAAATAGTGTCTAGCATGCCAGGTGTTGCAAGTGTTAGGAGCCAGGTTCAGACTATTGTTGAAAACCTGCGCTGTTATGCATACGGATTTTGCGAAGGTTTATTCAACAGGTTGCATGATTACACAGTGGTTTGTCCCTGTGAAGTAAATAAATTCACTGAAAAGGCTTTATTTTGTCCTTTGCCCAACTCAACTGGCTTTTCACTGCTTTTTCTTTAATATTCAGCCTCACCACATGCTTAAGCCATGAGGTTCTGTGACCAGCATACCAGTTAATCAACTGATGACCTATTTTTGGGAGCACACCTGACGCTGCCAACTGTGCAAAATAAATCCAACTTCAGAGAAAAGTCACACCAACCTAGACGCTGCTTGAACACTGCTTTCCAGTGAAGCTTTCCTGCCCTGAGCTGAGTTTCCAAAGCAAAAGGCTTGTGCCCTGCACCATGGGGCAGAACTATCATACAGTGCCAAGCAGCTCAAAACCTAGGAGGGAAAGCACCATCTAGGACAGCTATGCCAAGAGCTAAAATGCAGGCGAGCCACTGCCAGGTGCCATCAGAGCTGAAGTTAAGCTGAACTGAGGATGATTAGCTTCTGTCTCTATGCTCAAATGTTACTAAGTGGTGACTCAGCTCAGCATTAGAAAATAATGCCACCGCAAAATGTCTAAATTAAAGACTGCCCAACTACTCTTCTCCTGATGATTTTGGAAAAATCAAGACAATTGTTTAGTCTGACCTGATCCTCAGAGTGTATCACATCACCCAGCTCCTCAGTAGTATAGCTATTTTCCATTAGCATAGACCATCTGGATTTGACAGGAGTATGAGGTGGAATGTCTGTCCCTCTGGTTACTTAAACCTATCATTAAAAACAGAAAAAAAACCACCTCACCTTCTGATTTTTCTGCTACAGTTCCAAGGCACTGGTTCTTGGTGAGGCTTTCTTCACTAGCTTAGAGAGCCTTTTGATCACCTGGTCTTTTTGCCCTGCCTATCAAAAAAGGAACCCGAAGCATTTACCCTCAGTCTCATTTGGAGGCTTTAACACTTTTTTAAACACAAACAGCTGTTTTTAACACAAACACCACCAAGTTGTTTGGTTTTTTTTTTCCTGTATCCCCTCAAATTTCCGCAGTCCCTCCTACAAAATCATGGCAGCACCATCAGCCCAGCTGCAAACAGCCCAGCAAGTCACCTTGCTCCTCCTGCCCCGTGCACCCAAACATGGGGCGAGACTCTGTCCTGCAGCACCCCTCACTGCAAGATCAGCCTGCCCTCCATCCACACCTGGCTCAGGCAACCAGCTAGCTGGCTGTACTTAAAAAGGTGTATTTTATTTGCACTGGGGTCATGCCATCTGGGTTACATCACCTTCAATAGTAGTCTCCACCAGTCTCTCCCTGGACACCTGTGTGCTTTTGGGAGTAATTTTAAATGTACTCTCAGGCCACAGATGAAAACGTGATCCTGAAGCTTCTTTGCATTGATCCCTCGACAATCTTCACTGACAGCAACCACCGCTGCGTGACAGGTTCAACTGTCCTCTCCTACCATTTCATATTTCACGGTTTTCTCATCTGCAGTACGTTCCACCTCATGCTGCAGCCACTTCTCTGCCTTTCCCAGCAGACGAACTAGTAACAGAGCAACTGGAAGATTAAAGACAAGTTGGCAATGGCAAAGTCTGACAGTTTGAGGCCATCACTTCATATAGCAAGCAGATTTTCTCCAGCTTATCTTCAATGTTCAAGATGAAGACTCTAGATGTAGAATGGCACGCACAGATGCAGCACAGTGCATTGCCAGGGACAGAGAACCAAATGCAGGCCAATAACTGCTTAAGTCCATGTACCACTGGAGTGAAGAAGCAATTAAAATTCAATTTCTGTATGCATTGACCTAAGAGCATGTGGCTGGCACAGCTGCTTCAATTTTGAATGCACTGACAGCTCTGTTCTGTTCCACAAAGTTGTTGTTTCTTTAAAAGTTGTTTTCAGTACCAAGAGGGCTTTAAGGTGGGGGAAGAATAAAAGAGACATTACCACTTTGTACGAAGTGACAAAAGCCAATAAATTGGTATAAAACATTAACTATTTCTTACCACATCATATTAAAAAAACCCCAAAAATCTACCTGCTCAAAGCATTGTTAAAGATGTTCCAGTTCAGATCAGTGTCACAACAGCTAACTTCACACATATTTCCAGATATGCAGGGTCAAAATGGAGCCTACTCATGCCTTTCTGCTGCTTACTTCCTGATGACCGTTTTTAAATACAATGGCTACTCAAGCAGCATATTGTATAGTATTCCTGAACCACTGTTTTGCCAGTGACTGTACCAAAAAAAACCCCATATGAGATAGGCCTGCTCAGAAAACATGAAGAACAGTTCCTGTTAAAACTCATTGTGAGAGATGACAGGTTGACACATTTCGGATCAGACCTACTGGACAGAAAGAAGTGCAAAACCTTTCCACTTTCAGATTGTGAACATTTATGTTTAAACACTTAAGCATATGCCATCTCTAATAGCTGGAAGTTCCAATCACTAAACTGCCAACATCAGTCCTAGCATAGTTATCAGTATTTAAAATGGCTACGAGATCGCTAGGTGTGTCAGCACTTCCTCAAAACAAACATGGAGCCACCTTTCCCCTGCATGCTGTCATGAGTAAACGCTACAGTCCCTGCAGCCCTGGCTGGCTCAGTCCCTCACTGCGTCACGCTGTAGCACATGCTGATGTTGAAGCCTGTCTTTTGGTTGACCTGAACAATACAGTAGGTCAAATTCAGTCAGCAGAACAGTTGATCACAGCCTAAAAATCTGGGAAGCCAGGCATTTAACATGTCAAAACATGAGAGACCACACGGTTAGGAAAAAAAATGGAAGTGCCATTAACTTGGGTATGAGAAGGGCCCTGGAAGCAATGTGAGGTCCAAGCAGCTTCACATGGCTAAACTGAGAACACTATCCAGCCTCAGCATGTGTTTGGGATGATAGCAGTCACCAGCTCCAAATGAGACCTTCAGCTTACACTGTAGTCTTAGCTCAGGCTTTCATTCAATTTCTCCCCTGAAACAAGTATGCCTTGCACCCACACCCTGAGCACATCAATTGTAACGAAAGTCTCAGCAGTGGAAAAACCACCCTGGAATACCTACACTTGCAAAAACTAAAATAAAAGCAGCTGCAGGATTTATATCCTTCCACAGAAAAGTATCCCCTTGCCCTTAAAAGTGAAGGCCCTGCTCCTACACTGCCTTCATTCCGCAGTTGTAGAGCCACGGGTATTTAAGCTGTTTCTTTAAACCCACAGTGCAACCAAGCTGTGGGATGTGAGACGAAAAGGCTAAAAATAAAATTAGGGAGCAATGGGAAATTAAGCAGGAATGAGAAAGAGTATCTTCTGCCTGGAATGTGAAAAGAGTATCTTCTGCCTCTTAGGCAGCGCCAGGGAAAGGATTCCAATCTAGCAATGCAAGCATCAAATGATACAACACTTACAGGATCTCACTGTCTTTTGGTTGGTTTTCCCTCCCTTTCTAATCACTTTTGAATCCAGCAGCAAATTTTAGCCAGCTATGGCAGGCAGATAGGGGCCTTAAAGATGTTACATTCTTACAATTTCCTTGAAAATAGGCAAAAGGTTCAGCAGAGAAAAAGGATCTCTCAGCCCTGAGCAAGGAAAAGGCTCCAACAGAAGTTCACTATTTATTAGAAAGGGAACCAACATAAGATGCCAACCTCAATGGACAAAGCTGGAGAAAACCAGGCTTTGCCAACTCAATTGTTCAGGCAATTAAAATAAAAACTCTGTGTTTCTGCAAGCAGGGAAAAAGGTCCCTCCCCAGCCTGTTTTTCCTAACTGTATTTAAGTGCAGTACACTACAATATTCCACATCAGACCCCAGACAGCTAGGTTCATTTTCAATCCTGATTAATAGTGATGGTGGGGGTGTGGAAAGGCAGGTCTGAGAGGGGGTAAGACCCACAGCTAAATTTCTCTTTTTTCAACTGACCATCTCAGGTTAAACACAATAAACCAAATCCCTCTCACCCAGGAAGACCATTTGCAGAGGAAAGACTTTTTTTTGGGAGCACCACATGGTGCAGAGCCACAAATGCTGCCAGCACCATCCCATAGCGCTGCAGCGCATCACACCATGCACAGGCCCCAGCAATGCCATGGCATCCTCATAGGACACAAACCTGGACAAGGACAACAGAGCCACCCTTTTCACCCTGTAAAGAAAAAGGAGACCGTATGGACAGGACTGGAAGCCCCCTTCCCAACCTGCAGATGCAAACAGGCAGTGCCAGAGAGGCAGGCAGCCCCAAACAGGATAGGGGCCTTCCTTCCCTTACCCCAAAAGCCATGAACCCCAGAAATCATAAGACTGGCTGAGCCTCCTCTTATAAATAAAGCCTTTTTTTTTCTTTTAAACCACCCAGAATTAAAGGTCTGGGTATAAAATGACAATCTGATATTCTTACCTTGTGGCACATCTTACTGCATTTACTGCATGATATGATTTCTAAGCGCAGAAGAGTATTAAAGAACGCACTCTAGATTTAACAGACCTTCAAAAATAGCTTTATAAGCCTTAATAACTATCAGTTCTAACTGAAAAAATCCATCTCCCTGAACAACACAGCTACAACATACCACCCCCCTCATTAATGTTCACTATCTAAATTACATTTATATAACTCTGGAAAAAACATATTCATTGCAATAAAGATTTTCCGCAACAGCTGCTTTTCTTAACCATGATCTCAACTTTATTCTCTTGAGAATTACTACTGAAGAAAAGCCAAATGTAAAATCCTGTTTCCTGTCAATTTAAGCAGATGTTTTTACGCAATCAAAAGCACTGTGGAGGCCCAAGCCAAACTGTATTCTCACTGCATTCTCAAAATAGGTCTACCAATGAAACACTAGCAAATGAAGAAACATTTAGCAAGTTTCAGCAAGCACAGCTCAGAAACGTAAAAATTGTAATTCTCTTCAAAACAAGGTTGTACGTTACCTGATAAAAACCAACTGCAGAAATTAAGGTTTATAAATGGCTGTTTCTTGAAAGCAAGGTCCCAGGGTCTACTTGGCAAGGATACAAGTAACAGAGTAACGTTGATTAAGATTATTTTAAATAATTTTTGAGTGCAAAATCAGCATAACCAAAGTACACTAGAATTTGGCAGCTTGCCATTGTATCTTTTAACAACAGGAATCTGGGCTGCATAACCTCAATGCATTCATTCTGACAGGCACCACCAACTAGCATGGTTTGACCCTAAACCAAAAGTAGAATCACCCATTGTCTACTTCACACCAGGAAAATTTGCTGGAGTTACAAACAGAGAAAAAATGGCTAGTCAAGTGATGTTAACTCACAACAGAACTTTGATATCAGCTACAGACATACACGCACGATAACTGCGCTTTCACAGCTCAGAAGGGCAATACCGAAGTTCTCAGTCAGTTCTAGGAAAGCAGATCCACAGAAGGAGAGAGGCAGATAAAAGATATATACAGGGCAAAAATACTTCATATGGAAAAACCCCACAACATGGGATATCAAGCCTATTAAACTAGTGTATTTCAGCAAAACAGGAGGGAGCCAACTGCATGTTGTTTTTCAGGACTCGAATAGAGTTCCGTCTTTCCTCAAGCACATCATCTCTGTTTCTGGAGACAGGGTTAACTTCATTTTTCAGGGAACATTTAAGGAGAGGCCAAATTCCTTCCAGATTTTCCAGCTTGATTAACTGTACTCATAAAATGCCTAAGGAAGTTGGGTTGAGAGAAAATGAAGAACTTCTATCCCTTTTGTTTTGCTTGTGTGTTAATCATGTTAAACAAACATCCCCTCATCAAGGCTGGAATAAATAAAGTCACAAAAGCCAAGACGGTTTTCCCTTTTTAAAAAGTTACACTGCATGCTATTAAAACATGGTTTATGCCATTTATCATCTTAGCCTATAAAAAGGTTATCCACACTAAGTTTGCTGGTGTAACTCCAGCAATATGCCATATTTAGCACAGATAAGTCTTAGATCAAAAATAGTGCTTGAGCCAGCAAAATACATCTCCGCAGGGTATTGTGTAATTTTGGCACTATGACTGCATCCACTTTAGGGCTTTTCTCCACCTCCAACATCACTAAGGACTTCAGTTCATTTACACACTCCAAAGTGACACATCCGTGTCAATAAAACACGTTACTATCAGATATTACTACACAGGGAAGGAACCGTGGCTTTAAGAATGCCTCAAATTTTGGTCACACTAAAGCTACGCTGTTCATTGCACGAGTCTCACAAGGGTTTCATCCTCTTGGTATTAAGTTACTTCTCCAGGAGCTACACCAAAAAAAGCAATGAACATGCAAACAGCCATGAACCACTGCAGTAACAGCACCTACTAACAGCACTTTGTTGAGCTGCTCCAAAACTCATCATACACGCTGCCAAAATGCATGTGAAGCAGCAGTCAGGGAGGCCCCTGCTTTAAGAGGAATATTAGCCAATGCAGTTACTGCTGCCCCCCACCACTGCCCAGGGCTCTTGTGCTCGTGGAGGATGGGTGCATGGAGGCACACTCAGTAATCTTCTGGCCCGCTGAAGATTGAAAGAACCACAGCCAGAAGACCAAATCTAGCCTGGGATTTCAACCTTCAGGAAAGATCTGATATTTTTTTCCATGTGGTTCATAAAAAAGCAAGGGAATAATCAGATGTTGAGGGTGGGCAGCGTGACCAATGAAGAAATATCAATAGAATTAGGACTTTAAGGTGTTTATATATGTAAAACAACAGGAATCAGGAATAAGCTCACTGGCTAGTCTGTTGCAGAGGGACTAGTCATGGGTTTCCACTGCAGAAGTGGAGTTTTGTGAAAATGAAGTGCAAAATAAAGTGCCTGGGGGAGATGCAGTCTAACACCAGGCTAGAGAGACAACTGGTAAGAACAGGAGTCCTTCCCTTGAGTGCCTCAAAGGAGGACATCTGGACAGGGCCTCATTACCTCCCTTCTCCTCCAAGTCCGTGGTCCTTCATCCATCAGAACTGATTCAATCAAGAAATCAAGTGCACCGCCTAAGACGCAAAGCACCGATTCACCACCCCATGGATGCCGATGGGCACAGGTAGTGCACTGCCCTCCGTCACCACTCAGGCTCATCTCTCACTTCCTCCACCGGCACCTGTACTTACTGAAATCTTCCCACAAGCCAAATTTACAGGAGTCTATCGAGCCTGAGGAGTACCGGGCAGCCGGCAGCTAAGAGGGAAGTTAAGACCATCCCACTCCTTACACCATGGGGGTCTCACGTCCCCACCACCAGGCAGCACTGGCAATTGCCTAACCGCCTCTCGCAGCCCTAAGCGACCTGTCCCCGCTTTGGGAATTGCTCCTTGCAGCGCAGGCCTTTTGGAAAGCTCCTCTTCATGTCCGCGCCTGCACCCGCGCCCCGCTGACCGCCGCAGCCCCCGAGCTTCCCGCGCACACCTTGGGCAGCCTGTCCTCCTGGAGCGGGAGGGGAATTCGCCCGGGAAAGTCCACAAAATCACCACTATAAACACGTAAAGAGCCAAGCTTCACAGCCAGCGCCCCCGCTGCACTCTCCCCCCCCCCCAACTGCTGCCGTTGTAACGCGTTCGTTGCGGCGGGGAGGATGGCTCCCCGGAGGCTGAAGGCGGCGAGCTGCGGCCCCGGGGCAGCGGACGGAGGCGGATCCAGCCCCGGTCCGGGCTCTCCATCCCCCGTGGCGAGCCGCCGCCACCCCGCGCCCCAGACCGCGGAGCCCCCGGGCGGGCCCCCAGCGCCGCCGACCCCGGACCAGCCCCGCCCGGTGCAGGGGCCTTGCAGTGCCGGCGCCCCCCCGCCGCGCACACCTGCCGCCCTCCCCGCGTCCCTCCCAAGCCCTCCTACCTGGCCGGCGCAGCATGGTGCGGACATGCCGGCGGCGCGGCGCGGCCTGGCTCCCCGGCTGCCTGCCTCATGCGGGAGTGGGCTGGGCTGGGCTGGGCTGGGCCGGGCCGGGCAGCGCACGGGACGACGCCGCCGCGGGCGGAGCGACACCGCCTCTGCCCGGTGCCGGCCGCGACGCCCCGGGCCGGCCCCGCTGCCCGGCTTCCGCTGTCGTCAGAGACGGGGAGGGCCGTCCCTCGGCGGGAGGCGCCGGCCCCGCCGCCCCGCGCAGCGCTCGGTGCGGCGCCTCCGAGCCCTGCCCCTCGCTCGCCTGAGGCACCGGGAGCAGCGGCGCCATGCAAGGCTCTGCCGCTGAGGCCCAGCCGCACAGGACCGCCTCCGCAGGCTGTCCGGCTGTCATGGGCGGTGCTGAGACCACTTACCTCCTCAAATACCCCCTGAACCAGTAGCTAGAATTTAACGAACTCACGGAATGAGACAAATAAAAATAGGGATCCTGAAAGACCGGGCATCAAACGTAGGTTTAACGCTGCAATGCACCAGCCTGGGGTTTACACTTTGCTGCATCCCGCAGCCCTTGCACGCTGCCCGTGCCGTCACGGGAAAGTCGTGTTTGTTCAGAGGGCGCATTCCTAGAGGA
This sequence comes from Phalacrocorax carbo, assembly GCF_963921805.1. Lineage (NCBI taxonomy): Eukaryota > Metazoa > Chordata > Aves > Suliformes > Phalacrocoracidae > Phalacrocorax > Phalacrocorax carbo. Next base: position 26,620,389 of record NC_087548.1, on the reverse strand, counting down.
GCTGAGAGCTTTCCCGCCGTTACCGAAGTATTTTCTCCAGCGTCAGTTTCCAGGAATCAAGTGCAGTACCAGAGAGTAGCTGAGCGTTCCTCAGCTTCCTAGGTGATGATAGGATGTCTTGCTATTGCAGACAAAGCCACCAAAGTAGCAGTGAGGGTTTCTCTGCAAAGACTCCCTCACCTCGTCTCCTTTCTTGCCTCTGGGTATGCATGCTGTAATATTTAAGATAGCTATTTTAAACTTTATTTCTAGTCTCAGATTGCCCTAGCTTTAGGAATTCAGTGCGACTAAAAGCTATTAAACTGCATACAGGTGCATATACATAGAAAACGTAGCAACACATACCAAAAAGGAAATTGGTATGGAATATAGGATGTATTGCATAAAACTCCTTCCTCTGTCCTCGTGTGGGTAAACAAACAAAAGTCAGTGCTTTAGGAGGCGGATCATGTGATGAACAGTGTTACATAATTTGGTGTTACACTGGGGGCCAAAGAGACCGTTGTTACCATAGGCATACATATTATAAAAAACAGGCGTGCTTTATTTTTAATGGTGCTCTAACATCTGCATATACTCAATTAGAGACGGGGTATTTACCACTGTTGTAAGATTCATTCTGTCAACCAGATGGTTATTTAGCTGCAAAGGACACCAGCTTGCAGGCATCCCAGAGGACCCCACCACAGTTCAAGCACCAACACAGCTGACGCTCCTGCTCTGTAAGAGCAGCAAAAGCCCCAACCTCAGGTGAGGACTCAAGTCAGGACTGGGGGTAGGAGTCTCAGCACACCTTCTCTGATTTACAGCTCCTCTCCCCAGAGGCAGGGCTGAAGAGAAAGAAACAAGAAATGAACAACAGACAGGAAACCAGTGTGGCCAGTGAACAGGCAATGGAAAACCACTGGTGTTTTTAACTTTGAAACCTAGTCAGGTTCTTGAAGCATGCGGTTAAGACACAGGAACATGAGCATCAGAGCATAGTAACAACTCAGCAAAACTGCATTCATCTTCTGTTTCTGTTCCAGACCTCTTATACAATCACTAGAAGCTGACTGGTCTGGCTTTGCTTGATTTCCACATCTGCAAAACTAACTCAAAACATGAAGGAGAATCTGAGGTTTAATTTAAAAATGAAACTGTCTTGGAAAGAGAGGCTGGTGAAGGTGACATACGGGTACGGTGGAACAGTACACCCACATCAGCATGTCTGTGACAGCAACAAGCATTCACTGGGTGGGGTACACCATGAATTCACTGCTCCATGCAGCTCTGTTACTGCCAGCACTGTTATCACCAACACAAACCCAGCCTCTGCACTGACGAAAAGAGTAGAGCTCTTTAGTGGCCTTTCCAATCAGTTTGAGCACCCCAGGGCCCTGGGATGTACGCCTTGGCTTTTTAAGTGAAAAAGCCGTCACCAGAAAGGCTTGAACTTCCCTGCTGTGTTGCTGGCAAGCATGAAGCAGCCTAATAGCAAAGCAATGAGCAAATGTTACTGCATGAAAAGAACTGCCTCTCTGAAACTATCCATGCATCTAGAATAAGGTTTACCCATCAAATACATATTCTGAAATCAGAAAAGGCTGTTTTGTTCTCCTAATCTGATTTACTGGCCAGAAATCTTCAACCAGTAATTCCTGCCTCAGACTGTTCCTTTTGACAGGGTAAAGACAGCCTCTTTGAAGAGATGCTGATTCTGACTCAGGGCTTTCAAGTGATAGGAATCCATAGCATCAGTAGAGAAAGGCAAGATGCTTCGGCCTTGCTTTGCATTAGGAATCTTACAAACACAGATTTACAGAGGTTTAATGAGTCAGGCAGAATGGGGGCAAGAAGCCGCCCAGTGGTAAGACAGCAAAGGAGTATCCAGGAATGGAGTAAAACTCTGGTCACAGTTCAGGTGCCAGAGAGCGAGGAATGAAGGAAAGCATTAGGTCGTAAGTTGTAACCATGTGGCACTTCCCAGAAAAAATCCTGGTAAGAAGCCAGTGGTGCCCTGGGAGCAAGCCACTTTCCTCACTCAGTGTGTACACAGGCAGAGCTGAGTAGCAGAACCTGAAGCCCCAGAGGCATGTTGCTTTGATCCACTTACCTTCAGGCAGCCTGCAAAACTCTGCCTGCAAGATATCCAGCCATGCTTCATACACACCGGTGACCTTCTGTGACATTATCAGCTTTGCTCAAGTCACCGGGAAAAGCATTCCCCTCAGATCTCAACTGCAGTTTCACATGCGTCCACTTCACTCATTCTCAACTCATTTCTACATGGATTATTGCAACACAAGCAGAGATTCTCAGTGTCCCCCTTCACTGTGGGAAGAATGCAGCATTACTACCTTTACAGAGAACTCAAAATATGTTAGTGGTGAAGCAGAAAGCTTTTTGGCATAGTACATGGAAGTCATAACTTACCAGGAATCCTCAAGGACTCTGTTCTTCCTCAGCACTCGGGTAGTGTGAACCAGCTCAGTGTGTTTTAGGGTAAGAATTTTAGGAATTGTGCCTTTTGTTCACACCTTCTGAAATGGAGCTGCAACTTAGAACGATGTTTTCAATGTCTTGTAATTTCAAGATATTTTGGTAATTAAAGGATTTTTGGTTTGTGCCAACTGGCAGAGAGAAGAGCACAAAAAGTCTGCATTCAATGAGAAGGAGAAATCTACCATTTGGCTGTTTTTCAGGTGAAATGAAATACAGAAAATTCTTTCCAAATGTAAATGCAATCACAAGGAAAACAAAACCAGATTGTTACATATCATGGTGGCCACTTACATAAAATTAGTTCATTTTTATAGTGTAAATTTAGACTTTATATGCCCGTTAAAATAAAAAAAGACGTGAAATTTCTTTTTAGGTGAATATATATTTTGCTTGAACCTAGCAATTTGATGCCAGTCAAAAATGTGTTTATGGGAAGGAGGGGAAGTGTCTGCACGTGCATGCAAGCGTTCTGGAAACCACCACTCAGGTCCAAACTGAATCTCTGACACAGCTAATGACCCAAATACTGTGATGTTTGCTGGAATAGTTTCCTGTGGAAAAGGTATTCCAGTAAAGGGGAGTACCATGCAAAGGTGTGATCAGACAGTACCTGTAATTTATACACCACCTAGGAGTTTTACGTGTGTGTGACTGCGAGACCATCCTCATCTCACAGTCTAGGTGGCTGCAGGTCATGATAAACTCATTACTTCCTCAGGTTTTTTTTCCCAGTATACACCTGCACCTGGGTTATGGACCACTTCTCCCCAGAGCCTCTTAGGTAGCCAAGGGCTTCCAGAACCTTTGGGTATCTTCCAAAAGCCAGTGTATCCAGGAATTGTGCCAGGACCAGCTGCCACAGCAGATTATAGCCCAGCTGTAGACGTGACAAAAAGCAAGTGGGAACAGCCTACCTAGACACAAAGATGCACCATGAGCAGCTGAAGCATCGCAGAGGTGTGCCGGAAGGGGTGCCGGAAGCCCGAGGGCAGGGTATGGCCCATGCCACTATTTGCCAAGAGCACCAAGTCACATTTCTTTTTTAGCTCAGAGTTCTTGGCTGCTGCACCTTACTTGACTCTCCAGTTGCTATTCTGCTTAAAAATGAACAAACACATTACAATAATGGTTGCAGAGTCCAATGGTAGGAAAAAAATGTAACTTTTCTGTTGTCTTTTGATGTTTGAGCTTTTAGGATCTCAGCTTTCAAGCTGTTAACAGCCTCTCTATGGGCAGGAGACCACATCTCCCAGCAGCAGTTTTCAGAAAAGCATCAATTGGCTTGGGATCCAGTAACAGACTTGCATACTACAGTATTTGTTACTGCTATAATGGGATGATCACCTTGCAGACCCTGTGTGGAGGTGCAGGGAGGCAAATAGAGCAACTATAATTGCAAAGAGAAGCACTGAGTGATCTGCCAGTGCAAGGCAAAAGCATCCTACCATCTCCGAGATGGGGCTGATGACAGAAATAACAGAGACTGGCAGTGCCTGTGGGGCCAGATGTGCACACGTGTGGCCCTTCCAGAATATCCCATTGGTCATAATGCTAAATGGTGGTATCTTCCACTATAGGTTTATTAGTGTTCCATAATTCACACTAATCTTTTCTAGCTGGTAGTAGTTATTAAAAAAAACAACCACCACCAAAGGGTAAGAAAAACCCCCATTCACTTAAGTAGTCAAATTTGGTTAGATTCTGAACAAATGAAATGTTTTAAATCACTTGTTGGACTTGACAGAAAGCATTTTATAGCATTTGAAGATTTGAGTACTGAAAAACCCACAAGGCTGGCACTTCCAGGCAAACTTGCTTAAAAAGAACTTTTATTTTGAGAATGATGGTTTAATAAACTCATTGCTTAGTTGTTTTTTCACTCCAGCGCTAATTCAAAATGGATTAAAATCTGCATTATCTATTAAGGAAGAGCACTAACTTAACCTGCCTGAGTAGGTTAATTTTTGCAGTCAAAGTACAGAAGAGTAATATTACACAGCTTTGCACTGAACTCTCCAAGTGTTGCATTTGCACGCTCTTTGTCCCTTTTTAGCACAATACCATGTAATGCCAATTATTGTCATTCTTTGACCTCTCAGCAACTGTATGCAGTATAGCTTTTCATTCTTAAATCAGGATTTTATTATACGATGTCTCAGTTTTCTTAATCACACCTAATACCTTTACCTTACAAATAACTGACATAAACACTTAACTTGGGTGACACTAAGGAAACACTGTGCCAGGGAAAATGCTTCCCAGCACATTTACAATTTCTGACATTCAGGTAACCAGCCAGCACCAGGGGTCTGGTCCTGGCTTGAGGCACTAAGCCCTACTGGAGTTAATGAGTGACAAACGGAAGAAAGGAAGCCTGCATGCCCCCGAATTACTAGACAAGGTCAATATAAAGGGTTCTTGTAAAAGAAGTTCTACAAGAATAAGAAGTAGGCTCAAGCAGCATGCTGAGAGGCAGCCCAGCTCTCCATCCCTACAAGGAGTTCAAGCTGGCTGAGTGAAGATTCTCAGAGAGACGAGCATTCGACTAACATCAGACAGTTGTTACCACATCTGATCATCTGCTTTATTTCCCTGTCTCTAGTGGCAGGTAAAACTGATGCGGTTGTCAATCAGCATTTCAACTCCTGCAATCGAGTCTGACAGATTAAAATCGGTTTCTACTATCATATACAAAAACTATGGTGGTGCTGTCTTTCTGCGCTGTTGATTTCCTTAGGATGCTAATGTGAGAAAAGCAGAGGAAGTTCCTGAACATATGGGTAAGTTTCAAGTAGCAAGAAAAAGTTTTACTTTTGTCAACCCAGTAGCAGACTTCTTCAGTCTTTGTTAATTATTGGGCAGGGGGAGGAAAGATATTTTCTTGGTTGGCATAAGTATTCTTTGAGGGTACCTGCCTACCAGCCTGGCCCAAACTGGAGGTTTCCCAGAATCAAAGCACACAGTTCACAACTTGTTGTCAAAGTCAGCTTAGTGTAAATGTCAGCGTCCCTAATGAAGTGGCACAAATATCTTGTAGTAGCCAATAAACCACATTCCACTTATGCTTTCTAATTAAGAGTGAAATGTCCCCTCTCCTCTTCCCTTCTCTACATACCATTCAGTTACTATCACAGTAGCGAACATTGTTAGTGTGAAGGTTTCTGGGCACAATTTGAGCCTACAGCACTAGAGGAAATGATCACAATGCTGATAGCCTCTGTGCTGACCGCACCACAAGCCTCTTGGATAATCCTCCTGTAGAACCTGCTGCCTGGGGATTTGATTCTTTGGAAGAAAGAGCCCAATGCCCTGTCCTTTTACTTGAAAGATAAGAGTTTCTAAAAGGAAATTAGTAGAAATTTTCAGAAAAAGTTGCTCACAAAGAGAAGAAAAAAAATACTAGAATTGACCACAGAGGTGATACAAGGCTAGTTCAATAGCATCAAAACTGAGATTTTATTCCAGCTTTACTTGGAGAAGCTTGAAAAATGAGAAATTAGCAGTATACGATGAACAAAGTTTGGCCAAGCGTAGTTCTCAAGGTAGCAAGAACAGAGCTGCTTCTGGAGCCTTCCTTGTAGTGGTGGTGGGCTACAGGAGGAACAAATCTAATTCCTAGCAGATCTTCAGGCAAATGAGCATCAACAGAAGGTTTTCCTAGGTGGCGCTGTATTTTGGAGCCAAAAAGAGACTGCAGCCATGCATGCCTTTTCCCCAGCCTCTCACACTGCTGCGTATCAGCAACATGTATGTCAAAACACAGCCTGCCAAAAAGTGTTCAAAGCACTCAGTTTAGCTCTTCAAGAGGTTTCTCTATCTCAGCCTGACAAGCTACACCCAGACCTATCCTTATGTTATCCCGCGATTTTTACCAGAGCCGTATGGAGAGACTACCTTACCTCAAAGTTGACGTAGCCGAGTATGAAATACAAAGGGGGAACAGAGGGATTCAAAGACAAGCAGGCCTAACTATAGCCTTTTTTGTAACAATAGCTTCCTTCTCTTGGAGAAGCAAATGAGTATTAGAAGGACATGGGTGAAACCTACTCTGTAAAGGAATCATTACATCGGAGCACATGGAGGATAAACATTTGTACACCAGAAGAAATGGCTGAGTAGGAGTTAAGTGAGCAGTGTGCATGCAGTAAGTTAAGAGAACAAGAACAGTCACAAAAGCAAAGAACACAGGTAAAAGCAAAGAACTGGCAGTGCTGCCTGGAGTGCTGACAGCATGAAGGCCACACCATGAACAAGGGCGTGCCACATACGCAGAGCAACAACTGTATGTTACAAATCAATCTGACTCTGAGCCTTCTTTGTCAAAACAAAAAGGCTGCAGGGATCATGCAGCATTGGCACCAATCAAGAACCAGGAAGTCAAGATGAGGATGTGATAGCTAGCAGTCCTTGTTCTCCATGCCACCACAAGTAATCCTGGTATCTGTGAGAAAGTTAAATCAGTTTTGTTTAAAAGTGAGAGCACCTTCCCTTCTGTACTGTGTGCTCATACAATGAGTTTTGCTACATTTATCATGGCAACAAAGTGGAAGAAAAAAAAGTTTTAATTCAATTATATAAACAATATCAGTACAATGCATAGAAGTTACTCAAATTCCATTAAGTCTGTAAGTAAAAGCCATCAAGTTTGCACAGAAGAGTACTAACCTTTCAGGTAGAAACAGCAGTAACTCATGATAAAATGGTGGTAAGGGCAGAAGACCCAAGAGAGAAGGCATTTAGGTTATACTCCAGCTTGCACACGTGTGTAACTTAGACCTTTGCACAAGTACGCACACTGCAGGCTCAAAACAAGCCATCCTTGATTGTTACGGTTCTGAACAGAAGCCAAGTAGATTTCAGCAGCTGTATATTCAATGAGTTGGTGTGATAAAAGACAGACTGTCAAAGCTGAACTATGATATAAAGCCTACAAGGTAACCAAGTCACAAACAGTATTTAGATAACTAACTGTATATGATTGCATATTAAATTATATTCACTAGGAGTCCAATATATTCCTTCCAGAATTCTAACCTAAGTCACAGAAGTTAAATCAAACTATCCAAAAGCCTGAGATTAGAAAAAAAATAGTGCCAATCCTTTTTCTAATATTATCTTACTCTGTGATGCACATACACTTTAGCTATGCACATCACCACCATTAAGAGCAAGGTAATTTTAGTCCCTCAGACAGGGAGCTTCATTCATGAACTCGGCTGAAAACAAGACTTACTGTACACCCTAACAGTATAGAACAGGCCCTGACCATACATGCAGTACCCAGTATGCTGAATGAGTCACGGCGTGGGAGCTGGAAGGGAACAGCTCCTGAACTTATATCAAATAGTAATTTTTGAGCATCTGCTGCAGTAAACACGACTCGAAGCATACAAGACGGTTGCCTTGGTCACAAAACACGCTGTCTCTTCAACCCCACTCTTACAGAGCACAGTAACCATTCTCTATACATTCAAACACTGACTGCTCATCTAACTCAATACCTACTCTACAACTTTTGCCAGTAGGAGCTTAGAGGATTGCTACTTAGAATCATAGAATGGTTTGGGTTGGAAGGTACCTTAAAGATCATCTAGTTCCAACCCCACTGCCATAGGCAGGGACACCTTCCACTAGACCAGGTTGCTCAAAGCCCCATCCAGTCTGGGAGCAGGCACCCACAACTTGTCTGGGCAACCTGTTCTAGTGCCTCACTGCCCTCATAATGAAGAATTTCTTCCTTCTATCTAACCTAAATCTACCCTCTTTCAGTTGTTCTACTGGAAAATGTTTCCTTCAGGGAAGGGTATCACCTAGGCACATGCAGCATTTGACAAGAAAGGAATGGCGTTACTCTCAAAGCAGAGCTGACAAAATACTTAGAATTGTCACTGCCATGCAAACTTTATTTATTATACCCAATAGTTAGAATAGTCACTGAAAAATGAAGTATCTGTTCTAGGGGCTGAAGGTTTCTAGGCTTTGAAGTCCAGTAAGAATGCTGCCATAGACAAGTTCAATCAGAACAGTTTACAGTACTCCTAATTCTCTCTTCCCTATGCATATTAACATTTTTGTACATGTGCCTGTGAGAAATAGGACTGCAGTTCTCTTAATCCCCCAGCCTACGTTCAGGATGACATTGATTACACAGACAATAAAAACTCCTGTAACTAATGTTCTTTAATACACATTTTTGCTACACTCTCAATTAGATTTTAGCAGGAAATTTAAATTTAATTTTCAACTGCCAACAACCAATACAGAACATAGCAGGGTACAGGGAGACTGTTCTCCCTTACAAGGCCAGCATACTTCACATTGGCTCAAGGTAGGAGTAAAATGAAGTAACACAGGAGCAAGAAGACAGTTGCTGTTCCTCTACAAACCTCAAAGTCTTCTGCAAATACATTTGCCACATACTTTAGAAAACAGAATGCTGAAAAGCGGTTCACAGGTGGGAAAATGTCAATGGCTCACCAGGTATCCCTGAGATCCACTGCACAATAGGGGGGACATGCAGTTAAACTACATCAACAGCACCTACTCGCTTGTTTCTCTCCATTGCAGAAGTTTGGTTACCCAGCAGCCACTCTGCAACACAGCCATGCTGGAAATCAGGCAACAGAGCTGAGCCTGTATCTGCACTATGAATTGTTCAACAGCCACAGGTTGACAGGAGGGCTGCTATAGTTTTCCCAGCTGGATCTCCCTCCGTTACTGCAATCTTGAGGCTGTGAAGGAAACAGTATTTATATGCTCTCAGGTAACTTCTCCTGGAAGACTGGGGGCTTTTTGCAGACTCCAACACTTCACATGCAATCTGTGCATCATGTTGTTTTCAATATAGTGGATGTGTCCTTGGAAAGTCTTAATGCATGACTGCTGAGAGAGCACATGCAAACTCATTTGTTAATACATTAGCATATTAACTGGAACAAAAAAAGCATCCTGCCCTTCCCTTATAATGATACATTTTCTCCAACATTTATGACAAAGCTGGCAGACAATCACATGTACATGTAAGCTCCAGGTGAGAAGGATGTTATTTGTAGTCTTCCTCCTTAGGGCATGCATCTATACAGGATAGCACATGATTAAGCATAAAGGACCCACAAAATTAGTCTGTGTAAACCTGTAGCCAGCAAGCAATTTGACAGTTACTACCTCAAAGCATGAGTCAAAGTAACGAGACAGCAAACCAGAGAAAGGAATTTGCTTGTTCTGCTTAGAAATGCCTTTATTCAAGAAAAGGAAGGTTAATCAAACCTGTTTCAGTAAGGAAATATTAAATTCACATTTTACATCTGAAGATATTACAAAATAACCATCCAGTGACTATACAGCGTTTTTTCAATGGTTGGGACTCGGGCCATTTTCACTCATTTTCATCCACCATCCACAGCAATCAAAAAACCAACTTTTTTGGTAATCCTGAAAAGTGTAAATCACATTGTTACCAGCGTAAAGGGGTCCAGCCTCCTCCTCAAGGCTTTTAGTATTCGTTTAATACCGTTCTTGAGATACATCTACTCTGATATGTTCAACGCTGTTTGCTGCAGCAGCAGATGATCATGACTTTTTCCAATGAATCTATGAAAGAGTGCTAGAATGAAAGCTCACTTGAATCTTTACGAGTATTCCAAATGAGTCCCAAATTCTGTAATTAAGTGCTAGTTGCATTTGAGATACATGCAAGTATTTCTCTTTGTTGGTCTAAAAAGCTAGGCAGTTCATCTACTTTTAAACCTAAGAAAGGCAAGCTATTCTAAGGCTTAACCCTGCCCCACCACACACACTCTCTTAATGATTTTTTCTTATGTGCTGTCACTACCCATCAATAAGCCATCTGCAGGAAGTAATAGCCCTTTCAGTCTCTGCCTCATTCTTTGATCGTGTCTTTGTTTAGTATCAGCTGTAGAGATGATGACGGCAGCAGTACTTTTCAGATTCTATTCCAGATCTTGTCATTTCTTCATGTGCTACTTATTTACAATGTAGGTAGAATCAACCACAGCTGCCTTCTGGGATGGATATGAAGCTTAATATGAAAGGATCCCACTGTTTTTGCCTGTCCTATAGGCAGAGGTCTCCTAAAATACACTGACATTGAATCACACCCATGAACTTTAGATGAATGCCCAAACAATAAAAATTCTTAATCTTAGATATTCACTATTTTTTTCCAAGCCAATGTAGAATAGCCCTGAAATTAGATAGATTCCTTATACTGTGTTAACTCAGGAAAATGTTTAACACTGTATCTTTTATACTCTATTTTGCAAATCTGCGGCTCTGTAGAAATGCAGATTAATAGGGCTAGAAATTAGTGTCCTGGGGAAGGAATGCTGCTTTTGAGTAAGTGTTTGCCAGAGTGAAGAAGACTGATAATGATGTCATTGCAGCATCAGTGTCTCCACATAGCTCACTGATCAGAAATAAGCGGTAGCAATAGCTAGAAGTGAGATATGCTTAATACTTTTCACAGGCAGTCCTCCATCTAGTGATATTTTAACCCGACAGTAAAGAGGCTGTTTTTTGAGAAGTACAGCTGCTGCACATTTAAGTTTGCCGAACTCGCCCCACAGGCTACAGAGTTTTGTTCTTGTGGAGAAGCAGCCCTTACGGGATTGGCATAAATCCTCCTGGCAGTCAGCCCCTGGTGTCAATGTTTTATGACAGGGTACCCATCATTAATCACTGTACATTCTGCTAAATTCCAGAGTACTACCTCAAAAGGGCTAAGGGAAAGAGAATGTACTGTGCAGGATGCAAGCACAGGCCAGCCTAAGAATTTCAGGGGATGCAACTTGTTTTCCTTTGAAATTTCTTTTGCACATTTCCGCTCTCAATAGCAATAAACACATGCCATGCTTAAAATTTTATTTAAACAAAGACTGTAGGATTGTTCTTCCAAACCAATATTCAGATTTTAACTTTAGATGATGATGCCATGTAAGGATGTCAAATGAAATCAGGGTACCAGATTTGCTAGCTCTAACATTGGCTCTCTCCTGTAATGTTTGTTGGCACTAGAGGATCTGTTTTTGAGACCCTCTGGTTCAGTCAGCCCAGCTAAGGCAGTACCAGAACATAATGGAAAATCCACATCCGAAAATGCATTATGTTTCCATTCCTACTTAGTGGAAGTGATACTGCTTTTTATACTGATACTCAAAAGTCTCAAAAAGTAATGCTGACTTCCTAAATGCCTTTTCCAGCCAATCTCAAACCTCCTGGCATTTAACACACAAGTCTGATTTCCTCTTGCTGAAGATGACACTTTTGGAAAGATGTTAAAACAATTAGTGTTCTCACTTCATACAGTTCTGGAAACTGCTCATTGTCAAATACAAAGGTTTCAAATAGTTAAGTCATAGAACTCAAGAAAGCAGTTCTTCCTCTTTCCTGTCCTTCAGTTAACAGGCATTTGTTAGGGCATGTACTCCAAAACACTAATCACAGACCCTCAAATGGTCCTTGCAAAAGGAGTTAAAAGCTTCAATTAATTACCTACAGTATGGTAACTTGACAAGTTCCCACATGTTAGTTGACGCAGGGTACTGGGGTCAGCAAAGAGCATGCAAATAGTCAATTGATTAAATTTTTCTTTGAGATTAGAATCTTAAACTAGTGAGCTAATGCATTTTGCTTTTAATTTGATACAGACTAAGAAACAAGTCGAAGTGTCTAAAAGGTAAGATAAACTCTAATAACGTAGCTATCACTCTAAATTCAAGAGGAAATGCACTTTCACAGAAGCATCTTCATTCCAAAAAGATATGACTCTTGTATCAAAACAGAGTCTCATACTGGTAATAACAAAAAGCTGATGCTAAGGTGACAGCTTCTATCTAGCATATTCTAGCTCTTAAGAATATCAACTCCAAGTTTAAGAAACAATATTTGCCTCTCTACTACAAGGTCTGAGTAATTTAAGTGTCAGATACAGGTCTTGAGTCCTTAGAGCTTTTCTTGCCATCAAGATACAAAGTGCATGCTTGCTGCTGTTTGGGGAAGACTGAGGCTCCATATAGGAGCAAACGTTAGGGAATAGGCTTGCCTTTTAAAAGGGTCACAGAAATGCACCTAATGTTCCTTACCTAGAGCACTCTTAACAGTTAATTTGCTTAGTCTAAGGCAGAGAGAGCAGAAATCTCTGTTCTGAATGCAATTCACATTCTCAGGTCTGTCATTTGAAAGAATAACATGCTGTTTTATTCTCTCTCACACCCCAGTTTTTTTGAAGTAATGTACAGTTATTTCCACCTCAGTAAGATGTCTCCAAAAAAGGGCATCACAACAGCCTATAATTTACTGGGTAGTACCACGCTCCATTACAAAAATTATTGGAATCGGGTATTTCTTCTAACAAATAGATTTCTAGGCATCAGAAAACAGCCTTTTTTTTGTACCAACTCTGTTAGAACTAAGTCATTCTCACCCTAAAGCATTTATCCTAAAACATAAATCATTAAAGGGCTTCAGCTGGTGCCCAGGGATTTAGTCCGTTCAGAGTTTTTGTTCTGAAACACCAGAAGTATCACATTCTTTCTTAGCATGTAGCTCCTATTTTAAAACAGCTGAAACATTAAAAGGTTACCTTGATCTATTCCTTCTGTTCTTCTCCTTTTTAAATTTAAGAGTGCATTTCGTTGCTCTTTTACAGCTTCTGCAGGGCAGTTGGGTCTTGGTAGCTGATTTCCTGGAGTGGGTCCCGGTCGGTTACTGAAATATTTCTGTTTCAATGCCTTAATGATAATGGAAGAAAAATACCCAAGTAATTAGCATAAAGTGTCAGAATACCATCTATAAAGAGGTTATAATGAAATAAAGCATTTGCAACTGGGACTCCAAAATGACTCAGACAATATATTAGAAGGTGACCTTTGGGCAAATTAAGATTTTGTATTCTCAATGACTACCCACAGCGCTGTGACTTGTAAGCCAAGAGAGAATTGTGTACTGTTATTTTTAACTAGTACTCGGACATCCTAACAAAACTGTAGACTACATTGAAGGAGATCTTGTGCAAACATCAAGTTTCTAGCTCTGAAGAGATTACATTCTGAACAGACAGATGAGAAAAGAGGATAAAGAACAACATAGGAATAAAGAAAGACCTAAAGAATATATCCAAAGTCTTGATCAGATCCAGGACCTAGAACACAGCTTTTTTCCTAGCTTTTAAGACAGGTCTTTCCCCATGATTTCTTTAACTGTGCTGTTTCTACACTGTAAAGTATGAGAAAAACAGTTTGAATTAGAGCAGAAGACAAACACAAATGAATGGGGTTAATTTCACGTAGTTGAATTACATACCCTATTTTCAATTTTAGGAATTCCACAGCTTCCATAAACTGTGGTTGAGGAAAAGAGGCTAAGCAAGCTGTCTCTCAGGTAATCATTAGTCTTGCTATTGTCAATTACACTGTATTCAATATCAGCTATAAATCAAGCCAATACAGTAAGCTCAAGTTGTTTCCTGCCTTAATCTGTGACATTGTCAATAAAAACGCTAGACTAGAAAAATCATATATATTCAATATTCAAGTCACCATCATACAATATGACCTGTAAAACAACTTCATACATACAAACTAGTAGAGAGGTGTCCCAAGCACAGCAAAACTAATTATTTGGGAACTTACTGAAAGTTCTTAAAGATGGTGACCAAAAAACCTGAATGTGCTCTGGGAAAGCCTTCTAGTAAAAATATACATAACATGCACTAGTCCCCTGGATTTGTCTAACAAGCAATGAGGGAGTCCCGGTCTTAATGGCACAACTCTCATTTCTTTTGCATGCTTCCCCCACAGTGTAAGGTGACAGAAATACAGTTTTGAAAACTGCCAACTGCTGTATCTTCTTCACAGCAGAAATCAGTATTCTTAACTAGAACATTCTGCAAGGTTTTCAAATCAAAAAACGTTTAAAATAAATTGAAAAGGAGACTGGATGAAGTAAAGATGAAAACCTTTCAAACCCAGGGAATACAATATGCTATGTTATGACTTAAATTTCAAGCTTTATGGTGACTGAATTTTGAATGTCAGATATGATGACTATCTGAAGGCATCTTTCAGTTGTCTACCTTTGTTCTACATTGGGAATGAAGATGATCAGTCAGCATTATTCATGCCTTTCAGAGCTTCCTCTATAAAACACTGGAAATATGTTTCTAGTATTTCATACACCGAGCTGTATGACATTTAATTCCAAACCTGGCTTACTGGCCTCAAAGCATATTTATCTGATATTAACAGTAGGTTAACGAACATTAGGACATAATGCAAGTGTACTATACCTGAGTAGCCGTAATCCTAGCGCAAGGATTAAACGTGAATAAGCCTTGCAGAAGATTGAGCAAATCATCACCAGCTGCACTGAAGATATGTTGAAGTGGCATTCCAGGGAAACACTTAAATGTGACGTAATCTGGAAGAGTTGTCATCCCCTATAAAACACAAAAATGGAATATATGTTTTTCAAGTTAGAAGTTGTTCAGCTTTTCACAGGAAGGGAACTTCATACGGCTATCTTTCAGCAGAAGCAAATTATCTTTCAAAACACCTTGCTAATACTTGGGTCATTAAAATAAAACAAATGTAGAAATAGTAGGTCATAAAGACTTTTTTTTAGTAAGTGTTACAGTTGTCACACTTTCCCTTTCCAAGTGATCTGTCCTTCCCTTGCTGTAGTAGTGACCAGTCCAAAAAGGAGAAACTGCTAACAAAGAAAGGAAGTATGAGAGAATTTTAGGGTACGTGCAGACACATGAAGTAGGATGTTTTTCTTTTACAAACTGACATGGTGGAAGAGAGAAAATTCACAGAAAAGCCAGCCTGCATTTTCTCCAGATTAATAATACACTGTCCTCCTCCTCAAAGTTAGCTGACCACTATGTGCATTTTGAGATATTTTTGAAATGCACAACTGAAATTTTTTACCTGGGAGTGGGTGGAGGGAAGGAAAACAAGCCAAGCAGTTAAACAGCAGATGAATTGTGTACTTTCTTCTCCTGTAGGTATGAAATCACTCCCATTGTATTCAAATTCTATCAGAAATATGATCTTGCAACAGACAATTATCCAAATGTAGTATTTTAATAGTATTTTAAGTCTCTAGTCACACTTCAGTAAGTTTATCCAAACAAAGAAAGATATTAACACTGAAGTGAAAAATGTGCTCAGTCAGTTATCCTGACAGTAAAGATTTCAATTCTTGAAACACATGGGTTCGCAACTTAATTTGGGAAATGCATCATCACTGTCATGCTAGTGAATCAGTTAGCCGCCCCTTTCCCCACCTATATGTTAACTCTTCTTCTCCAAAAAAAGCGCAGAAATATCAGTGCAAAAGTCTTTGTGCGTTTCATTTAGAATCCTGGAGCAATGCCTGAATTGTGTGGGGCTAGTAATGCCTTATCTGATATTTCTCCATGTGGCTACAGCTCCACCTGGTGATCGTGTACCATAGCATTCAAGCTCCATTCACACAAAGGAAAAGTATCATGGAGAGGGAGAAGAGGTGGGATGCGATGACTGGTTAACAAGTCCAGACAGTGCTTCCAGAAGTCAGCCACGAAAGAGGATGATCTGATCAGGGAAATTTAGACCCCCTGTGCCTATCAGCTGGTCCAAGTTGCCTGCCCAAAGAAGCCATGCCCCGCTTCCTGTCAGCCTGATAACAATGGTTATGTAGGTCATTGTGTGCCCTGACATTAAGTTTAGCCAGTATTAGTGAATTATGGGATTTATGGTCATCTTGACCCAGATAATAATGCCACTGATTCGTACTTGTTACTGCACCATTATTCTCAGATAAACTGTTTATCCCTAAAGCTATTGGTATGGTGTCTGTTACCATATCCTGAACGTGTAACTTGGCTGGGCCACCTGTTTTAAGACATGGGATATGGTACACAGCATTGTTACCTGCCCCAGCCTTGTAGTGGGTGCCCTAATTGGTTCTTTTGCCCCACCCATAGACACCAGATTCTCTGATAAAGGGAAGCACCTGTTCCCTTTTCCCTAGCTACTTTAATTAGAAAAAAATCAAAGACAATAAAATGAAGTGGAAGTTACTCTGCCTATTCCTCTGCTCACTGTCTCAGAAATACCGAGCACCATGGCACCAGAGACCAAACAAATCCTGGAAAGTAGTTGGCAGGAATCCCTTTTAGGATGCCCTCCCACCATTAGGGGGATATGGAACATCCTACTTCTTTACCTAGTTGTTATCCTTATTTTGAGTGGCTTCTAACTTGTTTTAGTTGTCATATTAAAGATTTGTATTGGCTCTTGGCCCACACTGTTCTGATAGTTTCCTGGCACACCACAACCTTACCAACTGTCTAGTCTCAATTTAACCCTTCATCACTCAATGACCAGACTCCTCTCCACACCTGACACTCCCAGTGAGGTGCATAGTGTCAACATTGCTCTTGGCCATATGCTGCCATGGCAAGGCTACCACCCTTTCCCCCACACAGTCAAATAAGCAAGTGGTGAAAACATGGGGCTAGTATTGCCTTATACAGTTTCTCTTTTATACGGTGACCACACATCTTATACAGCTATAGCTCCATTTGGTGACTGTGTACTACTTAAGGTAGCATCTGAGCACCACTCACACAAAGGAAAACTGGCACAGAAGGAGAGCAAAGGTGGGATGTGATAACTGTTAGCAAGTCCAGAGAGTGCTTCCACAACTCAACTACAAAAGAGGACAGTCTGATCAGGAAATTCAGGGCTCCCCTTGTCTGTCAGCTGGCCCAAGTTGCTCGTCAGAAGTTATGCCCTGCTTCCTGTCAGTCTGCCTCATGGCAGAATGACATGGTTAGGTAGGGCATTGTGTGCCCTGACACTAAGTACGGCCTGGTATTACTGAATTACTGAATTTACTGTCATGTGAAAGATGACTGCACTAATAATTTGTATTTGTTACAATACCATTACTCTGAAATAAACTGTTTATCCCTAAAGCTGTTGGTCTGGTGTTTCTTACTGTATCCCAGAACTTACCCAGGACAACTTAAGTCCCTACAAAATGTTCCTACTTCTGAAAGTGATTAAAGCCTTTCAGGTTAAAGCAGACTAATTAATCAAGCGTCTCAAAACCATTAAGCAACAATAATTTCACACCAAT
This sequence comes from Phalacrocorax carbo, assembly GCF_963921805.1. Lineage (NCBI taxonomy): Eukaryota > Metazoa > Chordata > Aves > Suliformes > Phalacrocoracidae > Phalacrocorax > Phalacrocorax carbo. Next base: position 26,602,758 of record NC_087548.1, on the reverse strand, counting down.
AGCCATGGGAAATGGTGGATACACACAGAAAGGAAACCAAGAAGTTTCATTACTGTTCCTTAATGCTAACAACACTGCAATACTGACCAGGTATTTGCCAAGAGAAACAGTAAGCAAATCTCAGCTGCTTATCCTCTGCTTTGTGAGATCAGCACAAAAGCCTTCTGATATCTCTTTCAGTTTCCTGAAAATTTACTCAAGTATTCTGGTATACCCTTTAATTTAACTACAAAAGCTAAAATAAGAGAGTATCAAGTAGAACTGAAAGTTTGTTAAACAAAAGGACTCACAGGCCACTGTTCTTCTGTTGGAGTGCCCAGTGTTTCAAATATCCTTGTCAGCTGGTCAAGATCAGAGTCTCCAGGCAAAAAAGGAACCTGGAAGAAGGCAACAGCAGTTGATTGAATTAACTTCTAAACTTTAATTCTAGAGAGGAGCTTTGAGCTATCCCTCATAATTGCAAGGTAAAACATCCTTGTATACCAGCTGCCCACAAAGAGGTACACTGAATATTCGAATCTTTCTAATGATACCCAAATAGAGTCTCAAGGTTTCTTGCAACCCAGGCTTGATATCACCAACTTGATAGAGAGCTAAACATAAGATTAAACCAACACCACATTAATGTAAAAATAACTAAACACAGGCGAGGAAAGTTATTACATCTCAGTTGACAGTTTGAAGTCAGCTGGTCACAGTGATCTTTCCATCACAGAATGATTTGTGTTGGAAGGGACCTTAAAGATCATCTAGTTCAAACCCCCCTGCCACAGGTAGGGACACCTTCCACCAGACCCAGTTGCTCAGAGCCCCACCCAACCCGGCCTTGAACACTTCCACAGAGGGGACATCCACACCTTCTCTGCGCAACCTGTTCCAGTGCCTCGCCACCCTCATCTGCTCCCTGAAGTTACGTTTTACATATATTCAAAACATTTAAAGTGAATAGTAACTGGATTACACAAGCAGCAGTTAGACTGATGGAACAAGATCATAGCAGGAGGGAGAGCAGTGATCCACTAGCATAGAAACTGCCTGAACAGTGTCACTTCCCATTTAAACTGAGCAGAAGATGGAAAAGGGGATATTTGTCCATTTCAACTTATAACTTGTGCATCAGGCACACAATGCAAGAAAAAAGGGACTTTGTGACCAAAGCAAAGTTATGAAAAATTTGAGGCAGTATTTAACTAGGTAGGACAGAAAGACCATCATGAACATCCCTACTAGGCAGTGTACTAGATTTTGGTGTCACAAAAGCCCCTTGAACATAAACTACTTTTGTAATGCTCCCAGAAGTTGCATTGTCCCTCAACTCAGTACACATAGGAAGAAAAAGGACAGGTAAATTTAAAACCGTCACAGTGATAGACCTGAACCATAACACATTTTCTGCTTTACAAGAAACCAAAGAATTAATAGAATTCAACAATTTCGTATTTGCTTTCTGACTTTCCTTAAGTTTATCCAACTTTAGCAGATCTAATGCATATTTATGTACACATCACTAGCACTACTTAAACAGTCACTGTACATTTCCATTTCTAAACTGCCAACCAAATTGTACCAGCACGCCTGTTTGTGTGATAATACAAGGCAAAAGATTTCTTTCAAGGCCTCTTCAGACTGACCAGTCTGGTTTGTGGCATGGCCACATGAATGTTTAAAGTATGGTGCAAAAACCAAGCAGATGCCACTTACTCATGGAAGATGAATTATATACTGCAGGCTGCTTTATGCTTTCAGCTGTGTCTGTGCCCCTGCCCTCCACTCCCCACACCACACTTTCACATTTTCTCCAAAGAGCTGTGTAATAAATGGTCTACTTCAGTAACACATACTTAAAGACCATTACACCTGTGTACCATACTCGGGAATGGCATAGGATTAGCCTAATGTTAACCTTCAGCTTTGTGCCAGTATTGTCAACTAACCACAGCTTAGAAAAACATCAGTCTTCTGCTCATTATAAATAAACCCACAATTAAGGTACTGGTGATAGTTATTCACAGTTATGGAGAAACAACCTATAAGGGACAGCGTATGCATATATCTATGATGTCACATTTCTAGAAGGATAGCAAATGAAAACTCATAAAAGGCTACGTGAAAGGATAATTCAGAGGACTGGAGGACCTTCCCCAAGACTGACAGTTTGTTGCAGCTTTTTTACTCAGCTGTTTTTAAAGACTTCTAATGATTGCAATGCTTATGGCACCTCAGTCTATTCCAAAACTTCATTTTTCCTTAAAGCTGGCAAACTTCTGGAAGCTTCCCCGCCCCCCTTCCTTTCCTAAATAGCCCAACTGCCTTTGCCTGGTGCTGTTCGCATGAGCAAGAAAGCCCACATAGAAAGTTGTATTTGCTCTTCAGTGCATTACAAAACACTTACATTTGAAGACTTACCCTAAGGAGCAATTCAGCTAAAATACAACCAACAGCCCACATATCAACACCAACACCATACATTCTAGCACCAAATAATAGCTCTGGGGCTCGGTACCATCTGAAAAGAAAACACATTTTGGGAAAAATCACCTCACTTTGCTCATATCAAATGCCTTCTGTTGTTGCAATTCAAGAACTGCAACAAGGATACTGCTCCTGCCTATATATTTTTCAGACACTGAAGAGCTGTAGTCTACCCTGTGAAGTATTTTGTTTAAGGAAGGCTGAAGAAAATCGTGCATTCCTCACCATGGAGTCACATATAACCACAAGTTAACTACAGTTTCAACTGAGTTGATTAACAAGCAACAGAACTGCAGATGTAGGAAGGAAAAAAGGTGTTTAACAGGCAGGTTTGCATGTTACAAACCAAAATTTTCTTTAAGCTTCATGTTGAAGAAATGACAAAGGCAGAATTCCTTCCAGCTTCCAAAAGTCTCTATACCGATAGACCTAAGTATAGTGACTAGTTTTATGCAAAATGAACCTTTACAGCAGTTGTTTAAAACAGCTACTTCCACTGCCTAAAAACAATCAAGTTTAAGCAATGACCTGATACATGCTGCATTTGCAACTACTGTAGCATTTCTGCATTTTGAATAAATATGTTAAAACAAACCAGCTTTGCCTAAATAGTTTTAGCACTACATAAGACAAAAGGAAATATTTTGTGTATTTTGCAGTCCTGCTTTTTAAAGCATACCTTAAATAAGCATGCCATAAATAACATTAATAAATATTTTAATTGGTGCAAGTTTTTGTCTCATAATAGGTAATGCGACTAGCTACAAAAAAAAGATTCTAGGTCTTATGGTTAACAGAAATTAACAGCTGTCTTGCTCTGAAAGTCAGGTTTATAGGCAGGTACATATAATTTCCATGCATTTCAAAAGAGTATCATACCCCAGAACAACGCCCGAGGATGCATATTCTAGCAGCTCTTACACAGACTTTCTAAACAATGCTTTCTTGTGTTTTCTTCATGAGACTCCTGACACTACAGCCATATCACATGATCTAGATGTCAAACTTTGAACATGTTGATTTGACATGACATGTTTCAAGAGACACTGCGAAACAGCTACACAATCACTATGTAAGAAACAAAATAGAATGCCTTACCTTGTTACTACCTGGTGTGTGTAAACTCTGTTTGGGCTTCCGAAAGATTTTGCCAGGCCAAAATCAGCCAATTTTAAAACGCCGTTTTCATCTAACAACAAATTATTTGGTTTAAGATCCTGTCAGTACAGAAAGCAAAGAATTAATTTTGTCAGTGTTGATAAAAACAGACATGTAATGAACCTCCTGGCAGCTGTGCCGTAACAGTATTCTAAAATGCAGGCTTTTGATTCTATTTTTAGACTACATTGTGAAGAAAAAACAAAAAAAACCTGCAGGAAATTAAATATTTAATCATACATGGAAGTCATAATGAAACACGCCCATTTTAATATTATATTTAAGCTGCAGAGTTTTTTGAAAAAAAGAAGCCTCTTGATAGGTTTTAGCTTTGCTGCAGTAACAGCAGTTTTGTCTTAACTGCACAGTTGCCAAATGAATAATAAGACAACTGTTAAAATGTTTCAAGTAACTGCAGAAATCATGGAAGTGACATAGTTTAATACAGTAACAGCGTGTTGAGGGTTGATCTCTGGCCAGCAGCATAGCACCCATGCAGCCATTTGCTCGCTCCGTTCTCATCCCACCCACCTCCCGCAGCAGGACAGGGGAGAGAACAAGAGCAAAAGTAAGCAAGCTCTGGGAGCAGTGTAAAGGTAGTTTATCAGGTGAAAGAGAGAGGAAGAACCCCAGACAAACAAGGAATGCAGTGGAAATCGTTCACCATTTTCCACTCCACAAGCAGACCGATACCCAGACAGTGTCTAAGCAACAGCTGCCTTGGAAGCCAGAAGACCCCCTTCTTCCTCTACCTAGTTTTTTCCTTGCTGTCTATGATGTTATATGGCATGCAACATCCCTCTGGCCAACTTGGGTGAGCTGTGTTCCCTCCCAGCTTCTTGCCCACCCCCAGCCTCCTTGCTGGGACTGGGGCAGAGTAGGAAAGAGAAAACCTTGACAGTGCCCAAGCACGGTTCAGCAACAACCAAAACACTGCTGTGTTACCAAAACTGTTTTAGGCACAAATGCAAAACAGGGCACCGTATTGGCTGTTGTGAAAAAACTTCAATCCGCCCCAGCCAGACCCAGCTCAACATACTAATCAAAGTCACATGTAACCTGAGACACTTCTATACAAAAAATCTAAATGATAACCACATCAGTAATTCTTGTCATGTCTGGTACTGCTATTCTCTCCAACACGGCTAGCATGAATGCTTATGGACTAAGAAGGTCTGAATTTCAAAACTATCTTCATTAGACTTTAGACTCAAATTCTATCAAATGTGACTTTTGTTACATCATAAAGGCTGTCAGCTTATTACGTGCTTACCCTGTGCAGAATCCAGTGCTGATGTAAGTATTCTAATCCTTGAAGTGTCATCAGCATATATGCCTTGATGTGAGACTGTGTCAACACAATACTAGTATCCTTTATAATAACCTGTAAAGCATTGCATTGATAGTAAAGCTTACCAAGCAAGATTAACTTACAGTCTTTCAGCTAAAAAGTTATTTCATCCTTTAAGACAAAGTTTGAACTGGCAGTCACATATTCTCTATCATTCTCACCCTTCTTCCCAAAAAAAAGGTCTATTCTGGAGATTAGAAATTGAAATGGGGAGTCCAGATAGCCTACACAAACCTTGCATAACCAGCAAATTAGAAAATGGGTAGAACACACAAATTTATTATTTTATCTCAGTTCTAGGCTGATACCCAAACTTAAAAGACAAAGACACACACAGAAAAATGGTAAACGTGTCAGTAAACGTGAAATTATGTTCCCACTTATTCCTTCTTTCTCTGTGCAACCTAAGCATCTAATCTTTGTAAATGCAACGGTTTCCTCTTCTATTTTCAGCAAGACCAGGAGGTATGGCCACTTTACTATATTCTAACAAATACACTTATGGTTTCTACATTCTTTGATTTTTAACATTAAAATTCTATGTAAACATCCTGTTTGAAAGTATTTTCTGCGCTACTCCCAAAACTTGTTTGTTAATATTACTGTCCAGTTCAGTTTTAGCCTTTCCTAAGCTTTAAGGTGTTTGAGACTTACAAAATAGCTGTCTAAGAGTACACAAAATTTCATGTAAGCAGCAAATGCCCAATCACAACAGATGCCAAATGGTGGCCTGAGTGATACCACAATACAGTTAAATGCTTTGCATACCACAGCATTATGTCATACAAGAGTATTTTGTTCCTCTGTGTATGCTGTATCTTCTACAGCTCTAAATGTTGCTTAGTTACTAAGTAAACAGAATGAATTTGTCCAGGAAGTCTACTCATTACTTCAACTTCTATTAGCAAAAATCTGATCTAACCTTTTCAGTCTGGCATTCATCTAGTTTTCAGCAAGCCTGTCCATGTTTTCTTTTAATATTTTAAATGCTAGCCCAAGTTCTTAACAGCATATGTGTAATGAGGTAGCTTAACAATCACATTAATTTCAGTCCAGAGTAGGTATAATGTGTGCATATACAGACTGGACCCAAATCGCTGTCTAGGACAGTCTTCTAAAATGAAGACTCTTACAGCAAAATATCTCATACAAAGACTTCCACAAAGACAAACTGACTTAAGGTCTTGCAGAATAAAATATCTCTAAGATGCTTATTTCCCAGTACCTACCATTGTTACATTTAAAAGAATGGTTCAGGTCATGTGATTTTTAGTACCAGCTCATCACTTGATATACTTTAGTATCACACTTACTTGAACATGTGTGATGGTATTATGCTTAGCAATTACACTCTGACATGTTGACCTATGACTGGGCTTCTATGCTCTGACTGGAGTCCCAAAAAACTAACATAGTATAGATAATCTGTTTCTTGGAGATCATGGTGACAAGTGTTGAAAAGTAAAGGCATTATCAGCTGAGAACTCACAAGAACTGTCAAATTATTCAAACCACTTTTAAGGCATGATCTCAATCAACTGAGATAATGAAAGTCACCTTTCAAACAGGGGCAAATGTAAGCATGTTAAAGTAGTATTTTCAAAAACCATTTGAAGATACTAAAATAAAAGATCTGAAAAAAATCATCTTACCTCTAGATCCGTTTCCATAAAGTCAAACACCAAACTAATATTAGACTTGTGTCCAAATGCATCTATTAGCTGTAAAACAAAATACATTATGATTAAGCATACTCTCATACTTCCTGTTTTCTAAAATTCTGCACTATTGTAGTCTGCATGCAGATTTTTAGCTTGCTGAACCGGTTAAAGTTTTTTTGACTTGCAATACAAAAATTCTTACTCAGTTGAGCTTCTTAACTCAGTCTCAAAAAAAATATCCCCATTAAGTATGGTAATAACATTTTACACAATCGCACCTCCTTCCTGGAGTTAGGAAGGAAAAAAGAGGAAAAAATTAACATTACCATGTTAGCTACAACAGATAATCTAATGCCCACCTTGCTCTCTCCCCAAACTTTGCTGTTCTACCAAACTCCTACCTTTTCTTGAGATCAGACTAGATTTTCCCATGGATTCAACTTTGTATCTGCTTCCTGTAAGCATGCAATATTCAGAAATTCTAAGAGTTAGGCTAATTAACTACCTTTCAAAGATATTCTTAGGCGTGTATTCATCTTCATAACATGCTTTCTAGGATAAATAACTCTTTGGAGACCATCCAAACAGCCCTTTCTTAGAATGAATGTGTATAATGACAGAATCTGTTTTTAATATAACACAAACGTGATGCTGAGTAAGATCATCCAGCCCGATATTCTGCCCTCAAGATCAGAAAGGTAGGCTCTCCATGGTGTGGCTAAGCCCTTAGAGTCTCAGTATGACCACCATGTGAATTAGCCAATTGCAACAGCTGTTTGCATAGTTCATAACAGCAGTGAGTGTGCTCACGCTCCTCCTCTGCAGAAACCATGGTAACAGGATATACTATGCAGGTGAGCCTACAGGCTTGGCCACTTTTTGTAATTCATGCCCCTTACACTTCCAACAACTACAACAGTTTTAGCAGGACTGCTAAGAGGGGTACAAACTTGTCTATTGACTTTAGGACCTACTTATGGACCTGCTGACCATAAATTTGTCTAATTCCTTTTTGAATTGCTGATGCTATCTGCTTTTACAATGCCCATGGCAATACATCTGAGAAATTCACTACATACTGTGTCAAGTAGTAAAATTTCTAACCCCCATGCCCCCAACACAAGTATGTTTTAAACACATCTCTGATTTCTGATACTGTGGGGTTTTGCAAACATCAGTTCAGCATGCACTTTACCTACCACCTCAGTTTTGCAGACCTCCCCATTCCCAGCCTTTTCCTCTCCAGATTGAGGAATCCCAGACCTTTCCATAAAGATGATGTTCCATCCCTCTGCCATTCTAGTTGTCTTTCTCTGCACATTCTCTAACTTTGAAAGCTAAAGCAACCACTTTGAAAGTAAGTTCACAATCCAGAAGAGAACCGTACTTCCACTCTGAAAAACTTGAACAGCACTGCGCTCATCTGCAAGTCTATCAGAGACATGCAACATCAGGTAACCTAAATTTCCACCATTCTCCCCACCATTAATACCCACATAGCCCCAGGCTAAAAAGTAAGAGGATTTCAAAGGAAACTATCTTGTCCTTGTTATTGAAATAAGTGTTTTGCCATAAAAATTGCTTTACTGCACGTTTTGGGCTGGGGAAAAAAGCTCAAATAAAATTAAGTAGCATCTCCCTGAACCAACTAATTTTAAATTACAGTTTGAACCTGTACCAAAAGTATTTGAGGACTGATTCTAGAAGTAGCATTCATTTGACTTACGCCAATAATATTTCGATGGCTTAGCTCCTGTAACAATTTTATCTCTCTGAGGGCTGTTCTGTTGATTCCTACATTAAAAAAAAAAAAAGATGAGAGAACACAAAACTAAAAACTTTGGGCTAAGCTCCAAAGAAACCTCTCATTCTATTACACACTGATGATTTACTACTACAAACTATTTTCTCACCACTCAACAACTTGTTCAATGACAAGTACATTGCCATAGATTAGATGGCTGCAGGATAAAAGTGGACATCACTTCCTTCCACAGCAAATAAATTCTACACGACAATAGTGAGATTTAGATTATGAAGCAACATGTCCCCTTGTGGCAAAAAGGGAAAGTTCTAGCAAAAGCCTAGAAAAAAGGCACCTTTTCCACTGTTCTGTAAGCTTTGGTTTTATTTCAAAGAAAAGTTACACCCTGCCAATATTAGTTCTTCAATGTGTCTCACTTCCAGGGGGAGGCACACTGACAAACCTCATGAGTATCTCTTCTTTTTGACACAGCATTGTTTAAAAAGGCAAGGCACATATGTTTTTCTATATTCATGCTGTGGCATAAAAGGTACAGTAGCCAAAACATGCTCACCCTTGCTTGAATCCTTTACTAGCCAGATTTTAGAGGGAAAAATGGGGAGTGGGGAAAGAGGTGGGGAACGGTGCACTTCAGCAGTTACAGACCGCACTGCGTCAAACCACCATTCCTGTAGGGTTACAATATATCCTTCAAAAATGCTGGTATGTGTGGCTCGTATGAAAACTGACTGGCAAGCAAATGCTCCTGTGGTATGTTGTACAGGAAGTTTCAGCTATGCATGAGCTGAAAAAGCGTTTCTTAAAACCTGTGATATGATTCAACATGTAAGAATCTAGCAAAGTTTTGGGCAAAGCTATGTGCATTACTTTACACTCTTGCTTTGCCTATTTTAATTACCTATGTTAGAATTGTCAAAGTTGACAAAAGTTGACAATGGCTGCTTTTGGGTGGGCAAAGCATTAGATTAAAAACAAAAGTATGCCAGGTTATCATATAACACAGGGAAAATAGACATGATAATTATTTGTAATAGCATCTTTAAACTACAGCTAGACAGTGTATAGATCAAAAGTAATGTCTGTCCTTAGAGGATGTTAGTCCACCGGAGGCCAGGTGGATCATGACTCTCAGGAGGTCAGCACAACTGTGAGACTCTGGGATAAGTGCTCAATTTCTCTTTAAAAAATCTTCCTTTAGAACAGAACTATAAAGGTGAGAGTGAAGATTCTTCACTGGAAAGCTGCTAACCTGATACAGGATCCCTGAAGGATGGCAGCCTACACACATACAAAATCCTACTGCACCACATAGGCTGTAAGAGAAGACCAGGATTATTGAGTTTTTACTTGCAATATCCATGCCTAAAGGCACATGGCTGGTCAAAGCACATGATCGGAAGACACTGCTCTATAGGCCTTATTTCTCAACATAAAACAAACGTACGCAGAGACAAGAGTTTTAATAACTTGTCTGTATCAACTTTTGTCTCAGCATAAATCACAAAAATAGAAAAAAGGCAACATCTGAAAACAGAGATCACCTGTCTCAAATATTTAAGGCACAGAGGTGCATCAGTACAATGGGGTATTGTAAATTCAATGCTGTAAAGATTATTATTATAATATGCTATATTCATGTTTGCATTCCACTTAAATTGAGAAGCTAAGCAGTTGTATACTCTTATATAGACATATACTATGCCTGCAAATATCTCTGCTGCTTTTTTCTGTCCCTGCAGTTTGGGAATCAATCCTCTAAGCCTTACCCTGAGAGTCGAGCTCACTTTTCTCAGCCAAGTTATAGTGTGGGAAATTAATGTACCCATTTACAAAAACAAAGCAAACAAAGCACAGCTTCTGCAGCATGAATGTGTTTTAAAACTCACCATCTTTAGCTTCTGATCTATGTCCCAGTTTAATCTGAAAAGAAATGTTTCATATTATATGAGGTTAAGCCATCTGCCCTAACAGTAGGAGATACGTTGTTTAGTATTACTCTAAGACAGAATGAGTTTTAGTACCACAAAGCGCTCTACCAGCTAGGGTTAGGGTTTTTTAAAATTTTTCTTTCCTTAAAAAAGTAATTGTCTCTAAAGCATTAGTTTTTATAAAAGCTTAAAAATAGTCATGATGGTGCTGAGAACAGATGTAACGCAAACTACCAGCATAAAATGCTTTGTAACCACAAAGCTTTATTATACCACTAAAGAGCTTCTCCAAAGGGAGAAATGAAGACAAAGTAACTGACAGTTGTCTTAGAACAATTCTAGTAAAATTATCGTACTCAGTAAACTTGGGCTGGCTTAAAGTCCTTCTATCTCAATCACCTACTGCCCTGAAATTTTCAAGCCCAGACTCCCACCACTGATATTTGCAGATGATAACAGTTAAGAAAATATTCTGAAAAAAACCAAGAATGCTTTTCACAAAAGCTGCTACTAGTAGCAACCATACAGAAAAGTATTAAAATGCTAAAAAGGATTACTGTATCAAACAAAACTACTTATTACTGATATGGTTCAACTTGTGTTGTAAAGCAGGCTCTTCAAGTAGCCAAAGCACTGTAACATGCATTTTTCACCCCTCACAAAGCACAGCTAATCACCTATCTCTAACACAAAAGATTCCTGTCATCTCTTCAGGTAGTATAAAATGAAACTCTTTATGACAACACAGACATTTTCAACATTTATATTCAAACAGATAAGTTGCAGATCTAAGATCACTTTTGCCAAGTTTTGTCAGAAAACCACCATAAATTTTAAAGAATTTAATTGGGAGTAACATTCCTGGACTGAAGGAAATCAGGCACAGCAGGAGGAAGGATTAAGGGAAAAAAAGCCACTATAGAGGACTAATAAAGTCTAAAGTTTGGAAATGTGTGTATGGGTTTTTAAAAATAAACCTAACAAATAACTGAAATTTCGAGTTACAGACCACATAAACCTTCAGAAACTCAGAAATGTAGTAAGACTGAAGCTAAATTTTTTTGTGTAGCGGCAGGCATTAAAGACAGGTTGACTAGATAATAACAAAACACTCTAGAAAAAAAAAACATAAATTCTCCCGTTACCCATCAAATACGCTAAAAAAAAAAAAAGACATTATTATGCCGGTCAAGAGCAACCAGACACTTGATCACACACTGGTAAAGCACTCTGACACCCACCTTTTTAATCGCCACGATCCGGTTGGTGTTCTTATCCCGTGCTTTGTACACAGTAGCGAACTACGGAGAAAGCGACGGCGTGACTCGAGGGGCAGAGCCGCCGCAGGGCCCGCGGGCCAAGCCGCCGCCTCGGGGCCTCCCCTCCGGAGGGGGCCACGAAGGCCTGCCGCCGCAGCCTGGTGGGGTCGACCCACCTCCCCTCCCGCGGAAACCCCCGCCTCCCAGCAGTGGGGCCGGACAGGACGGGGCCAGGCCAGGCCCGGCCGCGGGCAGCCCCGGGCTCCCCCCCGCCGCTCGCAAGAGGGCCCTCACCGGGGCCGCCGGGCCTGCCCTCGCAGAGCGGACAGCCACGGCCACATCCCCCCCCAGTGAGGACCCTCCCACTTGGCCGGCCGGGGCTCCTTCCGCGCCCCGCAACGGCCACTCACCTGCCCCTCCCCCAGAAAGTCGAGCTTCTCGTAGCGCTTGGCACGCGCCCGCGCGTCCATCACCGCCGGCAGGGGGTGGGAAACACGGGACGGGGCTGGTGGGGGACGACCGACGCCGGCCGCGGAGCTTTAATGCCGCCAGCGCCGCGCCCCCCGCCTCTTCCGGCCCGTGAGCCGGCCCCGCCCCTGGCAACGGCCGGCGTCGCCGCGCCCCGTCGCCCCGCCCCCCCGGCGCACAGCCGCTGAAACCACGCGAGAGCCGCCGCAGGGCCCCGCCCCCACGAGGCGGTGGGAGCCTCCCTCTCGCTTCAGCACCGGCGGCCGCGACCGGCGCCTCCCCTCCCACTGACATGGCGGAGGCTACAGCTGACGCCGCTACGCTGCCATTTTATTAAAGACGAAGCCTTCAGATGAGGTGTACTGCCGACTCCTGGCTGTACCGGCCCCCAAGGGCCGCCTGCGGAAACGGCTAATGCTTTAAATTACCACAGAAGAACGCCCAGCTGTTGTGTCCCAGCTTCCGCACCCTTACTCGGGGCGCAGGGAAAACGGGTGCCAGGCAAGGGCGTGACCGAAGCTGGGTAGCTGCTCCGAACAACCACAAAATCCCCATAATCTCTAAGAATATTTCACCAACCCTTCCCTGCCTGCAAAACCATTCCTAATGAGATATCCCCCACTTTTTAAAGTAGAGAAATAAAATGACTTAGTTTTATTGTCAAGTTTGCAAACGGCTAATGAGAAAAATATTATAATGGTGTGAACATCAAGTATATTCAAATGCTAGTCAGCCATTAAGAGAAAATTCTTCCCAGTCACAAATCAGTTTATAGTGTGTCGTGTCAACCTTCTCACTCTTCAAATGGGGTTTTATTAAAGCTATTAGTATACATTCATTTATAATATTAAGGAAATGCCTTTATTGTGTTCACAATAACTTCATTCAACAGTGGCCAATGAACTATCGTCCACGCTTATTCTGGACCTCCACGCTGTAAAAGAAAAGCAGATGGTTAAATATATTCCACTAAAAGAACAGCAAACAGAGATCAAATCTTCTTTTGCACTGCTAGAGACTTAACAGAGAGTTCTAGTTTTAACTTCTGATTCATACTTAGATGAAAAAGAATCTATGGAAGAATATGCCCAGAGTGTGAAGTATCAGCAGCTACCAGTTACAGCTCCCTTTTTTTCAGGGAAGAATACCAAAAGATCAATACCTGCAACCTACAACTACAGCTGCTTCCACCTCTTCCACTCCAAAGAATCCTGACTTTTGCTCACTTCAGAAAGGTCTGACAAACACAGCAGCAATGAACACAAGTTCTAGAATTATTTTCACTGTCCAAATTCCAAAGTGCAAACTATAAACCAAAGCCAAGATAAGCCATTACAATCTTTATGAGAAATCAGAAGGGTATTTATTATTTTGCCAACAAAATTATTTTACAACTTACCTCACCGTCAAAAAACACATGCTAGAAGTGAAGAAGTGTTTAATTTCTCATTTAATTTCTAATTATAATTCCGTACCCATATACATGCAGGAAAATTGATTTCTTCCACTAACGTGATTATACTGTAGGTAACCTTACAATTTAACGAAGCTATGCAAGCTCCTTTTCATTTCAAACTGACACCCACCTCACAGGTTCTTCAAATGTTGTGCATTCTCCCTTTTTAAGCATCAGTGTTTACAACTGAGAATTTTTACAAAAGCAGGTTCTTCTTACCTTTCATGTACAATACCATATCTGCAAATACTGCAGAAAATATTTATACAAGTTTAATAAAATATTTCCACTACTAGAAAAACAATAGTTATTTATTGGTAAGTTATAAAAACTAGTTTGAGAAATATTTTGGACTTCAATCACATGGTGATAGCCTTTGCTGGTCTAAGAGCAGACGCCTGTGCTCCTGTCCAGCACAAAATACACATTAAACAGATGTTACGAAACAAGTAGTGACAGTGATAAATGAAGGCTATGACTACGTCTAGCTATCTGCATGTCTGTTTGAAGTCATATCTGTCTACCTAGCGATACCATGAGCTACTAGTTAGTGACAGTTGGGTACCCTGTGTATTAAGAATGTGTAGTTTGGGTATTGCACATCAAAGGTATGAAAGCGGGGAGCGCACCCTTGTAAAGAATTACAATGCAATGACATATCTGAAACTTTGAGGGGGGTGTAGAAATAAGCTAAATGCTAGGTACATACAGACAAGACACACCAATAAATGAAACTTACTTGAATATACTCAATCTCTTCATCTGAAATAAGTTTCCTCCTGTATTTCTGAGGTAAGCTTCTTGCTAATTCAGAAGTGTCTGGTGTACCGTGTACTCTACTAACAGGTGAAATATTTTGAAATGCCAGTGATTGGCCTCCTATAGAATCCTGTGCTTTTGAAGCATGGGGAGATGGCACATTGGCTTGTAGAGATTCCTGTACTGAAACACAGATTGCAAAATCATTTACAGAAATGTAACGAGACTGTAAAATTAATTAATTAATGAGCAGCCAATAAAAGTCACCAGTTATTGACAATTTTCTTAATTAAACAAATACTTTAAAGAATTAAGACATTCTACTTCTTAAGCCTGGCTTCACTGTTAAGTGTATCAAGAGCATAGTGAAAAAATTCTGACAGTCAAAGAAACTGTGCTTGAGTGGCAGAAATACTGATGGGGAAACAAAAGACAAATCAGCATATACCCTAAGAAAGGCTTTTTTCCTGGGAAGCTGTACTTAAGAGAAAAAGCATAAAGTATCATAAATGTGTGTGTGGTGGCAATTTTGTAGAAAGATAACTAAGATAAATAACTAAGATCCACTGAGATGATGTTTTTTTTTTTTTTTTCCTGTGACTGTAAAGACAGACAAATGAAAAAGAGGTAGAGGGTTACGGAAAGATAAAGCTCACAGCTATGACATACCACAACATGTAATGCAGTGCTGTATCAATTTTTAATATTACAAAATGGCATATCAAATTTTGTTAATGATGTGCAGAAAGACCACCAAATAACAGGCATCAGCAATCAGTGTTAATGAAATGCAGAGGCCAAGGAGAGCATGAAGTACTTCACAGGTGAGGGCTAGGAGCTATGCTTAAGGAATTCACATTAGAGAAGGTGCCTTGAGTCTGAGGACAGGAGAACAGATGACAAAAGGCAGCGTTGTCCAAGTCAGTGTTCTGAACCTTAGGCCTGTCGCACCATGGCTGATTTTACAATAGAAGTATACAATTACCCCACCAGGCAGAACGGGGCCTCACATCAGTATTTTTTACTGCTTACACACTCAGATCTCTGTATGTGAAGTTAAAACACCTCATAAACCAGCTTCCACAGGAAGTCCGTCTCAGTGATCCTGAAAAATTAGCAAGACAAATGCAATACCTAAACAGCTAGGACAGAGGGACTAAATAGTTATAAAATAAGCAGCATCAAGATTGGATAAGTCAAAGAATGCGAGAAGTTAAAATACCACAGTGTTACCTGCCTCTCTCTCCCCTACCTCCAACAAGATCAAGGAGGTGAGGAGCCAGTTTTAGCCATAGTGAGTCTGAGTCAATGGCAGGATTGGGACATCAAACACCTGCAGAGATGTGACCAAACCACTACTGGTATTAAAAAAAAAAAAAAGCCACAACTGAGAGGCATATTCAGAAGTTCTTAGTCAGCAGACTGTTATCTGAAAGTCCCAAGTTGATCAGGTGGTTCCAGAACAATGGAAGGTCCCAAACAGCATGAGGCGGAAGAGAGCTCTTCAGGAGGAACAGAGTCTGCACAGGGGGCAAGCTATTTCTGTTTCAAGAAAAAACAGACCCTATATATGAAAAAAAAAAAAAAGAAACAATTTCTCCAAGTTTTTTTCATACACCTCAGAAATGTCTGCAGATTTGCCAAGGATTTTCCTCTACAGTATGTTTCAAAGTCTGGAGTGTAGCTAGAGTAGAGGCATCAGCCAATTTAAAACATCATAAGTCAAGACTCTAAAGTACCAGACTTAAGTAGTGCTGTGCTTTAGCTCAGATACACTACATTTTTCCCTTCCCTTTTTGAGACTATTATGTTGCAGTAGGAATATGGTAAAAGAATTTGGCTGGCCTATCAAGCACCCATGTCCCTAAAAGTTTAGTGTTGATCTGAAGAGCTCTGTTGGCTATGTAGAAGCAACAGTCTGGTACAGTGAAACAGTTATTGCTACAGTATTCAAGCAAGATGAGGTAGATTGCAATTTACTAGTGAGATGACAGAACCTGATCAAGGTAGGAAAGTCTCACATATTTAAATATAGCCACAAAAATCTTCTGATGCAGAGATAAATAAGAGGTAACACGTTTTCAAGCAGTTTGCTGGCGTGAGAGGTGGTGCATTTGTCTGAATTGTGCACAGCATACAGAATTCTTACAGAAAGTTATCGCAGAAAATAGTTCTGAAGAGTTCACAGTAAGTCAGATGTGGCACTGATGTACACTGTAGATACTCTGTAATGTTAATGGATTAACTAAGCTTAAAGCTAAATCACAAATGTGATAATGCTGTGGCAAATACTGTGGTGCAGTATAATTTCTGAACAAGTGAGAATAAAGTAATGGAGCTTCTTACGATGTCTCCTAATCCAGTTTCAAATGCTTTGTTAACTCATAAGAAATATTAAAACAACATATCACTCTTATAACTTTGATGTCTAGATGTAACAATATTGGGAATCCTATATCAACGCAGCTATAGATATAATAGTTAAAGTCAAAGATTGCAATAAAATTAATTTTTTCTCAGGATTAATTATTAGCACAAGGAAACACTTAAAATGTACAACGGGATGGCTCTTCCAGCTATAGTCAGGGTTTTAAATACCACTGACATTGCACACTCCACCTAAGAAAAGGAGAGATGAGGAAAATGGAGCATAATTTCTGCAAATATCACTGAATACCTAAAGCTGCTTCAAACTGACTTGGGCACAATAATTTCAGGCAAGTATTAGTATTTGGAAAAACAGGACTTTATACATAAGTAGAAAAGCAACACTGGAAATCTCAGTGAATCTACCTTGACCAAAAAATAAAGACATGCATGTATTATGTGCACTCCCCACAGCTGAATAGAGTCTGAAAAAGAAGAGTCAAGGTGTTGCCTTCAAACTAGAGCAATTATGTTTCAGAAATGCTGCTCAAGGTCAGTCAAGTCATGTAGTTGAAGCAGAAAAACTGTGTGCTGGTTCTTATAAAAAAAGTAATGCAAAGAAAGATGGCACAAGTTGTATGTAGAGATTAAATAACTTACTTTTAGGTCTGGGACTACTTTTTCTGTCCGGGAACTTAATTAATGGAGTATGCGGCTTGACTACCTAGAACAAGACAAGGTAGCAGGAGAAACAGGAAGAGTAAAATACATTTCTAGACACACATTACCTTCACAATTATGGAACATACCACATATTAAACAACCACTTCTATATCACTACTTTCTGTACCACCACTCTGATAAATTTACTACTTATTAACGTTCTGTTCACCCACGGAGGAACTTCACCTTTAAAGGCATTCCTCCGCCCTAATGTCCTGAGAAGCAATCAGCGTGTGTGTGTGTGTGTGTGCAGAAACAGCTCCCACAGTCGCATAAATGCAATTATAAAGTTTCAGCACGTGGAACTGCTAGCTGTGCGGTGCCTGTAGATATTAGGTCAGGTGGCCGGACCGGATTGACAAGTTCCATTAAGAAAAAAACCTTGAAAATATAAAGCTTGGTAGTCGAAGCCACACAGCTCATTTTTGAAACATGTCTTCTGAGGAAGACTCCGCGTCTCACCTTCACCTTAGAAGGGTATGGCTTAGAGAGGAGCTGCCGGCCGGCGCACGCCCCTCGAACAGCGCACGAAAAGCTGCGGGCCGGCCCGCAGCATCCTTTGGCGGCAGAGGACCTGGCACCGGCATCAAGCGACCGGCGACACCGGGCGCGCCCCACCGCACGCCTCTTCCCCCGCCCCAAGGACACCGGCCTCCCCGGCGGCGCCTCAGGCCAGGCGAGGCCAGCCGCACGAACCGCGCTTCTGGTCCCAGCCGCCGCCGACCGCACCGCCGAGCGCCATTACCTGAACGACCCTAGTGGCGGCCGCCATCTTACTGCCCATCGTGACCTCCCGCCGCCGCGGCCCGCAATCGAGCCTGAGAAGCGCAAGGCCACGCCCCCACGGCTAGGCACCGCCCCCACGGGCGCGGCCCGGCCGTAGGGCAGTCCCAAAACGCACAGGAGCAACGCGTTAAAAATACACAAAACCCACCCAACAAAACGTTTTGTTACACCCGATCAAGACACGCTCCACCCATCTTTTAAAATATATTCGTTTATTAAATAAAAAGCGAGTATTTTGAAGCACTGCGGTATGGCTTTGTCAATTTTTTTCAAATACAAAGCAAAAATGCAACTGTTAAAATATTTTAAGTACTGCGTTGCTGCTCACTGGATAGCGTGAAGCTACCTCTTCCATTTTACCTGCATTTTCCATAGGGTTATCATATTTTGTTACATGAGACATCTCCAGGTTGCATCTACTGCTGGAGGCTCTGCTTAAAATCACCATATAGCAGTCTGTTACATACAATTAGAAGTATAACATTTTCAGTGTTTAAAATTGTACATAATGCTTGAATTAAAAAAAATAAGACAATGACTGACTTCCCTAATTTTCCAGTTTGGGCTTTCCACAGGGGCAAATAGGGCCGTGCATTCTGTCTGGGATCTCTAGCCTGCTGGTGCCCAGGGGAAGAGGACAGAAATCACATAGCCTCTGTGAAAGCTCACCTTTAAAGAAAAGCTTGACATATATAATTATTCATCTCTTTTAGGTCATTGCTGCCATTCAGAGGGAGGCAAGTACTTGGGACAAAACAGCTATAAAGTGGCTCTTCAGATGATTTCATTGGCTATGCTATGTGTTCAAGTATTTACTGTGTACCAGGAATTAAATTTAACTTCAGAGTTGGGTGGCCATGTTCTGAGTCTCCAGAAAGATCAACAATTCCCAGAAAGGTTAAAAATTCAAATTCTTTAAATTGTGGTCTCATGATGCCTATTAATCCACCACTCTTAGTAGATTGATTAAATATATTTTTAAAAAATGAAACACCATTTCTCCTGACTCAGAGAGAATAGACATTTTTTTCAAGCTGTAGGACAATTGCCTTTAAAGATGGATCTTCTGCCCAGTTAACTCTGCTTCCAATTATGATATTCTAAAAGAAAAAAGATTATTGGTTAAAAAAGCTTTTAAAAAGGATTTTTCCAAATAAAATATCTCAAAAGCTCTCTGGTTTTTGATTTTTATAGTTTGGAAGCCCTTGAAATTCATAGCAGTATTTCAAGTAGGTGGGATGGGGGGAAAGAGGAGAAAGGGAAGTATCATTTTAGATCCTATTGTCAATACATTTAAAAAAAGCAGTACTTTTAATTTCCTAGAGATGCTTGCACACCATCCCTATTTTAAACATTGGAATTTAGAGGATTTTTTTTTAAAAAAAAAACATATGAAATAAGGTTTGCCTAAAACACAAGATAACAGAGTTAACATTCTCACCCTGCCATTCTGGACTGAAAATGGGAATTATTAGATTTAACCAAAGATTTGCTCTTCTTATGGCTCAGAAGATTTCAGGAATACAAAACCAGAAAATAATTCTAGGCATCCAATATAAAACCCGCTAAAATGTTTAATTTCTCATTCTTATTTTGAGATATAACTTTGTTACCAATGGAAACTAGGAGTTGACATAGCATGCAATACAAAAAACGTGGGGCTTTCTTCCTGTCCTTGAAATTCTTCTGATCATCCAAATTCACAGCATGGTTATATACTGTCTTATACCTGAAGCCCTTCAGTATCTTTTCCCCCAGTCAAAACTTTTAAAATAAACTTTGTGCGCGCTTAACTAGGGTTTCATAGCCCGCTTGCAGATCAGCTCAAAAGCACTGCAATTGCAATTTACCATTCCCTGTGCCTCCCATCTTAGGTCACTGATCTGTGGGGCCAGGAGAAGGAAGCCAGGTCAAGCCACACAGCGAGAGGTGGAGTACCAGACTGCAGCACAGCATAGATGACCTTTAGTCAAGCCCCTCGGAGCACAGGATGCTGCAAGGAGGCCCTTCCACCCTATGCCAAATCATAAGGTTTTCTTCCTCACTTTGCATGACTCCATGCTCCGGATGACCTACCAGCCAGCTGCATGGACACAGACTAGTCAGCAGCACCTGATACTGAGTAACTGAAAGGTTGGAGGCTACACTGCTGAAAGCATTTGGAGACTGGCCATGGCTGCTGGCCAAGGCTTTCACAAGGCTGCAGTGGGCGACAGAGAGGCACATGTGGTCAGAAGGGTCAGACTGAGGAGCAGCAGTCTGGCACACTGGTATAATGGGATTAAGACCTACTTATTATTCCTAACCATGAGCTGGGTGAACTGATATGGGGGAGTGTAGGGGTGACTCTCAGTATAAGGAAATAGAGCTGCTGTGACAGACATTTTCTGAGAAAATGCATTATTTTTGTACCTTTAAGGCAATAATGGAATAAAGGCAGATCGATGGCTTCTCTAAACCCTGTAAATAATTATTCAAAAGAAGTCTGTGACAATTTCATGCTTTTAGCCTTTAAAGCAATAAAGTTTTCCTTTCATATGGCAGTTTTTCCATTACCATTGTTACTTAAAGTTTTTAGAAAACACATTTTGTCTGAAGTTACATTTAGCATACACTATGTTATCTTGACTGTAATGCAAAACTGCTAACTTGCTTCTAAAAGCTACAACATATTACCTGGAATACATTTTGAATTACTGTAGTCAAATTTCTTTCTTTTTCGAAGTTTTTACGTAACTCTGCCAGCACTTCCCCTGCTTCCATACGTGCTTGTTCCTCCTTTTCTTTTTTCATCATGGTATGAATTTGCAGCAGTTTCCGTTCTCCAGCTTTTTTCAGTGCTGTTCCATTATTAGGAAAATGAAGTGTTAAGAAGCAGTTAGGTGAGCAGTAGAGCTAAAGATATGCTTTTTTCCTCACAGACATCTAAGGCACTCCCACTGCAATAACCCTAACTTCACACTCCATCCCTTCCCTCCAATATACCTCAAGATATTCCTTTTACCAAGAGGCAACCTGTGCTGTGGCTACCTGGTATCAAAGTACATCAGTTAGCTTCCTGGCTGCTAGTAAAACAGAAAGTACTTTGTATGCTGTCTGCACTTCCATCAGACATTGACCATTTCTTGAATATCTGTCCTACATCTGTCTTCGGTTGCCACAACTTTTATAGTCAGAGGTGGTTAAGATCCTTTCCCATTTTCCAGATTTGATTGAAATCAGATGTCAAAGTCATACGAGGAACATATGGAAAACACAAGTGAATATTACTAGTTTTTTGTAGGAAAACAGGCTAAAAATTAGACTGAACAGAACCATTTAGGGACAGTTCATACATAGAAAGAAAGCTGACACAACATTCCTTCCCCTATTTCCAAAAGTATTAGGGATGTTAATTTTTCCTGTGAAGACAGATATTTATGTTTGTTCATTGCTGTCAACATATACACCACCTCCTATGCATGAAACAAACAATAGTTGTTAGAACTGTTGGTAAACATGGTCATATGATAATAGGAGCATTCAAAAATGTATTTACCTTAAGTTCTGAAGATTGACTTCACATTTAAATCTGACCCACTAACAAGCCTACTGAATACCACCATATATACTACTACAAGAATTCTTTGTAAGTAAATTGCCTTCCCTATTCTGCAACCATTTCATAAAGGTGCAGACTGACAAAAAAATCTTTTAAGTGCTGTAGGACTGATTTAAATTACTAAATGCTATGTAATTTTCTGGGCAGCTTACAGTAAATACTAAAACCACATTCTTTTTTGAGTATCTTCTTGTATCTCTCATTCTAATGTGTTGGTCTCATGCTCAAGAAGACAACACACCAGCTCATTTTTACAGTACCTCCTACTCTTTTCAGAATTTTTATAACTATGAGAGTTTTGCCATTACTTCAGATGTAAATTAATATTGCTACCAGAAGAACTTTAAAATGTGAACTGTACATTCAAATATAAAACACAAGTCAACAGAGCCAACACACTTACAGAATCTTTTCTTTCTAATGTCCATCAATTCCTGTTCCTTCTCACGTGTTTGCTGAAAAAAAAAGTTATTTCTTACACTCTTGGCTCCAAAAAATATTGAAAGATGCCAGTTTAATTCCCAAAAGCTGTTATGGACAGCTCTAGAAGCAGACTTTCTTACATACTCACTTTAAGTAATCACTTCAGTAATTTTAACACCAGTAAAAACTGTGCCCTTTAGGCCACATACTTGCTTCAAATGACTTGTGCAATCCTGTTACTTTCCAATTGCACTTCTGCCCATGTTGAGGTTGGTAGGCCCGCACAACTGCAGCAGAAGCTACAAGAGCCACTTACCTGCTGACATTCAACTATTTCCTTGCTGACCATTACTATGTGTTTGAAAGTTTCCATGATCAGTCTAAGGAAGGAAACACAGTCACACACTTTAAGACCACTAATATAAGCCAACAGCATAACAGTTTTAATAAAGGTTATTTGCATTAACCTAAAAATTCACATTTCCCCTAACACCAAAATAAAGCATATTTTTTACCACCTGTACCCTTTTATTTTTTTTTACAGTTATTACACTAAGTTATTGTTGTAGGGGCCAAATAGCCTCCTCTCTCTCAACCTGAGTTTCCCTACTATTTCTGTTAAGTCCGTCTGACATTTCAAATAATATAGCTTGAAAGGCATCAAAGAAGCCTAGCCACCTGAGAATGGCTAGCAATTGGAGCTCCTGAATATGGCGTGTGGCAGGACCATCATGGAGATGCAATGTTTTCAGCTGTATTTCTGACAGAAATTAGGTTTCTCATATTACACTTCATATGTGTGCACCCATTCACATTGGGCAGGAAATTGAAAGCTAATTTCAACTTTTTAATTTTGAAACATTTTTGAAACTTCTAGTTCTCTTTCAAAGACATTAAGCTGTTACATGATTAATTAATGAAGGCAGCCAAGCAGAGGCAAGGCTTTGTTACAAACCTGCAATATGTGCTCAGCTGTTGTATGTGCAGGTGACTCATGCATTAAAGAAAAAACTGCTAACTACAAACAGCTCTCACCAGTGAATAAAAAATTATGATCTCTGTAATCAAAGGCTGGTTAATTCAGAGCCCAAATGTAAATCCACGATAGGTATAAAAGGTGTCATCATGCTGATCCTAGCCAGAAGGCAAACTGTTTATCATTCAGTCAAAACTAGAAGAAGGAAGCTTGCTTTTAAAAAAGGTGCAATGAAGTAATGTAGAAATGTGTCACACTGAACCGTGTAAAGTCCATTCCTTTCTAGCCATCCTTTCCCCAAGAACACCTTACCGTGAGTCATTATCATTTTGCTTCACTTTGTTCATCAGGGCAGCCGCAAATTGGAGCCTGCATAGTGTAGGGAAGAAACATGTAACTGATGAGAGCTGATAAGAAATGGAGAAGCAGATCTAGATAAATAACAGAAATAGAACCTTGGAAATACCTCTTATGTCCACTTTCACACTGGAATTATATATATAAAATATTCAGTACCTTTTAAATATCACTTTTCTTAAAAAATGGGGTTTAACTCTCAGGAGAAGAAAGGTGTGTAAATGATTATCTGTGAGAGTGACAACTCCTTTCTCTCTTGCCAAACATACTCGGACACCATTAATCCCAGAATCTGTAGAAGGGAAGCTGGGCAAAGGTGGGAATTCAAATGGACGGCCATGTAACATGGGAGACACAACACACCTATAAATATCTGCATATTTTCATAGGCATTTGTAAAATACTGCCAAGAAATGTTTACTGTTTCATACAATCAGACTTTCACAGTTTTGCAGGAACCTTTGGGTTTACACATTTCAACTTGTAATTTTTCTTCTTTTGTTCTCTACGGTATCTCCATCTGCATTTCTACAGGTTCAATGGTACTAAAATCTCTCATGTTTGTAACACATACCATATCACTTTGAAATCCTGTGTTAAGCAGAATTATGTATATGTGTATGTATGCATGCTCACAAACAAACAGAAAATCTACAAATAAACAGGAAGAAAATTCTACCTTTGCAAGGCTAAGGTCTTGTTCTGGAAAGAGGTTTTTGATTCCTCTATTTTGTTTTCCAAATCTTTTATAGCCCTGAAGGAAAAAACCAAAACAAAATAAAACCCAAACAGCATGAAGATGACAAACAATTTACATTTTAAACTCATTTTCTATGTGTCTAAAGTAAGACTTTTCCCTGTAAACCACAAATTATTAAGGCCAGGAATATTTTCGCATGTGGAACTCTGTTGGTGAATTCTAGTCATAACAAAAAGGACTGCAAATTTAGAAGCCTTATCAGATACAGAACTACATTAGGGCACTGAGTAAAATATTTCTTGCCCATATCTTCTCTTTTTTTTTTTTTTCACCAGTCTCCTGCAAGGTACTTGTCATTAATACAGTGATTTTGTAAGAAGGAGGAACTTGAAGAGAACATCAAAATTCAGTTCTCAGCCTGTCTCCTCTTTATTTTAAAATACATCAAAAGTTTGAAGTTAGTGAGTGACCTACTTCCTGATAAACCTTTCTTCATTGATGTGATCTAGGCGACTTTCTTGACCTGCAAAGAAAGAATGTCACCAAAGAAAGCACAACAGACCTTTCAACACAACCTATAGGACATAGATGATAAACAGTTTGATGGCTTTACTAACAAGGTATTTCTTACTCTTACCTCCACACCTTATCTCTTCCACTGTTAGTAAGACTACACTATCAATCAGCTGTATCAGAGAAACAGGCTTTAAAATATTCCCATTTAGCACTTTTTAGACACACCAGAGCTGACTCAACAGCATTGCTCTACATATGCAGCTGGCTGGTTCATTGGGAACAAGAAGAAACACCTTAAATCAGTATTGCTGCCAAACACTTTGGCAGACTTTTGGCAAGACTTCAGATACAGTGATCTGATTTCTGAAAACTGCCATCACGTGTCTGAGCATTAGAGGTGTCTAAAGTGAAAACCCAAGAGGGGAAAAGGCAGCGGGCAATAATCACATGGCAGTTTTGTAAGCATTCAAACACGACTCCAAGAGCTGTCTAGAAAATGCAGTAAGATGCTCAGCCAAGAAAAATTTGTGGTTTTTAACGAACAAAGAAAGAACTTCAGTATTATAATGAGCACTTTTAATAAATAGTTTAAAAAAATATACGTTAGCCATGTCACTTTCTTAATTGCTGTCGCATCACGTCAAGAGGAAGCAGAGGAGGGTGGGGGGGGGAGGGGGTTAGGGTAGGGTTAAGCTTACCGGCATGAACTGCGGTGACGAACTCCATGAGCTGCTGCTTCAGCTGGTTCCTCAGGCTGGAGCAGAAGCAAAGCGACCAAGTCAGGCCCCGCGCCGCGGCCCCGGGGAGCCGGGCGAGGCAGGCCCCGCCGCACACACCGGCTCCCGCGCCCACCCCGACTGCTCGGAGCTGCCGCCGCGGCTCCGCGCCCCTCTGCCCCAGAAACCCAGCACTGACCAGAGCAGCGTAGGGATGTCCACCTCGGCTACCACATGGGCACCGGAACCGGCTCTGGGCTCTGCCCCAGCCTCCAGCCCTGCTTTGCCCCCAGCCCCGGCCTCCGGCCTTGCGTCGGCCACCGCTTGCTCCCGGTCCCCGGCTTCCGCCCAGGCCTTGGCCTGGGCCGCCACCGGTGACTCCGGCTGCAGTATCTCCATGGCCGCGTTTTCAAACGGCCCGCGCCCGCCCATCGGCAGCGCAGCCGGCGATTGCTTCTGCCTGGTGGAGCAGGGCTCGCTGGCAGCCCACGCTGCTTCCGGCCAATCCTGGGCCGCGTCTCCCTTATCGGCCTTTCGGCGCTCGGCCACCCGCGAGAGGCCGGGGCCGGCTCCGAGAGAGGCGGTAATTGAGTTGCTGCCTGAGGCGGGGGAGTATTTGTAGAAATTGTTATAAGTTATTGTAACAAAGAAAAAAAAGAATGGGTAGAGTGGTAGGCAAAGACGAATGATCACTTCTAAGTGAAGGTAGATACAGATCTCCGACCAGTGTTCTAGAGGCAGTTATTAACAAACCTGTACCACAACAACAAAAAAAAAGACTAATAGAGTGCACCTGTAATTTGACTAATCTGGCAGATACCACCTCTGCCAGAGCACTAGCTGTGGGACTATCACCACACAGAACACCGATAAAATGCATAACCATTTATTAAAAGACTGAAACACACAAGTAAGGTACAGAATACACACAGTGACAGAAAATAGTAACGTTGGCTTTGAGTTCACAGAGAAACTACATCTTTCTAAGCAGAGGTTTGGCCAGATCCCATATAATACAAGAGTTGAGCTGTTCAATGGAGCTTATGTTGGAATTTCTTCTGACGTGGTATTTGTTCTTGATTGTCTGCAGAGAGATAAATTTGATTAGGTTTGCTCTGTTGATAAAGTTACACTATTCCAGCTCACCCAAGGCTTGGTGGTCAAGCCATGCCCACCCAAGCACACAAGACCAGTTCATGGCTGGCTCCTGCCACTTTCGCAAGATAAAGATCTGTAGCTGAAATGAGCAGCTCTAATCCAAGTCTGA
The DNA here is from genome assembly GCF_963921805.1 of Phalacrocorax carbo. Taxonomy (NCBI): domain Eukaryota; kingdom Metazoa; phylum Chordata; class Aves; order Suliformes; family Phalacrocoracidae; genus Phalacrocorax; species Phalacrocorax carbo. The sequence goes on along the minus strand of NC_087548.1, from coordinate 26,576,049 downwards.
CAGCAGTGGCTGTGCCACTTCAGCCAGGTTCAGAGAACCACATATTGATACTAACCACACATACTCACCACCTGCACTGTGTGATTCTTACCAAATGCTTTGTAATGCCCTCATTCACAAAAATTATGTTCTTCGCCAGGTGCTGCATAACTGGGAGAAGGTCACTCTCCGTGTAAGAGATGGAGTGCTGCACAGTTAGTTCCTGAAAGGGAAGGGAAGTAATTAGAGAAGCCTACTAGCGCAATTTCCAGTAGGCTGGGTTCTTTGTCTCCTGTTGGTCTTGGGCAATTGCAGTGTCCTGTCTCACAGGGGTCAGATAACAGTTACAGCCCTACTTCTGTCCTAGTGTAATGGGCCATGGGGAGACAAGAAAATACTAAGGTAGCACACAAGGGAAGCTGAAGGTGTACACTTGGTCCGGAGTGGCCTTTTAAGCCGGTGTACAGGAACACTGAGTCCCGAACTAAGGGGTGGTCTGACAAGCATGACTTACCCATGCACATCCGTCGAGGAGTTTCATAGCCAAACAGAAAGCAGCCGCAGCAATCTTTGATGGAGGGAAGTGAACCATTTCATAGTCAATAATGGACAACTCCATCAGATACTTGGCCAAAACGTGGTGTTCAAAGTCCACCTGCAGTATCAGAGTTGAGTATTGGCTATATTCAAGGCAAGAGCATCCTGTCAAGCCTTTGTTTAGTCAAGCAGGAAGAAATACTTCCTTAGTGAACATTTTCAGAGCTATAGGCTTGAAATTCAAGTGGCTTAATCACAAGAGCAGTTCTGAGGTGTATTAGGCAGCTCATAGTCTAGGATCACTCCTTTTAGTGGCAGTCTAGCGCCACCTGCAGTACCAGACAGACATTTTAACTCTGGGTTTTGGGTGGGTTAGGCTAACACGACTGAAAGCAGACAAACAAGACCCATTTCTACATGGGAGATAGGTCTCAACCAGGCTCAGTTGCTAAACTGTTGCAGTACTCAAAAGTTCTGAACCATTTTAACAAGCTGCCACAGTCACGTATTGCATTGTCAGGATGCTGCTTACAGTAACACCCATTCTCAACATTACCTTAGCAACCCTTGAAGTTCTCCTTAGGAAGTGCAGAGGGAGAGGGCGACCCAGAGCAAAGTTCAGTGCTTGCAGGATCTTCACCTCCATCTGGCAGATCTGGAGCGTTGTGTAAGTATTATCAGTCACATAGGCAAAGTCTCCAATATGTGGGGGATATATCTCTTCATATTTGCTGGCAATGAACATAGCTGTGACACCAACGAGCTGCAGCATCCTCTTGGAAATAATGTTGTCCTGTATTCAAAAGCAGTAGAGATTTTATCTAAATTACTTGGCTCAGAACACAGCTTTTCAAGGTAGCCCAGGTAAGGCTTGTTTTAAAGCAGGATGGTCATACTGGCACATACAGAATAACTGTGTATCATCTGTTACCTCTGTTGGCACCTGCTGGGGTATTAGAAAGCTTTGAGATCAAATCAGGGAGAGGAGCAAGCAGTTTCGATATATCAAGTCACTGTTCATAGTTGAGAGGGTTATGTGGTACATTCAATTCAACACCAAATGCCCTTTGTTGGTCAACCATATTTTGTTCAGGGTAACACGTATAACCATGTATGGTGTTACTGATCAGTGGTCTTTGTGCTTTATCTTAGGGGAAAAGCACTGACTGACACTGGACGAGATGCACTCACCTGCAGGAAGCGATCAATGATACCAACTGACATGAACAAGGTCTCTGCATGGAGTTTGAATTTAATCTGTACTTGCACAAGCCAGTCTATTAATATAGCGCGCATGTTCCCAGTGATTTCCTGGCCGGCCAGGTATTCAGCTCTGACAGGTTGACTTTTCTGCGTGGAGGAAATAGGGTTAATATATCTAGTTGCTTAGCTGAAGCATTTGCAATCCCTAGCCTCTGTTGCATCTTAAGGCTTATCGAGTTCAGTGCAAGCATAGCACATATGTATGTGTAAGGCCACAGGGCACAAGGTTTACTTGTTTACTAGACATGGGCTAGGAGTATGGTACTAGTACTACTGGTTGATAGGTGCTGGTTGCTAGACCCGTCTGTTATCAGTCAGTTTACTCTTGTATTTTAAGTTGAGGGATCACTTTTTAGCGCCTCAGGAAAACCCGTAAGTGAAAGTGAATACCAGCTCCAAGCCACAGCTATAATGGCAGGTTCAGCTCTAAGTGTCAGCAAGCCACCCCTCGCGGTTCTGACCTACTCCTACCAACCTCAAGCTCTTGCAGGTACTGGTAGATGTCCTTCACATAGTCATTGCAGAGTTTTGGATCCTCATCATCTCTCTCATCTGTGTTTTCCACTTCAAGCATGACATCAGAAAAAGCTTTACACAACACGGTCTCTAATGGGGCATATCCACGTATCTCCACGGAGGCTGGAGATTGAGGCTCCAACTACAAGGAAATTTGGGATCAGCGCGGGCCCAGTAAAGGCTCCCGTGGGGCAAGCTGCACGCAGCAACCCCGCAGGGCAGGGCTGGGCTCGGCAGAGGGGGGTGGGGGGTGGGGGCGGGCGGGAGTACACGGCCCCAAGCAGGGCTCGGGCGGTACCTGGTAGCGCATCGGGTCTGCCTTCGACCCGGCTCTGGCAGCACCCTTCAGCTTCCTCCCGGCATCCGTCTTCTGGGTGGCAGCGGGCCGGGTGCCCGTCTCCGGCCCGCGGCTCACCTGCATCGCCGCCTTGGTGGTGGCCCGAGTCTTCGGCTCAGCCACGCAGTTGCCGATGTCTCCCAGGGCGGTGCGGGACAGCGTCTTGCAGCTGGCCGCCTGCGCCTCGCGCTTAGCGGTGGGTAGCGCGCTGCCCCTCGCCGCGGCATCGTCCGTCTTGCGGGTGTACTGCGGGGAGCACGGTCAGCGGCGCCCGGGCGGGGGGGGGCACCGGGCCCGGGCGCCGCACCCCGCGAGCGGGAGCGGGGGCGGGGGAAATTCGGAGGTGAAGCCATACAAACCGGGGCGCTGGGAGAAAGGGAACCGGGGGAGGGCTGCAGGTACCCCCGCCTCCCCGGCCCGAAACCAGTGGGCTGGAGAAGAGAAGCCCATGGTAGGTTTTGCACGGCTACACACCGCCGGAGCTGGAGGGTTTTAGATGCGGACCCGGGGGGGGGTTGAACGGCTGCCCACCCCTACCAAAGCCCGGAGAATTTGAGGGAAGGTGGGCAGAACCGAAGAAGTGCCCCAGGAAAAGGAGAAGCGCTCACACGTACACTGCCACCCTTCCCACCAAGGACAAACTGGGGTGAGTGGGAGAACTCGGGAGGGCTGCCCTGCTGCACCGCACTCTGCCCGCCGAGCCGGAGGGCTCCTGGGCAGGGAAGGAGGGAGCAGGACGCGGCAGGGTCGCACGGCCGCCCACAGGCCGCCCAGGTTGGGGTGAGGAAATAGCCCCCGACCTGCGGCGTGACACCCCTACCCTACCCCGTCCGCGCCTGGCCGGGCTTCGCTCCCCGTACGTACCCGAGTGACCCTGGATGCCATGTCAGAACAGCTGGAGAGGCTGAGCCAAGTGAGGGACTTCGGCCCGGCCGCCGCCAATTTAAACCTCTGAGCCGCCGCCGCTCATTGGCTGCCCAGGTGCCTCCCTATTGGCTGTCGGCGGTCCCGGTGCGTTCCCGTGGCGACCGTGGTGGGGCGGGACCCATGCGTGTGCGCTCCGCGGCCGGTTCGGCCCCTCCCCCTCCCCCCCCCGCCGCGGGGGGGCCCGGGCCAGCGGCAGCCCCCAGGCCCGCCGCCGCGCCGCTCCCGGGGGGCGCGGGGGTCCGACGGGCGCGGCGGTGGCGATCTGCCGCTACGGGCGGAACCCCCGGAAGACACCCCGGGACCCCGTACCCACGCTGCCCGCCCCACACCGCTCCCAGGGCGCTCCCCGCGGACCCGCCGCTTCTTAATACGCTTCCCCGCTTCCGACCAAATTCGCTTTTTAACCAGAAAAGTCAAGACGCACTACGAAAAAGTTTCTGAAAAACACATTTATTTTTCCGTTATCATATACACGCATATTGCTTGCTGTTGGATGCAAAATACATAGCGGCAGTTTGTTTGAAAACTTTGTTTCACCTTTGAAAGTGTTTTGTTGCAACTGCCTGCATACAAATCAGATGGCTAGACTAAAAACTCCCCCACCGTGGTGTTCATGAACATATAAATCAACATATAAATCACTGTACCTGTGATTTGAAAAACACTGAAAAAAATTTGAAAAACGGTCCTAACAGATCCTGTCGGGGCGTGTGTAAGGCTGAACCCTTCTTTGGAGGATTATTGCCAGATACAAGCTCTTGTTAAATGTTTATTCCCATCATCTTCCTGTCGCGGTAGCAAGGGAAAACACTGTGCACGTGTGTTGGGTAACACACAAAAAGCTGCCAAATGCCTGTTAAGATGGAGGTTCTTCCCCATCATTGAAGTATCCAGGAATGAGCTGATCCTCGCTACCACCATCATCTAATGTGGTCCCAGCCACCTTAATTTGTTTCAGGTCCTGTTGCTAGCCGCTGAAGTAGGAAATTAGCATTCACTCAGAGTTACAGCAAGCACAAAGGCTCTTCACTTATCTTAAGCTAACGATTTAAAAAGAAAGCATCACCCCTCTTTTCATCCATCTATCACGATGGGACTAATGCTCGCTTTGGTGAAACACTGACAGCTCCAGTAGAATCACCTCAAAGATGAGCGGCACATGTAAATATTAACTGAAGCTTTTTGTCTGAAAATCGTTTACAAAACCAAAAGATCACCCTCTTTATAAGCTGAGTGTACTTGTAGCACTGTTAGTCAACCGACCTGAGGCTTCTGGAGGAGGCAAGGTGAGAAAAAACACTGCCAAAGGCATAAATTGGAAGAAAACAGGATCGAGCTTTGAGAACTTGGCTAGTTCTGCAGTGCTATCCCAAGAAATGAGGGACCGACATTTGTGTAGTCAATCTTCATTGCTCTATGTGAAAGCAGTGCAACTTTTAGAGACTTTCTGACCACAGTTTTTCAAGTCAGTCCTATACTGCAAACAGGGTGTTTTATCACAGCTGCAGATAGCATTTTATCAAAGCACCGGAGGAAGAGAATGGAATGCAAACTTGTTTAACAGTTACAAAAGAAACTATGCTGTTTTCTATAAACAGTCTCACCACAAGAGAAGCAGAACTGCTCAAGGACATTTCAGACTGCATTGCTGGTGAACCTGGTCTGATCATACAATTCCTACCCACTCTATCCTCAAACTCCACTAACATCAAGTCCGTTCTTTATAATGAGACCTGGGTGCTGATCCTAAATGCCAGAACAAGGAAACAGTATGACAAGGTAAGACTGCCATGATACATGGGATGATGAAAGACTCACTCATTCTTGCTAACCACTGAATCGATTTGCTGGATTCCAAGGAAAATATTTAAGGGCTTCAAACAAGAAAAGGGGGCACAGGAAGACTGTAAGCAGATGTAAGGATAACAAACTCTGAAGTAGTATGTTATTACCCTGTTCACAGGTTTTCAGTGAAGACAGAGATTTGTTTTCTTCACAGTATTAAGACCCCAACACCCATAAGTCTTTCTTAAAAACACTCTCTCCCTTTCCAGTCAAAAAGTCTCAATTTACAGTATGTTACAGCGACTTGCCAAGTCCCAGACTACTGGCACAGTTTGGCATTCTAAGCCTGGACTGCTTCCTTGGGCAATACACAGAGGTACAGCTGGCTACGGTACACCTGCAGCTGTGTCACGGTGTTATGAGCAACATCAAATAAATGACAGAATAAAATATCTTGAAGAGGTGAAGTTAAGCTGAGTGTTAGGATGCTCACTGATTAATTACTTTAAGCTTCAAACTATGGCATTTGCAGTTATTCATACAAAAAGTACAATTACTTTAGAGAGTGTTTTTTTGATTCTGAGTCTTCCCAGGAAACAGAAAACTGTCTGCAATTTCTTCCCCTCCTAATTTCTTACTGTTAACCTGTAGATTTCTCTCCCTAAAAAAATAATTTGATATAAATTTAAAATGGTGACATCTATTTGCTCTGATGCATTAAGTTTAGAAATCAGATTTGTATGCCAAGCCATAATATAAAAACTTTGAACTTCTATGATCTATCAAAGTGTACAAAAACCATGACTTCATGTTTTTTTTTCTCCCCATAATAAACGTGTAATTTTTTTTCAAAGAGTCTTCAAGCTATGATTGAAAGAAAGAAAAATATTTTTCAGTTGATCATGTTTGCATTTCAATATAAACTATTTCCATTTCCCACTGCTAACATGAAATTGTAATCATAATGTTCCATACTTAAGAGAAATTATGGAATATATCCGTGCTCATCCACAAGTTTCAAGACTTCTGTTTAATAAACACCAAGTACAGTATTTAAGATGTCCATTATTTTCACATATACAGCAAATGTTCACATCCATCTTATTTCCTTTATAAAAGCATCTTGATTCAATTTTAATAAAGATAGTATGCTTAAAAAAAATTCAAATATATAGTACATTTGTTTCTGTACATGTATGTGCAATATCTCCTGACAAAAGGTAATATGAATATGGAATCCTACAGCTTCACCATTTTCACCTCCTTTGGCAAACACAATTTTGTATCACATGATGTAAGTACCATCTTTGTAGTATTTCATGGATTCCAGTTGCTGGGTCATTGCAAGGACATCCTGAAATCCTGTACTGAGTCCGGACATGTGTTGAAAATAAGCTTCCTTCTCCACTTGGACAGTTAGGTTGTTTACACCAGCATCCTTCAGAATTGCTGTAACCTGAATAGAACAGTATGGTTCACATTTAGTGTTACACCTTATATGCATCTCACAGTAGCCTGCAATATTCTGGCTCTGAAATACTCTAGATTAAAAAACCAGCATAATTGATTTCCAGAAATCAATTTTCTGGAAAGCGAAGACTAGCTTCAGAGGGTACAGCTTTGCAACTTCTGCATAATGGGTAATTCTCAGTGTCTTATATAAGGAAATCAGTATCTTTTTAAGAAAAAAAGAAAAACCCGTGGCAGATAGACACTGGTAAGTCAATTATAAACCCAAAATGAGCATCCAGATATCTCTGCTGCTTACTGCCTGTTTTGCAGCATGAAATCCACCTCCTCCTTTTGTCAGAGCAGATGTAGTGCCACTATCAACTGTGAGAAAAAAACCCAGACTTTTTTGTTGCTGTTGTTTTGGCAGATGTTTTAGCAAAGCAACTTATGACTGAAAAGGTGCTATAGAGTAGGAAATGAAGACATTAGGATCTAAAAACCTTGCATCTTACCTGCTGTACAATTCTCTGTTCCATCACATCCGATACTGCTTGCACATGTATTGTACCTGCCACAACACTTGCAGAGTGACACCAAAAATGAGGATCTCTGTAGGATATGACTCCTTCTATTTTCTGAATCTGTAAAGAAATTACATTAGCAATGATTAATTTAAGAACACATTTTAAACTTATGTATGTACATTGATATTGGTGGCAAAAATTTCACAGGAAAAAGAAGCTGTAGAGTAAAGCAGCTTTCCAGCTAAGCTGTATACAGAAATACATAGTACTGAAAGATCACCTTGCTAATACTGTCAAAGACCAGAAGCTAGAAGCCAAACTAAATGGAAAACCCAGCAGAGTACAATGCTAAATAGAACAAGAAAAAAAATGATTTAGTGTACAGATCACAGTAACACTGATGGACAGACCAAACAAGAAATCTGGCTAGGCAGGTAACCATTTCCAGGGCATCTGCTACTTCACTAGCCAGAGTAAGCAGCTATTTAGTTACCATAGCTGGGCTGAATTCAGACACAGAATATTTTCCCATAGTTTATCATGTTTTGTTATCCGTCCTTGGACTGCACCTGGCTGGGGCGGATTGAAGTTTTTTCACAACAGCCAATACGGTGCCCTGTTTTGCATTTGTGCCTGAAACAGTTTTGATAACACAGCATTGTTTTGGTTGCTGCTGAACCGTGCTTGGGCACTGTCAAGGTTTTCTCTTTCCTACTCTGCCCCAGTCCCAGCAAGGAGGCTGGGGGTGGGCAAGAAGCTGGGAGGGAACACAGCTCACCCAAGTTGGCCAGAGGGATGTTGCATGCCATATAACATCATAGACAGCAATGAAAAAACTAGGTAGAGGAAGTAGGGGGTCTTCTGGCTTCCAAGGCAGCTGTTGCTTAGACACTGTCTGGGTATCGGTCTGCTTGTGGAACGTGGTACGCTGCTTGTTTTTTCCCCTCTCCCTCCTTTGCTTGTTAAACTGCCTTTACACTGCTCCCAGATCCTGCTTTTGCTTGTCCTGTTCTCTCCTCTGTCCCACCAGCAGTGGTGGTGGTAAAGGGAGAATGAAAAAGTGGCTGCCTGCTGGCTGGGGTCAACCTATGCTTCCTAGCATATTGTTTTACTATAATGTATTTTTAAAAATGCTTTTCCTATTATCTTTTGATTAATTGCTCTTTTAACTGTTTTCAGAAAGGACGTTGTTCTTCCTCAGTCTCCCAGAATTGCTTTCTGTCTTCCCTCATCAAAAAGTGAAACCCCACTCTGCACCTCGCTTTCCTTTCATTACATAAGTCTCTCCCAGCCAATTTCCATTTATTCTTTTCTTTCTCATGCAGACAAGAACAGATCTCCCCCACTCAAATAACTGACAGTACACCATCAGGAATAGTCTTCTTTGCTGCCTCTGTTTGATGGTATACTCAAAGAACATGTAGCTAGTTCTTTGACAGAGGGCAGTTCACCACACTGAGGTGTGCACTACAATTCTGGGCAGGAACTTCAAATGAGCCAATACTGTAGAGTAAGTACAGCCTTGAAGTAAATACTGTACTGCAGCCCTTCATGAGATGGACACGTAAGAAAACCTGCAATTACCGGCTCAAGATACAATCTTGCAGCCTGAACTGTACACACCAAGTTTAAAAAGACTGCAAGCTTTTGGCAATGGCAACATTACCTTCTTAGTTCCAAGTACCTTTCCCAGAGTATTACTATACTTGTCTGAAATCATGAGCTACCATAAAAGTAAAAAATTGCATGTTTTTTAGTTGCAAAACAACTTTAATCAGTAGGACTCCTAATCCTGTCACGTCTGCAAAACAGATTTAAAACAACTTCAGAATGAAGTTGTCTAAGACAACAGAAGCTGTCAGACTGAACTACTTGTGTTTAACAGTTATCAAAAACAGTTATAGCTGTGTATGTTTGTATATGAAAACATTTGGAATTGTAGTTCTGACCTTTTCTAAAGCAGCATGCAGGTCCTTCTCCTGTTCCGGGGGTATCCTCAATAAAAGCACTTGACAGGCATCTTTCAATAGTGGGATAACACTAAGAAAAATCAATGTAGCAATAAAGAGAGAGCAGAGCGGATCAGCTATGAGCCATCCGAATTGCTGAATAAATATTGTGGATACGATAACACCAACACTGCCAAGAGTGTCTGCTAACACATGCAGAAACACACCTGAAAATAAAATAAACTGAGTGATTAAGTTGAACAGTTCTGTTTAAAATGTACGTCTATGTTCAATAGCAGAATCACAGTAGGGTTTATTAAATATAACAAACACCACCCAAGCTAAATAGAGGCAACTATCTGCCTAACTGGGTGCAAAATTAAATTAAACATTTAGCTTTTCTAATGTTTAATTAGAAATTAATGTAAAAAAAAATCTTTAGAGTGCAATGATCTAGGCAGGCATTCGCAGATTAAACCAAACATGCAGTAGTCTTTAAATTGTTAGTGGGATTTGTACTATATAGCATAACCATTTAACTCCGCATAGAGGAGACTCACTGATCCTTAACAGAGGATAAAATATCAATATAAATGCCTTGGCCTGCTAATGCAGACAGATTTTACTGTACCGTTTGGTTTTTGTATGCCAACTCTGTTCCTATTTTATAAGAAGATCTATCTGCTACTGCTAGGAGTAATCCTTTATACTGATTTAATGGTGGGTAGCATTCTCAGCACACACTCAAAAGGCACAGAAAAATTGTCTCCAATCGTTTGTAAGATTACTGCTAGTTAAGTGTCATGATTTGAAAGAATACTGAAATAGTTAAGAGTATGGGCGGTCTTCACAAAAATGCCAGTCAACAGAATAGTCAATTGAACTAGGACCTAAAATAACCAATGAAATATGAGACTAGCTAAAGAGCTTATACTGACAAGCTATGCTGAAATTGTGTATGTCCTACCCTTCTCGGTTAGCTTCTGATTTTAGATTTGAAAATAAAGTTTCATCTTTACCACCCTATCTTCTGAATCACAAATAGAAACATATTCTAGACTGCTGGTCTGCATTTGTTCTTCTGCTTCTTATCCCCTCCCCTTGTGTTTTTACAAACAGCTATCACAGTACACCTAGAAACATGGTAATACCTTTATAGATAGAGATGGATCCTAGAACTATGAACATTCAATAAGGTTTACAATGACTGTTTATTAATGTTAATGAAGCCTGTGGATTAATGCTTTGTATTGGTCCTTAGGTATTACCCATATCTAAGAAAGCCATGCAAAGAAACATTTCAAATATGTTTTTTCAAGTTAAACTCACTAATGAAGAAACAGAGAAATTCACATATACTATATTAAATGGCTGTCAGATCACCTCTGGAGATTTTAAGAATGATGCATTGTATGGGGTATGATTCTGAAAATCTTCAAAGTCTGCTGGAAATCACATACGTTGTTTATGATTCAACAGTCTGTACTTGCCTCTCATGTTGGTGTTCATGCTCCCTCCAGAAACCCCATGGGAATGTCCATGGCTGTGCCCATGGTCACTGTGGGAGTGGCCATGCCCGTGCCCGTGGCTGTGGCCGTGGTGAGAATGGCTGTGATCGTGTGAGTGACAACCTCCCCGAGAAGCCCCATGGGAGTGCGCGTGGCTGAAGGCACAGATACCAACAAGGTTTACGATCAGGCCTCCAACAGAGACTGGCTGTGAGAGGGAGAGAAGTCTTTAACGTCACTGCATCTTCCCAGGTGTTCAAGTTTATTTTCTAGAACATGGCAATCAGAAACATTGTGAACTAATAAAGGAAAACTCTGGAAGCATTAACATCAACAGAAGGATTATTCCAATGTAGATTCCTCATCATATTCCTTTCAGTATAGAAGCTGGTTTCAACGGAATTTTCTTCCCCTCTCAAAAAAATCAAATTCTTCCCAACCTTCCCAAAAGCGCCACGCAATAACCACTACCAAAATGCAAAACCTAGCATCCACAGATCAGGATAAGATAGCAAATTTAGTGTTAAGAAGGGGTGATAGATTTGATTTACTTTTAAAAAGACAAAACGTGGTTTGAATAAGAGCTTTTCTTCACTGGCAAAAAAAAGTATGCTGTATCTAGGACATGGACAGTCCTCTAAAATCGTACTTAACTGAAGACAGCAACTACCCCTTTATCGGTTCAGTTCTGCTTTTTATCTGTCTGCCTACTTTTCTACTCCTCTCTCGAAAAACTAGCCAAGTGTAAGTAATTCCAGATAATAAAGGAGTTAAGCAAGTCCTTGGGTTATTCAGACCTTTCCTTGGCTATGCAGACTGTGCTCATGTAGAGGGGGTAACCACTCCCACCCCCATGAAACAAAGTCAGTAGTGAAAATGGAGCAAATAATGAAGATTACAAAGAAAAAAAAATCAGGCCTTGATTCAAGCAATGCACATTTCTGATTGTGCCTAACATAAAAATCCTCTTTGTTACTGAAGACAGCATGAGAGCATGAATTCATGTGTGTGTGAGAGAGAAAATAACGGAAGCTGGAAATGTGATAAATGAAGGTTTGGATTTGCTGAATTCCGTAATTAAAAAAAATTAGTTTGAAGAAAATGAACAATTGCATTTGAAAGAAAGGGATGGAAGCTTGAAAATTTGAGTGGAGAGCCCCTGAAGAGGCTGTGGCTGTTAGAGAGACACAGTTGTAATTAAGATCAGCTATGCACAGCTTCATGATTGGTTATACCATAGTAACACACTCAGCATAATGTTATGAATTCTGGCTGATTTTTGAGGTTACTCAGAGACTAACATAATATCTTTTCTGTAATAATTTGCACTGGTAGACATAACAGCAGAACCACATTTAGGCTCATACAGATTATGTCCTTAGTATCTTTTACTGTAGGAAGACCGCCATCTAAAAAGATCAGAGCTGTAACGTCTAAGAAAAAAATTCAATTTAACTGTTATAATTAAATAATATTCATTAAAACTAGATGTAATTTGGATTTTAAAATTAGAATATTTTAAAAAGTCAAGGCACAGTTTAGATCTCTTGAGTATGCAACTTTACTCTCCTTAACTTTTTTAAGATGAACATGAATGAACCATTAACTGCCAAACAACATTCAAACAGAATGACAAAACTTACAGTTAGCATATTTGTATCTATGTCTGGAGGATCAACCAGTCTGGCCACTGATTCCATGAAGACAAAGAAAGCAATTACCATCAGAAAGAGGCCGTTAATAAATCCAGATAGAATTTCTACACGTCCATACCTGAAAGCAAGCATACATACTTTTGAGAGTGAAGAACGGGTACTCTGAACAAATTTCAAAGTTACAATACATAAAGTTTTAACACATTTAACACAGCATTAAGATTGGTTTGATTTTGAACTAAATGCCACAAAATCATGCCTTAATTTCTGGGTTATTTATTTCTGACCTAGTTTGCAACTGTCCGAACACCAACAGTATACCTATAATAGTGGAAGTATTTTTAATATATGCTGCACATTCCAGGCTTCAAACTGCTAAACCGCTGTGCAATTTAACCATACAAATTTTGATTATGTCAGCACAATTGAAATCCTCATTAAAACACTGACTTCCAACATATATTTTGTTTGTTGTATATACATATTGAGTGTGGCAATTTCTACATAATACTCATAGTGATAAAGTTTTATTTGTAGAGATAAATGAAAATTACATTTCAGACACTTTTTTTGCTGGAGTAAGAAGGAATAATAGCATGAACACAAATGGAACAGAAAAGAGACATAGCAAAAAGTGCACAGAAGCAGACACCATTAAAACATCCCGAACATCTTTACAGCAGTGCATTTTGAAAATGAGCAAGTAGAATAATTTTCAGATAATCCTTAAAGAACCTCATATACATACCCATAGGAAAATATGCGAGTTGCTTTCCATCTTGTCATCAAAGCTGCAAAAAGCCCCATCACTAATGCAGAACAATCAAAAAGCATGTGAAATCCATCAGAAATAAGACCGAGGCTATTGGTCCATACTCCATAAAAAAGCTCCACAAAAGTGAACGCCTAAAACGAGAGTTTCAATTTTTCCTTGAACATTATCTTGTAAATTAATGTCTTAGTAGCTAGCAGCAAACTCTCTTCATCTTAGGACTCTTGACAGTTTTCACAGGTATTGTTCAAAGTATTTCTAGACCATTTTCTCTCTCCTCCAATGAAATAAAAACAAATGACCCATTCCAAGCCTATGAAGAGGTATTTTTGAACCCACCCTCCCAAAAGCCTGAGACCCAAGAAAACAACCCTCTACAGGAGCAGATTTAGGTTTTCACTTAGAATTTTAAACTGAAGTTTGTAGACAAAGTTTTAAGCATTTGTCATTAAACAATGTAACAGCTCTGATGTGATCTATGCTATGCTATGCTGTCTATACATCTGTTCCATAAAATTTTTCTTCACCAATTAGTTGACCATTTAAATCTTGTGAATTAGTTTTGAGAAGGGTACCCAAAGAAACATTTTTAATACATATATTCTCCCTGTACAATTTACTGTTATTCACTGGTCTGCCTATAAATTTTCCTTCCGATTTTTCATGTTCCATAATAGAATTCCTTAAAGTTATCAGGGATACTTCAAGTTTCTTCCCCTATTTTCTTGGATAATTGTCAAAGAACAAAGAGAGATCTTTGCAAATGAGGTTCTACCAATCTTGCTTACTGCTTGATCTTTTCCTATTTGAGAGAGAAACTAGAAATAAACCCAGCCTACTCCAAAATGACACTGCTCAATCCCACCCTTCCTATTTTGTTGTTCCCATCCTCAAAGGCCTTAGTAGTTTAAGCTTATTTTCTGGTAACATTGAGATACCTCAATTTTAAACATACCAACAGACAAGTATTTACTTACTGGTACAATAGTTACATATACAACTAGTGCAACACCATGACAACAAATCACAGTGACCTGCCACTTACTGTAAGATTAGCATAAGAATCTTCTATTTTAATATTCCATCTAATGAAACTACTCTATCAAGGGCTACTTCACAAACAAACAATCATGGAAACCTTTAAAAGAATAACTCTTCTTTCTGTACTATGTAGGTACTACTGTGATTGGGTTCGAAAAAAACGTGCACTTACCAGATTTAGGCACAAGAAATAGAAGATCTGCCTAGAATCATACTCCTCAAGGATTTGTTTCAGTGACTCCTTAATAAACCGGGGTAACGACTGAGAGCTCTGCTGTAATGCGTCACCCATGAAGTTATACAGAGGAGTGCCTTCAGGGGAATAGCCAATAAGGGTACCCTTCTGCCCTTTCCTGGAGGGGGAGGACAGGATATTGGCAGCTGCAAGGAAAGTATTGAAGTTTTTGTTGCGTTGCTGTTTCTAAGCTTCACAGCTGTTTTATAACGTCTTTTATCAGCAATCAAAGCTTACATGAAATTTGCAGGCAGCAAACTGATTGTCAACTTCATCTTGAGGTTTATCATTAGATTTCATTGCCATGTGAGATTAGATCATCACTTCCATAACAGAAAAGATCTATTACATTCCTTTTTTTTGCAGACACACAGTGAAAGAGCACAAAGTCACAGGTCCTTTTTATTCAAAAGAATCCATAAAAGCTCATCCAAAATAATTCTGCCCACATCTGTTTTCCAATTGGCTTCCCAGTCACACAGACAATAGATTCATAACAAGATAAATAAGAATACGTACATAAAATGAAGAAGACAGCACTCACTACCACCCCTCCAGAAAGAACGTGCTCTGTGCTTTCACGGTGTGGTGGCTTGTTCATAGCTCGAAGCTGGTCCGTTATTGGATGTGTCCAAAAGTTGCCAAAAAGCAGTGCACTAATAAAAATAAGAAAGGATCCATATCGAGCACATGTGGAAGCTTCCATCTTGACAGAGCATATGGACTCGACGTAGAAATCCAGGATCACAACAAAAAAGATGACTGTTATGAAAGGCATGATGAGAGAAGACCAAGATTCGACTTTACTCTGCAATAAAAGATACATTCCAAATAGGATTGTTCACCATTAGATGTGACTGTTGATGTAGCATTGAATCTAGTTCACTTTCATTACGTTTTCAGCAATCCACCAAAACATAAGCACTTTTATACTTTCAATTTATCACATAAACCCAAATTTCTAGCTATAGACAGACACATATAGCTATGCCATATGCAATGCCATGTTTGCAATGGTCTACTCTCCCTAAGCATTCAGGCATAATGAACACATCTTTAAATTATAATAATCTACTCCTCAGATAAAATAAGAGCCCTGTATTTAAAATAAAATAAAACAGCCCTGTATTTATACAGTCATTAATACTTGTGCAATGTTAGTATAGGAATCCAGGATACAATATCTGAGCTAGAAAGATGAAATAAAGTTATCACACAAAAGAGGAAATTAAGGTATCATGCAGATATAAATCCAAGCACAGAGGAAAAATTTCAAACAGCACCTACTAGAAAAATAAAGATGGCAACTTTGGTAATTTTAAAGATATTTTAAAGAAAATATTTAAATTGCATTTCACAAGCAGAAGCATTACAAAAATTATTTATTTTTATACTGTTATACTTGCTATCTTACCTCTGTTGTCAGAGAGAGAACAATAACCCACGGGCACAAGAGAAGGACGGACACAAGATGAGACAAAGCTTGAAGACGCTTGGCTCCACCTAAATCTACAGATAGTTTTCGGGAAGCCATGTGAAAACCAACCTTACAGCACAATGCAAGTACCAGAAGCAGCACTCCTCCCTGGAAACACAGAGGAATCCTGTTAACATTTCTTGAGAGCCAAATACCTCACTCCAAACAAAGGGACACTTAAATGAAAAAAAGATTAATATGCTTTCCTTAACTTATCAACAAAAGCCAAAGACAGGATATTTCCTCTAATTGTTACTCTAGCTAAAAACAGTAATATAGCACACATGGTTATACCTCAGCACTATTCACAACAGCCTAATATGACTTGAAGTTTAGAACTCTTGATAGTGTTAACTTGCATACAACGGCAGCGAACTGGTAGCAAACAGCATAGAAAGAGAAAGAAAAATTGCACAAAGCTGGGTTTCCCATCTTCCATTATTAAAAGTGTTGCAGGTAAACCCTAAAAGTGTCATGTCACCTTGGCCTCTAACCCTTTCATAACCTCTGTGTTCACTCACCTTTAATTGCACCGTACCATATTTCTTCACAGTATTTTGTTCCAGAATTGTTCTATAAATGACTCACAAGATACACATACAGCACCTGCCTTTGCTTAGATCACACTTGCTTTGTGCACAGTTAACCAGTCTCTAACATCTGATTTATTTTATGTTAATACTTTCTCAGCTGCTCCATATATTTTTTCCTGTTTTACTCCTCAGAGCAGCCACTTTTGCAACAAGACTAAGCTAACAAAAGAACTCAATCAGCCAGGTCAATCCCACACAGTAAGATTTTGATACTCAGTTATTCACGACACTGATTATAATGGGACTATACTGCTGAGACGTATCAGAATCTGTGTCTTCAAATACAAGCCTCTAATGTAAAGGAAAGACTGGGGAAAGCAGCAATAAAATACAGACCCCAAAAGTGAGCCAGAAATGTACTGTATGCAAAGCATTATGAACATCCAGAACACTGATGACATGAACTACTTTAGGGTAATTTTAATGAGACTTTTTAGGTTATGCATTACAGCAAAGTCCTTATCAGCTATGCAAGTTGAATATTTTGTGGTTTGGCTTGCTGTATTGAAGCTGCTCCTACTCAATCAAGATGAAAAAATCACACTGCTAGTTCAGTTCCAATATAGGGTGGGGATCTTGAACTTTTTGGTTTTGATTTAGGCTTGGATTAGCTCTGAGATGGTGAAATTCTTACCTGCAAAACTTAGATGAATATTAACCTACTAAAATACAAATCCTTTACCTTGTGATCTGCAACACCCAGGAAAGCAATGATCGTATACAGAACATGGGTAAGAGCACTGTCGTGATGCCCCTCAGCTAAATAAAAAAAAAATTAAGGAAGAGTTTCATTTGATATTTTTTTTTTAAACCGAAGAAAAGGCAGATATAGCAGAAGACCATGGGAAGCAGAAGTAACCAAACTGAGCTTCAATGCTTACCCCATCCTTACAATTTAGGAAAAACGAAAATATTTCCACAGAAAATAAATAATTTAAAATATTTGAAAAAAAAAAAAAAAGAAAGAGTATTTCGAAACCTGATAACATAGTCACTGTTAAATAGTGCACAGAAGTCATGATACAGGATTTATGTTAATTTTGGCAATGAGACTTCAAAAAATATACTCAACAGCGTTCAAAATTAGATTGATTTTCACTAAATGCACTAAAACAGTGGGATGTCTAAAATATGATCTGTATCTGTCCAGTTTCTAAATACTGAAATGCTAGAAAACAAAGAGTAATTGACAAGCACAACCCAGTAAAGATTAAAATAATGATAGCTTCTGGGAAAACTACTAGAGGGCACTTAAATAATAAATTTACCCACTGAAAACTCAGTGGATTAATTGATACTATTCCTGAATATACCATTTGCATCTATAATTCCATGTTTTCTTCCTTCTTTGAGAGAGTTTACTTTCACCTTGGTTTGTTTTTACTGCCCATCTTTAGATGTACCACTTTTTGTCAGTACACTTCACTATGGTGAAAAGACCTGATGAAAACTTACTTCAGAATCACTTCTAATTAACTCACTGGCTTTGAAAGCATGTTAGCTAGCTTGCATTTGCGGTTTGAAGTCTCTTGTTGGAGATACTGCAGGCTATTTCACACCACTTTCCAGCTTTGCAGATGAACTGAGATTACTACATCTGCAAAAGCACAAAAGCATCTCTCTGGGTATACCAAAAAGACTGCCAGCCACACTGTCAGCCACTTACTGCACACACTTAAGCTACAGCTTCTAGGAATCCTAAGTGGTCTGATATGTGCAAATAGGCAGGGAGCATTTAACTACAACTTAAAATCTATAGCTCTGTTCTAAGTTATCAACAAAGTAAGCAATGCCATTCATTCGGCTGTATATATCAGTACTTAGATGTAAAAGTATAATCTTATGCTATGATATTCTTGAAAGGTAAGATTCCTATTAAAAATGCAAGCATATTTAATTTAGTGCATTCAACTTCACACTCACTCTGGTCCAGTAATGACAGGCACTTGCTCTTGGACATAGCAAGAAAGGATACGATGTTCTGCTATTTTAGCCATGAGGTCATCATTATCAAAAAGTAGTAAGCAGATGACAGCTATGATGAAAAATGCAGCACCTCTTGTCTGTAAAAAAAACCAAACAAGACCAAAATAAAAAAACAATGAACCAAAAAACCCCCCACCCAAACCAAACCAATTCTGTAACAAAACTATTCTGTAATAGATTAATATAAAAAAATCCAGGAAATCAGCCCCTTCCCTCCCCCCTTCCTGATAAATGTAAGCATATTTTAGTTTGTTAAGAAAAACATGAGGAAAAGAACCATTTTTTTTTAAAAAGTGGCCTTGCCAATATAATTTTAGATTTATCCAATTTTTCAGATTTACCAGATAACTCAGGGCAAATCACCACTGTAACAAGCCAGAAGCCTGTATCTTACGAACTTCAAGTGTGATTGCTTCCTTCATGATGTGTTTCTGCCTGCCAGAATGCAGAGTCACTTAAGCCTGATGATTTAATATTCTGTAGCATCAAGAAGCTATAAACAAGATCTGTGGACAAATTGTAGTATTTTGTCTTACGGAAGGTAAAGGATAGAGCACCGTGCAAAGGCTCTGAGAAAGCAGAGCTCTGCAGTGCTTTCATGAGGAAGGGACAGAAGCAACTATGAAATTCCAGCTCCCAGAGCTTTCACCACCCTGACTTGGAACACTGAGCTCTACAGCTAAAAACTACCATTACAATTCATCTTCTGAAGCCAAATACAGCTATCACATTCTTGGTTTGGAAAGTCAGCTGATTTATCTTTGCCACAATTCACTTCGTAAAGCTGAACCACTCAGAGGACAGGGTTATTGCTCTCCTGTTTTTTCTACCTTAGACACGCAGCTTAACTGCCAAGTGTGGTCCACTAAGATACAGACCGTCGAAGAACCCCTCTGAAGCTATACATTTACCTTTTGGGTGGATGGCTAGGAGAAAAGCTTCAGGCTGGATGCCCTAAGCATCTCAATTCGAGGGGGGTGGGGGTAGAGCGTCAGAGCAGATGACTGTGCTACTCACTCTAAGGCCAGCCTAAAAGCAACTAGGGCACTCCAGCAGCAGTTATGAGACAGAGATTTCAAAATTCCCAGCCTGAGGCAGGACCAAAGCCAGACTTTCTCTTACACAGCAAGTACTCTAGCCTCAGGTGTAAGACATCACAAGGTATCTTCCTCCACCTACCACTGTTTTTCAGGGAGAGCGGCCAAGACTGCTAGGTGCTGGTATGAGCTCATTTCATTTAGGGCCAATAAGGCACAGTTAGAGAAAGCCCTGCAAAATTGCATGTAATGAGACTCAGACAAAGGATGTTTCAAGTACAGATCTCTGACTAAGTGAAAGACTGGGCCCAAGTACTCAACACATATAGGCTCATGCAGTCACTGAAGTAGAGAACTTTTTGGCAGAAAAAAACGAAGTATGTAAAAAGCTACAGACATTGAAGAGGCTAGGCAAGGATCTGGGGACCGTATTGCTGGACTTCTGTACCTAAAGGCCAGGACCACTACATGCTGTTAGTTTAAACACAAAATTCATTACAAACAATGCTGAAGTGCAAAAATAATTCTCAAGGTTCCTTTCTGCCTCTACACAGAAAAAATTCTCAGATAGCTGCTATGGATATCCAAAAGCTCCACCCACTGTTTTTCTCTTAACGTCTCCTCTATTATTCTAACTGGTACAGCTTATCATTTCACCACTAACTAAAAAAAGCACAGTTTCTATCAACATAGGTTCAAAACACTGTTTGTTCTGGGTAAACAAGCACTTGAATTTATAGCACTCAGTATTTTTTAAATGTGGTAAAATGACTTTTTAAATACCTTTGCTGGTCCTCCACCTGAGCTTGTGAACAAGACACTAAGGAGTGACAGCACAACCACATCACTGTGTTCAAACAGCAACAATGTCCTATAAAAAAGTGAAATAAACACTTGTGTCCACTTACAAGTTTACCTCAAAACCTTGATATATATTATTTCAGCTAAAATTTAATGACACAGCAGTCAAAGAATGAATGAAGAAAATTACAAGTTCTACAGAAAATTATATAATTATATGTAGTTTTTCCCAAGCACAACAGAGTTCATAGGAAAAAGCATAAAGATTCATTTCAAATTTCAAAAAATAAAGCAAGAGGCTGGCATCATGGGCTGATGGACAGAGAATAAAAAACAAGGGAGCAAGACAGGGAAAGATCACAAAAAATAGCTTAAAAAGATAAAACTTTCCTTATAGTAAATACATATTTACCTCAGTGGTCCACAAAGAGTAAGGCCAAAAAACCACAAGAGTGAAATGATACATCCCACAACAGCATGCTTAAAAATTTTGATCCACTAGAAAAGAAAGGTATTTCATTATAACTTTTTCCACACTTTCAAAATAAACACCCCATTATTAACATTCTTTTAGCACAGTAACTGTAGAAATAGAGGGGGAAACATATGCTCTGCAAGTTCTGCAAAATTTAGAGTATGATTATCTTCTTACCTACTTTGCCAGGAAACTAAGGCTTGTTTTGACATATTATGAACTAGTTATTTCTTTTCTACCACACCATTAGATTCTATAGTACAGTCTCCGATCTTTCACAAAAAGCCTGGAAAAAAAGCTGAAAAAAATCAAGTCCATGTACCTGTCAAAGATGCTGTTTATTTTGTAATCTCTTGTATATATCTGATGGGCATATAAAGAACTAGATAAAACTTCCAAGATAAAGAGACTAAGACCATAGGTCTACAAATATTTATGCACGTGTTAAATTATCTCTTCATGAAGCAGATTATAATTCAGCTATTCAATTCATTAATACCTTTAAATGCAAGTTTCTGAAGGAAAGTAATTCTGGAAATACGTTAAACAAGACAATGTGCCTATGACAGATATCACATCTTCAAAATCCAGAATTTTAAATTTTTTAGCAACAGTGAAACCATAAATGGACAGATTTTTCTGAACACAAATCGAAGATGCTATTTTTTCCTGTTCACTTTAAAATTCTGTCATACATGTCTAATCATGAAAGTTGACACTGGTTGGAACACTTCTGAGGCTATCCTTCTGATTCTCCCTACTTAGGACAGATACTGATAACTGTGCATGGGTCAAGATTTTGCACACACAATTACATAAAACCAAGATGAATATGGAGCCAGTGAAGGAAATTTATTTCCTACAAAACAGCAGGTTCCAACCTGGCCCTGTAACTTCTCAGGACACTGGGATCTCACCACAGGCCTGCAACACAGTTAGATGACCCTTCATCACAACACACCATGCAGAAAGCAAGTCTTTTGGCATAGGGGACAAGACTGAAGTACTTTGACATTCTGGCAGTCCAGGAACTGCCCTTCTGAACTGTCAAAGCCAGCTAAGTAGATAAGCTCTTTCTGAAAATCCAATTCTCAAAATACATGCTTGTATGGAACAAAGGACCAATCTTTTCACAATACTCTCAAAGGGAATGACAAAAGATAAAAATGCTGTTTTTTACAGTGCACTAGACACAAAGTTAGCTACACGCTTCTGGAAATTGCAACCCCATCTTCCAAGCTGAGTAACCTTTGTTCCACTTTAATTTTTGGCAACAGCCAAACTGTCAAGAATATCTACAAAGACATGAATCACTATTACGTATATCAACTCACCTGACGCTTGGTTATCACTTTTCCAGAAGAAAATGGTTTTTGAAACAAAACCATAAAAAATGCAGACCTGTTAAAAAGATGACGTTTTCTCTATTAATGTATCAGCAGTCCACTTTTCATTCAAACCAGCTCTAAGTAACTAGGTCTCTGATATCAGTCTCAGTTTACAAAATGGCTTCCTCTACATGTCTCATTAAAAGGCCACAGTCACCACACTGCATTACACATGTCAGATACCACCACAAAGGTGATGACAAATGAACTTCAGTTGTGGTGAACTTTAAATGCAAGTTCTTCAGAGAATAGCTAATGAGAAGTCTACCTGTGATTTAAAAAAATTAAGAAAAAAAAGATCTCAGATGTTTTGAGGAGAACTAATACTATGTTAAATTTTATTAGCAAGATACATACACCCAAAGGCTTATTCACATATGGAATGCCAAACACACAGTAGTGTTAGAAATGGTAAGAAACAGTACACACCTTCCTCAACTGGGATCAGGAGTAAGTGATGGGGAAACAAACTATTGTGCTTGGGAACATGAAAGTGAGAAACCCAGAAATGTAAACAAATTTGAAATAAAAGGAAAAAATGAGGTTCCAAATGTCCTAAGTCTGCCAAGTTTATTACAGAAAAACTCTTCCACATCATATCAGGTAAACATGAAACAGGATTGTGTCTGCAAAGGTTGTTTCTGTATATTTGCTATCAATTTCTACACTTCAGCTCTCAATCAGGGAAAAACTGCAGTTGAAGCTCGTAAGAACGACAAGAATACAAATTATACAGAAGAAAGCTTGTCTTCTACACCCTTCTTGAGAAAACTTGTACATGCCTGAGTTTCCTATGATCAGTACTGTCACAGTATGAAGAATTCTGAAGTAGCAAAACCACTGAAGCTTCTTGAGGGTAGGGAGGTCTTACAGAGATACCTTGATAGACTACAGAGCTGCGTAATCACCAACTGTACAAAATTTAACAAGAGTAGTGCCAGACTCTGCACTTAGGGCCCGGTAAACCTGGTTATGTGTACAAAGTTGGAGGAGACCAGCCACACAGAGAGATCCAGGGATTTGGGTTGATGGCAAGTTGAACATGAGTCCACAGTGTGACCAGGCAGCCAAAAGCGCCAACTGTGTCCAGGGGTGCATCAGGGATGCCACACCCAGCTGCTTGAGGGAGGTTATTGTCCCAGCTCTACACCACATGGGTGAGGCCCCACCTCGAGTACTGTTTGCGGGCTTGGGTGCCTCAAACTGTTAAGAGTGTGTCCAGAGGAGGGCGGCCAAAATGGTGAAAGGTCTTGAAGGCAGGACCCTCAAGAGGTGAGAGGTCTTGGAGCAGTGGCTGAGGTCACTTGGTTTGCTCAGCTTGGAGAACAGAAGGCTGAGAGGTGACCTCATCGCACCCTACAACTTCCTAACGGGGGATAGTGGAAGGGGACGTGCTGATCTCCTCTCTCGGCTGACCAGCAATAGGACACAAGGAGATGGAATGCAGCTGCATCAGGTGAAGTTCAGATTGGGCATTAGGAAAAGGTTCTTCACTGAGAGGGTGGTTGGTCACTGGAACAGGCTCTCCAGGGATGTGGTCATGGCACCAAGCCTGTCAGAGTTCAAGGAGCATGTGGTCAACACTCTTAGTCATTTGGTTTAGTTTTAGGTAGCTCTCTGAGAAGCACGGAGTTGGACTCAATGATTCTTATGGGTCCCTTCCAAATTGAGATAGTCTATGATTCTGAAATTATAGGGAGCAGAGATATGAAGGAAAAACGCTGCTATGAACAGAGTGTTTCCTGGATCTGCTGCTATGCCTTCTCTTCGATTAATCTATTATAACATAATGCAGGGTCTGTCAGCAGGCTTGAAGCTGACAAAGCACACTGCAGACAAAGCCTGCTGCAATGGTGGCAGACAAGGCTTCACCCCCTGCACACTCACCCCAGCTGCACCGTAAAGATAAACTGCACGAGGTGGACTGCTTTCAGGAGATCGTAGGATTCAAACAGCCCCACGGCTTTCAAAAACTTGGTGAAGCACAGTAGCACGATGTACCTAGTCAGCCTGCAGAAGAAGACAGGGCAGTGTACAGTTGCGGCCACGTACTTGCCGCCGCCCAGACCCAGACGCGGGCCCAGACCCAGAGCGGGGCCCGGGCTCAAGCCTAGGCCTCGCCACCGGTCCCTCCTCCTCCCCGTCGGCCCTCCGCTTCAGGCGGAAGAGGCCGGGGCTCCCCCCGCCCCCGGCGGGTCGAAGGGCGATGCCCGCTGCTCCCCAGAGGGAGGGACACCAAGGGACGGCCCCCACCGTTGGCGGGGCTCGCCCGAGGCCCCCCTTAACCAGCGGAGCAGCCGCTTCCCCCCGCGCCACCGTTACCGGGCGCTGGGCACATCCACCGGCCCCAGCAGGCCGCCGCCGGCCAAGGCCTGCCCGCTGTACTTCTCCTCCATGCCGGGCGCGGGCCCGCGCGCCTGCGAGGGACTGCCTGCGAGGGACGGGCTGTGAGCACTCAGGCACGGCGCCGCGCGCCTCCCCCGCGACGGGGACACCTCATGCTCCGCGGCCGGCCTGCCGCCGCTCCCCCAGCAGGACGGGACGGGCCGGGACGGGCCGGTCAGGGCTGGGCTAGGCCGCACGCCGGACCCTGCGCATGCGCCGGGCGCAGTGCGCAGGCGCCCCAGCAGAGGGGTCAGCGGGCGGGGTCGGCACAGGCACGGGGCGGGGTCCCCCTCTCAGGGGCGGGGCTCCACCTCTCAGGGGCGGGGCTCCACCTCTCAGGGGCGGGGCTCCACCTCTCAGGGGCGGGGCTCCACCTCTCAGGGGCGGGGTCCCACCTCTCAGGGGCGGGGCTCCGCCATTTGTGGGCGGTGGGGGGTCGGCGCTGTCCGGTGGGTTGTTCGGTGCCGGTGGCGCCTGTCTGATACACCCTTCCCCCCCTCCGCCCCGCCTTGGGTGCGCCTCGTGCCTACCTGGGGTGTCCGGTGCGAGGCGCAGCGCTGTGGGTTTGCCCTGTGTTGTGCCGGCTGCCGTTGTTGGCGCGCGGTGCTGCGTGCCCGGCGTTTGCCCTGGGGCGGGAAGCCGGGGGCTGCCTGGGCGCGGGCGGACAGGCCGAGGGTGAAACTGAGCTTTAAGAGTGATAAAATACACCGCGTGTAAACCGCAGAGGGGTTTGCCGCACATTTTTTGTGACTTGCTTTCCCAACCCATACTCGGGTGTTCTACTGTGTTTTAAAGGAGGTGTGTTTCTCCTTAAACTCGGCCGTGGCGCCCGTGCAGCCTTAGGGTAGCCCCGCATGCCGTGGTGCAGAGTAACGCCAATTTTCGAAGGACACTGTGCTGGCAGGAATCGGACGGAATAGGCAGCAGGAGTTGGCTGCACTCTGTTAAGTCACCCCTTTCCATCTGAAGAAGCTGGTCAGTGCAGAGAGCGTTGCAACTCCTTTCTATGAGAAGGAGAGGTGAATTGTGGAATGGCACAGTTTGTAATGCAAGCCTGTCTATTTTGTATCCTTTTCTATTGTTATGTGCAAAGCCTTATTGTCCTGACCACTGACAGGATCAAGCAGCAGGAGAGGATTTCCTTGCTGATAGCTCCAAGCCAGTAAGCTCTTCCACCAAAAAATATATTCAGTTGTTCAATTTTTTTCAGGACCGTGGCCACACATCCTTCAGGGAGGTATCACTTCTCTTTTTCCTTGCACTTCAGCAGTCTGGTGTGGTCCTAGGTTCCTAGATGAATTTCTAATTACAGAGATTGTTGGGATCAGATTTTTTGTTTAAGACCTATCAACCAAAATGGAGTCCATCCCCAGCAGCCTGGTGATTTGGTGGATGAGCCAGAAACTATGGCACATGTGCCCTTTGAGTTGCCTGAGCGCTTTCATTGCTTTGAATAACTGGTTCTTGTGGTTATTCAGGTGCTCCTGCCTGTGGCACTGTTTACAGTCAGCCTCCTCCCTTGATGCCCCCAACTTTTGGATGAGCCATCAACACCACCATGCTTCTACCCAAGTTGATCTTCCTTGCAAAGCCATTACATGGCTGTTTCTTCACACGCATACGAGGAGTCTGAGGATTTTCCGTAACAGTCACGAAGCTGGGAAGTCCTCCATGTTGGTGAGTTTTGGTGTTTATCCTCAGTGAAGTGCCTGACGCCCAGCTGGTTTCACCCCATCTCCAGTGTACCAGTAGTGTCTGCACAGGGATCGCTTCACTCTCAGGTAAAGCGGAGCATCATCCTGGATGACACACAAAGTGTGTAACAGTTTATGGAGATGCTACCAAAAAGCACAGGGGACTAAAATATGCAGTCAAAATTAATGGGAAAATTAAGGCAGAAGGTTGGAAATGTCCATATTGTGAGCTAGCAGCTTTTTTCCAGCCATATATCAAACTCCCTGGTTCTGGGACATCCCAACACATGATTTTGGTCCTTAGTTCAGCACTGAAGTAGGGCAAAGAAATCAGAAGTCAACTGATGTGGAGGGAGGTAGAGTGGAGGAGGAACGGCACACGGAAAGGGATACAGATCAAGTGTCTCAGAGAGAAAAGGCATGAGATGTGAGAAGAAGGGGGACTGTAACTACTGGCTGTGCCTATTTCAAGTCTGCTTCTTCTAGCATCATGCGTGGAATGAGTCTCAGCAGCGGCCCACTGCATGTTGGATTTCTTTGAAGTAATAAGCTTCGGTAGACTTTAAGTAGGAAGGGGCAGAGGGATGGGAGCTGGCAAATGAAAATTTCAGAATTTCACTGGTCAGAAATCAACTATTTTTTTTTTATTTGCAGATTCACAAATCGTTCCCAGTGCAGGTGGGAACCTCTGCATGGCAAGTATAAGCCTATTAAGAGAAATTTCAGCTCCATGATTTCAGCCACCGTGCGAAGACCCCTTCCTTGAAAGTTTAATCCACAGCTCCTGCCTCCTGTCCAAAAGCCCTCAGTTCACAGCCTGAAGTTCCCTGAAGCCCATGTATCAATCAGAAGATGCCAATAATGTTTCTAGGCAGGAAAAAAAGATGTTTAGTTATGTGCTGCATGTACTGTGGCCGAGAGATGGAGACGTTGGCAAACAGCACAAGGGAGAGGAGTGCAGACCAGAGGCAGGGGTGGGTGGATGGCCGGGGAGCTGAGTCACGAGACCAAGCACTGAGAGAGAGGGCAGAGAATGAGAATCAACCCGCTGTGTCAGAGCCATGCAGAGGGCAAAAGAGAAAAAGGCTGGAGATGCACAGGGGAGAACTTTCTGTGACCAAAATTGGGAGAAACACAAAAACCAGAGGTGTGTATTGCAAAGACCAGGGGACAGGCATGATCCTCAACACTTTTTAAGGGTGGTATATGCGTCATGCTGGGACAGGTTGCCACCTGTCAGTGGCTCACTTGTGCCCAAGCCTTGTGTTGTCCCAGATGCCAGCCTCCAACTGACTCAACTGACCGCTGCCAAGTGCCTCCTCAACACCTGTCTCAAGCATCCGTGCCTGGTGGCATCCTCTTGGCTGCTGGTGGTGTGGGGTGTCCTGGGCTGGAGTGGTGGCAGGGCACTCCTGCCCAGGCTGTGCAGCCAGGCAGAATCCCTGGCCCAAAGGAGCCCTCCAGGAGGACACATATCGTGCCACATCAGTGGTCCCGGCTCACCTGTACCTTTACAGGTGTACTTGGGACATGAAGCTATGTGTGTGGGGGTCTGCCTGTGGTCTTGACACACTGGAAATCCACCCCTGACTTGTAAGCCTAATGCAGTAGTATTTGGTTTGGCCAAGAGGTGTCCTGGTGTCAGCATGTGAACTCTATTATGTGTGAAAACATATCATGTCTCCACTAGTTGTGAAAATATACATTTCTAGAACCTGCCGGGGTCAGTGTGAGGGCTGTTAAAAGTGGGTGTTCATATATTCAAGTGGAGCACCACTGCACGCACAGGTGGCTGCTGCCCTGCTGTAAAGAGGGGACAGGTAACTAAAAAACAAAGTTGCAGAGAAGAAACACCTGGTGAAACTGGTTAGGATTGTTGAAGGGAATGGTGAAAATAAATTGCTATTAACTAGAGCAAAGTTGGAGTGTGCAGGGACAGCTGAAGGAGAGAGAAGCTAAAGTCCAGGATAGAATAGACCCAAACCCAGAGACTTCATGAAAAGAGAAGCCATAGGCAGGAGGATATGGGGTTCTTGAATAGGGTTTAAAGGGCTGTTATTTAAACCCTGCAAAATGTGTAGCAATGGTGAGAAAAATAAGACATAAAATACTGTATAAACATGTATTGTTTCTTTTAGTTTTAATTGTGTATTAAGCTAGGGTTGTTTTGTGGTTTGGTTTGTTGTTTTGATTTGTTTCATTTTTGAGGAACCTTGTGAAGACAGTGTTTCTGGTTGCTTAAATATTGCATGCTCCTGAAGACTTGAGTTGTGAAATCAGAGCATCTAAAAAGTTAGAGTTCTGGGGAAAAAGTACAGTTGGAGTGTCAGCAGTGGTCCTAGGGTATCCGTGTTACTCCTCAATAAAAACATGATGTGGTAAGAAGGAGAACATATGTCTACAAAATGTCCCTGTGAAACAATAAACCTGATTGTTGCTGCAACCTAGTGGGACCAAGGGAAACTCAGTAAAGAAAGGTTAGAGAAATCTGGGAGGATATATATTTTTTTTTTATTCTACTAAATGAGACCTTGGTACAATTGAAGCAAGAAAGGACCTGTGCCACTTCCTAACTGACACACTTCTTTTTGCTGTTTCAAGATAACACATGACCGTGGTAGAAAAAAATATCCCTCCCCCTGAAAGCAAAAATACTTAAATTTGTGCTCAATGGAGAGCTGCAGAGTCATTTCAAGTTTGGGCTTTTGGTCTGTCAAGAAGCATTTTCCTTCTGGGAGGAAGGAAACAATGTGTGGGTGCTGCTGAATGCAGGAATGGGTATCTGGAGTCGGAGGGAAGAACACCTAGGGCAGTGGCAAATATGCTGGTCAGGGAGCTCTGGCAGAGCTGTCCTGCTGATGGGCATTTATTCCAAGTTGTGCTTTCATTAAGAGTTTTGTTTAGAAAATATCTTAATAGCTTTGTATTTATTGAGTAAAAGAGACAGATATATATTCCAGGAAAAGCTCACTGGGATTAACTAAATAATTGGAATGGCAAAAAATGTCTTTTCTTTCTGATTCTGCATGAGAGGACAGTGACTTTGCTAAGATTTGGCTTCTGCATTTCTTTCTTCTTATTCTAATGCAAGCTCTACTGTTTCATTTTTCAGCTAGCAAAGAACAGCTGGGCAGAGAGCGGCATTACTGGAAAGTGCACAGACATCGCTGGTCCATGGATTTCAGTTCAGTCACAATACTAAACTGACCCACAGCCATTTGCATAAAATTTCAGGATTGGCACCTGAGAAAGTAAGGAAAGGAGGGCAGCTGTCTCTGAAATAATGTTGTGACTTGGATTGCTGTGAATTTCCCTCCATCTCTTCTTGTGCTGCTTACAGTGACAGAAGAGAAAGCAAAAAAAAAAAAAAAAAAAAAAGAAAGCCTCTGTTGTAGTAATTAAGAGAAAATATATGACATAGCGAGAAACCCTAATTGCAACTTAAAAATTACATTTTCCTCTTATAAAGCTCCAATCTTAACCCTGTAGCAGGCACAATAAGGGAAAAAAGGGCTGATAGAAAATCAGAAAAGTGCCTAAAAATCAGGGTCACTTTAGAGGCTTTCATGATTTCCTGCGATGTGACATAAACCATCTATTCTGTTTTTGCTGGGAAATTTGTAGCTGAGGTCAATGTGGCAGAAAATAAAAGTCAAGAAAACACACACAGAGTTGCTGCACTGGAATGGGAGTTGTGTTCCCTATCAAACTGGTCACAGAGGAGGTTGCCCATTTAAATTCACATAAAACAAACGCTAAAGTGTCTGTTAGACTGTATTCTAACATGTGTGTTGCTTCCTGTCAGTTTAATTTTGCATTGTCAGAAAGCTTTTGTCTAGATATAAGCAGCTTTTGTTACTCAGACTCATTAACACATGTCTGGCAATGGTTTTCCCTCCTCTCCCCACTGCGGGCTGTTGGCACTGAGAAGCCAGGCTCACTATGGCTCTGACACTGTCTTCCTGGTGTGGTTCTGGCTCTGCTGTGCTGTGCTCAGCACAGATGGGGCGGGCGGTGGGGATCTGGCTGGCTCTGGCACTTCTGGTCTGGAGAGCAGTCAGCCTCCTCCACCTAGCTCTGTGGTCAGGCACTTGACCCCGCTGAGAGCTAGTTTGCAGCTGACCTGGGTTTTCCCTGAGTAAAGCAAGAAACCCCAGAGATCATTCTTCCCTTCCATGCTGAAACCTTCATAGTTTGCCCCTTTGATGGCAGTGATGCATGAAGAGAACTGAGCATCTCCCAGGGACATGTGTGTGGTTTGCTAAAAAGTTTATTGGGGGGAACACACAACAAGGGCCAACAAAGTGATGTCGTTTCGTAGGGAGCTGAGTTGGGGATTGAACCGCAGTCCTAGGCCGGTGGTTTAACCGCAAGGTGAATTCCTCATTCATTATGACTTATTTAATAATAAAGGTGAAATAAATGCTTGAAATTGTCTCAGAGAATTTTTTGCAACTTTCCAGTCAGAATTAATTTGGTGCTATGAGTAGAGCACCTGAACCATTAGAAATGATTTACTGCTTTCCTTCCTAAGGATGTAAATAAACACATGTTCTGTTTTGCTGACAGAATGAATTCTGCTTTAGGAAACTCATGAAGCATGGCTGGTGTGAGTAGAAGCAAATGCGTGATGCTAACTTTCTGTCCAAAACCAGCAGCTTCAGACAGCTCTTATTTTGTATTGTCTTTCCACCCCTGTGACAGTCCTGAGTTACAAGGAACACATGCTGCTGAGAAACTGAACCACAAAACCCTCTTTCAACAGCATTTTGCCTCAAATTTACTCCTTCCCCAGCATGACTGAAGGCAGCAATTATGAAGTTGCAATGATGTGAATATTAGCAATAAAAACATTGTCCTCTTCAACCTCCTGGGTGATATGGAGATAAAAACATTAATGGTCAGTCTACACCATTTTCTAGCACTAGTAGAAAATTGAAGAGAGCTGGTAAAGCAGGCAGGAGAGATGATGGAGGCATGGTGAATTCAAGGCAATAGATGGTCTTAAGACCTATGACCTGCTTTACCACCCTCCTGCCTCCCCCCAGATACTGTTCAGTGGTTTAAAAAATAAGCCCATGAACATATGTTTAAAAAAAAATAATAAAATGACCTTTAAATCCCCTATATCTGGGCTATGTTCTGGTAGACTGTGCCTCACTGTATCTGGCTTTGTGCCGGTGTAAGCTGTGAACAGCCCATGAGTAAGTGCTTGGACCTCAGGCTCCTGGCTGTGGAGGGCTGCAGATGTATGGGTTGAAACGATGTGGATAGTGGGCAAGCCCAGCCTTGGGATTAAGCCTGGCCCAATGCGTAACTCATAGTACAGGCATATTCAGAAAGATGTCCGTGCTGACAGAGATAAATGGAAGCTGTAGGAAAGTGATAGAAAGCAGAGTTCAGACTGCTCTCTGTGGGTGATATTCCTCTTCATATTTTATTTCCAGTTATTTTAAAATTAAGCTATAAATTGAAGGCAGAATTCACATGACACATTCATCTCCTTTTCTGCAGGCCCCTGGGGGACAGGCGGTCTACTTTATCAGGATGCAGAATAGAGAGTTTCTGACCATTGTTGAGCTCTTGTGTGTATGTATACGTACTGCTTGAACAGGTAGGTGTTTTCTTTTATGTTGTCCTGGGATATATCATGCTTTTTTCTCATACTGTTACTTGTTAACATCATTCTGGTATTCCTCAAGTCTCTTTTGACAAGATGTATGATAGGGCCTCGTGCCTGGAGAACCAGGGCTTACACTGAGGATACATTTTTGCCCATATTGGAACACAGGGTTGAATAAAAGACTTATTTGGATTTAAAAAACATTGTTATGGAAGCGGTTAAGGTGAGGAGAAGGGGGAAGAGAAATAAAAAAAGGCACTATGAAGAAAGGAACATTTTTATTACAAGAACCATAGCTACTAATGATATGTAGGTTGTCTAGAATGACTTTCTAACCACTCAGTCATTAATTAAGGATGAATGAAACATTTCCTGCTGTTGACGCCTTGAGGATGGTCTTAATCTGTGTGGATTCCCTATTGGCTGATAGTTGGATCAAACTTGTACTGAAGGCTAGGTCTCTGTCTTCTACCTGGCTGCATATTTTTACAGAAGTCTGGGAACTGAATGTCTGTAGGACCTCTCTGCTCCATCAGTAGCTAATGCTGGCCAACAAGTAAAGATCTCTTAGGAGGGGATGAATGCAATGCTTAGGCAAGCAGGCTGGTAGAAAAGCACATATCCAGCAGCAGTGAACCTAACTAGGAAATTAAGTGGTGAACATGCCTGGGCATGAAACTGAAGTTGTGAAATGGTTTGACTGGCTTCTGGTACATGTGGCTGTGGACAGTGGCTTCTCTTGGGCTGCCCGGGGGCATGGGTTTGGTTCTCGCTTTAAGGAAACTTGTCAGCATGACTACCCACAGCTGATTTACCCTGTGAGATCTCATGGGTTGGAGGCAGAGTGCAAGGGAGGGTGGCTAGGGCCTTAAGAAGGGAGGTGTGTGGGGTTGCTGGGGGCCAAATGAGGTAGCTTGTCCTGGTGTTGTGGAAGGGAACCTATGTGATAAGTCCTTGTTGGAGAAGCAATGGAAATGGAAACCAAAGGAAGAAATGCAGCATGGGGAATGGCAAGGAAAGGAGCGTCTGAATTAAGATGGAGGTGCTCTGATGAACTACTTCATCCTTCTTTTTCTTTCATAATCTGGTCCTGCCTACAGCTCTGAGTACACGTTTTTGTACTGCACAGCTTGCTCCATCTGCTCCCACTTGCTCTTTGGCAAGGCTGACTGTTTTCATGGCTGGGCTGCAGAGTACGAGGCTCTTTGGCACAGCTGGCGGCCAGGATCAAGGCCTGCATTGCATTCTGGCTAGGCAGGCCTTGCTTCCTCTCACTGCAAATCCTTTTGGCTTTTGCCAGCCAGGCTTGTTCTTTCTTGATTGAGTGTGGTGTCTCTCCTCCAAGCTAACGATGCAGCATTACCCTCCCAGGAGCAAGGATTAGACCTTGTAAGCAGCACTGCTTCCCTCTCAAATGGACTGGGAGGAGCCTGTGCTGCAGAAGCTACAAATGTGTCCTTTCTTACCTGCAAAGTGAAAACCCTCTTACAGAGCTTCCTTGCCTGTCGGGGTGTGGGGTGGTGGTCTAAAGCACTGCAGCTGTATTTCACACAATCCCTAAGGTTCTCTGTTTCAGGCAATAAAAATAGCGAGAAAGGACATGGTCAGCAAGACAATTCCCCGGATAATTGTGGAAATATGTTTAATCTTATGTTGCTGTGAGTCCGTTGTTTGTTTCTTGATGCCAGTAGTCAGAATATCTATCATAACTGCTCTGAATTTTCTCAACATGTCATGATGTCAGGCAGGGCAAGAGTCTCCCTTTGAAGTGGCCTGTCTTTCAGTAGGTGGATTTAGCAAAGAAAAGGAGAAAGGATTTAGTCAAGGTTATTGGAACAGGCTAAGATCACTGAGCTCACTTGGCGCAGTGCTCCTGCATGAACGGTTGCTTTGTGTGCACTCAGAGAGCAGCAGCCGATGGGTAGCCCTGTAGGATCATGGATGATGAAGGGCAAGATCTGACACTGGCATCCACAAGTGTGGTTCCACTGAAACCAGCAGAGTGGCCTATTGTGCCTGGTCTGGATTTGGTAGTAAGTATAAAGGCAGATGGGATGTGAAAGAAGGAGATTACCAGAATTCAGGAAAAAGCACTGAGCTAAGTAGTTAGTCCATACTGGAGATGATCAAGCTGCTGTTTGTCTCCTGATAAACAATTGTTGGGATTATGAGCTGAAGGAGATGTCATGTCTCAGTCCTAGTGCAGCCAAAGCTCATTTTTCTTATGTCCGGAGCAGCTTGAAGCACTTTAATGTGCCATGACATAGAGAGCTTGAATCTTACGGCCATTAAAACACAGCCATGGGGTAGGCTGGAGGGATGGTCCTAGCTCTGCCTCTGCTCAGAGCTGGTCTGACACCAGGCAGTTCAGCCTGAGCATGCTGTGGTGAAAGGCTGAGCCAGAGTAAGTACATGTTACATGCATGTAGAAAGATTATTACTCATCTCAGCATCAGGCTAATGTGGCCACACAGTTCTCAAGATGGCATGGCTCATGTCCTGCCAGGGAGGTAAAGCAGACCTATTCCTCCCTTTGATCTACCCCATAAACACATCTAATGTGTCTGAGATGATGCTGGAACAAAACTCTTTCAGCCTGGAAGCTGCTGCAGATCTCCCCATGAGGGCGGGGATGTCAGAGGAGTGATGCACCCTCATGGAGGAGATATGTTGACCCTATAGCCTCTTGAGATGCAGCCACTTGAGAAACCTGAAGCTGCAGAGGGGATGGAGTGAGCAGAGTGGCAGAGCTCAGAGCAGCACAGATGTCTGAGCTGCCAGGAGAGAGAGAGATTTCAGCTCTGGAGGCAGCCACATTGCATGAGAGGATCTGAGGGAAACCCTGGGGATTTAACTGCAACAACTAACACATCTTACACCTTGATTTCCTCTGCAGCACCAAGAGAGCAACATGCCTTCACCTTTATGTGTTCCTGAAATTTTGCATCAGCACCAATAATGGCCAAGACCCATCCTTTTTGCCCCTTTTCCCCATAAATAGATGGGTGTTGTAGCCATGCAGAGTGTATCTATGTCCATATGCTTGCATCTGTCACCTGGACCTATGGGCTAATTTCAGCTAGAGATGTAGAAGTGTTGATTTCAAATAATTTTCATGAAAACGACAGCCTGGATAGAGAGGAGAGATGCCATGGAGGGCTCCTTTGAGAAGCCAGTACCTGTGTTCACCATTTATTGAACCCCATAGAAAATCTACATGAGAAAGGGATATTGTAGACGTTCCTCATAAAAAAAACTTCACCTGGAGTTTTTGCTCAATTAGAAAGCCTAAGTCTGAGAGGCAAAGTAGCAGGAAATAAGTAGCCCAGCAGCTCCCCGTGCTACTTCTCCCTCCCTTGCTCTCTTTAATGGATGTGCAGACCTGAGAGCAGGTTTGGCTGGTGGTACATGGGCATCCTGGCACTGCAGGAGCTGAATGAACTACATGGAGAAGCTCACCTCATTTGCAGCATGCTGCTGTGTCAGAGCTGTGCCATGAGCTGGGCTCAGAGGCACTGGGCCAGAGGGAGAGGAGGACTGAGAATGAACCTAGGGTATGGAGCAGGTTTTGCTGCTGAAGTCACAGAAGGGCCAACCCCATCCTACAGACTCGTTTCCTTCTTTAGGAGTGCTGCTATAAATTGTTGCTCACTGAAGGGCATTGTCCCATTTACCTAAATGTTTTGACACTGTTAGTTATTATCAGGTTTTATTGGTGCTCTTTGGGGTTTCATTGGTTCACAGAGACCAGGCCCACAGGGCATATGACAAAGGATATGAGCTAGAAAAACAGGCAGCCTTGTACTGCAAGAAGTCACGTTTCTTTACTGTAAACATGTGGAAATTCTTTGCTAAAAACACAATAAGAGAACAGCAAACTTTGATGAAAACTAGATCAAGGAATAACTAAACCAATACAGTTCATATGAAAATAAAAAATAATACTCAAACTAAAGAAAGCCAGGAGCTTTCTTGGTTGTCTTGCAATGATTTGGAACATTTTGATTATGAATGCAATTACAGTTTCTGTTTTTCTTGAGGTTTGCAAAATTCTAGCTAGCCTTTTTGTTCTCCTTTTTGCATCTCTTTACAGTTGTTGTTTCAGACATTACTACAGAAGAACCCATGTATTATGAGAAAGATTGGTGTTACTGTATTTCTGGCCAGACTGAAATGAGGAATTTTCAGAATCTTTCCTGGAAGAACAGGCATGTGATGTGGTCATTTTTCTGAATCAGGTAGCTCTGGACACTTGAAAACTTGCCTCAGGCTACTAGTTGCTTTGCAAGTAAAAACACAGGACTCTAGGCTGGCATACTGAGTTACCTGTTTTTCTGGACCCTACATTGTACATGTAACTATTTAACAGGGACTGAATTCCCAGAGCCAACTTCCCATTTACATTACAGTCTCTTTGCCACCTTAGCAGTGCAGTGAGATACTTCGGCTGACTTATATGGTGTATGTGTGTATACACACAGCTGCACTTGCAGCTACACACAAATGTATGTGTGCATTTATCCCTAAAATGCACACACATTACATCTATATCTAGATATATTTTTTACAAGTGAATCCAGACAGCAAGTATCAAACTTTTATTTTACATGTGATGATTGTGGTGTTTTCCTCTCGACACCAGTGGAAGATTAGTCAGGCGAAGAGTGAAGGGTCAGCCCTTTTCTTGGTATCTGTGCTGTTAATATGAACACCCTAGTCTAAGTACTGATTGTATGGAAGTCAATGGTGGTTCTGTCACTGATTCCAGAGCAATGAGGAGGTGGCCCAAAACTTCAATTTACGCTACCTTTTAATAGTTTTGTCTATTAAATTTGAATTGCCAGAGACTATAAGATGAACATTGGGGGTAAAAAAATGTAATAAAATGGTTTAATTTATTTCTGGGTCTATCAAATATTTGTGCTGATAGTATTTTTATGTTCTTAGCTTTCATTTTAAAATAAACAATAACACTGTGATGGGAGATCTCCTAATTTCCTGTTAATAGAGTTTAAATTGAAAAGCATTTTTCAATGGGAGAGCTGCCCATTTAAATTATGGATGGCAATTTTGTTCCATTTTTAACTCTTCTTTTCTGGCTGGAGATCCTTGAGTCATAAGGCATTTATAGTTTTTTTTTTAACAATATATAACAACAACAGAATTGACACTTTCATATACATCTGTAAAGATGTTAAAAACATATTATGGTTATAACAAAGAAAGGCAAAATCGACAAGTTATGAGAGAGAGTCCCATTCACCTGCGGCCCCTCGCCAGCCCTGAAACACATGTCTCTCTTCCCCTCACACGGATGAGTGGTGGTGACTCACCCATGTCAACCCACGACCAGGCAAGCAGAGAACTACCCAAAATGAGAGCCTCAGAAGAGCCTTGACCCTCAATGAAGGGAGGACAGGAATGTCCCCATCGCCCTGATCACATATCAGAGCTGCGGGATCCACAGTCCAGGTTCCACCTAATTTAGAGTGGAGGGGAGGCAAAACTTGGGACTGGGAGATGACACCTCCCCAGTGTCCTGGTACTCCTAGGTGGCCTGGGCTGTGGAGCTGGATCCCTGGGCAGGATAACTGTGTGAGCTAATATGGCAGTGGGACCAGTACGTACTAGAAATCTCTAGTTTAGGTGTATATACTTTATCTTTCTCTCCTCAGAATCAGAGATATATGTACTGTATCCATATCCATACACATATATGTATATGATCCATGTGTTCAGTAAGAGGTAGGAATTTCTTGCTACTGATGGAGCTGTGGGGATATCTGGTGGGCAGAGGGTTGGGAAGGGCAGATAGTGGGCAGAGGTGCAGGGAAGAAGGGATGCCACAGGGCTATTCCAAGCCACAGGCACAATAAAATCTGAATGTGAGGTCCTGGCTCCACTGAAGTAAGTGGAAAATCTCACACTGGCTGTAGAGCCAATATTTCACCCAGTATGAGCAAGATATTAAAAAGGAACTGATTAGAAGGGAGAAACCCTGGTAACCAGTGACCATGGAAAGGAAAACAGGAAGAGTACATGACATCTTGATGAAGCTTTAGTTTAACAACACATTTTATTCTCTTAGAGACTGTTGCATTGTAAGAGTGATTCCTTGACTCAAAGTTTATCTGCTCTATTGGTTTTGTGTCACTGCCATAATTTTATCAATTTTTTTTTTTCAAAAAGTGATACCATAAAACATGTAGTGAGTAAACTCTTCTACGTTCATTTTACTTTGCAAGTCAGGCTCCTATGTTTAAATTTCGTGTTTCAAGGTGCACTTTGAGGCTTGTTGTAGCTTTCTAAATGGCTATTATGTGGGAATAGGAAAGGGAGAATTCTGTCCTCAGGGCTCATTTTTGATGTCCCTCTGATCTGAGATTATTACCACAGCATGTTGCATCAGTCATGTTAGATATGCAGTAAATGACCTCAACTGTTAGGAAGCCATTAATCAACAAATCATCAACAAGATAAAACTTAGTGTCTCTTCTTGTGCCTTTCGATGTGAAGGACAGCGCCTGATTGTTCCTGGGCTGGTATAATCAGAAGAAAAGTGCTGCTGGTTTCCTGGTGAGTTAGTGCAGTTTTGTTTTCCTGGTGCCACGTTTTCCTGGTGAGGATGTGAAGTCCTGTGAGCTGATACCAGTGGATGTTTTGCTGGTTGCTCACCCATTGTCAAAGAAATTAAAAGGCTGTAATTTCTTGATTTTATGGATGTGAACAAGTTGTTTGGGAGAGCTTGCCTGGGGCCTTGAACTAAAGGCAAGTACACAAATGGCTTTACTTGGAGGAGTGATTTTTAAGCACAAAGAAGCATAAAACCCCAGTGTAGTATGTGTTTCTTCTAAAGCATTTGATGGCTATTGTGTCTCCTATTCTGAAGAGATGCAGGGGGACAGGGGAAGCATGTTTATCATCTTGGAGTGGGAGAAGATTAATATTTACAGTCCATTGTTTTTTGGTGTTGCTGGTCCACAGCACTGGCTGATGCTGTGATTCCCTTCATTACGGCTCCAAGCTCAGTTCAATTTTCCTGGCATATGTATTTGTATTTTACCTTTAGCTGAGTTAGGTCTTAGAAGTATTGGCTTTTGCAAAGTTTCCCTGCTTACAAGAATGCCTTAGTTTACCTAGCAGGTATATCTGGTAGAAGAGGGAGAGTATCAGGAAAACTTGACTTGAACAGGCTTGAAATGTGGTACTGAAGCCTGTAACATGACCCAGCGGCATGCACTCACCCCTGATACATTTTTAAAACACTTGAAAGCCAAACTCTCAGCCAATGCAGCTTTGTGCAGCTCTTTTTTATGTTTCCAGTTCACGTTGTATGTAAACATCTCATCATCCATGCCCAACTCTAAAGAGGTCCCCTCCATCCTTCCTGATATCTTTGGATTTCATTCAGTACTGTACAGTGTAGAAGTGGCCCTCAAACCCTGGCTTGCCTGTGCTCACAGTGCAATTTTTTTACAAACCAGATTAATGAGGTAACTGGTAATCTCTACAACATGCAGGGATGCAGGGAATTTGTCCTTTGTTTCCAGTAGGAATACACCAAGGAACACACCATGTTTTGTTTTCTAAGTACCTATATCTTACTTTCTTTATGTAGTTAATTGATTTGCAATGAATGATATATATAAACCACTTTATCTGCTACTGTGTGACACACTGCAAATGAGTTAGCAATTTTTTGGGCAGGGACTGTTGAATGGTTATATGTGCTCATACACTGTGTAACAGGATGGGGCATGATTTCTAAGGGTTACCACAGTAGGTATACATTCTCTACACCTGGTAAAGCTGGGTCTCAAATCATAATGTTTACCAAAGAGATACAACATTACCTCCATACTTCTGTGCAGGAGACCTCTGAAACAAAAAATGCAGTACCACTAAACAAACACACCCTATTTAAGGGCACTAATAGATGTGCAATATGCACATGAAAACCATGACATATTGTACTCCTACACATCCATGTTTATGTTTGGTGACTATGAGGAGAGGTACAATTAAAGTTTCTGGTGGTAATTGTAGAGATCAGCTGGTAATTCAGATAAGTTACGGTTTTGCTAATGTGCTCTGTGACTGGTGAAATTCTGCTGTAAATCAGTGAACTGCATATGTCTGTAAGTGCATGGATTAAAACAATAAAGGCTTGATGCAGTATTATTGGGTTGCCCTATGGGGTGGTAACCCTACTTACTCCACTGACTGACATGAGCTCAAGGACATCAGTAGTAGGCGGGAAAGCTAAACCTTGGTCTTGCAAATACTTCTACATGTGCTCAATTTTAAAGCTGTGTCTAGCTCTATTGGTGTTAATGTCACTCTTCAAGGGTGAGTTGATTTTTAAAAGCTTGCAGGTCTGTAGGCTAATAGCATCGCAGTGTGGGACCATAGGAGAAGAAGGAAAAAAGGTATCACAAAATGTGCTGTATTAATTCAACAAATGTATTTAAGTTTTAATTATTTATAACATTTCAGAGTATATCAGTAGATGTTCTGTAATGTATTGATAATAGTAATGAAGTCTGAGTAACTCAAGATCTAATTACATCATCTTGCTGTTAAGTTGTGCTTAGAAGTAGAAGAGAGAGCACCGATATGATTTCAAACAACAAAATATGATTCAGCAAAAAAGTGCTGGTTGGACTAGACTTCTAAATCTTTCAGGAATTATGAGTAGTAAGTATCTCTGCTTGTTTTAATAGATGGGTTTGTTTAGGTTAGTTGGATAACTTGGAGTATTGGTTTACTCGTATTATATGTGGTAAGAGAAGCAGGTTGACCTATAGTTTGTATTTAAAAGGTATTCAGAATCCACCAAAAACATCCCAAACCTGCTCCCCATCACTTTATTCATGAAAGAGGCATCACTACCTTGTGTGGACTGGGTTGGCACAGCAGGAATAAGACCTGGCGTACATACACATGGTGTCATGAGATTGGCAAAGGGCTTGTCCAGGCTGGCCAGGGCAATGGGCATCATGAAGAAAAGGTGTCCACCACAGCAAGCCAAGGCCAGATCCCAGAGGAGGCATTCCAGCTTCCCACAGAAAGACTGGGGAAGTCAAAATGGCAGTTATGGCAGATGGGCAGCTGTGTCCAAGATGGCTTCGCCTGCTTGTGTTGCGTCACCTACTTTGTGGTGCTCTCCTTTACCTCCTCCCTAGTGCTCTCACAGAGAGATCACCAACATGTACCCTTATAAAGGAATCGATAGACCATAAAGGATGATCATTAGGAAGATAAGACCTCCCTACCTCATTGGCAATTATTTTATGATATTTGTGACTAATGATTCCATTTTAGCCATTTCAGTGCTCAGCAGTCTTCATTTGTTAGTGTTGATTATGGAAGTCCATGCCTTGCCTGAATCTGGGTTATTTTGACCAACAAATGTGAATTAAAATCAATAGAAATGTCATTAGCATCCCAGTGCTGTGAAAGATAATACAACCATTTCTCATGCATTCTGTTTATTAAAATTTGCTAAAGTGTGAAATATGTATGACAAGTAATGATGTTTTAATCTTTCGCCAAGGTAACAATTGAAAGCTGATTGATTCCATTCAGTAATTATAAAATCAAAATGATGGAAGATTGTAATCAAGAAGGATTCTGTCTCATACTTTGTCACGCCTCCATGCAAGATATAATTCTCATTTGTAACATGTCTTTTATCTGAAAAGAAATCAAACTCCTATTTGCCCCAGTTTAAATCTCATGGCTAGTTAGATAATAGTTTTTTTTGTTTTTTACTATGATGAGAAGATAAAAGCAGCCTGCACCCACCAAGGGGTTATATCATCATGTGTGTCATGATACATTAAAAACTCTTTCTCCATTTCCAGGTAACCTTACACAGAACAAGGGTGAGAGGATGACTGCATTGCATTGCTGGGGTGCCGGCAGTTATTTCAGCCTTTGTGAGATGGCTGAACACCCAGTCCTTCCTCCTTCCCCTCCAAAAAAAAAAAAAAGCAATGTTGGCTTCTAAGCCAAACCATGGAAATGTCCTCAGAACCTGATGGGCTCTGTGAGTGATACCTGGACCCAGGGCAGCATGTGCTGCCCTGCCAGAAACATGCTGTCCCACTGGCTGCTCAGCATCTCACCTGCTGCTGAGGCACCCCAGAGGCACAAGCCCCAAGTGCACCAGTCAAGAGGATGAACCTCCAAAGCTACTCATGAACGTTTTGCTTGATGTTACCCAAAAGAGACAAAACGCCTCTTGGTCACCATTTCACTGTAATAGTGAGGTCCAGTAAGAGGACAGGGGCTCAGGAGGCCTGGCCTTGTTTTTGGCTCTGCCATTCATCTTCTGTGCAGCCTTGGGCAAGCCTGTGCCTTCCCCTGCCCACACACCCCTCTTCTGAACAGTGTAATGGCAGTAGAGATGACTTACTGCAGTGCAATGGCTGGTTGGGCCTACATAAATAATACAGGACATCCATAAATAAACAATAAAGGCAGAATGGCACAATTTTTAAAAAAAGATTCTGCTTGGCAGGATCTTGTGTTAACTAGAGACAGAAATTTGTGGTATGTTGAGGTTTCTCCACTTCTACTCTCTGCCTACCTTTGGTGGAAAGGAGAGACTCACCAGCTGGGGAACACGAACAATAGTAGCTGGCAAGTCCCAACATGCCAATGCAACTAGAGTATAATGACGAATGGTCTGAAAACCAAGCAGGGAGTCAAAATAAACCTAGTTTATCTCTTCACTTACTTTAGACATAAGAGTAGTCTGCAGACTAAACAGCTACTCAGAGATGTCCTGGAGCAGAAAGCAGTTTCCTTTCTGTTTGCTTTTGACATCCAGATTGAGGAAGCACTCAGCTATTTCTAAGTGTAGAAGCATGTCTCTGTGGAACACAGACATTTTAGGGTATGCTTAGTGCTCTACATGAAATCCCAGATGCAGTGCAGTTGGTGGGTGGCCTCAGACAAATGTTAATGGGCTTTGGAATAGAGCCCAAGCAGGAGAAAGAAGCTTTCGTTTAGCCAAATCTCTACACATCTGTTTAACCATTGAAATTAATGAGAATTAAGCATATACTTGAGTCTCCTGCTGACCTGTACCTTAACTACTGAGTAACAAATACTGACCTGCAGAGACTTTGCATGAAACAGGGATATGCCTTTTATATGCCCAATGGGGACTCACCATTTAAAATAGCAGATTTCTTTGATTTTCTAGTGACATAACAAAAGCAGAATTTGGCCCATTTCTCCTTGGAAGAAGGAAATTTTAAATTATTATTAACTGCAGCTTCTCACTGCAACATTTTGCATGATGCAGGTTAATGGCTGTCTGCTAGAAGAGAGGACTTCTCTGTTTCAGTCATCTAACAGGATTTTTGGCATCCTGCTCATTAGAAGGATTATTTTCTTTAACCATATTGCTGTAGCAATGCATCTTTTAAGTATCTTGCTGCATTATTTTGACATGACCTTCATACCTTTTCAGCTTATAGTTTCTGGAATTCTTTTTTCTCCCAATAAGAAGCAATGTTACTGGGTGTGCTTTATCTAACAAACCTTAATGGAAGATCAGGAAAAAAGCACTAATATATCCGATGGCTTGATAATTACAGGGTCAGAACAGATTTTAAGCGTTGATCTTCTTGCACTTGCTGTTAATCTGTTTGACCCAGCAGCTGGTGTATGAGATCTAGCCGGCAGCACACGGAACACATTAGGAAAACAAAGAGAATGTGAGATTAAACTGAAAAAAGGCAAGAACAGCATTTCCTCACCATTCTGCATGAAGGCAGAAGATGCTCTGAAGGGATGCAAACTCAGTTTTCTTAGTGGACCTATGGCCTCTTCCCCCCACCAGATTATTCAAAGGTAAATTTGCTTTTCACTCTCTCAGACAGACCATTTCCCCCTCACTGGTATACTTATTTATTAGTAACATTATTTGTAGAATGCTAACTTCATTGCCTGCACTGTTATGATGTTATCTCTATGTGCTTCTGTGAGAATGTAACAATGTCATGAAGAAAAATGATGTAAAAATGATATGGGTACATAAAATGGGATTGACAAAATGTAATAAATCACTGCTGGGCTGAAGAACAGAGCTGCATGTGTAATGAAATACTTCAGCATTACATCATTGTTTATGTAACATCTGGCACAGCCTTGCATTTCAGTGCTGCTTTGAATCAGGATCATTTTTTCTTTCTGAGAAAAGAGGAAAACAAGCCATTAGGTTTTGTACATAGAAAACTAGAAAAAAGAGAAAAATAGAAACCCTTGAAATATCCGTGTCAGGATCCCCCAAGAAGTTCTGCCATCTCTGTCCTGATGCAAATAACATAATGTCTGAGATGACTACAGAATAGTTAACATGCAAGCAGGATTTTTTTAGTTTTATAACAGAAACACATCTTTAATATGAAGGGGATTTTTTGAGATTGCACAGTTAATTTTCCCAAATAAG
Organism: Phalacrocorax carbo; assembly: GCF_963921805.1. Taxonomy (NCBI): domain Eukaryota; kingdom Metazoa; phylum Chordata; class Aves; order Suliformes; family Phalacrocoracidae; genus Phalacrocorax; species Phalacrocorax carbo. The sequence continues at coordinate 26,531,644 of NC_087548.1, read as the reverse complement.
AGTTTTTCTAATTTGCATCATTACACATACCCTGGGGCCAGACTTCTAGCAAAAAACCAAGTGTGAATTATATGTACTTGAGTGTTTTCTGCAGGGATTTTTTTCCCCCCAAAGGAGAATTGAATTATCTTTCTGCCATTGTGGGCTCCTGGTCCTGCCTCACAGAGACATGTGGGTGCTCCTTCAGTGTGGACTCTTCCACTCAACGCTGCCAGCAGAGTCTTCCTCTGGGGTGAATTGCTGTGCCCAGGTTCACATGATGTGCTGCTGGTGTGAGTGTTAGTTGAAGTGTGTTTAATTAGCAGTTGCATTAAATGAAGTCAGAAATGGAAGTGTCTGCTACAAAAGTCACTGGATGGCATCCTGACCTGCCTGAATTCAACAGAAGTTTTGCTATTAATTTTGAGGGGACTTGGCTTTTGCCTTGCAAGTCTTGCCTCTGAAGTCCCCTAGGAGGTCCTGGTGTGGTGGCTGCGGTGCTGTGCGTGGTGCTGCAGGGTCACAGGCTGCCAGCCCTACCAGCAGCGGTGACGCTCTCCTTTCCCAAACCCTCGGCGGGTGGCAGCTGCCCAGGATGCAGGAATGGGGCATTGGCAAGAACTCACTGTATCTAAAAACAGGCTTTATGGCTTCTTTATCCAACACTCTACCATTCAAGGAGGAAATAGGACAGGTTGCTAAAGAGAAATCACTGTTTGTTTAGCTCCTTTTCAGTTAATAAAATATCATGCAGATAAGCCACTCTTACCATAATCGCTCTTCTCCCAGGGATTTTCATATGGTACATTTATACAGCAGTATAGGTCTGGCTGATACATCCGTAGAGCTAGTTGTTTAGCTATTATACTCCCCCTTCATGTTTTCCCTAGATTGGTACAGAATGGTAGATCTTCATACACTCTTGAGTAAAGTGCAATATATGAGGTTGGGGTTTCATGGTGGAAACAGGAAAGGGAAGCAGAGCAGTCCAGATGCAACAGTTATTGCTGTAGAAATCCCATGCGGTGCTTTCATCCTTTCTCACCAATTGTTAGAGTTACTTAAATGTTTGGTTTTGCTTCATTTTTTAATCCAGCAGTGACTTCTATTGATTTTTGTTTGGAGGAGAGAGGTGCTGTAGAGCATGAATGTTGTCACAAGCAGGACAGTATAAAATTGGCAAAGGCAAAAGAGGGAAGCAATGGCCATATGATTGAGGTGTAAAATTTGGAGTTAGGATGTCTTATTCCTATTTCTGATTTTCCTGCAGGTGACCTTGGGAAAAGAAATCACTATCAGAGCTGAAAGCTGGCCATGTGCAGGGCCATAGTGACTCTTACTAGCAGCAGAGGCAGCAATGAGATGTTTTAGGATGAAAACCCCTCTTCCCAGCACTTGAAGCTTTTGGATAAACATATTTTCCCCTTTCATATGAGAGTGTCATGGCAATGTACAGCTGACCCAGGGATTTCCAAGGGGAAGGAGAAACAAATTTACATCTCAGAGGCATGTCCATGACATTTTTGATCATGGACATTGCAGGAGCAGAAGCAGACTGTCCCATCAGGGTGGTACTGGTCAGGAGTGTGGTGAGGTTTGAGGATAAGCACTGGTAGAGGCTAAGCTCATCTCATGGTGAAAATGGAGTTGTGATGATGCCATCTCAACCAACTCCCTCTCATGTGATGAAAAATGAATTGCCATGGCTTGAGTGATGGGCCTTTGCAGTGAGGTAGCAGTAGATGATGTCTCTGCACAGGGATTTCTGCAAGACACCAAGTGAGACCTCCAATGAGCTTAGCTGTTCCTTTGCATTTATGGTTTGTACCTGTACCCCTCATGTTATGTCACAGCCACAATTTAAACAGGGTAATAGAAGACTAAATTATCTAATGCTAATAAGGTTCTTTCAGTCCCCTGGGAAAGATCACAAAAATATGAGCTGACAGTGCAAAGATTATCTATGGGCATCAGTGGGAACTGGCTCTCAAGGAGAAGAGTTCTTATTTGATTAAATATTGATTGAATGGCAGGTGAGATTTTTTTTTGAACTCTGATTGCTTCACTTGCTGCAGCTCTGTCTGTGAGGAAACTCTCTCTTGGGCTGAGAAGCTGTAGTTACAGAGCAGTTTGTGACCTCCTGGTTTTAACCAGCGAAGTACAAGGAAAGGCATGCAGCTTACTTTCTCTTCCATGCATAAAACCGTTCCTCCAGTGGTTCAGTAGCCAGGAATGCTGGCCTTTAGCCTCATCCTTATCCCCATGGGATCAGAGCCCTTTTATTAGGGCATGCCTCCTTGTCAAAGACTGAGCTTTATTTCAGTAAAAGATAATGAAAAGACCCTCTCTCTTGCTGTTCTTTATTTTGCCCATGGCAAGGGCATGAGCCGGTGAGGAGCTATTGCTGTTTTCCACTTTCTCAGAATAATTGCCCCTACCTTCCTCAAAAACCAGAGTGGGTTCAGCCTCTTCCAAATGGAATGCAATACCCACTTTTATTTCACCTTGGCGAAAGAGGCGGTGCTGATTGGCATCACTGATCTAACTTAAATACCTGAACAATATGTGGGCACTAGTCTACATGGTCACAGACCACATCTGATTCAGTGTATGGCAAGGCTCTCAGGCAGTCCATTACAGTGCCAAGCAGGAAAGAGCATTTTACTCTTTAACAAATCAGTAACATGCTGCTCAAGATTTAGTCAAGCGCTCGGACAGGTGCTAACACGTACCACTGTGACAATGAGAATGCCCAGTCTGTCAAAAAGGTGATAGCAGTTCTGTAGAAGTGAGAGTGGTCACTGTCCAGGGCACAGGCCTGAAACGGGCCAAGGAGCAGTGGTGCCTGGGCGGGCAGAGGCACCAGAGCTGGCTCGCTTCTGCGGTTGTCCCAGGGACAGGTCCCTGTCTCTCACAGTCACCAAGCCCTCTGTGGCTTTGTGACAAGGGCAGCAATACCCTTGTAATTTCACTCTGCACAGGAGGAAATAAAGCATGGGTTTTCCATTTCTATCAGCTTCTGTCTGCTTTGCAACCATGATGGCTGTTGGGATTTATGACTATCTTACTCATGTTTCCTTACATGATGACTTGGCTTAAATTAAAGTTAAGTCTAGGATCCAGGCACCTCCAGGCTGGCAACCCTTAAAATGGACCCCTCTCCCTGAAGCCAGTGCCCAGTGCATGGCCTGAGGTCTCCCTCACCTGCACCAGCACCTACACTGGGCACGGGCAGCTGTCACCATCACTGACACCACTGTCTGCCTGGACAAAGGGCTGTGAGTGACCGGCATGGCTGCACCAGCCTGTGGGCAGAGGGACAGTAGCCTTTGGCCAGAGCTCAACAATCAAAGTTTTGAATAATCTTAATGGGTTTATTCACCACCTAGCAAATGTTTCCCCGCTGGCATAACAGATGAAGTAGCAGTATTGGTTACAGGGAAAGAATTTTGTATGGGGGTGCATAACAGTGTCATTTCAGATTTGTTTCTTTTTACTTCTTGACAGCTGTTTAGCATTACACAGACTTACATATTGATATTTTTTCCCATCATTTCTACAGCATGAAGCTGCACTTATTTCCCAGATCTTCTATTTAATTCAGCCAAGCAATATTCAATTACCTATTTAAGCAGGAGGTTGGGGACAAACAAGGCTGTGGTGGAAGAAGAATCAGTTGGTAAAATCACAGTTGTCTGTGGAATGGTGCCTCCAGCAGGCTTTGCTCCCTGCCTGTCTTCCTGCCGATTTTGGGGAGCTATAGGGACAGAGGAAAGCGGAAGAGAGGCAAATCCTTCATTTCCTACCCTGACCACTGCCCAGTCTCCCTGTTCCCACTAGGCTGATATTGTTTTGCAGGACTCTCTGGCAGGAGAAATACTAAAGTGAATAGCTATCATTGTCAGTTGGTAGGCTGAAGATTGCTACCAGGACACCATGTCAGGTCTGTACAAAATATTAAAAGAATTTCTGCTGCCTAAGGTCATTCCTGCCTTGTTTCTTCCCTGTGTTGGTTATTCACGGTGACCCTTACTAAAGGTATTGGCCTGTTCCTGATTGCTCTTCTGTTATGTTTTATTTGCTTTGAGATGGTGATGTTCAGCTGACACTTGCCAAATTATTCCCAACTTACTGCAGATAAGGTCAGAATAGCTATTTGAAAACAATAAGTTTGGGATATACAGTTTGGGAATTTTTTCCCTTTGTTCTCTGTTATTTGATGGTTTGCTTCCAATGTTCTTTCCTGCTGACCTCCGATAGAGGTTTCTTGCTTTATAAACAACTGGATTGATTTCCAATATGGACTTTTACTTCCTTGAAAGAAGATCCCCTCAGGGGAAACTGGCAGTTCTCTCTGTATGTATTTTCTTATTTGCATTTACTTGGAGGGGCTTGGAACCCAGAGACAAGATTTACGTCAACAAATCCCTCTCCCTCTTATCCAATTTAGTTGTTTTAACATAATGCAATAATTTTCTAAATAAAACTGATGGAGCAGTTCCTAAAGGCATTACACCAACTGTATATCTGGAATCATATTCGCCTTCTTTTATTGCATTAGCACCAGGCTTGAACTTTTCAAATTTGAATTGTGCTTTGCAGAAGTTCTCAGGATATTTAAGCAGTTTATAGCTGGAATCTGGTGTGTTTTAAACAGAGACCGGAGAGTGAATTATAGAGCAAAGCCTGTGTAGAGACCAGATTTTAGTTTCATGGAACAAGTAGAAACTGGAATGAGGAAGCAAGAGGAATATTGCATTTGATGGGTGGTTTTGGAGGTACTGCAAAGTGGGTGCTACATTACAACACTGATTCTGGGTGTCTCACCAGACTCTCTGAAAGGTTTTATTTCTTCTCTTTGAAGAAGGTGCTGAGTAAGGGCCTGACATACAGGAAAGGTGTATGAGCACAGAGTACTTGGGGGAATGCACTTAACACCTGGGATGTAGTCCAGTGACGCTTCTGCGCTGACTTTTGGCAAATATGTCTCCTGTTATTTGAACACTGTCCTTTTTGCCATATGGGCTGCCGCTATCACGCATCCTTCTCAGGATATGCTTATAATACTAACGAGGGGAATTTTCAAAGACACAAACGAGACTTTCATGCTCATCTGTGCTTTTGAATAACTCCTCCCTTGTTCTTGCATGGTTATTTCAGTGATAATTCTTGGTTACCTGGAGCAGTGGGTGGTTTAGAACAAGCTGACTAAAGCAAGCTATACAGAAAATAAGTCCAAGAACATTATAGTGAAGGTGTGAGGGGAAAAATAAAGCTCAGATGACATCAGTTTGCGCAAAGAACTGACTTCCCCAGGCTATGGGATGGAGAGGTACGTTGGTTCAGTGACCCTCCGTGTGAACAGGACCACAGTGCCTTTGGTCCCAGGGGAGTTTGCACGACACCCTCCCAGTTTCTCACCTCTTGGGACATAGTTGAACCACAGCCCAGATGACTTCTCACATGTTACTGAGATCTGACTGTCACTTAGATGATGAAAATCCCATCTTGCTCATAACTGGATGCCTCAGGGTGCTGTTAAAAGGTTGTGGAAGTACCTGATTTCAGCCTGATGTCATATGGTACCTCTTTCCACTTTCCACAGCAGAGACCAGCTAATCATTTTGTGAGCTACATCCCCTTCACAATACTGGCAGACAAATGGGTGCAAAGGAGGATGTTGGGCTGCATTACTGGGTCCAGCAAGCCACCTTGCAGAAGAGGAGTAAGTCAGCAGTGGAGCAATGAGGGGGTACTTGCAATTGCAATTCCTGTACAATGAGTCTGGCCCCCTTCAAAAGCATTAATTTCCATCCTACCCCTTGCTCTGAAATGGCACAACCAGCTATTGGACAATACCTTAATATCTAAAAAACTAATACCAGTATTAAGGATAATGAGTTCACATAAGATAGCTGAGAGCTGGAGAGCATTCTCTGTTTTAAGTGTAAACATTACATTTTAATAAATAAATAAATAAAATAGAAAATCCTTTTTGAGGTCTGTACTGCAGTTCTTGGAACAAGATTACTTAAAATAAAAAGGAAGTCCATTACCTGCAAATGGAACTTAGGTGAACTTCTAGGCCCCCAGCACAGATATGTAAAAGAGGCTCTTGGTATTTTTCCTGCAGGGCAGATCCTGCCAGGTGTGGCAGGCATTCCTGGGAGATATGAAATAGTCTCATGCCCACTTGAAGGATCAAAGAAACCTGTGTGCTGGCCCATGGGCAGGACTTCCGGCAGTCAGTGGATCATTTCTGACGGTTTGCTGACCCCTTCACAAATCCACTGAAGGGGAAGGTATGCTCAGTGGAGAATGATTAGAAAAGGTACCCAGCCTGGGTCCTGTTGGCAGTAGATGTTCATGACATGGGTAGTTTGGGGTCCACTGATCCTTTTTTCCCTTTTGCCCTGCCCTCTCTACAGCAGGGCTTAGCTCCTCTCTCTGAAGTAAGGACTGGGTATCCTGTACACTCCCTGCAAAAAGAAGTTAATGGCTGCTAAATTTGTAGCCAGTGCACTACATTTTTCCAAAACACGAGAAGTTTGTGGCGTGGCAGAAGTGTGTGGTCTGACAGAAGTGGTTTCCACTGACAGTGCACTAATCCCAGCCCCACTGATGGCTGAAACATCCTCTCCAAGATGTTAATTCTTATTAAGTGTTTAAAACATCCTGTCAGTGCTTGCCATTGACTGCCCACGTGAGCAATTTTACTTACTGTTTTAAAACTGACTGTTTTAAAATTCAATGATGAACATAAAAAGCTGATCTTAGTGAGAAAAAAGCCTTCACACAGTTCATTACCTTTGCTTTTTATTGTTGGGCTTTGCAGGGGAACCATGAAGCTGAAGTACGCTTGACCTCTTGCCAAATCACTAGTAGTATATTTTTACCTCACGTAATCACATTTTTGTCACCATTTCAAAATGCAACAAGTTGTCATTATCTCCCAGATGTATTTCCCCTTGCCATATATCATCAATGTAGTACTTCTCAGTGTGTTTCAAGCAGCTTTTAAGTCAATACACTAACACTTGGTGCTTGGGGTTAATGCAACTAATAAATATTGAAGGATCTCACAGGGTCGTGGTTTTGAGGAATCCCTCCCTCCTCAGGGGCAGTCCTGTACAGACGTGCTGCTGTCTCCTGTGTGTGGCTAGTGACCAAAAACAAGGGGACACCCACCACGGCATGGTGCTCATGGCCATTGGCAATGGAAAAGACTGCTAGGGGTGTTTTTTAACTTGAATGGCCTTGATGGTGAAAGATAATAGAAATACCTGAAGTGTATTATGCTTTACTTGTGCTTTTTCATGCTTTTCACTTTCTGCATTGTACATCAGATGGGATGTATGATGGGTAACTGAGTGGTAAGAACTGACAGCAAAATCCCAGGGAGGGTTATGATAAAGCTGCGTAGGGAAGGGAGGATTGCCTTCCTACCCTGGGGTTTGATCCTCCTTGCTTACAGAGGGACACCACACTGATTGCCTTCCAGCCACACATCACTACCCACCTACACCTCATTGGCTATATGATCTCCCCTGGGTTTATTTGAACCCTAAGTGCATTTTCAAAGGTGATGGTATTGACCTAACAGAATGGGTACATCAGTACATCTGCTGTAGTAGGACTGAAATGCAGAGACTGGGGACAGCAGCGTTCATAGCCAACACTTGGATGACAGCCTATATGACACAACCAGCAGGCCACATTTGTGTCTTGTATGAGAACTTGATATTCATCACATACACAATACACCTGGATAATCATATTCATCACATACACAATGCACCCGGATAATCACTGTGTGGATGGGGGATGGGGAGCGTGTCCTCTTCTCTGGTCTCCAGCCTGAAATCCCACAGCATCTTCCTTTGACTTACATTGTAATGTCACCTCTAATGTTGGTGGGTTTTAACTCAATGGTTAAATCTGCTCAAGGAAATTATCAGCAAACTGTCCTAACTTGATTTGCCTAACCTGGGGACCTCGTTCACCACTGTTTTCCCAGCACATAGATTTTCAGAAGTCCTTGTTCCTTTAATGTAGTTATGAAAGGACACTGTTTTGTATAACCTTACAGATCTGCTGACAGGGTAGAGAAGAAACCCAACACAAGCCAAATTTTGTCATTTCTTCTCCAGCTAGAAATTAATTTACCAGCAGAGGGCTCTTTCATGATTATGGTTTTTTCCTTACCTTTGCCAAGGTTATCATGAGGTTTAAAAAAAGGTAGAGAAGGTATGAAGCCAGCCATGTAGGGGTAGGCTCAACGCGGACTCTGTCTCTCTGAGTGTGTGGCAGTCTCATTTCTCCATGTAGGGCAGCTTGGGGAGGTGTGGAGCAGTGCTTGACCATGGGACCTGTGCTCTCCTGGCACTTTGCATACTAGGGACAAGGCAGCTTGTGAGATTGCTGCTGGGATAGAGGGCAGGATTTTGGAAAATGGAATCTTCCCAAACATGACCTAGGCTCCAGCCAGCATCCTGGGGAGGGGACTGCAAAGCACAAGTACTATGGATGGTCAAGGGAGGGTGACAGAGAGGGGTGGCTGCTGCCAGCAGCTCATCCACCAGAGTGAAGTGACCACTGAGCAGCAAGGGGCACCTTGGGGTAAGTCCCCTGTGTTCCCCTGGTAAGACACTCTGGCCCCAGTGCTCCTGGGGCTACCCCCTTCACAGCAGGCAGGGCACTGAGGCTGGCGTGGGGTCTCCTCTTTCTTCCCCACCCTGAGCCTCTTGATGGAAAGCCAACTCTCAGTGCCTCCGGCTCTTTGCTAAATACTTGGGTGCAACACCTTCACTGTCAGAGTAAATACTAATGCGAACGCACAACAAATACTGCATACTGTCATGGAGGAACGTTATGTTGTGACAAGCTTTTATTACTGGAGCAGTTGTATTTTTGCCCCTTGCTGGTATGGTGGGAAGGCTGTTTCCCTTGCCTTCCCTGCTTCTGACATCTCTTCATGCTGGTTGTGCTATTGAGATGTGCTGTTTATGGAAGTGTTTTTGGTGTAATGGTACTCTTTAAAAATCCCATGAGGTAGTGGCCACTGGGATCCTGTTGTGATCCAGCTGTTGTCCTTTTGTAACTTAAACATTTGTGTTTGCTAATAATGTATATAGTGAAAGAAATGCTTATGTACAGGCACATGTTCATTAATGTGATTCCATATGATTCTGGGGTTAATAATCTGTGTGAATATGTATGAATCTGTTTTAAAATAAGCTGTATGAACTCTATATGAACATCTGCTTTATGTTGTATGAAATGCAGTGATTCTTCCAGTGGTAGAAGGTGGATACTTATTATTTTAGCCGAGTTCTTAAAAATCCAGGGCAGAAATAAAATCAAGAGCAAAAGTGGGGTTTTGGAGGGTTTGCACTGATCACAATGTTTCTCCTTTTCACCTTCATAGTGAACTTCTGTCCTCTTTATCCTTTTGGAACATGCAGAACTATATCCTGAGTGGAGCCAAACATCAGGAATTTAATCTATCAATTAAATGGATATTTCAGGGAAAAAATATTGCTTTATTGTTTTTATTTATGAAATATGAAAAGCAATCAAATTAACTGGCTTTTTTTTTTATGGCATTATACCTCGCCTCAGTGATCTCAGAGCCTGTTTTATAACCTCAGATGTCTAAGTGCATGTATAAGCTCTGTCAGGATACAACTAGGCCTAACTGCTCTAAACTTTTGGAGGTGGTGGTCAGTCCTGGACCAGTGGCTGGCTGAATAGTGAGGGTGGGAGCTCTGGAGGCTTTCCTGGCCTAGTGAGAGCAGGGTAATCTTTGTGTTATTTTGTTCTCTGGATGTCCCTGTGAGATGGCAACTCTGTTTGCATAGATGGAGGATGAGTCACAGAAAAGGCTGAGCAGTTTATCTCCAGGAAGTTTGTGGCTTAGCTGAACTCATGTCTCTAATGCTCCAAAATAATCTTCAGGCCACTAGGCTGTCCTGAATATCTATGTGGTGCCAAAATAATGATTATTAGACGCCTACAAGCTATATAATCACTGCTGTTGCATGGAAACACTGTATTTCCATGGACCAAAATAAAGTTCCTTCGTGTATTTCTATGGATCAAAATAAAGTCCCTTTGTGGCTTCTTATTGCATCCTGGTGTTTTGGGTGCATGCCACACCCAAAGGATCTAATTCCTGTGACGCAAAGTCTCTTCCCTACCATAAGAAAAGGGCAGCCATGGTGTGACAAACAAACACTCACCACCTTCACTACAGTGTGGCGGTGTCCTCTTCATCAGGAAGATCACTTCTCACCTGGTGTGAAATTTGCTGCCTTTGATGCCTTGAAAAAATGCTGCAGCAGAGTGTAAGCATTGCCAGCCAGTAGGCATGGCTGAGCTGGCAGATGCCTGCCAAGAGCAGGGAGCTCAGTCAGGCCTGGATGTGGCTCACAGTTCAACCCAGCAAGATAAGCTCCTCTTTCCAGTACTGGTGGGGACCTGATACCAGTGCTCAGCCTGTGTCCCACAAGGGTATTTGCTAAATGACAGACTCTGCCTCTTATCACAATATTGGCTATCAGAAACCATTTTGTGCAGTTTTGTTTGGGTGGCGACACAGGTGTACTGTACAGAGCTTTCGTCATGGTGATAAATGTATTGCCTGTCTGCTTGGGATACTTCATGTTCTTTGTTCTTTTTCCAAAAGATCCGGGTGTCTCCTTCTTTCTCTTTCACCTAGACTAAACCAAGATTTTTAATGAAATTATAGTTCTGATTTTTTTCCCTTAAACTGCAAATTGTTATTCAAGAGTAAAAGAAATCTATCATGAGAAGAACAGTCCTTAAAATAATATTTTCCTTTAGCTAACTAATAGAAAACCCTGCATATACTATATATATTTAGTACTTATATATAGTAGTATCAAGGTGGGGAGGGCAAGTGCTATTCAGACAAACCCCCTTTTCCCCATGTCTCTTCCCCTCAGGGAGTACACAGCAAGCTACACCCTCCCAGCACAGCTCTGGCAGTGTTAGCTGCACTCCCAGCTCCTGTTCCCATGCCTGCCCCATGGGCATATGTGTCCCCACTGTGTCTTGCAAGTCTATCTTTACAAGCACAAGCTCAGGGTGCAAATGACCAGGGGGTGAAATCAGCTAGGCAGAGCCCTTGCACAGTTTGGTGCATCACTCACCAGCTGCTGTGGGCACACCAGGCAGGCCATGGAACAATGACCACAGAGGGCGAGATAACTATGGGGCATGGGAACTTGAGAACAATGTGATTAATTACTTTGGCTACTTAGCAGTTAAATGTTATCATGATTATTAAATAATGTTAGAAACTGGGCCCTGGTGATTTGGCTGCTGGATCCTCGTATTGCCTGGGCTGGTGTACCTGTATATAAGCTGGGAGAGTGCACTAATTTTATACTAGACCCAGATCAGTTACAAGTCTTGTAACTAAATAAAGGGAAGAGGTGTCATGTTTGTGTGGGCTTGTGGTTTTAAGAATGAATGACAGTTCTCAGGCTGGGAACCATTCCAGATCTTGGAGATGGCAATGCCAAAACCCAATGCCCTAGAACAAAATTTGGGGTCAATTCATACAAGCAGATAGAGTTGACATCTTTGAATGAATGAAGCATAGACATCAGCCTAGTCTCCCTCAGGCACATCTACTCCATGTTCTGTAACAGTTTTATAAGTGACACTCTGCTGTTCTGTGTACTGCTACCGCTGATGGAGAAAGATCAAGTCTATTCAAGTGATTCCTGCCTTAACCAAAGAGTTACAAATAAAGACCAAGTCAAAGTATGCACACCATTTTTAGAGAGGTCACTGGATGAATGTTGATCCTGGCCAGTGCACCTCCATAGATCTGCAGCCTCACTTTAACAGGCCTGTTGGGGAATGGGATGTGTGCTTTTGGTGTTTGATCCACCTAATATTGGTCTTCATTGCAATATTTACAGTGTCTTAAAAGAAAAATCCAGTGATTTTTCAAAATTCTAGCCTGTTATTGAAATCAGTGGAATTGCCTTTGGAAAGAAATGAATGCTGTGTTTATGAGACTGATCATCAATCAGGGAAAAAAAGAAAGAAGAAAACCCAACAACCCAGAAAAGCAAATGGTGATAAAGTTCCCAGATAAAGTCACTCATCTCAGTGGGCAGCAAGTCTGATCAACAGAAATGGAAAGTCCTTCTCATTGATTTCACTGGAAAAAGTAATCGACTTTGAACTCTTTTAATAAGTTGCAATCTGTACTTAATTTCTTGTCCAAGGAAGAGAATGTAATTTTGTTTTTTCTTGTGTCTTCTACTAGATTTAATGTCAGTTGCACAGCTGAATCCCTTGCATCGAGCTCCAAATTTACCCCTGATGTCAGTGTGCTTAGGACTGAAACAAAAATCAGCCTTTCATCTCAGTTGCTGAAGGATCATGCCATAATACAACATTTATTAATTCAAAATCTCTCTTGTCTGTACATGCATAAATGGAGCTGAGTATTCAGAGGGAAGGCAGAGAAAGCGTAAAGACTAACTTTTAGACATTAATGCAGCCTAATAACTAGAAATAGTCTTACAGTTCTAGCAAATATACACGTTTTTGCCCTTGGACTGCCTGAATGGAGAGACTCAGCACTTCAGGCTGTCAAGGTCACGTTTTGAAACTGCTGACTTTCTTGCAGGGCCACATTACCTTTTGAATAACACATATACATTGTTAAATTTGTTGTCATCAGTTCCAATGTGGACAGGGGTCTGCCTCCAGCTGACCCTTGAGGATGCCCAGAGGAGCCACAGGGGAGTTTTCTCATGCAGATGAGTTTGAGTGAAATCCTGTTAGTCCTGTACAGGAACAACCATCTGATGGCAAAGGAGTGGTGCTTGGGCTTGTGCACCATCTTTTGCCTGTTCCAATATGAAGGACGGGATCTGATCCTGCAGAGCTTCCTGAAATAAAACCCTTACATGTACACTTGCTGTCCACATTACTTGGGTATGTACCAGCTGTCTGTAAAAATTCCTATCTTCTTGTCACATTGACTTGTTTAGCCAAAGATTACTTGGAGGAGAAAGCAGTTTTGATAATTAAACTCTAATGATTTACACTGGCAGTTTGGGGATGTTACACATTCATCACAATCACAAACAAGAAGATCAGAAAGCTCATCTAGGAAGACATCTTTATGGAGAAATAATGGGTCTTGTCAAGTCAAGGCTCCAGATAGCAGTGTGTGCTGGAAATGCAGCAAACATTAAACACGAAGCCCCGTGAAAGATCCTTTAAAATTCCAGGAAAGTGTAAACAGACTGTTGTGTGAATGAGGATCAGGGGTCGTTTGTTTGTTTGTCAGCTTTTGTTCTGAAAATTAAGGGACAAAGGTTCTGGTAGGGAGAAGCTGTGGGCTTGAGGTGTTGGCAGGAAACGTGTCCATGCCTGGGTCCTCAGTGAGGTGCCTTCTTTACAGGTGTCCCTCCCGTGTGCATAGTTTCACAGTTATAAAAGCCTAAGGGAAACTGGAAAACAGGATGATAAATCTACTTTAAAATGATGCTATACCATTTTAAATGCCTCTCCTTTTTTAAGAGAAAGAAAAAGAGCAAATGTGGTACAAATACATCTGCTTCCCAAAAAGAATATGACTTTGCCTTTTTGTATGCAGAGTAAAGAATCAGAAGAAAAACTTTTTCCATAAGTGGTTTTTTTTTTTTTGCTGATAATTTCGTGTATTTTTCTGATAAAAAGAGAAGAAAGGTGAAAGTATTACTGTACACCAATGTATAACATGAGGTTAGTGTATCCAGAGGAACCCAGTCTGAGCCCTGATCAAGCTGCAGGAACAGGCTGGATGTGCTGTTCGTCATTGTTTATCTTCCTTATTTTTCATGACAATGGACATACAGATTTGCTCCACTAAGATGAAATTCTGGCAGTTAATATTGTTCCTTGAAGGAAATTCTTGTACCGGTGGAGTCCTAGTTCTGGATTTGCTTTTTACATTTTCCTTCCTGGTTCTTACCATTCTTTTAACATTGGTTTTATATTCAATCCATCCATCATGCTTATCCCAAAACTTTTTTTGTCTATTTTCCTGGACATATCTGAGGAACTTTCAAGAACTTCTTTTCTGTAGGTCCATTGAAGGTTTTACAAGCCACTTTGCACCAAGTTCTGCCACAGGTTCATAGAATTTTTCTTTTCCCTAATTACAGACTTTGTATTTATCTTTTGGTACTATAAGCTGTCATAGACTGTTTTGTTTGAGAACATGACTCTTATCCCCAACCATGACAACAATTCTGCTATTGATACTACAGTCCAGTGAAGTTCATAGCAAAAAGGGCAATCTGAGAAGTTGTAGAGATGCTCCACTGTAAAAGGTCAAGCCTACATGTACTGCACTGGATGGACTATGTACAGCACCGTAGCAGCCCAGAATACCCTGTCTGAGTAAATGAGTAATGAACTAAACCCAGAGGTAACTTTTGGACAGAGGTCCAAGGCATACCTTAGGTTGCTTTTGACCAGCATTACCAATTTTACTTGGGGATCATTCAGAAGGCCTAGAACACTGTGGCCTTCCAGCATCTCTTGTCTTTCAAAGCAAGCCCTAAGCCTTTCCCCAGAGCTAGAGCAAATTGGGACGCAGTCATTATAGTAAGCAGATACAACTTGCCAGAAAGACTTACCTTAGTGGTAAGTCTGGGTAATCTTCTCTTCCACAACAAAGGCACCTTCCTGACTTGGCGATTTCATCAGAGGTTATGATATAAAGTTAGTTCTGTTGCTAATAGTTCCCTGTGCACTGTTGCTTCTGTGTAACAGGCTACAGACAGCAGGCAGGTTTTACTATTAATTTTCAATGTGCAATTAAGATCTTGTCTGAAGCTTTTGATGCTGTTGACTGAGCACTGTTGCGTCAATGGCAAGCAGATGATGCTAGTGGGCTATGGTTTTAGTCCTTTACGGTGGAAAAGGAGAAAGCTGTAGAAATGCCTGACTGTACATTGCTAGACTGACATATGTTGTTCCTTGATGTCTAACCTGTTTTATGTCTTCTTCAATGTATTCATGAGATGTTTCCTTTTTATGGTACCTATGTTATCACAGTAT
This sequence comes from Phalacrocorax carbo, assembly GCF_963921805.1. Classification (NCBI taxonomy): domain Eukaryota; kingdom Metazoa; phylum Chordata; class Aves; order Suliformes; family Phalacrocoracidae; genus Phalacrocorax; species Phalacrocorax carbo. The sequence continues at coordinate 26,516,563 of NC_087548.1, read as the reverse complement.
CTCAGCACTTCAGCAGCTGAGCTGTGTATTTGTCCTTACAACCTGCTGTGAATAGGGAAGCATTTTTATCCTTATGTTTTTTAGAGTGAAGAACTGCCCGTAAGATAAGTGACTTGCTAAAGATCACAGAGTTATTGCAGGCCAGGAAATCCTAAATATGAAACTCGTATGATAACAATTATACCTTCCTTCCTCCATGACCGTGTAGAGAGACACTTTCTAGTGGTTAGGGACAGCCTTACCAACAGGCTGCTAACATGTGGATATGTTTGCCTTGTGGGCCTGGTGTGACTTGGCAGAGCCCTTGGGCAGTGCTTCCAGCTGGAAGTGTTTGAGTGCTTTTGTCTTTGGAATCGCTCTTGAACAGAGCCATTTGGTGGAAGGAAACCTATATTTTCTCCATGTCTCTGCTCCTGAGGAAATGTGGTTGGAGGCAACAACAGCTTTGCTGTCAGCTAGGCTGTTTGTAGGCATAGGCATGAGACAAAGGCATTTTCTGTGCATTGCATCGTAGTTGCTGGCTGCATTTTTATTATCTCCTGATGACACTGGAACAGCAAACAAAGGTATGCTTGTTCACCCCTCTATCATTGGAAAGCAGCAGAAGTGGTCACTGATTTGAATGGTCACAACCATCTGATTTCCAGACCTGGCTTCAGAAAACATAGATCTAACCAAGATTTTCTGAGGTGCTGCTTGGATGAGAGGACAAATTTTCCTGCAAGGCCTGGCTGTGAAGGTGTAGCACATGTAGGTTGTTGGCTTCATACTTTATGAAATTCTTCTAACTCTTCTGCCTTTTTTTTTTTCTTTTAATATTTGGAAAGCCCATGGACTGAGGATGGACTGACATGGCTAGAAGACTGGTTGACCATAGGGAAGCTTTATGGAATTGGGGTGACTAACGCTGAATCTGTCCTAAACCTCATGTTATTGAATATTGTTATCCATAACACTTTATCCAAAGGTAAACCAGCTTCTGTTTAAGATTTTATGCCACCACAAGAATTAGTGGAGGCCACTACAAGAATTAATAATTACTGCTGAGAACAGCATGCACAGAAGAAGTGCACCTATTTAAAACAAGTAAGTTTCAGTGTATTAAAACTAAGTCATACACCAAAGGAAGAGGGCTGCTGTCCTTTCGTACCAGATGGGACACCTTGGACACCAGCTTTGACCTGATCAAAGTTAAAGAGGTGACTCCTACCTGAGGGGCTTCATGCTCTCAAAAGAAGGTCATGGAGAAGCTGCTCCTACCAGGCTTACCTCATTTTAGTGCACGCAGAATCTGGGATCAAAGCATTTGCTGTCTTTGTTATCTATCAGAGAGGTGATTTACTTGTGGTGAGTGAGTAGCAATTCTGTGGGGAGAGAGTAGTACCTATTAAAAGAGTATTTAATGTAGCAGAGAAAGGCGTAACTGACTGCAGCTGTAGTACAGGGCAGATGGTATTTCTGGAGTAAACCATGGAGGCAGGAGATGGAGTTTCTCTTTCCTGATGTTTTCATACCAAGACTGGATGCCCAGACAGACCAAAATGTCTTGGTCAGACCAAAACCAGCTGTTTTTTGACCAGATGCAACTGTGCTCTGTGGGGCAGCAAAGCAAGGTGTGGGATCTGCCTACCCTGAAGATCTCAGGGACTCATCGGGTAATGAAATGAATCCTGCCCAGCATCCGCTATAGAGAAGGTGGTCTATGTTAAATTAGGACAACACTTTTCTATAAACTGAGTTGCCCCTGGCCCTACTCAGAAACATCCTCTGAAGGATGATGGCTCCATTTGCACCTCACCAGCTGCTCAAATGTCCCCTCTGCCAGATGTGGCAGCCACAGGCAGCTGTGCTGTCACCTTGCCCGGCGCCCTGCAGAGACCTGCCACCCTGTCCCTTCAGGTGGCAGCTCCCCGTGCTCGTCTGCTGGAGCTGCTACACTGCTTCCAACTTTGAAGGGAGCCTTGTCTATAAATAATTTGGTGTCTTTATCAATTAAACTTGTTATGTTTGTGAATTAATGAAGCCCATTTTGAGACTGGCATATATGAGGTCACTTTCTTTGTTTTTATTTCTAATAAACATATCCATAAGTAACATCAAATGAGAGATTTATTTTACACTGATGGGTAGAAAACAATAAATTTCAGAAATAAACATCCCCATATGGACAATGCAAACAAAATTTACACTGCAGGCAACAAATTAGTCACAAAAGAAGCTGTTTTAAAAGTTCCACCACCTAGCAATTTGAGGAGATTAATAAGCATGCAGCAGGGGCCAGCACGTCATCTGGCCATCAGAGAGACCTTCCAGAAGCTTCTTCCTGAAAGGAAGAGCTGGAAACCTGAATGGAGCCTCTGGTCAGGGGTGAGCACAGCTGACGTCTGTGCTCTGTGTGTGCAGGTGTGATATGGCTTGGTGTGCAGGTCTGACAAGCTCACTGCCCGCTGTGAGGAGAAGGGCTGTGGGTATGTGGCAACACTGGCTGCTGAGGCTAGCGCAAGGGAAACATCACTGCATTTGCCAGGAGCTAAAGATAAGACAGATACATAATTCAACACAATTTCAGTCTGATATTTATCTAAGTAATTTACTTTTTGCAGTTACACCCAGTGCTGTTGGTCACCTGTGGCCATGTCTCAGGCTGGTGATGCACCAGTCCTCAGGAGGACAGTGAGATGCCTGCATTTTCATGTTTTGACTGCAGACTGGAGTGCCAGCCAGTAAAAGCAGAGCTGTCCAGGAGAGCGGGCAGGAGGTGCTGCTGGTTCACAGGGCACAGGGCTCACAGCTGTAATGGCTGTGGGGAGCACTGATAGGAATTTCCTCCCTGCCAAGGCACCCTGTCCTGCTGCCTTGTCAGCAGGCAGTGACAGTTGTGAGCTGAGTGCTGGGAGGAGGTCGCTGTGCTGCTGAAGCATCTTTCTCCTTGACTTAATTTTAACTTAGTAAGAAGTTTCATTCATCTATCCCTTTCCCAGAAGTTTTAACGATGTCTAGTACAGGCAGTTGTTCTGGACCACGAGTTGGTATTTAAGTTTGTGTTGGTGTGGCATTTGCACCCTCTTGTTCACCTTTCTGTGCAAATCCTGTCCTGACCTCTTCCTGAAGTGCATTTGGCTTTGTCAGTAACTGATTGCTGTCCACTGAATATTTCCCTCACTCCTCCCAGCAGGTATTGCAAGTGGGCACTGAAGAGGTCTCCAGGCATCTGAAATTGCTATAGACGACTTATGTGTTCCTGCACACCCTCTGGGTTTGTAAAGATCACAGGCAAGAGTTTTTTCTCTCCTCGAGAAGGTGTTCAAGGAGTGACATGCTCAGAGGCAGAGCAGTTATTGGTACATCCTTTCTGATGCCATGGGTAGCCTGGAGCATCCTTATTTCCTCCTCTGAAATGAAATGGTCAAGGTGTGGCAAGTGGTACAGTGTGGTGGAGGTCCACCCATGGGGCACATGTGAGGGGTTGTGTCCTGGCTCCCAGCTGAAACATTGCAGCAGGCTTGCTGCCTCTGCGGGCTGCCCCAGAGGTGGCTGCCCCTGCCTGGGGCACAGAGAGGCTGGCAGGAAACTTCCTAGCACCTTTGCAGCTGTGGCCTGTGGATATGGTACCATGCCTTTCAGCAAGGCAGCACAGAGCAGCACCCTGAAAGCTGCCTTTGAATAAGGCTTACCTATCGTTTCATGATGGATATTCCCATTTGCATAAAGTGAGGAGGGATATTTATTCTCTTTTTACTGGTACCTTTAACTTTCAAATAGAACTGAAGAGAGTTTGGTTTTATATGTCTCCTCTTGCACTTCCCTATTCCAAAGCACTTTTATGGAGCTGCCAGTGACTCTGGGCAAATGGGGCAGTCTGAACTGCACCATATATCACTGCACCCACTGGATGTGATGTGCATGCCGTTTGATCTTTTTTAACAGCTATTCCAAACCTGCCCTTGATTTTGACCGACTAAATCCAAGCTATTAGATCTGTGCCTTGGTACTTTTTTTAGCACCTTTTAAAAAGGTAATTTAGCACTTGTAAAACTTGCCAGATTAAGGTAGGTTTATGGAATATGCAGTTTTGTCCCCTAGTAATGATACCAAGGTGTTCAAAGCTGCACAGGGTTTGTAAGAAACATTAAATCAGCAGCCAAACTCTCCTGAGCTTTGTCTGTCTGTAGGGCTTCTCTAGGACAACTGGCCTGATTTGGTGTCCCTTTCTTGTAAATAGTACTGTTCCCAGCAGTAAAGAAATGGGCTTTTTCCTTGCAGGATATAACTTTTGAAAACAAATAACAACTGTCCTTGCAGGCAGCTTTATTTACCTCTAAAATACTGTGACTCCTGCGTGTTGTGGAGGCATGCAGGTGGCTGCTGGTGCCCTGTGGTTCCTCTGCACTGGTGGCTGATGGGCATGTTGACACCAACAGCAGGAAAGCACAGGGCAACTCCCCAGTTATCAGAGCTGCCTCAACCAGCCAGCCTCAGGAGAAGCAAACATAGTTTTACCCAGGTTTTTAACCTGTTCAGTGCTCCAGAACTGCAGGTGATGCCTTCTCATTAGATGTGAGCCAAGGCTGCAGCACCTGCATAAAGCTTTGAGATATTAATACAGAAATATTGGCATATGAGTTTTTTCATAGCAATATACTCCTAAACATACTGCCCCATACTGGGTTGTAGCTCTTGTGGTCGTTCATTTTTTGTCCTCCCATTTTTGCCTTTAAAGTGAAGTAGTAAATAGTTCTTTCTGTACCCCAGAATCTTTCCATTAGTCTTAATGATTATTTCTGTCACTTTCAAGCTGGTTCTGTAAAAATCATACATGTATAACTGAGCAAACCCCTCCCTCATTTCCTTTTAGGCAACATTATTGGTGTCAAGTGAGAAGAGAATATCACTGGTGTGAGTAAGAGCCAAATTTGGCTCAAAGGCTACACTGTACTAAAAGCTTTCCTGCCCTGTTATAGACTGTAACCAATATTTTTACTGGAAGAAATAATGAGCTGATTAAATGGGGTATCTGGAAAACCATCAGGAGAACATGTAACAGCTACAGTTAAAAGAAAAAATAATTAGCGTTTTTTTAAAAAAGAAACCCCCCCTCAAAATCTTTAGGGCTGCTATAAAATGAGAAGCACACTGTACTCTAGTGCAAACCACTAATGGTTAAATTCTTCTCTCAGACTCTCATAAATCAGAGTAGCCCCACTGACTTTAATAGAGTTATGCTGAAATTATGCTCGTGTAGTCAGCTCATTTTGGCCCCTACAAACTTGGCATTTATCATTGTGGATCTCATCCAAAACCCATAGAACCCCTTGGGAATCTTTGTATTCAGATAATGGGATTTGGATTGGATGGTATAAGTTTAACATGACTCATAAATAGCTCAATTTGGTATTTGTGTGGCTCATAATATGCAAGAAGGCCATATACGCCAGCTAGAGCTTTGGTCTTGTTGCTTAGGAATGGAAGTGAAATCATGAAGTCTTTCACTTAGTCCACCTAATTGCAATCAGATGGTAACTACTTTAAGTAATTACCAAACCAGAACAAGCTTGAGGTGCTGACCTCACATGATGGGCTTTGCCTCTTGGTGCCAGGTGTTCAGAGAAGTGATTCTCCTCTTACTTCTTGTAAATCTTGGTCATTCATAATGCTCATCTTGTAACGTTGATGTTGTTAATTGCTTTTAATATTTTGTATGCTACAGGAATAGCATTATCTTGCCTACTATGCTTGCTTAGTTCATATGTTCTGTGCATGTAGTGGGCAAGAGGTCTCAGAGGTCAGGAGGCCTATTTCTGACCTCATTTACATTGGAGTTACATTAACAGAATTTGATGAACTTGATTGAAATTTTTCTTAATTTATAGCAGTGCAGCATAAGTACAAGGCTGTGATCTAACTGTAATTCTGTAGATCTGCTAGAATGACATTGTTCATAGTAAGGATGAGAGGGAGCTGTGGTTGACATATATATGTATATTTACATAATGGTTCTTTAAAATGGCTGTTTGTGTTCAAAAGGAAAAAATATTATTCTGTGCTTATCATGGATTTTCTGGAGTTGTTACACTGGTGTCAATGGCAGTAAAATTTAGCCCAGTGTATTGCATGCTTGGAAACAAAACAACACACAACCAATACCTGCATCCCTTTTCCAAAATCCTCTTGCTGTAGAAAACATATGTTGCCTTCTCTACTGATGAAAAGAAAACAGCTAACTGCCAATTTGTATGAAGAGAAGAAGCCTTTCTTCTAGTCTTCATCTAAGAAACAAGAATATGAGGGGAAAGGATGTTTTTGTATCAATATCACATAAAGGGTAATGAAATTGGAAATAGATTCATGATTTATTGTTCCTCCAGCAGCACATTTAAGTGTATGGGAAAATTAGCTTTCAGTATATACAGTAGCTGCTTACATAGCATGACTAAAGAAAGATCCTGTGAATATGAAAGATCTCAAATGAATGAGGCCTGAAATAGAAAACCTCTATTGCTGTAGCAGACGTGGTTGTGTGGCTTTCATGTGCCTTGCAGTAACTTGCCAACATTTACATTTGATCTTTGGCTATCAGAAGCATTGATTTAGTAGGATATAAAGGCCCCTTTATCCATCTGCCATCTAAACCAATAAAAATCAATATGTTGCAACCATCCCTTTTTCTAGGTGTTGAGCAGGAAAGCTATCACCCGTGGAATGGGGAGAAGTGGTGGTGTAAATCCCATGCAAGGTTCCACATCACTTGCTACACTGGAGAAAATACAAGGCATGTCTCTCAGCTGCAGGAGAATGCTTTCGCTATGATGAGGAGGAAGGTGCTCTAAATCAGTCAGGAGAGGGGCACCATTTGCTGGCAGAGGAGACCTGGACCTGGAGAGTGCAGCCCCATTGTAAGGGGACAGCCCTGTTTCTGAAATGTTGGCTGGCCTTGTCCCCAGTAGAGCTGTCATGGGGAGGCAAGATCTCCCTCCTCTCATAAGTGAATGACCCAAGAGTGCTGTTGTGCCTTTCCAGCCGTTTTGTTATGGTGGGTGGCAATCAGCTTCCCAAAACCTTGGTGCTTGTGACTCAGAACAGGAAAACAGCTGAAGTCTTGGAATGCCAGGTGAAACTGGAAAGCCTTGTTGCCAAACCTGCTTTAAGACAGTACCAGCCTGCTTGAGATGTGGTCTCGCTACGCCAACGTGTGTCATGGAGGAACAGGCTTGGGTGTGAAAAGCACACACGCTCTTTGTAAAGTCCCAGCTTGTAACCAGGTGTGTGGTGCAATTTCTTTTCCATATTCATATTATTTGGGCAGGCCTTGGAACTGTATCTGTTTCTTAGATCTCTCTAGTTAATGAAATGGCCAAATACAATCATCTGGCAATGGAATTGCACTTCAGCAATACAAACAAAGAGACCCTAATTTACATTAATGTAAATTGGTTATTAGCTATTTATGCTAAAAAGCTGTAATAAAAAGCATAAAGGTAGTTCTATTAACTACATTTTGCCCTGTGAAATCCATACTTGAAGGCACACTTTGCAATCAGTGATTTTCTTTTCTCAGTCAGTATGGCATTTGCTCCACCTAACTAACATATTTATAAACAAATTACTACCCCCTTTTCTGCACTTTGCATTTTATAACACATCAATGCTATGAAGTTAATAGGACAGCTGTGTGCAATGCTTTTGTAATTCAATTGCAATGCTGGATTGTTCTTTACCCTATTATTCTCATGTATATGTAAGAAGGGGTAATTAAAGAAAAAATGGCATTTACAATTATAATCCGGGAATAACAAGGAGGGAAATGAGTTTCAATCATTGCTTTTTAATAGGGGTGTGGGGAGGGATGGGGGATAGCAGGAAAACAGAGCCGCATCTGATCTGCCCTTCTGGTTTTAGCCTCTTCATGCACCTGGGGGAAGATTTTTCTGGGGTGCACAGGCCAGATTTTTACCTTATGTGGTGCTGCTGTGCCCATGCTGATAGAAGGGAGAGTGGGACTGGGACAGACAATTGCCTTCATATACAAAATATGACCTCGATTTCTAGTACAGCCATTCAAGTGCCATCACGCATTGCACAGGCCCCCACTCATTTGCTTGGGCACTGGGTCCCCTGCCCTGTCAGGGTGCAGTCAGGCACGGAGGCAACAATGGCAAGAGGAAGGGAAGAGGTAAGGCTGCTGGAAAGAAGGATGGGAGGGAGTGGGAAATTTTGAAAAAACTCCAGAGGTACAGCATACACATGCAAAAAGAACTGCCCCCTGGGGTGTTGCTGTAAGCATCTGTGTAAAGCAGCAGTGCAGATTAAAACCTTGCATGAAGTGTCCAGTCCCAGACATCCCAATTAATGGTATCACTGAGGCTAGATTCGGACAAGGCTTTCTTTTGGCAGCAGAACCAGCTCAGCACCACTGACCTCCTGCTGTCCTTGTTCTGGCTCCCTTGGCCAGCAGGGGTCACGAAAACAGCCCCCCAAAACACAGCCCAGCAGAACAAACTAGCTTAACTCAGGTTGGTCCTGGTTGTGCCCACCCCAACCAGCTGACTTGGTGCAGCTGAGAAGCTGTGTGAGGGCTGGGAACCCCAGTGGAAGGAATAAGAGGAAGGAAGGAGACAGGAGTGGCCATGACTGGCACTGGGAGCTGCAGCCGACAAGTTAGGTGGAAATGACTTTTACTGCCCACGATGAATGATGGACAGATGGAGCGATGCCTGGACCAGAGGGAGGTCACAAGCAGGCTCTCTGGGGGACTTGAACATCCATGCAAAACTGGGAATCAGTTTGAGGAGGGGCACGCATGGTAAGGTCTGAGGGCTGAACTGTGTGGGTAGACTCGCCAGAACGGTCCCAGGCGACGGTGGTGGGAGGCTGGGTGCTCAAGTCTCCATGCTCCTGGGCATAGCTGCTTCCCAATGGCGGGGGTGGTACGCCTGAGTGAGCACTTGTGTGTGCCCTCTGCCCTCCTCCGTCACCATGGCAGGCATCCAGGGCTGAGGCTCTGCTCCGTTTCTCTGCCAGGAGGAGCTGAGTTTGAGAGCTGGGTATTGGTTCTTTGGCATGGGAGCAGCTCCAGGACATTTTGGACCTGAGGAGCTATTTTGAGCAAACAAATGGTGCTGGGGTGTGATGTGAGGTTATCAGATGAGCCTGTCTCAGTCACCTGTGTCTTTCAGGAGCAGTACTGCAAGGCCTCCAAACCACCATGCAGCTGCAGTTTCAGCCAGGTCTTTGGGTTCCTTGCTCACTGTAACTCCCCTTTACTGAAGCTCCTTTGGGGAAGGCAGGAATGAGAGAAATGAAGGATGCATGCTTTTCCTTTTCCAGAAATTAAAGGAGTTTTTAATTCAGACAAAACTGGATTATCCCTAATAGCAACTGTGAACTTGGAGGTAATTAATACTATTTCTTACTTCTGTAAAGAATGCATTCTGAAGAATGAAAATAAGTTCAGTTTAATGAATTCACATATTCCAGTGGAATTTCAATCTTTGACATTGGTATTACAATTAATGTTAAATTACATTTTTAAATTATAGTGCCATCTAATCCAGCTATGTCTGATCTCTAACAGGCTGGTGTTAGTTATTTTAAGGCAAATTAGCTAGTTTGGGAAAGAGGGATGTAAATATCTTTTCTGTGCAATAAGGTTTATAAAGTTGTGGCTAAATAACAGCTAGCAACTAGCTTCTGTGTGTAGGAATATTTTTAACCCCAAGAACATTGGCATTCTCCATGCAAGGATGTATAGGAGAGTCTGAACGCATATATTCCATAACACAAAATCGTCTGGTGTTGCAGTAATTCTTGTAAGGAGGAGCACTAGACTATTTTTTATTGTAAGTCAATATCAGAAGCTCTTTAGTTGTTTGCATTCAGTGACCCTGCAGTAGGTTATTTTTGGACAGTTGTTGTTGGTAGTTGGGAAGGGAGTGCCATACTCCTCTCTGGCCACCTGGTTGGGAGTCAACACTTGTGACTCTGGCTGCAGGGTAGAGCATGAAAAACAAGATAATAATTGACCTATACTCCTTGTTTTTCATTCTTAGGACTCCAGACATAGAAATGATAACGTGTTTTTTTTAAAACTTTTTATAATAAATAGAATGTTTTTTTTTCACATCTCAACAGAAATAGATTAAGGGGCAGGTGATTTGCTGTCTATTTTTAACGAGTGTTCTTAAAAGAAGGAGAGATCAGATACTGCTGGGGGAGATCATGCAGCATTCAGAAAACTTTGAATCACCCACGATAGGCTAAGGCTGCCATTCTTTATATGTCTTTTCAAGTTCACATAAAGGTTACGTGGCTACCAAGATGAAAAGCAGTCTCATCTGGTTTTTTCTACCACAGGCTTTTTCCATTACTAAAAATGAGGATTGTGATGAATCATGTCTTCAGCTGAACATCAAACACAAGTCTGTAGTCTTCAGTGAACATTAAATATAGATGTGAATATAAATAGAGAAGAGGAGGTTATTGTGTAGGAAGGAGGAGGATAATAGCAAGGCACAAGTCAGCTATTTAATGTGTGCTTTCTGTCCCCTTGGTATCCTATGTTCTTTTGTCTGGGAAAAAGAGGGCAATGGGTTAGCATGACCTTGTTGTAGTCTATAGGCATCATCAGAAAACTGAGGGTGAATAGTCACTATCACCTATGAAACAACTGTGATTCTGCTCTATCTCTGTATATATCTGAGCAGATATTTCACCCAGCCTTGTATTCACATGGCTTCCTCCAGCAGTATTTTGTGTTATTACCAGCACACACAGCACAGAGGAACCCCTGAATTTAAACTTTTCTCTTTCATTAAAGGACCTAGTTGCAGAGAGCCTGCGGTTGAACCTGATCTTCCCAGCAGCATCTCCGCTCAAGACCTCAAGGCTCTGGCTCTTCCCTCCAAGCCCTGTGCAAGCACCTCAAACAGTGCTCTGCTTTTCCTCATTTGACCCAGAGTGTGAGCAGGTCTTGTCTTCCAATGCAGAATTGTTTAAGCACATCTGTTTAAGATGCTGCCACTACAGTCTTCAACAATGCAGTGCTGGCTTGCTGGGCGACTCCTGGCTGTGTCTCTAAAGTTTGGAGATTGTGTCTCTAAAGGCCTCCGTGCTCAGCCCACGTGCTGGATTTCAAGCCTACCACCACAACCAAATTCAGTGATTTCTCTGTCCATGTGTATTATCTGGATATAAATGCTGAGACCACTGCCTTGGCTGCCCCCTTGCTGCAGCTGCCTGGCTTGTTGCAGATCCTGGTGAAGGGGATGGACTGTAGTGACCCTCCTAGAGTTTAGATCAGTTCCACCATCACTGCCAATGTCATTCATGTTTGTTGCACAGTGAGGAATGCAAAACCCTGACTGTGCACTTGCCTTCCTCTGTGCTCCCACGAGGCTGTTCTTTCAGAGAACTCCAGATGGGCAGGGCATCCAACATATGGAGGGAATCCTACTGCAGATGGAAAATGGGATGGGCTGTTGGTCCTGTACATGTGGCTTGAGGGCAGAACCTGAAAGGTGACTTAGAGAAGGTAAATGAAGACTTGCATGGTGTAGGCAAGCATTTTGACCAGGCTGAAGTCAGACCTAGCAGTACCTATCTTCCTCTTGGTAAGGAGACGCTTGTCACCTATCTGCTCTTAGTCTGATGGTGCTTTTGGTGCCCAACATGGGGCTCAGACGGTTTGAGATAATAACAACTGCTTGTCACAGCACCATGTTCTCATTTTTGCAGTTTGTGGTCAAGATTGGTGTTGGTCTGTTTAGTCTGCTGTGTTCTGCCATGATTAGTGATGTTTTGCCTAAAAGATTTGTTATGCAAACACTGGTTTTCAGCTTTATCTGGGGTTTTTGCTGGAACTGTTACTGTACTTTCAATACCGCCTTACTGAGGCAATTAGCAATTATACCTCCTCCTCTGAGAGATTTTATGTGGAGGAAATACAGAATGGTACCTTTGCTACTTTCTTCTATGATGTCTCCACCTTTATTACAGCAACCTCTTTGTATCTTGAACATCCTTGGGTAGTTAAGATATACTTATTGTTAGTTTTTGGGCATGTATTAGTTTTGACTAAGGTTAGAAAGCACCTTAAGAATATCATCCAGAGATCTGCCCCAAGGCTTGATAGTTATGAGTGGCAGGGCATGTGGGATAGTATGGGCAAACACCTAGGGCAGTGAGCACCCCCAGTGTTTTGGAGCTTTACCCCTGAACAAGTGCGGAATCCTGAAAAACTAGTAGAATATTTGGAGAAAGTGTGTTGTTACACTGAGAACTCCAGAGAGACACAGATCACTGCAACGTGCTGGGGCCTGGCCCATGTGTACTGAGCAAGGCTCAACAGTATTCAGTGCTCCCAAGGGGAAGAGAAGGCCTCTGGATTGAAAGACAAAGTGACAGGCACTGCGGCCACTCCAACCTCCAGGACAAGCACTGTGGCTACTCAAACCCCCACGACAGGCATTGGAGCTAAATTGGAGAATCAACCCACGAGCTTTACCCTTCTGATTCTTTCCCCTATCCTGCTGGTGGGGGAGTAAGCAAGCAGCTGTGTGTGTGGCTGAGTTGCTGGCTAAACCACAACACTGTGTTTCAATCTATATCAAATCACTGTTATCAATTTAACATAACATATCAATCATCCTTCTCTTCTTCTACTGAGAAAATACAAAATACTCTTGTTCATTAAACAATCCATGCTAGTCACCTTACTTTACAGATTACCCAAATGATAATGTACTGAAATAACACATTTGTACCTTTTGGGGGTAGAGTTGAGGCAGTCTTCCTTGTGACCTGTGGAGTTCATTGGCTATTGAGTTTTAAAGAATTGGTTCATCTTGTTGTTCAAAATTAGAAACTTAACAGTGAGATATAATAGATCAGTCTTCAATGATTACAAGTACTTTGTAACTCTAGGTTAAGACATGAAACTTTTTCTAAAACCATTTAACACTTAGGAAAGAGAATCAAAAGTCAGAATTCAAATACAGCCCCTTTAATTAATCTAGAGACAAAGGAGGGTCCTCTAGAAAGTCTATGAGGGTATTGCTAGCAGAAATAAGGTCATATCTACTTTTCATATATGTGTCTTCAGTGAATGTCTTCAATGAGCAGAAGAGCCCTTAATGATCGGGCTTAATTGTTACTCATCAACACCACTGCATCATCTGTCCTGAAGTGGTAATTTTCTGTGGTAGCTATATAGTACCACAATATCAGTACTCTTCAAATACCAGGATATTGAATTAATCATGAAGGGGTTTTCATTAGCACTGGAAAAAACTGCCTCAATTAAAAATACTTCCTCTAAAAAAAATATCTGGTCACAGATCATTCCAACCTTTCAAGGAAGCTGAAATGCATGTGATAAACTCAGCAAGGCTGCTGTGCCCTGTGGTGGTCCTGACCCTTCAGGGACTGCTATTAGCACTGTCTCTGGTCTTTCCCTGGAAGTCCTCCTTGCTTTAAACTTCTTGTTTTCTCCCATGTTTAAGTCTTGTGGTAGGACACAGTATTCCCTCCAGACTCTTTGCTTTGCTGCTTATAAAGTCAAATCTCAGGTATGTTCTGCCACAAAATGATTTTTGCCATGTACTTTCAAAAACCTGCCATTTGATCTGCTTTGATGATGGCCACCAATATTCTCCATCAAAAGATCAAAGCTTCTCATCAAAAAGAGATGTTAAAAGAGGTGTCTCTGTTCAGCTGTAGGGCAGTACAGAGTCCAGGAGTATTTCAGCATGTTGCTAGGGGGTAGAGGTACAGCACAAGCCTTCCAAGTATGCAGCCATTTGAGATATGCTGAAGTCATGCATGCACATTCCGGGAAACTTCTCTGAAATGAACTTTCTCTTTCTGATCTGACTTAAAGATGATGTGTGTAACTATTAATATGGTATGACTCTAATATCTGTATGGTTTTACTGCCAGTGAAACATGAAAACTTGCAAGTCTGGAATGACCCTCAGGATCTCACCAAGTTCATATCCTTCTGCTATGACAAGATGGGTTACTTTTGTTACCATCCCTCTGCATGAGGCTTTGCAGGCAGCCTTTGCAGGTGAGTCGTTCCAGGGCTTCGCTGTCCTGACTCCTGGAGAGCTTCTTACGATGTCTAGCTTGAATCCAGTTAGCTTGCTGCAGTACGCCCACTCTGTCTGGTCTGTTCCACCATGGGCACGGGGACAGCCAGTTTGTTTCCCCTTTGCTGTAACCTTTTATATATTTGAAATTGAAATACCCACAGACATATTCTTGATCAGTGTTTTGGAGATAACATTCTCCACAAGTTTGGTGCTCCAAGCCCTTGAGAAAAGCAGTGGAAAGCAACAGCTGTCTAAACTCTTCTAGCCACTGCTAATAAACTTCCCACTCTCTGCCCTGAGCCTTCTGATGGCACATGCCGTGAAATGTCAGAGATGGAAAGCCCCTTTGGCACAGAGCCTGTGTTTTCCTTGGATGGATGAGAATGACCGACTGTGAATCTGTCTGGGCTGTAATGATGCTAACCATGGTTCTGCTTAGTACTGCTGCTCAACCGGCAGCCCATGCAAGCCCGTGATTTTCCTCTTACCCAGTACCTGAACACAGGACTGCTAATCATGTCCAAAATGGCTATTTATAGTCTAATTATCACTTCCTGTTCGACTTCACTGTTACTACTGAGGGTGAGCTATCAGCATTTTGAAGTCCAATTTGCCCAGGAATTGTGATACAGACTTCTCCTCTTGTCTTACATTTTCCTCCATATGGTATGAGATGTAACAACATGATCTATACCCAGGAGAAGTCAGCACTGTTACAAAGCTGAAAGCACAGACAGGCCATCTTGTATGCATGTACAAGCACCAGGACAAAGTCTGAGCATCGTCAGCGTACAAAATCACCTTATTACAGTGATTCCTTATTTGAAGTCTTAATTTTTAAATCCTTCCTTTTTCCATAGTTGAAATTGCTTACAGTAACAGTAACTGTAAGAGCTAATTTCTTCTGCCCTGTTGATGAGACTGGGAGATGAACCAAAGAATAACTCCACGGACAGTGGGATCACCCACATGCTGACAGAATCCATAACAATTTTTGTGATATATATGGAGAAGATCCTGGTATAAAAGATATGTCTGGCTGCATCTACTACCTAATTCTTGAAATCACTAAGAATGCAGGGTGACTTCATACTTCTGCTATAGCTTTTCAGCTTGGCTATCTATTGTCTTCCCAAGAAAAGGGATCTTGAGCTTTTACAGGTCTAATATGTATCCTGAGATTTGAAGGTGAGACCCAGGCACCATGAGAGATGACAAATCTATGTGATTTCAGCAGCCTGCGCACCTTCGCTGGAAGGGCTTTCTAACACTTAGCTGTACCTGCTTTGGAATAAGAAGAGCCTGGCTCTTTTGGTGCACCCTCATCATCCCCACCAGCACAGCTGGAGAATCAATGTGCCATCCCTAACACTGTCATTGCTTCCTTGTGTTTTCTCACTTGGATTTAATTACCGATATTTTTCTCTCATCATGTATCTTTTCTTTTTATCTTAACTCACCCTCAATATCAACAGGAATGACTTTGCTGGAGGAACAAAGAAGGAAAGGGTAAGCCCCTAGGTTCTTGTATTTGACCTTGCTTGAGGTTAATGAGCCAATTAATTGCATACAAGATACTGGCGCTTGGACTGTTTTGCTTTTCTGTGTAAACAGTGTAACTGGTAACACTCGGTTGCTATCTGCACCATTAAATTAGGCCTAAAAATTAATAATCAGTATCCCATGAAAGCCTGAAATATATTTTTCAGCAGCAAAGTCTCTCAATAGCAAAAGACAAGAACTATCTGTTGCATATAAACTTGTCTGTCCCCCCACCTCCTTTCCCTGCTTTTGTGTTGTTATGCTGTTAAAAATGAAATTTAAAGCCATGCAAAGTCAGGACCTACAGAATTATAATTTCAGTGACATTTGAAAATAGTGGGTTTCATGTACAGCCTGATTTATTTCAGCACATAATGCTAAATATAAGAGCTTAGCCTGTAGAGGGTTCTCAGCAAGACGCTTAGTTCCCAGTTGCTGAGGAAGCTATAACACAGTAGTGGTGGAGACCGGTGAGAGTGGGAAATCCTTAGAGCATGAACATGTAACTCTCTCCTAGCCTGCAAAAGGGCTGTTTGCAATGCCTTACTGAGAGTACTTAACCAAGTGCAATGACGGATACATGCATCACATGTTGAAGTCTTGTTCCTACAGTGCTACTGGTGAAGGGGAATCATGGGGTGAGGGCACAACTCACCCACTTCTGATCTAGGTTATATAAGGTTTCTTCCTATCTCAGGAGCACCAAAAAGGAGAGTCCCGCCCCCAGATCTTCTTACTCTACTGCTGGGAGCAGGGTTGTCGGAGTGCATGGGGAGCTGTGTCACCTCCCCTGGGCACAGCTTCTACTCCATCTCTGAAGGCACATGAAAGATGTTAGAAAGAGTCAGTTTACCTCTTGTTTTACTGGTCCCTGAAGCTCCATGTAGACTTACAGTGCAGCATACAGAAGGAATAACAAGGAATCTGCTTGCTCATTAGTGGGACTTTCCTGCTGCTGTTTCCTATCACTGGGAAATGTCTCTGGGAATGGGGTTTGGGGGAAACAAGCAACTCATGCTTTGCTCTGAGAAGTTGTGTCAGGGCAAGGAAATACAGGAAATGTGCTTCTTTCCAGAGTCTCTACCTATGTGCCTGGTGTCAGTCAGTGAAAGCTCGTGTTGATTCATTAACAGTAGAGGTCATGAAAAGGGGATGAGTCATGAAAAGGGGATGAGAGTCATGAAAAGGGGATGAGAATGGAAAAACAGGAATGGAAAGAAAAATTCCTGGAGAGCACCCTATTTCTGTCATCTCTTTTTTCCACACTAATACACACTGACTAATGTTGGATTTGCTGCCGTGTAGAACAGACATAGATCAGTTCAACCTCTTCCCTAGCATTTCTGATCCTACTGGAGAACACACAAGGTTGTATGGGGCAGGGAAACATGGGAGAAGGTATGCTGGGTAGATGGTCTTTTTAGTGGAGAGCAAAGGAGTTGGAAGGCAGAGGACTAAGGACTGTGTGGATGGAGTTGGCACAAGCCAGAGACAAGCCCAGGCCTAAAATGTGTCTGCAACTAGTGCAGACCACTAGATGGAGTCTGAATTTATGCATGGCTGCCAATGACCATAAAGCTGTAACTACTGCTGCCCCTGATATTTTGGGATATTTTTGCAGCTGTGGTTATTTTTTCTTTCTTTGGTGGACGAGAGTTCTTCATTTTGCCTGGCTGACATCACAGTTGGGATATATTCTGAATATTTAAAGAACCACCCTGCAAGGCAGGGTTCAGGTTGTTCTTTATCTTGACTGCTGCTGTGTTCTTGATCTCTTAATATTTATTCTTTATGAGTGTCAATGAAGAATGGGCCTGGTGCCCAGTTAGTTATAATCTGACTCTACAATTCTAGTCTGGCACATAATATGAGACACTGAGGTGTCATTTTCATCTTTCAAAGTCTACTTCATTTTTGCTAGGGACATAAGAGCAAAAACATCCCAAAATGATGTAATTTCTAAAGCTTGCCCTGAAAGTTCCACTTTACCAAGGCTCTTGCAATAATTTTTTTCTGCATTCTAGCGCACATTGTTGGTCTTAGAGTTTTAAAAACCCAAAGGTAAAGAACATTTTAACAGTTCAATCTCGTGTTCAACTAGTCTGAAATGTAGCTTCTAGTGGAGACTCCTCTGTCTGACCTCAGACTCACTTACAACCCAATTCAACTTGAAAAGGTTGTAAAGCTCTGTTAATTTGTCAGGGAGCTGGGATAAGATTTGTGTTTGTAATCACGCTTGAGGAGTCATGGTCATCTATCCTGCAAATGCTCAGGTGTGAGCTTAAATTCAGCCATTGCTTTCAGTACAGCTACTTGTGTCTTTGAAGTTCAGCTGGAGCTGATATGTTTTCCAGAGCTAGATCCTAATTAGCTTCTGAATTTGGTACAACTCAAATAATTTCAGAAATAATATGCCAAAAGCAGCTGTGTATCATGTTCAAAATGAGAATACACCTTTAAGCTTTCCTCTGTCTAGCAGGGCCCTGTGATACAAAACAGGGACATCTGTCTGTTTACTAACATCCTCCATGACATCTTAATGAAACTAAGAGATACATATTTTCTGTGCCACCATCACCCTGGCATTTATTAACTGGCTGAGCTAAAAACTAACCCTAGATAGAAATAATGAAAACATGAGTCCAACGTGACTTGTTGATCTCTATACTTAATGGTCATTGGTGATGCCACTGTTTTAAAGGATGGTAGAATAACTCAATATTCATGTTCATGTAAGATGTTGATAGATTATTAATTATCCAAACGCTGAACTAAATGAATCCCTTATATAATTCTAGGGAAGTCACATCGTGCCAGGAACAAAATTTATCCATGTTATTCTAGGTATGATTGTTATGACTAAATTAATATCAATTTACTATTGACATATCACATAAAAGCCCAGACAGACTTTCTATACAATCAGAAAACCATGAAATGCATATCAGGGGCTTTTTTGGGGTTGTAGAACTGGAGACCCTTGAGGTTGTACGGCCTATTTCTTGGCTGGAACATAGGAGCATTGATGCCCAGGTTATTCCTGGCAGATGTTTGTCTAATCTGCCCTGAAGAAATCTTGAATGATGGAGATCCCACAGCCTTTCACGGCAATGTATTCCCCTGCTTGACATCTGTAGCATACATAAATCACAGGACATTCAGGGATTCTGAAAGGTGGCTAGATGCCTGCCTCTTCTAGGAGTCAAAAGATGTTAGGGACATAGATAATTTTGATGATTTGGATATTTGTGACCCTGATTTTTATTTTTTACATGTTTCCAGGTCTATTTACTAATCAGAAAAATTTAGGTAAAGCCAAAATCACATTGTCTAGCATTGCCCACTGGATAATGATGTTATGTTAATATACAACACGCCCATCCAGAGGGTTGGTCTATACCCTAGCTTGTTGTTAGGCAGGTAGGTGCTGGGTCTTGTGTGAATGCCTTTTACCTGACACCAATGACATCACTGAAGAGCTCTCACATAGAAAACACCTTTATCCAGCTAAAGAGGAAGATTCAGAGGTCTGATTTTATCAGAATTCCATAGCTGGAATAAATTAATTTTCTTAGTACCCATTAGGGGACTAGTATTGTGGTGCTTTAATAGTATCTCTGCATGAATCAATGTTTTACACAGAATTGCCTTGACTTTCACAAATATCGAGAGAGTGCCTAACTGTCAGACTCCTTAAGTAGCATTGATTTTACTGCTGCAATATTCAGATGATGAGGTAATTGCATCTTATCAGCTTATTGAAGAAGTCTTGTTAAAACAGTCAATGGTCATGGACTTATCCAGCTTCCTCATTTCTCTTTGGTTGCTGTTCTGGTTTTTCTTTTTTGTTTTTCGATCCATTGGGTCTGAGTTCTGCAGGGTGGGTTGGAGGTCATGGCATTGCTCTGTGTCCAGAGATATCACAATGTTAACACTATTGTTTCCCATTCTTGGCAAAGATAGCAGCCTGCGGTAAGTGCTGACAAGTTCAGACTTTCAGTGGTGTTCACCATGTCAGGGAGAGGAAAACAACATCAGTTTGGCTCAGGAGAGGACTTGCACGCACAGAAAAGTGTTAGGTTGACCATGTGAAGGTGGTATAGTACCTGCATGAGGCATTTATGACCATGGGCTTTGCAATAAAAAGGGGAGTTCTGAGAGTCACCACCAGTGTGAAAACACAAGTTGTTCCAGGCTGTGAAGTTGCACTGTCTGGTGCTTGCATTGACAGAAATGCTACTAAATGCCAAATTGCCCATGCTGATTCAGAGTGCTTACAGGCATCTGATGGCATCCATGATTCTGCATGCAGTCTGCAAGACCCTTGCCCCAGTCTGAGCTGCGCTGTATCTTCACAAGAACCGTCTGTATTTCTAGATTACTCTGGCAATCACCTATTGATCACCAGCTGCCAGAAACTTTAATCCGATTATGGGCAATAAAGCTGGTTTCTATCTCTGGCACCTGACTCAGGTTTCAGAGCAAGGGAAAAAGTATGACATCACCCCTGCTTGCATCTGTTTTGGGTAGCTAATGAAATTACATAAAGAGTTTGAAGACCATTAAAGTCAATGTTGATCCTTATTATTATTAAGAGCACTTTCAAATTTACTGCACCACAGGGCATGCTTGAAAGCATCATTTTTCAAAGGTGTGTGCATTGCATTGGATTGCAGCAAAGAGCCCTGCTGGCTGTAGAGGATGCTGGCGGCAGAGAGAATCAATTCTGAAATTAATTGGCTAAAAGTCTGCATATCTCCTTTCCTGCACAGACCCACAGATCCTATTATTTGGTGATAATGGGCAGAATAGTGACCTTGGGATAAGAAAGCCCCAGGTGGGCTGCCGTGCATGAGGAAGAGTGAGCGGTTTGCAGGCGTTTCCTCCTGAGCCTGTTGCAGCTCTGGGGCTGAATGGGGTCTCCTCTCCCCTGTGGACACTGCTGAGCTTTGTACAGGGGCAGAAATGTCTCTTATTAATGCCAGCATAAGTCTTTGAGCCCTCCCTTTACCTGCTTCAGCAGGATGGTTGGGATTTTTTTCTTCCAAAAGTTAGTATTAACTTTTTGAGGCTCAGACTTAGATGCTTAAATACTTGATGACCACTTAATGTGAAATGCCTCTGGTCCTCAGTGCTTTCCCTTCTGCAGCTGCCTGAGCTTCTCTGTTTTAGGTGAAGGTGAATCCAATCTGAGTATGATAAATAGCGACACTGCCAAAACATAGAGATATTTTGTGCCAAAGTCTTTGATCTGTTAAATGGTTTAAAACATATTGTAAAAAAATGGCACAAGCCATTCCCTTGGATATTTTGGTATCTGAGTATTTATTGTATCTCGTGACATTGTTCTTCAGTTCACATCCAGGATAAAGGAGAATTTTACTCCAAGTGGTGTAGATTTTTCATTAGCTTTTTAGACAGGTAAAGCTGCTCTCTGTATTTTAGAACTCAAAAAAGTAGACGTGGAAGGAAGAGCTTTTTCAACTGGTTTTGGTATAAGCAGAGTGAGCCTCTGGGGATCCCTGTTTTTGCTTAGGAGAAAGTGTCCCTGATCAGGCTCAAGTTATACATAAGGGTTTTACAGACAATGACAAAAATAAAAACTGCTCATGTCCCATGTGAGCTTTCAAATTCAGCTCAGGAAGATGGCTTAAAAACTAATTTAAGCAAGGTTTCCTTAGCATGAGAACCTGAAGGTTGATACAGTCTGTGAAGGATGCAGATGTCTCCTCTGCAGGAGTTTTTGGGGTGGGTCTGCACAGAAGTTGGACAATGTTTCAGGGCCCAGACTGCCTGCTGCATTAGGTAGTGCTGGCAGTGGGACTATGGTTGTCTTTGCTCCTCTGGTAAGTTTACCACATGGCTTCCCTAGCACAGGGGAACAAACAGAAGTAGGCTGGAGACACCTCTACCATATCCTGGCTTATTGCTTCATCTTCTCAGCATCTGTTGTCTGGCAGCACAAGGTAGATGCACAGCAGCAGGTCTGAGGTAAGCACATGAGAGCACTGGGACTTGAAGCAAAACCCTGTATTTTGCAAATCCCACAGTTTACTGGTGGAGCTGAAACACCCATCCATGCATTTTCTACCTGCCTCCTGATGCATTTATGAGGAGAGGGGAGACATGTCTGTGTGAATCCTCAGAAACAGTTATTTCTGCCTTTCAGTTTTGCACTGCCTCATTCCAACAGGCTCACAAAGCCATTGTAATAGTCTGTACTGCCTAAGAAGTGGCTGTAGGAATGGCATGCTTCCTAGAGTGGATAATGGTTCCTGGTTTTCCAAAGAGAGGCCATTTACAGTGATGGAGATGGTACAATCACGATGAGTGTGTCATTTGAATCCCTTCTAAACATCCCCCTATTGAATTTTAATTTTATTTGAAAGACATACAGCACCAGCCTCAGCACAACAGAGCAGCATCAATTAATACTGGCCAGATAAGGAACTGCATAAAGAGACAGCACAGGCAGAGATGGCCCTAAATAAAAAGAAGGAGTTTCAATCAACAGGCTAGTCTGAGGAGCTACCGAGGATTTTGCCTCTCATTAAAAAAAAGTCCCCTTCTGGCAGACAACACAACTTCGCAGTAGCTAAATACAAAAAGAGGAAGGGATAGAGGCAAAATTTTAAAATAATAAATGCTGTCCCTCAAGAGTATTTTTGTTATCTTTAACAACATTTCTAAGTGTGAATTTGTATGGAGAGGACTCTTGCTTATGACAGGTTTTCTTACTGGGTACTTGTGATGTCAGAACCTGGAGGTTCTGTCCCTGGCACAGGTAGGTGTAGCTCCTAAAATAGTCAGTCCAGTCAAAAGCAGTGAGGTACACTTTCCTGGCTAGCAGACATAGATTTTCTTTCTTTAATGTTGGAATTCCACTATGGGGACATTAAACACTATGACTGCAGTAATATTAGGACCAATGTCCTGAAAATCAGAAATTCCAGTGAAATGATGCACTATACAAGGTATTTTTCAGTCCTCTGCACCACCACTGAAGCCTTGTATATATTTTGCTGCTTCATTTCGATATATATTGTATTGTGCATCACTGTGCTGCCATGCGTTGCAAATCAGTGAGAGCTAGTGGCACAGTGCTTGGAAGTAGAAATCAGACTACAAGCATTTGCTCTGCACTTGGAGCTTGTGGCTTTGAAATAGGGAAGTTCCCTTTGGAAACTGCAAAAACAAATATTCCCATTTTAGGTAAATGTCTGCTGAGGCTGAGGTAGTAGGAGTAATAGCAGAGTAGAATATATAGTCCACTCATGTACTAGGGCTCCAGTGGTGCCTGCAAATCTGAAGGAAAACCAGTCACACAACTAAGAAATTAAAAATAATAGAATCGTAGAATCATAGAATGGTTTGGGTTGGAAGGGACCTTTAGAGGTCATCTAGTCCAACCTCCCTGCAATAAGCAGGGATATCTTTAACTAGATCAGGTTGCTTAGAGCCCCATCCAACCTGACCTTGAATATTTCTAGGGATGGAGCCTCCACTACCCCCCTGGGCAACCTGTTCCAGTACTTCACCACCCTCATTGAAAAAATGTTTTCCTTATATCCAGTATTAATCTACCGTCCTTTAATTAAAACCATCACCCCTTGTCCTGTCACAGCAGGCCTTGCTAAAGACATTGCCCCCATCCTTCCTATAGCCCCCCTTCAAGTACTGAAAGGCCTCAATAAGATCTTCCCGCAGCCTTCTCTTCTCCAGGCTGAACAACCCCAACTCTCAGCCTGTCCTTGCAGCAGAGGTGCTCCAGCCCTCGGATCATTTTTGTGACCCTCCTCTGGACCCGCTCCAACAGGTCCATGTCCTTCTTGTGCTGAGGGCTCCAGAGCTGGATGCAGTACTCCACTCTTGATGCAGAGACTTGATGGGGTCTCACCAGAGTGGAGTAGAGTGGCAGAATCACATCCCTCGACCTGCTGGCCACAATTCTTTTGATGCAGCCCAGGATACGCTTGGCCTTGTGGGCTGCGAGCGCACATTGCTGGTTCATGTCCAGTTTTTCCTCCTCCGGCAACCCTAAGTCCCTCCCTGTCCTCCATGTGCCTTAGCAGAGCTTCAAGGAGGATCTGTTCCAGAATCTTCCCAGGCAGAGGTGAGGCTGTCAGGTCAGTAGTTCCCCGGGTCCTCCTTTCTACCTGTTTTAAAGATGGGCACAATGTTTCACTTCTTCCATTACCCAGGGACTTCACCTGACTGCCTGACTTTTTAAATACCATGGAGAGCAGCTTGGCAACTACATCAGCCATTTCCCTCACGACTCTGGGATGCATCTCGTCAGGTCCCATAGACTTGTTTATGTTCACATTCATCAAGTGGTCATGAACCTGATCTTCCCTTACAGTGGGAGGGGCTTTATCCCCCTGGTCTCCATCCTGTGGTTCAACACAGAAGGGGTGAGGAGAGAGGTTACCAGTGAAGACTGAGGCAAAAAAGTTGTTGAGTTCCTCTGCCTTCTCCTTGTCTATTGATACTAGGTCACCATTCTTGTTCATCAAGGGCGGTTATGCTTTCTTTAACCTTCCTTTTCTGGTTCATGTACCTGTAGAAGCCTTTCTTGTTATTCTTCACATACCTTGCCAAATTCAGCTCCAGCTGTGCCTTGGCCCTCCTGACCCCATCTCTACACAACCGAGCAGCATCCCTATACTTTTCCCAGGACACCTGTCCCTGCTTCCACTGCTGTGCAGTTCCCTCTTGCTCTTTAGTTTGACCAGCAGGTCTCAACTCAGCCATGCTGGTCTCTTCCCTTGCTTGCCTGATTTCTTACACCTAGGAACCAAGAGCTCTAGCGCTCTGTGGAATGTCTATTCAGGAAAAGTCCCCATTCCTCCCTTTAAAAACAACAAACCTGCAAGGTCCTCAGGTTATAGAAGGCACATATCACTGCAATGAAATCAAGAATATGGCTCCAAGGCCATACCATGTAACAATTGTCTGGACACTTGGGGCAAATTTCTGACAAACCTGAATAAAAACCCTAGAAACAAGAGCACTAAAAGAAGGTAACTACAAGAACAGTAGGTGCTAGCTTAAAGCCGAACTGAGCATAGCCTGACAGCTAAGTCTTCTTGGACTTTGAGGTGTAGGGAGCCCTTGGGTGCCACAATAATTTGAGGGCAGGCTCTCGGCTATACTTTCATGTGGAAAAGACCTTTCTGGGCAATGCAGGAAGCTGAGAGGGACAAGCATGCCATTTTTGTGATTTCACTGCTCACCTCCCCTAATTAGGGAAGAATGCAAAAACTTAGCCCTCGTTGGGCAGCCTCCTCACATGAGCAGCCAAGACATCTTGCCCTGCCTTTGCCAAGGTGCTGCATTTGGCGAGGGCAAAAATCTTGATCAAAGACCAGCTACCAGCTGTACTAGAGTGAAGCAGCTCAAAGATCTTGGTTTATGGCTATCTTTCTACATCAATCCTAGTTCTTGGGTCAAGTGAAGACAGATGAATCAGATGTCCCAACACAGCCTTAGGAAGAGCAGCTGTTCTGACAACAGCCTTCATTGTGAATATAATGAAAAGGTGATGATTAAAACTTACAGCATAGGGTTTACTTCAACACAAGGCTTCTCAAACAGAGAGATACATGGGGTACATGATCTGGTACAGAGATAGCCTGCGGTGGTTAGTGACTACCCAGCTACTGCTCTCTACAGCTGCCGCTGTTGGCTGTGGTACCCAGCAGAAACATTTAGGAAATGGCTTTAAAATGGCATCCATAGCAGGAGAGAACAGCCATCTAAAAGCAAGTTTGGAGTCACCGAGGGAGCTGATGAACTCAGAAGCTCATACTACCTATAGTAGACCTAGTTAGCATCCTGGGTTTTGGAATCTAGATACCACTCCCAGCAGACTGTGAGATATTAAGGTGGATTTTTATGGAAGCTACTGTGAAGATATCTGGTTCTTTAAAGCTTGAGTGGAGAAGCACAACCTGTGATTCAACCACTTTTGCTAGTCAGCAGTTTGGTGTTAGCCAAGCCAAGGAACACTGCTATTTTCTTCTCTCATCTTTTCCTCACATGTTCACCTGTTCACCTACCTATTGCACTGGTGCACGTTTGTTTTAAAGGGCTTGTTCAATAAGCCTGTAACAGGACCTGTTCATATTATTGCCAGCTGATCCCTTTTCAAAATGCAAGAAATCTTTCTTCCAATGTCATTGTTACATTGTAGTTGAGTGAAAAGAGAAAAGACAAAGAAAAGAAAAAGTCTAACTAGCATAGGGTAGAAAGATAAATTAATAGAAATGCATGGGTATACTGGAAAACACAGTTCCTACCCCACTGATGCTGTTTGCATTTCAAGATGTTGGAGTCAGGTTCCTTCTTCATGTTGATCAGCCTGCAGGCTGTAGAACCACACTTTGATCACAATTAAACAAAGTGCAAATTTTGTCACAGTTACATTAAAGAGCTTCCACTAATTTACAAGCTAAACCATGATATATTTCTCTTGCCTTCCACATTTCAACTTTTGCTTCAGAATAATTTACTGCTGATATATTGTGTGTTCTATCTATACAAAATCATATTGCGGGCTGTTAACTTATAAAAGATAGGAGAGTGAGAAAGCATTCTAATTTCTCATCAGTGTAAGAAAAGATAAGAAAAAAATATTAACACATGGGATAATAGCTTTCTGAATAGAGCTGGTTGAGTTTGCAGGTGAGGAGTCCTAGGCACTGATCCTGGTCTTTGTTACATCTGAAATAAATTCACTGGAGTCAGTGTAGCACATTATTCTCAGCTTTGGGAATAATATATTTTTAAAGAAGCATTTATACAGGCCAGATTCTGCTTTGATCTTCATGACCATGGATCTGGTAAAATGTCATTAGTTTTAGTGGTGTCTCTGAGTTTGCACGAGTGTCACTGAATCAGAGTCATGGGGCAAGACTCAACTACAATCTGGCTTTACATTTCATAGTCACATTAAAATTGTAGCTGGGGACCTAACAAAAAGCAACACACGGTCAGTACAGAAAGCTTCACAAAAACGCAAAAAATGCATTTTGGCATTGTTGTTACACTGCTTGCAATAATACCTGAGCTGGCTTGGCTAAATGAGCTGCCCTCAGGAGTGTTTATAAGATCTATCATGACAGTGCTCTCTGCTATATTAACCCATGCTTGGCACCTCAGAGCTAGGCTCCTGTGCTGCTCTTCCTGTTAAACTGCTTATCTCCCTCCAGTAAGCACCAGCCCAGTACCATGGCAGCCTGGCCAATGTGGGCTAGGTTTAGGAAACCCACCAGTAGCCAAATGGCAGTGGTGGAGGTGATAGCATAAATATGGCTATGTATGGGGGTGGGCGGAGTGAGGGAGAGCTGCCTGAGCAAACATAAGGAGAGGGGCTGTATTTCTGCAAGGGTCAATTATTTTCTTAATTGTCCAGGGTTTCAAGTGGATTAGAACACTGTTACTGTTTCATTGCCATAATCCTTCTATGGGAGAGAGACTATTATCCCTATTTCACAGAGATGCTGGAGAATGGACTTACCAAGATTATGGTTTTCAAACATTGGAAAATAAATTTCTGCCTTATATCTGCATCTGAATGCTTCAGTCTTGAACTTTTTAATTCAGGGGGGTGACAGAGGCTGCAAAGGAAGTCAGCTGGAATTACTTGGAATTGCTTCTTTAGTTTAATCAACAATTTTGTCTTTTTAATGAGAAGTCTGTTTGTCCTTATTATTTCTTAGTCAATTAAACTATGGGAAAAGCCCCTGCAGGAAAGCTTATAGTCATCTGCCTAGCTTTGGAAAAGTTTGGATATTTTTGCTGCCTAAACCAGAATTTCTTCAACACACTACAGCCAAGGCAGGCACCACTGCAGCAGAAATGTGGTCTTGTGAAAATGGCCAGTTTATATCCCACACGACACCTTTTGCACAGTTGCCCCTTTGTAACACTTGTCACATGGCCACTGGCAAAGGCTGGCTCAATGTCCAGAAAAAAGACCAGTGTACAAAAGTTGGTAATGGAAGCCTAGATGGAAAAATGTCCTTCTTCACCCAGGAGCTACTTCTAAAAAAGAGACAAAAAGAGTTGGTTTTTTTTTTCTCCCCACATGCTTTCTGCTCAATGCTTTTCAAACATTTTGAAATCTCTGCCACTTTTCATCTGTGAATTCAGAGAACCTTTGTCTGAGGTAGTAAAATCAGTGGCTAGTTAAACCTGTTATGGAAGAGGGTTAGTTTTCTTTTGATTATGAGAATGACCTTATAGTGTTTGAAAGATACACATTTTTCCTTCCATCAGCCATGTTTTCCACCATGAATCTACTTAACCAGAAGATGATATTTTATTTACTTATTTTCTCAGAAGATATATGAAAAGGATTTTAGGACTTGGTTCTCCCTGGGTTTGTATTAAAACTTTCCATGGAAATTTAGAGGATTGGACTGAAACACCTTTTTGGTTTAGAATGGACAAGCAAGAAGGTAGTAAGAGACACTTTACCAATGAGGAAGAGAAAATTGTTGTTTCTTAGTACAGTACAATGTGCCCTCTGAGCTAGTTTCTGACCTCTCCCACTCCAGATTGAGCACCCAGGTCTTCAGGAGACTCCCTTTGAATTTCTACCTGTCTGAAGGAATTTCTGGCCCCCATCTTAGGTAATATGGATTATCTTTTTAACTCAGGTTGTCATAAATAGAACTGAGGGAGTTGGCAACTTCTTAGCTGTCTACAGTTTCCCAGACTTTGACATCCCAGTGCAGATGCCTCTGTCTGCATTGCTCACCCAGAGCTCACACATGACCAGGGGAGGTGAGCAAGCCTTCTGGGAGCATAATTCATCTTGAAGCACAAGCATAGATTGGTTCAGAAGAATTGCAGCCAGAGTCTCTGCTTAGACTACACTGGATGCTTCAGGTGTTTGGTCCAAATGTTGGTGTCGCACTGTATCAGTCCTCTGAGGGTGCTCACAGCCCTGATGTCCCTGGGGACCTGGCTCCAGGGCCTCCCCCGACACTGCCCACAGCCAGGACCCTGTTTCAGCCCACCAGGGGTGAGGAAGGGGATCCGGCCATCCCCTCTAGTGGAGACAAGGAGTTGGGAACACAGAGGTTGGCAAGATCACCAACACATATTGCCTGTTGGGAGCTGGAACAGTATTAGTGGCGTGGCTCATCCTGTGGTCAGGAACTGCTGTCCTGTCAGTATAGCTGGTGGCTGAGCTGTGGTGGTGGCAACCCTTCCCTGCCCACAGGCAGTGCCGCCTGCCCTCTGTGGGGTGGTTGTTGGAGCCTGTCCCAGAGCCTGTGGCTGCCAGGACAGCCTGGGAGGAGACACCTGTGCTGCTGTGCATCTGAGGGACTCCGTTGCCGTTTCTGGTATGACACGACAGCGCAGATTCTGCAGAAAAACCATGAGTACCAAATCTGCAGAAGAAGCCTAAACCTGCTGCTGTAGCCCTGTCTATGTTGATGGCTTCCCCAGTGCCTCTCATTCTCACTGAGCTGTGGTATAACCTATTACTGCATCCCCAGTATCAAACTGTGCAGAGCACTCCCATACCTTGAGCATAAAAGATGCTATAAAAATGTAATTATATCCTATATCTGATATTAATATCATATTCTTTCAACTAATGGAGGACTTTGCAGTGCTCATTTAATTTCTCTAATGTTAACTTTCTAGACAAATTTAGCCATGGTACAAAGATTTTATGTGGTGCAGAATTTTTCCTTTTAATTTCCTTCCTGTTCTTCCTTTTCAGCTGAAGGTCTGATTCTGTAGTGCACATTGTTCTCCTTCCTAGGTTAAATTCAGCAAAAATTGCAAGAAGCTGAAAGAGCAATAGGGCTGCCTGTCTCCCACCTTGACCCTTGTTGCAAGTCTGCATTTTTTCTAAACTGGAATATTTGCACTCTGGATTACTGGTGGCTGTAGATAAAGAAGTAACCATTTTCCTCAACAGCCCAGTATGTTGGAGAAATTTATTTACAGTGCATTACTTGAAATTTATTTAGCCAGTTGTTAAGCTGTGCCTTAAAGATTATTTTGAGAATTAGGAAGTTTTTACCTACTCCACCTTGACCGTCTGAGGGCAGTGTCACCTAATACTTGCTAGAGGTGATACGCCTGGTCACTGCACACTGTCTGCACTGCACCCACCCTCCAAAACTCACGGGTATCAAAAAGAGCCTTTTCACACATCTTAACTGCATCTTGGACTTGGATATATTGCACTCACTCTTAGGATCAGAGTGTCTATTGGTGTAAATCTTTAATGGCATTGAGTCCAGTTTGGGATATTCCACCTGATGGATTCATAGACACAAAACTAGATGAGACCGTGACTGACTTTCATGTCAGACCTCTTACAGACATCCAATATAGGTTGCTACAAAGTGCTTTTAGCATGAAGCAGTTTATGCTTGGCTACAGCATGACTTTGAGAAGACTCTCTAGTCTTGTTTTAAAGACCTCAGGTGATAAAGAATCTACAGCAGTCTTCGACAAATTGTTCCATAAGCAATCAAGCTGCTGCTAAAAACATTCATCTTAGACTAAAGATATTTAAGTTCACATTCCATCAGATACTCAGTTACTCAGAATAAGTTGCCCTTCACTTAATTTTGCCTTTGTTGTTACTGCTAATTGTATGCTGTGGAGCACAGCAAACCACCAGACCTTCTTGTGGGTTTTTTAATTAATTACATGCTTGCAAGCAGATATCTCTTTTCCTTTAATTTCACCTCATCCTGAAACAAAGCCTTCTGTCTGTGGTCAAAATAGATGTTTTGGGTAGGAAGGGATAGGAAATTCTACGGAAGGGGCATCAATGAGAAAGGAAATATGGGACTTCTAGAATGGTAGACCCTTCCTAGATTTCTTCCTCTGGACTTAAGGTGCATGGGATGAGGATGGTGAGAAAACGTGGAAGGCAACAGAATGATGATGATTTATCTCAGCTAAGAATCTGGCCTCCTGCTTATCCGTTACGCAGGATAGTTGTGGGCAACTGAATAGCGGCATGGCTCTCTCAAATTACATGCATATAAGGTGACGTGGGATAGGAGCTATGTTTATATAAAGACATACCTGAAGCATAGTCCCTCCTGTTTTGCCTGGAGTACTTATGTGAACACCACACAGTTAAAAGTTCCTCTTTAAACTGTGATGGAAACCATTGCAATATGTTTTTTTTTCTGGTGGGAAATGGCAGAGTAAGTTGATTTTGAGGAGACAATAAAAGAGATAAAGTAATGAGGCAGTACCTCTTGGTCCTTCTCTAGCAACAAAAATATTAGATGACCAAGTTCTAGATTAATACCAAATAATAAGGAAAAGGAAAAAATATAATTTTGCAGCAGTGTGTAAAAACCCCAAAGGCTATGATGACCAGCATGGTAATCCCAACGTGTTAAAATTTGTTCACCCTGAACCTGTTATCAACTTAAAGCATTAAATATAAGGGATTCTTTTTTTCATGTTTTCCAAATGATTGGTGCTGAGAAAGCTGGACATTGGTGGCAGAAATACAGTGTTAAATACAATACATGGAAATACACTCACTTAATTAAACACCAGTGTATCAAATGAATATGAGTGGTTGTTTACACACTAGTAACCAGCTCTGGGCACTAAGGGTGTTTCTAAACACACTGGAGAACAATTCTGGAAACAGAAAAATATTGCTGGAAAATTGATGTCTGGTGGGTGGGAAGTTGGCTTAACTCTTTTTCGTTCCTTCACATATTTTTAAAGATCTTATATAATGTGAAAACACTTGCAATACTGAACTGAGGTCAGAAGAGTCTTGTTTAGGGTGCTACAGGACAGTGGTGAGGGAGTTGTGTCATTCTGTCCAGACCAGTTACTGAATTACAGCTAGTCCCTGAACTCCCCATTAAAAACCACTGGTGTTCCTGCCTGTTGCAGCTTCCTCTCTGGGGACCTTTCCAGCAACTGCTTGTTTTGGCAGGAACTTCTTCCATCTAATGCCTTGTCTTGGCTAGGCATGAACCCAGAAATCCTCACCTGTTGGTGAGGATCCCCACATCTCAAAAGCCCTACATCAGCAGGCAGGGAAGAAAAGAAGGGTATTGTTTCTCATACTCAGCTTTTTTTTTTTTTTTTTCTCTCTGGCCTGAGTAATCTGTAAGCCCAGATAGTTGTACAGTTTTTCTCTCTCATTTCTCCAGCTTTTCCACTTCAAGTACTCCTCCTACAGCCTGCTGTGTGCATCTTCTCTCTTCCTGCTCTAACTCCAAGTCTGCCATAACTGAACCACTTCCCTCTGGTCTAACGTGTGTCATTGACTCTCAGTTTTTCAATCTGGGCTGGGGGAATGAGGAGCTGCCTGCTACATGGACAGAGGTAGTAGGGTATAGGACCTGCAGAGCAAAAATATGAAGCTTTTACTTCTATATGTTCAACTTGGGCTTTATGGCTACCTAGGGCTTTAACTTGCATGAGCTTCAGCCACTTAGAGAAAGCCCTGGAAATCCCCAAGAGCTGTATAAGATGCTCTTTGCATATTTAGCTTGAAAACCAACTTAGACCCACTCGTTCAGGCACAGGAGACTTGGGTTGCACAAGACATATGGCTAGGACTGATAACAGGCTGTACAAATCCCCATGTCTTGGTGGCAGCCTGTATGTGGCTGCCATGTTAGTTGCTTCCATCCATCTGCTTTAACAGGTGCTTGTATAAATAGCTGCCTGGGTCTCCACATCTGACCTAGCTTCATTTCACACTACTAGTCCCATCACTAAGTAGGACTACCTCCGTTGCATCTCTTTTGATTAGTCACTAATGATTTTCCTACCTTGCAGCTTCTTGGTTTTCCCACCACAGTACTGCTGTGCTTACCATTTGGCCTAATCCCTGGAAGATGAGGTCAGATGAGGTATTGGCTCAGAAACTGAAGAGTTTTTAACTTCTTTACATTGAGTAATGATCCACACCAGCCATAAAAAGAAGGCTGAAAAAACATCAGGTGATGGTACCCCTACAACAGATAATTTATGTTTTTTTTTTAAAAGGAAGAAAATAAAAAGAAAATTATTGATGAAACATCTGCCTGGAGGACATACTGAAACAGTTTACGCAGTGTGTTGCCTGCACGCAGAATAGGATGTGTATACCAACGTGAACCACTGTGCTCTTGGGAATTCATGCCATCTTCCTTGCAGATTTTCATATTGTCTGGAAGAGGAACAGAAGAAGGTGGGAAGATGTGTTAGACAGAGGCCATTGGCACCAGAAAGTGCAGGCTCAGGCACAGTGCTGGAGCAAGAAAGGAGTGCAGTATTTCTTCTGTGACTGTCACAGAGAGTTTCAGACCCAGAATTGTGGAATGGAGTCATGAGCTGGCCAGATGGAAATGTCTTCAATTCATGGTACATGGAAAAACAAGTTAATAATGTTCTGTCCTTACTCTGAGCCATTCTTGGCAACCTCAGCCACATCCTGGAAAAAGTGGAGGGGAGAAAGTGCAGAGGGGAGCCAGTAGGCAAGTGGGTTATGGGGTTTGGTTTGTACTGTGTTTAAGGAAGCTGTTCAGCTTCAAAGGAAAATATCTGATTGATGAGAAACAGCATACAAAATAATTATGCTTATTTTTTAAAGCCTCATCACCACTTCTCAGTATTTCTTTTACCACTGTTTTTCTGCACAGTACAGTGACAATAATCCTTCCCACATGATGATGTAATGGTTGCAGCTTGATCTGTCACCTACTTATGCAGCAGGTGGGGCTAACTAAACAGTTAGGAAACAAAACCACTTTCCTGATTGTGATCAGAAGGTAAAACACAATAAACTCTATTTTAGATATTATAGCTCTTTGGTTTTATTGTTGTTTATACATATAGTTGCCACAAAAAATAACTTTGGTTCATTGGACATTTCCTTTTTTGGTCGACACACAGTATTTAGCTATTCATGTTCCAGCAAATAGCCAGACATTTTTAAAAATAAATATTCACTAGAGTTTGCATATTTTTCCTTCTGTTCATTTCTGGGTCTGTGAAATGGAAAGAGTCTTCAGAAGCAGACCACATTTATTTTACAAGCAGAAATAAGTTTTTTCCTTTCTACTACAATATTGTTTTCTCCATTTTGTTGTCTCAGAGTTGATGTCAAATGTGATTTTTTTCAGACATGCTTTGGATTTTCAGGATTTCTTGAGCACCTTTTTTCTGCATCATAGAAGTCAGAATCCATTTACTGCCAGATGACTAATGTTCACCCATGTTGCTTAGCTAAATGGTGACTAGACTCTACCATATATATGATCTATAATGTCCTAGCAAAACCTTTCTTCTCACTCTTTTTGTCTCATTCCTCCATTGTTCGACCTGCTTTCCTGTGGAGACAGAGCTTATGCAGCCTCAGCCTCTGTCAGTCACTCTGGTGACTTCTGAACTAGTTTTATCAATTTCAATCAATTTTGCTGGAGGTCAAGGGGGAAGTTCCTGCCCCTTTCATGAAAGTAGGAGGTCTATTAACAGATGGCTGCACTAACAGTATTGGCCACACTCCCGTGTCCTCCTGCATGCCCTGTGCAGCTTCAGGCATGAGGAACGGATGCTGTGCTCAGAACTGAATCCTGTAGTGATTCCAAGCTGGCTGAAATGCAACAGCAATGGCCACATGCTTTGTACTGTGCTGTCAGTGCAATTGTCGCCATCTGCCTTAGGCTGGGGCTACCACAGAGAAGTGCTGTGCAGAAGGAGAAGAACTTTTGGGGAGAAAATGCAGAACTCCACCAGCTGGCATTGTGCTAGGTCTGAGCACACAGGTGATGTCATTGTCTGCCATGTCCATGCCAGCTTTCCAGCCACTGACAGATGTAGCAGAGGCTCCCTCCTGGAGCAGAGTCAGCTGCCCCTAGAGGAACTGCAAGGATCATATGACATTACAAGGAGCTTTTTTTAATAAGAGTATGGCAAGAGCGTCTACCTAGAAAGCTCCTTAGCACATATATGTATCACAGAAGCATTATAGCCAGTTTGAAGCAGAATTTGACACTGTGCATGCCTTTGGTATACCATAACTGATACCCTAATACACCTTCACTTAAGGCTCAGATGGCTGGAATGCACATATGTGAGGTGACTCTGTGCTCCTCCATCCTTGGGAGACAATCTGAATGGGCTCTGAACCCCCCAAATCTCCCCAATGCCTTTAAAGAAACATACCCTTGAGTGAAGGGGCTGTGCTGTTCTGCACTCAGCAGTGTTTGGAAAAGCTGTCCTGAGCTCAAGGGTTGTGAGAGGGACATGCTGCCTGCAGCTGCCTGTGCAGAGGATGTGGGGGAGTGCTGTGTGCCCAGTGGCCCTACGGTCTCAGGAAGGATAGGTGTAACAGACCACAGACTTCTTGGGCTTAGGCCTGGCCGGCCTAACTTGGGTGCCTGACTTTGGCACCTAACTTGCACTTACATTTTAGGCCCCTAGTGAAGCAGTCTTGCTGAAATGTCTGTGCTCCCTGCCTACAGTGTGGGCAGAGGCAGGAGTCTATCCTTGGCAGGCAGGGTAGTCTTGGAGGCTTTCAGAAGACTTGTTTGTTTGCTCTACAAACCATGGGTAGTTACGTCCAGACTCTGCTTTGTTAGGCAGCTTACATTTGATGGGCCAGTAGGTTAGGTGATTTGGATGCTGCTTTCTTAGTTCAAACAATTTTTTGCAGACTAGCAGTTAATAAACATGGCTGCAAGCATGTGTCCACAGGTGCTCATCCACTGCTGCAAACAGAGGACTGCCTTGGTGCACAGACAGAAAAACACCCATTGCTGAAAGCATTACTGTAGATTTGGGTGAAATGTGCTTTGCCATTACAGGCAATATTCCCTTCACTGCTCCCAAAGCTATGTCTTTGCTGGGATGTAAGCCTTCAATGTATTGACTCATCCCAAAGTTCATTTAATAAAATGAAGGCAGCGTACCCTTTTGCGGCTCCAGGTATGGCTGGCAGGATGTGACCTGCTTGGAAGATTTTATTTATTCCTAAAGAGTAGGAATAAGCTGTAACATTTCTAGCAAACTGATTTTCTTATTTTAGACATCACCACACCAATGTGAACAAGAAGGTCTGAAAAAGCAGATATAAATAGCAGTGAGATATGCTTATTTCTGATATTCTTGCTGAGATTTTATGATGTGTTTTTTAGTCTTGATTATACACCTTAAGGCAGAAAACTGGCTAAAGCAGACTTTTTTATCAAATGAGCAATGAAGTTTAGATTACTTCCTTGGTCTTATTGCTATTCTTTCAGAGGAAATTAAAAAGGAAAAAAATTATTTTTAGGGCCTATAATTTAGCAAATAGCCTCTCTTAGTAAAATGGACTTCTCTGCTGTGGTTTTTGAATGTTTGGCATTCATTGCTAGAAATGTTACCATTTATTTTTCATTCTGAATCCCTCTTGATACAAAAGTCAAAGCATATCCTATTTATTGTCCAGTTTTGAAAAGACATAAGCTTGGATTTGTGGATTCACGAATTCATGCATGAATAGAAACCTTTACTTAATTTTTTGAGGAATGCCCTAAAAGGGCAACAGTTAGTTTAACTCTGCCATTTCTGATGTATTTGTAGGTACTGCAGTTTGATGAATACATAATTAATTAATTCACAAGCAGACTTTTCCTTCTGTTTCATGTCACCTGATGACCTAAGAGTAAAAGCCTTACAAAGAAGTTTTAGCCAGTATTTGTTTGAGGTTGGTGGAGTCAGTGAGTCTGGATAAAACCTCAAGCCATAAAATACCCTTCAGTTTAGACTACAGAAAGTGCTAAATACCAAGGGAAAAATAAAAAAAGAGACACATCTCACAGGAGTACCAGTTAGACTAGTTAGTTAATGTATCTAAAATATGTTGAAATAGAGACGTATGAACCAAAATTTAGTTAAAACAAAATTTATTTTTTTTAATTTTAAAATTCTCTTCAGTGGGTCCCTAGAAAAGTATGACAAAACAAAAAGTATACCAGAATGCAGAATTAATCTTATAGAAACAATAGATCAATGAAACAAGACAAGAATATAAGCTATGGGTTGACATCCCTCTATTTGTGAAAAGCAAGCAGAGGCAGACCTTGTTTCTGGAAGGCAGCGATAAGGAAAGCCAGAGCATGAGGATGCTCAGACCAGCTTAATTTTTTTACTGGATTTGCAGATTAGTATCTTCACAGGGGGCAGTACCTCCCTGTATTCTGCATTTCTCACTACATATTCAGTATATTAAAGGACTGAGTAATTTAGTTGTCTCAACTTTTGAGTTTTACCAAAATTCCAGTTTTAGGTCAAATATCAAATAATAAAGACAGGTAGGTTATAGGATATACTGCCTATTCATTGCTTCTCTGTCTAATGAGTTACACATGACAGTGGCTCTTTGGCTACCTTCTAACTTTAGAGAGAAATACTCTCTTAAAATGGAATTTGTTCCATAGGGAAAAATACCTTCCATTTTGATCCTTGGATCAATCCACTTACATTGAGAAGACACAAATAAACAATCCCTAAAGAAATAATAAAATGAAGAGAGGCTGTTGTTCTATTTTTTGGTCCTTCACACTGTTGCCATCTTCAATTGCACAGCAAACAGCAACACTTGTGAAGAAATAAACAGCTCTGGCCACCTAACAGTAACTTGAGGCTCCATCATGCAGAACAGAAAATGAAAGATAAAGACATGGAGGGAATGCAGGGTACAGTGCAGGAGCAAGCTACTTAGTAAATGCTTGTAAGTAGGACAGTTCTTGAATGTGCATAAGCACTCTAGAAAAACAATGTAACCTCTGGGTCCCCTGTCTTTTCAGACAAGAGCCTGGAAATTCACTTTTTGCTCAAGATGTCTCTAGCAAAGTATATCTTCAGACATGACAAAAGAGTTGGAAAGGTACAGAATAACAGATGACATGCACGCAATAGTGATAAATAGGATTAAAAAAAAAAAAGGAACAATACAAAGATTATACATAAACCCCACACTGTTAATTGGAATCGAGTCACAGTGCTTTATTTCTTGGAAAAAGAACAGTAATTTTTCTTCAGCTTTGGCAGAAGAACAGCATGCATAAGAGCAAATAATATTTGAAAGTAGAACAGGCCGACATGGCACCAAGTGAGATAAATGCTTATCTCATAATCATTAACTCCTGGCCTAGCTTCTGCTTTGCATTGCCAAAAAATCAGGATTTGGAGAGAAATTATATAGGCTATAAATAATAGTTCCAAGGAGCAGCATCAGAAAATAGTTGCAACTGTATTTGCTTGTGATCATTAAAGTACTATAAAAACAAAGAAAGAATATCTCCTCTTGGTGGTCCTAAATCACAGATTTGGTGTGGTATCTTCTAATTTGTGCTGCAGAAGTAGCTAAACGTCCATGTTTTTCATGAACCAGTCCCTGCTTCCTTTGGAGAATCTTTTCCATCATTGCCTGCCTGAACAGAAAAGCCCTGCTGTTCCTAGAGGGGAGGGCAAGTGGTTGCAGCAGCTTCTAGATGACAGATCAAAAGTGTTCTGGACTCCTGCCTCAGCATGAAGGCGATCTACTACATTAAGCCATATATTTAGCAAGATAACCATCTGTCCGGAGTAGGCTTGATAAGGTAATGGTTTTATTAATTTCTTATAATAAGTAAGATGAGCAGATGAGGCTGCCTGTGGCATTCAGATATGAGTGTTTGACCTTTACAAAATTATCTGCCTTCCTTTCTGGTGTAAAACCTGATGATTTTCAATGTATCAGAGGCATTACTGGATGAATTTTCCCAGGGCTTTGCAGTGAGCCTGAGAAGATGTCAAGGAGGTAGGTCCGAACTGTTTTTTCACATCTGCAGAATAGCCACTTTTTAATCAGCAAGGCTAAAGCTACACACGGCTCTTGCCTGCCTGATGACACACAGCGGCCTTTGCTGGTGTCCAGGAGGACATACTCAGCTCCAAGACCTGGAGGGGTTCAAACCAACTTTGGGCACACTGCAGCAGTTGCAATAAGGGAAGGGACAGGTTTTCCCCAAATCTACCTAAATCTGTTCTGAACATATGGCTTATGCCTTACTCACTTGGTAAGTTTAGAGCTCCTGCAACATGATGCTTCCAGAAATGTCTCATCAGCGCTGTGGGGAGGCATTTCAGGTTGAACAGGAAAAAGGACCAATGGAACAGTTAGCCAAAAGGGTGCATGCAGAAATAGCTGTAGGAAAGATGTAGCCTGCTGGCCGTCTCTGTGGCCAGAGGAGCAGAGGAGCCAGGGCCAGCACTGCAGAGGCAGTATGCCACAGCCCTGAGAGACTTCTTGTGTTACAGATCTTCTCCCAGAACAGCCAAAAACATTAATGACAGTAGAAAGGGTAGGTGCAACTGAGAAAAGCTATTTAAAGAACTAGCTCAGGAAACTAGCACTTCTTAGCATGTTTTGAACAAGCTGACAGAGGAAAGGAGCTTAAAGCCATTAGGCCACAATCCAGTGTATCTGCACTGCCATGGTGAGTTATGGGATGAGGAGAAATGATGGGGCTCGCTACAGAGATGGTGTGAAAAGACCCACAGCTGCCATGCAGGTATCCCCTTGCTTTGCTGTTGCAGTGACCTTTTCTGCAGTATGTCATTTGTGTGGAGGCGAGGCTTGCTTCTCAGTGGGACATGCACCTGCCTCAGGGGAAGGTGGGGATTGCTTTTGCTTTTTGAGCATGTCCTATGGGAGTCAGTGTCAGGAGCAAACAGTTTACTACCCCCCAGCTCCGTGGTCCCCAGAAAGCCAAATTCCCAAATAACCACATCTTGCCTCTGCAATCCATCCCTGGCTTCAGGGAGAGGGGAAGCTCTTCTCCCTCCTTCCCTCCTGGCTGCAGCAGGCCTGTTTCTGCAGTCAAGGGCTTCTCCCAGGAGCTGCTTTTCACAGTTTCTGTGCATAACCTTGCACATCCCTCTGGAAACATTGACTTTGCTTAGAAATAAAAAAGGCTGCCATGTGTATACACCACACTTTGCCGATGAGTGAAGACACTGGGATTTTCTGTTAAAAGTTTCGTCCATGGAGGAGCTAAAATTTTTAATCCATGGAAGAGCGTTGTTTGCTTTTGTGTTATACCTGCATTACACCTTCCTTGGTGCTATCACTGAGGAGAGGCAGGGCACATGGAGAGAGGCTCCCAGTGCTAAGGTTATGGGCTGCTTGTAAATAAATACCCTCCAGTGAATAGCTATTAATAGTGTGAATGTCCTGTTGAGAGGCAGCTGAACCACACTTGGAGAGATAGACCCAGCATAACATGGGTCCCTTGGTACACGCCAGGATCTCTGGGGCCAGGGGCCAGTCAGGCATGCTCCTGACAGGCTACCACCTATCCCACTGAGCCTTTCTCTGGTGGCTTCTTGAGGAAAGCAGCTTGTAGACCCACACTTACAACCTCCCTTAGCAGATTTTTAATTTATCCTTTCTGTGTGCCTGTGGGCTCCCCTGACTTTTTTTCCTCCATATTTGAAGGAGAAGCCACCCCTCGGTGGAGGCTGAGCTCCTCCACCTGTTGCCCCAAAGGCAGCAGGGTGGTCTTGTATCTCTTGTTAAGCACCTCGTGGAGGGGGTGGTAGAGCATATGAGGTCAGCTCTGTAGCTGCCTAAAATCTCCATTTGCCTTCAGTGCCTCCACTGGCCACAGAGATGGCATAGCCCAGACAGCCTAGCAAGATGGCCCAGGGTGGAGATGGGTGCCCAGACCCCTGAGAGCCCACATGGGGTCCATGCAAGGGCAGCTGGGCATGTATGTGTGGTGGGGGCAGCAAGTGCCCCCCCTTGCCCCCGGCAGCATGGGGATTGAGTGTCTTACAGGTGTCAGGCACGCAGCAGCTGCCCTCAGATGCCCGGGGACGATGAGCAGGGTCGGCTAATGGCAGAAGTGTCTCAGGCTGGCTTGCACCTTGGGCTGTGAGATATCTGATCAGTTATCTCATGTTTCTCTCCTGGAACTACACCCACCCCCATGAGTTTCTGTCTCACCCATGCTGCCCGATGGGTGACAGCAGAGCAGACCTGCTCTGTAATCACAGACATAAACACAGATGCGGCTGACCTCTCTAGCTCCTGACTTTAATCAAAATCACATGCAGCTCTCTGCTGCATGTCCTAAGGATCCTTTCATATTTTTTTTTATATAAGGAAAAAAGGGCAATGTTCCTGTAACAAGGGAGCAGTTCTTAGGAAAGGAAACCTTGTGAATTAGTGACAGAATCCATGCAGGCTTGCACAAAGTTGGAACAGTTTTAAAATAACATATCAGTTCTTGGGGACATGATTACCAATGTCTCATCAAAACTGCAAGGGAAAACCCAGAGAAAGGGACTTGTCTAATTCCTTTTTCTCCATAGACATTTCTAAAGACTCCTTCTTTTCTTTTAAAGTATATATCAGCCCTCCTTTTTAGTCTTTTACTCTTCTTTATACAGGAACTCCTAACTTAAAAAGACTGTATTTGATCTATTGCAAATTCTTTGAAAGATAGGACCTCATTCTTTAGTTTCTGGAGGGAGATGAGTATTTTATCTGTAGATGATAAAATTAATCTAATTACAATAGCACATTTGTGGTGTGAATTTTCGGTTGGCAAGTTTTAAATGTCCAACGTAGCTATTGCTTATGATGTAATTCCATTAGAAGTTCTCTTCTTTAAAATTTTTGTGATATTTTGGAGCTGGAAGATGTAATGTGAAGGTGGTTTCATTAAAGCTCACTCTAACCCTGCATGGTTCAGGGGATTTCTACTGGCTGTTGTTTCTAAAAATGTGTGCATCAATAGCCAGAATATGGGCAAGGCAGAAATTTATGTGTTCATTGGATCACTACTGAAATTACTTGCATGACAAAAATGCCCACGGTTGCTAGAATACTTGAACAGAAGGAGATAAAGTCATTCTTCTTGGAAAAAAGATACATCCTTTTCAAATTGGTTTTTAAATACAAAAGTAAAATGTTAATGTGCATAATGCTAAGTCAGCCTGCTCCATCTGGGAATCTGCCCCATGTAGTCATACACAGAGGAATGGGTGTTAATCTATTATTCAACTATACAAAGTTCAGCAGAATAACCGTTCTCACTAATTGCTAATGGGTGAAATCGCTGGTGCTTGTAGGGAGATATTCTGGTAACAGATAATTAAGCAACTAAGTAGTTGAAAATGTCAGCAGGGAAAAATGATCTTTTTACCTCACTGAGTTAATTTTTAAAACTGTGTCAGCCGAGTTTACTGCTCCCATACAGCCAGCCTGCAGCTCTGCTGGGGAGATGCACTGGGGCCACTGAGCACACAGACAGAGGGGAAATTGAGGGAAAACCCCTTTGCTTGATCTTCCTTTGACAGCTGCCATCCATGCTCAAGGAGGAGCTGCAAATCTCCAGCCACTGTTACATGTGTCTCTAGCTTGCATTGACTTTTAGAGACAGACCTTGATCATCACTTGCTTAATGACTGAGAGACGTTGTTCCTTCCCACAAGCCATGTTCCCGTGCTACTGCTCCCAGATGACTCTCCTCCAGCTCTGTGGTCCAGATATACTCCTGGATCCTCTCCTTTCTGGGAGGTGCCAGGGTAAGGATGGGCAGGTTGTTGGCTGTACAGAGGAGAAAGCAGAGGGGCACCTTTCAGCCTTTGCAACATGAGTTGGAGGGAGAAAATTCAGCCAGCAAGTGAGGACAAGAGCCATAACATGATATTTTGGCCCCTTCATCATCTTTGAAATTCATCTCTCTATGTCCCTGAGGAGGGAAAGCGAGTAATCCCTGACCACTTGGAGCCTCAGGGCAATGCAGCGAGTGCCTGACCTCCTGGCATTTCAGCAGCCCTGGAGCAGCAGTGTAGGACCTGGGCACCAGGGCAAGGCGGTCCCTGGCAGTGCTTCAAAAGCTGATTTATCATCCCAAAGCCTCAGCACCCGCTTCAAATCTGGCACCCTTTTTGGGGCAGAGTGCAGCTGGGTACACGGGACATACTGCTTTTTCTCCCTCTGCCCTGCTGTTGCAGCCCCAAGAAGACTGTGCGTATGAAACACTGGCTGCCTGCTGAGCTCATAGCTTTGCTGGCAGCAACAGAGTCTAAGTATCACTGCACTTTGGTAGCTATTTCTGCACATCACGAGGCTGCCCTGAACCCTTCTCCCTCTCAGGTGTGAGCCTGTCCCTTATTGCACCTATCATCGGTGGTATCACCCAACATCCCCTTGCAATTCCCTGTAATCCAGATAGATAAGAAAGACTGGAGAGTGTTTTCCATGTTTTGCTGCTGACCACAGACAGCTATTTCTGGTTGTGTGCTGTTGAGTTTCTAACAAAGAGCAAGCCTCCCAGTGAATCGGCCTTGTATCACTAGCTCCCAGGTGCTCTCCCTCCAGGTATCACCCAAATTCACCTTCTGCAGCCCTGGCTGCCCACACCGTGCCAATGGCAAGCTGATGCAACAAGGATCACATGTCTACTTAACGGTAACTATTACAGTGAAATATAATATTGCAGCAACTTCTGTCTCCTGGGTGGCCACAGAAATACCAGCACATCTTACCCAGTCACCCATGCCATGCTGAGTAGAGAGCATTGCCACTCAGAGCATTATACCAGGGTTTGAAAGCTCAGTCTAGATGACTGGACTGCATTAGCACCCAGCTGGAGTGAAATTTCTCCAACAGTCTGAAAGTCTTTAAGTTACACGGCTATAAAATGAGTGACAGATGTAGTCCATTACAGATATGCTTAAAAATTTTTCTATTTTGCCTACATACAGCCAGTTTAAAATCACCCTTGCTGAGAGTAAAGAAGCCTCACCAAAAAAGAGCCCTCCCCCAAAAATCCTGTCTCCAGCAATGCTTCAGCAGAGCAGATGAGAGCCTGCTCTTCAAGATAGGCTGAATGCAAAGCTGGGTTATGCAGTGGGCTTTGAGTCTGACCCATA
Organism: Phalacrocorax carbo; assembly: GCF_963921805.1. NCBI lineage: Eukaryota > Metazoa > Chordata > Aves > Suliformes > Phalacrocoracidae > Phalacrocorax > Phalacrocorax carbo. Next base: position 26,473,007 of record NC_087548.1, on the reverse strand, counting down.
TTGATTCTCATGTGAATAAAACACAAGGCAGGTGTTCTCCAAAAATGACCACTAGTGACTTGACATAGCTCCCCTACACTATCAGGAATAACTACACACAGGCTGAATTACTTTTATAAGTAGCATTCTTTGAAAATAAATTAGTGAGTAAAAAGGAGAACCCATGAGGCAGTGGATGTAGGAACTAGACCGCAGTGGGGTGGGGCAGGGGGGGTATAGCAAAATATTTTAAAAACTGGCTAAATATACATGTGTTCACTAGATGAGAACAGCTCAGCAGTCAGAGACAATTCCGCCCAATTACCTACAAGGCTAGATGGGGGATGAATGAACATGTGGGTTCATCGGAATCCGGGGCATGGCTGGGATATGGCAAGTTCATGAGGCTGCATGGGAAACCAAAACCCCTGGGTACCCGAAAAGGAGATTTCTGTGCCCATGGTCTGATACTTTATGGTGCTCTAGGGTGACTGGGAAGTTCAGGTGCCCACTGTGAGGGCTTGGGCTTTTGTCATGTGCCACCATTTTCAGCCCAGAGCAGGACTGCTGAACCAATGCCTGTTTGCCTGTGACTTCTGCAGTACAGCTGAGTGAAAAACAGGCTTTGTAACTGTGTGGATAATCAAAAACAAAAATTGCGGGGAAAACAACAAATAAAAAATAAAAAAGATTGAAGAATGTCATTGAATTAATGCCCAAATGCTGGCTGACCTGTTAAAGATATTTCAGTTTATTTCAGGATTGCTTAATGCTCTCCAAAACGTTTTTCCCATTTTAGGGGGGACCTGGGACTGTTTTGAAGCGGAGAACGGTGTTTCAAAATAAAGAGTAGAAAAGTTTTGTTCTTCAATGTCAAATGAAAATGGTGTAGCATTTCTAAAACAAATTCCTGAATGTCAAAATCACAAAAATCTTTAGCTTTGATGTACTTTTGCCATTTTTTTTCCCCATGGAAGTTACAAAGTTTGATCCAGTTCTTTCAAAAATAGCTATTTAAGAGATTTGCTAATTGACAAAAAGACTCCTTCCCCATCTAATCGAGAGTTAAAGCTGTGAGTTGCAGCCCTGTGAGTTAAGGCTTTCTCACTGGGGCTGTAGCAGGCTGGTGTCTGCTGACATAAATTCACCAGTGAACCTCTTAACTCAGTGAAGTATAAAATCAGTTGAGCTATGCATCTGTAAAACCAGAACCATGCAGCAGGGAATCAGGCATAGGCTCCTAATTTCACACTGTTGGGGGAAAAAATAAGGAGTCTGAAGTTAATTAAAGTAAAAAGAATCCCTCTGTAAATTATGTATGAGGATGTTGGAGTGAAAATGGCAGAATGCAAATGAATATTTAAGGTGGGGAACTTAACTAGCCCTGGTAGGAGCTAATACGGCTTGCCTTTGGTCTCACTGCCTTTATTGCAGCTAAGGGGGGTTCCCTAGGCAGGGTCTGCTTCAGAGATGCATGCAGGGTCTGGAGCCCTCCATCCCTTGACAGCAAGAAGTGGCTGCTGAGTTTGTGCATTGCCTCAGGCTGGGTGATGGAGAGGACTCCTGACTGCTCCCTGCTCCACATGCTGTTTGACAGGGTGCTGGCAAAGCACCTGGCTGGCCTCTCAGGCACTCCAGGCATGCAGGGGCACAGGGAAATGCACGCGCTGTGGACTGCCACTCAAGTGGGCATAGGCAGCTGGGAAGGGAAAGGCATGGGGGATCCACGGGGTGTGCGACCAGACCTGCACGCCCCACAGGGAGGGACCCCTCAGCTGGAAGGGCATGCTGGGGCAGAGGGAACCACTGGGGAGAGGAGCAGGGGTTTGGGGGGACCCCTATCTGCAGGGAAGCTGTGGGTTAGATCATCCCTCCCTGCATCCCCCCAGCACACAGGTGCTGTTTTCCTGTCTGAGTGATGCCATCTGGCACTAGCCATTATCCAGCACCTCTGTTGAGGGGGGGGTTTTGTCCAGCCTGGAGGATGCATGAAACCTGCATGAGGCCCCCCCAACAAGCTCAGTTTGGTATTAATCCATCTCTTGGTCCCATTAGCCAAATTATGCTCTCATTTAAACCTGCATAAAACTGAAATAGCTCCACTAGAGGCCGAAGTATAATGCAGATTTATGCTACACTGATTAGGAGCAGAGTTTGATCCTGTCAGTTTGTAACGCCGTGACTGCCGTTTTACTAGTCCTTGGGGTGCAGGGCAGAAGTATTTGTATTTACTTGCTCTGAATTTTAAGTGCATTTTGCTGTGATACTTTAAGTAAAGCATCTTTCAGAAGTCTGGATCTCTCAGATCAATATATTCTCCTCTGCCAGTGAATTGTGGCCTAATGTCCTGAGCCATGCAGGACTCATAAAGTACCAGCCTGTAATAGGATTTCACCTCAGTGAATCTAGCAGCTCCCACCATGTTATATATAACATTAGTCCCCCTTGGCCTTTCAAAGGGCTTAGCATCCAGTAAACCCACCTCTCTGTGGGCTGTCTTGTTGCCACTTCAGGTGGTGGGTAACTCACTGTCTTGTGGTGACATGCGTATTTTCCTTAGGCAAGGTATTACAGCACATGATCACCTTTCTTGGTAAAGAAATCATTCCCAAAAAGCCCATGAATATATTTTTGGTGAAAATATCTGGAAATCCATTTTTTCCACCTCTCATGATCGGCTCTTTAAAAAAATAAGCTGGATTTTCTCTCCTGTGGGTAACAGTTTTACATCTAATGAGCTGTTACCTGTGAAAACTTGTCACAACAGCAAAGTGTTGCAGGATGGGGACTTGCCACATCCCTTTGTGAACATTAAGTATTAAAAGCACTTGGCCCTAAACCATAAGACTTCTGCTTGTGAAAGGAGGCGGTTAAGGCCAGAAAAGTCACCTTGCAAACATGGAGATGGGGACAACAGGTGTCAAGTATATGCGAGGACTTGTTCTCCTTCCTAGTGCTTTGTCATTCAGGCCCTGCAATCCAAAAGGAAATGAAGGAAAGGAAAAGCTTTCAGTCCAAGTGGAAAAGAGGTCTCTGGCAGGATTAAATGATGTCCTGCCTCCTGAGTTCTGGTTATGCTGCTAATCATTCCTTTGTGATAAAAACAGTTGCCGTTGCAATATTCCTAGAAAATACACTACAGCTGTAGAAGAGAGTCTTAAAGCACCAAAATGTGACAACTCACTGAAACACACAATTTAAGTAAAAAACGCAGCAGAGAAATTAAAGCCCTCCAATGAATAGCATTAGTTTATAACAAGAGAGGGAATTGTAACTTAGTCATGGTTGAATGTTTCCCATTTCCTCTTAGTGTTCACGGCTCCTTTTTATAACTGTGCTTTTGTGGAGAGAGAGGTGTTGGGATTGTCTGGGGTTTTGGGAATATCCTTGCTTTATCCTGAAAGCACCTGCCTGTTCCATCCATGACACAGCCTTTAATCCTGCCCTGGGTACAGTGAGAAGAAATGGGCGTCTAATTTCATGGTTGAAGTCAGAAGAGATAATATCTGCTCAGTTGCCTGCATAAAAGTTGTTATCTAGCATAAGCCTCCTGGAATTCTGCTTTTGTGTCCTCGAAAGGATCAGGATATGAGGAACCATCCGGGTGTGCATGATCTCTGTATGTGCTGAAAAACAGAATATCTGGGTTGCTCGATACTGTATAAAAATTTTAATAAGAGTTGAGTCACATAAATCTTTTTATTGCCTTCCCCTATTATTCTTAATATATGTTCTAGCTGTGTCTGCAGAATATAACTTGTCAGTGTACCTAGGTACAATCTGATTCGTGTTGACATTTTGTAAAGACCGGGGAGGTGCTATTCAGACAACTGCAAGGGCAATTCTCAGAGATGGGGAAGAAACACTCTATTATGCCCCCTCTCATGTGAGTTTTTAAGGGTTACCACATTTGTGCAGCGTGTTCAAAGACATCAAAACCAAGCCCCAGTAAGAAGCAGAGTCAGGAGAGGGTTAAGGAAGTCAGTGATGCCTGATGTTAACATCTTTCCTATTTTTCAGCTTTGTAAAGATAAATGTTTCAGATTTCAGTCTGTGGTTCCCAGCAGTGCTTTGGTAACACTGCAGTAGGCCCGCAAAAATCGCTAATGCTGGGCCAAGCCGAGATAATGCGACTCAGCAGGAATGACATAATGCTCTAAAAGAAGACTATGATGTAATGCATATCTCAAAAATGAGAGCCAATTTCCGTTAGAAAGCCTTGAAGTCTAGTACTAATACTGCAATATGCAAAACTTCGAGGGCTTAAACATTTTTTCTTTTTTTTTTTAATGTACAATTTTGTAAGACTTACAGCACTTGTGCAGTCTGTCTTGGTTACTAGAGAAGCTTCTCCCTTGTTCCACACTTTCTTGCAATTCAGGTGCTTACTGAAAGCCATTAAGCATTTCACCTTGGTTGAGGTGCCTGCAATATGTTAATACAAAGGCTGTAATTTATAGTGTTAACATGGCTGTTTATGCAGGTGAGGCATAAAGCGTATATAGCACATTGCAGTAAATCCCACTTAATGACAGTGTTATACAGGGATTTGTTAGATTCACTAATGTCTCATGGAAAAGTTAAGCAGTATCTGTGCTAAGCTCAGCTTGGGCTTCAGCCAGTGCAGCTCCTCAGTCCTTGGTGTAGTTGGTCCCCTGAGTAAGGTGAGACAGATTTGGGCCCATGAAGTTTGTAAACCATCCTGGTTAGTTTTCCTGTCTTTTATTAATAACTGTGCTGTCAGAGCAGCAGGACTTGCCTGCTGCTCGGTGCTTCTGTGGTGCATGAGCCAGTGGGACTTGTGCACTGGGAGCTGATGCATAATTTATTTCCAAGCAATGAATCTCTGAGCAAGCCTGCCAGGGTCCTGCACCCACCCTGATCCCAGCCCCTGGTGAAGTGGTGGGATGTCCTGGAGGGTCTCATTCTCCTCTTGGCCTGCTCACCCTTTGCAGCAAGGAGACCATTGTGATTCCCAGGCATGCAGCTGCCTTTAGAAGTGTGGACCTTTCATCCACCCTTTTTGGGGTGAGGGCGGAAGCTGCTGCCTTTGTCTGGCTCTGCCCTTTGGAGGCAGGACAAAGCCAGGGGTCTGGGTCTGCAGATGTGGGAAAGTTCCTGGCTTTGGAGGGGATAGCAGCAGCCCAAGCAGGGCAGGATCTGGCCTTGGCTTCCTGTGCGGCTACATCACCTTACAGCTCTAATGTGGCAATATATACCACTTCACCATGTCTTCATCTCACAAATGTCATACCGTTGGAGTCAGACCTCACATGTTTAGAAAATACCTCCAGTTCTCCAGAACCAGCCCTAACCAGGGCTGTGCATTCAGTCCCTGGGCTGGGACCAGGGACCAGGGACTTTTCAGAGGTCCCATCCTGACAGGGCAGGGGGTTCTGGGCCAGAACCTGTTCTCCCAGGAAAGAACTATATTGCATCCTCTCACATCAGCCCACAGGGACGTTCCCAAGGATGTATCCTGAGCAGCAGAGTTACTTCAAGAGGGTTTGCACTAGAAACCAGAATCTTTAAAAAATGACCAGTGAGGTAGCTCATGCACTGCAGCCTCAACCATGGCAGGCAGCTGCCAGCACAATTTTGACCGCCATGGTCTCTGTGACAGAGATGATCTGTGCTAATCAAACCATCTCAGCTCAAGCAACTTAGGTATTAATATGTAACCTCAGCGGGCTTTTGTAAATTTGAGGTTTACATTTTTGCCTCTCTGTGTTAAGAAACATTAGGAGTGTCAGGTGTTGAAGGCTTGTGTTTACTTGCCTAAGAGATGCAAGGTCACTAACTGAGATTCAGCAGGCAAATAAAATTGTGACCTTGTTCTAAAAATTAATAAACCACGATCAGCACCTGAAAGAGAGGGCAAAGCTGGCATCTGGTCCTGTTAGTTCAAGCCTGGACCTGCTTTTCATTCAGAATGACCAGAATGACTGCAAATGGAGGCTGCTGTATTTTATGTTACAGACTGCCTTCTGAAGAAGACTGACCCAAGCCACATGGCATCATTAAATTGGGACTGATGCTGGACATGCACCACAACCACACAAGTGAAAGGTGAGTTGCTGCCTCAAATTGTTTTAAAAACTCATTATCGTTAATAAATACCAAGCTGAGTTAGGTGCACTGTTTCATTAAAGGAGGATAGCCAGAGGGAAAGCCTAATTATCTTGCTTTAGCAAAAAGCTCTAGGGACAAAAGGGGAATGTATAATTATAGTGTCAATATGGCCCACCAGCCTGCTGGTGGGCCAGAAACACAGGGATCTGGCTCTCTAGTCCTGACCTCGCCTCTGCCGTATGTGACTGTTGGGGCAAGTCATTTAACCTCCTTTCTAACATGGGAGCTCTCATACTTCCAGAGCTAAGTAATCAAAGTGCCCTGAAGACTAATTCTTTATAGGGACTGGAGAATTTGTAACCTATTTTGGCTTTTTCCATTTGCCTTTATGCATACTTAGATACCTACTCACCTTGTCCCAGCTGACTTGAACTGAGCAACCAGGATTAGATTGGCATGAGAAGCATTGCGTGATTTAAGACCATGGCAGTCAGTACCTAGCCACACTGTGAAATTGCCCCACATCAGTTGTCCTGAAACCATGGAGAAAACAACATATCTGCTAGTGTCAGTGACATAGGACTAATTTTGGTAAAAGTTGGAGAAAGAGAAGTGCAGGACCAGTTTTACAATATGTGTACAACTACAAACTAAGTGCAATGGACTGTATGTCTAATCAGTGCAGAGGGAGCCAGGGAGTTATAAAATTGTGTTTGTACAGTATGAACCAGCCCAGGATGCCCAGGGGCCTTGAGTATCTGGTGACATTGCTGGCCTGTTCACCCACATCCCATATCTTTGCAGCTACTGCTACCACTCCAACCAAAACAGTGGTGCCACATAGACCTGGCCAGCCGTATTCTGTCCTAGAGGTGTACTTCTGTGCAGCCAGCGTAGTGGTTGTACCTTGATAACCGGCTGGTGGTAGCAAGTCTGTTGCTTTGTGCACTTAATTAATCTCAGCGGCTCTGTTACACAGTACTGAGTGAAGCACCTCACCTGGTGCGGAAGTGCCTTGGGTTTATGAATGTCCCCTGGGACTTTCAATGGCATTGGTATAGTATAATGGGGGAAGCTTGCCTCCTATTGCGACATGTTATTTGGTGGAGGGTAATGTCAGTTGGACTAGCAGTTGATGGAAAATAATATATCCTCAGTACAGTACATTGCTAGTGTGGTGAACTGCATTCCCCTGGATAAGTTAGTCCAGGAAGAGCAGCAGAGTGGCATCCCTGGCACCTCTGGTTCTCTGAGCTACCCAGGGCCTCCCTGTGCCGGTGGCCTTGCTCTTGTGGCAGCACTGCTTGGAGCAGAGCTAGGTGCTCAGTCCTGTCATCCTGCTTTTCTACCTGAACATTTACTGTGCCTCTAGCACTTCTCATTTCTGCATCTCAAAGGCTGGCCATGGAGTGTCTTCATCTCTGCTTTGAGGGGTAATAAGATGTGAAAGCTACTTAATCCTGCTTTAAAGGTACAGTGACATTTGCTAAGGAAGCAGAACTGGTCTGCTTAGAAATGTCCCATAGGATGAGAAATTGCAAAATCCATGGCCAGGGAAGCCTTTCCCTAGCTGAGCAAGGAGCAGAGTTAAAAAGCATTTGAGTGAGATACTCCCAGTTCTGAAGGGCACAGTGAGAACTCATCAGCTCCTCCCTTCTGACCGTATCCCACAGTATGAGAACAATAGGTCTCTACAACAGTAAAAGCAATAAACTTAGAAGGAATTACAAAGGATATTGCTTTGCACACTGAACAGACAGCCTGTGGTCTTCACTAATGTAGACACTGAATGTCAAGCATGTATGGATGGATTTTTAAAAAACATTGGCTAATTTAATCATCACTGGCTACCACATGTAGTGCTAAGATAATCCATGGCTGGATTTCACCCTGCAGTGTTGCAGCTGATTACCTCTGGGGTACTTGTGTATCTGTGTGGGAGAACTGCACAACTGGCTGACTGTATCCAAGTCTTTTTTCTTCCTTTGAATCTGTATTTATAATATCTCCAGAGACATGAGGCCAGAGCAAATGGAATGACATTGGAATGACAATGTCCAAAGCTAAAAGTCAGATCCAAAAGGGAATTTGGAAGTCAAGCTCTTTCTTGTTTGCACATCCAACTTGGCATTGAACATAGTAGGAAGTTAGTACCTAAATGTCTCGGTCGTTCTGATCCTATTGGCTAAAGTAGCAGCTAAGTAATGCATGTACTCTACACAAATGAGACAGGAAGGAAAGTGATTCCTGTCATTTTTGATCTGTGGGAACTCAGAACATCCTCTACTATAACTTTGAAGGCACCTTGAAAGCGACTTCCAGGTGCTTCCAGTGTAATGATACTGCAGGTGAAATCTCTACTATCTTTTCTTAGTTGTGCCCAAGCATGAAGCTGATTTTGCTGTGCCATGTGGCTGGAACCTACTGTGCCCTCACTGCCTTTAGTGCTGAAGTTAAAATTTGGGCCACTCCCCGCCCTGTGCCTGGGTTTCCTCCCTTCAGATCTCCTGGGTCTCTGGAGGGTGTTAAAAGCAAGCCAGCTGTTGAGTAACATGTCAGCATAAAGTATTCTCTTAGAAAGGTGGAGGATTTCTGGGCTGCAGGAGTGGGCTGTTTCTTGCCTCTCCACATACCCTGTGATGTGGAGGGTGGTGAGAGAGTGATGGAGACCTTGGGATCATGGGTGGTCAGGAAAGCCTTCCTCTTGAGCTGTGGAGAGCCCACCTCACTCCTGTGCAGTGCCTTAGTGTAACTCACTGCAACAGCAGTACAGCAACCCAGCCACCTTCCTCTTCCATAGTGCAAAGCCCCTCAGAGGTCACCACAGAGAGGTTTGGGAGCTCTGTGCCATTGCATGCAGAGTCTCTGGAAGTCTGGCATACTGCAGTGTCTCTCTCTGCTATCACTCTCCCAGTGGCTTCCAGTTTCCTGCTGCTGAGGCAGGAGTGATTCACACCTGAACACTCTGTGCACCCAGCAGTCCCAGAAAGCTGCCTGTGGGATGGTTGCCTGTTCCCTATTGCAGGCCACTGAAATGGTGGCTTCTGGCTGCGAGGTGAGCTCCCTGAAAGCAGTGGAGACCTCCTGGGTATACCTGGGCATAGCTGAGCACAGGCCTGGCCTTTCACTCCTCTTCTGTTTTGCAGGGTGACTCACTCATCCCCAGTTCTGTAGAAAAAATAAATGACAGCTGCAGCTACAGACAGTGATGCTGAGGGCAGCAGCACCAGCACTGAGCAGAGCACAGCCTCCTGGGACCCCAGGTCCTAGGCAGGCAGGGCTCGGTGGCAGAAGCAGCTGAGGATGCCTTTGGGCACCCCTTTAATTCCACAAAGCAGAATCTGCTCCTGGTCCTGCAGCAATGCTCTAACAAGCTATGTTTTCATTTCACATTTCTGGTGGGTGCTTGGAGTAGCTGAAGGTACCCAAGCTGCAGGATGCTGCAAGGCAAGCAGCTGTGGGTGAAGCACAAGAAGTGTCATCCCTGTTGTACAACACTGGGAAGTTTCTGAGTCCCTGGTACATACTGGGGCATCTGAGGGCATGGTGGCTCTCAGCAGCCTGTCAATGATCAAACAGATGCTCTGGGTGGCTTCAGCTAGGGGAAAGTTATGCTGCTGAGTGCTGCTGTGGGCAGGGGAGATAGCTGGCTGTGAGGGGTGGGCGGCTTCAGCAGCCAGACCTTGGGTGTCACCAGGGCAGAGGTGTTCAGCCCTCCCCATCCAAAACCACCACCTGGTGATCAAAAGCCCTGACACCCCGTCAGGGCACCCACACCATCAGGTGTTGTACTGGCAGTCCTCTGAAACTCCTGTGAGATGCAAGGGCTGAAATCAGTAATTCATGGATCCAGGCAGAGCTGGTGGTGCCTCCATTTAAGAGGCCTCACAATATTTTCCATTGTAAGAGTCTATTTCTAGTTGCTTTTCTTTTTGCCAAACGTATCTGCCTCTGCTTTTTTGCCAAATGTATCAAGCTGCTGTTTTATTTAACTTTAATCCAAAAACAAAGTAATTGTTTCTGAAAGTGAGGGCAGTGGAAAATACTTTTTTCTTTTATTCATATACAGCTGGGTATATATACAAGTATATGTGAAATCTGACAATACTTTTGTGGTGTGCACTCTGGAATGGGAGTGCGGACAATCAGCACAGGGAAATTCACTTCTACTGTGCAGACCTGCCCAAGCTACAAGCCCTGTTCACCCTGGCTCAGAGAGGATCTGCTAGAGCTGTGTACAGACTTGCTTCCCTGCACCTCCAGCTGCAGTGAGCCTGCCAGCCCATGGCTGGGCAGGAAAAGTGGACAATGTGGCACAGCCCACCCAATCCTGCCATACCTCTGATCCAGCTGATGCTCCTTCTGCCCTGGTTATCCCTTTCCTTGTCCTTGCTGTAAGTGGCTGGTGCACAGCTACTGGCCACATGTCCCTACCTCAGATTCAGCCACATGGTGGGACTCTACCAGCCCGGTGGAGTCATGGTACTGGTAGGGAGTGAAAGCATTGGAGGAGACTTTGAAAGGGAAAATCAGAGGGAAAAGGGGCAGCTGAGGCTTTGCTGCAAGATGTCTGCTCATGGGAGACCGGGGTTTGTGGGTCCTGCAGCTTGTAGAGGGGCTTCTTGAAACACAGGAGGTGAATTTTCCCTGTTTGGCTGAGCAGTGTGGGAGCAAGTGAGCACTAGAAGGAATGTGAGAGTGTGACTCAGAGAGGAGAGGAAGGAGGGGAAAAAAGCTGGCCTCTCTACTTCTGAAAATTATTTGCGTAAGGATACTTGCTTAGCTCAATATTAACTATCTAAAGTTTTGGGTTGACAGGGACAGGGTTTCTTTAAAGAGGATGAATTCACTGGATGTAAGTGATGCCTGCATGTGAGATACCTGTGCTGTCCCTAGAGTATCTGTGCTATGAAACTGTCAAATATCACACTGGTGGGGTGCATGCAACAACAGTTGCCCAGAATCCTATTTTTGAAGATGTTCTCATACACAAAGATACAGAGCTTTGCTATTCTGCAGCTCAGTTTAGGGTGTCGTGTGAAGCCTATAAGATACCTCATATGTGTGCCACATCTGCATGACTGAAAAGCAGCTACCTCTGGGGTCTGGAACCCCAGAATGCATTGCCCCCCAGCTGGGAATTAGGGCTATCAGTGCAATAAGCCAGGAACCTTATAGCTGTGATTTGTCCAGCACCTAGCAAAATGAGGTTTATTCCAAGTCTGAACTCCTACTCAGGCTGAAATATAAGTAATAAAAATAGTAATATTATAAAAATCAATAACTCTAGTCAAGGGTACATTTAAGTCACCCATCATATGAAGATGATGTAAGATTCCACAAGCTTGTACACCAGATATTTCTTGTGCTTTTGTAGTATCTCTTTCACAAAAGAGATCACACCCACACACGCTCACAAGCTTAAAACACCATTAATCTTCTAGTGGCTGAAAGGCTAAGTCAACTGTAATGGGAATAAAGCCAGGGCTCCAGGTTTGCCTGCACCCAACAGGAGTTCACACTGCAGGATCCCATGTTTGCTGGGGTTTGGTTGCAGTGGCCATAGGAGCACCAGATGTTTCAAGGAAAGGGTTTTGAGAGGAAGAAACTGGACGTAACATATATCTTACTGTTTAATTATGATAAAGGTCTGGATCCACAGTAAACACTTTAGGAGCAGAAGTAGTTGTCAGTCCTCCCACAACTCAATTCATCCAGTAAACAGGACAAGAGAGGTAGTGCACTCCACTTGAGGGCAGCTATTTCACCTTCAGTGCTGCTGGCTGGGTCTTGCAGATCCCCCCTCAGCACAGCTCTGGGTTCCCCATAGCCACTTGCTGGCCTCGGGAAGGAAACATGCAGGTTGGCTCAACCTGAGCTGGAAGCAGAGGGACATGAAGGGACATGACATCATTCTGGCACTGGCCCATGCTTCTTTAGCCCTCGTCCCTGCAGACCTAGCTTTTGCAAGATCTGCTTTGCTTCTCTGGACTCTGCAAACCACATCAGACCTGCCTCATTCTGCAGGCAATCTGCAGTCTTTCATCTCTTTCACCATGTTCTGCCATCTTGCATCTACTTTGCCATGTTCTCTGACATACAGGCTGTCCCCCTCTGTGCTGTTACAGCACCTAGCACAAGGAGGTCCAGACCTCTTAAGCTTTTGCATTTCAAAAATATAATTTATCCCTTCTGATTGTTTTTGTAAACTGTAATGCCTTATACTGACTCCAGGTGAAATATGCTGCCTAAGGAATGTAGACATAAGGAATGGTCTTACTGTATTGCACCAAAGTTTAGTGAAACTAATGTTTGCTTTGATGAGGAGTGGGTACTCAGCAGGCAGTGATACAACTGTGATCTCCAGGGGCTTCCCAAAAGGTATCCTTTGCTGATTGTATTTACAAACCTATACATAAAACTTGCATTTAGACTAGGGCTTGGGCTACTTCTTGCTGTGGAAATCCTTCTCTCTGATGGAGGCAAACTGGGGAGATTTAATGGAGAAGCCCAGCAGGGGACAGGGAGGCTCTGGTGCAGGCAGCAGGCTCTGCTGGCCTGGGGCACTTAACCAACATCACGGTGTACATCATGCTCCCCTGTATGCCAGGGGACTTTAGGCAGCTGAGTACCTTGCTAGGCATGCTGACAACGAAATCTATCTACCCTCTAGGACAGCTATTGAAATGTGAAAGCTTTCCTTTACCAAATGCTTGACTGGGATTATAGCTGGACTGCTGACAGAGAAGTACAATGTCACATTACTACTCCCACACAGTCCAATCAGGATTCTATGGTGTGCTACTGGTACTGTACAGAAGAAAGGCAGGTGCCACAATAGCACCTTTACTTTCCCTGTTATTATTCTTTGGTTAAAGTTGCATGGAGAGCTGTGTTCCAGTGTTTCCTCACTATTGTATTTGTAGTTCTTTGGCTGGACTTCCTTTGGTCCTTTGGAGACAGTGCACTTTCTCCTCTAGGTAAATATTGGTCTGTTTTTCATTTAAATATTAATTTGGGCTGGCACAATGTAGTGTGTAATATCGCCACTCTCTGTGAGGATTAGAGTGATTAGGAGTCTCAGAATTCACTTTAATCAGTCAGTTCAATACTGCTGAGATTTGCAGTCTACCCTCTCCCATGCAAGAGCCAGAGTCTTTCGACATGCTAACAAAATTGAAGTGAGTTCCTTCATCTTAGACAAGGATAATTAATCTTCAAACACTGTTTATCTTAGACCAGAAATCCCCAGAATTCAGAACCAAATTAATTTAAAGTCTAAATCTGCTTTAACTAGTAATTGGTTAATCAATGGGCTCACTGTGTAATTATATTCTTTGTTCACTCTTCTTACAGGCTTGAAAAGACCATCTAATTCCTATGTTGCTTTCATTCCTATAATTAGACCATGTGACACACAATGCTGTATGTATAGTGAACAGATTCTTTCCTGGAATAATTTCCCTGAGATTGTTTCCTACAGAGGAATGTTGTCTTTTTTTTTTTTTTTTTTTTAACTTAAAAAAGCTTTCATATGATTTCTTGGTTATTTTGGATTTTTGTGACTCATTTAGAGATTGTGCAAAGACTTTTAAGCTTTGAATCTTTACTCTCTGCCTGTCACTGAAAAAATATACACTGTGTTTTTATTTCCCTCACTTGCACTTGACATAGCTTTAATAGTTAAGGGATCCTTGCTCCCTCTGACTATTGATAGGATGTGGCAAATTCAACATGTTGTCACTCCTATTATCTTTCAGAACAGATGAACCACAAAACCTATTAGCTGGTGTTATTCTTGTGGACAGGAATTATTGTTGCTATTAGGAATAGGAGGTCTGAGAATAAATCAGAGAAGGAAACTGTGGTCTTTTTAACCGAGTTGTGGGTTTTCTTTACTTAGTCGATACTGTCATATCCCCATTGTGGTCCATGGTCCGGTCAGTGGTTTTCATATTTCTGTTCACAGAATTCCCTATTTCCATCAGCTTCATGAGTGCTTATATACCAGTACATATTAATATCCTCTCTTCTTCAATAATGTCTCCTTGCTGAAAACTATTAAAGGCCACTGCCTGTTTATGCATATCTAAATGTATTCCATCTTTCATTCTTGTTAGTGATGCATAGATTATAGCTTCAAGAAACAAGTCAAAAATCTTCTTCGGATGAATGAGATGCAGGAAAGTTTGACTGCCAACACCTCACTGTTATGATTTCTTATAGGACAGGGATCTATCAGGTTGTTAAGTGTTTGGGCCCAAACCTCTATGGATCTCTGTGGATCCACCCTGACATTTTGCAGTCCCCTTAAAAGCAGAGCATTTGGGTTATCTGCAAAGCATTTAGAGCCTGTGGGTCCTTTCTTCTGATACCTACCCGGGAACTTCAGCAGCATGGAGGAAAAATGAAAAGTGGAGAGAGATGAAAGACTTCTGGTGAGCTGCACTGGACTTGATGGGGAGCCTTCTCCCTTGCCAATAGCCAGGCAGCTCTAACGCATGCATTTGTCCTTGGTCCCAGCAGCATGGGGCATGTGAGCTGCCTGGGGCTCTGCAGGAGAGGTGAACGGCAGTGAGTATCCTGGAGCAGTAATTCCTACTGTGGGGGTTAGGAGATGTTATCAAAGGCACTTCTTCACTGCCAGTAGCTCCCCCATCATGATGACATTAAATGCAGCTGGTGAATCAGCAAGATGTGCCTTGGCAAAATTTCAAATTCTATTCAACATAAGATCAAGAAATAAGCAGTGTGCTGCAGCCTGGGGGTTGTTGTTCTGGCTGTACCCCACCACCTGAACCCATGTCTGGTTGGGCAGGGACAGGGTCATCCTGCTCTGGGAGAAGCACATGTCAGACTCACCAAAGGCACCCTCAGAAAGAGTCCTTCCTCCAGGAAGTAATATCTTTTAAGATCTTTCTCTTTTAAAATATTTCCTAGTGTTAAATTTCCAATAGCAATGTGAAAGCATGTCATGGATCCAGAAAACATTTGCAGCAATCATTTAAATCCATGCAGCTGAAGAGGTTTCCCTTCCCTCTCTACCAATCCCTATGAATCTTTCTCTGACCATTTGCTATTGTCTCAGTATTTTTGCTAAACAGACAGTTCTTCCTGTTTGCATTCACGGGTCTGTTATCTCCTTGTTCCTGAATGCTAGTATATGTTACAGTCCAGGATTCTCTCACTTACTCTTCTTTGCTGAAAATCGTAACGATCAGAAGATTTCTCACCTCCCCACCTAGACAGGTGGTAATTCTGCCCTGGTGCTGAACCTGATCCAAGTCCCTGGAAAAGGCTTCCCTGTGCTCACAATAAGCCACCACTTTAATCTTTCTCCCAAGCAGTGTGACAACTAGGAGCTCAGAGAATTAGGCAGAGAAGCAAGCACTTGTCATGACTGTGTCTTTCCTAGAGATCCACTCTACAGCCAAAGGGTAGAAGCAAGCAATACCCAGCAGCCCTCAGTTACCCCTCGTCAGGCATGCAGCTGAACCCCTAGCTACTTCTCAGGCTCTCTGAGGTATTGTCACTCTGCAATGGTGAGGTCACAGGATCGTTAAGCGCAGTGGTAATGAGAAGTAGGTGAAAGTCTGTTTTAAAACTCAGTGTGTAAAGACTGCAGGAGCAGATCTTTGCTTTTCTGAGCACAGGACAGACCTTCTGCTAATGTTTATGGTACAGAAAAATGCAACGTGGAGAAAGAAATACAGGAGTTTGTTTGGAAGTGCTTGGCTCAGCTGTGGCCCCCAGGTTTGTGGCCTCTCTCAGCTTTGAAAGCCCAAGACCTGGGGCTCGCCCTAGGACAGGAGTGCAGCACATGCTTGACCCCTGCCCTGGGCTGCAAAGTGGAGCTCCAGCTAGAGCCCCCTCATGCAAAAACCATGTGTCAGCCTTCTCCTGTCCCATCCCACCATGCATAGCACTAGCTTTGGAATACAAAGTTGTAAATCTGTATTTCCTTTTATTCAATTGCCAGCTTCTGAGCTACTATGAGTCACATTTTCAAGCTTTTCATAATAAACATGGGGATAAAAAACATTATTGAAATGTTCTTAAAAAGACAAAACAAATCAGAACCCAAATGACAACTGCAATTCTCTTGTAATTTCCTGCCTTGGACAGAGAGACTTTAAGAACATAAAACATAGGGAGATGTGATAAGATTCTGGAAGCTGGGGATGGCAGAGAAATGAAGCTTTGCCTGGGCTTTATGAGTATACAGCAGTCCCATTCAAGCCATTAGGAAAGTAGAAGGAAGAAACACTTTGAAATTTCTGAGTTGTTTCTATAAGCAAACAGTTGAAACAAACTTGTTTTGAAATCTACATCACTTCAATTTTTTAATAAGATATTATTGGCACCTTTCTTGAAGTAGTCATAGACCATTTTAGTTAGTTAAAACCTTTTGCTCTGGCACCTAAACAAGTTGCTAAAACTGCCAGTAATGTCTTTATATTTATACAGCAGAAAATGTTCACAAAATATTTCACTTAATATTTATAAAGAGGAGAATGTGTCTCTCTCCCTTTTTCATTTTGAAAGAAAGTGATCTCTTGACTCAGGAACCTTTCTACCTTGAGAATGGTGTCCAGAGGTGCTTTAATCATGGCCTTCCAGGAGACCTGAGATTTCATTACCCAATTTTCACCGTACCCCATCACAGCCAACTTTAGAGCAACTAGGGAAGGAAGTCTTTCTTTTTAGCTGAGGTAGAACATCTAGACACTGCAGAGCTGCAAATTTTGATTTGTTTCCCATGATGTAAAATGTGGGCAAAAGGAGGAAATAGGTAACACAGCCTCCTATTGCTTACAGGATAGAAGTGTCCAAATATCCCTGATCTGTGTAGGGAGCTAAATGTCATTAAAAGGTACACTTTGGAGACTTAATCCGGCTTCCATGCAATTAATAGAGCAAGGAGAGCTGACAGTGGGCAGATGGCAGTAAAATCAAGTCCTTCAGTGAGGGACAGGGCAAAGGAAACAGCTCCAGCAGATACCAGGATACTTTGCTCTGCCTTGTTCTGAAACACTCAATAGTTAAGATATTTCTGAAATATATATGGAAGCTTTAGTAATTCAGAGTTTTCCAAAGTCCCAGTTCTCCCTTACCAACGTGGGGACACCAATATAAAAATCCCAAGAACAGGCTATCTTTCCAGGGCTCCCTATATTGCACAAGGAGATGCTCTGAGAACAACCTTCCCTTTGCTCCTTAGCGCTTCTCATCCTCTGTCCCACCTAGGAACAGCTGGCAAGCTACAATCTCACAACATAGGTAGCACCGTGGTAGTTTTAGACAGGTTTGTGAATCTCAGGGTTTTGCTTTCTGTCATCACTTAGCTCTCATTACTCAGAAGTCACCCCTCTGTCCCCAAAATTGATGCAACATCTCCTGAGTCAGCCAGTTCTGGGGTCCAGTTTGAAATCCACTTCCTTGCTTTACGCTCCTCCCTGCTGCATCTTGTCTTGTCATGTGATCTCAGCAGAACTCGTGCAAGCACCTCTGCAGCTCCTGCCTTTGGGAGCACTCTCCTTTACAGCCCTGGTTTTGGGAGGTCTTATCCTCTGCAAGGCTTTGGTGTTACCTTTGGAACAACAGCTACTACAGGGAATACGCTTCTACTGCACAACACCTCTGCACACTGTTACTTACAATAGACAAAGAACCTGCAGGAAAATTTGGACATAAATTAGTAAATTTCATTCTGAGAAAGAATCACCCCAAAATTCTATTTTAACAGCCACAGTGCATCTCTAAGACCTTATATATTCCTTGGGGATCATTACATTTCTTGTGTGGCTGAAATCTCTTAGCCTTCAGGCTTTTGTAGGCCTCTGCACAAAGATCCTCCTCAGAAATACAGTGGTGTTTCTGCTTAATTATACAAACATCCTCTGGAAAGTGTATTTCTCTCTCTTGCAAGTTCAGCCTCATCATAGGTCTAAATTTGTAGATAAAGGCAAGTACATTATAATGGTGATGACTGATAGCTGAAGATTTCTTGGGTTCAGAGTGTTCCCTAATGTAGGCTATTTTTCATCATCTAGAGTTGCCTGATAATGATGTCATTTCCATTGCCTGAATGTTAAAGCAGCAGCCACATATCATGGAGTTAAAATGACTGTTTATAGGGCAGCTAAATCGTGGTGTTATCAGTTTAGGGCAGTGTTTGCTTTGCTTCTGGGGACAAAATGACAATTGGACTTTCCTAAAACTAATCAAACAGGATGAGAATGCCAGGAATACAAATCTGCACTGTAGTCAAGCTGGGCGGAAAAAAGGGAGAGAAGTAAAAAAGAGAGCTATTTTTTGTGTGAAGATGTGATGACCATCAGATAAAAATGACAAAGTTGTACTTGTCAGAAAATAAGTCACATTGCTGATCACCAGATAACTTTGATGTAATATTCCACAATCATTTAACTGAGATTTCATGGCAAGATTAATGGTGAAGTTTTTCAAACATGCATGAAGAAGAACTTTCTTCTAATATCTAGCTGTCAGACAGCCCTTATCTGGGGCTTATGTTGATTGATTGTGATTGGGATTGAACTAGAACATGACCTCTAAATAAAAAGAAAATTATGCAGATTTGAAAGTGAACCATGATGCTTTTGGGTCATTCCTAAACATTGTAAAACCTCTTTAGGGCCTAATATGGTTATATATACATACTTACCCTATATGCATACGTATCTTTGCAGACTCAGCCCTGTTAACATCTGAAAAATCATCAAGAAAAAACCTCACACAGCTTCTCTGTCTTCGGTATCACAGAATACTGTGAATTAGGTTTAATACATCATTTCCAACATACAGGACGTGCTTTGGAATGAGTTGTTTATGAGATACTACGTGATCAAAAGCAGTGCACAGATTTTGAGTGAAAGCAGGCCAATTTCCATTGAAAAAAATGCTGGTTTCTGGTGTATGACATCGGATGAATTGTTATACATACTTTGGAATGGATGGTGACCATAAATCTCACTTTGGACACTTCATGAAATATTTGCAGCATATTTTAAACTAGCTTAGTGGTGCCAATTCTTCTCTAGTGCTCGCCCCCTACCTTGTGTTTTCATGGGGGCTTTGACTACAATGAAGGAAAGTTTGGGTGGTGCTGGCCAGCCATGGTGCCTGCAGGCTGCATCCAGCTGGAGACACCCTTTTGCCCAAGAGCCTCTCTTCTGCAACTAAACACTGAAGAAATGCAACAGGACTTTCCAGTTTTGCTGTCTGTTAATTCCCCCCACAAATCAAGGAGGTTCACAGCACTGTTACATGATAAGCCAGTGAAACTGGATTTGGATTAGCTAGGAAAGTGGCTGGGAGATGCTAAGCTCAGCCATGGCAGCTATAAAGAGCACCTCATCCTGAGCAAAGTGTCAGGTCAAGTAGAAGGTGCTATCCACCTTTGTATTGTATTGCTTGCTACAGCAGAGCCACGTAGCTCTGACTGAGGTTGGTGCTTCGTACAGGTCACAGCATGCATGCAATCTGGTGGTACCAACATGCACAGGTCCCACCCTTCAGTGCTCTTACCAGCTCTGCATTTCCATTTGTGCACCACCCTCTCTGTGTTTTGTCTGAGACTACTTTTACTCCTCTTCAGACCCATCACATAACAGGGAGTTTATGGAGCTTGCTTGGCCCTGGGGTGAAGTCCTGTACCGTTACATTGATCCCTTAATTGAAACTCATAGCCAGATGAGAAAGATTAAACAGGAGACAAACAGGGCTGGTCTGTCCCTCTGAGGAGCTGGCTTGGTACCCCAAGAAGTGAAAAGGAGGGTGCTGTCCCTCACCGTGGAGTGAGGCTTCAGGTGCCTCCAAGCCACTTGCTGAGGTGTGCTGGGATACAGATGGCAGATGCACTTCTGGAGGGTGGCCATGTCTTATCTGTCACATCTGTGTTTGAAAGTCCTGCTCATGCTACCATTGCAAAAAAAAAAAAAAAAAACAAAAACAAAAAAACCCCAGAAGTGCTAAATCAATGCATGGATGATTACCTCTCATGAAAATGGGGGGGGGACACAATCAAAGTGGAACATGACTGCATTCAAAATGTGAAATTAATTTGCATTTAGTTGTAAAGGAAATCACCTGGCAATGTCTCACCAGGTGGCCAGTGGTTTATTTCATAAAGATACCATTGGGCTCATAAAGGGCTAAGAAGTGCTGCATGGTGACTGTGCTTCTTCCCTAACTTGCTTCATGCACCTGTGCTGCAGCCAGCCAACACTGAACACTGTGGTACATGGAGAACATTTTGCAAAAAGATGTCCATCTTAAAGAAGTAGACTTTGTTTATCTGTGAAATTTCACTCTCTGCTCCTCATCGTTTTCTGATGGCCAGTTACTGAAAGGGGAGAGGAAACGGAGAAGCAGCAGAAATACTTCCCTGCCTTCTCACCAAGAAAAAAGGCAGCACTAATGACAGCAGCTTTCCCCCAGCCTTTTAAAACTCTTGTTTTAAAACCCACTCAGGCACAGTGGGTTTGCAGCACGCATTTTCTTTCCCTCCCATAATAAACCCTGAAATCCTTTAAAGGTCACATTGAAAAAAAGATTTGTCAGTC
Organism: Phalacrocorax carbo; assembly: GCF_963921805.1. Lineage (NCBI taxonomy): Eukaryota > Metazoa > Chordata > Aves > Suliformes > Phalacrocoracidae > Phalacrocorax > Phalacrocorax carbo. Next base: position 26,452,371 of record NC_087548.1, on the reverse strand, counting down.
CAAAAAAAATTTGGGGGAAAGGATTTCAGAATAGACAAAAACGTATTCATTGTCCCTTCTTTCTCCTGGATCTTTTTCAGTTTTCTTATTTGCATCTTGAACTCATTTGGACTAAGTACAAAGGAGGGTATAAAAGGGGGCTAATAAGACTTTAGGATTTGTAGCTGAATGAGAAGTGTGTAGGTGGGAGATACTGCCAAGAGCTTGATTTTCAAAAGGGAATGTAAAGGGAATGGAGGTGGAACCCTGACAGTTCTTCATGATTCTGGGAGTGGAGGCTGTGCTGCAGAGTAGATTACTTACGTGTGGGACACAGGTAAAGGTGGTAGAATCCAGATCCAAATGACTGAGCTTTATACATTTTGACATGGATAAGGATGTTCCTGCCATTCACTCTCAATGATTTTATAAATAATATTTTAGGCTTTTGGAATTGTATGAAAGAATCTGTCTTGAAAAATTAAGTAATGTTCAATCATTTAAAATAAAATGGAAACCTGCTAGTTTTAGTTAAATATCTGGAGACCAGAATCACTTTAGGCTGCAATCTGGGAAAACATGAAACTAATAGTAAACATCTCTTTACAGCAATATCTGCCATTTACTTTGGAATATTGAAAACAATGTTGTTGTAACAAGGGTGTCATGAGCTTTAATGGTACAGGGAAGCATGATAGCACAGATTTATATCAAAGTCTATTATAGCAGAGTCTTATTATATTATATATATTATATTATATATATATTATTATAGCAGAGTCTTATAACAAGAGCAGAATGTATTTATGTCATATGCAAAATGTCATCTCAGTCACAGACAAGACTGATGAGGAAAAATTATTAGATGCAAAGATTTGATTTATATTTCTTTTCCAGAATGGGGACTTTTGACGATCTCCCTTCAGGTGAGGTCGTCACCAATGCTTAAAACACAAATTTCCAGCCACCACTGGAACACAAAAACAAGGAGCCTCTGTTTGCATCATTTTCCCTTCTTCTTTTATCCAATTGCTGGAAATCAATAAAGATTCACTAGTAAAACAAAGTCTTTTGGTACAATTTTCTTGTAGTGGAAGCTGAAAAATACCCCCATCACAAAACACTACCGCATTTCCTTGCTTAGTTATGGCCTGAACATGTAAACAAATCCTCTTACCCTCAGCCGTACAAACAAGAGGCTTTGTGTAAGGATCTCCCCCAGCCCAGCTCCTCTATCTCTGCATCCTTGTCCTGCATCACTGCGAACAGCTAACACCACTGCCAAGGCCTATAGCATAGACACTATATTCCTAGGGAATTTAAGGAACTTCAGAGCAGCCTTCAGGGGTATTATTCTGCTATCAGCACTTGTTACAGTCACCAAAGAAGTTCAAAGATCCCCGCCCCAACATATTGCCAACTTATTTGATAAAACTTTGGCAAATTTTTGAGGGTTGATACACAAAGAAAAATATTATGAGTGTTCCTAAAGAGACTTTTGGACTCTACAGGTGAGATTCAGCCACTGTTTTTCGTGAGCTTATAATTGTTATTGGCAAATTATTCTCAGAATTTTGTAAAAGTTGAAAACAAAACAGCTGTAGTTTATGTTATGTTCTTTAGTGGTAAAAAAGGAAAAGAAATGAAAATTCTACTTTCCTTGTGTTTGCTTAATTCAGAACATGTGGCATTTAGTGAATTTGTGGAATTTTAAGATCAGAACTAAATTGGTTTGGGTAGCAAAAAAAAAACAACCAAAAACCAAAACCAAACCAACAAAAAATGAACCACAACTCCAAACCCCAAATGAAATGGCCAGATATTTAATCTAAAACCAGGCTATTGCAACTAATTGAATTTACCTTGTACAACTTTGTGCATTTTTTCTTTCCAGAAGAGTCTATACACAGTCCTTTGAATGTTATTGGATGCCCTGTTCCTAGTGAGATAAATCTTTTGTCTTATCTAAAAAGCTGCTTTGCCAATAGGTCGTGGACCGGCTTCCAGCAGTTGGCCTCATGATTCCTGCTTAAGCACCAAAATTGCACAGATTCTGTACTACCTACTGCTTCCTAGGTAGATTAAACATGCCCCCACCCCTGGTTTTTAGTGACTGATGGTTTTAGATGGGGAGAAAAAAATCAAGCTGCAATAATTTGATGTCATGCTTTTGACATTGCTAATGAACCCATAGCATGGGAAATTCTTATGTCTAGCTCCTGTCCAGCTTCTCCCATTTACATTACATCCCATATGCAGGTTCACTAACACAGGATATCAGCCAGAGAAGATGCTATCCCATAATTCAAAGTACAAGTACACTAACAGACTTTCAGAGCAATAGAAAAGGAGCTTCTATTCATCAATGTCTTCCTGATGTTCGGAGACTAAACATGCACAAAACGAGTAGGACGTTGTTATGTTCCTGTTAGCAACTAATGTACAGAAAAAGAAAATCCTGAAGTGAATTGTGCAGGCTGTCAAACTCAGAAACATCGCACAACTGTGACAGCCCTCCTCTGCGTTAAATTTAAAAGTCTACAGCCATGTAGTTCAGAAGGTGCAGTGGTAACAGCAGCTGAGGAGCCAAAAAGGTAGACCAAAGTGTTACTATCAACACAGACACATGGCACAGACATTGACGCATTGTAACATCCCTGCTCTATGTTGTCCATGCACTGGGTTAAACACCTGTTATTGCTTTATGGATTTTGCAAATCTGACCAGGAACCTTTACGTTTTTCCGACTTTTTCAAATTATACCATACTAAAAACATTGCATGTCTTTCTTCCTTCAATTTCATTTTGCACATTTGATCTCCCTTTCATAATAGTCCCTATTACCTATTAAAGCTCTGATTTCTTGGGAGTTTAAAGTCCCTTCAGAGGGTAAATCACACTGACACAGAGGCTGTTTCTCAGCACGTCACTGCCTCATTATACAGTGAAACTCATGGAGAAGTGCAAATGCACTAGCTGGCCAGTGATCATGCACAAACATTTGAGTGATCTGGGGGCCAGGTTGTTTAAGGCAGTGTGCCTACATGAGTGTTCTTATGTCTGTATTGGTGGGCACAGGATCACTTTAGAGTCACAGGTCTGGCTGCCTATCTCAGTAGCTCTGTGACTCCTTCCCCAGCATGCTCCAGCTCCTCCAGCAGTGCAGAAAGGGCAGGGGGTGTGTAGGATGGGTGGGACCATACATAATTTGGACAATTGAAGACGGAAGCTCAAGTGAAAAGCGAAGGAGTGCTGGTAAGTACCTTTCTGCACCCCATCACTTACCTTGGCCTCACTCCTTCACTGGTGTCCCAGACTTCAGACCTCTGGAGAGCCTGCAAACCTGCCTCCTCTCCTGCAGAGGAGGCAGGAGAATGGAAAAGGTCATGTTGCTTTCTGTAGAGTGTTACAGAGATGCTGTGTTTGTTATAGGTATGTGCAGTTCAGTGTATCTGGTATCAGTACTGGGAGTTTTTCCCCTCAGTGGCACACGTCATTAGAAATATGGCTGGAGATTTTGGATATTTTTCCCACACACGTGACACTGAAGAGCAGCATTCTTTCGGTGTCATTGAAAGGAGTTACTTCTCCTTTTGCAGATCTTTGTCTAATGCTGTATGGCAGGGTCAGGAGGAGATAGAAAAGGTGCTCAGGTGGATTTTTCCAAAACTTCAGGCTTTTTTGTCTAGCGATGGCAACGTAAGGCGTCTTCCTGAAACTAGACAGAGCCTCCTGCCTTGTGGTGCTTAGTGCAGTCAGGAAAAATAGAAGCAGAGAATCTGAACAGGCAAGTGCAAACAAACTCATGTGTCTATTTGATCTAAACAGGCTTGAGAGAAAGGAGCATCTTCACTGCTCCAACCTCCTTTTGGTTCAGTAAAAGGCTGATGAGATAAAACTTCAGGTCAGAAAGGTTCTCTAATGCTGCAGCCAAAGGCCACATGGGTTAAAATGTGCGGCGGGAGAATCAGAAAGAAATTGTGTGGCAGAGAAGGGAGGAGTGAAAGAGATGTACAATGCCTTGAAGGAGACACAACTAAGTCTGAATTTAATGCAGCTCAGAGAGAACAGCAGGTAGAATTCTACATTCCTGAAGGTCTCTATATACAGCAGGATGCACAGATTTCCTGTTGATGCTAGTATGGAATGCACAGGTTTTTTCTATGGAGCATATAATAAAGTCTAGGAAACATTCATTTTTACAAAGGCAGCAGAGGTCCAAACTCATGGTCACGGGTGTGCTGTAAAATTTCTGAGCTCAGGTAATTGGCATTGCCAGGGAAGATCTCTGAAGTGCGATCACTCTGTATTGTACATGGGGATTTAAGACTCACATTTATTCTGAACTATAATAATAATAATAATAAAAATAATAAATAAATAATAATAGTAATGATACAAAATGCTCTTTTAAGACAACAGGGCTAACAATTTTAGTTTACTTTTTGCTGGAAGAAGGTTTTAATAGACCACAGCTATGTAAATATGCGACCACATCAGCTACTTTCAAAGATTTCATGTAAGCTGTGTTTGCATTCCCAGCTAAGTGTTATGACAATGTTCTTTTGTATAGTAATTTTTGCTCCTAAACTTTTCACAAACTCTGTATGCAACAGCAGTTTTAATACTGTTGCCTGCTATTATTATTGTTATTATTGTGAATTTCTAAGCAACTCGTTTTGTTGCACAGTTGCTTGTGTCAAATGCAAACCTTTGATGTCTAGGTGGCTGCTAACACTGAAGGTACCAGGATAAAGTACCTTCAAGAATACTGAATGTGTTATTAGGGATGTCTTCCAAAACCCTGCAAATGATAGTCTAAAGGCATAAGAACTGAGGGTGAATGAATCAGTAGGGAAAATAAGACACACATTCAGCAAAGTATCTGGCTGAGATTGAGAGCAGAATGTTTCAAAACTCAGGTAACTTGATCCAATGCACATCCTAGTTTCACTTGTATACAGCCACAGACCTACAAGAGAATATTAGTGTTTATTTTCCTACTAAGATTATACTTATTCAGAGTGGACGGAAATATTCTGACTAACGTATGAAATAGTGTGATCCAGATACACTGCAAAGTGTCTTAGAAGAGCTTTAGCTGGAATGCTTTGTCTGCCTGATCTCTTCACTTGCCCCTATTTTGTCTAAAAGGAAACATCCAGAAGTCTAGTACCCATCTCTTTGTGAATATGACCCCTCATATTAAGGAAGATACTCTCTTAAAAATGCAACCTCACCAAAGGTAGCTTAAAATCCATCTCCCTCCAAATTCTGCAGGGAGATAGAAGAAATCTCATTAGAAGTTATGAGTAGTTTTCCAGTACTGCCTTTTTAACGATAAAGGTTTATATATTGGTCAATAGGGTTTGCTGGGTTTGGGAATTAAAAAAAAAACCAAACAACCAAAAAAACCAAACCAAAACCTCTTGGCCTTATTTCCCTCACTGCAATGAATTCAAAGCCAATGTGATGTTGACTCAATGACTGAACACTTTTGGAAACCTCAGTCCAACAACATAGCTACCACTAGCTAATAATTTTCTATTTCAGAAAGTGAACAATGATAGTGAATCCATGAGGCCACCTATGCCAGGCAGGTAGCCTGCAAGGACACTGGAAATTCACCTCTGATCTGTCTGTACCAATTAAATCTTCTTTTAAAAGAAGGAATTAAAGGCTGGTGCTTGTCTTCTTTCACTTGTATCCTCAGGGCATTCAGCTTGTTATCTGGCCTTCCTTGATTACCCAATACTCTCCTGAACATTGCCACTAGCTTTGAAAGGAAGCTGAAGTTCCGACTTTGTATCAGGCATGTAGACCTAGGCACAGCAATTGAATAAAGCGGCCACATGTCTTGCTAACCTGGGGATTTTTCTCCTCTGGATTCATGCAAAAGAATGAATTTTTCATAACAAGCATAACATTCAGGTAATGCCCTGTATTTTAGCAGCTACTTTCAAGAAAGAAAGAGTGTGGAAAAATGGTACAGCAAATTGTAGCTTTGGTGTTCATATCAATGCAAAATGTAGAAAAGACTTCAGATATGACTGCTGGCCTCAAAGCAGCAAAGCATGCAGCAGGGCTGTAAGTCCCGGGGTTCTGACTCTGACCGGCTTTTCCCCTTTCTCCTTCTCAATTTCTATTCAAAAGTTGCATGGGATCTTTTTTAAGAAGTGGCTAAATTAATTGGCACAAGTACCCTTGCCCAGTCAAACACACGAATGAAATGGTATATTTTTAAACATCCAGCACATTTAGATGCTATTTTGAGGTCCTGGACAGCACGTGGGCTGAGTAGTCAGGACACGCAATTTTCTACATTTAGTTTACTGGTTACCAGCCAACCCAGGTTGATGGAGACTGACATTTCTTCCTGGTGCCTTGTGATAGCTTATGTGAATGCAGCAGCTGATCTTAAGTGGGTATCAGTATCAAAACAGTCAATCAATATTGTCAATAAGTGGCAGCTTTACTGCAAATCCTCCAAGCAGAGAGACTAAGACTCAGGGAGTACATTGACTACTTAGCCCTTACCTCTTAAATACACAGCACGGCTTGAAGGATGGGCCATGACGGCAAACTGAGTTTGGTGGTTGATATCAGTAGCTGCATCTCAGAGCTTGCCCCTTCTGGCTGGTCTAACACTGCTGCTGGGGCCTCAGCGGCCTTCCCTGCAGCAGGGCAGGACTGAAGCTGGAAGCAGAGTGGTGTGCCCAGCTCTGCTGCCACATTGGTGGTGAGCAAGAACGACTTCATGAAAAGAGGCAGTGACATTTATAAGAAAGAAAATTTTTTAAAAATTACATGTACCTGGATGGCCAAAGTGCAGATGGCAGTGATGTTTAAGGGAAGATACATATAAACTGTGTCTTTCAAAACCTGATAGTCATTTATAGATATAGACAGGCCTGTCAAACCAACTATACCTCAAGACTGCTTTAATAATACTTCTGTCATTAAAGGTACAGCAACTGTTATGAAAGGCACCAGCTAGAGGCAAAAGGTATTTTTTTGAGACAGGGACTGCTAACGGCAGATGACCTGGAACAGTTTATTAACAGTCAGGTTAAAAAGTGTCTGCACAAAGGAAACCCCAAAAGCCTTGACTGTGAGAATGGATAGGGTAAGACCTCAGGCAATGGCGGTGGAGGACAATTACTGCAGTTAACAGATAGTGTTTGCAACTGTACAACATCCTGCTAACACTGTATTACTGTTTCTAGTTTCTGAGAAATTTAGGATTCCCTAATAGAATACAAATGGTTATAAAGACCAATAATGTTAAAGTGAAAAGCTGTAAGCCAGAGGGGCTGCTAGGTGCTTAGAGTCAAAGAGATGTTCTCTTTTTCTGGCATGCATGTCGTTTGCAGCTCTCTGGCTTCAGTTCCCAAGGGGACTGAAGAAACCAATATCTGAGTAACGGGATTTAGGATTTTTAACAGGTTTCTTGAAGCAATTAAATGAATGAGAGATGCTGTCAACAGCATCACTTTACCCTATTGTACCCATTGGGAAAAATATTTGTCTAAAAAAACCTATAAATGCTATAACATGAAGAGGGCAACATACCTCACAAGGTGATTTGCAAATCTACAACATTCATTTAAATATCTTTTTGAACATACATATATTTAAATACACAGTAGAATTATCCAAAGGATTACTATAACATCACAGCCTTGTACAGTTTGTGCTCATCAGTGTTTGAATTTAGAGGTGAAATGGGTGTGGAGGAGGAGAAGGGAAATTCCAGCATGTGTTACAAAGTGTACAGGCAAGCTATTTTGAGGAACAAGTTCATACATCTTTGACACATGGCAAAAAACCTAAAAAAGTTATTTAACTTTTATACTTTGACAATGTTGTGGCTGAAGTTTCCACTTTTGCTGTCTCCTGTGATTTATTCAGAGGGAACATTTGTCTTCCAGACAACTTTAGCAAGGAAAATGCTCTTGTATTTTCATGGGAAAGTACAATATTAATTCTAGCTTATTAAACTGTTCCAGAGAAGGGTTTCATAGCATCACAGAGATGTGAAATGTCAAACATCTACATACTGTATCCCATCCTTCTGCTAACGCCTAACTATTCCCTGTGCTATGTAGAGTGTGTTGTAACTGATGCTTATTTGACCCAAGGGACTGGGCTTGCCATAGTATCAACTGATTTTTTTTTTCCAGTGTTCAGTCTCCATTTTTTTCTGCTTTATGTTCTTGAATATAAAGTTATCCCTCCTGGCTAAAGCCCCTGCCCCAGCTCAACTCCCTCTCATGTCATTAGCACACACTTAGTGTAAAAACCTTTCCCACCCTTAAAAAGCAGTATGCTTGAGCTGATGAAAACACCAAGTTCACCTGGCAAAGCAAATGAAAATTAGCTGTGTTTATGCAGTGAAATTGTGGGAAGAAGTGCATGTGCCTTCTATGGGGAAGTGTGGTATGGCTCGTGTGCCACAGCAGGGCAGAGCTGGCGGTATAATGCCAGCCTCCTCCTATAGGACAGAAGCACTGATTTCCGTTTCCTGTTGACTTGTAGAAGTCCAAGTAAACCACAAAAATGTCAACATGCTCAGCATCAAAGCCATTGCTTTGTCCAAGACTAATAATTCTTTTAAATATTAATTTCAGTGGAAAAGAATATAGATATACTTTGGGTCAAGCCAGATATAATTTCTTGTCTTGGCCAATGAACCAAAAAAATGGTTCATCCAGTACTCCTATTTAAACTTTAATGTGCGTAGAGAGTTGGCTATTCCCCAGTCTGGCTTCCCAATCATTTCCCTGTGATCCGTATTGCTTCCTTTATTCCGTCCTTTTTTACCTGTGGCTGAAGAAAGACAAGAAGGAAACACTATAGATCTGACCCAAGATTTTTACTGTTCTAGTGAATATCAGACAAACAAGCCTGTCAGAAATTTCAATTTTGAAAAAGCTTTCAATTTTGAAAAAAACTTCACTTCAAATTGTTGCAGACTGAAAAGGTATAATTAATGTGTCAATGAGCTGGAATAGTTTCTCTGACAGCTTTGTTTGACATTGATTGAATAATGCCATCTTGGGGCACATAAAATTTATTTTACTAATTAGTGAAAATGGTAACTAAATTGATGCAGTTTAAAGCATATCAACATATCGTTCTCTTGTCTCAGAAAATAAAGTCTTTGGAAGTCGAGATATGTTGAGCAGAGCTTTGTTATAAGTTCTCTACTTTTTCTGAAGGTCCAGTTTTCTCATGGACAGTCAGGAGGGTCAGGCATGTTTAGCCAGGATTCATACCTCCTGGTTCTGTATCATTAAAATATTAAAAAGAGATTTGTAGTCTCTGCTTGTGGCTAGGCAGGACTGTGATGGGTGGGGAGCTATAAAGGAAAATGGAGAGAGAAAGTGGACCCTCTCCCTTTGTCAATGGAGCTGAGTCTCTGGAAGACAAAGTGGAAGGGGTAGCACCTCTGTGGTCCTTGTGCTGCTTCAGAGCCATGATGTGATTCTCCAGATGCTAAATGATAAGGGAATGATTCTAGCAAAAATTGGTGAATTCTGTAGCAACTATAATTTTCTCTGGAGACTGCTATGAGATCATCACAAACACTGAGTGTTTTGTCTGGAGATCTGGGCTTCAGGGGACAAAAAATATCTGATTTTATTGGAAAACTTAATAGAGGAGTAATATGTGGGAGGGGAAGGGAGGAAGGAGATGAAGAGTCTAAGGATGTTATTTTGTCATGTGAATCTTGTCTTTATTTTATTTATTTTTTAAAACCCATGAGACTCCTTGTCTCAGCTTTTTCCTGGGACACAACATGACCTCCCTGGACATTTGGCCTTTGGAGGAATGAGGAGAGTGAGAGGACACTGATTGCCACATGCAATGTTGCTTTCTCATCCCAGAAGATCCCACACCAGTTGGGAAAAAGACACACCATCTTCTTCCCCTTCCGACTGATCGTGTAAACACACTGCCTGGGACTCCAGGAAGCCACCCAGCAGCTGCAACCCTGGCCTTGGGGCTTCTTTATTTTAAAGACCTTTGTTTCTAGCCAGAACATGGGGATGGGGGTGTTACAGGGAAGCCATCAGTCCCACGGGGTGGCTGTGGGATGTCCAGGGGTCCTCTCTGTAGGGACCCACTGTGACTGCCAGAGACAGGTTATACAGATCTGGGATGTTAGTGACAGCATGACAAGTGATACTGCTCCAGGGAGATGAGTTGCACATAAGAGACCGAGTTTTTAGCAGTTTTTCCTTGGCTTTCCAAGTGAAATCTCTCTGCCTTCTTTCCTCTCTTGTTCATCATACACTGCAATCAATCAGCTGATGTACCATGTTCTGCTATATTTGAAGTAGTAACATCAAGGTAATTTGAAAATAATAATAATTATTATTAGATCTCATGAAAATATATGCTATTGTGGAAGGCAAGGAAGAGAAACACAGGAGTCTTATCCTTGCTTCAAGAAGGTCCTGGGAGCGCAGGTGGCATTAACTGACAAGTCACGGCTGGTCCTGCTGCTGGCATGGCCAGAGCTGGGGGGAGCCATAGGGGTTGCGGGGGGATGTGAGTTATGGTAGCTGTGACCAGAGCCATCTGCTCCAGCCAGAGTGAGGTGGAAAAGACAGCAGAAGCACAAAATTAAGCTGGAGTGGTGCCATGCAGCCAACTTCTCACACACTGAGCAGCAGCAGTGTCCACTGGGCAGCATCCTGCTGATCTTCTTGACCTCCTGGGTCCTTTGATTTTTATTTGGAGACTGGTTGTATGCAGCAGGGGTCAGGACTTGGATTTCCAGTGTATACCACCATGTTCACATTGGCAGACAGAATGTGCACTGGAGGCTCCCAGCAGTGCTGCTGGGGTGAAACAGAGCAATGGCCATGGGCAATTTTCTGGTACCTCCTCAGGTAACTCAGAGTGAGAAGATGCAGGGTTGTAAATGCTTCCGATCTGTCAGTGCCAAAGGAGCTTTGGGAGTAATTGCTCTCTTTATAGATCAGAGCAGCATTGGCTTGAACAGCTTGTCCTTTTGGTCTGTTATAGGAGAATCAACATATATAAATGCTTCCTCCCACATCACAGCCGTCATCACTCTTCCTGCATTAAAAACAGGTCTCCTTTTAGCTGCATTATTCAGAGAGAGGATCTGCAGGCTTGTCTTGGGTGAGGATTTAGCTGAGACACCAGAATAGCAACTCTAGCAACCAAACGGCATTGAAAACCTGTTGCAAGATACTACTGTCACCAGCATGTGGGAAAAGCCGTGGCTCTGGGATAGGGAATGAAATTATCCCAGTTGTTGTAAGAGGAGCTGAAGTTTGCCTTTGCCTCCCCTGACTTCTCATGGCACAGTCACAAGCAGGGAACCAAACCCAGGCTGATCTTTTCTGGTTAACTACTAGATGGTGTGTCTGGCTGGGTGCACAGGTGGATACAAGAATTAACTGAATACAAGAATTAACTGAAAAAACGTTGGGCATTCAATGCAGTGCAGTGCAGGGAAGCCTGGGCCAGCTCGATTTGCCAACAGTTGCTCCAGTGAGCTCGGTACTGCAGCGAAGAAGGAACCAGAGATATTAAAGACCTGCCATGTACTGAGGTCTCCTGTTCAGAAATGGCAGACCCCACTCTCTTGGTCAGTAATATATAGAGTGAGCCCTTCCTTCCCTCAGGTGAGGTGTGTGCAATCCCACAGTACCCACTTGCTCATCACTCACACAACCCTTTTCATTCTTCATGTAGAGTGGCTTTTCTAGGCAAAAAAGCTTGGTTTTTTTTTCTCCTCCACTTCAGGGTCTACTGAGCTCTGACACACCCCAAGAAATGAAAGTTAGACAGGCAAAAGCCAAGATGAGTGTCATGACAATTTTGACACGTGGTTTGGGTGCATTTCTAGCAGAGGATGCAGCTCCTGGCTGCCAGTCATGAGGGCTGGACCCTGGCAGGACCAGCCTTTTCCTTGCTGAAGACTCAGGGATGAGATAATCATTGCAGAAAACAAGCTGCTTCCTATCCTTCAGGAGATGCAGTTGCTCCTGTGGGAGTGGCACCAGAAGTTCATTTTGAAAAGTGCTTCTACTGCTACCTTACTTTTGCAGTTGGCCACATCTTAATGAACAAGCTGTCTTTTCACATTACTTTCTCCTGTGGCAGACTTTTCCACATCTTCTCTGAATATGTGTGGGCCTGGTGTCTGCATATACTGGGCTGCTTCATCTCGTGACTAACAGTAGCAATTCCTGTATAGTTAATGTAACTTCTGTGGGGTTGTCCACCAACCACACTGTTCACCCAATGAAGGCTGAAGTAGCTGCATTACCACCATGAAATACTAAGCTGAAATGGCATCCTCAGTAGCCCGTCCTATATTAATAACATGGAATATTATTTTATGGTCTAGATTAACAGTCTTCCACCTTCCTTTTCCTAAAGTTATAGCTGACAAGTAGGTGAAAGATCACAAAACCTCTCCCTTGAACATTCCATCTCTCCCTGCTGCTTGTCAGCAGCTGGCAGGGCTGGGAAAGTGAGGAGGCTTGGGGCCCCAGCTGGCAGCATGCACGTGGCCGGGTACGCGGTGTCTCGCATGCCTTCCCTCACCCTGCGGTATGCCGCAAGCTGGACCATGTCAACGCTAGCTTGCGGCATGCCATGGCCGTAAAGCAGGTGCGCGAGATGCCTTTCGCTCTGGCGGCAAGCACGCCACATGCCATACTCCTTGCTCCCCACTTGTGGTAGTGGTTCCCCCTGTGCTGCAGCCTCCCTCGCATGGAGCCCCAGAGCCTTGTGAGCAGCATAAAAGCATACATGGCTATAAGAAGACCTGTTAATGAGGCACAAGTCCGTGTCTGCTCTTTACTGTGTTATACTTTCCAATCTGATACATGTTTAAATTCTGAATCTTGAAACAAAATTAAAACTTTATAGCAATGATTTTAAAATACACTGCAATGAATTGTGGCATTTCTTGTTCTTGATGATTTTGCTTGTGAGATGAAGTTAAAATTGAACTGGTAGGAGGAAATTTGGGAGATATAAATACTCTGTAAAAAGCCCAAAGTACCTGCCAGAGAGGGCAATCAGCAAAAGTACATGAACAGGGAAAAACAAAAAAGTCGAACAGAAATTGTGAATTTAATCTGTCCCAAATCTGGAATTAATAGGATGGGGGGGTCTCACTGTTGGTGAGTGAGAAGGAAAAAGGGAGAGATTAAAAGGTGAAGAAAAGATGCAGTAAAACAAAGCACCATCTTTTTTCAGTACTGCTTTCTCCCGCTCATTCCTTGAAATAGCAATTAAACAAACTTTGGCTCTGCAGAAAATTCAGGGCTTTTCATTGTTAAAAGAAGACTCTTAACAGACTAGCTTTCTTCTGATATGTAGCTCTACATTATCTATTTAAAAAGGGACTTCCTATGAAGCATCTTGTCAAAGTTAGAGTAAGAGGACAATTCACAGTGAATAATTTATTCAGCACATTTAGTCTCATTTTCTGCTCCCAGATTGTCCAGGAGGCAATTGTCATTCCTTTGAATATGTTGGAGTTTAGTCCCAAAAGGTTTTAAGGATATTATTTTTAGACTGGATTCATGACTGAATATGATACTTGCTATTTGATCTCTGTTGGCCAGTTATTATTAGAGTCAGGCAACTATTCACAGTTGAACTAGACACAACTTATTTAAAAAATACAGTCTAATTTCTGTTTGCAAATTATCCCAATAAAGTCAGGTTTTTGTGGTTTTTTTTTTTTATGTTTCACCTTCTATAAACAATACATGGAACCAGACACAACCAGGAAGGGCCTCCAAAGAAAGGTAGACATGAATATTTGGTATTAATTTCATCGCATTTCAGTGGTGCAGCACTGTGTCAGTTTCCTGATCAGATGATAAGCGTCATGTATAGTCTGTTTACATTCATTAATTATCCACTAATATTCATAAACTTTCAATGAATTTACAGTTCAGACAATAAATAGAGACCACTTTTGGTGCAAATGCTCCTGCAAACATTTACTGACTGCTCTTCATCAACATCTTCTGAACATCCCCATGAATATAATTTTTTTAACATATTTTCAACCATTCTCATGAAAGGAAGGATGGATATCAAACCAGTGAGTCAAAAGTTTCTGTACACAAATGCCTCTGGTCTTTAGTGGGGAATGCTATTGCGATATGATATATAGCTGTGGTTGGCCATATAGCTAATGACATATTGCTCCAGTTCCCTGGATAGTCAGTGATATTGCTATCTTATTTGGAAAGCTGCAGAGGATGGTTTCTACCTTCAGACAATGGGGTCTTCCCCAGCTCTGCTCCACGGCCTTCTTGTGCCCAGGTAAAGCCTTTCAGAAGGTCCTCAATTCCTGCTCATAAACTGAGGATTGGGCATTGAGCTGGGAGAAGATCAATGTCAGCTCCAACCCATTGACTGCTGCTAAGTCCATGGCCTCATGTGAGGTTGGTGAAATCTTTTTTTCCCTCCTCATTCTCAGCTTTTCTGTTACTCACATTAACTGAGGCTGTTTCAGAGGTAAATATTTTCCCTGAAAGACCTTTTATTATGTTTCTGAGAAAAGGTAAAGTACATTTGGAAAAAAGTCTCTGGAGCTATCAGGGCAGCAGTAAAGCTGGGAGGAATAAATGTTTTGGCTATGCAGCACCCAGAATATCAAGGACAGAATTTTATGTTGAAAGGGATAAGTGGATGCTTGTAAAAAGGCAGACCCATAAAAGTATAAAAGCTCCACATACTTTATACTGGATGTCAGCTCACTTCAGGATGTAACTCAAAATGCTGCACACAGTCTGTAATAGACCCAGTGCTTTCTGCCTCAGGTCATTCTGCAGCCGCAGCTGCTGTTGCTCTGCCCATGCACAGACACTGCTGCTGTGGGCTGTCCTCACCTGACATGTCACTGCTAACCATTTCAGAGAGGCTCTTTGTGCACCTTGCCCACACAGTCAAACTTGGCCCAGTCATTGGGATGGCTAAAGTCAATACCCTGCCACTGAAGAGAAATAGTTGGCTTATCCTGAGATGGGAAAGTGGAGGAAAATGCTTGCTGACAGTGATTTATCAGGTAATTTCACTGATATAAAAGTTTACAGAAGTTCTGATTTCAGAGATATGTTGGGAGGTTGTGTCTGCCAAATACCCATGAAAACCAGTCACTGCCATTACTTGCAGTGGATGAGTACCAGGGTTATGTCCACTCCATGTGTCTTCATCAGCAGCTGAGACATGGAACGGGTGGCGGTGGCTGGTTTATCAACCCACAGCTTCAGCTCTTGAGCCTTGCAGGCAGGTAAATAAATAGGAATATGTGCACATTGCCCTATGTCTTCTCTTTACAAAGAAATCCATCAAGCTGTTGTCAGTAAAACCTCCAGCCAATGCCTCATTTATTAATGCGACTGTTTGCAAAAAGAGTTAATTTCATATGAAATCAAAACAACGCTTCATGCTGAGTTCAGTAAACATAAATCAGACTTCCATTTGCCTTTGTTTCCCCCTGGGTGCTCATGCTTTATATAGGCTACAGCTACAACAGCTTTGTTGAGATATTTGGCTTAGGCTCTATTAATGCCATTATCACCCTTGCAGACATGGCATAGTTCCTTATCTCTTTCATAATTTCAGTAACTTTTTCATGTCTGTCATACTTCTTTTCCCCTGGTAATTAGTGGGTGAAAATGAGAGAGATTCACCTCACTGTCCTCTGAAAAGTCACAAATTTAATGGTAGTTCAGTTTTACAAACTGTATGACACAAGAACACTTCTAATTAATACTGTTATTTCTCAAAGAGGAATGTTCTTAGTAGAACAAAAAACCCCTGCCTGTTCAAAAATTACTCCAGAAAGTCAAGCAGAATGATAAGCTAAATGAAGTTTTGATAGAAGCAGGTGCCTTGCCACAATGGCAGAGCTTTTTAATTGCTTCTGTTGAAATAGTACTTCTGTTGAAGAATTAGGTCTGTTTAAGTAAGTAGAAATACAGTAATTTCTGAGGCTAAACTGCACTTAGTGACAACAAGATGACTACTCCAGCCTAGTGTACATGAAGATGAGGGTGAGTGGCAGACTCTTCAGGATGGAAACTGCAGAGAAAAGCTTTCTAATGAAAGCACAGATTGACAACTTTTCAAGGATGCTGCTGTTTTAATGAAACTCTCCTTCTTGTCCCCAGAATGTAGTTATTCAAATAGTCCAACACAGACTGAAGTTTCTGTCCAGGAATGCCCATGGTTTAGCCTGCAGAGGTGATGTTAGGTGCTGGCGGGGGGTCCTGCATGGCAATGTGTGACACCCCAGCTTCACTCACAACATGCCCCTGACCATGCTCCTGCTGGGACCACTGAGGCCCAGGGGACAGGAGCTGAGGGATGTGCATTTGTGGTGCTGGCTGATCCCCTACTGCAGTTGCACCCGGTCATTATAGTGAAAGGCCTGAATTCATCTGAAGCTTTGTCAAAATACAAATTAATACTTCTGACTGATTTCTTTTCACTTTTGCCCCAGTCCCAGTACACCCTGTGCCGTGCTACCCTGGTCTCCATGGCATAGAGCAAGAAGCTGGTGTCATGGCCTGAGAGGTGGGATCAGGTAGCCAGTTCCCAAGGTGCTGGCTGTCCCTTTGGCTTGTAAATACCCTGTTCATCCCAAACTGCCCCAATTCATTGCGACATCAAAATTATTCATTGGAAGACTTTGCCTTTAGGGAACAGCAAGCTCTATTTCTTTAATGATTTTAATGGTCAGAATTGTGCCAGGTCAAGTCATTTAACTGTGTATTTAATTAGTCATCTGTATGCATGCAACTTAAAGGCATTCAGCTGTGCTGTTTTATAGGGATTAACTAAGTGGGCAGTAAATCATCTATGCTAGCAATAAAAGCATTTATAGAAGTACTCCTTTTTTTTTTTAACTATATTTCTGCATTGTTTTTACTGGTAGAGTCTGCGTAAGGCTAGTTCTGCTACAAGCAATGGGAGAAGCATAGTTTGGGGTTTTGACTGACATCAGCTAGAAACAACAGTGGTAACACAGAAGGAGCTGAAGTGTGAAGTTCACAGCCAGAGAACCCAAAAAGTTATTGCCAGCTGTGCTTGCTGGTTAAAGAAAATAAACACGCAAGCAACTTGGCCCTGTGGAAGCTCATAATTTAAAGAGGAACAGGAGAAGAAATATGACCTGAAGTGGTAGGTAGTAGTTCCCTGGCCTGAATAAATCGTAAGAGTATTTGGCTGCTAACAGTTCACAAGTTTGCACTGGCAAAGTACTGCCTGGAATCAGTGCAGTTAGCCTACCAATCTTGCTTGCTCTGTGAGTGAACAGACCATTTTCTATGTAAGTGCCATTGAAATGCTGCAAGGAACTATGGGACCATGATCCTGCATAGATAAATAGTGTGTTTTGAAGTGGGGAATTTTTTTGCACCTACATCACATGGAGAGTCCCTTCTAAACATAAGCAATGTCCTTGTTGGTTTTTTTGCACAAATGTTTTCTATGCTGCCTTTCACAATAAATCTTTTGGGACAACACTGGCAGTTTATAACGAGCACTGACCTGTGAAACAGAGGAAAATAGATATTGTTAAAAACCTTGGCTCACTTGCTCAGAGGTCATGTGGCAGGGCCAGGGAACTTTTGAAGTGGTGCACAGGGAGTTGTTTGAGTGGCACAAGCTGCAATAACAACACAACTGACCTGAGTGTGTAAGCCTCATTGCACTACTTGGCAAGTTTAGCCCAATAAATAACATCACAAGACATCCATTCCCATCGTGCCGTTATTCCAGTGTGACCCAGATGGGTGGCCAAAGGCTCTCCACGTGTGTGGTGTGCTCTTGGAGAAAATAGGAAATGGAGTCAGGTGTTGTTAAACCATTGCTGTTTACCACAACCCTGCCACCTTCAGCTCAGCTGGATGCAAACTGCAGGAGACATCCTTTGTGATCACAACTTCTCAAGCAATTCTAGTCCTCTAAATTTCTCCCTTGTCTTTCAGTCAGGTCATGTTCTTGCTTGCTACCTTTTCTCTTGCTTTTCAGCTGTTCCTGCTACAGACACCCAGACAAAAGTATGCTACTGTCTGCAAGCATAGTACATAGCCTGAGGCTATGTAGTTTAGCTTCTGCCCGGACATTACTCCCCACATGCCCTCCGGTGGGTGCTGTGCCTCCAGGAGGTGCCCATGGGGAATGAGGCCTGCAGACAGGGAACAAATCTGCACAGAAGTGCTACAAAGTGCTTCTGGCTTCCGTAGCTGCTGAGAGCTTGAAATGACTGCGTGGTCCGGCAGGAGGGATGGGGCCCTGGACTTGTGCAGTTGTGGGAGATGGCTGTATCCAGATCTTGTGTAAGTCTGATGAGAAGTTAAATTGGGCCATTGTTTCTGCTCTTCAGTCACAAACTCTCCAAAAATATCAGTTTAGGTAGGATAAAACATTTGATAAATTCAGGTCATGCTTGGCAAATCCTTCTATCCAAGCACCTAATCCTGAGTAGGGAAAGAGGATTTTTGAACGTGTGATTTTTTTTTCTGTACTAAAAAAAGGTAAAACAGGCCTTCAGGAGTAGCTTTTCCCATTTTGAACCAAAAATTTAGTTGGTTGAACAAACCATTTTCTTTGTCCTAAAATAAATGAAATAATTCACTGCAGCTAGAGCACAAATAGCTGCCGGTCACCTCAGATGATCATCTCAAAAGGGCGGGCATCTGCCTGTGAGTGATGTCTTTTCCCCTTCTCTCCTGCTCTTCAGCTTCCTTTCTGCTTTCACTGTGTTTGCTCTTCCTCCCTATTAAATTAATAAACTGAACAAACCTGCTGCTTTTCCAAACAGAGGAGTGCCCTCTCCCTCAGAATCCTGCAGTCACCTGGCTTGGCCCGTGGCTCAGAGGGTCTCACTGGTGGAGGTGTGGGTGGGGGGGGGCATGTAGCTGCTGGCCAGGAGGGGTACGCTGGCCTTTACTTCTCTGTTGTGGGCCAACTGGGATTGGAAAATGCTCTTTGATAGATCCATTGATATGCTGCTCCACTGGTGGCTACCAGATGTAGATTCAGACACCTGTGTTACTCCTCATCCCCTGCCCAAAAAGCCAGTCCTTTGGAATCATAGGACTCTTTCCTCTGGTCAGTGCTGAGCAAACTCTTTTGTCCTTCTGCACAACTGCACAGGATCAAACCAGAAGGGATAAGTGTTTTCCATTTCCCCCAAAGCCCTTGGAAGCCCTTGCTGGCTTTCACTGTGCTCGCTTGCCGCCAACCCCTGCAGGAGCTCTGTTTGCTCTTCCTGCAACTGCAATTACCAGCACTCCCCTTGGCAGCTCTCCCGCCCTCGTACATTCCTTTTTGTTATGCTAATAGACTTATAACTAGCTCCAGCTTCTGAGACTGTAATACACCCCTTTTGATTCTCTAATCTACTTCTCTCTGTGCATGAGGGCAGAAAGCAGTTTGCCAAGGGCCCAGAAGAACGTGTTTAGCTGAGTGATTCTAGTTGTTCCTATTAGATTCTGGCATGCTTCTGAGATTTGTCACTTCCACACAAATCACACTCCTAATCCTGGGGTTTAACAAAGTTTGGACGGATTTGGATTCTACTACATCTTTTTTAGGGTAGATGATAATGCTCTCATGAAAGATGTCTGGATGGAAAGCCTCTGTGCTAAGTATGATCATGAGAAGAACATCCTTTTGGTCCAACATTCTCTCTATTTTTAGTTTAAGGACGGATGCCTGTGTCGAGGTGGCAGTGTGAGTGTATTGAGGCTCTGAACTTGTACTTGATACCTTGGGGGTGAAGATGTGATTTATGGTCGCTGTAGCGGCATGTACAAACATGGACATAACTTAGATCGTTATTTTACTATGTGGCCCTCACGGAGATGATCACTCAAATTACATTACCAGGGAGCTGTGCTTCCTGGTGGAAACCCTTTGAAGTGTTCAAGCCTCATGGGACTGTCTTTCCTCAGAACAAAACATGAGCATTTTCATAAGTCTTGAACAAGACTATAACATTAAAAATATTTTAATCTGATTTTATAGCCATATTCCTCTTTCATTGCTAAGATGGTTGGCCTCTGGAGTTCCAGTCATTAGCATTTGTACTACTGTACCATTTCACGACTGTTTTGGTTTTTTTTTCCCCACTGATGCCAGAGGAGCACTTGGATTTATGGTGTTATGTCTAAAGGTCACATAACAGCCAGTTTGCTGTATGAAGTTTGGACTGCAATATCACATGAGGGATATTACGCTATTCCACATCTAAGCAAAGCATGTATCCTACCATATACACATATAAAAGGGGGGGGAGGGGGAGGAAATGTAGCCCAGAATGTGAGAAAGTCAGGGAATTTTGGTGTGAAACACAAGGACTGTTCCACTGAAAAACAGAGAGGGCTTGGGTAAATGTTCAGATACAAGTGTTTTTAAATTCTTCTTCTTCTCAAGTAAAGCCCTCACCCTTCCTTACAAACTTCATTTTCCATGTTGATTGCTGATGGGGCCATGGTTTGAACCTCACAGAGAAACCTTTTGGGAATGGGGAAGTTGGAAGGGAAACATTCCCATGGGATGTCTTGCTTTGAAGGCATGGACATCAACGAAAATTCATACGCAACTACTTTCTGTCAGAAGTGGAGGGTCTGTGGTGGCTGGTGTGAACAGCTGCACACCAGGGCATCACATGTGAACACATGGGAGGGAGGTGGGATGGTTTTTAGTAGCATGAGCAGGGATGAAATAGTGTGCCTGGCATGGGATTTCTTCTGCAAGACAGGCCTCTGGACAGATTGCCAGGATCTCCCTGGGGTTTATTTTGTTTGTTTAACCTCTCTCTGACAGTAAATATGACTTGGAAGAGCTTCAAGTTCTGGGATAAAATGAGCTTTGACTTGGTACAAAATGGGACACCTTTCAGTGTGTCAGGTTGGAGCAGATAATTGACCAAAGCTGAAGAGCCCTTCCACAAAGTGGATCTTTCCAGCCCCTCTCAGGGCGTGAGCACCAATGTTGAGCTTATCAGGTTCTCAGTGGGGCATGATATTTTTTGCCCATGGGAAATCCTTCCATTATCTCTGTCTGAAAGGAAAATGTGGGCAGTGCTGCCCTCTGAAATCTGCAGCAAGAAGCCCTTTTTTATTGCTTTCCCCCCTTCTCCGTAGCTCCCCAGTAAAATTTCATGTGGATTACATTTAGCATGCTTGATGGCTTAACAAGAAACTATTATTGCAAGGGAAATAGACGGATTTTGTGTTTGGAAATGTACTTTGTTGCTGTTGTGTTGGTCCTAACTTGCCTCAGCTGCTCCCTGCTCCTGCCCTCAGCATTGAAGAGGTCTGCTCACTCCCAGCTGCCACAATGCTTCATACAACCAGGAAAGAAAAACATCTGCCTGACAGACTATCGGCAGGACAAACTTTCTCACTAGGCATCCTGCCCCATTATTTTTACTTTAACAACACAGCAATTAAAAAAATATCTGCACAAAAAGAAGCCAGCGAAAATAGCTGTAAAATGGTCCTGATACGTAATCAGAAATCAGGGAGTGTTTGTGCCCCTGGCCTTGGTAATCCCCTAACAAGTATTTGTGTAACGTAGGGAGAAAGTTAGGTTTTCAGAGATACTACTTCAAGCAGTGGAGAGACTTTTGCTAGGGTAGTCCCGCTACACTGTGCAAATCAGTCTTCCAAAACTTATGTGCCCTGGCAGGGACTGAAGGCTCTCACTTTTCTAGCTTCCCACCCTCACAGGGGTGAAGCTGGGGCAACACACAAGGTGCTGAGACCCCTGCTTCTCCCTGCCCTGCACCATGACCCCATGGCCCTCCGCAGCCCTGTTTTGTTTTACTGACAATGAAAATCTCTGTGGTAATCATTCACCTGATTTGTGCATGTAATCAGTTACTTCACTGGCAAGAGGTGTCCATGTGGATATAATCACCATGCTAATCGGCATACCGATTGCAGTTGGTTTTCACCTGTTGGTTACATCATGCCTTGTATTTTTTTTAGACAATGCAAAAGTCAGGCTACACTGCAGGTGGGGTTTAGGTTTGCAACAGTCTCCTCTCTTTTTGAAAATAAAAGCATTAGCAATCCCCAAATTTTAAAAGGTGGTAACTGCAGTGGGAAGGGGAGTCCAAGTCAGAATATTCAGAAAACTAACAGCAAGAAGTAAAGGCAAACCATGCTTTTATCTGATTATCTGAGGAGCCTGACCTCTGCTTAGCCTGATGTAAAGCAGCCCTGATGAATGCATACTGCTTGGGTAGTCCAGGCTAAGCTATTTCAGGCACAAGTGAGAGGTGGTTAGAGCAGTAAAAAGCTCCCCCCCCCTAATTTTTTTTAATGATACTCTGGGGGGCACCAGCAACCCTATAGTGCAAGGACTAAGGAATAGAGGTTCATTTTATTTCTCTGTCATTCAAATACTGTTAGTACAGGAAAAATGCACAGTCATAATCACATAAAATCCTGCATATTAGCCACATCTTTCTACAATAAAACATCTTTTCAGGAAAGACAAAAATGGAGAATACGGCATAAACCATGATGACCTCATAAGCCATTATAGCTAAGGAACACACTTAATTCCCTTCAGTGATAAATCTGGAATTGATCTTCCATTTATGTCTTCTTTTTAACAACAGCAGTGTGGTTACAGCTTTGGGGCCATGAAATGATCACCGTATGGATGGTAATTTTGTTGTTACTGCACTTTATTTGGTGAGTAGCCAAACTTAATTTTCTATTTCTCCCTTCCTGACACCCTGCCCTTTGCCTCAAATACCAATACAGGGCAGCTAACCACTGTGTCTTGCCTGGTGGCATATGGCACCTGGGTTTTGGACCAGCTCTGACCATAAACTGCATGCTGGGGTGATGTGTTCGATGGGAAAGAAGGAGGTTGAGGGCACATGGCAGGTTTCCACGCTTGGGAGTGCCCATTTGCTGCACAGGTGGGAAGCAATGCTGCTTTCCTAGTGCAGGAAGAAACCCTTCCTGCAGCTCCTTCTGTCCCCAGCTGCAAAAGACACAAGGAGATGCTGTGACAGAATTTGCAGTGCGCCCAACAAGCACAGGTGCATGATGGCACTCCTGGCTGGCGTGACTTGCCCAGCATTCCTCCCAGCCAGTGCACTCCCAGGGGGTGTCTGGAAACCATGCAAATATCCCAGCACTGGCTGGGCTCAGCTCTTTGAAGACCTGTGTCAGTGATACTTTGTCCATAAACTGGGGTGGCATGGCAGCAGAATCACAGAAAATGGTGTAATTTGCAAGCAAGACCTGTATGTGAGAGTGGGAGAGATGCATGCCCTTCCTCCTGACCCTCCTAGTATCAGGTGGGCTGAGGCAATACACCCTCTCAAGACACAATGGTTGGCCAGCTTGGTGCCAGGATGGCCTTGCCTGTCCTCTTGGGTATAGTGCATTACAGGCCGAGATGCTATGTGAGCACACAAATCCAGGCACTGAACAGGATTGCATTGCTCCATGCACCATCCAAGAGCAGATTAAGTGTCAGTTAGACCATACACAGACTGGGGACCTATCAAGTCCCCATCTAGAGGCACGAGTGGGGACTGGAGGGAGTAACAAGGTGGCATGGCCAGCCTGTGCAGCGGTGGTGCCTGCAGAGGGGCTGAAGAGCTCAGTTTTCTTTTTAGCATTGCAAAGGAAAACTTTAGTGAAGGTTTAAAGGATAATAATTGAGCTTTGAGTATATTTATGGGGTGTTCCTGTCAACATTAAGTGCAGTAGGAGAGAAAGCATGGGAAGGCCTGTTTGAACCCTTGCAAGGCAGACAATTAAGGCAAGCATCACTGATGCTGCAGAGGTCAGTGCACCTGAACCAAATAGGTAGTGATGAGCCTCAGAGGAAGGATAAACAACTGTCCCCTCCTAAACCACTCTCTCAGGCTGATGCAATAGGAGCTACTTTAACCCTTCAGTTGGTATGAACTTCCTGCTGCCAGTGCTAACTCTTGCAGAGTATCACAGGGTTCCTTCTTACCCTTGAAAGTGATATTAAAGAAAGCCTGAAATAATGATGCAGATCAAAAAAGACAGGTTTGTTTAAAGGGTATTTTCACTGGCAATATACTATTTCAGTGGGTATCAACATCTAACAAGCAGGAACCTATATGTGTATACCCAACAAAGCTCAGCTTTCATCCTCTGCATTTGAAAGAAATGATTACACGGACAATATTACAAATCAAGAGGGAACACCCAGGCACACTGGAACTTGAATGCTGGAGCAAAATTTTGGCATTGCTACAGTCAAATCATGCACTGACCATGCTGAGGCTGGGATTTTTCACAAGTCTCCAATGAATAAATGGGACAAATGCGGTTTTCAGCCTTTACTCAGACTGACGTGAGTCATTTAAAAATTCCAGTGGCTCCTCTGAGGCACGCTTAGTTGGAGCTCAGACAAATAAAGTGCTGATGTAGCCAATTAATGAAATACAGCCTTAATTTTATTTGTGGGTTGGAATCAGTGCAATCATTAACCTATGTGAAGTGCTTTGCCTAGTTAGGAGCTAAGACTTTGTAAGAAGATGAATGCAGACTGAACTCCAATAGCATTTTGCATAAACTTGATAAAGCTTGGAAAAGGAGCTTTTTGAGTGGACATAAGTGTCCACAGTCTTGTGGAATAAAAGTAACTTGCATAAGTCACTCCTGAGTATTGGGAAGGCATGCTTTAATTTGCTTTCTTTCATTAATGAATGTAGCCACTTGCAGCATAAAATCCAGGAAAGTGCTGAATGGAGCAGCACCCAATAATTCAGGAAAGAAAATAAAGATGGCAAACTGCAGGGAACTCTAAACATCTTTTGAATATAATAGCCAAGATACGGATTTTGGTCTGGACACCTTGATTAATATCTCCTACTCTTGTGTAAGGTTCCATGGGACCTTTTAAAGAGCACTTTCTTCTACAGAGCCTCGAACAGAATAGGTTTTCCTAATCATCTGCTGGAGCAGGATTTCAGTATTGAATTGGAAGAATACTATATACTAAATCACCAAAACTATTTTCTGGAACAATTTGCTTTCATTTTGGTGATCTTCTGTCCAAGTAATAGCACAGGCCAACATTTTATGACAATGGCCTGATTTCTTCTCTCTATTCAGTTTTGTTCCTAATATACTTTTAATTTTGCCATCAAATCAGATTAATTTTCACTCTCAGTTCACTGGCAGAGGCATCCCATTACACCACACATAAAACTGTGTTTGTGTGTGTCTGTGGAAGAGCTCATGTGAGGGTGTGCACAGCCAAGCTATTAAGAAACTGGCCCACTTGCCTGTTTCTTGAGTTTAAGGAAAAAATAAGCCATCTTTGATTTGCTCTCAATTTCTCCCTGAAGCTGTTGTGCAAGCTAAGATAACAGCAACCCGTGGTCTAAAAATTGCAGTGTCCATTTTCACTCTTTCCATGAACACCAACCAGCCTGTTTCTTGTGCTGCTGACACATTGCCTGGCGTTACAACCTGCATGCAGCGAGGAGGCCACAGGAAGAGGAGGCATAAACATGGGGTCGCTGCCAGAAACAGAAATCTCCAGCAGAATATGGCCTCTGCACTGGTGGACAGGATCAGTAGCAGTTAGTGATGCAGCTGCCACCTTATAACAGGATACTCTGGTAGACTGGACAAGAGAGCTGCAGTTCCTTTGAAACAGCTCTCGTTTCACTGAATGATTAGAGTATTAAATCTGGTGGAAGCCAGCAACAAAATTGCTCCATATACCATACATCCAAAATAGGCCGTATGAGGCTTCAGATTTTAATTCTGTACCTTTTATTCTCTATTCTGATTGGGTAGGAGAAATCTGCTTTCTCCTTTTCCTGATTTTGGATACTTATATACCTTTTTTCTAGTGGATTAACCCCATTCTCCATCTGGAGGCCTAGGATTGCACTATATTTTCTTTGCTTTTACAGTCAGCTGAAAAATCTCCAGCCCTGAATGGGGCTGTATGCCCTTGGCTTTGACATTTGGTCTCTAGTCTCTGCTAATAATCAGGGTTAATTCCTTTGCTTCTCCCAATGATTTGTGGGCTTTGAATTACCCTAATTTGTACAATGCTTCTGTCTCTGCAATGTCCCCCCCGTCCTATGGCTGGCAGTCCAGCAGCATCTCGCTCTGTGTTGGGAATGTGAGAAGCACAAGCACATCCTCAGTTAGGTACTACTCTGCTTTGCTTTCCTTTCCCATGGGGAGGATGAGAGCATGTGGTGTGTGGGCACACCAGTTATGTGGTTTTATGTCTCCTTTTCCTCCAGAGCTCAGCCTCTTTCATCTTCCTCCTCAAACTGGATCTCCACTTTTCTCATGAGAGATATAGTGGCATCATCCTTCACTTTCTTTTCTCTCACAGCTGCCCTGTATAATCTGGGCAGTGGGGAAAAAAAAAATAATCAAAATTTGCATGATCAAGCAGCAATCCAAGGTTTTATTAAACACTGAACCTCCCTCTTCTTCCCCAAATCTCCTTCATGTGTAAAAACAAACACCCATCCCAGCACAAGAAGTAACTTGGAATGGAGCAGACATTGCCACATAAGGCATAAAGATGAAATGGAAAGGTTAAATGATATAAGTGTTAGACAGCCAGAGATATTAGGGTAAATAATAGCTACAAATTACTTCAGTCTCTCAGGAGCAAGAGGCAGTGTGTATCATCCCTGCCAAGAAGACCATTTAAGAAGTGTAGCAAAAGGAGAAGGGAGCTGTATCATGGTGAACTGAGGAAGATGGTATGGGAAGTCGTCTTTCAGGCCTCTTTTACAGGAGATCAGATGACTGATACCAGCTGATGTATCAGAGAACTACTTGAAAAATGCAGTGGGTGGTAGATCCTCCAGATCTCCTCTAGAGGCTTCTGCTGGGGCAAGACATTAATCATTCAGCAACCCTAAAACAAATGAAATAGATGATACACTGAAAGTAAGAAATACAAATTCTGATATTCACTGGTCCTACTTTGTCTCTGTAACAGGACTCCAGAATGGGTGTAAATTATTTTAAAATCCCTTTATTCTTGCAGCACTCCGTCAGGCCATGTTCTTATAAATGAGGATCAGGTGTGCAGCTTTCTTCTGAGGACAGGGAGGTGTGGTGTATCTGTGGCAGTGGGGTATGATGGCCAGTCCTGCAGGGCCAGGATAATGTATCTACAGAGAAACCACCAAAATCTCACTTGGATTATGCTTTGAGCAGCTGAATGTACACTACCAAACCAACGCTTTTTCTATGAAGCAGAAAACTGTTAGGGTTGGCTAGAAAAGACATTCAAAAGCATCATCATTTGCTTAGCTTCTCAGCAAGCTTTTGATAAGGCTCCCAGTGAAGGATATGTGGAAGCGAATAACTGACCACAGGACAAAGGGGAAGGTCCTTTGCCAATTAATATCTGGGTAAGCAACAGGAAAAGAGAAGATCCCAGGGTCTGGCACTATTTGTGGTGAAATATTTCAACTGAGGGATGACACAGGGAGGTATGGATAGCTGGAGTTTATGAGATTTAACATATGTGTACTGAAAAAGGGACAAATCTTTCAGTATGTCTTATATTTGTGAGCAAGAATATACTCGCTGTGTCTTCATTCTGAAGATGGTAGATACCATATCTAAGGATTAAATGAGAGAAGAGCTCAATCACTTCCCCCAAGTTAAATAACAATTGATCTGACACATAGAATTGAGGGGGTACCCGGTGAAGGAAAAGGCCCAGAAGCAGTAAGATTTTTGAGCAGTTTTGGCCAGCAAGAGGGTTCGAAGGGTGAGCAGCCTCATGGCACCGGGGAAAGCAGGATGTTTGTCAGTGCTTTGTAAAAAAAATCAGACTGTGCTAGAGAAAGTCTTGTCTAAAACATCAGTTTCTCCTCCTCATAGAAGCAATCTGCAGCACCCAGAATTGAGGTTAAGCATTTAGGCTAACCGCTTCGCAATACCCTACTAAACTGGAAGAACTAAAAATGGTGACCCAGGGAAGATGTCTGGGAACATTAGGTTGCTTTAAGCAGTAACAGTGCTATGCTACAGTATTTTTTTTCCCTTCTTTTTTACCCCTTAATTTCCAGCTTCCAGGTTTTGCCAGTCTGGAATACCCTGTCAGCAAGAATATAGAGGGAGAGTCCTCATTGCCCCATGGTTTCTGAAAGAACTTGTATAGTGCCATTGCATTTGGTGGAGAGGGACCATATTCTGCAGGACAGAAGGGTTTTTCCAAGCCTTTACTCCTACATAAAACTCCCTAGAAATATAGCCTTTGGAAAACTGGGCAGTGACTAAAAATTCTTAGTTTAAATGGGAAACAGTACATCAGACTATCTCCCTGATGTCCACAGCCCAGGGCAGGGCAGTGGCTGAGCATAGTTTACTTGAAGGAAGTGAACTGACCAAGCAAGGAATTATTAGTGCATTTGGAATAGCTTTCCTGTTTAATAGCAAGACTGACATGTGTTTTCTATGAACTTTAATTGGGAGAAGGGACGAATGAATGCCTTGCCATAGATGAATTCAGCAAGTCCCATCATGGCTTAAATATGCAAGGATATTTTGGAAAAGACAAAAAAAAAAACCCTGACAAACCAGAGGTACGTGTGGAAGGGCTTCTCTGCCCAAAGGCAAAAATCTCATTTTTTTTTCTCTGACTGTTCACAGTGAATTTATGTGACTGTTTATTTGGCTATTTAATAAATAATGGAGCACCTCCCTCATGCAATGCACAGTACTTATGCAACTGCTTGGGAGCCAAAGATGCTTTCCCAACTGTCAGGGGACCTGGGATAGTTTTTAAAATGTCATATGTCCCTTCAGTCAGACTCGTCTATCCTTCAGCTATGCAGGTTGAGAAGAGCAGAATTTGTCCCCTGGGATGCAGCTTGCTCTTTCTTATCTCTCCTCTAATATAAAGATTTTAATCCTATAATCAATAGATCAAAATGGAATGGTCACTGAGTAACTGACCGTAGACAAATTATTGCCACTTACCTGTTTAAAGCACAAGTTACCTGAAGTGTCCCACTTTGGTTTTTAGTGGCGGAAGGACTGGATATTTTAAAGCAAAAAAAGAACTTCTACTTGAAGTTCAGACTATTTTTGAGTGGGACTGTGAAACAGTTCAGTGCATTTTCCACTCCAGTTTCTGGTTGGTGGTACTCCAAGCTTTCATACCATTCTAGACACTGAACTGTTTCTACCACTTAATGAATTAAACTCCCCAAACATCTCATGAAAAGCCTCAGAACTGTTAGATTTACTGTTTTCTTTGTCATCAGGTACTTCGTATTTTCTGTCTTATGAGCTAGAATTTTAAGTTCCTGGCATGTATGAGGAAGAAAATGCAGCTAGAGTCAGAAAGTGGCAGCAACCCTGTCAAAGAGCTCTTGTTCCTGAGATTCCCTCCTTATTTTCTCATCCTCAGATACATGCTGGAGGCCCAAAGGCTGGTTTTACCAGACCAGCCCAAGGCTAGCTGATACAGGAAGGCTGCTTAAGCAGTGCTGTAACATTTACCCTTGTTCTATGCTAGTGCTTAGTACTATAGATTATAAATAGCATCTTGCCCTGTGATCAGCCTAACATACAGCCAGGAACTCCCCAGGAGCTTATAGTTAAGATCTCCAGAAATCTCTGCTACAGAAAGCCTAAGTTATTGCCTCTGTGGCTTGTGGGAGAGGAGTTCACTGAGGTTCTACAGCTGTTTTGGGATGGGCTCCTCCTGACAAGTCCCAGCTTGGGGGCCACAGCGACCGCTCTCCTGGCAGGGCATTGCCTCTTTCCTGCTGTGCTCTCTCTGAAATGCATGTCTCCTGGTCTGGTGTTTTTCTAAGACAACTTGCAAAACAAACTACAGTAGTGTTCTAGCTGGAGTAGCTGGCAGTAGCTTGAGATGCAAATTTGGGGCAGGGACACCTAGTAAGACATTTATCTTGCTGGAGTGATATGCACATAGCTGGCTTTGGGCTCCAGACTTAGCCTTTGCTGCATGCTCTTGCCTCCCTTGCTTATGGATGGCAGGGGACTCCTGGGCAGGGGCTTGGAGTAGGTGTCCCTCAGCTGGGGCAGTCTTGGCCTTTTCCCAGACCCACAGGGGAAGGTGCAAAGGGAAAGAAAGCCTTTCCTCAGGGTAGAGCCTGGGCTGGGACTGTACCTAAATAATTGCAAGCCCCTGTGCCATCCTCACCAGAAGATGACTGCCCCAGGCCCAGGTATCCCTGTTACCTTTGCTTTCTCCCTCTCCATGATTTACACATGAACTGAAAACTTCTGGGAAGCCTCATAGGGAGGCAAGCCAGTTCCCCATGCCAGGAGGATTTCCTGCTCTGGCCCTATGGCATTGCTGTTCCCAGCACCTGGAGCCCCAGTCCCATTCCTGGCTACCACGAAGCCTGCAAAAAGGCATTTTCCAGACCCATAGGTCACTATCCCATTGCTCACTGACATTCCATAGAAGAGCTTTGGATAATGTAAGCAAAGATATCTTTTATAAGAGTTAATAATCAGCAGAAAGCAAGCTACAGATACAGACACATTTTGGCCAGGCTCTCCCACCTAGTCCCAGTGCAGACTGTCTCCCATGGTGGCAACACCCTCAGCCAGCCAGCCTGCCAACAGGCAGCAGAGTGTGCCAGCACATGCACCGGCTATGTCCCATCCGATATTACTCTACAGGGACTAGAAAACCCAGAAAGACTCAGGCAGTGGCCCCCCACCTACTTGATACCCCTTAAATGTGCACCTTCTCCAGTGAGGACAATTCCAGGGCATGCCCCAAGGTGTAGCCTGGATTACAGCTGTTCCCAAAAGAGGGTTTGAATTAGACCAGTGTGTTTTGCAGAGAAGGGCATTTGTAAGCTGTGCTATGAGGACCAGAGAACAACCCATTTTGTTTCTTAATTTTATTTATTTTTTTATTTATTAATACAGGCATAGCTATAAGGACCAAAAAAGCCCCATGAAGGCATTCCAGAACAGGCTGCCATGTGTCTTGGAAAGGGCAATTTGTGCAGGCAAGAAAGGAGCCTTTGTAAACTACAGATTTTGGGGATTTTATGTTGAGAGAGAGAGGTAAGCAGACCCTACTGCTGTTGCTGTGGGAGCAAGGAATATAGCATGGTTGGATTATCTGGAGGAGACCGTGTGGAATTTTCCTAAGATTTAGGCAGCATAGCATGCCGGCACTGCGAATGACTGGAGGCAAATGATTCATTGTGCTAAGTACTGTAAAGCCAAGAAAACAGATGTCCTGGCTGGACCGAGGACAGAACAACACATTGTATTTAGTAGATTTGTCAATAGGATAATGAATATTTTGTTCAGACTGTTGTAAGGTTGGGGTTTTTATTTTAATGTCCTAAAACATTATAACTAGATAAAGCATGAAATCCTCCAGTAATAGCTACCAAAGTCCTTTCCAGACTGAAATAATAACAGCATGAAAAATAAGACTTTAAATCTGAATATACTGAGATTATTACCCAGTACTGTGCAGCTGATTCATACCCATACTTTGCCATTGATACCAGTGGGATTGAATGGATCTAAGTAAATTGAATACATGGCCCAGTAATTTTGTATTGATACAGAAAGCAAAGGACTACATTTTTTAGGTTGGATATTAGGAAAAACTTCTTCACCGAAAGGGTTGTCAAACATTGGAACAGGCTGCCCAGGGAGGTGGTGGAGTCTCCATCCCTGGAGGTATTTAAAAGAAGGGTAGATGTGGTGCTTGAGGATACGGTTCAGTGGTAGATTTGGCAGTGATAGGTCAGTGGTTGGGCTCGATGATCTTAAGGGTCTTTTCCAAACTTAACGATTCTATGATTCTATGATTATTATACACATGTAAAGTTAATTCTGACTGGGACAAGAGCCTCTTTTCCAATGTTATATGTATAAAAAATGCCATATGCCTCAGGAAGGTGAGTAAAGTTTGTGCTAATTTTTTTACTTCAAAGCCTGATAGGGCTGCCTATACACATGAACATAGTCTGGCCCAGCAGGCTTTCAGCCCTGCTAAAGGTAACGAGATGGCACCTGCCCTCTGCTAAACACCACCTCATTGGCATAGAAGGGTTCTATGAAGACGTAGCTGAGGGTTTCCTCCAGCCTGCACAGAGCAAGGCCGTGGCTCAGAGGAGCAAACAAAGATATGTGGACATGGCCTATGTCTCCTGCAGGTGGCCAGTAAGGTGTCTGCTCGGTTCCCACCACAGGAAGGGTTGTTGATTCTTCGTGGTGACATTCAGATCTGCTTTCTTTTGGGAAGTGTTCAAGACATTGGTTATAAACCAAATACAATTTACCCACTGAAAACTGGAGAAAATGTGCTTTAAATTGGTGTTTTCCCAAAGGACTCTCTCTGCTATTGACATCCCACAAAATAACTGGAAAGCTGCATTTTTGGGGTAGCATCACATGCTTATGCCCTTCCTTCCAGAATCCTGTCTGCTACTCTAGTGCCCAAGTCCTCAATTGGGGTACAGATCTCTCCTGGATGGGCCACCAAAACCTTTCTGCAGCCCTCTGAATCTACCAAGCAGTGTCAGAGTAGCAGGAAACTCTGCTGGGTTTGGTCCTACATGTGACACTCTTTAGGAAGTTTCCTAAGCAAAATGTCCTTTTAGACCAAGGAATAAGACATTCTGAATCAAAGCCATTGTGAAATGGTCTATGGGAACCACTTAGACTGTACCTGTTGCTGGTGTGCATACCTCTTGCTGCCCAAATCAGACAGAAGACTTTTCCTAAGGAAAGAAGTACCCCCCCACACTTGTTTTTAAGTAACAAGCAGCCACAAAGCTCCCCATTTTGTGAGCATGATTGCTGCCACATGTTCTAATGCGAGTACATGAAGGAAACACAAGCCTGTGAAGCTTGCTTTTGTCTTTAGTAGATAGATACTTTAATTGCGCAGCACGTCCTGACTTCAGTCCTCTCTGCTCTGCTCACGCTGATCCATTACTGCACAACTGGCAGGTCTGTCTGAATGTGGGCATGTGAGAAAGAGCTGTGCTCTTTCTGGTCAGGAACTGGAGTCAAAGCAGTATAGCAATAGCAATCTTAAAGTAATAAAAATAAAAGGAAGTAATGCAGATGATCAAGTTTTTTGAGGGTGGGTGGAAGAGGTAATGACGGCTAGAGAAGAGTGGGCATTAATCACTCTCCATAATACTCCTGAAAGTATCTTACTGAAGCATTAATATTAATCTTTACAAGTTGAACAGTTGCTGCAGAGTGAATTTAACTTTTCACCTCCAATGGAGCAGCCCATTCCCAGAGTTAAAGATCTTCCTGTTTATCCCTTCCATGGAATCTTGCTCTGCTTCATCTGTGCAGCGCACTGTGCAGTTAGCTCTGCTGGAAAAAAAAAAAAAAAATTAAAAGAAAAAAAAAGAGGGGGCAGAAAGTCACTGTTAGTATCATGAGTTGTTTTTTCCACTTGAAAAGGAATCTTTGCCCCTTTCGTGACTCAATGTGTTTTATGAATCCCACCCCCTCGATAGAGCATTCAGTCTTCAACAAAGGAGCTGCAACCCTATTTCATCCTCACCAAACAAGGGTAACTTGTTCAAAAGCCTTTCCTGTCCTGGAGAAGCTTGCTTGTGACTGCCTAAAGACATGTCAAATTGGGTTAACTGCTGTCTCGTTATTATTGTAAACTGTGCTGTCTGATAATCAGACTGGTTGAGATAAGCCAGTCTGCTGAACAGGCAAAACACTGGGAAATCCCACTTCGGGACAGATTATAGCAAAGCAGGGCATTGTTTCAAATGAAAGCCTCCAGATGGGATTTTGGCAACTGCAGGGGATGTGGCTGGCAATACCCAAGATGATCTGATTGTCAGCATCATATGACATTGTTTTGTGCCTGTCTCAAGGGATCCCAAATGTGACTGAGAATCCCCCTCCTGTGAGGTAAGTGGTTGCCACCAGTACTTGGAAGATTAGGATCTGCCAATGGCAAGCCATTTTAAATCCCTTGCAGACAGATCAAAGAAGACAGACCATGCAAAAGATCAAATTCTGGTAGCCCAAAATAGCACACAGGTTTTGGGTTAGGATTAGCGTCTTCAGGCTGCTCGTTACAGGTAATGAGTTTGGGGAGCTGATCCTTACTTCTCCTTTCTCTTTCATCCCCTATTTGGGGCTGAATATTCAGGAGTGCTTTGCTGCCATTTGAGATGCTCAGGTAAGGGACCAAGTTTCCAGGAAAGCTCATTCAGGGTTTTATAGTGCCTGCCATATGACTCTGAAAACCCCCCTGGAATATATGGGCCACAAAATGCAAGACAGCACATGTAGAGAGTGACAATTTGAGGGCATTTGGAGTAAAGAGTATGTGAGGCCCTGGATCTACTTTTTCCATTCCTGTTTAAAAAAATATTCTGTCGATGATGAGATGGACATAGCTTCCAAAAAAATAACACTTCAAAGATGGCAACTAAAAAAGGCATCCTGAGCCACAAACCATTTGTAATTTCTTTGTGCTTAGGGGAGAAAAAGTCTTTTCCCAGTAGGACCCACCACAATATTGCGGCAA
The DNA here is from genome assembly GCF_963921805.1 of Phalacrocorax carbo. Lineage (NCBI taxonomy): Eukaryota > Metazoa > Chordata > Aves > Suliformes > Phalacrocoracidae > Phalacrocorax > Phalacrocorax carbo. The sequence goes on along the minus strand of NC_087548.1, from coordinate 26,417,814 downwards.
CTATTTCTGTCAGCTAGAGCGCCTCTCCTTATGTCCTCTGCGGTGAGTGGGGAAAAGATGGAGAGCAGCAGCTGACCCTTCTCCTGGCCTTGCTATGCCCACAGATGCCTCTTCAGATGCTGTAGGGTTACACAGCTGAAAGTAGTTGAGGCCACTATCTTGTTCAGTAGACCTTCCTGAGGAGGTCTTCTGTCACCTTTGAGACCTACCTCAGTACAATCTGCCTAGACTCTTGAGAGAAAACGAACTGCAAATGCTTAGCAGCTTTACCACTGTGCTCAATGACCTGGCTGCTTCTGAAGCAGTGGATCTGGCAGAGGACAGGCTAGACAGACTGCCATGGGATGCTACACTTATGCCTCACAGGTGCAGAGTTCTTCTCTGCCCTTCTGATGCCCTGTATCCTGTGTGTGATGAACATGAGATGCCTGGAGTAGGCTGTGAAGGTGATAGAGAACTGCTTTCTGCCCCTGATGGCCATGGCTTCCTGACTATCGGTCATATGGGTAGTCGGCAGAGCTGGCAAACTCTGCATTATTTTCCATCTTCATGTGGCTCAGCTGCCTGAGGCAGCTGCTAATCCTAGTGTCCAGAAACCCCGGTCCATGGTAGTGTCCCCACATTTGATTTCCTCTGTGCCATTACTGTGCTGCAGTTTGACACCTGCATTCACAAATGTCTAAACTACCTGCCTGCTCCGGGCACCAAATTCTGGTTGCTAAAATACCTCTGGACTAGCTGTGAACAACAAAGCTTCTAGCCAGTAGCCAAGAACTTCTTTTCATGCAAGACATTACTGTAAAAGATTAAGCTCCCACCTGCTCTGTTAAAGCAGGAGGATTCCAGTCCTTTGCATTTCTTACAGATCAAACCCAATGATGAACCCAGAATATTTTGGCATATGAAGCACTGTGGACTGGAATGTTCTTGCTGCTCCCTGGGACTAATGGTTTGGCAAGGAATAAATTCAGATCGTTGCCTCCAGGGAACAGGGGATTTTCCTCCACTGGCTTTATTTAGAAAGGACCACAGAAGAATTTTGAAGATGTATGTGGAGATAAACTGCAAAGTAAATAAGAGATAGAGAGAGGCTGGAGAAGGCATTGCTGGGCTGGGAAGTTGAAACAGTCAGAAGAGATGGTTAGCTGGTGGTGCAGCTGGGTGTGCACGCTTATGTTACACGTGTAATTTTTCTCCTTTCTCCCCACTTGTCCATAAATAAGTCAGAGGTTTGTGGTGTGTGAAGACATTGGGCCTGCTGTCTCATTGCCATCTAGCTGGTCTGAGCTTTACTGTGGTGGTAATGTAGATCTAATTTGGGTTGACCAGAGTTTCTTCTTGGGTGCGTATGGCCAAGATAGTGTGCCACTAAGTGTCACTGCTGCCAGCACAGTGAAGGGCAGCGGGTGCTTGATGGGCAGCAACTTCAGTGATGGTGTCTGAAATGGGGGAAGATCAATTTTTACTTCCACAGCTTGAAAATATTAGCTTAATCCTAAGGCACTGTTGATTAGCTGGTGTAAAGGCACTGCATTCAGACTATGTAGTGTAACATAGTGTGCTGTGGGAGAGTGCAAACAACATGAACACTTCCTTCTGCACCTACCTGGGTCATTCTTCACCTGGGGCTGGACCCTCAGTATACTCGGCAACATCCTGGGAATAAATGTCCCTGAGCAAAATGCAAAGAGTACCTTGCAGGCATGAAAAAGTGATTTGCTACACTGAATGGACAAACTTCAGTCTGCTGAATAGACCCTTTCTGATCCAGTCACTAGGGGGTATATTGCTTCTTTGTGTGAACACACTGCTCATATAGTATTAATAGGAATTACATGTGTTTGCACCAAGAGAATAATATACCCCAAGGTAAATTACAAATGGCCCTGAAATCTCTCATCGCATCATCAATGTAACTTCCAGAAGACCAATAGTCCCCCAAAAGGGACTTCAAAGATTGGAAAAAATTTTATGCGTAGGTACACTGAAAGTATTAAGTACACCACTCAGTAAGGGCCTCAAGATTCAGAGTTTGGTTTTTTTTTCTTGCTTGGTGTGACACCTTGTCCAATTTCCCCCACTGCAATGGTTGAAGCTCAAGTCTATGATAGAAGGCTTGGGCTGGGGTCTCTTTGTATTTATAGTCCATCTGGAAAAGTGCACTGGAATACTCTGAAATACAGAAGATTCAGCCCTTCAAAGGGGTCAATTCAGTAGGTATTTGTCCAGAGGCTGTGGAAATGCCATGCCATTTATTTAGAAAAATAGTAACATCTCTAGAACAGGGTCATCTAGAGGGTCTTAAATCAGTTTGCCTTTTCCTCTTCAGTGGATGACCATCTCCCCGTTCAAGCCAATACTTTATCTGTAAAAGCAGTGATTCCCTAGCCAGGAGACGTATTACAGTCTGAATTCCCTAAGCAGGCTAAACTATAGTTAATACATGAGACTTTTTTCTTCTCCCTCCTCTCCCTTTCCCTGCAGCAAGGCTGGCAGCTCTGCTTGAGGACCTACAGCAGAGGAACAGAGGAAACCTGCTGGTTCTTTTCACTGAACATAACACTGAAAAAGGCGATCCAAAGCCACAGTCAAACAAAATACACAAGCAAGTGCATGTTTAGCTATTGTGATTCAGGCCCTCCAGGCTGATGTGCACCCACCTTCCAGTACCTCCATACGGCATAGAGCAGTGCCCTGTGTGCCAGGTCAAGGCCTCAATCTCAATACAGGGGCTCGGACAGGTCAGAGTCCTGTTAAAACCAGGGATGCACCACATAGGCATGTCTGTGCTGTTGATCTTACCTGAACTATATGCAGCCAGTTGAGTTGCCTCTGCTTTACCCCACTATGGCTTGCAACTCTGGGGTGAGAGCTGGCAGAACCTCACCCTGATCTCTGTGCCCCCTTGGCTACACCATGGCCTGATGCCATCTCTCACAGAGCCACTGCACGTCCAGGGATACACTTACTGGAGTGGAGGAAAGGTTTATACTGATTTTGCCCCTCCTCCATGTCAGTCAGTGGCAGGATCTTTCCTAGTTTGATTTGACACCTATTCCCCATTTAGATCAGGCCATGTTTTCAGCTTTTGGTGTTTATTTTTTTCCCCCAAAGCCTACCTGGATGCATAATGAGAGAGGCTCCCAAATTCATTAAGGAAGCATTTGTTGGTGGTGTATGCAAAAACTACAAACTAAAGGCTCAAAATCTGTAAGACAAAAACCTTTAATTTATAAGAATTTTCAAGTCAACCTCATGATTCTGACTCACGAAGTCTAAATGTTTGGGGCTAGCAATGTATGCAAGCCTCTTTCTGAGCCCTCTACCCTTTGCCTTTCACTCCATTTCTGGCCCCAGCTTAACAGCTGCATTAGGAATTTACCACTTGGGCTCTCTGTTGTTACTGCAATCATGGTTAGCTGATTTTAAGGGAGGTTAGTGGTCGGGGGACAAATTTCCATGGCTATTTTTAAGCTACATGAATTGCCAATAAACTGATAGATGGTGATTTCTGAGTTGCTGATTTGTCTGCATGTTCATAAGCAGAAACACAAACTGGCTCCATTTTGGCAATTCAATTTTGCATGCTCTTATTCTCTGATGTGGACTAGGGGCCCTGCTATAACTCAATTTAATTTGAAACAGACAGCCCTTTAGGACTGGAAAGCTGACTACTGAGTCACTTATGTTCAGAACATTTTAAAATGCTACTCCGTCCTGGTACTAACCCTCATGATGGCTTTGTGCCATCCACTGGCAAGATGCAGCAGGCAACGAGAGTAAACACAATGTGTTTTTTTAAAATGAGATGTGCTCCCTGGGGGAATTTAGGTCAGATTCTGACCTTAACAGAATCTGGTCTAACTCCTTAGGCTTTCATGGCATCACTTTGAAATAATTTGCCTGCAGTGGAATGAAAAATGTGTTTTTTGGAGATGGACTTATGGCCCTAGAAGTGACCTTCTTGTTCACAGAAGATGCAACTTGCCCCAGCACAGGAGGTCTGTGCAACTGCGTTGGGCCATGAGGAATAGCTTGAGAGGTAGCAAGCCAGCAGTCTTTCTGTGCACAAGGCGAACGTAACAAAGGAATTGTGAAAGTAATGAAGAAAAATATTTTTAAATTAGCAGAAGCCCGTGTTATGTGAATGTATTCTAATTTACCTCGCCCAGTCCTTGATGTGTCTAAAAAGAAACCTTAAAACACATTTCTAGTTATATTTTTTGAACCTCCTGAGAAGACAAGATCAATGAAACCACTGGGAAAAAAAACCTCCAAATCCCATGAAATTAATGGCAAGGCAATCCTTTTTCACACAGCACATGAACAGAACTCATTGCCACTATCCCAGATGTATAAAAGGTTAAAAAAGCCCAAACACCTAATAAGGTGGGAGAAGGTTCCATCAGGAGCTATTGAAGGTGGTGGCCTGGGTGTGACCTCTGGCTCAGGAAAGCATCAAACCACTGATGGCTGGACTGTGGGTAAAAGACCCAACAAGGACCATGTTTTTTCCTTAGCATCTGCCAATAGCCAGTGGCAGATGGGATACTAGAGTAGATGGACCTCTGTTTTAAGTGTGTGCACTTTATATTCTCCTGAGGAAAAGATGGAGATTCAGATGGAAAGGTGGTCTTCCTTTATGCCTTGTGGTGAATTTTAATAACATCAGAGCTCACTAATTTACCTTTAAATTATTACACCTGTTTTTTGAATATTTTGAATATTTAAAATTAATTTGCAGAACCAAAATATCAGTGATATTTAAAATTATGAAAACAATTAATTTAGCTCTCTGACTTCAAAATCCAGGAACACATTTATGGGTATGTTTCTTAAGGAGTTTGGAATATTTTTTTTCCAGTGAAAGAATATGATTTAAATGAAGGTTTTTGTTAAGAAAACAACTTTTCTAACTTTGGAATATTTGGGGGGCTCTGGCCAGAAAGCTGTCAAATTGCTCAGGTAGTCTTACTCCATAGATATGCCACATCATAACATCTTTGGAGAGAGTTCTTGCAGATCAGTGTGGATCTAAACATTACTCCAGACTTGGTGGTATCCTGATTAGTACCATAAAGAAGAATATTCCTTCTGTCTCCATCTATTGCTCTATCTAGACAAATTTTCCATGGACCCAAAATGGCACACTCCTATTTGGTTTCTATGGGAGTTAGACCTCTGTAAAGACTTAAGGGGTGAGCTCTTAGACTTAAAAGGTCTTTTACTGGCAGAAGTGATTTTACTAAGTGATTTTAGTCTGATACAATTCCTTCCAATGTATGGGGAGGATCCCTTTAGGTTTTGGCATAGTTAAAGTTCCCTTTAGCATGAATCTATAGGAGAGATTTCCAAAGCTAAATGATACATTATACCATAATCTCACTGGCAGATGAATAAAAGAGAGTTAGGTTGGCATCCTTTTCTGTTTTTCGATAATTTTTGCTGAACTTAATTACCTGTAAATTATAAAACCCCAGGGCAGGTTGGACAATAGAGAGGAAACCAAGATAATATACATACAGTTCTCTGTTAGCAATCACAGTAGTGATCAAGGAGCCTGATTAATTTTGACTTGGCATCGGGCAGCAGCTGGCATTTTAAATTCTCCAGCTTGTTTTCATCATGTCTCTGTGACTCAGACCTACTGCATAGCCTTTCCACTCAGCTGTTGACAATAAGGATGGAACAATCCTCCAGACCAGGGGAGGGCAAAGAACAGGCACTGCATGCCACACTTGGTACTGCTTGGAGCAGATGGGTGAAGGACCCTCTCCTAATGATGCAGGGCAGTGGCATGGCTGTCACTGCTGACAGGAGTGGGGCACAGCATGGGACAGTGGCTGACATGTTGGCTCCTTGTGGATGCCAAAATACCAGTGGGGTCTCCTCCCCACACAGGCTCCCTCAAACTCTAGTGGGGGAATATGACCACCACCTCTATAATAAATTTCATCCATTCTCCCTGTACCCATTCCTCACTGACTCAGAGCTGTTTGATTTGCGACAGTGTTTCCTGCTTACCATAAAACTTGAAAAAGTGCATCAATCTGATCTCTGATTCTGAAATAATCGGTTCTAAAAATGGAGCATTAAACATTTACAGAGACTGTGAGGGCTGGAAACTCGTGCCTTCTCTCGCTGGAGAGCTGGGAACCTTTCTGCCTTCTGTCTTGATTAATGTAAGGCATTTATTTCAAGTACTGGTTGGGTGTGGGCCCTACACTTGCACTATCCTAGTTTAGAGGAAGGCTGGTTTATATAACTTCTAGAGCTCTTAAATTTTCCCAAATATCTCCTCCTCCTTCATGTCTCTACTAAGAATGCCTTGACACTGAAGCAGTTTAGCTTTGGGTGAATATAAAGATATATGGAGAATATTCATACCAACATATAACTTTTCCTGAAGGTGTGGTGTAAATACAGTCCTTGTAGGTCTGTGAGGGTGTGACTGTAGTTCTGGCTGTCATTTGGCCAGAGCAGTGAATCACCCAGCTGTAGCATGCCGATGAGCTCTGTGCACTGCAGTCCTTCACTTTCCTCCATGTGGTCTCTGCCTGTGCAGTCCATGAACCCCACTTCTGTGGTCCTCTAAAACATGCCTTTTTCTAAGCCTTCAGCCTTGCCTCGCTGCTGTGGGAAAGGAACCAGGCAGTGGCAGACTGGGGGAAAAAGAACAAAACAATAATTCACTACTTCAGAGCAGGCAGTGATGAGGTGAGTGCTCAGCTCTACCTCAGCACATCAGTCCAGTGGTTTGCAGCTGGAAAACGATCCTTTGCCTCCCTGCTGCATGCTGCACCCATGCAGGTGGTTGTATTGAAGTTCACAGGTGCTCGTCTGTGGTACTTCCCATGTGGGGGACTGTGCGCAGGGCAGGGAGTTTTGCTTTTAACTGCATGAAGCACCCCAGTTGTTACACCATCAAGAGGAGCATCCTCTTGCATTTTTTTTCTGTGTCTCTCAAAATCACCAGTCCAGATGCAGAGCTGGGCAGCTAAGCCAGGGAGCTGGCAGAAGCATGCCCAGAGACCATGATGGCTGGGGTTGACTCCAGCATGGTCAGCTGCTCTTGGCCCACCTAGCACTGCCTTTCTCACTTTTTTGCTCAAATCACATACACCAATAGCAATCTGGCACTGTCTCTGGTCCCCGTGGTAGCCAGGGGCTGAGTGTGGTCCCCCCGCACCTGCAGCACCCAGGGCAGGTGGCTGCCCTTGGCTGAGAGAAGTGGCGTTCTCAAATATCTGGTTTCCTTCCAGGGTGGGCCCCTTTCCACTGACCTGAGGGCACTGTGCCCTTGACAAATATTTATTTCAAAATGCATTTAAACAAACCGGCCCTGCAAAGTTCTTCATGGCTGGCTAGCACCTGGCTCCCCTCCAACACACACAGTGGGATGAAAGTGGTGTTGATGGGCTTCTTCCTTTACGCCCTTAAAGATCTTGTCCCTTTGACAAATGAGCTCCTTGCAGCAGATGGTGGAGAAAAGGACTGCGATACAGTGCAGGGAAGGGTTGAGTGGATAGCCAGAGATGGAAACTGGGGTCTCAGAGAAGAATAAATGTACACTATCGAAACAGAGATCAGACTGTTTATGGAAAAGAGCTATGGAAACCCAGCATGAATGTAGAGAACCAGATGCTCAGCCTGCCATTACTTGACGCCAGCCTGGGAGTACACGACAGCTGGAGTGCCAGCATTGCAGGGAGCCCATGAGAACCTGAAGGCTAATGTATGCACAGACTGTGCTAAGAGTCTTCACTCTCTAGTGTCATTGACCACTGTTTGCCCCAACAGAAGATCAAATGTCCTGAATCATTGCAGAGTACTGTCTTGATGCTAATGACTTTATCCTTGCCGTTTATTGTAGGTAGCACTGTACTTTCCCACTGAGTTGATGTTAAGTTAAATTCAGTGGAGTCCCTCACCTTTTGCAGGAGGGTAGGTATGTTGGTAGTTTTGGTTAGGAAGTGATGGGGGAGTTAGCCCAGCATCTTTCACGGATGAATGGGCTGCTTCAGGATACACAAGGCAAGGGGCTGGTCCTGTTTTTCGGTGTGTTTTATTCTCTGGGGGTTCTTTTCTTCAGTTCCACCTCCTCTTTAAGCATGACAACCCTAAGCAGTCATGAACATGACTAAGAGATGCCCAAATCATGCAGCTTGCTTTGAAATTACCAGAGCAAAAATCACTTGGTGTCCTTTATCTACCTTTTAGAAAATGTGGAGATTTTTTTAGATTTCAGGTGTTCTGAGAGTGTGTTTGGAACTTTCTTCTCTTCTCCCATCCCTCCTTTTCTAAGAAATGTAGAGATACACAGGTATTTTCAGTTCTGACTACGGAATATGGTGCTTTTCTCAGTATACCAAAGTGCTGCAAAGACCTGTGGCCAGACTGGGAGACATAGGAATGCCAACTTTGTTACGTTGTGTTTTGAGGGGTACCACCAAGTGTCCCAAGACCAGACACCGTATCCCTCCAGAACACAAGCAGAAATATTGACCTTACGGGAAGCCAGAGGCCTGTGTCCGAAGCATGTGGATAGCTACTGTTAGTTGTGCAGAAGCCTACAGCTAGGAGGACACCTGGGTATTACCCCATCTTGGTGCCCTCCTTGCCCAGGCAGGCAATTGACAGGCTTTTCTGGAAGCCCTCAGTGTTTTCTTTTACTTCAAAGATGGGTGTAGGCCTACCCATTTCACCTAAATAGAGCAGAGTATTAAAGCCATAAAGGTCAGCTAGTTTCACAAACAGTGTGGAGGTGATGGCGTGGGACAGCGGATGCTATGAACCAAGAATAATTCATCCAGCAAATATTTCATAATTTTTCTACCTAAGAGGAAGACGAGTAAATGTGCCCTAGGGGAGTTTTGCAGCTGGCATGCCTGGCTTTTGCAGTGGTGCAGCACTGAAAGAATGGCAAGGAAGGTCGACTCTTCCAACACATACTCTTCCTGCTTGAGTTCAGGCACAATGACCTTAGCATACGTGGAGCAGAGGTGGTGGTGGTGTGGGGTGACACAGTCAGAGTCCTTTCCTGGAACTGGGTTATAAACTCTATGCTGTTGTATGCTGATTCAAAATAAACCAGACCATGTGTGTAAAGTTACAGGGAGGTGTTGAAAAGCAAATGCCAACATTTGTGCCCTAAAGAAAGTGTCACTTGTCGGTAGAGACCTTGCAAACTATCCTCTCATGTGCAATCATTGAGCTGGGATCTGGAGTCAATGCAAGATGATATACATGTGTATAATAAAAGAAGGCATCTCTCAGTGCCTTGGTGACCCCAGGGCCCCAGCGAGCAGGCTGTGCTGCCAGGAGGGACGCTGAAGGCTGCCCAGGGCTGTGCAGATCAGGACTGCACTGGTCACTTTGAAAAGAGGTACTTAGCTTATGCACCACCTAAATATGCTGCTTCCTGCAGGGAAGCATCAGGGACCCTCGCTGCTGGTAACTGCAGCTGCAAGTCTTGTTGCTGAGCCTACTGCATCAGGTTGTCCTTCCCCAAACCCTGTGCTTGTGAGCATCTGAAACTTCATGCCAAAAGTGGCTAGGGTGAGAGCTGCGTGAAGGTTTGCTGTCAAAAGTGTAATGGCACCGTCCATTGCATGCTAGCACCATCTTTTTGTTGCCCTTGCTTTGAGTCCTTCTCAAGCAGATTTTGCAGCTTCAGCACATTCATCTTTCTTTGGTGCTTGCCAGTCACGAATAATTAAAAATTAAATTATGAAGATTTTTGTATAAACTAGTCCCTGTTCAAGGAAAAAAGAAAGTAGAGCCCGTCTCAGAAGGGAATAACTCTAACAAAGTTCTTCAGGTAGAGATTTAATATGAAGCACATATACAGTCCTGCTGAAATCAAATAAAATTTATTAAAGGTTTTCTGAAGCACAGCCAGCTGATCTGCCCAGGTACTCTGTGCAAAGGCAATGGGAATTATTAATATGCGTAGGATTAAGCAGTGTGCTTTGTCCACTGGTAGGTTAAGGTCTATGTGCTCTGTTTACAGAAAAGTGCTTCAGAAACAACTTGCACAAATATTCTGTGCTGTGTCCAGGTGCACTTATGCACATTGTCTGGATAACTGCATATGCAGGTGCTTGGGCCTTGTGCATAAGCAACAAATAAATTTATCCAGGTACGAGTTTAATATAGGTCTTCAGGTGAAATTATGTCCAATGTCTTAAACTCTGTTTTCTTTATGTAGTGAGCCTACTTCATATTTCTGAAGCAACGGCTAATGCCACATCATGATATATAACACACAGCAGCAGGAGGTTGAAAAGCGCTTTAAAACATCTAAAAAATATCATCATGATATCCATGAGACATCCATGAATAGCAACAACTGTATCCTTCAACTGTTTTCCTTTTTCCATTTGATTTATAAAAATGACTCTAAATTTTCAGTGATTCCTTTCATTCTGCTCCCAGAAGGTGTTCACCATTCCCTGTTAAATCCCTTAGGCCTCTGTAGCTCCTCACAGGATGTCACTATGACCAATATACCTTCCTCAGTTGACTGAATGACAGCTTAATCCTTGTGGCATAGATCCTGACTCATTGTGCTGTTGATTATGTGTAAGTCTTGAAGCACCATTAAATGCTGTAGGTCATATAGTGGCAAATCAGAGAAAAAATAATATGAATATAATTTAAACTCTGATGTAGCATATGTCCTCGAAAAAAATGTGGTGTTTGGAAGAGTTGTAAGATTGAAAGGTTTGGGACCACACATGGCTGATGGCTCTGATTGAGCTCAGTGCCGGATTGGGCTTCACTGGGCTGAAGGAGTGCTCACTTTTTTGGGTGGAAACCTCTCCCCTTGGGATGTGGTTGGGGAAGACCATTGGTACATTAAACTGTAGCCAGGCAGTGGAAATGGGTATATCTGCCTATGGGTATGTCTGCCCTGGCTCCCAACTGGCTGGGGTGCTCATCTTGTCCCAGGCAATTGCAAAAGGAGTAGAGCTGGGGCCAAGCACAAACTCCCAATCTGGGGATTTCTAAGGCCTTGGTTTCATTAGCTGTAAGAGAAAAAAAAGCATGTTATTGCGTCAGATGACACAAAGCAATTGGGTTAATTTGAAAAATGTTCAAGCCTCTATCTTATCTCATCTTGCAGCTCCTTCTGCCCATATTTTATTGTCTGCTTTGTGCAGACACACTGGAATTAAAAGAGAAAAATAATTGATTAGTGTAATAGCATGGAGCTTACTTAAACCCAGGCGGCTGAGAGCTAAGGATGAACCTCTGTCTTTGGGGTACTTGTGATTTTGTCTAGATAAGGTGGCAAAGCAGCCACTTCAGATCAGAGAGGCCAGGCCTTCATCAGAGTACATTTCACAGCACAAATCAGCTTTGTGCCATTTATTCCTTTCCACAGTACAAGTGGATCTGGTCCGTTCTCCCCAGGGATGGATCTGTGAAAGAAAGACAGAAAAAGGTGAAGACACGGCCATACTGAAGTTACCCCACTGTGTTCAAATCCCATGCAGCTCTGCAAGGGGTGCCACAAGGTCCCCCGCCACAGTATGGGGCATGGCAAGATGGGTGCCATGGACATCATCCTCACCCGGATGTGCACCATCCTCCACATGGCTTGGAAATACTGAGGTCCACTGGAGCATGGCCCTTCTTGCCCTTGATGCTACTGGGATTGCTCCCATGGAGCCAAATTTGTGTATGGCCAGCACTGAGGCTACATCAAAATCCTTTTCTTTTGAAAGACAGAAATGTAGCTAGTGAACTTTTCCTTTCCTCAGAACAGCAGACTGAATTATTAATTTTAAGTGCAAATATTTATTAACCACTTCTAATTGGGGATTGGGTAAAAGAATGCAAATGTGAAAGGCAACAAAAGCCTGTGTTCAGCAAGTGCAAAGCCACACATTTCACACAGCTGAGGATGAAGGTAGAAATAAACTTGGTTTTGATGTCCAGATCTTGAGAAAAGTTGAAGACAACAAGGATTGTTAAAATGAATAAACTCAGCCCTCTGGTACTGAGTTCAGTTGCAACACTTCCTGGATTTTTCAGCCTGGCAATTATCTGTAGGGTCAACATGCTTTTGTCTTGCAGTATAGGCAAGTTCTTTTACTCTCTTATGAGTAGGCAGAGACAAATATTAACAAAGATAGCTGGTCCATTGAAGAGATTATTACAAATGGGTCTGGAGTCTTATGGGAATAACATGGTAGTTGCAAATTACAGAAGAAAAACCCCTGCAAATGACAAGCAGCTAGTTATTTCTTCTGTATCTACATGGAAGTGGATTGATTGTGCCACTTGCATACAGTGAAATAAATGATCTACGGACCAGCACCACAAAACCTTCTATTTTTCAGTTCTGTTTAGATTGTTAACTTTTTACTGTTTTATTTCTTAAAGTAAGTCTCATAATGAGTATAAGCTGAGATTAAATAATCAGCATTTCCAGAAGTTTTTGCAATTTCAAATACTCAAATTTTAGGCACTCAGAGTCAGATTTTCATTAGTAATTGTATCCTGTATTTTGAACATGAGTCTGAGCTCACTGGCTTGGACATAAGATGCATGTAGTTGTGGACATTAGTAAACTTCGGGGGAGAGTGGATGGGAAAGAGGGGGAGGTTAGGATCTCACCATCTGTTGGCACAGCCTTAGGCATGCTTCTGCCTGGTTTGGTACACCCAAGAGCAGTTTGCCATGTTACTGCCAATGAGAAAGAAAGTGGCCATCAGGTCCGTCTTGCCACAGGGGGAGTTTGGGTCCTGTCCCGCCCTCTCCCATGTCCAGTGATGTGGGGCACCTGGAATAAGAGCTAAGGAACATGTTGGGCTTAAACATACTCCCTGGTGCATTTTCCTAGGAATAGTACAGGAATTTAGACTAAGATCTAAATTTGGATGTGTAGAGTCAGGCAGCACATAGGCCCTAGGTAATTTTTCTCATTTATACTTTTGACTGTTGAGTCCATTCAGGATTTTCTTTGTTTTATCATATTGCTTCATCATCAACACCTTCATCCTGCTGTGAGTTGTTAGGGAATGGGGAAAGGATGGCCAAACTGACCACAGTGATGGCGCTTCGGTTCAAATACCAGGACATGTTCTCTGTTGTCAGCTGGATGCCACCAATGCTAGCAACACTAATAGAAAAAGGTAAATTAACTGTTTATGTAACAAAAGTAGATATTAAACTCATTAATGTGTGAGTGTTTGAGAATTAACAGTGCCACAAATGCAGTGATAAGACTATGCTGCTTCGAGGGATGGCTGGGTGCTGAAGGCTGTGGACTTCCTTCACCTTGGTGCAGAGCTGGAGCAAATACCACTGGGAAGATGAAGCCAGTTCTGGGTAGACCAAGCTGGAGCCAGGCAGGATCCAGGAAAGCCCCCATCTTTGTTGATACCAAAATACTGACAAAAGCAAACACATTTAAATGTGGCCCAGATTTTTAAACATACTAAAACATTTTTCTGTGTCCTTTCAAGGAGTAAGGACAGTGGGCCTCCATTTCCTGTGTGTTGCAGTAAAGAGTTAGGGAATACTTTTTTTGTCTGATTCTGAGCAGTAGGAGCCTAAATGCCCTCAATGTTTGTTTCAAATGAAATGTTATCATCCTAAACATTTGACCAGATATTGAAACCAAAAGATAGACGTTGATTTCAGTTGGATACTTGTGTGGGAGTGTTTGATATCTTCACACATCTAAAGAATGAACCAACAGGTCCTCAAGCCAAAAAAGAGAAAAACATCAAGTGAAAGAATGCCTAAATTCCCTTGGAATATTTTTATTTCAAGGCCTCAAGTCATATTCCAAAGCAACTAGAAATTATTTAGGAACTCCTCACTGTGACAAGGCTAGATTCTCATCTCAGCTGAGTTGTGCTTTTTGGAAAAAAAAAAAAAAAGAGTAAAAGGGGGTGTTTTAATACTTATGGGGACACAAGAAAACTAGGTCAGCATGAGACTGCTGGTCTGTTTTACAATGAAGGGTGAACCACTCCTGTCCCCCACCTCTATGATGGTTGGACAATACTGGAAAGAAGCCTCTCTGTGCTGAGAGGGAGATCCTGTTCCTCAAGAATTTCCTTTTACAGGAAAAGCAATTCTTTTCCCCATTGCTCTATCTGTCACCTAGATAGTGAAACAAGATGTTTTAAGTAGCCATTTTGTAGCCATTACCCACTGTCCTCACCTTCCTCTAGCCCTGGGAAAGCCCTAGTCATCTTCTTTGCAAAATCTTTGTGGGTAATCATTTGTTCCATGGCTTTGTTGTATTATGTGGGCTGGAATCAATCCAGAAGCAAAACTTTTACAGCAGAAGAAATTTTAACACATAGTCCTACCTTTTCTCCTTGCTCAACATCAAAACTCAAAAGGCTGGCACTTACTACAAAATGAAGTTCTTCATGTATTTAATTTTGGAAATACTAAGAACGCCTTTAAATGAATTACTCTATTTGGAAAAGGCCCCTATGACTTATATTGATTAGGCTAAGACATCTTGATCTAACTTCTTTATTGTTTAACTTTTAGACAAAGACATAACACAACATAAATTATACAGGCCTATCATATAAAAGGTATCACTAGTTTTCCACTGAAAACTATAACCAGGGGCTGAGTAATTTCTCTATTGGCTTTTTTGTTTTATCAGATCAGTGTTTTCTGAAAGAAAAAAAATCACATGGAAAACTTCCAGACAGTGTTACTGGAAACAATGTTCGTGCTGCTGTGTCCATCTCCTTTGAGGTCAGCTGGCTAGCTATTTATCAGCAGGGATGTATGACAATGAATATGCCCTTATGTAAGTCTGCAATTTCAGCTATTTCAAAATCAGCAAAGTTTATTTAGCACAGACATGAAATCCAAAGCTAACAGAAGCTAAGCAGAATACAAACCTGCACACGCTATGGTGGCTATGATAAGCATTGATAGCCTGGCTTGTCTACAAAACTGGCTACTAAGGATTTGCTAAATGGTAGAAGCCTGAAATAGCACAGAGGCCTGGCGCAGTGGGGCATGGTTTCCCAGGGAACCCATTGCAGGCTGTGTCTGCAGTCCTGTGTGTCAGGAACCACTCAGCTGCATCCAGCTGGATCTTTTCAGGGCTCCCTTGCTGCTGCAACAGGAGACAGGGCATATATGCTGTCCCTGACTGTATGCTGAACTGTCAGCACTATCCATTAGCTCCAGGTCTTAATGTGCAAAGTTGTAGATAATCAAATTGTGCCCTATCAGTGAACTGCCTGGTTCAGCTGCCCTCGTGTCAGGGAATACATGTGTGGACTAACAGCCCATTGCTGTTGACAGTTTGGCTTAAACTGAAGTGTAAATAAGACCTGTAAAATATTCTGCTAAAATGAAATTTTAATCAATGTAGACTAAGGTGTATAAATAACATGGAAATAGAATATTTTCATCAGTTTCAGCACAAAAGTAAGAAGTCAGAAGACCCCTCCCAGCAGAAATGCTCCCTTTGGGGGAGATGTCATATCTGCTGCAGAATCACACCCTAAGCTCTTTGTTAATCACCTCTATACAGGGATAGTGTAGATACTGTAGAGCGACACCAGTCCTCACTGGTGCAGTGCCAGTGCTGGCAGCAGCTTGAGCCCATGAGCCAGGGGTGGGCAGCTCTCAGGACGCTGGCTCACGATCACACTGAAAGTGCCTCAGAGGGTTAACCTGAAGGAAAGCCAGGGGAGACCAGAGTTGCAAACACCAGGCGTGTGCTCCACCAACTCATCCTGCAACACAAACGTCACACACATGAGGGGTGAGGATGCAAAGCATGTGTCTACCCAGTGTTGGAGGCACAGAGTATGTGGTAATGTGGCCCTCACACCTTGCACTGGCCTCATGCAGGCTGTGGAACAGACCAGTCCTGAGCTGGTGTCAAGCTTGCAAGGACAAGTTACTCTTTCACAGTTTGGTTTTTTGCTTGTTTTTTTTTTTTTTTAACAAAGTGGCTGGGTAAAACAAGTCTGTACCAGTTCAGAGCTCCACAGCCCTGTGAAGGTGATTGATCTGAAGTAAGGGGCCAGCAAAACAGGTTTAGCACCTCAGACTCTAGGACTAGTGACTGCTGGTTATTCCTAGACAGACACAACCACAAATGCCTTTACAGACCTCAGCGCTTATAATTATTTGTTTGCATATTTCCCATCTGGCCACAAGGCATGAAAGCCAGTTATTTGTGTTTATATATACATATATGTATGTTTATATATGTATGTTTATATATATATATGTGAAAGCCCTTTATCTAGGAGGAATCAGCCTTTTGCTTCCTAATACACCAGTGCATTAGTTTCCCTGTCTGAAAGAAACAGAGTTTTTCTTTTGTACACTGAAGAAATCTGGACCATGCTGAGTACTGAGCGCTATGACTGAAAGCTGATGGGAAGAGCAGGAATGCTTTTGTATGCTAATGCCTTGGTCTTGTGCTGACAGCTTTATACCCAAGCTCGATGTCCCACTTATTTGCCTGCGACTGTCCCGTCTTTCCCTTGCTCTTTGCAAGGCTGCTTCATGCCTGTACGATGGAAACTCTCCTCCTAAATCAGACTGTTGTGGCGTGGCAGCCAGTGATCCCACCACATCAGTCCCTAAAATATGAGGGGTGGGTACATGTGCGCAGAGCACCCACACTGCTTCGTTTGGGTTCATTACCCCACTTCAGTAATTTTCTAAATTCCTCACTCCTCTGCCTTGCTCCCATATCCCAGGACAGGCTTCAGGGGCAAAATAAACAAGATTCTTATTAATCAAGGCTGAATGTCAGGCTTTTCTTTGCAAGACTAGAAATAAATTACAAGAAAGGAAAATGTAAATAACAGCACTCCAGATGGAAACTGAGTAGTTTTCTAGTGCCCAGGTTCTGCTATGCAAGAGCACCCAAACATGAAGTCCAGGGACAGGGATACAGCAGCAGCTGAGTGTTTGCTTCACTTTCTGAAGGTAAAGCTGGGTGAGATCTCTGTGCCATGTCCCTTCCAGCTACTGCATGTATCAGCTTGAAGGGCTGTCAACCATGTTTTGATGTCGCAGGGCCCCATATACTCCTTCTTACTTTTAAATAGCCACTTCTCCCTCTTCTCCTGAAATACTGCTTCACTACAAAAGTTAACTTCATTCTCTGTCCCCTGCACTCACTGGTACTAGGGATTCTAGGTAAAAATGCAAATGTTGTAGGTTAGGAGGTGTGCTGCTTCTGTGATAAAAGGACTCCTGCCTCTGGTTCATCTTTGTCAGCTTGCTGTTTAGTTACTGCTGCCCAGTATGGGCCATTTAATGCTTGTGCCTGTTGGATCTATGTACACTACATACTGAATAGTACCAATAGAACTAAAGGACTTAACTATGCATGTATCCTCTGGAGGTTGTGATTTATGGTGTGTTACCAGCCTCTTAGAGAGACGATGCAAGGAGCATGGCAGTACTGATGACAGACTTGTGAGAAAATTATTTGCCTAGTCCACCTCTTACCTGACAACAATTATTAGTATTAAAAGCTTTGGTTTCACAGCTGGTCAAAAAAGTTCAGAGTAAACATTATTCCACTGAAGAATTACACTGATACATTTAGATGAAATATTGGATGCAATTAGATGAAATATTGAATATGGATATTGAAATATGTCTATTTCAATAAGCTTGCATTTAGACATAAGAAAATGAATTGCTTGGATTCAAATTTTACCTTATAGGAACAGAATATTTTCATATTTCATTTTATATTACATAGCTTTGTATTAACATATTACAAATTATAAAAGATTATGTTACTTATATTTTCATGGAATCCAGGTCTTGTCAAAGAAAGGCAATAATCTTGTTTGACATGATTATGGGTCTGGTTGACATAGGTAATTATATTGATGCAATAGTTGACATCTTTAAGGCATCCTGCATGACAATTTGATTAAAACACTTGAGTTATACAATTTATGGGGATCATGCTAGGTGGATTAAAAATCAGCTTACTGATGTGTCTCAAAATGCAGTTGTCACTGAGGAAGTATCAAAGAGCATGCAGAGGGCTGATTCAGGTGAGGTTCCTCATACATCTCTTCATTATCACAAAGTGTTTTATTATCCAAATACAGATATAATCTTGTCATGGAATCATCACCAAATTATGAAGATCAATAAATGATCCAGGTATGGGCATTATGAGGAACACATTGGGATGTTTAACTGCACACTTAGAACATTATTCTTGAAGGAATAATTAATCTTCTGGAAATAGGCTGGTGTGGCTTCATGTTTGCAGGATGTGTTTTTTAATAAATAGTTGTGTGAATCTGCATCTAAAGCAACAGCATGATTGTGGACACCTCTAAGTCATATGAAAGGGCATGAGACCCACCAGGGAAGTTTTAAATTCAGTGTGATCAAACCACTTCCCATAAGAATGGTTGTCAGGCCTCTCAACAGGTACAGTTGAAGGGTCATCTCTAGATCATATCAGTCAAAATATGGCTGGTAAATCTAGGTTCATTTTGTACACTATTTTTTTCCTTTTACCAAAAAAAAGACAGAAAACAAGTGGAAATTATCTTTTGCCAAATATAACATCAATCACAGTGCATGTTGCCTCTGACTTTTGCATGATTATATCTGCACATTGTTGATGGGCATAGAATGAAGTTCAAGTCCATGGCTCTGTGAGGGCAGTAATTCAGGTCCCCCATCAGGTTCAGTCCTGTGATGAGTAATTACAATGACCTACTTCTGACTGGGATAGAGTCATCACTGTGATTCTCAGTGGCATTTCAGTTTAATGAAATCATTTGCACTTGTTGCTTCTACATCTCAAATTGCTCCCCTGAATATTTATGTGTGGAAAATATGTCATCGAAAAGAAGAGCTCCCTACTCTCCAAAGGACTGTTTTTCTATAATTTCCAAAAGGATGACTAAGGAGTAGCAAACAGGCAAACTGGAAAGCTAAAATCTGTCACTTTTTCCTTCTCCAGAGGTTCCTCATTAAAACCTGGATAATAAGGAGAAGAAAAAATCCCCATTGTAACTACACAGGACCTACACACAAGAACTCGGTATAAAAGACACACACATGCACATAAAAGCATTCCAGCTGCAGTCGGAGCTTTTATCTGCCTTTCGTCTGTGCAAGACTATCCTCTGCCCTTGGTTATCTAACTATGCTTTCTACTTTCTTTATTAAGAGACGTGGATATGAACTCTGTTAATCTTCATTACCAAGTCGTCAGCTTCTAGGTAATGCTTTGGATATCTGCCTTCATCGAGACGGCAACAGTACCATCACTACTGGTACCTTGGTCTTCTCTAATCTATCCCATCATCATAGAACTTGACTAGATTGATAGTCACATCTTTTTGGGAGATTTGTGCTTCAAAGCATTGTGTCTTCCAGTGACCTAGAAACCCAAAACATTTGTTTGAGATGATACAGTCACAAGCTGGAACAAAGCTGTTTGTTTCCATTCCAGGTTTGGGCACGGCTGATGAAGGTAGGGTTTGACCAGAATGATCTCTTGTGTGTTTGTGCCATTGCCAATGACAGAGAACAAGACAGGTCTCAAGCTATTCTTTCTTTGTAATGAACACTTCAGTTCATGTGACTGGAGCCAGCAAAGTACTGTCTACACAAACAACACTGTCTTGTGGCTTTTCCATGAAAACCTACTATGCAAGGATTGATGCAAGACAGTTGGAAGGAATTAATGAGATATACACTGGCAGGCCTTGAAACATTCACCCCACAGGTGTGAACTCCTTATCTTGGAGACCACAGGTCTTTCCTGACTTACCAAAACCTGTCTACTCACACAATAAAACAGCAGAAAGCTCTTCCTAACTGATTTATCTTTCAACAAAAGGTGTTAACTAGCAGCAGGAAGTTTTATAGTCAGTACAGTCATGTATACCGTACATACTTGTATATCATACATGTATTTACACAGGTATCATGGAAGCCACATGTTATTTTGAACTCTGTCCCCCGTTGAATTTCAAGACAGAAGTTATGTGCATTTCTTCCCCAAAAAGTATAGCCAGGAGACTTACAGCTTTGGGTGGTCTTGAAACACTTTAAAAATCCAAGGGGACCCTCAGAAGAATAGAGATGGGGAGCTAGGAATTAGATCAGCACTAGGGCTAATGCATACACTTAAGGTCAAAAGTGCCTCAAGAAAAGGTCAAGTAGGAATAAATATAATACCGGGGTTTCAAAAATAGCAGTTTGTGGGTTACCCTTCAAGTCTTTCTCTGAGGTTTTCTCACAGTAAATAAAAGGACAACTCCCATATAGAACTTGTAACAAAAGACTTCAGAGATGTAAACATACATAGAAAATCACAAAAAAAGCACCTTCTTTTTATGACAGAAATGCTTCTCGTGTTAGGTCACTTCAACGTAGATCCTTTGCTATTTTAGTCAGTCTTATCAGCTGGGTTTTTCTTCATTAGGAACATGTATTATCAGTGTCAGAGTTGTCGGGAGATTCTTTTTTAAGATTATAGGACTTTGTTATTTTTTCACGAGTACATGTCATATTCGAAGTAAAAGAGCTGAATCCAGCAGCAAGTTGAAAACAGGCAAGTGCCTTTAAGAGGCTGGTTTTACATCAAAGGTACATTAAAACAGATGGATATGAGCTGGCTTCTTATTTCCTTATCTAAATTTATTATATATAATTTCTGTCCACTATGCATATACTTGTGTCCATAGCTGTGGATCAAACTCAGAAGATACAAAGTGCTCCACTCTATAAAGATGCAGAGGAAGTCACACATTTACCTATTCAAGGAGCTTAAAAACCCCTACAACTTTCTGTACTCTGTTCCTCCCTCATTTCTTGCCCATTGTGGATTTCTTTCACAGCACAGGAAAACTCTTGGAGCACAGCTTGAGGGATGGGGACCTCACACTGGATGACCCAAGGGTCTGAAGGCATCCCACAGAGCAAATAACTGTTCCCTGAGATGACTAATTTGTCTCTTGCCCCATGGCATCACAAAGCAGGTCCTGCTGCTGCTAGAGTCCTCCTGGAGAGTTGTTTCTTTTCTGTCTTGCTGGAGAACAGTGCTGTGGCCAGTGGCAAGAAGTGATGCAGAAGCATTGCAGGAGGTCTACTTTCTATTGTCAAGGCAGGGGCCACAAAGGACTGGTCGTGCTTCCCCAGGGCAGTACTCCCATGGAGGTACAAGTGACACAGCAGGAGCGATGCACTCTGTAGTGCAGCTGCTGTGGAGCTGGGACATTGATGACCTCCAAGGCTGATGTACAACACACAGGTCTTGCACATGATGTCTCTTGCATAGCTGGGAACAAGAGCCACAGAGGTCCTACTAATGCCTACGTGTAAAGAAGCAGCTGTATTGAGTCTATTGCCTACGAAGTACTAGTTAAGGTAGGATCATCTCTGACTGCCTTGTGATCTGGTGTTTTATGCAGGTGCCTCATGGATGAGACTCATCACAGCCATTGGACATTTGAAAACTGTGGCTGTAATAATCATGTCTCTAGTTCGTTGGGCTTCACTGAAATTTTGTAACTGGGGAGACAGAAGTACAATGGAATACATTAGTAACTAGGCACCAGAAAGATCACTGATTCTGGGACATCAAACTTCCTCCAGGACTGAGAGAAAGCAGGGCTTGCAGGTTTAACCTGTGTAGAAGGTCTGTGAAGGAAGCCAGGGTACCACCAGGGAAAAGAGCTCATCTGGTTATATTGGACATGTGACATCTTGCAAATAGGAAACTGGCACTGCATGAAAAAGTGATATAAGTACTGGAAGTTTTCTCCTGAAGCCAGATGATTTGGGCTGAACTAGTGCAGGTAAAAATGAGATTTTTCATAGGCAATATTTATCCTAATGAGCCATATCTGTGTCCTGTGCTTGTGGAACCTGGCTTACTGGCAACCTCAAGAGCTGAAGTTTGGCTGCTTCTGAATGCCTGAGCACCTGGGAGGTTTCCAGTGATTCTCTTGATCAGAACTCCAGAAGGGGCAAGCACAGATCCAGAAAATGCTTATGAGGAAGTCTCCTGTGTAGGGCAATGCATGTGCTGCATCTGAAGGGTTAATGGAGACAATCCTGGAGAATCAACCCCTGGCTGTCAAGCATTCTTGGGGGGAGGTTGGGTGCCCGGCAGTTTGAGTTTAGGACAAGAAAGGCTGAGGAATTTGCAAGAGCAACATCAGTCAGTGAACATGTGGCTCTGTCCTGCAAGGTGTTTTAAAGAAAAATCTGGGGCAGGCCCACAGAGCTAGCATGTATTATGTATCCAGAGTAAACACAAGAACAACAGTTGGTTGCGAGGAGGCAACAGTACCTTCACCAAGAGCTCTCACGCAGCCCATTGCACTGAGCGCTGTCACTTCCCTCCAGTTTTACAGCTACTGCATGAGAGGAAACCAATAAAGCATCATCTCAGCCGTTTAGACACTTTGAGGTTGTGCTCTGCCCACTCAGGATTCAGGCACAGATCTCAGTCCTTGGGAGGAACAAGTTCATGTACGTCAGCTGAACCACAATAATGAACTATGCTTTCTCTCACTGTAAAAGACAGTAGTTTAAGCACCAGTGGAAAGCATCTGACCCCAAGCATCTGAGGTTAGAAGTGCACATGATCAAACTGTACTTCAGCTGGTGCAGAACAGCTTGTCCAGCTATACCTGAGGCCTCTCCTGCCTAGTGGGTAACCCCATGACAGCAGCATCTGTCAAAAAGATCATAAATGAAAGACTAAGTTATAAAACCCTCATTCTATCCCTACTGCATCTCCACGTGGAGAGCTAGGTTGTACAGCAGGCAAAGCAGAGGATTTGGCTTTTGGAGGCACTGAGGGGCTTCCTATGTGGAGGATGCCACAGAAATGTGGTTCTTGGCTGCAGTTGGGAAGCAGACAGCACCTGGGGACAGTTGTCTCCTTGTGCAACAGGGACCTCAGTACAACTCTGCAGCGATGCACATTTAACCAAGGCAAGTCCTTCCCTTGTACGTGCATGCCACACAGGGGACAACCTGTACCCCCAGACACCTACCAGGAGGCTGCTGAGGTCTGAAATGCTGGCCTCCCCTGCCTTGTCCCCCAGGCCCTCTCTCCTTTAGGGCTAAAGAGAGAGTCAGAAAAGCTTGATGACCCTGGATCTTGTGAAACTCCTTTTGCCTATTCCATGCTGGACACCTATCCCAGGCAGTACAACTAGAATGGAGAAGGAGCTTTAGTGTCGACTCTTAAAGGGGTTTTTGTGTTTAAGAGATTCCAGTTCCTCATAACTGTTGCTTAACTTGATAAAAATATTTGTAACTGGTGACTGTACTGGAGGACAGTCAAAAACTGTGAACTGCAGAGAGGACATCTTGTTCTCTCAGACGTGCTGCTGTATACAATAGTACAGACAGGAGCCTTAACTAGTTATGTTGGGGTTTTGGGGTTTTTTTAAATTGTTTTTGCCACAGTATCAGCCCCAGAACACTATTATCAGCTTTATCCTTTCCACACAACTTTGAAACAAGGGCTTTGCAATGTATATGATGTGTGACCTTAGAAACTCACAGAAAAGAAACCCACATCCTCACGTTTGGGCTGGGGGCCAAACCCACCCAATGCAGGCATTGTTTAGATCCTCTAGGTTTATACCTGAAAACAGAGCAGCCCTCTCAAAAGTAACCTGACTATGCTGCTCATCTAGAAATAGAAATTAGTAGTGGCTCAAAGGTTGTCCAGTGATGCCTTAGGCAGACACACTTGCTTTCTGAATGTCCATTAGACACGAGGTACGTTTGTTTTGTCCTAATATTATGTTCCTCTCTGGATTGTCCCTAAAGAATGATGTTAGCTTAGGAATAGAACTGTCAGGAGGGTCATGATATTTAGGCATGACCATTGTCATCAGAACACTGTTGCGGTTTGTCCCCTCCTGCATTTGCTGCATTGTCTGGCCCCTAACACCGTTGAGGTACCTCAGTCACATTGGAGGTGTCAAGCCCTGTGCAGGGTGAACAGGATATGGTCCCTTCTTCAAAAATGTCAAAGTCTAGTAGTGTGGAAAATTACTAGAAAATAAAAATAAATTTTCTACCAACTGTGTTTTTGTATGTGTGTGTGTGTGAAGTTGTACAAGCAAGAGCCGTTCTGATCTGCTGAGGTCCCTTAACTGCAAAATCACCATCCCTTGTAGAGGTTACTAGCAGGTTATCGTTATTTTTTATTAAAAGAGAGTTAATGAATAATGGCTACAATAACTTTCTTCACCGGGGCATTTACTCGACTCTTTGTAGTCTCATTTATTTCTTGTTTCATTAATTGTTTGGATTGAGGGTTGTGCTGAGCACTTTTTTTCCCCACTACTATTCTTTTTGCCAACTTAGCAGTTATTTGTCAATCATTTTTCATTAAGGTCCTTGAATTCATCATACTACCTAGTTTCTGCTAAAGCTCATGCCTCCTAGTTCCTGTTCTCATCCAGCAGCTGAAATTCCTTTAGTAAGTTGTGTTACTTCAGTTCTTCGACAAACATGATACTGGTCCTTCAAACAAATGATCTTTCTGATTGTAATTTCACTGTAATTTCTTCCCACATGATACACTGAGGAGCAAAATTAACTCTTGAGAGGTTTTAATCTCCAATTCTACATACAGTATAAAGTCCAGTTATAGCAAAGAAAATAGATTCCACAGCTATTAAAACTTCATGTAACTTGTCGTGAGGATTAACACTTAAAGTCTGCAGTGGCAGATCAAACAAGTTTCTAAAAATAGATGTGATTCTTTTCAGTGTCTTCTCTCCTTTCCTCATTGGGTTGCTATGAAACAGAATTAGTCTGTACGGACAAGCAAACCGGACCTGATCTTCCTTGCTTTTCTTCTAAGTTAAATTCTAACCCTACCCTCAAATTTTGCTCAAGGTGAAGAAAATTTGAACATTCCTATGACTTCTTTCTGTCTGTAATCTACACTGTTCTCAATATCTGATAAGGCCTGACTTTGGATTTTTAGCTGAGGGGTTGCAAACATGGCAATAAAACATCAAGGATGAGTGAAGTTGACAGCTAAACTTAGTTATATATGAGCTTTGTGATTTGAAGGCCTGTTGTCAACCCATTGCTAACTGGGGGCAGCTGGGCAGGCTGATCAGTGGCTTACTGCCTTGTAATGCTCTCATATTCAGTAGTATTAGTGTTGAGAGAAGGGCAAACAAAATTCCCGATTAATTTATTACTTAGTTCTAATAACCTCTTAAACTTGATAATTAGAATATACCTTATTTTAGAGGTAAAAATTCAGCTTTCTTCCACAGATGCAACATATTATCTTGCACAAGTTAAGCACAGTAAGGAACAAAATATAGGTATGGAGCACAGAGTACACTGAACTGGAGAGAAAGCATGTTTTCAAAAACCCCTAGAATAATGAGGCTTGCAGTCAGGTGTCAATCACTGACTACCAGACAGTGTCAAGAAACAGTGAGCACTAAAATTTCAGCTTTACAGGTCAGCTCTTGAACCTGATAGAGCATTTCAAAGATGTGTACATTGCATTTAGCCTCTTCTTATTGTGCCATATAGGGCCTTCCTGAATATTTAAAATACCTTTTCTCAGGTGGGAAGCAGAAAGATGAACAGGACCACTCAAGGGATTTCTGTGTTGTCTTGTTATTGACTGTTGGTTCTGCCTTTGGGGATGGGAGTATGTGCAAGGCAGAGCAGGCAGGCATTTTGTATTTGTACTGCCTGAAACTGTTACAAGGGATAAAACCACAGAAATGGGTAGTTCTGCGGCCATTTGTAAGTGTTGTGGGAATATTTTCCATAGCATGATTTAGTGTTACATTGATTTCCACATCAGCTTCAGTAAGTTTAACTTGTCCAATATGCCTGCTTGCAATAAGGACATGTATTCTGTAAAAAGATAGTTTGTCTGATGGCTGTATCTTCCTCCCATGTCACACTTGCCAGGACAGCCCACTGTTTCACAGTAGATTTTAATAAGTCCTGCCTGCAGGGCCATCATAGCTGCTGGAGACCCTGTTCTGTTGCAAGACATATTCCATCCACCCAGAACGCCAGCTAAATTTTCTTTCTTAATCACATGCTGCTGACAAAGATTCATGAAATCCCAAGAGTTCTGCTTGATATTAAGATAAAGATTGAAGTTCTGGCATGCAAAAGGAATGACTGTGCTTTGGAAGACACAGGCAGTAATGTAAGGGATGCTATTTTCAAGCCAGACTTCTTAACATGAAGCAAATGTTACACCTGTTACAAGATGTTACAGGTGGGAAAAAATTGGTAGGGAAGAAATGGTGATATAAGGGTGCTACAGCTTCTGTGGCAGGTACCTTTCTTGCATCTGGGTTGACCTATTACAATCAGAAGTCTGCACACTTCAGGCAAGCCAGGCTGCTTGGCTATGGTTGTACTGGGTCTGGTGGGAGTGAGGTTAACTGTCTTCATAGCAGCCCATATTGCATTTGTAGCTAAAACCATGCTGAGAATACACCAGTGTGCTGGCTATCGCTGAACAGTGCTTGCACAGTGCCAAGACTTTCTCTCTTCTCCCTCTCCCCACCAGCGTGTAGCCTGGGGGTGGGCAAGAGGTTAGGAGAGGACATAGCCAGGAGTACTGTCCACAACTGACCAAAGACATATTCCATACCATACGACATAATACAGAACAATAAATACTCAAGGAGAGGAGGAAGTGGGGATGTTTGTGGTTATG
The DNA here is from genome assembly GCF_963921805.1 of Phalacrocorax carbo. Taxonomy (NCBI): domain Eukaryota; kingdom Metazoa; phylum Chordata; class Aves; order Suliformes; family Phalacrocoracidae; genus Phalacrocorax; species Phalacrocorax carbo. The sequence continues at coordinate 26,391,101 of NC_087548.1, read as the reverse complement.
GTGTTTGTCTCCCCCAGCAATCCTTATGCCTGCTGAGGCCCTGCCTTCTGGGAAGTAGCCAGTGGGATGTAGTGAATTATTTCCTCTTTTTGCTTTGCTTGTGCACAGCTTTTGGTTTCCCTGATAAAAAGTCATTATCTTGATCCATAAGTCTCCTCACCTTCTGTTTTCTCCCCATCTTGTGGGAATGGGGAGTAAGAGAGTGTCTGGGTGGGAGTTTGACTGTTGGTCAGGGTCAACCTACTGCAGTGGTAGTAGGTTTTTTCCTTGCATGTTGTTATTAACACATCAAGATCTCAGAATTCACAATGCTTAATGCAATGATATATAATGAGGCAAACAGCAAGTACCAAAATACAAGAAAAATTACTTTCAGCTGTTTTCAGTAGGCTTATTTAGTGTTGCAAATCTGTTCACACTTACACATCAAAAATAGTTTACACATGATGGTCCAATTTTTAATCCAGTAGTTTCAGAGAAAGGAATCTAAACTTCAAATACACAGCAAGAATAGATTGTTCAATTTCTGAGTATTGTATCTGAATTAAAGTATTTCTTCTCCCTGTGGTAGTTATAATGTTCTGGGCCTTCAGCTGATGGGGAAAGAGAAAAAGACTTCAGAATTTTCCTGCCCATATATACTTTACAGATTAAGTAATTTCGTGATTTTTTTTTTTAATATGAGTTACAGTAGGCCTGTCAGGAACACATGTGCCAAATTTCCCTACAGAGATTTGTTGCCTGTCACCCACACCCACTCAGCTCACATTAGCCGTCATTTTGCCACTGCCCAACAAATCCACAGGCCCCATGAGAGGGCCTGATGGCCCACAAAATACTGCCAATTGCATAAAGCTATCAGATCCAGAGAAAATCCTTCTAAGTCCTAAGAAAAATAGCTTTTCACATGTTTTCCCTATTTACAGGTACTTCAGTTGTAATTGACATTTCTAGCATTTACAGAGAGGTGAGTGATGGTTGGTGTGACCATCTGTTTCCTTCAGTATTCATGACACTAATACTCAAAATGCCTGTGGAAAGTGAGTATGAAAGTCAAAGGTGACTGAATATGCAAGAGTTTTCAAACATGAGCAAGTTTTCAGACGTTGCTCTTTTCCTCTGTGTGGGTTTGCAGTGTTGAGAAAGAGAGCACTCAGTGAAAGTGCTGACCTCTGCGAACTGCAGGAACAGCTCAACCAAGAGCCACAGAAATTCAGCTCTATCTTCTTAGAAACATCTGCATCCAAAATTTATTTCCGGTTCTGTTCAGATATACAAATATGTTCAAATTTCCTTTGAAATGTGAATACTAACTTAAATATTTTTGTTGCAATGTTTATTTTTTCTAAGTAGTGTGTCTTTTAATTTATTTGCATATGTGCTTTGTGGCATAACATTATATTCCACTACTGACTTGTGGAGAAATAGAGAAGTAAAGCAATAAAAAAGGTTTTAAAATCTTCAGTTAACAAGATAATATCATTCCAAACAAATTCTGTCTTGAAAATATTATTTGGAAGATTATCAAATTATGTTTCAAAGTGTTTTCCCTCTGCTGACTTTTGATACACTTTAAGCATTTTGTGGGGAAAAAAGACTTTTTCGAAAGGAAAAATCTTTTAGACAAAAAGCCTCTGATCAGTTGTTACTGTTACCTGATAAGTTCACTAGATGGTGTGAAGATGGTCTTTCCTAATCTTTGTGATCATCCTATGATCAAAGGGTAATTCAGGTTGGTTTCTGCTCACATAATGTTTAATGAAATATTTTCTTTCCTTGTCACTCAGAGAGGTGTTTGCATTTGGTATGGGAGTTCTGTTTTATAATTATTATTTTATATTAAACTAGCTACTTATATTTTATGAGCAGTCAACAAAGCACACACACACTTGCAAATTGAGTGCTTTTGACTTTGAGCGGGAGTGACTTGCATTTTGAGTTCTCACTGAGTTAGGCTGAACTGCCTTCCACACATCAAATTCCTGACTGTTAACAAGACGGTGGTTTTTAGATGACAATGCAAATTGTTTACAAAACATGCATTTTAAGCATGATCCAGCAGTGACTTCCAGTGAAAGAAACCTTTTTTTTCTTAAAATTATGTTCTGTGTCTATTACGAATGGTTGAATAGATGTTGCAGTTCAAATGATGTTACATGTATTTTTCATATATCAACTCCATTTTCAACTTCTGTACTCTCACTTTAGCCATTGCCTAGGACTACTGATGTTCTTTTTAAAAGTCTTCATAGGAACAAAAGTCAGAGAAGTTTTTGGGCCCGCCAGTTTAAGAAGAACAGGGAACCACTGGAGATACTCCAGCAGAGAGCTACCAAGATGATCAGGGGGCTGGAGCATCTCCCTAATGAGGAAAGGCTGAGAGTCCTGGGTTTGTTCAGCCTGGAGAAGAGAAGACTGAGGGGGGATTTCATAAATACCTATAAATATCTAAAGGGTGGGTGTCAGGATGATGGGACTAGGCTCTTCAATAGTGCCCAGTGACAGGACAAGGGGCAATGGGTACAAGTGGGAACACAGGAAGTTCCACCAAAACATGAGAAAAAGCTGCTTTCCTGTGAGGATGCCAGAGCAGCGGCACAGGCTGCCCAGGGAGGTTGTGGAGTCTCCTTCCCTGGAGACATTCAAACCCTGCCTAGACACGGTCCTGTGCCCCCTGCTCTAGGTGTGCCTGCTCAAGTGGGGGGGTTGGACAAGATGATCTCCAGAGGTCCCTTCTAACCCCTGCCATTCTGTGATTCTATGATTCTGTAATCTGGATGCTTACCTGGATTTTGTTGCCGGTTGTTTGTAATTTAACACTGTACAGCATGATTTTGGTTGCAAAGAGGATTGCAGCAAAATGCTACCAACTTCAGTGAGCCAAGGGCAATACTTACCAAGTCCTGAACATTAGGGCTGGAGTGGCATTGCTGTAATTTCAAATCAGTCACCATTCAGCCAATAAAGGTACAGTAATACAGTTATGGAACAGCTCTCTAAAAAAATAATTTATCCCTTCTCATGTTTCCTAATGAAACTGCTTATTCTTAAAAGTCCACAAGGTTTGTGTGCTGCAACTTTCATGGTTGAGTATTTTGGATTAATTTCTTGTTTTTTCTTCTGTTTAGTTTTGGGGTTGGTTTTTTTTTTGGTGTTTGTTTGTGTTTTTTTTTTTGTTTATTTGTTTGTTTGTTTGCTTTTTAATCCAAGTTGCATGTTTTAGACACAAAAGGTTATAAAATGCTACTACCACCTTACCTGTCTGAATAGTGACTTGGCAATTGTCTGTATCACCTTCTCACCTTCCTTGTTTGAACAAAATACTGTCCATGCTCAGCTCAAATTTACCTCCTCATCTCTGAATCAAGCACCTCCCTGGCAATAGCAGAAATTCTAGTGGAAACTGAAGGACTCCTACAAATATGTTACCTTTGGTGAGAGGTTGTTTGCTAAGCATTACGCGGCAATTGATCAATGAGATATTCCACCCTCCAAGAATAACTATATAGTTGCTGACAAAGTTATTTTTCCCAGCAGTTAATGACCATGAAATAAAGCTTAAAAAATTTTAAGACTTGGCCAGGACCTTAATCATCTCAGTGTAAACCCAAAGCCCGTTTAATGACTTACTCCTAGCCTAACCTAGGTAATGAATACCAGAATGGAAGACCTTACACAAAGATTATTGATTGATGTCTGTCTACTCCTAGCAAAGGATGGTATGGAGTAGGTTTATTTTTTCTCTGCTGAAGTATAGAGATTCTCCACCTTTTAACATTAAGTACTGTAGTACAAACGTAAGTAAAGATGTTCTTACTAAGCAGTTTCCAGAAATGTATGTTCATTAGCTGGTCTCATTTGTAGGTTTCCTGCCTTTTCTTGACAACATAACTGACCAGACTAATTTCCCATAAGGTGGCAAACAGTTGAAGCATTGTCATTCACGTACATGGTTTGGAACAAGATGCCATGTCAGATTACTGATAGCTGGAGGCATCTTCTTCCTTGCATCATGGAAAATCTGATGAGTCCTTAGGGAAAAGCTCAGGCGAACAGTGATGTTGAGACTGCTGAAGTGACAGTGGTAACTTAAGAACGAAGTTGAGTGCATCTCACAGAAGGGAAGACCAACTTACCTTCTGTTCATGAGTCCTCAATTCTTCAGAGGTGATTACACACCAAGGTTGAAAGCACATTCTTGCAGGATTTCCCTACCCTACCACGTAATTCTACCTGGACAGAGCTTCTGTGGGACCCTGACTTTCACATGGACATTAACCAGTGCTTTCTTCACTATAGAAGTCCTGGCTATCTCCACATCCTCAGTTCCAACGAGTTTCATAAGAGTGAAGTGCAAAGGTCAAAAAGAACAAGAAGGAGCAACCCAGACAGAAAACCCAGAGAGAGGGAAACTCTCCCTAAGGTTATCTTTTGTAAAAATTAGTAAATAAATCAGAAAAAATCCGCCCCCCCCCCCAACCCACAGCATAACATTCAATTCTCTGGGCAGAGCAGGAGCAGTCCAGTCAAAGTGCATCTTGTGCACATTTCTGAAAGCACTTTGTAATATAATCCCTGCTTTGAGCTGAAGGAACAAAACTGGACTCATTTTCAGAAGTAAAGTGCCTAGCATCAGCTGCAAGAGGTCTCCTCCAGGTTGAAATGGAACAGGGTTTTGCAAGTAAAAATTCTGAGGATGTAAGATAGATATAAGACTTTAGGAAAGAATTCAGTAACAAATAGTCCATTCATAGGAATGTAAAGCTATAAACGGACCAACAGCTTTCTGATACCAGTTACTTAGTTACAGAATGCACAAGTGCAATAAAGAGCACAATCTGAATATTAGTCCACATGGCACGAAGTGCTTAAGATGATGCTATATTTGAAAACAGGACATTGGGTAGATTAGCACAATACAAAACAATTCAATTAGAGAGAGTGTGACCTTTTTACTGCTTGTGCTTAAAAGCAGCAGAAGGAGCCTCACCTATAATGAACATTTAGCTATCTCTACTTTGTTGCTGTTTTCTAACATTATCTAAATGAACATGTCTTTTCTATATTGCAGATGAATCTGACGTCTATAGCCTTTCAACAGGGAGATTTCCCTTTCTCAGCTCAATGTTCTGAGTATTGTCAATGAGGTCATATATATGTTCTCAGTAATATAACAGTAGCTTCAGTTTATCCATCAAGATATTGATTTCACCCTTGGGAAACTACTAAGCTGGGCGTTATTAAAATAACATTTGCCATTTCACAGTGATTCCAGTAATGCTGTATCTCCTCTGGTGCACCAGAGAAGAGCATTGCCCTTCACACAGTGGAAGTTGTATGTTAAGCGGTGCAGGCTGCAGGTAACAAGTGTTGCATGCACTGCCTCACCTTAGTACATTTGAAATCAAAATTACAACCTAGGCTAAGATGTGGTTTCTCCCAGAAACGAAGGAGAAGTCATTAAAAAACCTACTGACTTCACCTAAGAAAAATAACTATCATTTATACATCAAAACTAATGAGTACCATGTGATCAAGATCTCAGTTTTATCTCTCTTCTATATGATAAAGTGCTATGACCCCTTCACATCATGCTGGTAAATTGGCTCAGTAACGACTCAGAAAATGCCACTTGCACTTCCCACCCAGCAGCTGAGTTCTACTAAAAGGTCTTTAATTGGAAATATAATTTTCCAGCTAGGCTTTCTTTTTTAAAAAAGCTATTGTTCTTGCATTTTAATACCTTGTACTTGCTTTGTTTTAAAATGTAATGCTTGGCACATACAGTATGTGGTTCTGAATAATATCCTCCAATATAACAAATACAGCCAGGCATATAGTGTCAGAAAAATGGTTTGCTGAGGGTAGGAGGCTGTCTTAGGTAACACGGGAGAAAGGGACCTCACTCTGCAGCATCGGATAGTCTTCAGGTACAGCTACTTGACTCTAGAGCAGCTCTCAATGCTGTGAATGAAACACTGACAAGAAATTAGATAAGGGATTTAATTATAGGAAAGTAAGGAGCAGGGGATGGGAAGTGGCCCCAGGGAGGATCTGCGATTAGTGGCATGTTCAGTCAGGCCCTGCTAGCCACCTGGATTTCTGGGAAATCAGTTAAGTGCCAGAAAGCCTGAACCATTAGTTAAGGAGTACCTCTGCCAAGCCACCCCAGCTGCACCAGGTGTGGAAGGGGTTAATTAGTGCCCCTGGTCACAGCCAAGTGGGTAGCAGGAATGCAGCTGAGTCAGGGGGGAAACCCTGAACTCACTAGGTAGGGTCACAAAAGAGACCAAAAGGAAAGCTCTCTGTCCTCTTGGAAATCCCCAGCTGAATGCGGTACAGGGAGGGGGACGGTGCTTCTGCTAACTCTCCAGGACAAGGAGACCATATATGTACATTGTCTTGGGTCATTGTTAAAATGAATGTTTCCATCCCACTCCTCACACAAGTATGATCAAAGCAGGAATTGCCAAACTTTTTGCCAATTAAGGTATTGTTAGCTTGTCAGGGACTGGAGACCCTATATTTTCAAGGGTGGTGAAGGGTACTAGAGAAGGAACTTCTCATGGGTTCCTGTAGACCTTGGGCCCTCCAGCTCTGCCATGATGTTTTCCCAGCCAGCATATATGCTATCTTGCTCCTGAGCTTCTTTGTGTTGTGGACCAACTGATTCCTCCCAAGGGGAAACCCAGAACTGGTGGATGAGGAATTCACTCCAGGATCTGCTCCATACAGCCAGCGAGGATGTTGGTTGTGCAAGGTTTAACCACTCAGTCCACCAGTCTTTCAACATTATCTACGTAAGTCTTAAGCTCCTGCACATCCCATGCATGCATGACACACTGCAGCTGATCCCTGAGGTCCCTTCCAACCTGTGATTCTGTGATAAAAACACGATGCTTGTGGGTTGTCAAGGCTCTTTCACTAAATATAACTGTCTTATCTTGAATTGGTACACTAAGAACAACTAGCACATTGCAGGGGCACAGAGGGGAAAGCTGCAGCTGAAGAGGTCAAAGACATCCCATATGCCCTCTAGGCTCCAACGGCCAGGCAGTTCCCACCAGATGGCATGGCAGCTTGGTACAACAAGATACAAGCACCGTGCTGAGCTGTGCCAGCCTACATTTCAGCAGTAGAATCCAGCCTTCTCCAAGGCCAGATATGCTGCCAAAAGTTCTGGTGCAACTTCATGTAAATGTACAAGAAGCAGCGTCTTTGGTGAGGAGGTGTTCACTGGCCTGCCTCTCCTGTACTAAGTTCAATGTCCCTCTGGTCTGGGACTGGGGCTCTGTCTCAAGCCCAACAGACCAAGGAGCCCAGCTGCCATCTCCATGTGCCAGCACTAAGGAGGAGGAAAGAGAGAAAGGGTCACCTGACCACTGGATCTTCATCCCTCATGACCCTGAGGAGACAATGCTCTAGAGGGAGGCCAAACCTCTGGGACCAGGTGAGAGCCTACACTGGGTGAGTCAGGCTCAGGGGTTATTTGTTGCTAGGGCGGTTACATGTGCACAGGTGGCAATAGGCACTTGCCTCCCATCCAAGAGGCAGGTCCACAGATGGTCCTTGTGACTGAGCTTGTATAAACCAATTAGCACTCTACTGCTATGGCCAACTGGCTGCAGCGTGGACGTGGAGCTTATTAGCAGCCTGTCCCCAAAAATGGGTAACCCTGACTGTGCAATTTGGACCAGGTGGATGCACAGACTCTGCAGAGTGGCATTGCAAACATCTACCACCTGTGGGACCACAATGGATTTTTTCAGTCCTTAAATCAGTGGCTCTGTTAAGTCTGGCACCTCTTCTATAGGAGCAACTTTGAAGTGTGCTGATGTGGCTCCAAGGGGGCTCCCAGTTTCCAGCCAGGCAACTTAGAGGTGGCCTTCCATTTTCCTAAATTTTGCATCCTGGATTGACAATCTCATATGGTTAGACCCAACAGTAACAAACACTGGTGTCCAGAACCCCAGACCTTCCCCACACAAGGAAAGGACTGCCATGGGTTGCAGTTGAAAATGAGATGGTTTAGCAAGAGGGTCTATGTTGGGGAAAGCTAAAAGTGTGGTGTGCAGATCTAGGAGCCAGAGTTGCACCTTATCTGGTGGTACCCCTCAGCCAAGCCTTCCCCCTCTCAGCTGGGCTCCCTCAGGCTGAGGCCATCCCAGTGAAGGGCTTCTGTCATCATGTGCCAAGAAGCTGTGGGTGCAAGTGGGGCAGGAACAGGCTGAGGGTCAGCTTTGCCAGGGAGTAATGGTGAAGGTGTGCTGCCTTTTTTGGTGTGCCCTGTTGTAGCCCTGTGCAGAGTGGAGCACAGACAATGAGGAATAAAGCTACAGGGGCATGTTGGTGAACCAATATGAAGGGCTTTGGTACTGGGACCATGACAAAGTTTGTTCTGAGTTTTGCTGCAGTTGGACTGCTCCAGGAACACTGGTCATGAAGAGCGTGAGCATGAGTCATCCCTCACCAGCTGATCAGAGGCTCAAGGCTCCCTTCATGGATCATAAAGGCAGCATAGATGTAGCCTAAATGTCTCTGCAAGCATCAGAACTCAACTGTCAGTCACCGTTATTACTCACAACTTGTCATTTGACAGGATGAGTTGTTCTGAATCTGATTTTACAATGAAAGCTTCTAAATCTATGCTTTTTTTTTTTTTTTTTTTTTTTGCTGGTGGGTAGATATCCAAATGATAGTGCTGTCCAGGGAGAAACTCATGACTAAATTTTCTTGGAATTCACAAAATGTATATCCTCTACTTAGTCTACTTTGCAGCTCGTTGTCACACACATACTCTGAGCCTACTGAACACAAAGGATGTGTGGAAAGGAGGAAGAGAGACTGGTCACCACATCACCGGCTTTCATCTGCTGCTGAGCACCTCCTCAGAAAGGCCCAGGAACAGGGTGTGCATACAGCTGGCGTGCCTTGGGGTCCAGGCTGGAGCACCCATCAGTCAGGGGCCTGTAGCTGGCTAGGTCAACTGTTGTCCAGGCAATTACCCTCATCCCTGGATGCTCTGAAAGAAAGGCTCTGCCATCAAGAGCTTGGCTTTTCCCCTTGCAAGACAGGAGGGACACCTTTTCCCAACACTATTTATTTGAAAGAAGAGTTTAGATTGCTAAAATCAGGAAGTTGAAATCTTGTCATTCCCACCTGTTCATACTGAGGGCTTTTTTTGCCCTACATAATCCCACTATTTCATTAGCTCTTCACTTATCCTTGTCTCCCTAGTCTGCAGGATTTTCTAGCCTGCGTTTCTGATGAAAAAGAAGTAGAAAATTCTAGGGGAAGGGACAGGCTTTTGCTATTCATTAGGGCAGACCCTTGTTCAGTGACTGGGATACTGATCAAGGAGTGGGACCTGTAGCTACCATGCCAGTGGCAATGACATGAAGGGTGAGAAGAGCTGCTCTTGTCTCTGGGCTAGGGACCCCATGGTGCTGAAACTTTACATGGTGCTGTGCACTACTGTCATGTCTGTGGTGCTGCAAGTGTTCACAGTAGATGGTATCACAGCGCAATCAGACCTCATTGAGGTGTTTGTAACTCCATAGGTGCTGAAGAGACACCTCTTAACTGAAGACTAAATATTGTCTTTCATTCTCACTTTATAGCGACAGGTCTGAGCAGCTGCACCTCAGCCCTCACAGGGTGGGCTCACACGTGGGGACTTGATAAAAATGCCACTGCAATTTCAAGCAAAATAAATGTTGCTGTTCTCACTCCCCCTCCTTTTCAGTGTGAAAAGTCAGGCCTGTTGATGTGCAAAAAAGCAAACATAAATGTCATACACTTGTTAATTATTCCTTTGTCACTTTTACTTTTGTGGAAATACTCTTATAGTACTACATTTTTACTCTCAATTCTGTTTGATGCCAAATCTGGTATGGACCTATGGTATGACTTGTAAAATTCATGCTACATCTTTCTTTAGACAGTGACATTAATATTTCTCCTCTTCATTACAGCAGAACATATTACACTTATATTTGCAAACACTTAAATGACCTTTCATTTTTGTCTTGAAAATCTTTTTAAAGTGAGGCTAGAGCTTTTTCTGGGACTTTAACTTTCAATCTAAACCCATGTCTAAGACCAGCTGCATCCTTTTCATCATTCAGCTCCTCCCTTTCCAGGTAAACTCCACCCAAAATAATTTTTGGTGTCCAGCAGTGAAAAAACACTGAGTGAATAAAACTGTAAGTGTCTGAGATGGGTCTCACACCCAGCCCTTCAATGGTTAAGTAAAGGTAGTTCTTCAGTCATGCTGACTTCATCCCTTCAGGGTTTTTCCATCTCCTCAGACACGTGGTACACTCTGTCTTTCCCTTTTCTGATGCAATGCAGCCTACATTATTGAAACACTCCATTGCTGATTTTCTAATTAGCCTTTATTACCAGAATTGGTCTGACCTTATCTACCTTCAGTACTGTTCTTCCTGGCTCTGTTCCTCCAGAGCATTCTCATCTATTCCCATGTACAATGCACATTCAGGAGCTTGTTTGGATTATGAGTCAGAAGACAAGCCCGTCTCCCAGTCTGCAGCTGTAGCTGGAAGGCTCCTGAGGCTTAGCTGTAATCTCTGATATTCTTTACAATAATTGCTATTTTCTTTACAGGGTAGATTGAGGGATCAATATCTGAGAGCAGTAGAGATACTATTATAACTTGCCTGGCATTTATAATCCAGACTATAGACTACAGAGAATGTTTTACAGGCAGAGAAGTGCATGCCCTGAATATCAGAATACTTTTTCCTGCTGTTAAGCAGAGGGGTAGTGTCAAGCGTCTCCAGCATGAGGTGAACAGTCTCTGGAGGCCAGGTAAGGTTTGTTCCACCATGTAGTTCTTGCTCTGACATGTATGATGGAGGTTGGTGGGAGCTGTTGTGTCACCTTTCCTTCCTGAGCAGCTGTGTCAACAGTGCCATGACATAAACAGTCAAAATAACATTAACTTAAACCAAACATTAACCAACCCAGAAAACCAATCTGTTGGAGTAGGCGGCTCTATGCCGCAGTCTCCCACAAATGTGCTTATCTGCTCACCAGGCTTAGGTGGTGTGTAGGAAGCCTGCCCAAGGGGTCTGACTCACTAGCAACCAGCAAGATTACACCAGATTACAGTCAAGTGTAGTTGAAAGGCTAGGGCTGCTGTCAGAAGCTGAGGAGTTCAGCCCAAAAGAAAATGAGTGCTATCATAGAGTTACATGCAGAGCACATGGGAGATCACTAGTACTTGGGGTTTCATACAGGCAAAAGAGCTGGAGTGTTTCTCTGAGAGGCTCTGTTGAGTTGTTGATTCCATATAATTTGTCTGATTTCTTCAGACTCCTGAGCCTGCTGCCTTCAGTGGAGCAGCAGCACCTTACAATAGTTCAGGGCCTAAGCACAAGCTATTAAACATTGTTAAATAGCTATTCATACCCTGCACTTTAGGAATGTCACACCACATATGCATGGCAGCATGGAAGCCTTAACATTTTGCTACCCAGATGAAACGCAGGAGAAATTCCCTGTGTTACATGAATGTGACTATATCACTCTAATAAAATAGGATTTATCATGAAGATTTGAGGAAGAATTTCTCTAAAACACATTTTTGCCCTGGAAGTGGAATAATTTCCCACAAAGTGGGAACCACTTTTTACAGAAGGTTCTCTGCATTTTTCCTCCCCTTGTATCAGACAGGTGCACTTTACACTGGCTTTTTATTACGCTTAGCATATTTTTAAGCACAATGCATAGCACTTATAGCAGAACACTGTAGATAAGCCTGTTGTGTAATGTTGTCTCCTGCATTTGTAATATAGACTGTACAGACAGCTGGTACAGGGACTATACTGTAGGCAAAGAGGCAAAACTGTTTCCTTGTGAGGCATTGTTAAATTATTGACTGCATAGAGCTGCCCAGTTATGAGCAGACTGGAGCATATTGTAGTGTTTGGAATAATACCTGCAATTTTCCCTTTAGATTTTGTCCTAAGAGAAGATGGTGCAGTCATTATTCATTCTCTTTATAAAGCTATAGCAATTTGGCATTCAGTCCCTCAGTTGAGGGAGAAGAAGGGGACTGTGGTCTTATTCAGGCATAGCCATTTTTCAAGAAAATACAGCTGACAATGACGGAAGACTTCCCAATAGAGTACACAAATCAGGGACAGAAAAAGCAAAGAACCTCCAAAGTGCTCCCAGCAGTGCAAGCAACCCTCCTCAAACAAAGAAAATGGTTCTTGTTTTAGTGACCAACTTCCCATTCCCAAGCAGATGCTCTTGAAAAGGGATGAACCTACCAATTCTTTTGGCAAAACTAGTTTCTTTTGATTATGTTGGAACAACTAGAAGATTGCAATAGGATGGCTAAAAAAGAAAGCAAAATAGAGAACTAGCTGTAGTATTAGTATGGTGGGAAAGGCCATCACCTGCAACAGCAGCATCCATCAGTGGCAGACTCCAACCAAAATCCTACAAATGTTCAAAAAGCATTCTCAAATCCTCAAAGGCATAAAACAATGATCTGTCTCTGGGAGTATTCATGATGAGAACAAGAGGACTGATGGAATGCCAATGCATGTAATGCATGACTGACTTGAGCAAGGCGCAGCTCATGAAAGGTGAAGCAGTTTGGGCTAGATACATCATCAGGGTGAAAAGCAATGGCATTTGAAGGAGAATAACCCAAGCAGCCATGTAACTCCACCAAAACTGACAGTCTTGGGCACGGCTAATGGACAGTTTTCGATCTAAAGACAGAGCAAAGATGGGATAGGCAAAGGGGCTGATGCCAGAAAACACAGTGGCATAAACAGAGAAAGGATGCCCAAATACAGAGACAAACTACAGAGAAAACACTATGAATGCTGTGATGAAAAAAGTGTACAGACAAAGGAAACAAAGGAGCAAAATCACAGAAACAAGCAGGCATCCAAGGGCTGAGTACCTGCACATACATGAGCTCAGTGCAGCACAGCGCAGCAAAGGAAACCACCAACCACAAAACACACAAATGAACAGAAAATGTCTGTAAAGCTCGGTGGAGTACCAGATGCAAGAGAAGGGCCGAAGCCACAAATAAACTTGAAGCCAAAAGCCAAACAGACACTGGGACATGGCTCAGTGTTTTATGTCACAATGGCACCCTGAGCCTTTTGCAAGGAAAGAAAGTGAAATTGCAGCAAAACAAAGCAAATTAAAATCACAAAACCAGAAACATTGTTTAACTTAAAAGCAGGGTACAGGGAAAGAGAAAGGCTGGGATTTCAGCTAAAGAACAAAGAAGCCTCTGCTTTTGTTAAAATATATGACCCTAACAACCCTGAAGCTAAAAGAAATGTTCTTCTCATAGACAAATGGAAAACTGAAAGTGTAGCAGGAGGAACTAAACCTTCTGTTCCATCAAAGCAGCCAGAAGGCTAGTAAATTACCGTCATGTTATTTTTTTGATAGACCAGCATGTCTTCCAGACTTGTTACATGTGATAATAGATAAAACAGTTTGGCTATTATAGGAGCTGACTCCCAGAAAATCAATTTTATTAGAACAGCAAAACAACTAACAATGGGAGCCACAAAAAGAATGGAAAAGGAGAGTGTGTTGTCACAGAAGCCAAGAGTTGGATAAGTAGCATGGTACTTCTTTAGAAACCAGGCAAGCTATTTTCCAGAGACCCTCAGGGCTTCAAACACAGCACTAAAAATAGCTCAACGTCAAAGGCCTGCAAAAGCAGAAATATAAACTGACTTGACATCAGCAAAACATTTTGGCAACTAGTGCCAACAATGGATATTATTAAATGTCATTTGAGCTACTTCACCATATTTGGGATGTCATCAGGTTGATAGAAATGGCAAAGTATGACATTTGGGGTAAAAACTAAGGGCAAGACTTTCAGTGTTACCAGAGGATGTACAAAGAAGATTCTTAGGAAGTTGCATCACAGCGGATGGTGTTTTGATGGCACAGATATGATGATAGCTTGGGGAAGGCTGCTGCAAATGATGGTAGAAATCCCCACTGTCTTCTGGAACCATCCAGGCATGCAGGACTGCAGCTGGAAGTGGTGTTACATGCAGGAGTCCACTGACCATGCGAGGGCTGTCACCTGGCCTTGGGAAGGCAGAAGTAATAAAACACATATCAGTACTAAAGGAATTCAGTTGCTTTACAGACTATTAGCATTTGTAAACTAGCTACACTTTTTTCCCCCAGAAACTTTAGATGTAAGTAAACTTTCATGATTACTGTTACACAAACATGGTGTTTGGTTACCTCAACATGGCATAGCTATCCCATACCTCAGAGTCTGCCTATGCATCCCAAAATATTGGGATGCGTACAGAAAGGTGTGACAGAAGCTGCAGAAGTGGCAATAAGTGGCTTTTATGTTGAAGGCCACACTGAAACAGGGACTTGCAGGACTGTCTGTGTACATGTGAAAAGTACATGGGAAATACATCCAGCGTGTCCAAGCATGGAAACCTTCAAAGAGAAGGTGACCTTGAATGACAAGATGGCTTTTCAAAAAGCCATTACTATCCACTTCTGGAAGCTTTCATCACATGCTACTGATATTGCAGAGCTGGCATTTAGATACACACTTCAGGAGACTGAGATGTACCTAGCTGGCTTAAAGGGACATTGTAACATGAAGCATGGCAGTTCACCAGAAATATGACATCATCAACTTGAAAGAAATACAGGCAACTGAATGACCCAGAAAACATCAATCAAGGTAGTTATGAGGCAATTTCAAGACAGAGATTAGAAAGAGTCTGAGAACAAGTTATACAAAACAACAAATTGCAAGTGTTAATGCCAGTCATTCTGTTGGGAGGGTGAACAGAGAGAGGCACGATTTGCCTCTGAAGACTGGTAAGATGGGATGAATGGAACATGACAACATTGTTTGTAAAAATAGTCTTATCACAGCAAAACTTTTCTCCAGGACACATTTTAGCCAATCTGGAATAAAAACTGGGAAAGCAAAGTTGTCATGGCCAGCTGACTGTAAGACCCTGTGGTCACTTCTGATATATGTGGGAAAATTCAAAGGCAATTAAAATAAACCTCTTTCCCAGCAGACCTGACGGCATTGCAGGGGTGAAATTTTTCATTTCAATTGTCTAGTGTG
The DNA here is from genome assembly GCF_963921805.1 of Phalacrocorax carbo. NCBI lineage: Eukaryota > Metazoa > Chordata > Aves > Suliformes > Phalacrocoracidae > Phalacrocorax > Phalacrocorax carbo. The sequence goes on along the minus strand of NC_087548.1, from coordinate 26,375,965 downwards.
CTTCCAATAAAACTGCTGCTCAGACTCCTTGGGACCAGAGACATGGACAACATAATCACAGCAATTTTCCTCGACAATGCAAGGACGATGAGGCGGGCCTGCAATCTCATGGTGTGTTTTCACAAGGGTAATCCAGGTTATGCAAAGCTTCATTCAAGTTACCTGTGTCTGGGAGGTCAGTTGTATCAGACCACCACTAATGGAAGAGGGCTAGACGTGTCTTTTCGTGTTCAGCAGAAAGTTCTGTGATTACTATAATTTGCCTCTTCTGCAGCGAAGTTTACTGAAGGCATGTGATGTTCATTGTGGAAACACAGGAGAAAAACACACATGTAAATGAGGGAATTTGTAGTCCAGAGATGGGGCTCCCATTCTTGACTGTGCTGGATTCAGGGTTCAAGTCCTTTACCCAACAGTAAGGAATGATTTTTAGCTGGGTCTTCCATATTGCAAGAGAACATCTTTAACTGGAAGCATGAGGGGAGGAAACAATTATTTTTACAAGGGATAGGCTGCAGAAAATCAATGGGAGCAGTGTCCATAGGGGTGTGGCAGGCTGTATGATATTCACCCCAAGCAGGCATCCTTGACTACTTCAGCTCGGGGGATATCCTGACTTAGATGTGCCTTTGCCTATTTGGTTTTTTCTCAGTACTTCATAGAATTACAGAGACATAAAATGGTTTAGGTTGGAAGGGACCTTTGGAGGTCATCTAGTCCAAGACCCCTGCAGTGAGCAGGGACATTTTAAACTGGATCATGTTGCTCAGAGCCCCATCCAATCTGATCTTGAATGTTTCTAGGGATGTGGCATCCACTACCTCTCTGAGCAACCTGTTCCAGTGCTTCACCACCCTCATTGTAAAAAATGTCTTCCCTATATCCAGTCTAAATCTACCCTCCTTTAGTTTAAAACCATTAGCCCTTGTCCTTTCACAACAGGCCTTGCTAAAAAGATTGTGCCCATCTTTCCTATAGTCCCCCTTCAAGTACTGAAAGGCCTCAGTAAGGTCTCCCCGCAGCCTTCTCTTCTCCAGGCTGAACAAACCCAACTCTCTCAGCCTGTCCTCACAGGAGAGGGGCTCCACCCCTCGGATCATTTTTGTGGCCTCCTCTGGGCCCGCTCCAACAGGTCCATGTCCTTCTTGTGCTGAGGGCTCCAGAGCTGGACGCAGCACTGCAGGTGGGGTCTCACCAGAGCAGAGTAGAGGGGCAGAATCACCTCCCCTGACCTGCTGGCCACGCTGCTTTTGATGCAGCCCAGGATATGGTTGGCTTTCTGAGCTGTGAGTGCACATTGTTGGCTCATGTCCAGTTTCTCATCCATCAGTACCCCCAAGTCTTCTCCACAGGGCTGCTGTCAATCCCTTCATCCCCCAGCCTGTATTGATATCGGGGGTTGCTCTGACCCAGGTGCAGGACCTTGTACTTGGTCTTGTTGAACCTCGTGAGGTTCACACAGGTCCACCTCTCCAGCTTGTCCAGGTCCTCCTGGATGGCATCCCGTCCTTCTGGCCTGTCAACCACATCACTCACCTTGGTGTCATCTGCACACTTGCTGAGGGTGCACTCGTTCCCACTGTCTGTGTCATTGATGAAAATATTAAACAGCACTGGTCCCAGTATGGACCCCTGAGGGGCAACACTTGTCACCTGCCTCCATCTGAACATTGAGCTGTTGATTGTCCAGTGTCCCCTTGAGCCCCTGTTAACCTTCAGTAGTTACGGCTTTGTCACACTCTTGTTTTATGCTTGTACACTGAGCACAGCCAGCTGCCTTAAGATTTTGCTTCATTCCTTTATGCTAGGAGTTATAAAACAGCCTTTTCAGTAAAGAAAATCCTTGAAGTGGCACAGGGCTCATGGTCTGTAGCTACATTAATTTATAGAAAAGTCCTTGCTGAAGACAAGAAAAATAAAACACTCCAGAGTTATCATTTTATCAGATCATTTTACCAGCAGCATCACTTCCAATTTAGATCCTATCCCCACTAAAGATAGTTTTAAAGATTTTTATACTGAACAGAAAGTTACATTCAATGTGACGTATAATTAAATTACATTAATAGCTTCCTCATGAATTTCTTCAGGGCTCCTGGACTTGAGCCTCACACTGCATTTTTTTGAGAAGTCCTGAATCCTAGCCTCCACATCAGGAGGCCTCTGTCTGCACTGACCACAGGCTCATCATCTGAGGCATATGAAGCTCCTTCCTAAATCTGCCTTTAGGAAGCTCTAACACCTCCGTTAGTGAGAGCCAGAGTGGGTCTGAGCTGAGCATAGCTGGCTGACAGGGTACACTTTTTCCCATGCAGCCCATTCTGCTACCACTTGTGTCTCTTCTCCAAGGAAAGGCTTGGGGATGAGGTTTGCACCAGAAGGAAGATAGGCCTGACATTAAGAGTTAAAAAGCCAGAAGCAGTTGCCATTGCAGACAGGTGGTGCTGATCTGAGTTCACAACATGGAGTTGTTAATAACTAGAGAGGGGTAGATTTTTTTTTCCTCAACAGGTGGGAATTTTTTGGCTTCCACAGTTTTTCTTATATCAAGGCATAAAGTTGAAATATTGGAAGCCAAGCTAAATCCTCTTCTCCCCCCACTTCCTTCTGGATCATGTTCTTCAAAGTTTCTTTCTATTTCAAGTGTATTTTTCCTCTTTCTTCTACTATTGTCTTTGGGAAGAAGTCATATGTCATCTTTTATCTGCTCTCCTTTTCCCCCTGCCTTCCAGAAGTTTCACTTCCAGTACCAAAGTAGTGAGTATAGTGATGTCTGTGGTGGGCTTATACCTAAGCCAGTAAAACAAGATAGCACATCCCATACAAAGAGATAGAGCAATTTTATTAAAAAAAAAAAAGTGTCAAGATTAACAACTCCTGAAATATCCTCTTTTTGCTCCTGCCTTTACTGCCATGGGGTATATACACCTGCAACGAGCACAAATGCCTAACATCAATAAGGAATTTCATGCCATCCAGGTGCAGATGTGTGCAATTTATGTGTGACCAAATGTCATTCCCGTTGCCTCCCTTGTTGTTGCTTTTAAAATCATTTGCATCTGAACCAGTTTGCAAGGACCCCCTTTTTCCGCAGAGACAAGGGACAGGTTGTCTTCCTCTTGAAGAGTGCTTTTGTGCACTGTTACAACTACTATGTTTTTGTATTGCTGTGACATCTACAAACCTTGCTCAAGGCTCACTACGTTCTTGCTCTTTGGCCAGATAATCATGTTAAGTCCACACTGACATACTTTATTTCTTTGCTCTCATTATGTCTCTCTTAATGACGGGACACAGCAGGCTGAGCCATTCAGTCCAGTTAAGACATGTAGGTTGCACCTTCTCTTGCACCAGCAATGGCAGCAGTAGTAGTTGGTTAATATTATTATTGCAGGAGCTGACAGTATTTGTTGCACACCGTGAGCCACAGTGCCAAACAGGGAGCGACCACAGAGCAAAGCCAGTTCCCGCTTTGGGACACTGTAGCATAGCAGAAAGAGCAGCCTGGGCAGATGGGAGAGCACAGGGAAGTAGTGGGAGGGTACTGGCTAAAATGACAGAATATTCACACTCACAGCAGCACACAGGCAGTCTAATGCTGTCAGCTTGAGCATGGACAACTGCAAAAACAGCTGTACCTCCACAGGTTGCCTTGTGGTTCTTCTAGCCATCACTCAAGTGCACAAAAAATCAACTGTCAGGTAAAGTAGAGCCAGAAGTTTGCTTATATCCATCCTTATAGATGCAGAGATGGGAGTAACTGAGCAGGGCTGGTACCCAGGGATGTACTGAACTCCCTGCAGCCCCAGGCACCTTGTCACCATGAACCACACTCAGAAAATATCCCAGAGAAAATAACCATGGTCCTAAAAACTATTCCAGCCTCTTGAGTGTGCAGCTACCAGGGATGGCCATTGCCCTGAAAAATTTTGTCAGTGAAACCAGAAGTAGCAGTTCAAAAATGGGCCTTATTCATTGACATTTGTTCTGTGAAATCTCACACTGATGCAGTTTTGGGTAAATGCATATAGATGAAGCCGATCCACTTCTAATTCAGGTAAATAGCATTTATTTATTTCGCATGCCCACAAATCAGGAGGATGAACCTGTTTCCTTGTTTAGCCCTGCATGACAGGCCTAATCAACTCATCCAGAAGCAAGAGGTGATTTTTGCAAATTGACACAGTAAGTTTTTAAGCCAGCTCCATTTTTTCAAGAATCCTAGAAGACTGAAATTGCTACATGAGAAAGGGACGACAGCAAAATAAAAAAGACAGTAACTGGAGACTCAGTAAAAACCTGATAGACACAAAATTGCTTTGTACAGTGTTTCTGATGCCTTGGCTTAGTGCTGTGGCTTAACAGACAGCATGAAAAAGTGCTTAGCCTTGCATCCCTGGCTCTGGCCCAGATCAGACCTTGATGTGAAGAAATCCCTGGAAGAAGCTGTAAAGAGGAGTGATGGCAAGGACATGTCAACGGGTTCCCCTTGCCAGACCTGCTGCAGTGGTGGCTCCCGGCAGGGACACACAATGAGCATACTACAGACAACATACTGTGTCACTTGAGCTGCAGAGCGTGAGGAAGACAGCATTTCACTCCTTCAGCATAGCTCCAGCCTTTTCAAGCTCCTCCACTGCCTTCAGGATGGATAGGGAAGTGCCAGAATTCAACATTAGGGTGCTGCATGTCCCCTGACACATATGTACCATTACTGCTTCAAATACAAAAGGCAGCTGTAGTGTTTGCACATGAGGCTGCTCAGCTAACTGCAGCAGTGCATGGTCTCATCTCCCAACCCAGTCATCAGGAGGGTTTTAATTTATTTGCTCAGAACTTTTTATCTACCATTTTAAAACCTCTTTCACACAAGGTTTCAGCAACTTAAAACGTTTTAGACCATTTCCACCTCCCTGTTTCATTCTGATGTTGGAAGAACAGATACCACATATGCACTATTGAACACCAAAGATGGGGACAGAATTGAAAAACAGACAAGCTAAAGCTAAACAAAACATACTTGGCAGTGTATCTGTTATGTTCTTGCTCAGCTCAAAAAGACCCAGCCGAAATTGCCGCGTGATACCCAACTCATGCTATGTACCATTTAGAAATCAGAACCTAAGGAAGATGTTTGGCAATGTTTTGTCAGCAGATAAGCCAGCTAAACATTAACCTCTTTTTTGCAATCCCTAATCAGAGGTTTCCGTTCATACAGCTGCTCTGTACTCTGAACCTTGAGTTAATGTGTCTCTGTTTTACAGGGAAGCTTGGCTCACATCGCTTTTGGGCTCTGCAGACTTCACAATGTGACCTCCTGCTACCAGCTCAGGAGGGAACATGATGCTGCCTCTGCTTAGGTCACATTAGTTAACGAGTTCACATCAGGTCCAATGTTTAGCTTGTTAAGCAAGGCTTGTGGTTTCTGAATGAAGCGCACCATCCTGAAAGTAGAATTTTACAGACTGAGAGGAAGCACTATGATTTGGAAATTCACATTAGATGGACAAAAATATTTCCAAATCCCTGTACAGGAGTGAAGCAAGCCTGAAACAGATTGCTTGCCTGGGAAAGCAGATACCACAAGCAAAGCACTTACAAGCCCTCAAGAATCTTCTTCCATGAATAACACAAAGACAAAACTAGACATTTTGGTGTTTCTGGATAGCATATCAATGTGGTCCATTTTTTAGATATATTAGTTCAATGTTGCCATTTATCAGTACTAAGTATTAAGAAGGAAATAGAGATAAGGGGCACAATAGCAGCAGAAGTGTTAGATTTGCACAGCGAAGATTGAATATTCATTTTGGTAATTCAGGATTGTTTTGTGATTTTCAGTAATGTGGAGCTGATGCAGTTAAACTGGTTGTGGGGCAGATGCAGGGTCCTGGGGTAAAAATGTTCCTGTGGAGCAGCTCAGGGCTCCTTGGTCTGTTACAAAGCCCAATCAGCAGTATGGGGTAAGACTGGAGGATCTGAGGAGGGGAAAGCATCTAATAATATTCTCTGTCAGTCCCAGCCTGCCTGGACTCTGGAAATGTTCTGTGGGCAGTGCTGGGCCCCCATATCCACACAACAGAGCCATGTCCCCTCTTCCCTTCCCAAATTCTGCAGCTCTGGGTCTTGCGAAGCTGCAGCATGAAATTCAGGCAAGTCATGCTTTCAGTATTCTGGATACTGGAGCTCTGCCCTTTCTGTGTTTAAGTGTGCCACTGCAGACTTAGGCTGACTCTTAGTTTTGAAATGCTTTTCCTCAGCTCCTGCTCATTTTCCAGACAAGAAAATTAGCTGGGTCACAATTCAGTAAACCATCCCTATCCCATGTAACACTTCATCACATACTTAACCGTAACTTTAGCACTGACCTGAAGGGGATGTGAGTATATACTCAACTTGCTGTCCATGCTAAATTATTTTCCTGTGCAAAGACTGGCAGAAGGATCAATCCTGAGCTGAACTGGAGCCTTGCCAGGTTTTATTTTTTAGAGCTCAGCTGTTTTTTGCTGTAGTTTAGCTTAGAAAAAACCAACAGCATTGCAAGAATTTATTTTACACCACAAGAAAAGATATATTTTTTATACTATGCCATAACTCAATAACAATTGAAGGGATTAAGCTCACTAAAATAATTTATTTCTGTCCAGAAAGCAGAGATGAACATTTTCAGCTCAAATAGTGAATGCTTTTCAGACTCACAAAAAGTGAGAACTCAGGGTGATAACTGAGACTGCTTTCTGGTCTTATTGCAGCCTCCATGCAAAAGCTCTTGGGTAAATTATTTCTTCTTACATGCAGTCTAAGGCAGTAAACATTTTTGTAGAGGTCCTTACTGTACTGCAAAGCAGTCCTGTGAATGCAAGATCATCAGTACAGGGATTATTTTTTTTTTTTAGTACAAGGATTAAATTTATTTTTTTTTTCAGTTCTACAGCTCCAAGCATTTTCTGATATTAAACAAGTAAGGGACAGTGGCAGAGTGCAGCATCAAATATAGCCCTATGTTAAAAATGCAACAGTGGTGATTACATTAGCTTTGGATTTGGGTGCAGATAAAGATACCATTTTCTGATTCTGGTATGGCCAGGACAGCTCTTTACCAGCTCTCAGCAAACACCGTTCTTGCCTGAGGATCTAAATTTTAGACTTATGCAATGAAAAGCAGTAACACAGAAGCCTCCCCTCTCTCTGCATCCTTTATGTGTGCACCACGCTGTTGAGGCACAGTGTTTGCTGCAGTATTGGTAACAAGCTGTTTATAAGTGTGTCAGCCCCTGCTCCTATTTTGTGTGTGAAGCCTGACAGAACAGACTCAGTCCCATGGGGTGCAGGGGTAGAAGAACTTTGGAGCAGAGCCTACTTCTGCCCCACTGCCCTGCTCAGCTGCCTTCCCAGCCCTAATATGCTCTCTCTGCTGAGGCGTTTCCCAGAGGTACTGAGGTCCTCCAGTGTCCCTCTTGACATGGCCCTACAGAAAATAGTTTTTCCTGAGTGTCCTTCCCTTCTGGACCTCTAGGAAACCTTCCTACAACCTGTACTGTCTCGCCTAGGTGGACCTATGTCTCTCTGGGAACTTCCTGTACTCATTTAAGAAGTTCAGAAAATAATTTCCTCCTAAGAAATTGTATACAGCTTTACTTGTAAATCCTCTGTGACTTACTACTGTCATGAGCAGATTTCTTTTACCATTTTCTATGTTAAATACAATCTAAATTATATTTACATGTGTCCTAGGCTTCTGCTATGCAAAGGATTTCCAACATATTGAAGCAAAGCCTGATAACTGCTTAGGACTAAGCAGTATTATCTGGGGTTTTTTTTAGTGTCTCAAGAATAGTAATCATACATTACTCGGCAATAAAGCCATTACATAATGACCCATCTGTAGAAGAAAAATTCCCATGAACCTAGTGGCAAACAGATGCCCAATTTTAGCTGTCTATCACTTCCACACGAAGCAGAAGAGCACAACTGTATTTCTCAAAACTACCTCTCCAGGAGGGCTGGTGAGAAGGAGAAGCCTGCGGATAGAGACTGGTTTGCTTGAATAACATTTAGTATGGATAGGCTGCATCATTATAAGTATCTGTATTTGTTTAGATTTACCACTGTGGTCACTGAGGGATAGGAGACACATATAGTGTCATGTGCAATTACAGACTCCATCCCTCTCCACATGGGAGGAAGCAGCACAGCTTTTGTTAAACATCTTTTTATCCCAAGCTAAGAACTGCACACAACTGATAAATAAACTGGAAAGTAAAATATCTCTTTTATTCAAATTAGTAACACCTCAAACTGAAGCCTAAGCACAAAGGGTCAGACTGTGATGTCCTTATGGGCAGAGAACAGCACTAAATGTGGTTTGGTGGAAGTGAATAGCAAACACAAGGGACCTAAGGGGCTAGCCAGGGTCAGTAAAGCACCACAGTCAGACAAAATCACAAGAAAAAGAAAGAGAGAAAAAAGGACAAGTAAAAGGGAGAAGTCTAATATAGTACTGCCCAGGTTGTGTGGAACTGGGTGGGTTTCCCTCTGCAGAAGTGTGTGAGAAACGTTTCCTTATATTCGGTGCCTGGGTACACTGACCCTCTCTCTCAACAGATTTTCACAGATATGTCACATTTCAGATTAACCTGTCTGAAGCTATGTATGTTGCTATATATGTTTGTTATATGCATACATGTTATTACATACAGATATAAGGTATATACTAGAGAGTATATAATATATGTTATTTGCTTTACAATGGCCAGAATAACCTGTAGAAAAACAGCAGTGACCTTTTAGGACTTCCAATCAGCTGGGTAAGCTAATAAAAGCTAATGAATTTCTTCCTGCCCTTGCAGCACATGGAGAAAGGATGGAACTTCTCAAAATTGAAGTGGCTCTGCAACTCATGTTTTCTTTGCTACTGTCTGAGTTTCTATGGGCAAGTTAGGTTGACTTACCTCTGACTTGTGCCTCTTGCAAGGCAGCTGTTAGTGATGATGTAAAAAGCTGAGCTGTGAGGTGTTCTTTGAGTTGGCTGTACTTCCAGATAGTCACAAGATTTCAGTTTGTTTGTTTCAAGGAGTATTTTTTGCCTTGCAATTTCCCTCTTTTGGCTTGTAGGTATGATTTATAGCTTGCTTTGTTTTTATGCAAGAGCAATTATTCATTTCCTTTCTGCATGAAAACTTTCATCTGCTCTTTTGTGGCTACTTCCCTCTTCAGGGCTGCTGTCTTAGATTCAAGAGGTCATAGCAATAATAGTTAAAATTGTCAATTGCTGGTCAGCAGTTAGAAGACACAGGACTCTAGGGCTAAATGCAAGCTGCAGTGTTACGGGGGGTGGGGGGTGGGAAACAGCTGAATAAACAATGCCAATGATCCCCTACTTGCTGCTGTGTGAGCCAGACACACACATGGGGGCAGGGAGGACGGTCTGATGCATCTCTCCTGGATGTGTATCTTCCCACAGACAAGGCCTTGGAGAGATTTTTGCAGTACTTGATAAGCCTCATATGTTTGAGGAGCTATTCTCTTTAACCAGGAGAAGATATTAAGGCAGGCCCACGGTACACAAACAGTAAATGATGCTAATCTCCCCTGTGCTTATTTTACACCAAACTAACTGCCTTAGTTTTGTATGTCAAAGACAGACCTCCTTTCCTACTCAGCTTGGTATGCACCACCAGCAACTGCCAGCATTGCCCCTGAAGGTGACTGATTCATTGAGAAGTCTTTTGAAACTGAGTCCCACAAGCTTTCTCCTTTGCCACAAAGCACAAACTCTGATTTATCTTCACGACCATGCAAAACTGCAAATATAATTGCCTGTGACAAAAATAAACTCCTACCACCCAGCCCCAGCTTTTAACTCTGTAGCCATTTCTGAAGTACAAACCAAGCATATCTACAGTTCTGCTTCTGAAAGGTAGAGATTGGAGGTCAGCGTGTCCTTCTTGGTTACAGCTTACACAATCTGAAAGAACTAAACATTATACCCTTTCCTAAGACAAAATCCCCAAGCAAAAAGAGCCAGCAAGTGACCTAAAAAGGTAGATCTGGGACATGCGATTGAAGTTGAGTTTGTCTCTAAGAGCTCCAGGAGTATGCCCCATGCTTGTAAGCCTATGGAAAGCATTTATGGACGCCAAAGGCTTACGGTGATAGGCTTGAGGCCTTGACAAACATGGTGGTTAGAGGTAAGGTAGTAGCAGTTGTACAGAATGAATCTTTACATTCATGAAATGCAGGGCCCTGTTCTGCTGCTTACAATGCACTTTGCAAAACTTGTATCTGCAGCATTTCTCCACATGAACAGGAATTCTCCTGTTTCCACAGATGAGGAAACTGCATCACAAAGAGGTTGAATGATTTTCCATCAGTCACAGCAAAGTCAGAAACAGACCTCAGGAATGTCCGTTTCATCTTCCTCGCTGGAACCAGCAGGTGGCCTTCCTTGGGATGAAGAAAACAGGCAGCTTTTTCAATAGGTCATAATTGCTCCACCGCAGGAAATATTGTGAGGCCATTGTTCATGGTGATTGTAACCATTAAGGACACCATTTTATGAGGTTAACAAAATGTGAACCATCATTATGAAATGGTGTTCCAGTCTCTGTTCTTCTTTGTGCTGACATTATCACTGCCATCCTCTGTGCCTTTCTTAAACCATGCCATTTTTCTCCCTCTTCTAATTCTAAGGACTTCTCCTGTATATGTTCTGTAGACAGATTTGCTGTTTCAGATAAACGGTTTTGTGAGAGGTCTCAGAGAATTAGTGCTGTGGTCAAATCTTACTCCTGTATGTGTTTCCAGAACCTGCCATAAGTCAGCAGAGTAGTGTGCTAACTCTTGACAAAGACCAAGATTTGACTAACCAAGTTCTTTGATAATCTTTGAGAGCAACTGCACAGAATATGGTATCATATTTCTTTCCCTAAGTGCTCAATTTGAGCCAGATTTAAAACAAAGAAGCTGGGGGGAAGGAAAGAGAAAATCCTGTGACCTAAACAAGGAAATAAAGAGAAATGAGTAACATAAGAAAATTTTTAATAATGCAGGGATCCGGTTCTTCAAGTAGAAAGATGTTTATTCTATTTTAAAATATTTAAACTAGAAAATCTACTCTAGAAAACATTTAAGATAATTAATTCCATTTAAAAAAGAATTAATAGAAAGATGTATGTGATGGAAAGCTGGAATGCTTCAAACCCAGGATGGTGAGGGATTCATAGTAGGCTCCTGGTTATTTTCTGGGCCAAAGCTTTCTATCATTTCCTGGATGCAACTTTTTTCTAATTTTGTTGCCAGCTGCACTGTAAACATTAGGAATGAGCATGCTGGGTCAAGGGGGTTATGGAGGTGACAGAGGCAGTCTAGCCTTCAGTGAGGTATTGGCACACGTAACAGCACGCGGGAAGCAGGGCGCTTTCCAGGGAAAGCATCACCTCCCAGACAGAGAGGAGACAGGGAATGCTGCAGGGATACAGGTGTTTTCCTTGGATGAGCTGGCCAGAACTGTGCTAAGTTCTTTGTGTCTGGGTGGTGATAGATACCTAATTTTCACAGCAAAGAAAGATGGCTTTGGGCCTTGTAAGCTGAACACCTGCCTTTTATTTGGTCTTTAGGTTTCCTCTGTCTTTCCCATTCTTGTTTTTCTTCCCATTCTGTATTATTTCTGAGAGAGAGAGAACAGTGCCATTTCAGGTTCAGAAACTCTGGTCTTTGAAATTCATAGCAGCTTCCCTGGACTCCTCAGAGAACAAAATTACGACAGTTACCTTGTACTCCGTGGGAGCAGATCAGGGAGCCACATTACAATGTGGGGAGCAGCTCTTTCTGGGACTATGCATATAACTATGCCTGACTGATCCCCAGATGCTGTGGAACTCTCTCTGCACACTTAGCTATTCAGATCAGAGGTAGGCAAGGAATAAGAGGATGACAAGAGGATCACTCTCTCCCCTCCTTCCACCACAAAGAGGGCACATTCATTTCAAGGTTGCATAAGCTGCCCAGAGGATGGGCTCATCCTGCAGAAGAGGCCATAACAAGAGTCAATAAGGCTAGTTTGGCTAAGAAAGGTTGTAGTCTGAGGATCCACTGGCAAGTGAATAACAGCAATGGCCTTTCCATTTCTGGGACACACTCTCCTCCTCATGTTTTGCTTTAATTTCTCATTGAGTGTGCTAAGAAGGAAAACATTTGGACATGGATTGATTGCAAATAATGCCTTTTATTCACACATGCATACATGAGCCCTGGTGATTTCTGCAGTGTAAGAAAAAGAAACTTACTCAAGGTCCCAAGGTAGTAAAAGGAGTGCAATGCTATGTCTTTGTACCGTTGGAATAATTGGTGGAAAATTGTCCCAAGAAATTATAACTTTCCTGGAGGAAGGGTTTTCTTCCATCTTACAACTTGATCTAGGTTATTCCATGGAAAGTCTTGAGACTACAAGAGAAAAGATTTTTAATGAAGCACAAAAGAAATAACTTATCTTTCAAATACAATGCCATTTGTCTTGTAATCACTCTATTCAGAAGCCTTCTTTGCTTGCTAAATTTTCTGCTGGGTTCAGTTATTTTGGGGGATGAAGTAGTCTACATTATGCATATGTAAAATGATTAAGTCATCTACATTTCGCTGAACCTTTTGCTTCGCCACCCTGTGGCACATCTGCTGCATTGTGAGACAGTGAAGAACAGCACAAGTGGAATAAAAATCTCTTGTACACTGCTGTAGGATAGTTTCTGTTTGCCTGCTTCCAGATGTGGAGGGGTTAAATGCATTTTGGGATTGCCATTAGAAGCTAAACAGTCAGGACTCGCCGCTCTTTGTCTGAATCTAATGCTCATCTAATGCTCAGTCTTTAGCTCAGGTAAAACAGCCTGGAGGAACCAGGCACCCTGCTGAATTGTAATCTATTCTGTTGCTGCAGGAGCAAACTCTAGAAGCAGAGGCACATAGTGAGGTGGTTTGCTCTTCTGTAGTTTGTTACTCAGGTATTTTTTATTACTACCACTTGGTCTTTGCTCAGGATTCACCCTTTCCCATTATTTTGGTGCTAATAAAAACTACTCTCTTTCAGAAGTTTTTTCTTTAGCCCCTTGAACAATTTCTGAACTGAAATGAGTATCAAATCCCATGAGCCAGCACAAATGTTTTTTTCTAGACTACAGGTAGATGACAACCTGTAAGTGTTACCAAAAGTGTTGCAGTTCCATGAGCTAGCTTCAGGAGCTTGGCTGGTGGTGAAAAGATTTAGAAGAAAATATTTCTCTAGTTAATTCATAATCCCATTACTCAGAAGTACTTTGGAACCAAGCGTAATTTATAGGGTCAGTCAGGTCCAACAAGTATTTCCAGGAGATGTGAAGCTCTGGTTTAGGAGAACCAGTGACCCACCTTCTTCATGGTGGTGTTGACAAACTATCGGTAATGGTGCTTGTAGGTATTTTTCATCAGCCATGGCTGGAAGGGGTTTAACTTGCATGTGGTGACTCTGATTTCTTTCAGTACTTCTCTGATACCTGGCTCTGGTAATGTGCAGAAACCTGGAAGAAAGGGAAACATACTCTCTCATGTGTTTTTGGTGTGGTTGCTGCCACATGGAAAGGGCTTCTGCTGTGCCAGGGATGCCTGACACATATATTTGCCAGTCCCTGACATTGTGCAAAGCTGATTTCTGGAGAGACGGGGGGAGCACCAAGGGCTGACAAGTGGATGCAGCGGTCAGGACAGTCTGGAGTGTGGGAATGGATTTAGCTGCTCTAACGGCAGAACAGAGACATCTCCCTGCCTTTGGCATTTCCATGATGGGGAATTTGGGGAAGATTTGAAGGATATCTGAGTCTGATAATCTTTTCCATGCCTTCTGTTTTATTTTCCATTTTCATTTTTAAACCTGATTTTTTTTTCTGCAGGAATTATTTTGGGACAGCTTGCACTTCAGCGATAGCAGTCCTCTTTAGTATTTAGCTATAATTCCGTATCGGCTTTTAGGTGTTCCAAGGAATGGGCAACATTTCCACAGGGTACACTTCAGCTGTGAAGCAACAAAGGGGTTTGTGGTAGGCTGAAGATGGAAGAAGAGATTAACACACAGGAAAGATGTGTTACTCTGTTGAGTTTTAAGGTACAAAGGGAATAGTACTATACGATAAAATGAATTTACATCCCTTCATTCATTCTCCTGTAGTATGAAACACTCTAAACATCTTTGTGCTTCTATTCTTATTGGAAAGTATTTGAAGAAGAACAGCAAATTATTAAAAAAGAGCCCTGTTGCACTAAATAAATAACAAAAAAAAAAAAAAGGAAAATATAACACACTAGAATTGTTTTGTGATAAGCTAAATTCATTCTTCAGTGTGATGCATTGATGTGTGAGGTTCTTAGCTTATCTGCTATTAGGAGATTTCATGCTGCCTGCCCCAACTTTATGAATACCAATCCTTCCTAAGCACCCAGAAGAAGGTTGGTTACCTACTTGTTCAAGAACAACAAGCTTTTGGGTTTGGCTGGAGACTTAGGGTGCTTCAGTCTTCCCATTCTTGGACTGAAAAAAGTCATACATAGACCCTGAGAGTTCAATGGAAAAATAAAGTGTGGGGACACACACACATAATAAACGAGATTTGGACTTTATTTAGGTTTGAGAGTATCCGAACAGAAAAGCTAAGCAAGCACACTGGTTGCAGTTAATGAGTTTGTGTTTCTCCTCATAAACACAGGCTTTAATACAACTTTCACTAAAGAGTGGCTTTCACATTAATGCCCCTCATCCTACTGTTCCTGTGCTTTTGTAGCAGAGGCTCTAGACAGCTGTGGTAATGCAATAATTCATAGCCCATCTCTCTTGGGCCTGATCAAGCCTTCAACGTATGCACTAAAGCCTCCAAAGCACAATTCGTCCCCTCTGCTTGGCCCAAAAGTAGTCCTCTCCCACATCACTAGAAAGATTAGGTCAGTTCTTTAGAAGACTTGCCTTTGGGCTGTCCATCTTGTGTCCTCTCTCCCTGCTACAGTGTTTTGTTTCCTGCAGTGCAGGTGAGTTAAAGGCCATGTATTTCAGTGGCCCAGCAAAACCAGTGCCTAATACCTTCCTCAATAATCAATATCAGCCAATAAGATGATGTGCCTGTTGACTTGTGAGCAATAAAAGATTTGTTCATTCAATATCATGTATTTTACACAGAAGACCTTATTTAAAATTAAGTAATTAAAATGTAATAACTCCATCATGAATTTCTGTTCAGAAATAGTGGTGTTCTTAGGAGACTTGTGGCCTGTAAACAGGGTACCTAATAGCAAAGAAGAAAATGCAGACATCTTTGATAGCAAAGAGGGTGACTGATCACAGAATTCAGTGGAAAGGTGGATCAGCCTGAGTGTTATCAGCTTGAGCAATTCAAAGGTGAAACATCCATAACTGTGAGTTGAATATTAGAGAATTGTCCTGTTATTACAGTGCCTCACTACTTTTAAGAGGGGGAAAGGTTTGATACGGAGCTTCCAAGAAAAAATAAATTCACAGGCAAAACTTGTCTCTGAAGGACTACAGGTGGCTACAGGGCAGACAGGTGAGGGTTTAGCATACACTGGAAAGGAAGGAATATGGCTCTTTCACACAGGGTTTAGCAGAGCCAGTGCTCTGTCTGAGCAGTGTTGGGGGGAGGAATGCAGTAATATTGGTAAAAGAGCTAATGAAGAAATGGTCTGTAGTCTGCTGTACGTATGGGGTTTAGAAGAGCAACTTGAAGTGAATATGTAGTCAGGAAAGGCAATTCTGGAAGGAAATCCCAGGTTCAGGAGGAGCATAGAAAACACTGGAGAAAGAAGTGGCAAAGGCATATCTCCCTCAGCACTGACACAGCAAACAGGGAGCAAGCAGAGTGGAGCTGTGCAAGGAGCTCTGGATAAGGATCATTTTTCGCTCTGACACCAGCTTGTGTGTGTGACAACAGCCAAATCATTTTACCTTTCCTGTGCTTTTTCCTCCTTCCTACTGTGGAAATGTCTCTTGCTCCAGGTTTGCATGGTTCTATCACAGGAGGGCCTCAGGTTTTCTGGGCCCTCAGGCACCATGGCAACGACATATTACCTAATTACAACAGAAATAATAGGAAGGAGGCCAGGTCCAAGCACACATCTGGAAAAGGAAGGTAATAACGCAGAGGGAAAACACAAATTGTCCACAACCTTTACTGGGAGGAAGGAGCACACACTGGTTTTGAAATCTCTGGGTCTCCTTTCCTTTGTCCATCCCTTTCCCTCTTGACATTCCTCTTGTATTGTGCCTTCATTTTTATAGATATCAGCCGACATCCAGCAGCTAAAATCTACATGTGTCATTCCCAACTGTAGCTTGCACATTGCTACAAACTGCCTAGCTAGTCCTGTTTCCATGGAAATGGAAGCTAGCAGCATGACAATAAAATAGGAGAAAATCATCAAAAGAAAGCAGTCTGATACCATTATCTTACTTCTGCTTAGTAGTAGCAACAGGCAAATGCTTTCTATCCAAAGCCATTTCCTATATTAGATCTCAAAGTGCCTTCCAAATATAACTGTAGTTAGCCTCAAAACATCCCTGATGTAAAGAGTACTCCCATTTCACAACGGGCAAATATACTTATTTGACTTTCAACTCCCTTCCCAGGTACGTACACAGTCTTTGTTTCAGACTGGGCCTTTTAGGCACTGCAGAGCAGTGTCACATAGCATGTGACATGACAGGACCATGCTAATGTGTTGAGGAATAGACCCCAGGGCTGCCCACCACATCACTTTACCCAAGAAAAATCTTCTTCCTAGGTGTAGTATGAAGTAAAATGGCCCTTCCTAGCCTCCTGGGATTACAGATTCGAATTAAATAGCACCAAATATAACAAAAAGTGAGTGTCTGGCTTTCATTTCCAGTTCCATTCTCAGAAAAAATTAGGTCAGAGAATAGCAAAGCCTTTCAAGCACCTTTAAAACAATTGCCTATACTGTATGTCTGACCTTCTCACTCCTATTTCCATGGCTACAGAGAAGGAAAAAAATGAAGTAGAATGGGACAGAGGACAGTTATACGAGTGTATGTAATAGTTCTCACTAACAGACTCCGATTTCAGGTTGGGTGTATTTTAAGCAGGGAAATTTAAAATCTGATAGATATCTGATGGTGGATCTCTCCCCAGTACAACTCTTCAGCAGGTAGTCAGATCTCTTCTTTCTCGGCGTTCGTATCACAATAAACTTTATTGCATTGATTGATAGGTCTCTTCAGTTTGGTTGCACCAAACTTTGCCTTGTAGTCCTATGGAACAAATGTACTACAGCTGGTACATATGAACACAACAGTCTTAAAACAAGTCTCAAACATATTGAAAATCTGTCTATTTGTTTATCCATCTACCTTGGCATTACCTGTGCACTTCTTTGTTTCCATGGGGCCAAGCACGTAGCACTGATTCCCTATGCCAGCTGCCATATGGTTGATTTTGCTTTCTGGGGTGATACAAGCATTGTAATGAATTATATTTTTCATTCTGGACAGTACCACAGCTTAATGGGAACACAACAGCCTTTTTCCTGTGAGTATTTGGTTTACTTGCTTTCAGTGAAAACATGTACGTGCATCAAAAAGTCCATTGGAGGCAGCAGGCTTGGGATGTAGGTTCCTGGAGCAGAAGGCTCCCAACTTTCTTCTTTCTTTGGCAGAGAGATGAGACAAAGTAATGATGATGGGTTCACACACACTTGTTTATTTTGTGTCACTGACAGAAGCGATGACAGAAAATTCCAGAGCATTCTGTAATATATAGCTGGAATACTTTAAATGGATCAAGTTGACATTTGGAAAAGAGGGGAAAAAAAAGTTGCTAGAGCTTTTTGCTATCATCCCGGCATAAAGGTGGTCCTACATGTGCATGAGGGGACACTTGTGTATGGATCGACTTTTAACAAAGGTTTGTCTGGGATCAGAAGCTTGCCTTTGGGCATCATTTTGCAGGATAAATCAGTCATGAAATTTCCAGTACACTCTAAACAAGGTGTATCCTTCAGGAAAGTGTCTGGTCATATAGAGAATGAAGAGGGGTATGCTGACTCTTAGGACTTTACCAGTTAAACAAAGTTTGCTCTCAGGAAAGACTCTTTGAGGAAGAGGTCTGTGCAGCCTTAAAAAAAATTTTTATAAGATGCTGTAATTCTTCATTACAGCTGCTTCAGAGCTACTTCAGACTCTCCTCCACCCTCACTACAGACCATTCAGTCAGAAAATAGGTGAAAAAATGCCCTGAGGCCAGTAGCAGCCAGCTACTAAAGGCTTTTGTTAAAATACTCGAACGGATACTGAGGGATTTCAATGTGCAAAAGGGAGTCGCAGAGGACAAGAAAGGGGGAGACATTCTCAGGAAAAGAAGAGCCATTTAAAGGAGTCCTGCTGGCAGGAGGAAGAGGAAGGGGGAGCAGGTCATAGTCAGGCTTGCAACAGTTGGCAAAATGCAAATAAAAAGTACATGAGGTAGATTGTGGTCTGCCTAAGGATACTCTGGAAGCAGACAAATAGGCTGACTTAATTGAATAAGTTACTAACTGTGAGTTATTCATTCTACCTGGATGATTAGCAAGTCTGTTTATTCTTATAGCCCGTTTTGTATTTCTTCACGGATCTTGCAGGTAAATGCAGAACTGGTTACATAGGTAAGGCGTTTTGATAAAGGAACATGTTAAAGTAGTCAACTTGCTTACGATAGCTTCCTGCCCAAGGGCACTTGACACAGATTACATTGCACAAAGAAATAACTCAGATGTGACTCTGAAACAACCACATGACTCGCACTGAACCCTTATTAGAAACCTTGTTAATTGTTTACATGTGCAATTGAAAAGTCTGTACCTCATTTTGACATGAATAGAGCCAGTTCAATTCTCCTTGAACTTTACTCAGAAAAGTCTGAGTTTAGACCAAGTAAAGCAGATGTGCCTTTAACTGTAGAGCTAAGATGTTTTGGCAAGGTTGATCTGAGCTGTAGAGAGCTGTTAAGTGATGGTGTCCTTCCACTCCAGCAAAGGAAAGCAGGAACTGCCTTACTCACTGGCTAATTATTTATCTTCAGATATCACATGGAAAGAAAATTGCTGTCCTGGGAGAGTCCTACCTTTCTGGTGCTAGAAGACAGGGCAAGGTTGGTCAGAAAAAAAGGTGTAGCGTTAATGTTCAGCTCCTCTTTGAACTGATTTGGAAAGCTTTGTTTTCTGGCCCATTTAATGTTTCAGTAAAGCGAGATCACAGCAAGTTTGACAGACTTTTTGCCTATAAGCCAGAGCACCCAGACCAGTTTTCTTATTCTGAGGACAAAGCTCTTCTCTTGGTCTGATCACCATGTCATCTTCCCTGGGCCTGCTAGACCTTCTTGTACCTCTGTGAGGGCATGACTCACCTAGAAACACCTCTTAAGATTCAGATTGTGCTTGAGGCTCTCCACATGGCCTTATAGCCTGCATAGGTTATGTTAGTCTTCCCTCCATTATCACAGCTCTGCTCCAGATGTACTTCCTGTTCTTCCTGTAGCCCACATAAAATGGCTCCTTCACTATGTAGGTCCCAACACCAACAGTGACAGGATTTTCAATTTACTTATCAGAATATTTTGGGCCTGATACCAAAGATTCTTCACATATGAGAGATGAGGGTGGGTGACTGATGATAGCTCCTCTGCTTCTCAGCCTCCCCACTCCTTGCTCTATGCCCATCTTCTTGTTAAACAACTTCTTTGGTTTGTAGACCAGTGGTTCTTTCCAGGACACTTATCTCCCAGTAGGCTTAGGAGGAAGAAGCATAGGTCTAGGCACTGCAAGGAGGAAGGCTAATGTCCACCCTTAGGACCTCACTTCTCCCCTTAGTCTTGCTTAATGCACAGACACAATGCTTACCTTCGGATCTGGAGAGTGATGCCTCTGCTCTGTTTTAGGGGAATGTGGAGTCCTTTGCCATGCACAGCTCAGAGCCAGTCGTGCAGGGAAGGGGTGTCCTGCAGAGGGTCCTGTGCCCCAGAGCCCCAGAATGAGGCTGCTCTTGGCCCACTAAGTCACCCTGCATTCATGCCTTATGCGTGGTTTTGGGACCCAGGGACAGGTCCCTTCCTTAGAAAATTCTCAAACCTAAGCTCTGGCTTTCTTTCATGACATGACTTGAAATTAATACAGCAAAAGGGCAAAGAAAGCATATAGTGGAGTAAGGTATGGTAAATCTGAAGGTATTTTTGGTTGAGTCTCTTTTGGAGGCCGTGTGACTTGGTTACAGAAATCCTTTGGGTCTTTTGAGGAGAGAGTCATCCACTTGCAGGGACAGTCCTGCTCATGGTTGGATTTCAGGAGCTGCTTTTAGAGCTGTCTCTTTGTCAGCCAGAGGAGCCTAGTTCTAATTCCTCCGCACCACAATGCCTCCAGGATGCTGTGGTGCAGTGTGGGGTGGTAATGCTGGGAGGTGGTCCTAGGGATGCCCTGGGTATGCCCCACTCCGATATCATAGCTATCAGACACTAGGAAGAATACCAGTGTGGGGCCATCCATCTCATTAAAGAGAGATATCTGCAGCCTTCTTGCTTTGACTTTCCTGCTCGTGAGACTGGGAATGTAACCTTGGAAATGCATGTCAATTTTGCAAATATTACCTTTTGCTTCCAAATATTCTTCAGAAATCTTATCAGCAATGCTAAGCAGCTTTTGCATTAAGCTAAATTGCCAAAATAGCTGTTTAGTTGGGTTGTGACTCAAAAGATCTGGCATCTGTTCAGTGCTCTGCTACTGAGTTCATCTGTGGCCATAAGCAGATCCTTTCTTCTGGCTGTAATGCAGAGGGGTGAACTAACAGCGAAGTGTGGGGATTTAATTCACAAAAGTTTTGCGTGTTCAGTTGCAGAACTTGTTCTGGACCAACAACATGTTGAGAAGGAAGGCAGCAAGTGAAAAACACCTATAAGGTCTGCACAGCCTCAGCATAGCACCCAAGAGCAGAGAAAAGGAAGAAACAAGCTTCTAGAAAGTTCCAGCCAGTCCTGCAGCTGCCTAGAGCTGGAAATGTTTTAGTATTTATCAGGTCAAAGCATTTATTAGGCTACTATTTGAGTTTATAAAAAAAAGGCAAGCATGTATTTATGTATGTACTTGTACAATTATATAGTTGTAATTTTAAACGCAAGTTACACTTGCATAGACAGTTTAAAGTTATAGTGTTTATATATAACTCTACACATACATAACTAGAAAATCACACACACTTATATATATATAATTCTGTTCTGCTTTAAAGGAAGAGTGAAGTCTACTCCCATTATAACAAGGGCCTCTCCTAAAAAGAACAAACACAGGATCAGCTCAAGTCTATCTCTCTGCCCTTCTAAATGTGATATAAATCAACAGTCTATTCAAAACATATTGGAGAGACAGCAGATCAACAACATAGTCTTAACTGTTTTAGAAAACCAGGCCAAAAATCAAGCTTATCATTTGGAAAGATTTCTGTAGTCCTCATGCTCTACCACTTGAATAAGCAGAAATAATTCTTTTCAAATGTCCTCACAGAAAAAATGTTTCATCAATTTATTTACCTTTTTACACTCAATTTCACTGGATTATTTATTGTGTTTTTCAGACTTGCCTTCCATTTTCTGCCCTCTTCCTTTTTTCTGTTAAAAACAACTTACAAAAGAGCCAGACAAAAGTCTGCATAGCCTCAGACTCAGGCTAGTGATACCTTGGGTCAGCTTGCCCCTGCTTAGCACCTTTATCTTCATCTACAAGTAATTTTTAAATTAGGGCTGTCCACCTGGCTGGCTGGGGACTGTGTCCATCCTGTGAGCTGATTATGTCCAGCTCCCAACTGACTACTAGCGTTCCCTGGTGCGTTGATGCATGCCTGTGTCCTGAGTCCCTCAGCCATTGTAGTGTCCATACGTGCATCCTCAGTTCCTGAGCCATTGTTATGTTCAACTGGCCAGCCCATAGCATGACCCCAAAATTGACAGCCGGTTTTGGAAAGATTGGCTGACACAGGACTCAGCTCTAAATGAAAAGAATCCTCAGCTGTCCTTCAGCCAACACACTCAAAGGCCCTTCTTCCTTTCCTCTCCATTGCCCCAAAAGTCTACCAAACAGTACAACAGAGCTTGGGCACATGAAGAAACATCAAGAGAGATGTGGAAACCATGAGGAAAGTGAGAAAAGGGCAAAACTACCAACTGCTTATGTTATCAACTCTTTAGTTTTGACCTGGAGTGCTTATTCCTTCTCATTAACTCTAATTACAGAAGTATTTTGCATTATCATCTACATGGGGTATGAAGCTTTCTTGTTCTGAAGAAAACTGGGGACACATTGCTTATCCAAAGTCTTGATCAGACTCTCTGTGAAAGGACCAGAGTTATTTCCTCAGCCCTCCCATCTCAGATGGCTAGCAAAACCTGTCCAAATGTTTTCACCAGTGGTCATAGGGCTGACAGCATTTTCAGGGCACATTCTCACTAAAGTGAGCTCCAGAAGTGCTACATCACTCTACATATGATTTTATGGGCAGGAGTCCCAAATGTGGCCAAAGATGCAGAACTGAACTCCTACAGACTGCTTGTGATCTTCAACTACTCCCAAGCATTATCCTGCCATGGTCTCCAGCCTGACTCCAGTGATATTACAGAAAATTGAGGGAATTCAGTACCATGCATATAAGGTTTGGCCCAAATACTGCCTTCATTGCCTTCAGGTGAAGCAGTTAATTTTGAATGCTTTCAGGGCATGAAAGACACCCTCTAACTAGACTCTTACAGGTGATGCAACATTAGACTAACCAAGAAAGCTGGGAAACATTTTGCTCTGGAAGGATTTCTAATTTCAAATGGCCTCTTAAAAGTTTACATATTCATGAAACCGTATTTTTTTTCTCAGAATCCACCAGTTTTTTGTAACATTTTTTGGGCACTCAGGAGTTGAGAGTTCTTATGGCCATTTTCGACAGATTTGCATTTCTTGTGATGTCAGAACTGCAGGAACCAGTGCAAAAGTTTCCTTTAAGGTCTAGACACGAGTTCCCTTCCTTTCCTCTCTCCACTCTACCTCTGTGACCCTATTATAGAACACAGTTTAATCTTCCAGGGCTTCTTGCTCAGCAGCCATGTTTCCAGGAACAGAAGAAGTCTTTGCAGCTTCCTGATGTGACCATTTACTAACCCCTGTGTGCTGACACTGCCCATATTCTAGGAGGTGCTTACATGATGTGCAGGCACTGGCTTTTAGTTATGCCTATATCTTGTTGTAGCAGCCTTTGTTCTCCTTGCCCTGCCTGTTTCTCTGCTCTCCTACTCCTCCACTAGCCTCTCTCAACTCCAGTGAACACTGTCTAATGACACAAAACAGCAGTTACAAACATTTACATAGAAGCATAGTCTACTGTGGAACAGTATTGCCACTGGAAAGCCCAAGTACTTTACTTATTTTCCTGTATCATATTTCTTTAGTTCTTTCTAGCTTTAAAATTACTTTTGCAAGCTTGTAGGGACCAAAATGGCTTTTTCCTTTTGGTTTTGCATCTTGTTGGTTACAGTGTACCGTGCAATAATAACAGTAAGTTATAGCAAGATGGCAATGGTTTTGGATGTAGCAGGACACAATGAAGTTAAACTGTGCTGATCTGAAATAAGCATCACGGTTTTTGAAGCTTACTGGTAGTCTCTTATCCAAGACATTAATTGATCAGGACCACCAGAATAAATGAATTATTAGATTTTGTGCACCTCTCAGTGCTTCAGTAGATATCCTGTCAACTGGAGAAAATAAACTTTTGACTGAATGTATTCAGTTGCATAAATAACCTTTTAACCCCTCAGCATGCAGCCTGGGCTAAGGCAAAACACCTGTGTGACAGTCCATTTTTGAGAATATGTCTTTCCCATTCTTCCTGGCTGTAGTACTAGTCCTGGATCTGACAAGTTTTTTTCATCCAGTCACAAAGGGAAAAGCAAAGAAGGGTATTTTTTCATCTCTTCCATGCAATGCTGTGAATTACTTTGCTGTAGTCCTATTTCTCCTCTGTACAAGAAACCAGTTGCTCTGATTCTGCTTCTGAGCACACATGAAATCAGGAAAAAAACCCAGTGATCTTCAGATTCAGTTTTTGCCTCTCCCATTATGTACTCATGGAGCTAGAATATAGTTAAGTCTCCCTCTTGTTTACCTAGAAGCCCTATGGGGGGAAAATCACTAAATTTTTTAAAAAATCCTGTGTGTTATAAGATGGACTTAGGTCCACAATGTTCCATGAAATCAAGAGTATCAGATCAGAATATTTTGACAGAGAATGAAGAAGGGGAGGTAACTTAGTGAAATACCTTGAAATATCTCAATCACTGTGTGGAATAACACTCAATGGAATCACCATGCTGATGAAGGTTATTTTTTTGCAGTGCAACCTTAGCCTGAACACACCCTCCTTGCTGCTTTAATCTGTATTGGTTGGCCACAGATTCTTCAAAGAAGATGAAACACTTTTCTCTCTTGAATTTCACGTTTATTAAAAGATTTCATCTTCTCCTGTGTAACGTTTGCATCACAACACAAATCATCAGCTTGCTTTGACCCTGACACCATTTTATAGGCTTAATAATAATAAATCCATGTCCTGAAATAGTTTCTGCAGATTACAGCAATCAATCAAAATTCAGGGAGCCTTAAACCATTAATGTCATCGGCAATGATCCAGCACCCTGGGAATCCATCTAAATCAGCCATTATTACTGAAAATGCTCTTTAAGAGCCTTAAGATAAAGGTAGTATTTGGGAGCATAAATTGCAGTTCTATTTTTATCAGCCGTTGAGGGATGATTTTCATAGTGATTTTTTTGTATCTATTTTGAACAAAACAAAGCCAGAACAATTCTTTCTTCTGCCTCATGCTGCTGTTTTGGTTATTGTAATGGAAAAATAGAAGCCAATACATAGCAGACTGCTTTACTAGAGTGAAACTTAAGTATATGTTATATAAAGAAGTCTCTGGATTTTTTTAAGGAAAAAGAAAGAGCTGCCACCACAAGTCCTTAGTGTATTTTATGTCAAAATATTTATAGTTCAAGGCAGTGCTCCTAAGAGAAGCTGTGCCCATTTTATTGACTACAGATATCTACAGGTTTAGTAATTTCACTCTGGAGTTTTGTAATGTGGAGAAACAATGTAAGAGTTCAGGACAAAGCAATTCCTGCACTGAGAGATTCATCTACATCTCTTTGTCTTGGGATTTTCTGCAGCCATCCATTAACAGAGTATCTGAAAGTCTATCAGGTAAAATCAATGGCAATAATGAAATGTTGCAGAACTCAGATACTTTTTTTTTTGTGGGTAAAACCCTGTTTACTTTCTGTTTTTTGTGTAGGTTTTTAAAATTAGTTTTCTTTTACCTGTTTTAATTGTATCTGTATGTGATTTTTTCACTTTTTTTTTTACTTAGCTGGTTGGGTTCAAGAATGCTAGTGAAACAGAAGGGCCACATGCCTTGGGGTAGGGGTCTTTCGAAAGTGTGTAAACTATGTCCTGCTGATTATTGTGCCTAATGTGCTCTGACAGCTTGTTCCCACCTCGCTGTGACCACACAACACATCTGAAACATATCAATGCAGACTCTGTGATCAGCATCGCCCTGAGACAGCCATTATGTTGAAAAGATCAGAGCTCCATCACTAGTGGGAATGGACTTAAGATGCTATTGAAGACTAGGTCTGGCCTCACAGATTTGCTGGAAGCTAGCTAATCCCCCAACAGCCTAAACCTACTGGGCTGTGCTGAGGCAGTCCAGCAGTCTCTGTCTTCAGCAATCAGTACTTCAGCAGAGATCCAGCTACATAGCTATGAAATATGCCAGCAAACTCAAAGTCAGAGGAATAATGTTTAAGTCATGTTGCTACAGATAGGAATATAAATCAGCTAATCAGACTGTCCCTATCACAAGGCATCTCTGAAAAGAGAACCCCTCCTTTTTTTTCCAGTGGCCTAATTTATTTACAGGTACAGCTACTGTTCTGTTGTTCATACTTTGGTTTTTCCCCAAAATAGAGCAAATATGAACTGCATGGATGATTCTGAACTTAACACCTAAAAAACAGAAAGGAAAAAAAAGAAAGGAAAAGAAAGGAAAAGAAAGGAAAAGAAAAAAAGAGAGGAGAGGAGAGGAGAGGAGAGGAGAAGAGAAGAAGAGAGAAGAAGAGAGAAGAAGAGAGGATAAGAGAGGATAAGAGAGGAGAGGAGAAGAGAAGAGAAAGAAAAGAAAAGAAAAAAGAAAAGAAAAGAAAAGAAAAGAAAAGAAAAGAAAAGAAAAGAAAAGAAAAGAAAAGAAAAGAAAAGAAAAGAAAAGAAAAGAAAAGAAAAGAAAAGAAAAGAAAAGAAAAGAAAAGAAAAGAAAAGAAAAGAAAAGAAAAGAAAAGAAAAGAAAAGAAAAGAAAAGAAAAGAAAAGAAAAGAAAAGAAAAGAAAAGAAAAGAAAAGAAAAGAAAAGAAAAGAAAAGAAAAGAAAAGAAAAAAGGCAGCCGAAACCCTGTCTCAGAAAGTATGTTGTGTGAGACTCACTGAAAAGCAGCTTAAATTTTTATCTAATTCAGAGGAAATATATCTACAGACAGGTTTTCAGCTTCCTGTTTCACACTGAGAAGTGGAATATGTAAGAGAAAAATTGTCTGGTTCTCTGCTTGTGAGAAACACTCTGGTCCCACTTGGTGGCTCCCTGTTTTTGCAACTGCTTTAATTCCCTGACAAGAGATTAGCTGCTGTTCTGCTCTTGAAGTATGGCATTGGCATTGCTGTCTGTTAGTGGTTCAAACCAAGCTTCAGGTGTATAGGGAAAAGATTTCCAGACCTGACTCATTCCTGGTGAGAAATCTGTAAACTTTGCTCCCCATCACTACAGAGTTCTATCAAATTTTGGTCCCACCAGAAGCATGCGAAATTCTTTTACCTGAAGCTGGATTATAGCCTGCAGAGTCTATGCAGCAGAAAGCAACAGGTGCAAGGGGAAAAAAAAAACAGGTATTGTTCTTTCTCACTGTTCTGTGACTTAATGGAAGAATAATCTATGAAAATCATAGCTTAAGGAGCATGCAGCTAAATCACCTTTTCTTGTTCCCCCCTTAACCTTGTATTTCCCAAAATGATACATTTGACCTTTTCTGTCTTTTAAATTTGATAGCGGCATCTTTCAAAAACAGACAGGTAATTGTAACCTCAACAATGTCAAATCATTTTATCTACCATTTGATGCCAGTCCTTCTCATTTAACTGATTTGCATTCGGGACTACAGCTCTCCCTGAGCTAGACGTCTGTTAATGGGGCCTGCTGCTGTGGTTGGTGATGCAATAAGCTATAAATGCAACCTTTTATTTTAGCTTTTACTATACAAGTAAAACCAGTTACTGTAAAAGCTGGGAAAATGGGTGACGAAGCCCATCAATTGAATAATGTAGCCCATTCTTTGTCTGAAACTCTGCTACAGGAATTGCAGTTTAAGGCTGAAAGTGGGGACCAGAAAAGCCCCATGGCCAAGATGCTGGAGGTGGGTAACTACTAATTTTAATGCAGTAGAAGAGCAAGCAATAAAGTTTTTATTATGTTATTTCTAAGGAAATTTTCCCGAATGTACTAAACAAAGAAATTGGCTAAAGAGGAAAAGCATGCGAGAAGCAGCTATCTAATTTCCTGGGATTCATTAAGTTCCCCAGTGTCATGATTTTGACGTTGGTCTAGGCTCCATCTCATGGCTGCTACCCACATGGTAGACAGGACAAATGCATATTTCTCTAGGTTCTTCCTTTTTTGCACCTCTGTGTGTCACACCTATCAGGCTACACAGGATTGCTTCAGGCTCTGCTCTACAGCTCTAACAAATGGTTGTGAGACCGGTGTAGAGTGGTGTTGTTATGGTGTAGGAATGGGCCATAACTGATCCCCAGACAATGATGAAACCCATGAACCTGGGCAGTAACAAAGCTCAGGGATGTGCCAGATAATGACCTAATCCTCAGTCGAGGATAAAACCAGCTTCTTTCTGAGTTGCATTTTATCTTCAGCAGAACAAGCAAAGGTTAATGAAATACCTATATTCTCCAAATAGATTTGGTAAGATTTAAATCCCTGGAAGCTCTTGGGAAGAACATTTGGACTCTGAACAGCTAACTCTTGACACAGTGTCCCTGCTCTCAAAGGAGTGTTATCTTATCTGAGATAAGTGCTAATTTGCACTGAGCTGCATTTCTATGCAATCTAAACAGGAAGAGAGTATTTCAGAACTGGGATGCCTGGTGTGTGTGGACTCCCTGTACTTATGAACATTTATTCTTTTACCTAACTTTTGACCTTCTAGCTCTGACTGTCTGGTTCTGGAAATCTGAGTGTTTTGATCTCTGAACTCTCATTTTTCACCTAAACTGCAAATTGAGACATTGATATCAATACAGCAAGGGAGAAAAGACCAGCAGGATCACCTGCATGTACAGTATGTTATATGGCATAGATAGTCCTTCTGGCAACTAACTCCATTCCAGAGATTTCTAACTCTTTGTTCTTTTGAGGAGCAGCCCAGATTCTGTCATGTTGCACTCTGGTAAAAGTACATAAAGGAGATTTGTTGTATCAGTGACAACACGTATACTACAGTACATAAATTAGATCATAATCTTACAAATCTACATCTGATTTTTACAAATACTTACATGTATTCAATAGAGAGTTCGTTGCATTTAGTTAACCATGTGCATAAAATCCCTCTAGAGCTGAACCTTAATTATTGAGTGTATTTCATCCTGTTCTACATCCTCTCAGATTTATACCAAAAAGAAAAACCACTGAAAAGTTTGCAATAGTGTGACCTTCCTGGAGATTAATGAAGCCGAATTAGTATAGAAAGACCTAGCTTAAAGATATATATGCATTGCTACATAAATAAAATACAGTCTTTCTAGGTTTGGATTAGTTTAGCATTAGGAAATCTTTGGTCTCCTGATTTCCAAGTTCCATACCCAGAAGATTCAAAATTGTTCTGCTGTTCCAATCAGCAGAGGAGTCCCAGTTCTGCTGGTCCCAACACCACTAAGAAGCTATGCCATAAGGCACTCCTTCCCTTCAAGTGCACAGCACAGCCCTACTTCTAGTGAAGAATAAGAGGCTCCTCAGGAACATCAAGTACCCTCTTTAGGAGCTATTAGAGGTGTGAGGTCTTGAGGGACTTGAAATAAAGAGTATGGTTCAGAAATGGCACTGGGGTACCCAACCATTATTCCTCCCTTCAGGCACTAGGCCCTTCAGACCTTCTATATTTACAAGATAAAGCAATCCAGCCCACAAGTTGGTAGGGTGTGTTGAAGGGAAAAATTGGAAAGCAGCAAAAAGATAAGCATAGTCATGCAAAACTGTACATACAAAAATTCTTCAGAACTTCTGGAGGCTTTTGTTCCCCTAATCTGTCTTCCTCAGTGAGCTAGTTCTCCCAATACCTGGCTCAGTCGTCCTGAGTATTTTCTTACTGGGAGAGGACCAGAGAGAAAAAGTAGTAGCTGGAAGCAGGCTGGTGACCTGTGGGAGAGCAGTACTTACACTATTGGTTTTATTGAGAGGATAACTTAAAGACTTAATTCTTACTGCTTATTGCTTATGAGGCTCTTTCTGAAGCTAAAGATGGAGAAAGGATTATTATTTTAATTATCTTTCTGCTGAACATCTGAGAGGAGCATTTAACAATCTCCAAACCGCCCATGAGGAAGCATTGGTTCTCCCTGGATTTTCAGATTAGGCAGGCTATCTGGTGTCTGATGCTCCACAGATATAAGAGCGGGAGAAATTAAGTACAGTAATGGACAGTAGGATTACAGTTCTTTTCCAGAAAAAAATAAAAAAGACTTTTTATTAAAGATTGTTAAAAGTATCTCTCAGTCTTTCATTTCTGTGTATATGTGTGCTGTCATTCTCATGGAGTTCACGTGGAATATCGATGGGAGAAGAGAAAGCTGCAAGTACAAAATGGTGTAGTCTGCACAATTGTAGAGTAATTGTCCATAGCTGGAAAATATTTTAAGCATTTAGACTTGATGTTGTGATGAGGATCAGTATAACCAAGGCCTAATGAGGCCTACAGAACAGATTTGTTGTAACAGAGAAGCCACTTTCATCCTCTTGGTTTTTATCCACATTATTCTAGATATAATGGGAAGCAACCTCAAGGAGTTACAGCTCTGAAGTGTCAAATAAAATTTCTTAGTCAAATGTGAATTTTTTCCTTCTTTGAGATGAAATGTCAAGTTGAAGTGTTGTCTATATTGTGGATGATGAATTCTGAGTGCAGTGAGGGAGCAGAGAGCAGACGACTATAGAGTGGAGAGTTTCTGAAAACTAGCTGTGGTTTTGAGTCATTAATGGTACAGCAAACCTGTGCTTGGCCTGACATTATGTGCAGCTATCAGCAGAGATGCAACAGAGAAATGTATCCCATTCAGTGTTTCTTCTTTTAGGACTTGCCAAATGTTGTGTAATTCCAAGTGGTGATGAATGTTTTTGAATCCCAAGAAGTCAAAAGGATCAGTAGGTGCTCACCACCTCTCCTCTGTGAAAAATGAGCCAACAGGCCATTGGAAATCAGTTCCCAAAGCAGTGCAGATGGGGAAGTGTGTATCTGTTGGTGGGCAGAGGTTGAAAGGTCTGCAATTCCCTGATCAACACCAGCCCAGACAGGCTTAGATGCAGTCCTGGAATAACACAGTAGTTTGGCTTTGTGTAACAGAGAGCTGGACTTGGCTGGACAAGGAGTACCTGACTGAAGTGCTATCCATCCACAGTGGTCCTCTGCATGTCATCTAAAAAACAGCAGTTTTCCACTCTTTCCTGCACTGCAGCACTACACCGTGTTGTGCTTTGGCTGTGCAAGGATATGGTTGAGTTCAGGACTAGAAACCACTCTGGGGAGAGCAAAGAGCAAGTATTTTTTGCACCACACCTACACCACAGCCATGACAACATTCATGCCCATTCAAGATTTTTCCTGGTTATTTTGCTGGGCAGAAAAAAAACAATCCTCAGTATAAGCTTATCCTTTCATTTTGAACTCTGTTCCTGCTTCCTCAGAGATCCTGTCTCAGAAGGCTAAAAAGCTTCATTTTTCACTCGTGTTAGATCAAGCAATGCAACTCATCCAGCTCAAAAACTATGTTAGGCTGCAATCTTATGCGCATAAAACTTGTTAGCTGACCATATTTTGCCCTAGGTGGCATCTAGGTTACAATGCATTGAGTAATACACCTTCAAACTTTGCTTTCCTCATAACATAATATAAATAAAACCAGGAAACCATACAGGTATAATTGGATTCCAAAGAGACACATCTGTCACTGATGTGTATGCAGATAGGTATATATATAGTTTCACTATCTAAATTCTGTAGCAGGTTTCCAGTGACATTCACAAGTGAAATGAAAGTTCACACAAAAGCTACTGGATATTAAAGAGATACTAAAGTGTTTGCAAGTTGCAGCTATGCTGGGCTTTTCAATCATCTGAAGTTAACTTAGCCGCACTTTTTCTACTCCTAAAGAAGGATCAAAGACATAAGATCAAAGATACCTTTCTGTACCACTGACTTGTGGTGGATGAGACTTATCTGACTGAAGAGTCGAGATAAATTAGCATAACAGTTCTGTTCTACTTGAATAAGTTTGTACAGGAAATACATTTTCCCATTGTTCCTAATGCACGTGGCAGCTTGATATGGGTAAATTTGTGCAGGGGTTTGCTCCTGGCTGTTGATTTCAAACCAAGCCTCAGCTTTTCCAAGGATTTAGATTCAGTTCAAGAAAGCGATTAGGGCATTGTGGATCATTACCGATTCAGACCCAGGGTATGTAAACACACAGGTAAATTGGTGTATTGTTACTGCTGCAAGCCCATCTCAAGCATACAGCATGATATGGATTTTCTGCCTCCCAAAGCCTTCTGGCAGATGATAATGTTCGCTGTTGCAGTGGTTCAGTTTCTGTTTGAGGTAAACAGTGAACGTAATACATTACTAAAACTAAGAAAAATGTTTCCTAGTCCACAGTGGAATGACAACCCATGTGTACAGGGCCGTTCCTAAGCCATGCCCTGCCAAGCAGCCTCTCCCATGAGATACACTTTTCTGCACCAGTCTTTTGGGTTCTGTTACCTCTGCTGTGCTCCTTATGCTCATGCTTGCATGACTTCCTCCTCCACACAGCCTCTATCACTGGCAAATCTTCTTGAATGCTTTCTTTGAAAATCCAACCAAAAATTATCCAGAGCACTCTCCCAGTCTTTCCTATTACTCATAGCTTTAAAATATCTAAGCAGTTTATTTTAAGCCACTCCTTCGTCTAATTCCTTGTCTCTAATCAAATTACCCTGCCGTTAGCTACTCCCTCAGTAATCCTCACAAAATTGTTTCTTGGCTAAGCTGATTTGTAACAAAGTCTCCTCCACAAGCTCAGTTCTGGGGCCAGAGCTTTTGGCCTCTCCGCCCTGACCCTGAGCTTTTACAGTCTTGAATGTTTCCTCCTGGGGTTGTTTTGCTTGGATGTAGACAAGACAAGGTGATGCCACACTGCTGAACAGCTCCACAAGCAAAGCCTGTGTTAGGTGATTTCAAAGTCCTTTTGCAACAGTCCTTGGCTTCCTCCTATACTCTAGAAATCACTGAAAAGGTATCAACTGAGCTGAGGCAACCTGCTGGTTGTGATACAGGTTTTTTTGCCACATCAGTGGCAGGCAAAGTTTTCTCCTTTCATGAAAGAAAATGAAATATAAATAATATTATGGTTGTTTGGTGGAGGAAACCCAAGGGGAAGGGAGACCATCCTTCTGCTCACTAGAATGGTTAATTGCTAATGAGCTTCTGTCTCTGAGTCAGTTTAAGAATAAAAAAAGCATCTTTTTCACGATGTAGTGGCGTACTCTCACCAGGGTGCTAATAGGTACTTGGAACAAGACTTTTTCAAGTGAGATCTCTTGTTAGTGCTGTTAGAGTAGATACATAGTGTCTCTTAGGCTATATCAATAATTAAATGGATGCCAGAGTAGCATCTTGAACCTTGTTCTCCTATATACTTCTAACAAAGCAAATGCTATTTTCATGCAATATGAATTCTGAATTATGGGCATGCAATTACCCAATCTATTATAGGCCACTGTATACTGCATGG